>NC_137169.1:26644116-27965958 GCF_951394435.1 Stenella coeruleoalba
CAGATGGACAGAATAGCCAAGTACTTATTCGATAGCCTCTCAACCCCTGATATCCCAGAATCAGTGTGTCTCAAGCCAAATCCATCCCCCACCTCCCTGTGCCAGAGGCTACCTTGGTGAATAGTACTTTTTTTTTTTTTTTTTTACTCACTTACTCAAGCTAGAAACCTAAGATTCACCCCTGACGCATTCTTCTGCTTTCCCCATCCCCCCTCACTCCCAAATCTGACGGGTCCTGAGTCCAGGGTGGTTTGCCATGGAAAGGTCCCTTCTGGTCTGTCTCTCCCTCTCCCTCTCCCCTGCCTCTGCCTAAACCCTGGATCCTCATCATCGTCTCATTCCCCACTAGTTTCATTCTACAGCAAAGATTTTTCTAGAATGAAAACATGATCACACCTTCCCTCTTGTTAAAACTTCTGATCACCTCTCATCACCACGGAACCAAGCCCAGCTTTCCTGAAGCTTTTTACGACGAGACCCCCACCTCTCTTTATGGCCTCATGACCCGCTACCCCTCACTGCTTTGTTTTTTGTTGTTGTTTGTTTGTTTGTTTTTGCTGTACGTGGGCCTCTCACTGTTGTGGCCTCTCCCGTTGCGGAGCACAGGCTCCGGATGCGTAAGCTCAGCAGCCATGGCTCACGGGCCCAGCCGCTCCGCGGCATGTGGGATCCTCCCAGACCGGGGCACGAACCCGTGTCCCCTGCATCGGCAGGCGGACTCTCAACCACTGCGCCACCAGGGAAGCCCCCTCACTGCTTTGGACTGCAGACTTCGCTCTAGGTCAGCAAATGTTTTCTGTAAAAGGTCTGTGAGTAAATATACTAGCCTGTGGCCCATCGTCTCAGTTGCAAACTATCCAACTCTGGTAGCACTGAAGCAGTTGTAGACAATCTGTCTATGAATGAGTGTAACTGAGTTCCGAGAAATCTTTACTTATGGACACTGAAATTTGAATTTCATGTAATTTTTATGTGCTATGAAATCTTCTTCTTCTTCTGATTTTTTTCCTCCAACTATTTAAACATGTAAAACCCACTTTTAGCTCAAGAACCATATGAAAACAGACAGAGCGCTAGGTCTGGCCTGCAGGCTATAGTTTGCTGACCTGTGCTGCAGACCCACACACAGATTTGTGGTTCCTTAGACTTAGCACTTTCAAGCTCCCTTGCTTCAGCTCTACCTGGAATGCTTCTTTCCATTGTCTGTCTGGCATCTTTCTGAGACTCACACTGAAGTCACTGCCCTTTTTCGGCTCTCCTTAAGTGTGCCCAGCAAAATGAAGTGCTTCTTTATCTCCAGTCCTAGAACCCTTCATCAGGCCTCAACTATAGCTCTTCTCACGTGGCAGAGAAGTTGTAGATTCATGTCTGTTCCTCTCTTGAACGTGCTCTCCTTGAGAGCAGAGACTGGCCTCGTTGTGTTCATCTTTCTGTGCTGTCCCGTGGTAGTGTCACATGGGACACGCTTGTTAAATGAAATACAATTGCCCACCTTCCGACAGCCAGCTCCAGGCAAAGCAAGCCTAGAACTCAGATCCCCTGATACCATGTGGTATTGGTTAAAATTGTGTCTAGCTATGAACAGCCCTAAATTCAGATTGGATTGAGACAGGAATGGAATGTGTTGTGTTGTAGGTTAGTTAGATTTATTTTATTTTATTTATTTTAGTTTTATTTTTTGTTTCTCCGGGACAAAACATCCATCGATATAATCGGGAGCTGGTAATTGTTGGCTCTGAAGTGCCCTGCGTCCCTTGAGACTCTAATGCCATAAAGCTGAGTGCGGGTGAAGCTGAGCCCGTGCTGACGACTCCCCAGGCCCATTCTTTAAACTTCTCCCCCCTGCTCTGTGCCCCCAGAGCCAGACCCCTGTGGACAGCTACGGAACAAGGGGGCCCACTGGTCAAACTGGTCAGTTTCCCAGGGCATAGAGCAGACTGTTCTCTTGTTGCTGGTTTCCTATTGGGTTGGCAGATGGGAGGCACAGCAGATGTGAGGGAGGGAGAAGGGCAAGATCTGGTTACAGATTCCTGGGGCCCCCTCCTCCTGCACTGGTTACTGATTCCCAGGCCCCCTCCTCTTGCACTGGTGACAGATTCCTGGGCCCCCTCCTCCTGCACGGGTTACTGACTCCCAGGCCCCCTCCTCTTGCACTGGTTACTGATTCCCAGGCCCCTTCTTCTGCACTGGTTACTGATTCCCAGGCCCCCTCCTCTTGCACTGGTGACAGATTCCTGGGCCCCCTTCTCCTGAACTGGTTACTGACTCCTGGGCCCCACTCCTGCACTGGTTACTGATTCCCAGGCCCCCTCTTCTGCACTGGTTACTGACTCCCAGGCCCCCTCCTTCTGCACTGGTGATACTTCCAGGCCCCTCTTCCTGCACTGGTTACTGATTCCCAGGCCCCCTCCTCTTGCACTGGTGACAGATTCCCGGGCCCCCTTCTCCTGTACTGGTTACTGATTCCCAGGCCCCCTCCTCTTGCACTGGTTACTGACTCCCAGGCCCCCTCCTTCTGCACTGGTGATATTTCCAGGTCCCTCTTCCTGCACTGGTGACAGATTCCTGGGCCCCCTCCTGCACTGTAGGTTGGCAGTGGTCAGGCTCCTCAGCTGTGCCGGGCGGCCCCCCTTCAACGGCTCCGGCTCTTGTTCCTCTGTCCCCTGGCCCTTTCTCTGCTGTGGTAATGGTCTCTCTGTCGTTCATTCTCTGGGTAATCTCATTAAAAAGAAACCCTCTGGGGTTTCCTTTAATCTCACCTTTACCTCTGTAATTGGACCCTTCACTAAACCTTCTTCAGTTAAAGCCATGCAATAAGTATGCTCCTGTCTCCTACTAGACCCCTGACTGAAAGCTCTCTCTGCTACTCTTTGGGACTGAACTTGCAAGTAGCAAAACTTAGAATGGTCTTTTGTGGTTCCAAAGTTTTCCCTCCTTTAGAGCAATGGTTCTCATTCGGGGGTGATTTTGCACTCAGGGGACATTTGGCAAAGTCTAGAGACTTTTTGGTTGTCGTGTGTGTGTGTGTGTGTGTGTGTGTGTGTGTGTGTGTGTGTGTGTTGCTGGCATCTAGCATCTAGTGGGTAGAGGCCAGGGACGCCACTAAACATCCTGCAGTGCGTGGGGCAGGTTCCCACAACAGAGGATCATCCAGGCCACGATGTCAATTGTGCTGAAGCTGAGAAACCTGCATTATAAAGCTACCAATTGAGTTTCCAAACGATTATTGTAGACCCTTGCACTATATACCCTCAGTCTGGAAAACACGAGAGAAAGTTCACAGGGGAGAATCATGTAGGAACACAATCAGTTTACAGCGCAGTATATTAGGATGCCAGACCCAGATGAACACGGCTGGGGTTCACACTCAGACTCCGACATTCTATCGAGGAGACCTTGAGCCAGATACCTACCCTCTCTGCAACTCTCGCTCCTCATCTGTAAAATGGGGCTAGTAGTAGTACCTGCTTTACACAGTTGCTGTTAGGTCTGAATGAAGTAATAAATGCCAAGTTCTTGAAACCCAGAGAGAAACGCTGGCACACACCAGTGTGCAAATCCTGTTCTGGGCTGTCTTGGGCGGAGTCAGAGAGAGAATAAGAAAGGGCCTGCTTTGGAGAAGTTCATAACTAAAACCGCTTTTCAGATTGTGGGTTGTTCCCTGCTACAGACTTTGAAATTGATTTCGAGGTTGCAACTAACATTAAAAATTGGAAAAGAAATTTTCAGGGTGCCTCACCCTTACGAAGGGTAAATACCACTGGGTGACATTTTCCTTTTAGTTCTGCAGATATATATGTGCTGGGTTGCGATGGAAAATGTATTTTTTTATGGTGAGGTGAGATTAACAAAACAAAGTTTTAAAGATACCAGTCAAATAGGAAAAGCAAGGCACCCAAAGCACCGTGAGAAGGCCCTGTGATTTTGCAGAAAAACTCACATAGGCCTGCGAATGAATTCGAGCTTCACCATGTATAGGCTGTGTGACCTGTGCGTGTTGGGCAAGTTACACAACCTCTCTGAACCTCAGCTTCCTCCACTGAAATACGGAAATTAAAAACATATTCGCCACTGCACTGTGGGGAGGATCGAATGGGGCAACGCGCATACACTGCCTAGTACAGGGCCTGGGGCACGGTAGGTGTGCAATGGATGTGTGCTCCTGACCTAGAGGCTGCCTGGCCTGGGTCCTCATTGGCAGAAAACCCTAATGTATGACCGTGACAAATGGGCCCTCAGAAACGTGAAATATTAGAAACACCTGGCACCTACTTAATCAGATGAAACAATAACATTCACCTCTTCTTTCCTAGTTTGGAAAACACAACAGAAAGATCCAGAGAGGTGCTTCACTCCCACAAAGCCCCAACCTCAGCGGCGGAAGAAATGTATCCAGGAAAGTTCTCGGAGCCAAGCTCGTCAGACCAGGTTGGTTTCCTGTTTATTTTTAAACATATTTCAAGGGACTCCTGCTACCCAAGGCTAAGGAGATGAGGTTATTCATAAAAGATTCAGATTTTACAGGTAATGCTTCTACTCTCAGTGCTGCTTTTATCCCAGTGTCCAGCCTGAAAGCCTGGCCCTGGGGGGCCCCGCTCTGCCGGTGCCACCTCCCGGGTGGGCAGTGTGCTCAGAGCCTCCGAGGTGAGGCTTGGAGGGATGAGCTGCCAGGATCTCCTCCACTGGAGTCACTGCTCCCTCCTGACCCTCGGCGGTGAGGTGGTGATCACAGCTCACTCTTCCATCAGGCCTCTGTCCTACGCACACCAATATACCACACTCTCTCACTCACAACACAGCCCACTCTATTCCCCAGGGTCTTATATAGGGCCTTCTGCTTAATGGGTGTGCAATACAGGTTCACACTGAATCAACTAGAACCAACCTCCGTTTGTAATTGGTGATGGTAATGGCTTCATGAGCAACTCTGAAGCCAACCCTTGGTGTTTATCTCTGTGGATAAATTTTGTGTACTTTGAACAAACTCAAGGTTGAAAAGGAATGCTGTCATCTACTCCCACCCAACCACTGGATTTGGGGATCTCCTCTAGGCGTGGAGAGCTCCCTGCCTCGGGGTCAACCCACTCATTTTTATGGGCGGCTCTCGGGGTTAGGAAATTCTTCACGATTGGAGCAGAAATCTGCTTACCTGCAGTTTCCACCTGCCATTCTCGGTCTGATCTCTTGCCACCAGACAGCTCTTCACAGATCTGAGCACCTAAGCTAGAGAGCTCCCTAGAGCTGTTTTGCCTATCGTTTGTCAAACGTCTGTGTTCTACGTGAAATGAACAAGAGCTGAAATGCGGGCAGCTCTCCCACTTTATACCAGGGTAGGCTAAACTCTGCCGGTTAAGTGGGTGGGCTCTGGATTCAAAAGGCAGGAGTTCAGATGGTCTTGGGAAACTGCCTTCATTTCTCTGGGCCTCAGCTCTCCCGTCCATCAAATGGGGATGGTGATGGTATTTACTTCACAGGGTAATGATGAAGATTAAGTGAGATGACGCTGACCAAGTGCCTAGCAGAGTGCCCGGCTCTCAGGAGGCCCTTGGCATAAACTAGTATGATTTGCCTGGCCTGAAGACGGGCAGCTCAGGGTACACCATTCTGCACAATTTGAGAAGCGTCCTCCCTTGGACAACAGACCGCAATGGCAGATGTAGACACGCAGATATGCAGACCTCTGAGTCTGCAGATGAGAGCAGGACAGCAGAGGCAAGTGTACCCTGAAGACACACCGGACCCAGTCCGGGGACAAGACGGCCCCAGGCATCATCTCTGCCGCCCCCCGCCCCCCGAGGAAGCAGGGCAGCCCGGCCCCACCTACCTTGGTACTGGGCACTGAAGCCGCGCTGCCGGTGGTTGCCGTCCGACGTGAAGTGCAGCCGTAGCCAGTTTTTGCTGCTGATGACGGGGGCCGGGAGGCTGGCTCCGGTGAACCTGTGGGGACAGGAAGACGGGGTCAGGGACCACAGCTGCCTGAGACCGGGCACCCGGGAGTCTCCCCACTGCCCATGTGTGCTGGGGCCTCCTCCCAGACCTGGCAGAAGGGAAGGCCGTGCTGGCCCGGCCGCCCACCAGTAGCCTGCAGCCTGGGCTGCTGGAGCTGGTTCCCCCAGGGGCTCTTCCCACTGCTGAGTTGCTGAGAGGAGGGGGCGATCCTTCAGGCCTGGAACAGAGGCCTATTTCTCCACCTTCAGCAGAGGTCTAGCTGCCCAGGAGAGAGGTCCAGCCCTCCCAGCAGAGGCCCGTCACCCCAGCAGATGTCCACATACCCACCCCCAGCAGAGATCCAGATTCCCCGGAAAGGTCCAGCCCAAGCAGAGGACCAGCCCAGCTCTCCGGCAGAGGTTCAGCCCCCGACTCCCGGGCAGAGGTTCAGTTACCCCGAGCCAGCCCCACAGGGACGCGAAGGAGTCAGGAGAAAGGGCTCAGGCAGCCACTACAGGCAGCACAGCCCTTCCCAGGTGTGAGAGCCTGTTTTGGGGTCACTAACTAGGCGCTGGGTCTTCTCTGGCTCCTGCCCCTGTCTCTGCTCCTCCACAGGAGGCCAGCCCCCACTGCTGGGCCACCTCTCTGCCCTTAGATTAGCCTTGTCTGCTTTCAGCCAGTCTGGCTCAGTGGCTGGGAAACCCGGATATCCCCGACCGTTGCCAGGCACTGCCCCAGCCTCTCGACCCGCTGTGTCCTGAGCCAGCTTTCAGGTCAATCAGATCTTTCCTCCTAGAGTTGCTCAGAGTTCAAGAACCTTCCATGGCTCCCCGGTGCCCACGCAAGACTGGCTTTCCAAACTTTCCGCACTGTCCCCTGCTTGAACGGGCCTCCGCTCAGTGCTGGCCCCTCCGCCACACCCAGGCGAAGCCCCGGATGCCCCTCGTCACTCTGCTCACTGTCCTGCACCCCAGGAGCCCTTCGCCCTTCTCTCCTCAACCCCACAGCCTCCAGCGGGCCGATGCCCAGTGTCTCTCCGCTCCTCCTACCTGCGTCTGAATCAGGGACCAAACCTCCTGATGTATCCCCTTTGGCACCATCACTCCCACGCCGCCTGGACACCCTGCTTACATCGAAGCATTCCAAGCTTTCTCCTTTTCTATGCCTTTGCCTTTTCCGCCTGGAATGTACCCGCGCGTAACCCTCTCTCCTGCACCAGCCGTATCACTCGAGACACTTCGGGACGCCCTCAGATACCATGCCCCCAGGAAGGCCTTTCCTATTCTCCTCGGCTCTGAGGCCACACGGACTTGGGTTCAGATCCAGGCTTCACCCCTTCCTACCAGTGTGACCTGGGACCAGTTAGTTGATCTTTCTGAAAATGGAGGAAAAACACTGGCCCGGAGAGTCTGTGGGAATACGTGAGAGGCCTTACGGGCAAAGAACCTAGCCCAGTATCGGACACATATTAGCTCAATAAACATAATTTTCCTTTCCCCTCCTCTGTGATGCCACAGCACGTTATTAAAATTATAATTCATTTATCTAGGTGTGCGTGTCCCTAGGATAATGCCGTAAAGAGGGCAGCGCAGACTGCTGGGTGGGTGGGGGAGGGGAGAAGCTGGGACTCTAGAGGGATCGGCTGTGTTATCTTATGAAAATTACTTAAATTCTCTGTAACTTCATCTGTAAAATGAAGATAATAATCCCTCTCTCAAAGGGCTGCCGGGATTGAATGAGATAATACACAGAAAAGATTTTAGCGCGGTCTCTGGAAAATAGAAAGCCCTTGGTAACTGGCAGCTGGTCTGTTCTTCTCCATCATCTTTATTCTTCATCTCTGTGCTAAGCACCTAACACAATGCTCGATGCAAAGCAGGTGTGTCAGGATTCCAGCAGAAAACAGATGGCTCGGCCATATGAGAATAATTCCAGTTGAATGAATGGCCTCGTCACCACCAGGGATGGGGTGATATCCTGAGGCTATTAACAGGGGTCTGGTTTCCACTCACAGGCCTGGAGAGGACATGGTTATCCCCGAAGGAGAGGGTAGCATAGAAAGGGCCACCCTGCAGGACCCAGATCTTCAGTCAGTGGAGACGACAGCCAGTTTGTGAAAATCCCACAAGGAGGGAGAAAGACACACTCTCCTCCCTCCCCTCCCCTCCTCCAATCTACTGCTGATGCTTCTGTTGATGGAGCCCAATTGGAAGCCAGAGGGCAAGGGAGCATATGGATGTAGTCTCACAAGTAAGTCTTCCTAAGCATGGAACAGGGTAGACAAGGGAGGGGCGATGATCTGGAGGGGTGAAAGGAAGAGATCCAGCACGGTGGGTCTCCATAAATGCGTATTAGACAAAGGAACTAACCAAGGAGCTTCTCACCCTGCAAAACTGAGTTTTTACTATAATGCAAATGCTGACATACACCAACCTCCAGGAATATCACCCACATTGCTATGGTAAGAGCTATTACAGAAACCAATTACTGTATTTCACCAGACCCCATTTAAGATACTTTATTACAGGCAGAGTCATTTAAGTTTTCTAAGGAGCCACAAACAGTATTGTGGGTTTTTGCTTCCCCAGGCCAAATTCAATTCTATCTCCATGACAAAGCCTGGAGGCTATTTACATAAGGGAAGTAGAACTAGGGAGAAGTTACCTGAATAATTCAGAACCAAAGGCTGTTCACTGCAAAATGGAATGAGGGGAGGATGCTGGCGTCCCAAGAGCAGGAGGAGAGTAATGATCAAGGCTGTAACCGCAAGTCAGAAAGTCGGTATCCTCCAGCCCTGGGATCCGCATTAACCCCCAACGCTACAGGCTGGAGGAGCCCGAAGGGACATCCCCTGCCTCCCATTTCTCCCACACCTTCACCTGCTCCCAGGAATCCTGACGACGATTGTTCATTCCCAAGGCTTAAACTCAGGGCCCTGTGCATCTTTACTCCGCACTACCCCTGCCTCCTTGGACATAAATGCACATTGGAGAGTTTTCTTGGCATCTGTCAGCGAATGGGAGGCTTAAATGTTGGAATCATCACATTCCAACTATCGCATGCCACTGCGATAGTATCATGCCTCACGCGAAACTCTCCAATAAAAAGAACAAACGACCGATGCATACAACGACATGAATGATTCTCAGAAGCATTATGCTGAGTGATAGAAGAGTATATACTGTGTGCATCCCTTTATATGAAACTCTGGAAAAGACCCATCTACAGTGAGAGAGAGCACAGGGGCTGCCAACGCTGGGGGTGAGAGGTACAGGTGGGGATTGCCCGGGAAGGAGTACGAGGGAGCCTTCTGGGCTGATGAAAATGTTCTGTATCTTAAATGAGATGGTGATGATATGGCCTATACACATTTGTCAAAGCCCCCAGAACTGTACATTTAAAACGGGTAATTTTAGGGACTTCCCTGGTGGTGCAATGGTTAAGAATCCGCCTGCCAATGCAGGGGACACGGGTTTGAGCCCTGATCTGGGAAGATCCCACATGCCGTGGAACAACTAAGCCCGCGCACCACAACTACTGAGCCTGCGCTCTGGAGCCCGCGTGCCACAACTACTGAAGCCCACACGCCACAACTACTGAAGCCCGCACGCCTAGAGCCTGAGCTCTGCAACAACAGAAGCCACCGCAATGATAAGCCCGCGTGCCACAATGAAGAGTAGCCCCCGCTCGCCTGTGCGCAGCAGACAAGACCCAACGCAGAAAAAGAAATAAATAAAAAAAATAAATAAAATGGGTAATTTTATTTTATGTAAATTATACCTTAATAGAGTTAATTAAAAACAAATCTTCAGTGGCTCTAATCCTTAGAGTCAAAGACCATACCAGGGTCTACAAGCCTTAAAAAAGCCAGTGTGTCTTCATCTCTCATGTCTCCTCCTCTACTTATGCTTTACGCTCCAGCCACATGGGTCTCCATACTGTTCAAAACTGGCCAGGGCCGGGCTTCCCTGGTGGCGCAGTGGTTGAGAGTCCGCCTGCCGATGCAGGGGACACGGGTTCGTGCCCCGGTCCGGGAAGATCCCACATGCCGCGGAGCGGCTGGGCCCCTGAGCCATGGCCGCTGAGCCTGCGCGTCCAGAGTCTGTGCTCCGCAACGGGAGAGGCCACAGCAGTGAGAGGCCTGTATACCTCAAAAAAATCCCCAAAAACCTGGCCAGGACCGCTCCTGCCTCGGGGCCTTTGCACTTGACAGTTTCTTTGCCTGCTGGCTGGGTCTTCTCCCAGACTGCTACCTGGTTCACCCTCTCACTTCCTCAAAGGCTTTGGTCAAATGCCACCTTCCCAGTGAAGCCTTCCTGGTCTGACTTTTGCCTGCTTTCCCTCTCTGAGCACGTCACACAGACTTGCAGACAGACAGACACACACATACCCCATTCTCTAGTCAAAGAGAAGACCTATGTGAACTGGAACACACACTGCTTTTTAGTGCTTCTCTGCCTTTGCATGCTCATAATGCCTTTTCCCCTTGCACCACCTGGCTGCACAGAGAGGTTAAGAAACTTGCACAAGGTCACACAGCTATTAAGTGGCAGAAGTGGGATTCAAACCCAAACCATCCCACTCATGCTAGATAGAGCCTCTGTACTCGGGGAAGGCAGTGGAACAGTTTCGGCTGAATTCCATCCTGTTCCTTTACTTTCCCTCCCTCCGCCTCCTCCCAGGATCCTCTTTAATTTTGCTCCCTGTTAGAATCATAATTAAAGAAGAGAAACACAAAGAAAGATTCTCCCCTTCAAATATTTCTGTCCATATTAACTTCACTATGGGGGGTCTGGGGAATTCCAAGTTCACCCAGGAAATTGCTACCGCAGTACAACATAAAATGTATTTAAGCAATTATGCTCGATTCTTTTTTCTTTTTGGTAAATTGACTTCCGTTAAATGGGGCTTCCTTAATGGAATCTGGCTTGGGGAGAATTAAAAAAAAAATCACTCTCTTTAATGCATGTAGTTGATTATGGAAAAAGTGGCTTTGAGTTCCTCTGCAGAAAGCTCTAAGCTCTGCTTTCAGTAATAGGAGAGCTCAGAGTGGACTGTGTGGATAGCATTTCTTCTTAAGAAGCTTCTCGTACAGTCAGGATGTTGGGGTGCTGAGAGACACGCCCCACAAGACGACAATAGTGATCTGCAAGGAATTGCTTCCTAATCTTAAACTGAGAGGAAGTAATATGAGGAGATCTTGGTTTAAATCTCAGCATCCCTGAAAACATACATCCTCAGGGGAACTTTCATCCATTCATTTACTCACCAAGCACATACTCTGTACAAGGTACTCTGCCTGCCGGTGGCTACCACGCCCACTGTGGTTCCCTAGATACAACAGTTTCTGCAAAGCCTGTCATCTACAGGGTTCGGCTTCACCGTCTCCTTCTCTGTGCAGCTTCTCGGTCGATAGCCTCTGGTTTCTGTGCTCCCAGAACACCTTCTGTGGGCTTTATCTCTTAACCAAGTTATGTGCACAGCCTGGATCTGATTCAGGCTTGAAGAATCTTCCAGGGCCAAGCATAAACCACCACTCCACCCCCGACCCACCCCGCCGGGGAGAAGGTGACATACAGGAGGTGCTGGCCACCCCACTCCCAAGCCCTCTGCCCTTCCCACCTGCTGTCTGCTCTCCCCGCTGGGGAATGGAGAGAACACCATGATGCAACCAGGGGAAGCCTTCTGGAAATGTCTTGGTGGTGGCAGCAAAGGACACCGAGGCCCTTGCTGGAGGCTGACTCCTGTTCCCCCTCCCAAGCTTCCTCTCACCCCTGAAGTGAGCCTTTATTGACTCAGCCCTGACACCCAGTCTCATCACAAATGATTTCCATATCAGTTTTTCTTTAGCCAAACGCCTAGGACTCTTGTTCTATTGAGGAAAACCCTTTTCCCAAGACAAACCTGTGATGTTACATATTTTCCAGGAACTGGGTAAACGTCTGGGGTGAGTGCAAGTCCCTTTTGGCTGTGGGCTGCTGGAGCGCCCCAGCCTCTAGACTTATCTTCGGAAAGAGGCCCTTTGGCTTCCCGAGGTTCTGGTTCCCAGCAGTGCCTGCCCACCCCAGGTACTGAGGCAGTTCTGAGAGGTCTGAGCTACCCTACAAAGATTCAACTCGTGGCTACCTAACTGTATGTGCTGGGGGTTGTTTTCTATGCTCTGAACAAACCAAAGCTTCCCCTCTTCTTCTTCTGGAACCCCTATAATTCGAATGTTGGTGCGTTTAATGTTGTCCCAGAGGTCTCTGAGACTGTCCTCAGTTCTTTTCATTCTTTTCTCTTTATTCTGCTCTGCATTAGTTTATTTCCACTATTTTATCTTCTAGGTCACTTATCCATTCTTCTGCCTCAGTTATTCTGCTATTGATCCCACCTAGAGTATTTTTCATTTCATTTATTGTGTTGTTCATCGTTGCTTGTTTCCTCTTTAGTTCTTCTAGGTCCTTGTTAAATGTTTCTTGCATTTTGTCTATTCTATTTCCAAGATTTTGGATCATGTTTACTATCATTATTCTGAATTCTTTTTCAGGTAGACTGGCTATTTCCTCTTCATTTGTTAGGTCTGGTGGATTTTTATCTTGCTCCTTCATCTGCTATGTGTTTTTCTGTCTTCTCATTTTGCTTATCTTACTGTGTTTGGGGTCTCCTTTTTGCAGGCTGCAGGTTCGTAGTTCCCGTTGTTTTTGGTGTCTGTCCCCAGTGGCTAAGTTGGTTCAGTGGGTTGTGTAGGATTCCTGGTGGAAGGGACTAGTGCCTGTGTTCTGGTGGATGAGGCTGGATCTTGTCTTTCTGGTGGGCAGGTCCACGTCTGGTGGTGTGTTTTGGGGTGTCTGTGGCCTTATTATGATTTTAGGCAGCCTCTCTGCTAATGGGTGGGGTTGGGTTCCTGTCTTGCTAGTTGTTTGGCAAAGGGTGTCCAGCACTGTAGCTTGCTGGTCGTTGAGTGAAGCTGGGTGCTGGTGTTGAGATGGAGATCTCTGGGAGATTTTCGCCATTTGATATTTTGTGGATCTGGGAGGTCTCTTGTGGACCAGTGTCCTGAAGTTGGCTCTCCCACCTCAGAGGCACAGCACTGACTCCTGGCTGCAGCACCAAGAGCCTTTCATCCACATGGCTCAGAATAAAAGGGAGAAAAAGAAGAAAGAAAAGAAAAGAAAAGAAAAGAACAGAAAGAAAGGAAGGAAGGAAGGAAGGAAGGAAGGAAGGAAGGAAGGAAGGAAGGAAGGAAGAAAGGAAGAGGATAAAAGAAAATAAAATAAAGTAAGGTAAAATGGCACATATATACAATGGAATATTACTCAGCCATAAAAGGAAATGAAATTGAGCTATTTGTAATGAGGTGGATAGACCTAGAGTCTGTCATACAGAGTGAAGTAAGTCTGAGAGAGAGAGACAAATACCGTATGCTAACACATATATATGGAATTTAAGAAAAAAAAAGTCATGAAGAACCTAGGAGTAAGACAGGAATAAAGACACAGACCTACTAGAGAATGGGCTTGAGGATATGGGGAGGGGGAAGGGTGAGCTGTGACAAAGCGAGAGAGAGGCATGGACATATATACACTACCAGACGTAAGGTAGATAGCTAGTGGGAAGCAGCCGCATAGCACAGGGAGATCAGCTCGGTGCTTTGTGACTGCCTGGAGGGGTGGGATAGGGAGGGTGGGAGGGAGGGAGACGCAAGCGGGAAGAGATATGGGAACATATGTATATGTATAACTGATTCACTTTGTTATAAAGCAGAAACTAACACATCATTGTAAAGCAATTATACTCCAATAAAAATGTAAAAAAAAAAGCTTCCCCTCCCCCGTCATTCCTGCTCGTCAGCGTTCTCTCTCCCCATGATGTGCGCCCTCCTCCCAGCCACCACACCAAGGCATCATCCTTAACTCCTTCCATTCCTTCGCTCCCGTGGCCAACTGTGGCCACATGGTCTTTACCGCACGACCGCATCGTTCCTCACCTGCACCACAGAGACAGCCTTCTGATCTGCCCTCGGCCTCCATCCATCTTCCATACTCTGTGCGGGCATTTGCTCAAGTCATTGCCTTGCTGGAAACCCAGCAGCAAAGGACCACTGGCTCCAGGATAAAGTCTAAGCTTTTTCATGTCTTCCCTGTTCAGTGACACCCACTTTGAGCTCCAGGCCCTTTCATGGCTCCACGCCTTTGCATATGCTATTCCCTCTGCCTGGAAATGCCTTTTCCTGCCGCCCGACCTGGCTACCTGGGAAAATATCACTGATTCCACGAACCTAACAAAATGCCTCCTTTCCTCCAGCTGTCCCTCTCCCTGCCCCTGTGGGAGGAGCAGTGCCCTCCACGTGTCCACTCTGCACCTTGGACATGCCCCACTACTGTATTGAGCACAGTAAACTGTAATCATCTTTTGACCTGACGACCACCTCCCTGACTCGAAGGCGAGCTCCATACACACGGGGACAGAATTTTCTTTGTCTCTGTGTGTCCAGCAACACAGCACAGTGCCTGGCACACAGAACCAATCAGTTCCATAGAGCCGGGCTTGGCAAACCACAGTGTGCTGTCTCTTTTGTCAGTAAAGTTTCACTGGGTCACCACCGTGCTCATTCATTTACATATTGTCTGCTTTCAGGTTACAAAGGCGGAGCTGAGTAGTTGTGACAGTAACTATAACCTGCAAAGCTGAAAATCTTTACCTTCCCCTTTACAGACGCCAAACGTAGAAGCCTTTCCCATGATGCAGTCAGTTGGTAAAAAATAATTTCTAAGTGGGGAATGATAAAAGAATACACTCATAGCTTAAATACTTCATTATAATGTAAAAACACTTGGAGGGACATGTTTTTGTTTTTGGCCAGTCCATGTAACTCAGGAGCCAGGTCTTTCCTTTGACCGCAGGTTTCTTCTCTGCATTGTCTATCTTGCATAAATTCCACCGATAATGCATCGCTCACCATTTCCAATTCTGCCACAGCTCCTCCAGTCAACAGATGATTATGGAGCACCTGCGATGTGCCAAGCATTGTGCTAGGCACTGGGGATGCAGCAGTGGGCAAGACAGACCTGGCCCCCGCCCAGAGGGAAACAGCTCAGTGGCATGCCATTCTCTCACTCACTCACACCTAATATTTAGGAAGCAATTCTTTTCAGAGCATCTCCTTCATGGAACCATGTCAAAGCATTCAATTTAGTTTCCAGACATGCAACTATACTTCCTTTCACACTCATATTTCATCAGTTTATGTGATGTTTAATAAGTCACATAATTATAATACCAAGTATGACTGGTATTGAGAGAGTTGGCAGTGAACCCATCTGATTCTCAGAAAGTGCAAGGCTCAGCTGGTGGGAGGACGGAGTGCACAGGCATTGGGGGTGGGGGAAGGAGACAGCCCGCAGGCAGCCAGCGCTGAGTGCCACAGGGCCTCGGGCAGGAGGATCCATCAAGCCTGGGAGCGCCAGCTACTCCAGGGAGCTGCGTGGGGGGAGACGGTTAAAGCACTTTTATGACACATGCTTTGTGAATGAATGAATGAATGAATGAGCGAACATGCAAATGACAGTGTCTTGCTTTCAACAGTGGGGCATCTTTTCTAATGCTATCCCCTTTGAGATCGGAAGAGTGGGAAACAGCCAGTCTTAACATCATACTTGAGAATTTCAGAGGCTTTCCAGGTCTGCTGCCTGGCTCTGCACGAATCCCAGCTCCAGCATTATGGACACATGGTCAGTCAAGGTGTGTTCTGAATGTTTCTGAAGATCAAGAACTCACCTCCCAGCCAAACTCTCCCTGTCCACTTTGACCCACCCCACCCTTCTTCTAGCGACTTCCTTTTCATCCATCCTGTGTCGTCTCACAGCCACTGGATCCCGGAAGCCAGGTGGGCTTCTCCCTGGTACCTCCTTTTCTCTTGCAAAGAGTCCTTACACTTGGTCCATCCCAGTGCTTGTCTCATCACGCATCGCGCAGGGATGTGCTTCCCCACCAAACCGCGAGCTCCCTGAAGACCGGAGCTGTTCCTTTCTTGTTTGGTTCTTCCCTCAGTACCTTGTGAGTGTCTGACACATGGGAAAGGCTCGAGAAATACTGCTCACGGGAAGAAGGAACACTGAAATAAATGAACGGATGAATGAGGTCCTGCGGGAGGAAGCAGAGGGCATACGTGGGGAGAGCAGAGGAAAAGGCAGGTGAGCAGGGAAGCCTGGGGGACAGCGGGGAGGGGCTCGGAGGCCACACGGGGCTCCATCCCGGCCTCCCGTGAAGACGCGCGGCCCCAGCCCCTTGGGCCCTCAGCCCTCACTCTGTTCCCCATGTTCTGGGCGGCTGCTGGCACCTTCTGGGGAAACTCTTCTCATGGTGACGTGGCCTCAGTGCAGCGACGGTGGAGTCTGATAATCAACGTGGGCAAATGTTCCCTCTGTCCCAGAAGCAACTCAATAAACTCGACAAATTATCATCGTTCTTCCCTGCTCGGCTAACTGAGAGCTCCAGGGAACCCACACAAACTACATCAGGTACACGCTTGTCCTCCAGACGCACTGCTCCCTGGAGGGTGTGTGTCTGAGCCCGGGAGGGCTGGGGGACGGAGCTCCTGGCTGTGTTTGCTGTCGGGATGAGAGTGTTACCACGATGTCCTGGGGCTGTGAGCTGGGGGAAACACAGTGGGAAGGTCTGGGGAGTGGCTTGGGGCGCGTTGGTTCCTTCCACTCCCAGCTCAGCTTCTCAGCGGGCAGGGCTGCTGAGTGAGGGGTGTCCTGCCTCTGTGGAGCGACCGTGCCCATGATGCTAAAGGGAATGGGGTTGGGTCTGGAGATGGGCACTGGCGCTGGGGGCCAAGCTCTGGGCAGGGAGGGGGCTTGTGGTGGCTTCCCCACAGCCTTTCAGGGGATGCCCAACTCTCTCCTCTTCTGTCTCCAGGTCTAACTATCAGGCAGTTCTACTCTTTTCTGAGTGCTAGAAGCCTCTGAAGATCAGTCTCCCTCCCTCGACACACAGCTCTGGGAAGGGGCAGCCTCGTGACACTAGGCCACAGCTGAATGGAGTGGGGCGGCCATGTGACCCAAGCTGGGCCAATCACCTAACGAGACCGTGCACGCACAGTGACTGACAGAAGGCCTCACAGGCCTAGCTCTCCCACGGAAGATTTGGGAAAAGGGTGTCCCAGCATCATCTCTCCCACCTCTGTTCCTGCCCCCCACCCCATCACTCTTATAAGATCCATCCTCCTCCAGGTCCCGCTCCAGTCTGACTGGGACAGAATCTAAGAGCAGTCTGGGTCCCGACCAGCTGCTGGGCCCTCAGCTGGCCGTTCCCTGCCCCCAGCCCGAGTCTCTGTTGCCATAGATTAGACCTGAGATCCAGCCTGCAGACCTGATGGTCCCCATGCCTGAAGATGTCAAAGCCCACCCCCACCAGGCTTCACCCGGGAACAGGGTGCTGGCCTCAGGAGTCTCGTGACCAAGGTGTGCTCACACGCCACCTGGACACTCTTCCCTTACTGGCTCAGGTCTCTGTCTAGGTGGAGACACCACCTGCCTGGTTCATCACCTGTCTTGTTCTCCTACAGAGGCAATAGGCTTAAGAAGGTCAGGGTTAAAGGCCAGGTCTCTAAAATCAGACAGGCCTGTATTTGAATCTGGGCTTGACTGTTATCTAGTTGTGAAATGTGGGCATGTACTACGAATTCTCTGAGCCTCGGTTTCTTCATCTGTGCAATGGGATTCTGTGCTCTTGCACATAACGCATCCAGGCCTGTGCCTGACACGTTAGGTATCTCACAAATGTGAACTATTTTACTCCCTTGCTTAGGTCTGAGAAGAGAGGAGATGGGATCTTATCAGTGCCTTGAACCCTAGCCTCCAGAGAACACAGGGATTAAGGAGACCCCAGACTAGTGTGGCCTCATTTCCCTGGGGAAATAAGGATGCCTGCATCCGCTCTGGTGAGAGCATAGTGCAGGGGTGAAAGGGCAGGGCACCCTGCGGCACCAGCACAGCCAGCACACTGGGCAGCCACCTTCCTTCCCGCCCTCAGGCAGCCCCAGCCTGGCCTCCACGGGCTCGTGCTTACTCAGCCTTGCCCAGTTTCCAACTGTCACTGTAACAAGAATCGGAGAAGGGACCTGCCCCCATTCCAGGGAGGGTGGCAATGTACGCCTTGCAGAGGCCTCTGGGGATTAAATCTGGATAATACTTCTTATCCAGAGGAAATGTTTGCAGATGGCTTATCGAGGAGCCTCCCACGCCAGCCTTTGCCTGCCACTCCACTGCCATTCTGAGTTTGAGCATCCTCAACGTTCCCCCTCCCCCTCCCCCTCCAGGAGGCAGCTAGCCGGCCCTGCCTGACGGTTCAGCAGCTCTGAAGCCCTGGTTGAGGAAGTGAACCTCCCAGGCTGCTGGAGAATGAATGGGTTAAACCGTCTCAGGGATCGGGGTTGCTAAGGTCAGTGAGGAAGCTATCGTACAGTCAGATGGAGCCGGATTCCCATCCTGCCTCCACATCCATGGGCTCTGTGACCTGGGGAGGCTGCTTTCCCTCTCTGAGCCTCTCTCGCCCCAGGGTGCATCTCATAGTGTGACTATGATGATTCAAGGTGCTGCAGGGATGCTCATAAACTCCTGCCGAGGCTTTAAGACACAGCAGCCATCATTCCTGGTCATGTCAGAGCTCCGTGCAGCAAGGGAAACTCGTGGGCAAAGGATCTAACCTTTACTGAATCCAAAGCAGTCTGGGGCAGAGATTAAGCACATGGGCCCTGGAAGGCACCTGCCTAGGTGCAAGTCTTGGCTCTACACTTCCCAGCTGTCTAACTTTGGGCAGGTAACTGGCCTGCTTTGCACCTCGGTCTCCCCACGTAGTTAATATGGGTAACAACAGCACGCACCTCATAGAACTCTAGGAGGTTTACGCGAGATAGTGGGTTTACAAGCTCTGAGCACAGGGCTTGGCACATAGCAAGTGCTCAAGAAGCATTCGCTGTTCTGGAGGGCCCACCACGTGCCAGTGCTGTCTGTACGCTACCTGAACAACACACCAGAGACCCCGCCGTTAGCACGGTGGAGCCAACACAAGCAGAGGGGAGAGGAGAGAGACAGGAAGGAAGACTTGGAAATGGGGGAGGGGAGAGTTCCTGTCTTATATCACTCACCCCCAGCACATCTAAGTTAACGTCTTATATTCGTGGTTTCAAGTGGCGGAAACCCTGATTAAATCGGCATGGAGTAGAGAAGAAATTACCTGCTGCCACAGTCACGATGCAGCTGCCCGGGGATGACTAGACCCAGGGACTCAGATGCCGCAGGCCCGTCTCTGGGTCCGTCTGTGCTGTGCTCCGTCTCTGGCTTCATCCTCGCTACTGCAGATGGTGCCGCTAGAGGCTGGGACTGTGGCCATACTTAGCAGCTCCCTGATTCACTCTCCCAGCTTCACCCCCAGAGAGAAAGCGAAGATCTCTTCCCTTGGGTTCAATTAGGAAAAGCTCGCTGGGAGCCTCTGATTAGTCTAGCTGGGGTTGTGTCCACACCTGGGGCCGAGGGCATGGGCCCCTACTAGAGCTCCATGACTGGTTCTGGGGACAGTTCTCCCAAAGAAGGAATGGGCTCGAAAGAAGGGAGGGGTGCCAGGCAGATAAAAGATGTCCACTGTGGTTGAAAGAGGCAGGGGTTTGGACAGAAAGATCAGGGGCCACTCTTCCTAGTCTGTGGTGTCAGGGAGGGGCTTTGTCAAGGCCCGTGAGGGGTACCCACAGCTGGCTGTGGGGGTTATCTTCTCAGAGGTGGTCTTGCTCTAGCTCTCATCCTCTCCCCCTCTGCCAAAGGTAAACCTGCCAAAGGTAAACACGTATGCCTGGTCCCCCGCATGCTGACCCCATTCTTACACCTGATCATCTGTCCCATTTCCTGTCCACCTGTTCACTAGCCCACTGGGCTAGGTGCTGACCCCGTACTTGGCTTCGGCTAGCCTCTGCCCATGAGCGTGGACCCAGGCTCCGTGTGTACCTGCCGAGGGGTTCAGTGGGCCATCCGGGTCAGTCTACATGCTGAACTCGGGGCATCTTATGACCTGGGGATAACTTCACCAGATGCATCTGGAATCAGGATCAACCCAGATGGGAAAAGTCTCCCCAGAACCCGGTAAGTGTTGAGATTCAGACACCTTCTCTCTTTCCACCTGCTCTCCTCCTGCAGTATTTGGCCTTGTTCCTTGCCAGCTTCCCCTTCTCCTTGGCCCCAAGGGAGTTCCTAGACGCTCAGTAGAGGTTAAACACATAGACTTTGGAGTCAAACCAACCTGAGTTTGAGGCCTGGCTCTGCCACTCATTGCTGTGAAATGAGAACAGAGTTGCAAAGACAGTACAGAAATTTCCTGTATACCCCTCCCCCAGCTTCCCCTAATATTAGCATCTAACATGACCATGGTCCATGTATCAAAACTAAGAAATCAACATTGGTACTGTACCATTAGCTCAATGGAAGACTTTATTCACATTTCCCCAGTTTTTCTGCTAACGTTCCCTAGTTTTTGTTCCAGGATCCAATCCAGCGTTTCTCATCTGCCCTGGACATATTAATCTCTCTCTCTCTAGGCTTCTGGAGGTGATCTACCTAAAGCATTAACATCATTTGTATTAAACTACCATGGTCACATCTGACTAACATTTCTTGGCATGAGGTCCATGCCAAAGAGCCTAACCCTGCTCATGACCATGTCTTCCCCACCGGTCTGGCTTCCAGGAAATTTCAGATGCCTCTTACCACCACCAATCCTGAGACGTGTCCATCCCTCCAACACGGCTTACCGATGGCCATTAAAGCAGCAACCGCAATGCTCCAGCAACTCAGCTACTGGTTGAAATGTGTGTGTGTGCGGGAGCACACGTGTGCACATGAGTGATGAGTGAGCGAGTGAATGAACTGAAAGTATAAAAGAGTGAATTAACTGGTAAGCCGGTGAGCGAATCAGTGACTTAATGAGTCAGCGAGAGAGTGAAGTGTGTAAAATTGACTAGGTCGTCCTCCCGACCCCCTCCAGTAATCCATTAAGCGGCGGCATACATTCCTCATCGCTGTTAACACAAGCAGGGGTTAAGAACTGCACAGGAATAGTTACAGACCACCAGTTGGATACCGTGTTCCTTTCTTATTGCTGCTTTCACAAATGACTGCAAATGTAGTGGCTTAAAACAACACAGATTAATTATCTGACAGTTCTGGAGGCCAGAAGTCCCAAATGGGTGTCACTGTGCCAAGGTCAAGGTGTCTGTGGGGCTGTACTCTCTCCGGAGGCTCTAGGGGTGAATCCGTTGGCTTGCCTTTCCTGGCTTCTAGTGCTTACCTTCCTTTCTTGGCCTGTGGTCTCTTTCTGTATCTTCAAAGCCAACCGTGTAGCATCTTCAAATCTCTCTCTGACTCTGACCCTCTGCATCTGTCATCATATCTCCATCTCTAACTCTGAAACTCCTACCTTTCTCTGATATTGACCCATGTGATTACATCAGCCCCACTCAGACAGTCCAGGATAATCTTCCCAACCCCAAATCTTTAACATAATCATATCTGCGAAGTTCCTTTTGCCATGTAAGGTAACATATTCATGGGCTTTGGGGCCTAGGATGTGGACATCTTCGTGGAGCCATTCTTCTACGTGCCACAGATGCTTTGCTCCGAGGTCAAGTGCAGCACTGATTCCCACCCTAAAGGAGAAAGGGCAGCAGGGGGATGGAGAGAGCATCACGGCGTGTATCACGTGCCCCTGCCATGTACTTCTTCTCCTCATGTTGTTGCTGTTATGGCCTGGGATTTAAAAAATTTCCCCAAATTTGATGCCTGCCCCCAAACTTGAGAAACACTGTGACAGATGATATGCCAGGAGCATATGCTGCTACAATTGAGGATAAAATTTGCCCTAGGATTCCTGGAGAAGGATTAGAAGTGGGGTGCCTCAACCCTGGGTGCACACTCCCATCAGCTGGGGAGATTAAAAAAAACTTAGTTTGAAATGAGCATGGAATTGCAAAGACAGTATAGAAATTTCCTGTATACCCCTCCCCTAGCTTCCCTTAATATTAGCATCTTACATAACCATGATCCATGTAGCAAAACTAAGAAACCGCACCGGTACATTAATATTGGCTCGATGGAAGACTTTATCGCATCTCCCCAGGTTTCCCGCTAGGGCTCCTTTTTGCTCCAGGATCCAGTCCAGCATTTCTCTTGCATGGGGGCACCATGTCTACAGAGTCTCCTCCAGTCTGTCGGCTTCTCAGGCTTTCCTTGTTTTCTCAAGACCTTGAGACTTTTGTACTGGTCAAGTATTTTGTAGACTGACCTTTAATTCGGGTTGGTCTAATATTTTCTCACGATTAGACCAGGGTTATGGATTTGGGGGAAGAATACCACTGGGTGAGATGCTCTTATTATCGCATCATCGAAGGGGGTGTGTGATATCAGCGGGGCCTATTACTGATAGTCTTTGCTTTGATCCCTTGGTTACAGTGGTATCTGCCCCCTTCCTCCACTATAAGGAGTTGGTGTTACCGCTGCCGAGAAAGAGGCTCTCACCACCTCCAAGGTGTGTGTGGGGGGGTCCATCCCAACCCGCCTAAACAGTGTTTTCCAAATCCACCCATGGATTGTGACCCATTTGCAGGTCATAAGCTCAGACCGTGGGGTGCATTTTAAAGAAAAAAATAGAGGAGACTATGACAGCATAGAATGGAGAAGAAAAGAGGACGTCACACACATAGTAGGTATAGTTTCGTAAAACTTCTGTTTCTGCAAACTTTATGTGCTCAGAGACCTCATCTTTACAATGGGGATAAAAGTAGCATGCCCTGACTCGCACCCCACACACAGGGCTGTCACGAGGATTAGATGGGCTGATGTGGGTGAAGTGCTTAGAACAGAGGCACACGTTAGGCACTGTATCAATTATTATTATGAAGTGTGCATGTGCATAAATGGGTTACGGTGTAAAATTCGTTTCTTCTTGTAGACTGCAATCCAAAAGTCTGCAAATACTGAACTCACATCTCTAGACCGGGGTGGGCAGGCTTACGAGCCCCAACCCAACGCCTGTGTTTGTGAAGTTTCACTGGTGCACAGCCACTCGTTCGTTTACGTGTTGTCTTTTGAGCTATGATGGCAGAGCCGAGAACTTGCAACAGAAAATGCACGGCCCACAAAGCCTGCACTGTTTACTACCTGGACCTCCAGAGCAGCACCCCTGCCTGCAGGTCATCTCATGGTACAAAGGACATTAGACACTTCTTCCTAAGCCACGTGGCCTTGTCCTGCCACCGCCCGGCAGGCACACCGGCCCCTGCAGGCCCCTCTGGGCCGTGTGACTGCCCAGCGCTCAGGCCTCCAGAAGCTCGATACCCTTCTGCTTTGGATGGATGCCCACACTTGCTTTATTTATCCACCTCCGCTGTGAAACCTCCGCTGTTCACGCTGGAAGGTTAGAAACACAGCACACTGGTCGGGGTCCCAGCAGGAAACAGATGGCCACTCGAATTAGAATAATCTGAGGAGTGTTTAACAAAGAGGCTATTTACAGAGGGATGGGCAAGGTGTTGGAAAGCCACAAGGGACAGCTGAATCCTCAGAGGCTAGTAAAGGTGGAGCTCTTACCACCCTCAGCAGGGGCGACAAGGAGAGGGAACCTGGAAGGAGAGTCATTTCCAGAGGATGCCTTAAGAGGAGATGGGGCTTTCAGCCTCCCTGGGGCTGGGGAGCCAGTTCCAGGCAATCCCGCGGGGAGGGAGCCAGAGAGTAACTGCCTTGACCTCACCTCCCTCCCTCCCTCCCTGATGTCCTGTTGGGGTCCCCATTGGTCAAACTGAAGTGGAAGCCGGAGAGCATAGGAGCCACTGATGTGGTCCACATGGGTCAGCTTCCCAGGACAGGGAGCATGCTGGGGAAGGATGGAAAGGAGCAAACCTCAGATGCCAGCGCACACAGCATCGATTTAGAAAGTCTGGTGTATTTACTTCTCCCGCAGCTCCACTAGACAAAGGGGTGCCCCGCTTCACCCCGCCAAGTCGGGAATGTGGCCCCAACACCAAAGGACTGTCATAGGTTTCACCTTAACTGTCTTCCCTTCCTAGATCTGCTAGGCTCCGGGTGGCTCTCATGGAGTTAATGTTCCTGGACCTTATCGTCCTAAGAGGGGGCAGAAGGTTGTGAACAGAGGCACAGAGAAGCTGCTGGGCGTTTTGTGAGTCTGAGCTAAAGCTGATTATCACGTCTGGATGTTACGCAGGTTCCTCCTCACAACCCAGCCTTCTAGCCCAGGAAGGAGCTGTGTCTCATTCATCTTGTTAGCCCAGCTCAAGTCTAACAGACAGACGAGCCAACCTCTGGCCACCGTGGGACAAAGAACCCTAGCGGCAAAAAGCTCCCTAGGCTGAGAAGTGTCCCCAGATTAAACTGTTCCCACTGGCCAGACCTCTCTGCCCCCACCGCTGGCCCGGACACCCTGACCTGGCATCTGGTATCTCACGGGCTCCCCAGTCCGGCCACGGAACTACATCATGTCACCGCGAGGGTCTTTCCTGGCCCGTGGAACACTGATTCCACATCACTGATTTCATAGATGAAACATCATAGGCTTACAGGAAGGAAGGGACTGGCTTGGGTAGCCCAGCCGCCTCGTGGCGAGCTGGGACTAGAATTCAGGCTTGGAGACTCTAGTCAATATCCATCTTTCTTTTATGTAAGATGGAAGGTGAAATCGGTTGTGGAGCCTTGGAAATGGCCTTGGCCAAAATTCAAAATGTGGTCTAGCCTCAGGCAAGTTTCAGTGTCAGACTCAGCTCAGCTGCTGAGGCCACGCACCCGGACCCTAGGCCCCCCAGGCAGCTGTTCTGTGCAGGTGGCATGAAGCAGAGGCTCCGGTCCAGCAAATCGGTTCAAATCCAGATCCAACCTGTTAGTGGCTGTTTTACCTGAAACAGGTTAATTTTATGTTAATGAGACTCAGTGTTCCAGTCCTGTAAACCTGGCTCTGTCATCAAGCACTGAGTGGTATCAACTCCACGACCAGGTAAGCAAGGACTTCGCAATGTCCAAAGGTCCATAAATGACACTTTTCTTTTCTTTTCCCTCCAGCTGGAAGACTGACGGAACATTTGCAACTTTTTTCTCAAAAAGCCAGAGGCCGACTCGTTTGAGTGAAGCTGCTAGGGCTCTGTGCTCTAGCCCCAAGAAAGGGGGACCCCCGGGATAAAGGCAGGGGGGCCTCCTGATAGGCCAAGGATTCTGCCTCATTTTCATGGACTCAGGCGTAATTAGTAAAATCTTAAGGTTCTCCTCCCGTCTTCCCTAACCTCCGCCCCACCCCCAATTTCCTCAGAGAAATGAAGAGTTCAGATGTATAGGCCAAGTGCTTGGGTTTTAAATTAGACGACTTTGTCCTGACAGGAACCGAGTCACAGCTGCCACACCTGATTATTTTTAGAGTTACTACTAAACTCTTTGTACAGGATGAGCTGCCACTGTTCAAGGCAAACAGAAAGACTTCACATTTCATCATGACAGCTCTGGAGCCATCCACCTCCTCGTGTTCATTATTTCCAACCTGTCTTTGGAAGGGATGAGGCGGCATCTTGACAATCGTACGGCGGGGATGGCAGACCCCGTGGCTTGTTACTACATCCGAGGGATGGAAAGCTCCCCAACTGAGCAAAGCCCACTGCCTCCAGGAAACCAAGGAGAAACATTCCGGGGGGGCGGGTACCGCTCCAGAGCCTTCTCTGCATGAACCATTATCTTTCACGAGAAGCAAAATGTGATCGCCAAGTAGCCAACCAGTAAGAGCACCTGTATGCAAATGCCACCAGCACTGGCCTGGAGTGGCCAACTTGTGAGTGATGTCACAATCCCCTCTGACCCAACAATGTCACCACCACTGAAAAGGGGACCCCTGCCTGCAGCTCTTACAGAGAGAAACATTCACCACCAGCAGAGCACCTTCTAATTGCTCCTGGAGTGTGGCAGACAAAAGTCTCTGCCGTCTGAGTTACTAGATGCAGAAAATAAAATGATCTTACGAACATGGGAAGAGAAGTCCAGCTAAGGCCCAAGGCAAATGTCTCTTCTTATATCCACTTTTTGCTGGATTACAGAAACAAGTTCATGGAGCAGAAGCCAAACACCCACCTTGGCTTTAAAGAGTTCTCTAGAAAGTGTTCGGAGAAATGGAGGTCTATCTCAAAGCACGAAAAGGCCAAATATGAAGCCCTGGCTAAGCTCGACAAAGCCCGATACCAGGAGGAGATGATGAATTACCCTGGCAGGAAGAAGAAGAGAAAGCGGGACCCCGGCGCACCCAGACGACCTCCATCGTCCTTCCTACTCTTCTGCCAAGACCACTACGCCCAGCTCAAGTGGGAGAATCCAAACTGGTCAGTAGTGCAGGTGGCAAAGGCCTCGGGGAAGATGTGGTCAGCAATGACAGCCTACGACAAGCAGCCCTATGAACAAAGGGCAGCTTTCCTGAGAGCAAAGTACCAAGAGGAACTGGGCATCTACCGTAAGGCCAGGAAGAAGAGCCTCCAAAGGTCGGCTAAGAACCGGCGCAGACGGTTCAAAGAAACTGTCAGACGCAACTGATGGATCCAATTAGAAATAAAATGCCATTCTCCGGTACTGCCTGTCCCTGGTCTCTTGTGTAGCGTTAGGGGGGCCATTGCTGCCGCTTTGGGCAACAAGTGAGTGGCATGGTGGAGCTGAGATCAGGGTTTGGAAACTGATCCCAGGAGGGGCTGGCTTTGGGACAAGAGTCTGAAGAGTGTGTGGTCCGTACTTACCGGGCTCGGCTTGCGCAGGCAGGGTGGGGTGGGGATCTCCAGGTGTAAAGAAGCTAGGAGTCCTGGGGGTGGGAGCATCCTGGTCCCAAGTGGTTCTCCAGGGTGGAGGACCCTACTCAGGGTGAAGTGAGCAAACGCCAGCCCTGCCACCCTCCTCGCCAGGAGGGCAAAAGGCCTGGAGTCCAGGTCAGGCTCCCAATTCAGGCCCCAGCAGAGGCTGGGAAACGAGTTGAGGTGGGCCTTAGGGGACTCAGTGTCTCCAGGGATTCCAGAACTGGTCCTCCAGCAAGGCTTAGATACTATTAGTGGGTCAGGATGAGACTCCAGTGGTGGTCACTAGGATGAAGCATGGGGCTGATTTTATAAAAAGAGGCATCTGACTCTGCCCCAAGTACTGTAACTTGGAGAGAACCCTTTTCTTGACATTTTGGTGAGCATCTCCCCGGTCATTTTTCTGTGGACGTAAGCACAACACAGAGTGGACATTTGCTGCCTGTATGACCACCGCAGCATCCATTCCTTTTCTCCTGCTCACAGAACACCGACTCCATCCTGACCAAGGCTGGATCAGATGGAATCCCCCTGGCTACAGTGATTGGCTCAGTGACGGTCATGTGACCCAAGTTGGTCCAATCAGAGTAGACCTCAGGACTGGTGTAAGGAATCCTAGGGGAGGATGCGGCCCTGGGGGCTGTTGGCAGCCATCTGCCTCATTCTCAGGCCAAAATGTTAGTCCCTTTGGCATCCCGGACTTTTCATTGAAGATAAGCCCACACGTTTTGGATTTTGTCTAAGATAGTTTGAGTTCGGTTTTCTGTCACTTAAAATGAGTCAAAACTTGTCATTTGATACAAATGGGATTGTTCCATCTACTATGACTGTATTTTTCAGGCAATAATACACTGTGGGCAATGTTTCACACCAATCTAGATTGATATGGAATATTCTGAAATGGCCCTTGACTTCTGATATCAAAGAGACTGGGCCCAAATGCAAAATTTTTGGTCACCACGTTCTGCATGCAAAAGACTTCCTCAATTCCAGCTCTAAACCCCTATTCCCTGAGGGATCTGCATCTCTGTAGCCTGCTGTGGTTTCAAATTTTACTTTTGGAACAAAAATAAAAATATGTAGTTTTGAATAGCCTTTTAGAACTTGGTCAGCCTTTAGGGGGTGAGAGGTAATAGCGTGGAGTGATTTAGAAATTCAGGGTCTGGAACCAAGGCCATTTACGAAGGGCTCCCACGCGCCAGACCCTGTGCTGGGTACCAGGAGGCCCAATGTGGTCTACTGTTAGGTTCCTGCCCTGACGAGAGGGATGGACACGGGCACGAACCACAGTCCTACAAGGCCTGAGGAGAGTGTAGACTGCACAAAGAGCTGGGGGTGGGAGCGAGTACCACCTACCAAGGCAACTGCTGAAGTCTTCATGGAGGAAGCAGCTTTACGCTCCTCGGCAACCTTGTACTTATGTTGGCCGGATTCCTGTTCCCCCTCTCCCATTCCCCACAGGTGCTGTTCCAACTTGTCTCTGCTTCCCCTCCAGCCCAACCTCCAATCTCTCAGGAGACACCCTCATTTCCTGCTTCATTGAGAATACAGAGATCATCAAACGAAGCACTGTCGGTTTTCTTCCTTCTCAACGTGTCATCCACAGCCATCTTCCCTCCTGGTCTCACGCCTCATAGCCAGAACCCTCTCACTATCCTCTTCCCCACCAACCTCGGGCCCTTGCTCCTCCTGTAAAGATGCTGACCCTCCAGCCTGTAAGCTTGCTGTCCTGACACAAGTGGTTCTGATCACTGGCAGGACCTTGGGCAAGTAAGTTCTCGTTCCTCTGTCTCAGGTTTCTCATCTGTGCAAAGGGGATGATGCCTGCCCCTCAGGTTGTTTTAGTGATTAAATGATGTAACACACGCAAAAGCATTTGGCACGGTCCTTAGCACATAAAAGGTACTGTGGTTGACCCTCTAGGGCGGCTGTCCTATGATTTCCCCCTCCTGGTGTTCACACCCTGGTACGACCCCCCTCCCATTAAATGTGGGCAGAATCTGTGACTTCCCTTGTTTTTTTCCTTTTTTGGCCGCACCACACGGCATGCGGGATCTTAGTTCCCCGACCAGGGGTCGAACCTGCGCCCCCTGTAGTGGAAGCATGGAGTCTTAACCACTGGACCGCCAGGGAAGTTCCCCTGTGACTTGCCTTTAACCAACAGAATAGGGCAGGGGAGATGGGACGTGATTTCCTCTGTGATTACACCATGGTATATAAAACTCTATCTTGCTGGTGGATTTGCTCTATAGAGATTCTTCCTGCTGGCTTGATGAAGTAAGTGGCCAAGCTGGGAAAGCCCACGTGGCAAGGAACTGTGGGGAATCTCTAGGAGTTGAAGGTGCCTCGGACCAAGAGCCAGGAAAAAACCAAAGCTCTCAGTCCTACAGACACAAGAAACTAAGTGCTGCAGCAACCACGTGAGCAGGGAAGTGTATCCTTCCCCAGCTGAGCCTCCACATGAGAACTCAGCCCTGGTTGACACCCTGATTGCAGCCTTGTGAGACCTCAAGTGGTGGACCCAGCTAAGCTGTTACCGGATTCGGACCCAGAGAAATGAGGAGATAATGAACATGTGTTGTTTTAAGCCAACAAGTTTGTGGTAATGGGCTACACAGCAATAGATAACTAATACAGTACTCAATAAATGCCGGCTTCCTTGTCATCTTAAAATAAACCATCTTTAACTTTCTTTCTCCCTCCAGCCTCTACCCCACCTGTTTAATTTCTTTTCCTTTGCTACCAACCTCTGGAAGGTGGCGGACGCCCCCCAGTGCTAATTAGATCCTGACTTGTACTCTGCAGTGGTTCCAGGGAGGCTGTCTTGTTTCCAGCCTGGCTCTTGGTGGGCAGCGGCTGTGTGTTACATGACAGTCCCCTCTGGGAAGAGGGCCCCCACACAGCTGGACCCCAGCCCTCACGCCACTCTTTTCTGGATTCCTCTGTGATTAATTACGTGAATGTGGGTGGCTAAGTCAGAGTTTTGACAACAGTTTGCAGCGCCCCCGCTGAAAACTAACTCTATTAACAGTCCTTTATGAAAAAGCTGACAGGAGGCTGTGAATCTGCTGGCTTCTGATGACTGTAATGTAATGACAGTGAAGGGGGAAGGAGGGGAGGAGGAGAAGTAGGGGGAGCCTGGGTCTAAGATAATGGGCGAGAGGAAAAGCAGGCAGAAAACCTGGTGCGGTACCAGCATTCCACGCAGACCCACTCGGCTGGGCTCAGGGGCCCCTGCCCTGGGGAAGAAGGAGGCTGAGTCTTTGGGCCCATGGTTGTCTTAATGCCTGAATCACTCCACTCTGACCCTTCTCTCCCGGAGCCTTTTCCTGTGTTCATTTATTCAGCAAATATTCATGTCGATCTTAAGCCTGCAACGTACCAGAAACTGTTCTACTACCAGGGAGGCAGCGAGGCCCCTGATCTCTTATAAATAAACAAGTCAACAAATAAACACACCAGGTCATTTTTTGATAGTGTCAAGTGCTCTGAAGAAAATAAACCGGGCTAATGAGATAAACAATGACAAGTGGGGTTGAGGGCGCTTTAAATGGGTGGTCAGGGAAGATGACATTTGGGTTTTGATTTAAAGGACGAGAAGGAGCCAGGCCTTCCAAGGCCTTAGGGAAGAGTTGTTCAAGTAGTAGGACAGCAAGTGCAAAGATCCTGAGGCAGGAGTGAGCTTGGCATATTACACAGAGGGAGGCTAGAATGACTGGAGGGGTGAGTGAGTGGCTGAGATGCAGTTGGAGAGGACAGGCCTTGGCAAGGAGTTTATTTTGAAACCTAAGGGCTATGGGAGCCAAAGAGGCTTTTCTGCAGGGGATCCATGTGCTTCCATTTCCACTTCTGGTTAATGGTCATTCTAGCGTCTTCAAAGACTACCAAGGCCAATAAGGGGATGCTAGCGCCTCCCAGGTCTGCAAGAGAAAGAGCAAGGCTAGCGAATACCAAATCCATGACCTTCTTCCCTTTTGGAGGGGAGATAATCAGGAAGCTCCACTTGGTCCTCCTGGGAGCAGCTGTAAGCTAAAAGTCAAATGTGGAAGCTGTGAAACGTCTCTCCCTGTGATCTGTTTTCCCAGAGATGGGGGGAAGGACAGGCACGGGTGGCAAAATATTCCAGGAGCGCACTGCTTCCCAGGCCTCAGATTTCCATGTGGAGCAGCTCCCACAGTGGTTCTCAACTTTGAGGCTGCATTAGAAACACCTCAGACCTTATTAAGATACAGAATGCTGGGCCCCACCCCTGGAGTTTGATTCAATTCTTCTGGGAGTTGGGCCTAATTTGCATTAGGATAATAATCTGCATTTCTAAAAGTTCCCAGGTGGTACTGATGCTGCTGGTCCCAGGACCACAGAGGAGTCCTTTCTCCTCGCGCAGCCCTGGCATTTACTCTGAAGAGGAGGCATCACTGATCTGCCTAGTAGGTTGAGAGAGAGGAAGCGCTGGCCTGCTCTTCCCTCCTCCCCCAGCCAATCCCAGCTGCAAAGTGTGCCCAGGTCTGCTCTCCAACCAGTTCATCAGCGATAAAGGTGAAAGGTTCATCCTCATCTGTCTTTCTCTTTCATCTGCCAACTGATTCTGAACTTGACAAAGGAGTATTTATTTGTCTGTTTGTTTATTGATTTGGGGGGGCTTCCCCCAAATCCCAACGGAGGAGTCGATCCCAGTTGCAAACAATCGATTAGCATCTGGGCCACACAGCATCACTGGGATCTTAGAGTTGATTTCAGCCTCCACTAAAGCATGTTTGGGGACAAAAAGGTCCAGTTTCTGGGCCTATAAGACTGAGGACCAGGCCCCTGGCCAGGGTGAGGTCACCAGGGTGAAGTCACAAAGCCCTGGCACCTTTGTGTCTCGTCATGCACCTCTAATCACATGCCCACAAACAATACCTGCCCTCCAGGTGTGCGGGATGATAAACGAAATGTCTGGGACATCCTTGTAAATGAAGTCTGATGTGTCAGAAGTGCCCAGCAGACAGGGGTGCCTGCCCTGGTCTCTAAGGGGTGCTTCAAAGGAGGAGAGAACAACACACACAAAGGCAGTTCAAGCAGGAGAAAGAGCCTGGCCAGAGGCCAAAAGGGGGTCATGTGACCCTGCAGACCGGCCTTGACCTCTGGGTGGATCAGCAGTGAGGTACTGAGCGTCCCTCTGCGGCCACCCCCTTGTAACAGTTGCCTTGCAACAGCTCCCCCTACTTGTTGCTCCCTTTCCAGTCCTTTCTCTGCTCCAGCTGGCTGAGCGATATGTGAAGACTCCTCCCCGTCAGCAGTGAAACATTTCAGTGGTTGCCCCTCACTACGGGAGTCTGACACAGGATAATCAGGCCACTGCTGCCTCACGAGTTGCACTGTCGCCCACACTCAGCTTCTGAAATGGCTCCCAGTGAACCAGGCCTTCTGGGATTCACACCCTTGTGTGATTCCTCCCTTTGAGTGTGGGCTGGACCTAATGACTTCCTTCTAATGCACAGAATAGGGCCGAAGTGACAGGATGTCTCTGCTTCGGAAGGGACTAGGCTACGAAAGTCTCTCTCTTGCTCTGTCTCTTTCTCGCTTTTGCTCAGAGCAAACCGACATGTTGAAAGCCACCCTGTAGAGAGGCCCACATGGCAAGGAATTGAGGGTGGCTTCTGGTCAATGCCCAGCAAGGAACTGAGGCCCTCAAACAGCTGGCAAGGATCTGAATCCTGCCAGCAACCGTGAGTAAGCCTGGAAGCAGACACTTTTATTGCAACTTTATGACAGGCCCGGCTAAGCCGTACCTGATTCCTGCCCCGTAGCAACTAAGGTGATAGATGTGGTTTCATGGCACTGAGGTTTGGGATAATTTGTTACAAACTGAAATAGATAATGGATACAGATTTTGGTATCAAGAGGGGGATAGTGCCATGAAAAATATCTAAAAAAGTGAGATGTCTTTGGAACCAGGCTGTGGGTAGAGGCTGGGAGTATTCTGAAGACCTTGTTAGAGAAGCCTGGACTTTGAGGATGTTGCTGGTGAAGGTTCAAAAGGAAGTGAGAACATGTTACTGGAAACTGGAAGAAAGGGATCCTTGTTATGCAGTGGAAGAAAGTTTAGCGACAATGTCGTCTGCAGGGATATGGAAGGCAGGACATGCCCCGAATCAACTTTGTGATCTAGCTAAGGAGGTGTCCAAGCAAAGGGTTGAAGGTACTGGCTGGTTTCTTCTTGCTGCTTATGTGAGAAGAGAGATAAATTGAGGGAAAGGTGGTTGAAAAGGAGCCAGACTTCATAGTTTGGAAAGTTCTCAGCCTCCCAAGACAGCAAAGGATGCTAAAATTAAGAGATGGCTTTGAGCAGTGTTGAGAAAAGGTGGTCTGGAGATAAAGCCGAGGGTGTGACTGTGCAGCCTTTGGCTAAGACCTAGGAAAGATCAAAGGACTGTAGTATTATTCAGCCACATAAAGGCCCTTTAGAGAGATTAGGGTGGGCCTTACAGATCCCCAAGATCAAACAATAGGGCCTCTGGGAAGCATATGAGCATCGTCCCTTGACCTTCTTAGCAGAAGCCCAAGGTAGAGAAGTTTAGTTCAAAGAAATCTGTGGTTGTGGCTTTTGTGTAAGAGAGCGGCTCTCGATGAAATTTACAGAAGACCCACAAAGTTTTGGAGAAAACTATTATCAGAAGGAACACTGTCAGCTTGGACTAAAAAGGACAGAGACAGTACAAAACAAAAAAGGTCACTGGCCTCCCAAAATTCTCAGCAGGAAGCAGGCTGAAGAAAAGTCAGCTTCAAACATGTACTTCCTTTCATGAAGAAAAAAAAAAAGGAAGACTCAGAGGGAGAAACCAAGAACTCAGAAGGTGCAGTTAAATATTCCCAGATTTTAAAACTAATCAAGAAACTTCCAATATATTCCTGGATGGATTTCAGAATTGTTATGGGCCAGGAACTTTTTTCTGCCCCACATTGTCCCCCATTTTGAATAAGAATGTCTAGAGCCATTACCCTGTACCTATCCCACCACTGTATGTCAGGTGAGTGGGGACAGAGAACTTGTCTGTCTAGTTTTGCAGAGCTACCGATCCAGAGTTACAGCACTCTAGGACCTGTACTCAAGGAACTACACCCAAGAGCCTCAACCACACTTGAACTTGATTTAGATGGTGAGATTCTGGACTTTGTGCTGATGCTTTCACGGGATGAGGCTTTTGGGGGCCTTGGGAAGGGGTAACTGTGTGTCGCATGTGGCAAGGACATGAATCATTGGGGGTTGGAGGGCAGCTGGCGGTAGGCAGCTTCAGAAGTGACTAAACGGTCTTTGTCTCCTGGCATTCACACCCTTGTACAGCCCCCTCCCCTGGTGTGTGGGCTGGACCTAGTGACTTCCAACACAGGGAATACAGCAAAAGTGACGGGCTGCCGCTTCTGAGATTAGCTTATAGAAGACTGTGGCTCCTGTCTTCCTCTCTCTCGGAGTCACCCTGACGAAGCCAGAAGCCATGTTGAAAGCTACCCTATGGAAAGGAACGGAGGTAGCTCTGGTCAACAGCACTGAGGAACTCAAAATCCTTCAAGGCACCCTGGGAATAAGCTTGGAGCAAATCCTTTTCCCCAGCTAAGCTTTGAGATGATCACAGCCCTGGAATACTCCTTGATGGCGGCCCTGTGAGAAACTAAGCCTGGAGAAGAACCCAGCTGAGCCACACCCAGATTCCTAACGTGCAGACAAGGTGATAAACGTTGCTTCAAACCATAAGTTTTGGGATGATTTGTTAAACAGGAATAGATGCTTAATACACCCACCCTAAGGTCCTGCCCTGCAGTATTTCTCCCAGAAACACTACACTCTCCTCGGGGCCTTTGCACATGCTACTCCAGGGTGAACTCATCCTACCTTTTAGGTCTGGTAAACTTCCACCTTCAGACAAGACTCAGGTCAAGTGTCCCTTCCTCCAGGAAGCCCTCTTGGACCCTCCCATCCTCTTCTGTGCTCCCATATCACATCACCATCTCATTCATATCACATCTTAACTAGTGTTTGTCTTGACTAGTGAAGGAGGGCAGGTGCCTTGCCTTATTCATCCTGGTACCCTTAAAATCTAACACAATGCTTGACATGCAGTAAAATAATAATAGAAAACTGTTATTTACGTAGCTATGCCATGCCTGGTAGTGTTTGAGGCAATTTACATGTACCGATCTTATTTACTAATGAACTGAATGAGGCAGAAACTTTAAACACCCCCATTTTGCAGATGAGGAACTGAGACTCTAGGCGAGGCGCTTGGTGCTGGAAAATGAGCAATGGAACCTGGAGAGGCTCCTCCCGTCCCGGGCTTGGCAGTGTCAGTTCCCTCCTCTCTCTCGGGAACTCTACACAGGCAGAGTTGGGCCAGGAGGCCCAGACACACACTCTGTGTTTGGCATTTCCGGAGAAATACCTGGATCTTTCCCTTGGCGCCTCCGAGGCAGGGCTTGGCTGTCACCCAGAGAATTTGTTGGGCACCAGAAATCACACCTCCAGCTCTCTGCTCACAGCTGTGCCTCTGGCCCGCAGGCAGGATAAGCGTTTCCCCGCCCTCACACCCTGTCATTACAAACCATGTAAATTCCTCGATACTCATGTTGAAATGAACAGATGCGGCTCTGTATTTTTAATGCATTATCTGCAATTAGCAGCAGTGGGCATGAAAGAACTCTGCGGTCCCTGGGGCTGCCCCTGGTGGATGCAGCTGCGAGTACATTTGCGCTGAAGAATCCAGCCCGGCTCCTCTGGCCCACGCGGCTCTGGCGAGTGGGTGAGGGAGCGTCCATTTGCACAGCGTCTGCTCTGCCAGGAAGCAGAAGGGGGCCTGCCAACACCTGATGGTCACTCCACTGCCGACCTGGCCCTCCTGCCATCCCCCCCAATGCTGTCTAAACACCCTGAGAGGATGTCCTCCACCCGCATGTCACGGGTGATAAAGGTTTTTTACGGGCTTGGGGTCTGCAGTGTGGAGTAAAGGTCTGTGAGAAAATGCAAAAGGGTGTGCTGTCGTGCCCAGGGCAAACGTAAGGGGGTGTCTGCATGGATTTCAGAGAAGAAGGTGCTGGTTGGTGAGAGGTACCTGTGCACACCAGCTCCGTCCGAAGGAGGAAGATATTTTTGGTAATACATATAATGCTAATAACCAGCATGTATTGGGCACTTACTGTGTTCCAGGACCTGATTTAATGCTCGCCGGGCATCAGCAGAAGGCAGTGTCAATTCCCCCTGCCCCTGCCACCTCCAACCACAGACCACAGCCAAAGACCACCGGGAATCCACCCGTAGTTGAACAAAGGGGACTTTTGGCTCTTTGCCGAGAGAGGGAGAACACACAGCCCTGGGAACTGTGGGGCATCTCAGTAACAGGAGGTTGGAAAGAACTTACTGTAGGAATTAGGTTTGCATTAGGTGATTTGGGGGAGGTTCAAAGAAGTGGAGCTTTGCTCTGGATTGGATGCTGTCAGGAAGCCAATATACTTCTACCATTGGGTACTTAATAAATTTTATCTAGAAGGTGGGAGGAATGAAGCAAGACTAAAGTTGGAATTGGTAAAGGAGCAGCTGTCACTCATGTTAGCCAAGAGGGAGGGGGATGGTCGGTCACTTTAGTTTTTCCGTAATGTCCTTGTTTGTGTCTGAGTTCAGATGTGGTTACGAAGTAGTCTTGTTTTTGTCTTAATCCATCACGGTCGTGTAGCGCTCACATGCCAAAGTCTAGGTGTGGGGTACAGGCCAGCTCCCAGCACCAGGCCAGTCTCTGGTCCTCAGGGGCTGCTGTTCCCTTTCCCAACAGGCCCTGTTATTGTGCCAGTTTACAGAAAAAAGAAATTGAGGCTCAGAGAGTTGCCAAAGCTAAGAAGTGGTGCTGTGATTCCAGCATCACTGAAACTGTAGTGGGTGCGGAGGGACTCAGGGGACAGGAGGGGAAGGGGTATGACTACGGGAAGCCAGGCTGACCATGAAGGGGACTGGCTACGACGGTGAAATAGAGAGCTGGAGATCTTCACTTTCGAAATCTGTCCCTGCCACTTACTAGCTACCCGGCCCTGGGCCATTTTCTGAACATCTTAGATCCAATTTCTTCTTACGCATAATGGGAATATAAAAGTCTGTTTCCCACAGTTATTGTGAGAAAAAAAAAATGGAAGAGACGCAGTGTAAGGCACCTATGCAACACTGGGGGACAGAAGAGTCCCCTCCGAGCACTTCCTGTGTGCCAGCCACTGTTCTGAGTATCTCACATGTACAGACTCATCTAACACAGCCGCCCCGTGAGGCAGGTTCTATTAGAGTCCCTGCTTTGCAGGAGAGAAGATGGAGGTACAGAGAGGTTAAGCAACTTCTCTGAGGTCACACAGCTATCAAGGAGCAGAACTCAGGCGTGCTGGCTCCAGCACCCTCACTCTACTCCCTCATGGTAGCTGTTGGATCACAGCCCCTTCCCTTCCCTTGCTGCAAGGACTTCAACCTCAACAAGTCTAGTCACATTTTGATGGTGATTGCGTACTCTGGAACTCCCCTGGTCCCAGACTTTTGCTCATGGAAGGGTCTAAGCTGCTCGCTTGGCTCTGGTTCAGAGAGCACTTGTTTCCTTTTGGAAGGTCAAAACACTCTCGGCATGACAAATACTATAGATTCAGCTCACCGCAGTGGATAGATCAAATAAAACATAGTATTGCCTTATTGGTATTCCTGTGCCTTTCAGTAAGTAGGAAAACCAGAGAGAAAAACACTGAGAAATGAGTAAAAACTCAAAGGGGCCCAGGGCGGGGTCGGAGGGAAAGACTCAGTGCTGCAGCCAAAGCCCTCCCGTGCCACGGCTCATGTGTGGGCAGAAGGCTGCCCGAGAGGAAAGGGGTCAGAAGTGGCCAGTGGGGCCCCTCCCATCCCACAGCAGCAGGCGGCTGTTCAGAGTGGCCTCAGCGCCACAGCCCAAGGCTGAATCAGCTCTCGTTAGTCCTAAGCGGTTGAGCAGGTTTGTAGTTTGTGTCCCCAGTTCTGGAAGACCGGGAGGCAAGGACTCCTGGGCCCAGGGACGCCAGTAATCAAGGTCCTTCCTGCCTCCAACCCCCTCCAGGCCGCGTTCCACCACCACTTGAGGGAGATGAAGTCCTCGAACTCCCATCAACATTCCCTCTGCTGTTTCATGCAATCCCACATCACTGTCATCAACCTTCTTGAGGCTCATCTGTTCTTAATTATCTCTCTAAATCCCGAGGCATTACAACTGTGCGAATTGGGGGAATTTAGCTGCTTAGAGGATTCACAGTAATCACAGTAATCTCTGGTATTTACAGAGCTTCCCTTTGTAGACTGTGAAAGCCAGACAGACAACATTGTAGTGGTGAGGGCCCCGTGAAATTGCTCTCAAGTTCTCTTCGCAGAGTGCCAGGCCCTTAGTCGGTCTGATTTTGTTTTGCTCGAGGAGGTAGATGAGAAAAGTAGTTTTCTCCGTTACCTCCTGAGGGAGACCGAGGAGAAGCTGGAACGGTGAAACCCACGTAGAAGATATGCCTCGGATTGCGTGCCCAGCCCAAGCCCTCTGCTCAGGGCTGCCGTGCTGCCCGCTCCTCAGCTCGCCGCGGAAGGGGTGGGCTCCTTCCCGCAGCTACGTCTGTTCCAGTTAAGCACCCCCCTTCTTGGGATCAGCTGATTGGATAAGAAGTTGACACTCGACTAATGAGCTGGGCCAACCAGATCCTCTCTCTTGCTAATTCAAGGCAACAGATGTGGAAACTGGGAGTCAGTCAGTTGGTCCCTAAAGCTAGAAGGTCAGGCAGACTCAGGGATGGGAGTGACCATCGGGGACTGTGTGTACTGCTTAACAATCAGAGCGAAGGGGAGTAGACTATGACACCTGAGAGAGCTGCTCTCCAGCACTTTCTGTCCCATGTATTTAGTCAGTAAACCCTTTGGATTCCATCCAGGAGCCATCCCCACGAGGCCATTACCGCATGAAGGTGAGGCATTGGAAACAACCTGAAGCTCCTGCATTGCTTTCTGACACTCCATGCCTTCCCTTCAGCTTCAGTGGAAGACGAGGCCAGGTCCCGTTGGTACATGAGATGGGAGCAGCCGGTACCACAGGTGAGTGGGAGCCGCCCATGGCCCATTCCAGAGACCCCTGCTGACCTTTATCAGAAGCCAACATGGGCCTCCCCAGAGTGCTGGGGTGTGAGGCACGGCTGCCCTTGGACTCCACAGCTTGAAGGAAAAGGACTGAGAAGAGTCCCTGCAAAGAAGCCATTGTTATGACACAGCACAGCCATCTGGTCCCCACATCGATCTGACAGCGGCAGCAGGGGTGGAACGCAGCAGACGCGGAGGCCCTGGGAGCACAATGCAATGCAGAGCCCTCATTGATCCGTGTACCTGCCTGAGGACTGGCCAGACTCTCTGTGTTTAAAAGACACTCACGGAAGGTCAGGGCTGGAAGGGCACCTTAGGGAGCCCCAGGACAGCCCAGCGTTGTCACAAATGGGAAAAACAAGCCCCAAAGACACTACTGAGATGTGACCTTTCCATTTCAATCAAGGGAGTTCAAATAGCATTCGCTGTTTATTGGGCAGTTTTGCGGGAAAAGGGGGGCGGGTATTGTTGTGCTTTGTAGCCCTATGCTGCCCTCCCACAGGGAGAAAAGCAAAGAGAATATATATTTATGTGGAGTCTGTAGGACTGAATCTTAAGTACTTGGCCTAAAAAAAAAAGGAAAAAGAAAAAAAGCACATAGTTACCACCAAGGTAAGCAATGTGTTGTCACTAATTCAGAAGTCCCATTCTCCCTCGGCCCCCACCCCCACCCCCACCCCGCCACCCTGCTCCATGGGACACAGAGCAGCAAATCACAGATTTCTCTCAGCCGGAGGTTCAAATAGAGTATGTGAGACAGTGGCTTCTGTGATGCCCACCTTTGCTTAGCCACATATTCTGTTTCAACCTGCCCTGTCCCAGTGCCAGTGAGTCTCTAGCAGAAAATTCATCATGAGGCCCTTGTCCTCGAGTCAAGTGGATTCTGGAAATAGTCTGTTCTCCTCCCGCATACTCCCCACCCCAATCCAAGATGCCATGGGTTCTGTGGGGTTCAGCCCCCAGAGCCCCTGCAGACTCTGTAGTTAACCATACCACTGACTTGTGGCCTGTCCGCCTAACTGGCCTGCTGTAGTCTCTGGTCCCCACTCCTGCTTCCTCATGGGCTAGGAGGCTGGTGAAACCTTCTGGCATTTCTGGGGTTTGGCCCCATTCTCCTGAGTGCTAGGATTTATCCTTCCCTTCTCCATCAGCCCACAAGTGTCCCTGACCTAAAATTCACACAAGCACCTAGGCCATGTGGCTACCCACTCTCTCAGAATTTTCCTTTTCAAAAATATGCAGGCCCACATGAGGGCAGAATTTGCCTTTTTCCCCGGTTGTTAATGTGGACAGTTGGTCTGTTTTCAAGTCCTGCTCTAATCAGCATCATCATAGTTATAAGCATTGGCTTTAGAGTGAAAAGAGTCGGCCCTGAACTCTGTCCACACTACCGACCAAAGGTATGAACTTGGGTGACTAATTCTTCCAACTCCATTCTTCTGAGCCTCATTTTCCTCACCTGTGTAAAGTGGTTGTTTAAACCCTATCCCACATTACCGGTACAGAGTAAATGAGAGCATACATGAAATAATGGATAGAAAGAACATAGCATAATGTGACACATAATACTAACATGTAACATTCACTGAGAGCTTTGATATGCTTTGTCCCATGAGCGGGGCGGGGCAGGTATTGTTGTGCTTTGTAGCCCTGGGCAAAGCGCTTTGCAAACATTAAGTTAGTTAATTTGCACAGTAATCTTGTGAGATCCTATTTTCCCAAATTTTTAAATGAGAGCTTTGTGCCTTGAAAGGTTAAGTAAATTGCCCAAGGTCAACAGTGGGGTAGTGGTCGAGCAAGCACCGATTGTGACCTCGTGGAGACCAAAGATTATGATTTATCTCATTCAGTGTCTTAGTACAATGCCTAATATATAGTAGGCGCTTGAAAAATCTGTGTTGAATTAATGCATGGCTCCCAACGCAGTGCTCCTTCGCATAACTGGGTTGAGAGCTCAGCTTTATCAATTTATTTTTTCTCTCTTTCTTTTTTTTTTTTTTTTTTTGCAACTGGGGACACTAAGCTGTTCATTTGTGTTTTATTTCTGCCAGTATTTGTGTTCTTATCCTTAGTATGGCTATTACTGGATTTTTAATACATTCAAACCTTCTATCTGAATGGATGCATAATTTCCATACCACTTACTCTTAATCAGAGAGTACCCACAGATTCAGCACTTTGGACAGAGCTGGGGTTTTTTAGCTAATGGCTGTTGGTATTGTATTTGCATTTAAAAACTATTTCCAATAAGTGTGCGACCCACATATGAGAAAATACTGCATTCCCCACTCAGTGGTTCTGGCTCTCTCTTCCTTTTCATAGTCTATCAGATGAGAAAAGATTGCCATAAAGATTTTATGAGTCCAAGAGAAACATTACTCAAACAGGAGTTATTTCGAAGGCATCATTCTGAAACCATGGCATGTTGTCTAAAAGGGAATCAAAGCTCATACTGGTGAAATTTTTATACTCAAATGAAGTCCAAGTGTTGCATAAGATCCTCTTAATGTCTACCAAGTGAGCGACTTCTTCAATTTGGTTCAAATCAGCAGACAATTTATAGAGTATGTATTTTCAGCATCTCTGGGCCCATACTTGAAACCAGTGATAAGAGACAAGAATACGATCTTTGTCCATGTGCACTCACACAAGGAGAAAGGTAATTACGGGTTTGGTACTTTCAGCCCTTCATACTCTGGGACAAAAAATGTCTTTACGATGCCCAGTATATGTCAGGCACTCTGCTGAACACTGCAAGGAAAACAAGGCACATTTTCTACCTTCAAGGACCTACTGTCTGATTGGGGAGATACACATATCCTTAGACAGCACACTCTGTAGTGAGATAAGGGTTATGCTAGAAATAGGTACAAGAGCTTGTCAGCTAGGAGCTGGTTCTAGAATTGTGTGAGATGTCTATCATCCTTTGTCTAGCTGACAAACTCCTATTCATTCTTCAAGAACCCAAATCAAACATCTTCTCCTCTGAATGCTTTCCTCACTGTCCAAGACAGAATTGGCCTTCCCTCTTTGGGGTTCCCACAAAATCTTGAATAAAGGGAAAGTGGGGGTGACAGACACTAAATAAGTAACTATTAAAAATATCTATGTCTATATCTATATCTATACACACACACACACACATTTCTGCAGGGGTAAAGAGCAGGAAATAATTAACTATCAAGGAAGAGGTAGAGATACTTGAATTGATTCTGGAAAAATGTGGAGAAGGTCATTCCAGATGGAGAATGCAGGAAGGATAAAGGCATGACAGGATGCAGGGTCATGATGTATTTACAGAATGGCAAGTAGCTACAGTGGCTGAAGCAAGGCAAGGGAGTGGTGGGAGGAGCTGGCGGTAGTGGGGAGAAGTGGCAGAAGAGGAAGCTGCTGTTTTAGGATGGGGTCAGATTATGAAAATCCTCTGCTAAGAAGTTTGTTCCTCATCCTGCAGATGGTAGAAACTATCAAAATGTATTTTAACTTTTACTGATTTTTCTGCATCCAGAAAGTAACATATGCTTGTTGTAAAACTTTAAGAGAACACAAAAGAACATTAAAAAATACATTAGCACCCCATTCTGAGCTCATGGTGTTACTACTTTTCTTGTCTTCTTTCTTTAGTGACTATTATATATGGATGTGTGTAAAAATGTTAGTTCATACTATATACACTGTTTCGTATGTTGATTTTTTTCACATAATATCATATTAAGCATTTTCCAATTTCTTTGAACATTCTTTGAAATTAATTGCTACACGTTTTATCAGCCACATGTACCACAGTTAATGGAACCATTAATGCTGGAAATATACTGTTGCCTTTTCCCCACTATAATAAATATCACTGCAAGGAACATCCTTGTGTATCCATTTTACAAAGACCTCTCACTATTTCCTCAAGATAAAGTCCTAAAAGTGGCATGCATTTTTTACATTTTAGTCATTATGTACTGTCAAACTACCTTCTCAGAAAACGTTCTGCTAATTTATAATACCACCAACTGGGCATGAGGCTCAAAGAGGTTAAATGACTTGCCTAAGATTAAACAGCTGGGGAGTGGAGGGTTGGAAATCAAATGTGGGCACCGGTACCCACAGGGCTACGGCAGAGCTTGGTGAGGAGACGGAGGATGGGGTGGCCAGAGGTAATTGAGTCTGTAGCACTGAAACTGACTTGGGTGAAGATGGATGGTCTAATGAGACAGCTTCAGAAGACAGGCTGTTCAACGGACAACACTTGCAATTTCATACTCTCTGTAAAGCTGCCTATGTCACGCCTCTTCCCACTTGAGAGTGTTCAGAGCAAAGAGGAATAAAACACATCTCCCTTTCTCTTGACCGTTACTCCTTTGGAGACCCAGGTCTTGGACTGGCATTAGTGCACATGGCACGTGTGAAAACTTGCCTGGTCCTCTGAAGTGTGATTCCAGGAGGATTCCTCCTTCAGGCCTGAACAAGTCTACACTAGGCATACCTTTCGCTAAGCCATAAGGAAATCAGGCACCCATCTCTCTGGGCATACAGCATGTTTTCTCAGTTGTCCCATAACTAAGAAATGACTTGATGAGGGATAAAAGATTCAGGATCCCAGCTCTTTCAGTCCTCGTACCTTGATCTACTAGCTGACTTCTTTCTCCCCTCCCTCTCACTCCTTCCCTGCACAGCCATAAATGCAGTAATATAAGTCTAGGCAGAACATGAGGACCAAACTCGGGAAGTCATCTCATCAGAGTACTGTATCTTAGACACTACAGGCTTGGAAGGGATTCAGAGTTGCACTGAAGCTGAGTCCATAAATCCCCCCATGACACCTCCAACTTGTGTTTGTCCAGCACATACTTAACTCCGACAGTCCTCCCGCAGAAAGCTGTTCTCTTCTAACTACTAGATCTCGCACCAAGTCAAGGTTTGACTCTTGCAACTACCCATCGTTTCAGTTTCTGCCAATTAGCTAAACTTTCTTCCCTATGATGGACACTTAACTACCTGAAAATAGGTACCATTTTCCTCTCAGTGTGCTGGAGGTGCTGCAGCAGAAACGTCTAAGGCTTTGGAGTTGTACAGACCTGGCGTTCCGCTTCTGACTCTAGTAAACAGCTGTGCTTCTTAGGGCAAGTTGCTAAACATCTCCAAGTCTCCAGTTATTTCCTGGACCAAAAATAATGATGCACTTACCTCACTGGAGAGTAGTGAGGACTGAGTGAAACGTCAATAGTGCGGCAAGTGGTGGGTGGTTGATAGATGCTGGGTCCCCTCACAATTGTCTCTTTCTAAATCAGTATTTCTCAAAGGTGCTCTCTGACTTGTTGCATCGAGATGGCCTAGGGTGGGTATTTAAAATGTAGATGTCTGGGTCATAGCCCTAATCCACTGAGTCACATTCAGTGGGAGTGGGATCTGGGAACTTCTATCTGTTTAGTTCGGGCAGTATCCATGTGCCGAGAAGTTGGAAGGCCTTAAGACCTTTGGGAAGTCTCCAAAGCTACTCAGGGGTCCACACTCAAGTGCTGGTCTGTCTGATCCCTGAGTGAGACCCCACAGAGGACACTTGCCTCTGAACTGGGAAGCAAGGCCTTGTTTACAGGGAGTCTCACTCTTTTCTCACTCAGAGGCCTTCCCTCTGTATTCTGGGATCTGGAATGTGGAAGGGGGAGGGGATTGGGAAAGGTGCTGCTATGTAGATCAGGGCTTACGCTATTTTGATAATCTTCATATTGCCCAAGGGAGAGGATCAGCCCTTCAGAGGGACAGAAGCAGGGCAGGGGCCCAGGGGTCAGCCAAGCAGATTGATATTGAGGGCACACTCCAGGCCAGGCTGGGAGCTGGAGGGCCAACACCGTCGAGCAGGGGATGACAGAACGCCCTGGCCTTTCCTGAACACGCTGCATATCTGTGCAACCAAGTCCAGACCTGCCCCCCCAGTGAGTCCTCACACTTGGAACAGTTTACGTACTTACCCTCACGTGCCCCCTCGTCATCTCGGCTCCACTCTCTTTCCCTGCTGTGAGTTCTCCTAGGTGTGAGCTCTCTCCTTGTATGCAATTTTGTGCTGACGGCTCCCAAAAGTCTATTTACAACCCCCGCCCCTCCCCCAAACTTCAGAACCTTACATCCATCTACCTTAGACGGCCCGTAGGCATCCAGTGCTTAACGTGCCAGCACTCCCTTCACCACCTCTTGCACCCACCTGCCACGCAAACCAAGAGCGGGAGCCACCTCTATTCCTCCTCCTAATTAGTCGCCTGGGTTCACTGGATCACTAACCAAGTGACGATGCTGTATGTGTGGTCTTCCAGTCTCTTAAATCCACCCCTCCATACCGTCTCCACGGTTACCACCTGTGTTTATTCAGGCCTCATCATTTCTCACCTGGGCTACTGCAACAATGGGCAGCTTGTGTCTGAGCCTGGATCTGTCCCTGCATCCGTCCCTCCATCCTGTTCTCCAGCAGCCACCAGAGTGGTCTTTCAAAAAGGCAAAGCTGATCACGTCATTCGCCTGCTAAAAACCTTTCAGTGCCTCCCTACTGTCCCCAGAATAAAATGCAAAGAATCCGGCCTCCCTCTACCTCGTTAGGCTCATCCCCTCTCCGTTTTCCCACATCCTTCAGCTACATTTCCAGGCATGGAACCTGGGAACTCCTCCTCCTTCCAGGGCCCCTCGGCTGACCAGTCTCCCTGAAGACCAGGCTTCTGACTACCTGCCTCTGCCTTTCCCCTACTGTCGCTGCCCCCAATCCACGTCACTATCCAACTCAGCACAGACAGGAGAAATGGGGAGAAAAGAACAGTTATTATAATTATTATCAAAACCTGTGCGCCCTTGTTACGCAGCACTGCGCACAGTAAGTGCTTTACATTCAATTTCTCATTTTAAGCCTCACAAGATTCCCACGGGACAGAGACAGATGAGGAACCAGAGGCTCAGAGAGGTTAAGTAACTTGCCCAAGGTCATGCAGCAGTACAAGTGGTGCAGATGATTCTTCAGCCCAGGTTGTCTGACTTCTGAGACGTATCAGAAAACGACATCAAAGAACACAACTCCGATCTATTTCCAATGGTCTATGCAGAAAAGTCTACCCTGCCCAAACAGAGACCCCTTAAGATATACTATCCTCAAACACCCAAGTGCTTCGCGTGGCTCATGTAAAAGGCAGTGTTACTCTACCACAGGATGATTAGGACAGCAAAGAACTTAAATCCCAGCCACTGCTGGAGAATATCTGCTTCTGAATTCAGCTTGGTTCAATTCAATCCAATTTAATTCAGTGCAGTTATCGAGTGCCCACCATTCACCCTGTAAGGGCTGGCTACGGAAGGTCCAGAGAGAAAGGCAGAGATCCCTCTTGGGAAGTCATAACTAGCCAGGGCACAGCGCACCACGTGAGGAGGCAGGAATTGGGGTGTTGGAACCAGGCAGGCATCTTGTGGTCAGTCCTGCAGCGCTCAGGAGGTCGAGAATTTGCCGGCTTCTTATGCTAGCCCCTGGTCAGTGGCAAGTTTTGTAATTTTGCTAATTATTTCTTATAAAATATGAGTATAGAGAAGATACCACCAGTTTAGTCTAATAGGAAGTCTCAGGTATAAAACATATGAAAGAAACTGGGATTTTCTTTCTTTCATATGAGGGCGGGGGCTCCAGTGACAGAGAACTTAGCTCTACTACTTACTAGCGGAGGCACCTTGGGCAGCCTATGTTAACTTTCTGAGCCTCAGTTTCCTCATCTGTAAAAGGGGAATGAAAGTAATCCTGTCTCATAGGGTTACGGAAAGGGTTAAAAGAGATTATGCATATAAAGTGCTTATTAGCACAGCACCAGGTTGCCTGTAAGGAGTGTGAAAAGTGTTAGCCCATTCAATAAACAAACGCACGAGTGGAATGCACAGCTCAGGAGTGCTGGCCAGCTGGAAGGGCCCTGGATGAAGAGCTCAGAGTTTGAACTATACTCTGTGGGGTAACAGCAACCACTGAAGGTTTGCAGCAAGGAAATGGCAAGGCCAGATAGGACCACACTGGCCAGAAGAGAGGACAGATGGGAGGGGGAGATACTGGAGACTAGTGGGAGGCTGCCTCAGTGTTCCAGGTGCGAGAGCACCTGAGTGAGGTTGGGATCTTGGTGTTGCAATAAAAGGGACAAACTGGAAAGACATTTAGGAGGTAGAACTGGCAGGACCTGGCAACCAAGAGATGTCAGCAGATGACAGCTGCCCCGCTGCCGAGCAGACTCAACGCCCATGAAAGAGAGGATCCAGTTAGGGACTCAGGGGAGAAGCGATGCCCTCCCCAGAAGCCCCTGGCCACTGTTTCCGTTGGGAACGCTGGCCTTGCTGCTCCTCCTCATCCCCAGGTTCATGAGGCTCGTGAATGGTCCATCCACAGAGTGGGGCACAGTGGGCAGCCCATAGGAAGTTCTTTTACAGAAGAGGTGGTGGGGCTTACAGCGGGGGCCAGCGGCCTGCAGCAGGAAAGGACTGCCCTCTTGGCAGATGGAAAGGGACAGAAGTCATCCTAATTGCAGCCTGTTTTGCAGGGGAAGCCTCCAAAGCTGGTTAGAAAAGAAAAACCTCTCAAAATAGTCCAAAGAAAGGGAAAAGGACTCTCACATGTTTATAGCTACTTTGAGCCAAGCACCACCACCTATTTCTTCTCATTCAACCTTCAGCACGGCTGCAGAAAGGATTAGCTGCCTATTTTACAGATAGGGAAACTGAGGCTCACAGAGCTTTTCCTATAGTGTATACTTGTAACTTACATAATATTGTACATGAACTATACTTCAATAAAAATGTAAATAAATCAAATCAAAACAAAACAAAAAAAGATAGCAAATATAAAAAACATCTAACCCAGTTTGTCAATGGTGGAACTGGATTCAAACCCAGCTCTCTGACTCCACAGCACATTCTCTTTCCTCTACGACATATTTCATAAACTTTAATTTTAAAAGTCCCATTTCTTCAGACATTCACATAAGGCTGTTGGCAGTGCAAAATGATCGAATGCTTTTAGAAAGCAATTTGGCAATGAGAATCAAGAGACTTAAAAAAATATTCATTCTGGGAATTGCTCCTAAAGAAATCATCATAAATTCAGAAGAAGAAAAAAAAAGCTTTACACACTACAACATTCTTCACAGCAATATTTATAACATGAACAATTGGAGACGATCTAAATGTTCACAGAAAGAATGGTTGTGAAGATCCATTTAATGGAATATTTGGGGGTCGAGGGTTTATAATAATAAGGAAAATACCAACATTACAAGTGGAACGTCATCAGGATGCAAAATTACACACAGCATCATCTAGCGAGGGTGCCAGAGAGCCAGGCGGGGCTCCATCTTTTGGCACTTCCCCCTCCGATCTCCATCAGCCCCTTCTAAATCACTCTAGATTTTAAAAATTAATAACATTACTCAATATGGAATAATGCATGATTGATCAACCTTATACAAAGTGGGAGTATAATCATCTTTAGAAATTTTGCTGTTTTTGTTGATCTGTAATAAAGAGTTTAGAAAAAATTATGCGTGCCTTTAAGTGTCTCCTATGCAGAAATAGGTTTGGGGCTGCCAAACCTACCATTCTTCTCGAATACAGTTCTGGAGGGATTAGCCATGTAAGAAGCCAGGGCAACAAAAAGCATACATATTGCAAAGGAAGAAGCAAAATCACATTACTTGCAGCTAATATGATTTTCTAACCTAGAAAATCTGAAATAATCAACTTGAAAACTATTAGAGCTAATGCGAGAGTTCAATAAGATGGTTGATTACAAAAGAAATGTACAAAAATCAATGGTTCTCTTATTTACAAGCAATAAACAATTAGAAAATGCAATGGCAAAATGGTACTCTTCACAATAACAATAAAAGCTATAAAACTACCTAGGAATAAACCTAACAAGAAAGTCCCTAGGCCTAAATGATGAAAACTATAAAATTTTATTAAATAATGTAAACGAAGATCTGAAAAATGGGAGACATACCATGGTGCTGTACAGGAATATTCACTATTGTAAAAATGTCAGTTCTTTCCAAATTAACCTGCAAATTCAGTGAAATTCTAACCAAAATCGCAATGGAATTTCTTGCGAGAAATCTGAAAATCTTATTCTAAAATTTACCTGGAAAAGTAAATGCACAAAAATTGCCAATAAAATGTTTTAAAACGAATAGTGAGGGAGAACTTTTCCTACTAGAAAAAAAAATTACTATATAACTATGGTAATTGAAACTATGTGATTCTGGCACATAAGTAGAAAAACAGATAAATGAAATAGAAGAAAAAATCCAGACATAGACCATGGATAGACATGAACTTAGCTTATGATAAAAGGGCCATTTCAACTCAGAAAGGACAGGTTTGGAACAATTCATTATTCATTTGGAACTAAAAGTTAGATCTATATCTCACACCTGGCACAAAATATAATTCTGGCAGATTAAAGAGCTGACTGCAAAATATAAAAGTCTGAGAGTTCTAGAAGAAATAGAGAAAATGTCTGCTATGAGGAAGAATAAAATAAAGCTGAAAGACAAGTTACTTACTGAGGAAAACTTTACAACATATAGGACAAACTGGTGTAGACTGAATGTCTGTGTCCCCCCCAAATTCATATGTTGAAACCTAACCCCCAATGTCATGTTATTTGGAGGTGGGGTCCTTGATAGTTCATAAGTTCATGAGGGTGGAGCCCTCACAACTGGGATCAGTGGTCTTATAAAAGAGGCCGCAGAGAGCTCCCTTGCCCCTTCCGCCACGTGAGGACACGGCAAGGAGATGGCCAACTATGAATCAGGAAGCAAGCGTTTACCAGACAAAGTCTGCTGGCACTTTGATCTTGGACTTCTCAGCCTCCAGAACTGTAAGAAATAAATTTCTGTTTATACGCCACCGGTCTGTGGCATTTTTGTGATAGCAGCCTGAACAGACTAAGGTATAGACATAGTTTTAATATTCAAAATATACAAAGAGCTCCTAAAAATCAATAGGAAAAACACATACTATCCAATAGAAAAATGGATAAAGAATATAAATAGGTAGTTCAGAAAATAAAATAGAAATGACCAAAAACAATTGAAAAGGTGATCAATTACTAATAATTAAAGGAACGGAAATCAAAAGAATGAAGTGTTATTTTTCAACCATCAAGAAGGATAAAAATAACAAAATTTTAATTTGGGAAGGATGTAGGGAAATAGCCAGTCTCATACATGGTTGATGGAAATATTAAGTTGGCACAGCTTTGGGGGGGGTATACTTAGGCAGAAACTAAATTAAAAAGACACACACTTTGACTCAAAAATCCCACTTTAAGGAAGTTATCCTATAAATGCTCCAAGATGTGCACTGAGATATATGCATGAAGGTGTTAACTGTAGCACTGTTTGAAATGATGAAAAATGGTTAATTATTAGCCAATTGTTTAAAAAATAATGAGGTAGATATAGGTACTGACATGGAAAAATATCTAATATGTGCACTTAAGAGAACAGAAACAAGTTGTAGGATAACATGTTTAATTCCCTGTCCCGTGTGTGTGTGTAAATGCATAGAGACAGGTCTACATAGCTACACACCAAATTTGTTAAAACGTTTGCCTCTGGGGAGGAGAGGAGACTTCGGGTAGGGGGTTGACAAACAAGACTCGAATATTTTATTCTGTACCCTTGGGTATGTTTTGCATTTTCCACAATAAGCATGAATTGCTTTGGTAAATAACAAAAAAGGATAGATACATAAACTCCCAGAACACAGATCTTTAAATGCAAAACAAAACAAAGCCATGCCTAGAAAAAAAAAATAGAAGGAAATACATCAACATGTTCATGCAGGGACTTCCCTGGTGGCACAGTGGTTAAGAATCCGCCTGCCAATGCAGGGGAAATGGGTTCAAGCCCTGGTCCAGAAAGATCCCACATGCTGCGGAGCAACTGAGCCCATGTGCCACAACTGCTGAGCCTGTGCTCTAGAGCCCGCGAGCCACAACTACTGAAGCCCGTGCGCCTAGAGCCCATGCTTGGCAACAAGAGAAGCCACCGCAATGAGAAGCCCACACACCACAACGAAGAGTAGCCCCCGCTTGCCACAACTAGAGAAAGCCTGCGCACAGCAATGAAGACCCAACGCAGCCAAAAATAAGTAAGTAAATAAATAAATTTATTTTAAAAAATGTTCATGCATGAGTTTCTTTATTTATCAAATTTTCTCTATTTTCTAACTTTTCTTTAATGACCACGTTTTACGTTTATAATGGAAACAAAAAAAACTAATGGTCTGTATTCTTTTAAAGCTGTTTTCCTTTTGCTGGAAACCAGCAAAATAATTGCGCCTTTACTCTTTTCCACAGAGAGTCGCTGGGTGATTTTGAAGCAGAAAGTGGGGATTTGGAATCTCTGGGCCCCAAGCACAGACTTCAGAGCATTTGTAGGAGGTGAATGACCAAGTGCAGACAGGAATCAGAGAAAATGGGATGGTGAAGGCTTATGTCAATCTCTTAAAAATGATTAATGGAATGTTCCTAGTATAGCAGTAGGTGTGCAATAAGTTGCTGATGCCTTATTATGACTTGAGTGGATCATCACACTAGCCATCCAGCCGCTCCCCACATCAACAGAAACACCTGGGTCACATCTCTGCTTGGTACAACCTGGATGACTGAGCCAGGAAGAACAGGAATTAAAGCAAAGAGAGAATTAAAATTACTTATAAGGAAGGAAGTGGGGTGGAAGGTAGCGCTTACTGAGCATCTACTATGTTCCACTTGTCTCTTGAGCACCATTTTTGACCGTATTACACCCACTTGGCAGAAGGGAACATTGAGAGATTAGTCCCTGCCCAAGGTTGCCCAGTAGAACTCCGTTTATCTGACTCTAAGTCCTGGGCTCTGTCCAGCAGCCTCCCAGCCAGAGGGTGGGAGGGGAGGAAGGATGGGGAAGCAAAGCACGAAGGAGATCTCTCCCACATACTTTAGAAGACTAAATGGGTCATGGATGTGTTTGAACTCTGGGCCCTTTTCCTGCTCTCCAGGCTGAGTTCTGAAACTTCTCATGGTACTTCCAGAAATGATGAAGTGAATGCTGGGGGAGTGTCTAAATAAAGCCCCCACGTGGGCGTCCCTGCTCAACTATGCATGAGCTCTTTGTGACTTCACCCCTGGTGCCTCCAACTTGTGGAATAAGCACGACTTCACTCAAAAAAAAAAAAAGTGCAGCCAGGAAAAAGCAAAACTTTCCAAAAATATTTGAATGTTGACAGCAGATTCTCGCATCCCAGTGAATAACTGGTTTGTATAAATGTGTATGTGTATGTGACCTAAATTCACAGAACTTACAATTCTGTGACCCCAAAATAGGTTTCATGTGCCTGATTTTCCAAATGTCGATGGCTAAGTGCCAAGCCAGCAGGCAGCCTAGCCTTTCCCAGGACCCTCGGGTGGTTGACACTGGTCCCTGAAAGGGTCCTCTTACTTGCTGGCTGCAGCCTGCTGGAAGGGCAGGAGATCCAAACACACCCTGATATGGGGTCTCCCCCTCCTCCTGTCCTGGGAGGTCTCCAGCACTGTTGTCTGACAGTGGTGGGGGGTTAGTGTCACAGCAGTGGGGCTACTTGGATAATGGGGTCCTGCTGTCCCCTGTAGCTGCTCACCAGAGCCTCTGTCTCCTCTGCAGATTTCTGTGGATTTGCCCAAGTCTCAGTGGTTTCTCAAGGCTTAAGGGAAGATGCTCCTTCCCCAAGGTCACGCCCAGTGAGCTGGGTCCCACCACAAAACTGCCTAAGCACCAAGTGTTTCAGCTCTTTCAGTTCACCTCTACCAATAACAGCAGGTGCTGTTAGTGTCTGGTCAATAATCCTGGGTCTTTCAGAGTGGGCCAGCTGACTGCCAACTGCCAGCATAGGTACCCCTGTGCCCAAGGGCATCCTTCCCCATCTAAGGCCACTTTGTCCATGTGCACAGTAGGCTGGAAGGACCAGGCACTACTAAACCCCCAGGAGCAGCCCTCATTCAATGACTTTGGGGAATTGGTGTATAAATACCCCAGCTCCCTTGCTCCTTGGGTGGGATAATTCTAAGACCTGGGTTCTGCAGATCTGGGTTTCCCAGAGTATCCTTGTGGGATTATGCCCCAGATCCCTACTGTGATAGCTGGTGTGATCACATACCCCTTATAGGCTGCCGTCCCTTCCCCTATCATGTCCACCTCCTCGACGGGTGTTATCTGCACCTCTCAATAAACTACTTGCCCTTGAGCCTTTGTCCCAGGTCTGCTTTTGGGAAAAACCAAACTGGGTCAATCCCCTGATTCCAGGGGCATAAGAATCCCAGCATCAGACACAGATGTGCCAAGCAGTGGCCTTCCACTGCTGGGACCGCCATCTTGTTGGGGTGTCCAGGTCATTGACTGGGTCCCCATCTCCTACAGGGCAGGTCTCCTCTTGGGAACTCCCATCTTCTGCAGGGTCCCAAATCCTTTTCTCCCAAAGGCTCCAGGTACTTCTGTGGAGAAGAGGTGCTGCCTTGCTCCCCTCAACCACATCCCGACCTCAACACCTTTGAGCTTCCATTTCCACATCAGAAAAGTGGGAGTATCTGTCCACCTCAGTCAGCAGCTATAAAAATGAATAATAATAACAGCTACTAGTCAGTCGAGTGTTATCTACATGCCAGACATGCTGCTTAGTGCTAATATGAAATTCACAACGGCCCTAGGCAGCATCAATTATTATTGCTGACAGCCCTATTTTAAAATTAAAGAAACAGAGGCTCAGAGAGGTGAACTCCCTTTCCCAAATCCTGGAGCTGAGGTGTGAATCCATGTCTGACTCTAGGCAAACAGCGTCTCATGAAATGGGTGGCCACAGCACCTGGCAGGAGACACTGTGGGGTCGGGGTGGGCCTATGGGTTTGTGGGTCAGGGATGAGGGTGGTGGAGACAGGCAGGCTGGCCCTACCTGGGGGTATGAGGCACAGTCTGAGTCCAAGGAAGCAGGAGCAAAACTGGTACAGTCTGGGCCCCCAGCAGAATCTGGTAGGGGAGGGGCGGGGATGCATGGCGGGCAAGGCGAAAGAGGCTGGGATCGAGATCTTAAACGGAAGGCGTCTCAGATATGACAAGACTGAGCGGCAGCAGGGCCTGCTCCAGGGGCTGTGGCTGTGGAAGGGAGGCTCAAGGCTGCTGGTTGAGCCTGAGCCTGCCCTCCGGAGAGGCTTGGGGACGTGGTACCGGGATCAGGCTTAGATGGCCTTGGATGAAAGTTGGCTGGGCACACTGGCTGTCCCTCCAGAAAGGCTCAGAGGGGGCTGCTGCATCTCCCCCAGGTTCCCAGACATGGGGTGTGGGCTATTCCCAGCCCCTACAGATCTGTGGGCCCGTGAATGTTGAACAACTTTGCAGCCAGGGCTCTCTGGGTGATGAGACCTTGGGCCTGAGGCTGCAGTGCTCTGCATTCCAGGGCCTGACCCTGGGCAGCCAGCACCCTCTCGGCTGAGGTGCCTGCTGGCACCTTGACCCAGGCCCCGATAAGCTCCTTGCACCGTCCCCAGGGTGGAGTCGGCAGCATCTCCGGCACTCCCCAGAACCCCACAGGCTGCGAGCCATGCGGGCTCCTAAAACCAAGCTGGATTTTCTCTTGTTAAGTCACAGGATAAAGCACTTTACATATTAATCAGGTTAGGAATCTGAGAGCACGTATCAGGGGACTGAAATATGTAGATTTTGATGATGAATTCACGCTCATCAGAAAACCAATGAATCATCTTAACTTCATTATCAGGAATTATCTGATGGGGGAATTGGCAGGGGGGGATAGGGGAACGAGGAGGGGAGTGCCATGGGGGAGAGGATTTCTTGATTCTCAGCCCAGACTGTGTTCTCTTCTAGCAACGCATTTCTACAGCAGGATGGTTTGTTTCCAGGATGTGTGTCCTGAACGGGGCTGCCTCTTGGAGGCCTCAGTGCGGCTCAAGGGCATCACTTAGTGAAGTCAGACCCCGAGGACCCAGGCAAAGCATGTAGACAGACGCAAATAACCCTGAGAGCACGACTACCTTTACAGTTGCTTTAAGATCAACCAGCAAGTCACTCCTGTGACACGAACTCCCTCGGTGACCTGGAGTAAAGCCACCTGCCACCTCTCTGTGCCTCAGTTTCCTCCCCTGGAGAATGAGGATGATGCCTGTTAAGTATCAGAGCTTCCAGGGATGGAACCAAGGGCTGGAACCCCCAAATGCCAGCCCTCTTTAAGGTGTGGGGATCCAGCTGAGAAAAAAACAGACACTGAAGCATAGAAAAGGCACTTGTAAGTTTTAAATAGGTGGTCGGGAAGTCCTCGCCGAGAATGTGACCTTAGAGGTGACACCTGAAAGAGGTGAGGAAGTGAGGTGACGTCTGGGAGGAAGAGCATTCCAGGTGGAAAGGACAGTATGTGCAAAGGCCCTGCGATAGGAAGAGCATGTCTGGTGTCTAGGGAACAGCAAGGAAGCCAATGTGGCTACCGGAGCGGACAAGAGAGAGAGTAGGAAGAGGTAAGGGCAGAGGGGTCATGGTGGAAGGAGTGGGGTCAGAGGGTGCAGGGACTTTAAAAGGGGGCGTTGAGATCAAGAGAATATTAAGGAAAGGTGAGAAGAGGACACAGAAGATAAAGTGGCTCCTCTATGGGGTAACCTGAGGCACTGGGTGGGGCACAGCAATGAGTCAGGACAGGCAGACGGAGAGGAACATGGTGGGAAGTCTGGCAAACGCTGGTCCAGTGGTAGGGAGCCTGGAAATAGCAAAGGTGGTAGAAATAGGGCTGGATCAGACTTGGAGAGTCTGGATTCCACCCTGGCTCTGGCATGTGCTTGCTGAGCGATGCTGGGACTGTGTCCTTATCCATGGAATGAAGCAGGAGGGCAACAGCATGCTTTCTACAGAACTTTCTGGAAGCCTCAGATTCTCTTATTCCTCCTAGTCTTCTCTTCCCTGGAAAAACAGGCTGTGGCTGCTCTCTTCAACAATGCAAATAAAATATCTGTGGGGGTTACACGGAGCGTGTCCACATCATATGGTCAGGTGGACTTTGGGCATTGGGTCCCAGGCTGGGAGTAAAGCAGGGCGACCACTGAGGTGAAGAGGTGACCCCTCTCCTGTCTGAACTGCTTCCTTTGGGAGCCACAAAGTATCAGCCCCGGTGTACTTTAGAACCACCTGGGGAACTTAACACCCAAGCCCCACCCAGGACAAAAAGAGCTCCATTTCTTCCCGGTGGGGAGAAGGAACAGCTCTTCCCAGGGATCCTCACTGGGCTTTTTTTTTTTTTTTTTGCGGTACCCGGGCCTCTCACTGTTGTGGCCTCTCCCATTGCGGAGCACAGGCTCCGGACGCGCAGGCTCAGCGGCCATGGCTCACAGGCCCAGCCGCTCCGCGGCATATGGGATCTTCCCGGACCAGGGCACAAACCCGCGTCCCCTGCATCGGCAGGCGGACTCTCAACCACTGCGCCACCAGGAAAACCCACTGGACTTCTTTGAGGGAAATACAAAATGGGTTGATTCAGGTTTGAGAAACATGTATTAAGCGCCCTCCATAGGCAGGGTGCCTTCACCTATTCTCATTTAATCCTCCCAGAGCCTTGGAGGAGGGATTTCTCTCCCATTTTGCAGATGAGGAAACCAAGGCTCAGAGAGGTGGACTGGTCCAGGGACTCCTGGCTTGTACATGTGATGAAAGGTCATCCCAGTCAAGAGCTGGTTCTTAGTCTCTTTATTATATTGCACCAATTTACTCCTAACCCTCTCCGTGGCCCTGGGAGATAGATTCAGAGAGGAGACTGAAGTTCAGAGAGGTTAAATGCCTGGCCCAAGGTCGCAGGGACAGAATGCGGCAGAGCCGGCATTTCCTGCCAGCCCGCGAATTGGGTTGCTAAAAAAGACGCTGTTTCTCTTGCAGCCATCCTAACCAAACGTCCCCACTCCCCAAATACCCATCTGGGGCCGTGGTTCTTGCTAAAGGGATATAGTGGGGTCATTACTAGACTCTGAGGAGATAAAGCATTGCAAATTGAATGAGAACATCTATTTTCACATCCTGATGAAGACATAACTGACACTGAAAGAGTGAATTGTTTTAGAGGAAAACACAGCCCCTGGTTTTCTCCTTTTCTTTTTTTAAACTTGGAGTTATGGCTTTAGCAAAATAGAAGCAGCTGACTATCACAGATAAAAATGCCCTTTTGCCTAATTGGATCTTTCATAAGGAATCCTAATTAATTCCCCTGAACAGAGAATTTTTACACTGGTGTTATCTCAGCCCTGGGCTGATGGGCCTGGTTATTTCCAGATACAGAATAATGAATCTTTCCCAGCCGGGCTAGGAGTCGCCAGAGACTTGTCAACTTCCCTGTGAAAGCAATTACTTGCCAAGGCACTGGCATGGGGTGGGGGGTAGAGGGGAGCCGGGGGAGGGGCTGGGGGAGGATAATTACAAGAAGAGGGATTGGGGGGATTAGGGGAGCTTAGAAGGGCATCGTGGGGCAAGGGTTGGGAGAAGATGGGCAACTGTGAAGGAAATCGCTGGTGGAAGGATGGAGGTCACATCAGCATTCGGGATGCCATCCCCAGCTCAGAGCGTGGCCTAGGGGACATTTGCCTTTATGTGAAAAATGTCACCTGATGGAGCTTGACAGATTCAGACAATTATGAGAGCCTAACAGGCAGCACACAGAAGCCAGGAAGCAGGCCTGCCTGCGTCTCCTCTTGGTTGGGGCAATGGCTAGGCTGTCATTGCCCAGGGACCTTTGTGGCATCCGTAAAGACAACATCAAATGAAAAGAGTTATCTGGACAACTCAGGCCACAGACCAGCAATGGGGAGGATATGGCTGGATGACACGGGCCATTTGTCTGCAGTGACAGGGCTCTCCTGCAGGGGAAGGCTGCCGGCAGTCTGTCCTGTGCTCATGGGGTGTCCGCTAGGGAGCTGGTAGCACGCGGCAGTTGAGGCCTCGGTGAGCAGGGAAGCCTGTCCAAAGCTCCTACCAAGTACAGCTCAAAAGACAAGGACTGGGCTTCCCTGGTGGCGCAGTGGTTGAGAGTCCGCCTGCCGATGCAGGGGACACGGGTTCGTGCCCCGGTCCGGGAAGGTCCCACATGCCGCCGAGAGGCTGGGCCCGTGAGCCATGGCCACTGAACCTGCGCGTCTGGAGCCTGTGCTCCGCAACGGGAAAGGCCACAGCAGTGAGAGGCCCGCCCGCGTACCGAAAAAAAAAAAGACAAGGACCAAACCAGGGGAAGGAGAGCGAGCTGAGGCTGTAGGCCTGGGGGCATCCTTCCAGGACACCCAGAGTCTCTTCCTGGTTGGAATTCCCACCCCAATCCAGAGGGGCACAAAGACCAAGAGGCTGGAAGGCAAAGGGCCCTGGCTTCAGTCTGTGACTTGCCAGCTCTGTGACCTTGGCCACATGACCTTGCTCAGTCTCAGTTTCTCACAGTTACTTGAACATGCGAAGGAAATAATGAGTGTAGATGCCTGCAACGTAGTTGACGCTCTACCAAGAACACTTGTCTTTTCTTCAAACCCTCCCAGTTCCAGAGAAATCACTGTAGGGGGCGGCTCCTGCTGGAGGGGAGTCTGTGGTGCTGCGTTTATACGTGAAAAGCTAGAAAGTCTCTGTGCACAAGCCGCAGGTTCCCAGCGGGCTGCGGGGGAGAAGGGGGACCCGCCACCTGCCTTATAAAACTGGGGCCGCTGAAGTTCAGAAAGCTGAGCACCCGGCGCAGAGGGAGAAGCCAAAGCCATATTGTTCATTCCTGTGTGTCTCTGCGTGCCCTTGAGGGTCCTGCCAAATGGCCCTGGGACCTCAGCTGCCTGGCCCAGAGGGTCATGAAAACCTCCTGCTGTGGCCTCCCGCCGGGGGCCAGCCTGCAGCTGCCACCCTGACCAATCAGCTGCAGAGGCTGAGACCCACAACACCTTGGAATCTCTGAAGGGAGCCTGTGCAGCTGTCTGCTTGGAGCACCTGCTGGGAGGCTCCAGGAGTGGGGGAGAGGGAGGGAGGCCCTTCCAGGTACTTCAGCCATGCAAGGTCAGAGGAAAGACACAAGCAGGATTTAAAGGCTGGGAAGCTGGGCCTGTTCAGTCTTTCTTGCCAAATGTTTCTTGTAACTCTGTGCAAGGCCCCCAGAGCGGAAGTTAACTGAGGTCACGTGGTTTATTGGCAGCAGAGCTGGTATTTGAACCCAACACTGACTCCTAAATCCCTGATCTTTCTCTTGCTCAACTCTGCCTTTCTTGAGGTTCAGGGGTGAACAGGGAGTCCTGGAGATCTCTCCCAGACTGCTGAAGGGGAGACCCTGATACATGGTCCCTCTCTCAGCCAGGTCTGCAGATCTGGGCTCGGGGACCAGAACTGGAGGTAGAACAGGCTGAGCCCTTGCTACCTCCCGACTTGGGCCACGGACACCTGGAGCTGTGGCATCACGGGGGAAGGGCAACAGGTATCCAAGTAGGAGGATCAAGCGTAACTGGGGACCCAGCACCCAGCTTGGGACTTAGCAGCCCACACGCCCTTTGGCCAAGCATTCTCCAGGCGACCTGCCACAAACATCCTCCAAGGAGGTTTCACATCTCCTTCATGGAGCTGGCAGTATAGAATGCAGGAGGGAAAACTGGGAGAGGGGAGAAGCATTGGGCAGAAGTCACGTTACCCTTACCTTCTCCATGGGAAGCAGCCTGTACGTCTCAATGGCCTGTCTTAGGAACAGAGCAAGACTCCAGTGTAATTCTAGGGAAAACTCAATGCTTCGCTCAAGAGCCAGGGACTTGCTGCAACTGGGACTATCCTGGGACGTGAGGAGAACTGAGCAGGAGATGCAATCCTGGGGGCATCAGCAGTGCACAGTGGATAGGGGCCTCCCTCTGCTGGCTGGGACCCAGGACTGACTCTACAGGCCTGTAGAGGGAGGAAAGAGAGGACCCAAGACTCAAAAAGAGAGACCCCAAAAGCCACTTGAATGATGGGATCAGAGCAGAAAATGCATCAGCGTTCAAGGAGCAGGAGAGACGGGCAGTAGACCAGAATTTAGAGTGGCATGGGCGGCGTCCAACTCCTGTCCCAGCTGCTCACTAGCTGTATGACTGTTGACAGGTGTCTTAACCTCTTGGAGTCTTAGTTTTACCACCTGAAAAATAGGGATGATGGTCCATTCTTTACAAGAGTTTCATAGGGATAGAATGAGATAATGCATGTGAAAGCCTTGGTACACTGCCTGACACCCTGTAGCTCTTAAAGATCATTACACCCCTGAAGGTATATTAAGGCAGGAGGGAGCAGACAATCAGAGACTCGAAAGGGCCAGACAGAGAGCACCAGAGCCTGCTCTAAGGGCAAGGCATTATCCCAAGAGTGGTGTGCACAGAGAATGGCAAGGGAAGAACCCAGAGGGAGAGGAGAGCGTGTGGGGAGAGGCTGCGGAGCCTCCGAGGCTCAATGTCTTCTTCTGCAAGATGTGATACCTAACTTGTAGATGCTGATAAGATTCACCGAGACAACATATGTGACGTCATTCAGCACAGGAACCTACTGGCTCATTGAGGCGAACAAGAGATATCTGCCTGCTGACTTATGGTGATATCTGTCCCGTTGCCAAAGACTCTGAGACCAGGTAGGTGGGACAAAGTGCTACCTGCCTTTCTTTCTGGTGGGGTGAGACGGGGATTTGAGGAGGGTGCTGAGATTCTAAGATGTCAGAGGCTCTATTTATTCAACAAACTGTCAGCAAACCTTGATGCCTGCCTGTTGCCAGGATTTTGGCTGAGCACTGAGGATTCAGGGATGCTGGGGCAAGTTCGTGCTCTTCAAGAGTTCATGTTGGGAGAAGGACGCTAGAGAAGAAGTGGCCGGTGCCAGTACAGCAGGAGTCCAGGGCGGGTGGGTGGGGAGGGAAGGCAGAGATGCTATCACGTCTCAGGATTTCACACACAAAGGAGACAGTTTTTGTGTGGGCCTCCACCAGGCAGATAAGAAGGTGAGGCTCGACTTCAAAGCCAGAGAGTTGAGACGTTCTAGTTCAGCATTGTAACCACAGGGCTTATCACAGAACCCAGCACAGAGCAGGCGGGCAAAAACATTTGTTAAATAAATTCATAAAGTTGGTTAGGAGTCAGTGTGCTTTGTTTTAGGTAACAGATGTGCCCGCCTGGCCTTGTGCATAAACCATAACCAAACATGTAAGTCAAACATAACCCAGGAGGGGCTTCCCTGGTGGCGCAGTGGTTAAGAATCCGCCTGCCAATGCAGGGGACATGGGCTCGAGCCCTGGTCCGGGAAGATCCCACATGCTGCGGAGCAACTAAGCCCATGCGCCACAAATACTGAGCCTGCGCTCTATGCTCTGCAACAAGAGAAGCCACCGCAATGAGAAGCCCTCACACTGCAACGAAGAGTAGCCCCCGCTCACCGCAACTAGAGAAAGCCCGCGTGCAGCAATGAAGACCCAACGCAGCCAAAAATAAACAAATAAAATAAATAAATTTATTTAAAATGTATATATATGGAAATTCCCGGGTGTGTGTATATATATATATATACACATACATATATATATATACGTATATATATATATATCTGGGGATTTCCATGCCAAGAAATTCGATAACGGAGCCATTCATAAGAAGATGGAGCGTTTCTTAATGGGCAGAAATCCACCCACACCCTATTATTGCCCTGGCAAGAGTTCTGTTTAGGCCCAGCGTGGCCCTCAAACTTTCATCTACTTCAAAACACCTGAGAAAATAGTTACAAATACTGAATTTGGGCTCAATCCTCAGAAATTTTGGAGTTAGTAGTCTGGGGTAGGACTTGGGAATCTGCATTCCCGAACGCCTTCTAGGCAAGTTTTTTGATTCAGGGAGTTGGTTGGTGCATCACAATTTGGGAAACAAGGGGTGCGTTCTAGAGGGTATTTTTTTTTTAATCGGGGGTAGAACTGAGAGAGATCAGGAGCTCTGGGGCTCCTGGAAGCTGCTGTGTCTTGCCACCTCTTCTCCCCTGCCCATCACAAGACAGACAGATGTCCCTCTATTTCTGGGGAAGACAGTCAACTCCTGATCAGCCCATTTCCTACTTCATTCTTTGATGTCCTTCGTAACCTCTTTCCCCAAAGCTTCCTACCCTCCACCCGTTTGTGGTCCCCCACTTTAGTGCACATGGGGATCCCATGGGAGCTTTACAAATACTGAAGCCCAGCTCCCACTCCTGGGCATTCTTTATTTTTTGCGGTACGCGGGCCTCTCTCTGTTGTGGCCTCTCCCATTGCGGAGCACAGGCTCCGGACGCGCAGGCTCAGCGGCCACGGCTCACGGGCCCAGCTGCTCCGCGGCATGTGGGATCTTCCCGGACCGGGGCACAAACCCGTGTCCCCTGCATCGGCAGGCGGACTCTCAACCACTGCGCCACCAGGGAAGCCTCCACCCCCTGGGCATTCTGACTTAGTTAATCTGGGTGTTGGTTCTAACGGGCATCGGGATTGCACTAACTGCTCTAAATCCTATATCCCTGGCTTTCCTCTGGCCCAGAGAGCAACGTCAACGGATCGCTCTGCTTTCTCTGAATCTCCCCCTTGGCCATAGGACCAGTGACCAGAAGAGGAATCTGGAGGAGAAAGATGGAGCCACACGCAAGACATGCAGGACCAGCCTTCGGAGGATGGAGGCTGCAGACTGAGGATAAAAGGGGTCCCCGGCGGTCACCGGGTTCACTCCTGCAGTGGGGAGCCTGTTCATCACCCTGATTGCCTTTTTTCCTGTCTCCCTGGGGTTTGTAGGCAGGAGGCAAAGAGCACAAGAAGGACTCCTGGTGCGACAGGTTGCCGGCAAATTGATTCTGCCCCAACCGAGGCAGGCGGAGAGAGCAGTGCTCATCAAACCTCTCTCCTCCTTGCTGCCAGGCCCAGTGTGCTGCCCGGTCAGAGGAAGTGAAGGGATAGCTGAAACTGACGTGGCTTCAGAAATTGACATCAGGTGCCAGACAGGCATCTGCTTAACAAACTGGCTAATTTTAACCTCTGTCTCCCAGACCCAAACTCTTTTGAAGGGAAGGAACAAAAAAGAGTGATATTTAGCACATTTCTATTTCTGTGCTCCAGTCTCTCTCTGAGGTGGCAAGTTTGAGCCTAATTGATTTCTTAGTCAAAAGGAAAAAAAAAAAAAGACAAAAAGGGAGAACAACAACTGAGAAAACTTAACCTCACTCACGTTGCAATCAAACCTCTTCAGTTCTGCCGACTGCTGAGCTTTTTATTTTTTTAAGACTGGCCAAGTGACTTGCATAATTTAAGATCCTTTCTAGCACTGATCAACCTGCCCTGGCCGAGCAGTTTGCTGATTAATTATTAATCAGACCGAGTTTAGGATGAGTAATCAGCAAGAGTCAGGGCTAATTTGCAAATGTCCCCCAGGAAGGTTATTACTTAAAATACTTGGTGGAGAGGCTCCATGTTAACCTTTGCAATTAGCCCCAGGACACTGTTACTGGTGAGGCGGAAGCAAGTTTCTCCTCCCAACAAGCCGGTCTTGGACACCTACTAAGGGCCAAGCCCCGCCTTTACAGGTTTTCAGGGTTCTGCAGGCAGTGGCGGGGGAAGGGAGGGAACAGAAAAAAGACAAATCCATAAGTAAGCCACAAAACATCAGGGACTGACAAATACCTAAAATAAAACAAGATGTTGTGTTAGTGAGGGATTCCTTTAGGTTGCATGGACAGGGTAAGCCTTTTTGAGGAGGGGAAATTTAAATGGAACTCTGCATTTCAAAACAGCCAGGTCTTTTCTGTGTTTTTTCCTGTGGGTTTTTGTTGTTGTTGTTTGTTTGTTTTTGACCTATGAAGGAAGAGGATCTTAAACCCTGGCAAAAGCTAGTGCAGGCCCCAGGAGGGAATCTGCTTAGCCCATCCAAGGGGCAGGAGGGAGGCAAGTGGAGCTGGGGTGCAGTGCGTGGGTGTGGGTGATAGGATGGAAGTCAAAGAGGTGGGCAGTAAACCCACAGTCTTGTAGGATTTTATTCTAAGTATGATGGGAAGGCATTGGCAAGCCTTAAACAGGGGAGACATGATGTGATGTGTAAATGTCAGGCACTCCAGCTGCTTTATGGAGAATGGACTACAGCAGGGGTAGAAGCTGGGAGACAAGGCCCTTGAGCAGCCAGATGCCGGTGGCATAGAATGGGCAGAGCAGCTTCTTCTGGGGAGTAGACAGAGGTGGAGAAGGCTGGGAGAGGAGAGAGTAGCGGGAGAAGGGCATGTCCTATGTCCATGGACAGATGAATGAATAAACAAAATGTGGTATATACAGACCGTGGAATATTATTCAGCCTTAAAAGGGAATGAAATTCTGATACATGCTATCGTGTGGATGAACCTTGAAAACATTATGCTACCACAAAAAGAACAAGTATTGTATGACTTGTAGTCAAATTCATAGAGATAGAAAGTAGAATGGTGGTTACCAGAGGATGGGAGTGGACGGGGAGTTATTGTTTAATGAGTACTGAGCTTCGCTTTTGGAAGGCAAAAAAAGTTCTATAGATGGACAGTGGTGTTGGTTGCACAACAATGTGAATGTACTTAATGACACTGAATTGTACACTTAAACATGGTTAAAATGGTCAGTTTTATATTACGCTTATTTTATCACAATTAAAAAAAAAGTCTGTTTCGAAGTGTTCATTTTGAGATCCTGCTGAGATTTTGAGATTCCTGTTCATATATATGGAGCCCAAAAGGTCCCTTAGGGCTGGACATTGAAATTGAGAGCCACTGGCGTATAGATGATTTTGAAAGCCAACCTGTGATTCATTGAGATTACCTGGGAGGGAGGGTAAACGGAGAAGAGGAGGGTCCCAGGGCCCCCTGGGCAGTCCACATGTAAAGGGTGGACAGGGGTTGAACTGTGGAGGAGACAGCAAACGAGACAGAGAAGGAATGGCCATAGACAGCTAGCTACGTGGTTTAAGTCAGCTAGGAGAAAGAACTAGTTTAAGGACAGATGGCCAGTGTTATGTTCCCAAGAAGGCAAGTCAGATGAAGATGGAGGAGTGACACTGGTCACCGGCAATCTTCCCAAGGCTGTAGCTGAATGGGGCTGAGAGGTGGAGGAGTCTGGTACGTGCTGTTTTTGTTTTGACTTCAGATGGTAGATGTTAGAACATGTCTCTATGTTCTTTAATATTAAGCAGTGTTTAAGAGGGAAGAGAAAAATGATGAGTGCAAGAAAGAGAAGATGTCTCTAGCAGGGAATCCTTGGAGAATATGAGAGCTGGAGCGTAAAGGGAGGGGCAGGAGCGAGGGCATCTGTCTACTGAAATGTGAGGTGTGGCAGAGATACTGGCTCACCCACCATTTCATCTGCTACCATGTTTCCAGGCCCCCTTATGGCTAGGCTGGACCATGTGACTACTTTTGGCCAATGAAACATGAGTGGGAGTGATACGTATCATATCTGGGCTGGGGCAGTGAAAAGCCCATGCTGGATTCTCTACTCTCTTTGATGGTGGAGCTATAAGATCCTAGAGCCTGGATACCAGCCTCCCCCCCACCGCCCGCCCCCGCATGACTATGTGGTTTGGAGCCACTCTCATGATAGTTGTGTAGCATGAGCGAGAAATAAAACCTTGTGGTGTCACACCAATGAGCGCTAGGGTTAATGAAGTTCAAAGAAGGAAGTGGCAGGAGACAGGACTGGGGTGGGAGGCAAGGGCTGGATCAAGGAGGGCCTATGAAGGGCTGGAATTTTATTCTGTAGACAATGGAAGATGATTGAAAGCTTTTGCCTGGGGCTTAGCATGTCAGATCTGCATTTTAATTAAACCATTCTGGTAGCAGCGGGGAAGATGAATTGGAGAGCGACAAGAAGCTGAGCAATCAGCAAGGAGGCTATTACAACCCACAAAGAAGAAAAGATGATGGGCTGAGCTGGGGGAGTGGTAGGAAAGACGGCAAGATATGCTATAGGAGGTACATTGGGAGAATTTAGCAATTAATTGAATGTGGCTGGTGAGCGAGAGGGATTAGACAGGGATGATTCCCAGAGTTTGGGTGACTTGGTAGAGGGCGGTGCCGTAAACTAAGAAAGGAAACAAACCCTGTGACCATGTTAGTCGTCGATTATGAGTGAAGTTGGGACCTGTCGAGTTGGAGACACTGGGGGGACATCAAGGTGGAGCTGTCCAACAAGAGCTGGCTCCACAGTCTGATGCTCAGTGGGGAGGCCAGGCTAGGGAGCCAGAGTTGAGAGTTGTAAAGAGACAGGTGGTTTAGCTGAAGCCACGGGAACAGATAAGTTTACCCAGGAAGAATGTGTGGAATGGACAGAGCGGGAAGACAAGAGCAGGATCTTGGAGTCACCAAAGAAGACAGAGAAGGAGTGGTCAGAGGGGTCAAGAAGAGTCACAGACAGTAGCTCGAGAAAAAAAAAGAGAAAGGAAAGTTCCAAAGGGAGAAATAACCAACAACGTAAAGGAATGTAGAAGTATCCAGTAAGATGAGACCTAAAGACGATCGACCTTTAGGCGTTGACATCGGAAGTGCTAGTGTTTGGAGTTGGGGTTGGTTCTCTCATGATGATCTTAATAGGAATGGTTTCAGGGCAAGGCTGGGGGTAGAAGGCATGGTGAAGTAGGTGGGAATTATTGGCGACAGAAGAATTAGAGGCAGCCAAGATAGACCACTTCCAAGAACGTACATGAGAAGTTCTCAGGGACACTGGAGTTCTACTATTCCGTGAAGCCTCACCGTTTTTTTCAAACCAAGCCTGCCCTCTCCTTTCCCAAATGACGGAATCTGTTGAGCTCAACAGTGACCAGCTGCCATTTTATCAGACTGTCAAATGCTAGTTTTCTCTGTGAATACTGCTTCCCTGGTGAGGCTGTGGGTGTCACACACCAGCCACTGGATGAGGAGAAGCTGGGATTAAAAGAAATATAAGCTCAGGGTTACAACCAGGGAGGTAGGGCGGTCTTAGGAAGCCAGAAGAGACTGTAAGAGCAAGGGACAGGCAAAAGCCAGTGTGAAACATGGGCTAGGTGATGCCAAAAGTGAGTAGAACAAACATTTGTGGCCAGGTGCGAAGAAGAAGACCAGGACTGGGGCCTTGAACGTTGAGAACGAACTAACGTCATTCTGGAAGGCAGATCATACCAGAATGACGGGCCTCTGGAAGGGGACAGCTCCTTCCTTCTGACTTAGCGGCACCATCAGGCATCTGGCAGCTCCTCAAGAGAGGGCAGCAAGCGCATCTTGCTGTCTGGTGCCCTTCAAGGTCCTGGCACGGGCCGCCACGCAGACGCCGTACTTATTACCAACCTGTTGCATGCAGTCAGACCCACGGGGTACAGGCCAGCTGTCTGACCTCGGCTTCCCACACACAGAACTTGGCTGAATCGCCAGCTCTAGAGGAGCCGACGTGCCGACAGCGAACAGCCCTGGCTCACTTCCTGCCCCTTCCAGCTGCGGCTCGTGTTCTCTTCCTGAGAACAAGTTCTCAGTGATGCAAACAAGGAAGTCACGTTGATACCCTGTGGCATGTGCGGGAGCCCCAGCCTCACTCCCCAGCTCTCCAGGCCTGTTCTGCCAGCAGCACGCTGGGGCACTAATCCCTTCTCACTGCTCGGCTGCGGAGCCAGTGATGCTACTTCCATCTCTGATACGGGAGATGAGATTTTAAAGGGCTGGTTATTTATGGGCTGGCTCCTGATGGAGACAACAGATGCAATTTCATGGGCTCCATGAGAAGAGAACAGCTTCTTGGGCTGGCTTAAAGCATTGTGATGGGGCAGGAAAGGAGAGGGAAGCAAGGGTGTCACAGACCCACAGGAAGGCGGCAGGTTCTGAGTCTTGGCTGGAACAGGCCCATCCCCTTGCCAGCTCAGCTGCATCTCTGAGCATCTCTGCCACCCCGACACCTTGACCCTGCCTTGCTCCTGGCATTCAAACAGTCTGAAACCCCAGAGGACAGGCATAGGCCTACGCCACTTCCCTGTACGAAGTTCAAAGGAAAATAGGGCATTGTGACGATGGGCCTTTACATGTGCAATTCCCTCTGCCTGAAATGCTGATCCTGAGTTCCTCCCATGGTGGCTCCTTCTCAGTAGTCAGGTCTTAATCTTAGATCCTACCCCCTCAGAGAGGCCTCCCCTGACCCCTTTATCTTATTAATGTCTCCATCGCTATTATTCCCCATCCTGTTCACTTCCTTCATGGTGCTTATCACAAGTGTATTTTACATTTAGTTTGTGATTCTTTTATTAATGTCAGTTTCCCCCAAGTAGACCAGAAGTCCCACAAAGACAGGGGCTTTATCTGTCTCCTCCACCATTGTATTCCCAGTGCCAAGCTCAACGTCAGACAATAGAAGGGCTTAAGTAGTTTGTGTGAATGAATTATGATGGAAAAATGATGGCAGTAAAGATGGAGATGGTAAGGCTGACCGAGATGTTGAAGGAGACACTCTTGATGAAGATGATGCTGGTGCTGGTCCTGAAGATGACTTCTCAAGGCCCTGCCAGAGTATTTATTTAAGTACCGAACTTTTCAGCCATAGCTATTGATCGTCCCGTGACCATCTCCACTAGTCTTATCCCAAAGACTGTGTATCAGTAACCAAGGGCACCTGTGTCCCTGTATCTCCTTCCTTGCTATGGCCTTAACTTCTCTCTCTGTGCCCATTTCATGCTGGGGAAGCCAGCGAGCATCACCGTCCCTCAGTACTGCTCCTTCCACTGTGTTCCTCTGGTAAATGATCCCACCACAGTCATCTAGCCAGAAGCTTGGGATTCACTCCACACTCCTCCCCTGCCTTCATTCCTCCTTTCCAATGAAGCCCCCAAAGCAGTTGATTCTATATCTGAGGTGTTTTCTGATGTCAGCTCCTCTGCTCCATCCCTTTACAACTGCCATAATTCAAGGCTGGATGATCTCTTGCCTGAGGGGTCACAGAGTTTTATAGCTGGTTTCTGAGGCTTCTAGTTGAACCCAATTAAGATTCAGTGTGATTACGTTACTTCTCTGCTTAAAATACTTCAATAGCTTTCTGCAGTCTGTGGAATCCTCTCCCAGCTTATGAACATGGGGACAAGGTTCTTCATGACCCATGCTCTTCCTGTGCTCATCTCAGGCCTCATATCCTGTCCTTGCTTTCTTGCACCCTGTACCCCCCACTTGCAAAGCTCCAAACACACCAAGGCCTTCCTGCTCCATGCCGGTGGCAAGCTTTTACTCACCCCTCGGTTCAACTCAAAAGTCATCCCCTCTGGGACTCATTTATCTGAGTCCTCCCAGCAGCCCCTCCATCGTGACGGAAGACTGAGACCTTTTTTTAGAGGATGTCCTTTGTTTCCATCTTCCCAGTGACCCTGTATTCCTTTGGTGACCCACCTCTTCTCCACTCCCAGTCAGAGGTGTGGGCAGGAAAGATAGTCATTTGACCTGGGAGTGGCCAATGAGAACATTCTCTAGCTATACTGATATTGAGGGTGGAGCACATGATCCAATCTGGTCCAATCAAAAATCATCTGAGGGCTTTTGTGGAACCATTAGGAAAGACACACTTCCTTTCTGCTAGGATTGCTACACCAGTAGGATGGAGGAAGCTGATGGCAGTCACCTCTGCTACTTCATGGGTAAAGCTTGCCTGAGACTGAAGCCAACCCACGGGAGAACAAAGCTGTGGGAGGGGGAGAAGCAACTGTGGACATCTGCAGTTGTGGATAGCTGCACGCCTTGATCCAGCAGTGCTTGTAGCCAGTCCCTGGACTTTTCAGTTACAGAAGACAACATATTCCCTTTCTAGCTTGAGTCAGCTGGAGGTGGGTTTCTATGTCTTGAACCAAAAGAATCCTAGCTATTACATTTCTTTTTTAGCCCCTATGGGAACTTCTGTATACCTCTTAGAAAAGTACCTAACACATGAGATTGTAAAGCACTTAATTATATGCTGCCTCTTCACCCTGACTGTGAGCTCCAGGGTCCTGTACAGTGCATGGCTATTACTTAAACATTTGTGGAGTAAATAAATAACTCCTTGGGGATGGGACTGTGTCTTTGTCTCCCTAGCACCTAGCAGAGCCTAGTTCATAGAAGGCTGGCAGTAAATGATTACCAAAAATAAACAGGGGAAAAGTAACAAAGAACCAAAATGATCTAAACCAATGGTTTGACAAAGTATATGTGAATGAATAAATAAGTGAGTAGTTATTATTAACAAATCTCCATTGGCATGCTGTTCTCATTCTAATTATATCTGAATCTAATGACTCCTGAATGAAATAGCTAGTTAAAAGTCATTGAGATCAAATGGTTCTAGTTGGCTCAAATTCCATGTGTAAAATGCTTAACAATTAAAACTCAGTCTTTCAAGAGGATAAAATGTTACTAGCAAAATTTTCAAACTGAATGTCTCTAAAGTAGATGGGAGTTTTTTGTATCCCTACCTATAAAAACAAAAGCAAACAAGTGAAGGGAAACAAGGTCAAGAAAACCCCTCAAAGTTGAATTCAGAGAGTAGGTTGAACCTGCTTTCCAGGGAAGTTCTGTTTTCAAAAACAGCTGAAGTCTACTGGGTGGCCCTGGGGGCAGGACCTGGGAACTCCAGACAGTGGAGTCGACTTTCTTCTATTCTTCTCCAGGTGGAAGGGGCCACCAAGGCTCAGAGGTAGATGTCAGAGCCCCCGGGTGGGGGCACGGTGGAGAAAATCTTCACTAGAGAATCCCTGGGACCACTTCCTAGATCAGGGAAGGGAGCTCTTACATTGGCCAGGAGGCCCAGGCAGCAGTCCTAGAATGATGCCCACCCGCCCCTCATCTCCATCTCCCATATCAAAATGGTACCCACCCTTCAAGGCCCAACTCAACTGCAGGCCCCGCCTGGAGCCCCAGGACAATGTGCTCCTCTGAAGCCCTGCAGTGTGTTCTCCTTCCTTTTCCTACTTTACATGTTTGGTGGAGGCAAGTCTGTCACATAGAGGTCTGTGGGGAGCTTGGCTTGGGGGTGTGGGCACACAGAGAATGGGCAGCAGATCCCAAATGACTGGAGTGAAACAAAGAATGAAAATTGAAGTATATTGAAGGAAGCAAGGAAGAGAGGCTGGGAATCACAGCAGAGACTGATGCACAGAAGATGAGAGAGTGGTCCTGGGGTCTACACAGACATCCCAGGTGTGGGACGGAGCCATACGCACCCCCAACAAACACACGCCGGTGGCTGACACTTCTGCTGGCCCCCAGAAAAGGGCGGCTTCAATTCCGAGTGCAGGTCATGCCCTGCCCGCCCTCCCTGCCATAGGAGGAAATTGCCAAGGGGGTGGGGGCGGACAGCGGAAGGGGAGGAGCGAAGGAGGGAGGAAGGCCCTACAAACTGCGTCTTCATCAATCAGAGACAGCGAGCGGGTCCTAGGTAGAGATGTTCCTCCCCTCTCTCTGCAGTGCTCTCCTGGATATCCTTTCCATACACTCTGCCCCTGCTCTCCAAATCTGCAGGCCGCTGAGGGCAGGGGCTGTGCCAGGCTCCGGGGGAGCGCCCCTGCTTCCAGTCCGGCACAGAATAGCCATTGGTAGCTGAATGAGTTGAACCTTCCTCTGCTTTTCTAAAAAGCAGCTAATTGGCCAGCCTGGGGCCGGATCCAGGCAGAGAAGAGGTGACGCCGCCCGCAATGTGCTCACAGAGTGCAGCTCCGGGAAGACGGTTTCACCCTCCACCTTCTGACCTTTGCAAGGGCATCCTCTAGTCTGACCCAGGGGCTCTCTGCCAGTCTGCCTTACCTGGTTTCCAGGCAATTCCCCTGGGAGCTGGATCAGGCAGCGTGACCAGCCTGTGTGTGCCTTTCTGCCTGGTAAGATGCCACTGGTGGCAGGCTGGGAGATGGCCTCATGGGAGGCTCCGAGTGGCTGGAGATGCCTCTTCTTACCCTTTTCCCCTCAAAGAGTGAGCCCCTGCCTCTTGTCCCCATCCCAGGACTATTATTCCTACTATAAACCAGGCAGCAGTTTGCATGTGTATCCCTTTCCATATGCTTTGTAGGTTGGTAAAATGAGCCCCATTTTTCAGATGTGGAAACTGAGGTTCAGAGAGGTTAGTAAATATCCTGAGATTACACAGCTGTTAAGAAGTGGATCTTGGTTTTGAGCCCAAGTCCATCTGACTCCCGAGCTTGCTATCTCCCCAGTTAGATGCCAAGGTGCAGGCTTGACACGTAATCCTGGAGACGCTGTACAGACCTCACCCCTGTTCTTGGAGGAGTGTCTGGCTTCCTCTCCTTCCTTGTAGACCAGAGGAAGCGTCTGGTGAGACTCCAACGGAGAGAGTCCAGCATGAGGCAGAGGGAGAAGGGGACAGATTCTGGGTGGACTTTAACTCACTGATTTTCTCCTTGACGGAGAGGCCGGCTCTGTAATGGGCTGACAATTATTTCTCCTCGTTACGATAACACGATCCTGATTCCCTCCAGGGACCCAGAACCCCGGGTTTTAAGAGTCTTCTGCATCCCTCAGCCCCAGCCCTCTGAAAATCCAGGGACCTCATGAGGAACTGGAGCAGCGGTGAGAGTATTTACCTAGAATTGGAGGGGAAGGAATGGGGCTCCCTGAAGGTCATTGCCAAGACTGGGTCAGAGCAGAAGAAAGACCACCACCTACCCCCGAGAAAGATGAGTGACAGAAAATCTGGCCCCTAAATTGAGTTCGGTGAACTAGAACTAGAAGTATGTGCGTGTCAGGGGGTTTGACCTGGTGATGCGTATATGGCGATGACGTGGAGGGGTGTGTGTCCTTTGGCTGTGTGTGTGTGTGTGTGTGTGTGTGTGTGTGTGTGTCTGTGTGTGTGTGTGTGTGTGTGTAGTGGGGGATAGTGGGGGAGTAATACCAAATCTACTATGTGGATTTTAACTCTCAGGCAATTCAAACCCAGCTTTTGCTCCTGGTCAGTCGCACACACAAGAAGGCAATTAACTTTAGGGAGAGTAAGTCTAAGATGCTTGAGACCCTCTCAGCATGTCAGAGTTACAGGGTTCAGTGCTCACCATAGTAACAACCTTTTCCTGCTCAAAACGTGTATGGTGGGATTCCCAGAGGCCAGTGATGGACAAGCACAACAGGAATCAGCAATCCACTGATTGACGCATATACATCACAGGACTTTATAGTTACGGGCAAACGACGCTATTATGTACCCTCCTCCCACCTCGGTCTTTCATTATGTCAGTGCAATTGATTATATCCTGCTGTATTTTTGGCTTTGAATTGTCCTTTGTTTTATGGAATAATGTTCTGAGGAGTTGGCAGGTTTTCTTTTTTTTTTTCTCTAATATCCTTACTTGGCAAAATAAAAAATTATCAACCCTGTACTTCCCCGATTGTTTGGAAATTTTACTAGTCCATGAAATCCAAACCAGAGGAAACCCTAATTTAAACTCTCCTATTTATATTCCCCCTTGGGGTAGGAGGACAGTGTGGAACCTGAGTCAGGGACAGTCTATGCCACCACCCTCTTCTGAATCAGCACGAATCTGCTACCCAATAAGGGAGATAGCGGACTTTTTTCTCTCAAAGGTGTCTCTGTTTTTCTCAATAGATAAAGGGATGCCCAGTTGTTCAAATTCATCTTTTCTAAGAAGATCTGCTGTCTTTCTATGCTTGGTGCATAGAGAACAGGCTCAAGAGAACAGCCTAAAATCGTAACGTATGCTGATAAAAGCAGTATACTTATAAACCAGGAGCATCACATTTTCACAGGAATCCTGGGATACATAAAGGAGAGGGGCTGGGGAAAGAGCAGGTTCTTTGCACATACGTCCTGAGCCTCCATCCTGAGCCTCCAAGTTTGCTTATCCGTAGTTGCTATGCAGGTATAAATTAGAACAACAAATGCATCCTGCCTGGCAATGCATCAACCCTGTAAATAATTATAATTTAATCTTAGAGGAAAGAGTTCTGAATGACTCCCTTAACGATTTCCTCTGCTAAATTCCTTCCCCACTGAGTGACTGAATAGGAAAAGGAATAATCTTTCAGATTTGCTTCACTCCAGAAGTTTGGACAACCGTGTAGACCCACACCTGGGGGGCAGAAGCTGTGGGAGACCATTTGGCCCGCAGACAAACAAGTGAGTGGAAGACGCTTTGGGGCTGGAAGAGAGGGAACCGGCAAGGATATTCATCTTCCTATCTGTTTACAGAAGTGAAAACTTGGAAACAATCTATCAAGAGATCTGATTGAGTACATTGTGTCAGTGTCACGAGGGAATGCCACACAGCCGACAATCCTTCAGAAACATAGCATGATTCCTGTGTGGGCTGGCTAAGAAGATGGGCTTTCAAGTCCAACTAACCTGGGCTTGAATCTCAGCTCTGCCCCTTACTACCTGTGTGACTTCAAGCAAGTGACATAACCTCTCTGGGCCTTGTTTTCCTCATCTGTAAAAGGAGGAAGATTATGCTACCTACCTCATAGAAGACGAAATGAAATTATAGCTGTAAGAGCTTAGAATTAGCCTGCCAAATATTGATAACAAAAGCTCAATAAATACTGTTTATTTACGAAATAAATACTATTATCACACCTATTATACTTTGGGGACATCTGTCATGACACAAGGAAAAAATTTTCATGATATAATGTTAAGTTAAAAGTACATAACTACTGATATATTTTAAGTTCCTAATTTTGTAATATTAAAATATATATAAGTGGCCAGCTAGCTCGATCTAGGCAAAGCAAAAAGGCCAAAGGGGAATACATCAAAATGTTAATACTTGTTATTCATTTCCTTATACCTTTTAATATTTTCTGTGTTTTCTATAAGGAGCATATGTATTACATTTATGACCAGAAAAATAGGTATTTTACAAAAAGAGTCAGGGGGACAGAAGGTCTTCAGGCTGGGCAGGTCCCTGGGAGTGCAGTTCAGTGAAGAGTCATCTAGAGTTCCACCCCAACTCGGAGCACCAAATATCTAGCCCCTGGCCCTGGACCAGCCTCCACACAGCAATTAGTCATCAGCTCACTGACGTCCCTCTCAACACCCCATCCAGGGTAGCAAATGACCTGAAGTGGCCAAGTTCACGCGACGAGCCGATGACACCAAGGTCTCCTGACTCCCAGGTCAGTGTGCCTTCCAGTACACCAGGAAATTTGAGTTTCCCGGTTCCCAAAGCTCTAAGTCCCTATTTGGGAGGAGTCTGTTACCACTGCATCCCTCTCAAAGAGTCATACGTGGCTTCTGTTGTGGGTTTGTCTGACTGTCTCATCCTCAAAGGGCCATGTCCTTCTCAACTGGCGTCTCTACAACATAGCACGAAACCTGGTACAAAAGAGGTATTCGATATCCGCGGACACCTGTTTTCTTCCTCGCCCACCCTTCCTCCCCGTCTCCGCCTGTGTCCCCAGCCCACTGACCACTGTGTCTGCCTTTCCGAGGCGCTATCTGCCCCTGACTTTTGTAGCTACCACTTTCTGCTCCTCTCAGAGCCCTCGGTGACACCTCCTCTGCCTCCGTCCCAGGCACCGAGCCCTGCTTTCCCCAGCGCCGCGCAGCAACGAAGGCTACAAAGAAGCACACCTAAGTGCTCCTTCTCTTGGCTCCCGACGTGCTGACCCAGGTCCCGGTGGTGCCCTTATCCTGACAACAGAGCCACCAGGAGAATACGAAAACATGTTCTGAACGCCACACCACCACTCTCACAGCTTGTCACCCAAACAGGAAGCTAAACACTCCCAAAGTCGACCTCAGTCTGGGCACGTCTCTGGGAGACCACAAGCAACTAGGGCTGGTGAGCCCTCATCATCCTTCTCTTCCCAAACCTGCCAACACCAGGTCTCCATGGCAGCGGAGTACACATCCCAAAAGCCCCGCTTTGTGGTAAAGCCAGAATGATAGAGAGCAGGCTAGTCCTTCCCGCAGAAATCGCGACACAATGCCTGTCCCATCTCAGAGCCCTGGGGATGGGAAACGCAACCGCCACTCAGGGCTCTATTCCCTTTGTTGGATGCTTCCAGAAATGGAACAGTATTTCAAATCATTTCACTGAGACCCTGTCCATGTCCTGAGACCAGAACACTGTTAGTCTTACTGCAAGTCACTCGACCAAGGCCCATCCTGTAATTCTTCAGCAAGGACGTGCTTCAAATCAGATACGAAAATCACTGTAAAAATTTACCCCAGCTCTAAAAATACATAGTGATTTCTCATTATGATGAGAGGAAGGCTCTTCAGCAGTGGGTGGAGGAAGTGGCAAAGGGGCCTTCAGCTACAGGTCCAGGCGCTGAGGAGACCACATCCCAGTAAGCCACAGCTGCAGGGAACAGGGGAGGGGGCGGACAGGCACGCTTACCAGAGGGAGGAGCCTTCAGTCCCCGTGACTTCCAGAAAGTCGTAACCGTCCTCCAGCTGGAAGTCAATAAAGACCAGGGCGATGGTGTCCCCCAGCTCGGCCAGGATGGTCCAGGTGCAGTCGGCATTGTTGTGGTACTCCGAGGGGAAGTGCGGGCTGGAGATGATGCCGCTCTGGCCCCGCAGGGTTCCGCCGCATGCGTCGTCCGCTGTGGACAGAGACAGGAGGCTCACCGTGAGTCGGTCAGGTTCCCAGGCCCTGGTACTCATCCTGCGCTTCACCCACGAGAGGCAGGGAGGGTCCTGGGACATGACGTGCAGAGAGGGTGCCCCGAGACCCTAGTCTGAGTTGGCCTCATAACAATGATACTAAGCACTTCCAAAGCTCTTATCACGTGCCAGACCCCGTTCTGAGAATTTTAGTTATCACTGCTCTCAATGGACAGATGAGGAAACCAAGGCACGGGGAGGTGATGTAACCTGCCTGAGGTCACACAGCCAACAAGCTAGGCTAACGAGTTGGGTGAACTGTGCCCTTTGGAGCACGTTTTTAACGACGATACCACACTGTTCTGCAACGACCAGGAAGGAAGGAGAAATCAGTTGTCACGTTTATTTCCACGGTCACGACTGTGGTGACCAGGATGTTTTTTCCCACCAGATCTTGGTACACCTCAGATGGGAGGGAACAAAACAAAAACTCAGCACAGCTCCCTTGGGCAAAACTCAAAGGGCATTCCAGGCCCGTCACAGATTGGCCGGACCTCTGCAATCTTCCCTCCTGCCCCTTGGGCCCAGGCCAGCTCTGTTCTAGTGCTGTGTGTGGTCAGACCTGCTGGGCTCTGTTCACATCGCTCCCTCTGCCTGGGATGCCCCTTGTCCACAGCAAGTCTTCTGATGCTTTGAGACCCAACTTCAAAGCCACGTCTCGGTAACGCCTCGTTTCCCCAAGCTTTTAGTAATGGATCTCTCCTCTGTGCTCCTGGAGCAAAGTGTCCAACTTCAGACACGGTACTTGGCACTGTTTGAATGACCTGTCACATGTCTGTCTGCCACTCTAGGTTCTGAACTTGCAGGGAATCCCCAAGGGTTGGGACCACGTCTTACTCATCCCTGCAGCACATCCTGGTGGAGTGGCACTGCTCCAGCCTAAATCCCAGCTGAGACTTGCTATTCAGAAACAATGATCCAAGGAACATGCTCTGACATAAAGTAGTTAAGAGCACTGGTTTTTCAATTATTGCAGACTCAATGTGAATCCCTCCTCTAGGGCTTCCAGCTGGGTGACTTAGTGGACGTTATCCAAATTTCCTAAGCCTGCCCTCCTGGAGCTTGTATGCAAGTAAGTGATCGTAATCCACTTAGCATATCATGTATTAGACATACGGACTATGTTGTAAAGAAAGGAAAAATGCAGTATCAGGGTTCAAACGTGTATCAGAGGCAGCAGAGTAACAACAATCAAAGCTACTGCTTATTAAGCACTTCCACTGTGCCAGGCGCTATTCTAACTACTCTACATATTTCATGACCCTACGAAGTATTATTCCCATTTTACAGGTAAAGAAACCAAGGCACAAAGAGTTTCTGTTATTTGCCAAAGGCACAGCGTATAGTGATTAAAGGAGCTGGGATTTTTAAGCCCAACAGTCTGATTACAGGGCCTATGCTCTTAACCAACACATTCTTGTCTCCCAGGAGTATATTTGAGGACAGAGATAAAGCAGTACATTACTTTGCTTGGGTGAGTCAGTTTGGGAAAGCTTAATGCAGGAGGCGCCATTAGAGCTGGGTTTTGAAGGATGACTAGGAGATCATTAGAGAAGAAATGGAAAGGCATTTATGAGAAAAGAGAACCAAAGGTCATAAGCATGGAAGCCCCAAAGCACAAGGCATATCTAAGATAAGTAGTTCTAGATGGCCTAACACAGAGTGAACAGAGAGGAATGATGGGCGATGGTACTGGAAATGTAGAAGGAGCCCCATGACAGAGAGTGCTGGGCCCAAAAAGATTGGAAGCAGCGGACCATATTGGAAAGAAAATGGATTTTAGGATGAGGAAGGTGAAGATTTGAATTCAGGTTCCACAGTTTGCCAACCATGGGACCTTGGCTGATTTATTTCTCTAAGCTTCATTCTGCTTCTCTGTAGAATGGCTTCTTATGACAACTGAATGGCATAATTAATGTGACAGTACCGAGCATTAGCCAGAGACTAGCACGTGTTAGATGCCCAACTGGTGCCAAGTTCTCCTTTTCTTTCCACTTCATCTTGAAGATCAAAGGCAGTGAGGAAACAGGATTAAATTTGCATCATAGAAAGACCACTGTGGCCGTGGCATAGACGAGGTCTGAGCTGGGGGAGCGGGCAGGATGCCCTTGATAGTGCAGAGTCACCAAAGTCAAGGTGAGGCCAGATGTGATCTGAGCTACGGCCCTGGGGGGGTGGGGGGAGGATCTGATTGAGAGATAGCTGGGAAGTAGAATCTACAGGACGAGTGGTCCAGAGGGATGAATTCCAGGCTTCAGCTACGAGCATCTGGATGGATGAAAGGTGCCGCTTCCTGCAGCAGGGAACCCAGGAGGGGGGCATCTTGTGGTGCGGAAGGCAACCAGGGTTCAGTTCTGGACACCAGGGCTGAGTGTGTGCGGGGGATGAACCAGTGGAGAGATGGAGCTGACAGTTGGATAAACAGAAGCAGTGTGGGATGGAGATAAAAGTGAGTTTATTCAGTGGCCCCGAACTATTCTTACGAATGTCGTTCTACAGGGTCACCGTCTATTTCAAGAGAGTGAGCCCATTTCTACATGCCAGCTCCCTGGTATGTATGAGCACAGAAATGAAGGCACGTCACTCAGTAGGGACTCATGAATGTTTCCCTCCCACACTCATTAAGTGAGCACCTACTGTGTGCCAGACACTGGGCCAGGACCAGCACTACATCATGAAAAGCTTGATTTCATCCCTGCCCCAAGTGTTTCTCACACACAGTGGCTCCCCAGAATTGTTATAACCAAGGTGTCGAGGCACAGCGATAGCAGATGGGACTTAGGGAAGGCTTCACACAGGAGGCAACATTCGTGTTGAAACATTCATTCATTCAACAAATGTTTACTGAGTGCCTATTATGTGTCAGGCACTTTTCTAGGCGCTAGGGATTCGTCGGCAAACAAAACAAAAGAAAATCCCTACCCTCATGGAGCTTACGTTCCAGTCAGAGGGAAACAGACAATACCCAAGATAAATAAGTAAACCCTATGGTGAGTGAGGTGGTGATAAATGCAGAACGGAGATGGGGAGTATTCTGCACTGGAAGTGGGGGTATGGACATCGCAGAAAGGTGGTCAGGGAAGGCCTCGCTGAGGAGCTGACATCTGAGCCAAGACCTGAAGGAGGGAGAGGGAAAGCCAGACAGTTATCTGGGGAAAGAGCAGTCCAGATGGAACAGCAAGTGCAAAGGCCATGGTGTGCAGAGGCCTGGCACTGTTGAAGGGCCCGGAGCACTGGAGTGAGGAGGAGAGTGGCAGGGACGAGGCCCCGTGGAGGACCTTTGAGGCCATTGTTAGGGCTTGGGCTTTAACTTGAGTGAGATGAGAAGCCAGCGGATGGTTCTGAGCAGATGACATGATCTGACTGGTGTATTAACAGGATCCCTTGAGGTGCTATGCAGACAACAGACCAAAGAGGAAGACGGCAGAAGCAAGAGCTTGTCGAGGCTATGGTGATGGTTTAGGAGAGAGATGATGGTGGCCTGGACCAGGTGGTACTAGTGAGAGGGAGTCAGTGACTGACTGCATTTTGAATGCTGAGCTAGCAGGATCCACTTCAACTGAGGGCTGACTGCCCGGTAGGATCAGGCGAAAGGGTGTCCTGGGCAGCGGAAAGGCAAGAGCAAGGCGGCTACAGGGGTGAGAGCGTCATTTAGGGACTTGGTCAGGACTGTGTGAACTCAAAGAGCAAAGGCAGAAATGGTGGAGCTGGGCTGGGAGGGAGGCAAGGGCTGTGCTGTGAAGGGCCTCGGATGCCAAGGAAAGGAGCTGTGGGTCTATTCTCTCCCTCCTCCCTTTCTCTTTCACTACCTCCAATCCAGGTGCCCAGGCCCCGTGAAGGGAGGAGGGAGGGAGGGAAGGTAGGCAGATTGCCTTGCCTAGCTTTAAATCTAGTTTGTCGGTGCTATTTGTTTGTTGTATCAAATCACACGGTATTTCCACCCTGGGTATCTCTCTGGCAGGAGCCTATGAAGTTTGACATTCAAGGCAGGGTTTGTCTCCTTCTGATGTAAATCACTTCACTGTGACCACTACCAGGGAGGTAAGCTACAGAAGCCAGCCAGCAAGCGGGAATTTGTCAATGTCACTCCCAGCAAGCACTGGGCCTGCTGGCCCCAGTAGTCCCACATTGGCCCTGTCTACAGCAGGTGGAAGTGTCTACACCCCTAGCCACAGTGGCTTCATCTTGGCTGCACTGAAGGTTAGGAAAATCATGGTCAAAGAAGACACACTTAACCTGGACCTTGAAAAAGGAGTAGGAGTGTGCTGGAGGGAGAAAAAAATAAGGGGCTCCCGGCAGAGGAAACAGGGCATCTGGAGGTGAGGGGGTCCGAATGGGTGTGGTGTGCTTGGGGAGCGGTCGGCTTTCCTCCAGATGAAGGTGCAGGATGCAGAGGTGTGTGATGGGGTGGACGTGGAGAGGAAGGTAGCGGTCAGCTCAGAAAGGCCCTGGTGGTCTTGCTAAAGGGATGGATTCTACCCTGCAGGTGTCGGGTAGACGTGCCAGTTTGTCAGCAGGGAGTGAGAGCCCAGGTCTGCTTTAGAAAGATGACTCCCGGTCCCCACGTGATGGATGGATGATGTGGTTTTGGGGTGGCGAGTGTGCCCAGTGGGGAGAAAGCAGCGAGGAGAACGGTGAAGAGGCTGTGCCCGACGTCAGAGCCTGAACCCGTGGCCGTGGGAGGGAAGAGAAGGAACAGAAGAGATTCAAGAACGAGGCTGGGGGAGAAGCAAGAGGATGTGGCTTCCACCACCCAGGAGTGGGCTGTGAAGGGGAGGAGGGGAAGAGCATGCTGAGGTCTCTAACAGGGTAACAGTGCTGAGGATGACAGGGATGCGGGATGGTGATGACCCCTTCCCCGCCCCCACGCTGAATGTGAGTGCAAGAGGGATAGGCAGGTGGGCCTGGAGCCTAGAGACCAAGAGCCCAGGAGTGGGCGGGATGAAGAGGGAGCTGGCTCCACGGGAGCGAAGATGGCCAGGGGCAGAAGACATTTAACGGGCAGCAGGCAGAAGCAGAGGCTCCTGAAAGGAGCCTGAGAAGGAGCTCCCACAGGCCTGCAGTCCACACGGTCTGCGCGTCTAGATGATGACGCAGCAGCAGAAAGGCTGCAGCGGAAGCAGGTCTTGGGGGAGAGAGAACAACTCCTCAGCCTCCTGCCTGGTTCCTGGTTCTAGAAACCCTTCTAGGTATCCATCTTATGTCGTTCCCAACACACCCTGACCAAGACCGTCCTCATCCTCTCCTCCCACGACACTCAGCCTTCTTCCAGTTTCCTGTCTTGGAGGGGGCGTGTCAGCACTATTCACCCCATGCCTCATGGCAGAGCTGGGGGACATCCTCAACCCCTCCTGCCCCCCACACGCAACAGTGACCAAAGCCTGTCTGTCCTTCTAAGCGGCTCTTGATTCGGTCTCCTGTCTTCACTGCATCTGCTCTACCCTAAGCCACATCGTGGTCCAAGCCCAGCCATGAAGTCTCCCTCCTATGTCTAAGCATCCCTCCTGCCCCAGCACACCCACTCCTCACACAGAAGCCTGAGTGATCCCAAACAGTACAGACCTGATGACACCACGCCCTTCAGCAGGGACCTTCGACAACTGCACTGTCACTCAGAATATCCTATCCGGGGGCTGACATGGACCTCACAGGGCCTCGCCTCATACCAGCCTCTACCTGCCCACTTTCTGTAACCACACCGGCCTCCTCCCAGCTCTTCTGTTGCACCAAGCATCTCTCTGCCCAAGGACCTTTGAAAGTGCTACTTTCTCTTTCCGAAAACGTCTTCCCTACCTCCTTAGGCCTGGCTGGCCCCTGCTTAGCCTTTAGGTCCCAGTCTAAGTGTCGCTTCTCAAGGACCATTCCAGAAACAGAATACCCCTTCTCCCCATCATATACTTTTAGAGCACCACATACTTTCCCATAATCAATTGATCAACTTAGTAATTTATTTAATGTCTAGACAGTAAAGTCCATGAGGGCAGGGGCCATGTCTGTTCTGTCCCCAACAGCTACCACATTTCCTAGTGTATAGCAGGCACCCAATAAATATCTGTTGAACAAATAAATGATACAGGAAACTGAACCTCAGAAAGGTTCAGAAGGTAACTTTGAGAAGGTGATGCAGTACGTGGCCAACTTAGGATTCCAGCTGAGTCTCTCTGGACCAGGACTGTGGTCTCCTCCATTACATCACACTTCTTGAAACCAAGCAGGATCCTGTTGGATATTCCCAGGGACAGACCCTTCCCTTCCCACACCTAGTATCCCCCACCTCTTGTTTCTAAAATATCTTTAGCCTCCACGATCAGCCTCCTTTGGTATCAGCCTCCACCACGATACCAAAACCAGACAAAGATGTCACAAAGAAAGAAAACTACAGGTCAATATCACTGATGAACATAGATGCAAAAATCCTCAACAAAATACTAGCAAACAGAATCCAACAGCACATTAAAAGGATCATACACCATGATAAAGTGGGGTTTAGCCCAGGAATGCAAGGATTCTTCAATATATGCAAATCAATCAATGTGATAAACCACATTAACAAATTGAAGGACAAAAACCATGTGATTGTCTCAATAGATGCAGAAAAAGCTTTTGACAAAATTCAACACCCATTTATGATAAAAAACCTTCTAGAAAGTAGGCATACAGGGAACTTACCTCAACATAGAAAAGGCCATATATGACAAACCCACAGTCAACATCATTCTCAATGGTGAAAAACTGAAACCATTTCCTCTAAGATCAGGAAGAAGACAACGTTGTCCACTCTCACCACTATTATTCAACATAGTTTCAGAAGTTTTAGCCACAGCAATCAGAGAAGAAAAAGAAATAAAAGGAATCCAAATTGGAAAAGAAGAAGTAATACTGTTATTGTTTGCAGACGACATGATACTATACATAGAGAATCCTAAAGAGGCTACCAGAAAATTACTAGAGCTAATCAATGAATTTGGCAAAGTAGCAGGATACAAAATTAATGCATAGAAATCTCTTGCATTCCAATACATTAACGATGAAAAATCTGAAAGAGAAATTAAGGAAACACTCCCATTTGCCACTGCAACAAAAAGAATAAAATACCTAGGAATAAACCTACCTAAGGAGACAAAAGACCTGTATGAAGAAAACTATAGGGGCTTCCCTGGTGGCACAGTGGTTGAGAGTCCGCCTGCCGACGCAGGGGACACGGGTTCGTGCCCTGGTCCAGGAAGATCCTACATGCCGCGGAGCGGCTGGGCCCATGAGCCATGGCCACTGAGCCTGTGTGTCTGGAGCCTGTGCTCCTCAACGGGAGAGGCCACAACAGTGAGAGGCCTGTGTACCGCAAAAAAAAAAAAAGAAAAAAAAAAGAAAACTATAACACACTGATGAAAGAAATTAAAGATGATACAAACAGATGGGGACATAGACCATGTTCTTGGATTGGAAGAATCAACATTGTGAAAATGACTCTACTACCCAAAGCAATCTACAGATTCAATGCAATCCCTATCAAACTACCAATGGCATTTTTCACAGAAGTAGAACAAAAATTTTCACAATTTGTATGGAAACACAAAAGACCCCGAATAGCCAAAGCAATCTTGAGAAAGAAAAACGGAGCTGGAGGAATCAGGCTCCCTGACTTCAGACTATACCACAAAGCTATAGTAATCAAGACAGTATGGTACTGGCACAAAAACAGAAATTAGATCTATGGAACAGGATAGACAGCCCAGAGATAAACCCACACATATATGGTCACCTTATCTTTGATAAAGGAGGCAAGAATATACAGTGGAGAAAAGAGAGCCTCTTCAATAAGTGATGCTGGGCAAACTGGACAGCTACATGTAAAAGAATGAAATTAGTACACTCCCTAACATCATACACAAAAATAAACTCAAAATGGATTAAAGACCTAAATGCAATACCAGACACTATAAAACTCTTAGAGGAAACCATAGGCAGAACACTCCATGACATAAATCAGAGCAAGATCCTTTTTGACCCACCTCCTAGAGAAATGGAAATAAAAACAAAAATAAAAAATGGGACCTAATGAAACAAAAGCTTCTGCACAGCAAAGGAAACCATAAACAAGACAAAAAGACAACCCTCAGAATGGGAGAAAATATTTGCAAACGAAGCAACTGACAAAGGATTAATCTCCAAAATTTACAAGCAGCTCATGCAGCTCAATATCAAAAAAACAAACAACCCAATCCAAAAATGTGCAGAAGACCTAAATAGACATTTCTCCAAAGAAGATACAGGATTGCCAAGAACACATGAAAGGATGCTCAGCATCACTAATCATTAGAGAAATGCAAATCAAAACTACAATGAGGTATCACCTCACACAGTCTGAATGGCCATCATCAAAAAATCTACAAACAATAAATGCTGGAGAGGGTGTGGAGGAAAGGGAACACTCTTGCACTGTTGGTGGGACTGTAATTGATACAGCCACTATGGAGAACAGTATGGAAGTTCCTCAAAAAACTAAAAATAGAACTACCATATGACCCAGCAATCCCACTACTGGGCATATACCCTGAGAAAACCATAATTCAAAAAGAGTCATGCAATGAACCACAATGTTCATTGCACCTCTATTTACAATATCCAGGACATGGAAGCAACCTAAATGTCCATCGACAGATGAATGGATAAAGAAGATGTGGCACATATATACAATTGAATACTACTCAGCCATAAAAAGAAATGAAATTGAGTTATTTGTAATGAGGGGGATGGACCTAGAGTCTGTCATACAGAGTGAAGTAAGTCAGAGAGAGAAAAACAAATACCATATGCTAACACGTATATATATGGAATCTAAAACAAAAACAAATGGTTTTGAAGAACCTAGGGGCAGGACAAGAATGAAGACACAGACATAGAGGATGGACTTGAGGACATGGGGAGGGGGAAGGGTAAGCTGGGATGAAGTGAGAGAGCAGAATGTACATATATACACTTCCAAATGTAAAATAGATGGCTAGCGGGAAGCAGCCGCATAGCACAGGGAGATCACCTTGGTGCTCTGTGACCACCTAGAGGGGTGGGATAGGTAGGGTGGGAGGGAGATGCAACAGGGAGGAGACATGGGGATGTAGGTATATGCATAGCTGATTCACTTTGTTATACAGCAGAAAGTAACACACCATTGTAAAGTGATTATACTCCAATAAAGATGTTAAAAAAAAAGTATATCTAGCTGAGAGCTAACTTAGCTAGTAAGGTTCAAAATGATTCAGTAAAAAAAAAAAAAAAAAAAAAAAAAAGCATGTACCACAATGTTCATTGCACCTCTATTTACAATAGCCAGAATGTGGAAGCAACATAGGTGTCCATTGACAGATGAATGGATAAAGATGTGGCACATACGTACAATGGAATATTACTCAGCCATAAAAAGAAATGAAACTGAGTTTTTGTAGTGAGGTCGATGGACCTAGAGTCTGTCATACAGAGTGAAGTAAGTCAGAAGGAGAAAAACAAATACCGTATGCTAACACATATATACGGAATCTAAAAAAAAAAAAAGTTTCTGAAGAACCTAGGGGCAGGAGAAGAATAAAGACGCAGATGTAGAGAATAGACTTGAGGACACGAGGAGGGGGAAGGGTAAGCTGGGACGAAGTGAGAGAGTGGCATGGACATATATACACTACCAAATGTAAAACAGATATCTAGTGGGAAGCAGCCGCATAGCACAGGGAGATCAGCTCGGTGCTTTGTGACCACCTAGAGGGGTGGGATATGGAGCATGGGAGGGAGATGCAAGAGGGAGGAGATATGGGGATATATGTATATGTATAGCTGGTTCACTTTTTTATAAAGCAGAAACTAACACACCATGGTAAAGCAATTATACTCCAATAAAGGTGTTAAAAAAAAGAAAAAGGTTTAGCGTCGTAGGCCTTCCCTGCATCCCAAAGAGTACATTTAATTAGAAAAGTGAAACAATGCAGAAACAAAGGAAAAGAGTCAAGCAAGACAAAATAACAAAAGTTTGGCCATAAAACAAAGTCAAGGGCCTTTAGTTCCACCTCAAGGGCTATAGACAATATCCTGAGCCATATCCTTGTGTTGTTTTGCAGAGACTAAAACCCTCACCGGGTGAAAGAAGTTAACTGCATGCTGACCACCAGCATGTAGAACCCATATCTGTTGGAACCAGAAGGTTGATGATGTTGACTCCCAATTACCTCACCACCAACCAATCAGAAGAAATGTCCACGAGCTGATCAGGCACCCCGTGACCCTCTCCCTCACCTCGCTTTTGAAAACCCTTGCGTGAATGCCATCAGGGAGTTCGGGTCTTTTAAACATGAGCTGCCCATTCTCTTTGCTTGGCCTTGCAATAAACACTGTACTTTCCTTCACCACAATCCTGTGTCAGTAGTTTGGCTCTGCTGTGCATCAGGTGAGCAGACCCAGGTTTGGTTCAGTAACACTCCCTGCTTGATAGCAGTTTGGGAAGCCATCCTGAGACAGTCTGACTTCCCAGTTTTAGTCAACGACTTCCAGACTGTGCTGGAACTGAGCACTCGGAGCTTAAGACCCTCTAGCCAGAGGCGCCTGTCTACTCTGAAGCTGGCACCTTTGCCGTTGGAGTCTTCCCTGCCTCTCAGGCTCCTTTGACACCCTTGTTCCTGCACCATTCTGTTTTGATTGAAGACGCTGTAAAAGTTGTTTGGAGGTTTTCTCACACTTTAAACAAGGTATCATATTTCATGGTTACAACTTCAGAATCATAAAATATAACCTTCAGCTGACACCACACTCCTAAAATATTAATTTACACTTTCTCCTTCTGTGGCGATGGGCATTCTCCATTGTTATTAAGTCATGTATATTCTAGGGTGCAGGTGTGTTATGCTGATAGCTGCCTTTCCAAGTTTATGACTTTATTTATGATTGTCTTTAAGTTCCACTGAAATTTCCTCAATTAACTATAATTTTAGAGAACTATCCCTCAGCTCCCTTTGATGTCTGTTAACTCTCCAGTGACTCACAAATTTCAGGTAGGAATGGAGGAACCTACATTGTATTCCTCCCCATCCCACCCCCACCATTTCAGGCCAATTCCAGGGCACAATCTTGGATGCCTAGAAGCTTTGGGGCCCTTGGCATTGGGGTTCTACCCGTATCCTCCCTCCCCAGGGCTACTCAGCCTCTGAGGAAAGGAAAATTCCAATAGGCCCCCTACTGGGGAGAAGCTACCATCTTACAACTCTAGTGCAAGGCTGAGAGAGCCAGGGCATCGTTGCCCCAAACCCACCAGCAGTGCTCCCCCTTTCCTTGTACTGTGCGGCTCAGTGTCCCTGCTCAACCTCATCAGTCCACTCTTCTGGGGCCTCAGGATTCTGCCCCTTTATCCTTGGCTTTATCAAGGACACCCCTTCTTAAATGCCAACTGCCCGAGAGCACTGTTACTTCCGCCACCCCCAGAATTCTTCGTAGAAACTTCCCCCGAGGTGACCTTCTGAGAGGATGAATGTAAACAGGACACGGTATTCGGCTATGTACCTCTTCTTTGCTGCACTTTCATTACAGGCCAGGCATCGTGCTAAATGCTGTACCTGCATTTTCTCATTTAATCCTCAAACTGCTCAAAGAGACAGGTGTTATGTCACCCACAGTTTACAGATGAGGAAACTGAAGCTCAGAGAGTTTTTAAAACTTGCCCACAGTCACCCGGCTACTAAATGCTGGAGCCAGGATTCAAATCCATAACTCTCTGACTCCAGACCCACGCCAGTATCCACCTATTTCTCTGCCTCTCAGGCCTTGGTCACTGCAATGCCAGTCTTGACGTGGGCTTCCGGAAGCCCCAGATCCTGGAGGGGGCTTTTCCAGGTGGGAGAAGCCTCTTCCCACTCCCCCTCTTCTCTGCCTGAGGGGTCTGAGGCAGAGGCATTGTGCATTCTCCACAGCTAGGACCCCGCCACCCACGCTCAGGTAGAGGTGGGGGAGTCTTGGGTCAGGTTTCCTCATAAGAGACCCTGGTCCCCCAGACCCTGGCCTCCACCCCAAAGTGGCATCTGCCCAGCAGAACCGCCTCAGGCCCTTTCCCTGGGGCTTCTCTCCTAAAGAGCTCCTGGTACAAGTTAAAGAGGAAGGTCAAAGGGAAACCACAGCAGACGGGGAAGTCCTGGCCTGGTGGACCCGTGCAGCGGATGTACCTACGAGGGGACCAAGTTGTTGGGTCCCGGACCAAACTGCAGGAGCTCTGGAAGTAACGATGTCATCATGAGTCTCTTGCCATGGGTCACAGGCCATCGTCCTTGTCTACAGTAGACAAGGGTGGCCAAGATCGTGGCTGGCAGGCACATGGACTTGGGCAGAATCACCCTCTAGCTGTGCGACCACAGGCAAAGTACCTCACCTCACCAGGTCTCACTGTAAGATCTTAACCTCCTGGGGTTTTTGTAAGGATTAAATTAGATGAGACAAGGTCTGGCACATAGCTAGTGCTTGACAAACGCCGGCCAGTGATGGCCGTGGCTCTGAGAATCACGACAGCTAACTGTCATTGAGTCATTGCTGTGAACAAGGCCCTCTGCTGCGAGTGGAGCATTGATCGACTTGAGCCTCACTTCACCTTCTGAGTTAAGTACTACTGTTATTATAATTCACAGGTGAGAAAACCAGGGCACAGAGAAGGGCACTCACACCCACAGTCACTCAGCTAGTGGGTGTGAGTGGCAAGGCCAGGATTTGAATCCAGGTGATCGGACTCCAGAGCCCACATTCTGCGTGGTTCTGTGATAGTAACAGTAGTGATGGCAAAGGCGACAGGAGAAGGACTAGTGAGCCCAGCGGTAGTAGAGGGACCCCGTAGTTAGGAATGCCCTCTGGGAGCCATGGTCCCTGCCAAGTCCCTGTGCTTGGAATCACTCAATGTCCACACTGTCTGGCAGGGTATTTGGTGCTTTCTGTATGTTGTATAATTTGAACAGCACAAGGGGTCCCAGCATGCAGTCCCCAGACCCTCCTGGCTATCTCCATTGCCACGTAGGGTCTCTCACCCCTGTCCTGATCTCTTTCTAGCTTGGAACTGCCCCCAGCCACAGAACTGATACCCCCTACTTGGAGATCTCACAGGCATCTCAAACTTGACCCGGACAAAATGAGCTCTCTTGACTGCATTTAGGGCACACACTTCCCACTCCCTGTTGCAGTCGTCCCCATCTTGGTCACTGGCATCCTCACCCTGCCAGCACTCCAGAAAGAGCCTAGGAGTCAACCCCGATCCTTTGTTCCATCAGCACCTACATGCCTTCCATCAGCAAGGCTGTTAGCTGTGCCCCTAAACCACGGCCCCAGTTGACCCCCTTCCCTCCACCTCTACCACGGCCACCCTTGACCGAGATGCATCGTCTCCAGCCTGCACACCTGCCATAGCTGCCTCCTGACTGGCCTCCCAGTTGTGCCTCTTGCCAGCTACAATCCCTCTCCCTTCTAGCACCCGGGGTGATCATTTTACACAATGCTGAAAAGCCTTTCCTGGCTCCCTCCTGAATTTAGAACCAAACCCACACTTCCGGTCCTGCTCCACCACAGCCCCACCCACTCCCCTCGCCTCCCCCCCAACTCTACGTTGCCCGCTGTGGGTCTGCTTTCTGTTCCTCTAACAAGCTCTCTCCCACCTCAGGGCCTTTACGCCTGCTGTTCCTTCTGTTGGGAATGCCCAGGTCATCACATAACAGGCTCCTTCTTGTCATTCAGGACTCAGTTCAAATGCCGCCTCCTCAGAGTCCCCTCCTGACGGCTCCCTCTGAAGCAGCCTCCCTTATTACTAGTAACTTGATTTCCCTCATAGCTCCTATTACGATCTGAAATTTGTTTACTGGATTTCTTGCCTGTATTCTGCCTGAGGATGCTAAAACGTAAACGCCCTGAGATCACGGAACTTGGTCTGACTTATTCATCACTGCGATTCTCTGCATCTAGAACAATGTCTGGCACTTAATAAGGCAGTTAATAAATAAGGACTGAGTCAGTGACTGGCGGGCACATAGTAGGTACTCAACTAAAAGGTGTTAAATGCTGAGTGAATGAACAAGTAAGCAAGCACCCTTTAAGGCCACTACTCATGTCCCCGCTTTAAAACTCAGAAGGGTTTAGCCGGTGACCCACAGCTCTGGGCTGGCATGGCTAGGGTTGAAGGTAGGCCTGTTTGAATCCATGCTCTTTCCATGCCTGACACTGCTTCTGTCTCAGATTTCACAGGTTCCTCTCCCTGGGGCCAAAATATTTGGAAGGCATCTGGGCACTGGCCGCCCAAGCTGCTGCAGACCGAATCCCTGTCTCCCTGGGTTTGGGGGCAGCCTGCAGTGCTGGGCTTGGACCTCAGGGGCCAAGTCTTTCTTGTTCAGGATGCTTTCTCTCTACCACCTGCCTCTCAGCGCTCAGAGCATCTGAACGTGATTCCTTCCCCATGCGGTCCTCTTTGATCCAGGGCCAATGTCCCTCACAAGTCAGGGGCCTGTTGCTGAAATCCACATGTTCTCCCTTCTTACGGATCAAAGAGGTTCCTCAAGGTTCAGGGCTCCCACGGACTTCCGCCTTTGAAAAGGTGCCGAAAGGGACACAAAGTGAAGGGAGACCATGTGGTCTCTGCCACCTGTCACCTGTCTCACTGCAAAGCATCTCCAGTCACCCCACCTCACAACACCCCACCCTTCCTCCTTCCCTCTGCCACCTGGGCCAAGCCTTGATGGGCTGGGCCTCCTTCGAGGTGAGACCTGCACCTGCTCTGCCCCTAGACCCTGGATGGCCCCCATTCCCTCTTGGTCTGGGCTGCGTCTCCAGACCGAGCTCACCTTTCAGCCAGGCGGGTGGCGTCTGCTGTTTGAGGCAGAGGCACCACCCTCCAAGCTGCTCTGTGAAGCCTGGAACTCAAGGAGCTCGTGTCACTCTGAGCGGCCGGGCAGGTTGGCGAACCCAGGCCAGTAATTTCCCTTTCGGGCTCATATGCCTACATAATCCTGGTGGGGAATTAGACCCATCCAGCCGTCGGTTCACTCAGCAAGTATTTACAGACAGTATTTACGGACCACTGCCCAGTGGATGAGGTTTATTCACTTACAGATGCCAGCCCTTGAGAGTTCTACACGAGAGAAAGAAAGGCCAAGAGGCTTTAATCCTCCCTGAGTCTGAACCCATTAACCCCGGCATGACCACAGCTCCTGGTACCATGAGGCACACGAGGAGGACCCTTCTCTGTTCCTTTCAGCTCAGCCTACTAAGGAAGGGCAGTTTGGAAAATCACTTCCAGAAAATCACAGGCATTATTGAGGATGCTTCTCACGCTATTCTTGCAGCATGTGGTGAATTAAACGAGAAATGGACCCGAATCGCAGGCAGTGGAGGGCCCTGGGGGCTCGGAGAGTGGGACAGGATTCTGTGCCCTCCCAGTTCTGAGCAGAGCTTTGTCTCGGGCCCCTCAGGCCCCGGGGAGTCTCCGGGGCTCGAAGCCCTTCTGAAAGCAGGATTTCACATGCTCGGCTGGCGTCCTTGGTGTGTGCATTCTGGAAGGGAGCATTTCTGCTGTGGCTAATTGCAAGCTACTTAGAGAGGACTTAGAAAAGTCGGCCTCGGCCTCCTTCCGGAAGGGCCTTGTGCTCCACGCTAAGGAATCTGAACTTGACCCTGTCAGTGATACAGAGTCACTGGCGGGAGTCTGAGCAACGTGTGATGCTGTCAGATCTGTGTCTTAGGAAGTTCACTCCTGCGGTGGAGAATGAATTGGGATGTGTGTGGTGGGGTGACTGGAGACGCTATGCAGTGAGACAGGTGAGAGCTGAGAGGGCCTGGGACCATCACCCCTGAAGAGCGGCAAGGGCGTGGAGGCCAGTGTCAGTGCAGAGACGGATTTGCCAGGTCGCGGTGACTAAGGGTACAGGGAAGGGTGAGGAGTGTAAAGATGCCACTGTGGTGTCTGGCTTGGCCACCTCGGATGGTGACACTCTTCACCGAGCTGGGGAAGGCAACAAAAAAAGCAGGTTTGGGAAAATAGAGAGTTAGGTTCTGGCCTGCTGCATGGGAAGCACCCTCCAGGGAGGGCTTCAGGTGAGTTTGATATCACTGTGGGCCTGAAGCTCAGGACAGAGGGAGGGCTGGAGGTAGAGACTGAAGAGTCGTCCCCAAGCAACAGTAGAAGCCTCGGAGTGGATGAGAAATTCCAAGAGAGGCAAGAAGTTCCCAGAGAAGAGGCCATGCTGGGCCCTCTGGCTTCAAGGAGAAAGAGGAGGAGAAAAGTCAGTGGAGAAGTGGGGAAAGAATCATTGTCATCTGAGAGGTTGAGAGAAAATCAGGAGCGACTTGGGAGAGAGCTGTGGCCCCAAAGGCTCTGCACACCCATGAATTACTGCTGTGATGTGAACACTGGGGGAGCACCCCAGCCCACTCTGCCCACTGAAAGGCCAGCCCTCACTGCCCCCATGCCAGGACGTGCAGACCCTGCACTGCGGGGCCATGGTCTGACCTGGCAAAGGAAGCCCTCCTTGAGGCAGCCCTCATCTTATCTTTGACTAGTGGGTTAACAAAAAAGATATTTTAACAGCCAGCCCCAGGGTTTCTTCCAAGTGAAAGCTCTCTATGTTAGAGACAATATCACCCTATACCTAAAGAGCTTGGGTCGGGGAGGGAGACATCAGCCTGTAAGGAGATGGCAAAGCCAAGGGCAACCGGGCTCTTGTGCCGAAGAAGTCGACAGAAGTCCTGAGACGGGGCCGAGGTCGAGAGGCAGCAAAGTGGAGGAGGCTGGAGTGAGACGAGAGGGGGCAACGCACATCACAGGGAAGCCGGGGCTTGCCAAGACAGAAGCTAGGGAGAAGCTTGGGGGGGGGGGTGGCGAAAGGCTCTGGGGTTCCTGACTGCTCCAATTTTCATTTCAAGCCACTTGCATTGTTGAGGTGTGAAGTCCCTGCATTGCCACAAACCTCCAATAAAGGCTGTGCTGCGTGCAAACATGTTAATGGTTAATGGTTTTTTGTTAATGGTTTTGTTTTTGTTTGGGGCGGGGGTCAGGAAAAATGGGCCAAGTTTTCAACTTAGGTTGGCAGAGCAGAACCAAGACGGGTGAGGCATGGCAGTGAGTTCAAGGTTCAAAGGAAGCCAGAGCTGACAAAGATTCCTGAAAATACTTGGAGGGACTGTAGATTTCCACCTCATTAAGATGGGATACGGATGTGAATTGTACTTCAGAGGACAGGGTGACAGTCCCTCTGCCTCTGATGTATGGGCTACATTTGTCTTTAGTTTCCATATTGATTAAAAAAGTATGATATTTATAGTTCTGTAAAAAGAACGAGAATTGTGTTTTCCGTTTCACAGCTTACATACTTAATTTCATTTACTATCATGTTTCACATTCTGTTACCATGTTACAACTCTGATGCCTCTCCTTGGAAGATCAGTGTGTTAAACCGTGACATCCTCTGGGCAGGGAGTGGGTAGAGGTGCTATCAGGAAGAGTGGAAACAGCAGATTCAGACCACAGTTAGGCCACTCAGGGCCACACACTTGTGTGTAGGGGCCAAGGTCTCATGTGATTGGTTTGGACATTCCCGGTATCAATCACATGAAGAGAGATGTGTCCCAAGTTATCCCATGTTAGAAAGGGGGCCTGAGAGGAGGGGACTTAGGAAGGCGAGAAACGAGACTAGTTTCCCCAGGCTCCATCAAAAAGGACCAACAAGGCTGAGGCCAATTCTATTGGCTGAGGAGGGCTAAACAAACACAGAGTCAAGCAGCAACTCAGATTGATTGCTTGTGGCTTGCCTGTTGGAAAGGAATTCACAGTTGCCTCCAGACTCAAGCAGGAAGGGTACTATGATCAATTCATTATGCCTCCCATGGGAATGGTAGAAGAGAAAGGGATCTATGTGCCAAATATTTTCCATTGCTAGTGTAGACAGGAAAATGGGTGTGAGCATATGGTGGAAGGAGGCAGCTGCTTCTCCTCGAGCTAGTCTCCTGATAGTAATTACAGAAAACCTTCCTCTAAACTTGAACCCAAGGAGAGCTACTTGTTCCAATCACTTCTCAACTCCTTGAAACAATCCTCCTAGACTTATACCTGGGTGTTCGGAGATCCATGGGATTTCAAGATGAGGGTTTCAAGAAGGAAAGAGTGGTCAAGAAGGCAAAAGCCTGTTGAGACATCAAGGAATATAAGGGCCAAAACAATTCCCATTTGACTTGGCAACGTGATGCAAAATATTTGCGGCAAAGGCCAGTTTGCAGGGGAGTAAGTGGGAGATGAGGATAGACAAGGCTGGGTGGAGCTTTCAAGATGCTGGGCATTGTTGGTGTCATGAGGAAACCCTTCTCATGATGTCACAGTTTATATAAGGTGGTTAAAAATATCTACATGTATTATAATCTCAATCATATATATATTCACAATATATGCATGTATGCAATATGTATTAGACAAAGCGGGAGGCATAACCCTCCCAGACTTCAGACAATACTATAAAGCTATAATAATCAAAACAGTATGGTATTGCACACAAAAACAGACGTATGGATCAATGGAACAGAATAGAGACCCCAGAAATAAACCCACAAGCCTACAGTCAATTAATCTTCAACAAAGGAGGCAGGAACATACAATGGAGAACAGTCTCTTCAGCAAATGGTGCTGGGAAAGCTGAACAGCCACATGTAAATCAATGAAGTTAGAACACTCCTTCACGCCACACACAAAAATAAACTCAGAATGGCTTAAAGACTTAAATAAAAGACATGACACTGTAAAACTCCTAGAAGAGAACATAGGCAAACATTCTCAGATACAAATTGTACCAATGTTTTCTTCACTCAGTCTACCAAGACAAAAGAAATAAAAGCAAAAGTAAACAAATGGGACCTAATCAAACTTATAGGAAACCACCAACAAAATGAAAAGACAACCTACAGAATGGGAGAAAATATTTGCAAACAATGCGACCAACAAGGGCTTAAATTCCAAAATATACAAACAGCTCAATATCAAAAACACAACCCAATCCAAAAATGGGCAGAAGACCTAAATAGGCATTTTCCAAAGAAGACATACAGATGGCCAACAGGCACAGGAAAAGATGCTCAACATCACTAATTATTAGAGAACTGCAAATCAAAAGTACAATGAGGTACCACCTCACACCAATCAGAACGGCCATTAGCAAAAAGTCTACAAATAATAAATGCTGGAGAGGAGGGAAATGTGGAGATAAGGGAACCCTCCTGCACTGTTGGTGGGAATGTACATTGGTGCAGCCACTGTGGAGAACAGTATGGAGGTTCCTTAAAAAACTAAAAATAGAACTACCATATGACCCAGCAATCCTGCTCCTGGGCATATATCCAGAAAAGAGGAAAACTCTCACTCGAAAAGATACATGCACCCAGTGTTCACAACAGCAGTATTTACCATAGGCAAGACGTGGAAGCAACCTAAATGTGCATCAACAAATGAACAGATAAAGATATTACACACACACACACACACACACACACACACACACACACGATGGAATATTACTGAGCCATCAAAAAGAATGAAATAATGCCATCTGCAGCAACATGAATGGACCTAAAGATTATCACACTAAATGAAGTAAGTCAGAGAAGACAAATACCATACATCACTTACATGTAGAATCTTAAAAAAATGACGTAAATGAACTTATTTACAAAACAGAAGCAGATTCACAGACAAAGAAAACAAATTTATGGTTACCAAAGGGGAAGCCAGGGGCAGGAGGAGGATAAATTAGGAGCTTGGAATTAACAGATATATATACTATTATAAATAAAATAGTATATTTTAAAATATACTATTTTATATACAATAGCATATTTTATATACTATTGTATATAAAATAGATAAATAACAAGGTCCTACTGTATAGCACAGAGACCTATATTCAATATCTTGTAATAACCTATAATGGAAAATAATCTGAAAAAGAATATATATGTATATCTGTATCACATTGCTATACACCTGAAACTAACACAGCATTGTAAATCAATTACACTTCAATTTAAAAAAAAGAGGAAGAAGATGGGAAGGGAATATATGAAAATTGTGGTTAAAAATGGGTAAATTCTATTTCTTCTTTATTCTCTTCTGTATTTTCTAAGCTCACTTAAAATGATCATGTGCTATTTTTATCATCAGATAAGAGGCATGGGAAATTATTTTTGAAATAAGCTTGATTACTATACAGGGGCAATAAGAAATAGGCTGAAAAGGGGGTGACCAACTGTCTCGGTTTGCCTGGGACTGAGGGGGTTTCCAGGATGTGGGACTTTTGGAGCTAAGAAATGGGAAAGTACCAGGGAAACCAGGATAAGTTGGTTACCCTAGCTGGGAGGCTGGACCGATGCAGCACTGAAGGAAGTTGGGTTTTTCTGGGGGGCAGTGCAGGGGTAAAGAGGTTTTGAGCATATTTGAAGACCGGGAGGAGGACACCATTATATAGGGAGAGAGGTTGAATTTACAGAAAAGAGAGAAGAACTGCCGGCGTGAGATCAATAGGAAAACAGCTGGGAGACAACCGTGCACAGGAGACACATCGGTAACAGGAAGAGAAATGATGTATCTTCCGAGATAGGAGGGCAGGAGGGAAGGGCAGACAGACTAAAAATAAATTTGTTGATGCAGGGGAAGCAGGTTGAGGGAGTGCACACCTGAGGACTACGAGGTCCAGGGAGGCCTAAAAGCCCCTAGAATACCTGGGGACCCGGAGGACCCTTGGTGGCCCCCAGACATGGGCTCCCCATAATGGGTACCCCACCTCCTGCTGGAGTGGATGGAGACTGGGTCCCACTGGAAGCTGCAGCATCCCTCCAAGGTGCTGCCCACCCCTCAGGCCCTCCCTGGCCACCTACCTCTGCAGGAGGGCAGCGGGAAGTCCCACGTGGCACTGTTCTCAGAGCCAGCGTGGCAAGTAAGCACGGCGTGGCCCTCCAGGAAGAAGCCGGGGTTGCAGCTGTAGCGGACCTTGTCGCCGAGGTTGAAGGTTGAGCCCTGCTGGACGCCGTTGGGCAGCCGCCCGGGGTTCCCACACGTGTGGCTGGGGAGAGCTGTGAGCAAAAGGAGAGACACGCAGCCCGTGAGCAGGTCTCCAGCCCTGACACCTGGCCTCTGAGCAGCACCTCTCTGGGTGACCCTCCTCCCCGGACCTCCTTTCCTCGGTAGGACAGGGCTGCCCCTGAAGGCTGCCTGGTCCCTGAGTACTCGCAGGGCTCACACGTTCAGGAGGAGCCGCACACGCAACTTATACCTGGACATCCAGGTTTCCTGCCTTTTCTCATGTGCAGCCCTGGATGTGAAGTATGTCTGAACTGTGGGTAAGCATCAGTTAAATCCATTTCACCTGTATCCTGCCTTCACCAATCAAGGTCGTTTTAACTGTTGCTACAAAAGACTTGCATGTCCTCCAAGAGCCTGAACAATAAGATGTTTGCCTGAATTGTTTTCCAGGAACTTGTGTCTAGTTCAAATTAAGCCAGTTAAGACTAGCTCTAACTGGACATGCGCAAGTGTCTGCTTGTTGACTTTTGATGTCGGAGGGCCCCAAACTCCACCCTCAGATGGTGCTAAGCACGCCCAAAATGGAGGCCTGTAGCTTAGTTACGCCTGAGCAGATCGATGATTACTGCCCCTTTTTCCAACCACCTTTCCCCACGCTCCCCAAGCTCCCCACGCCTCAGACCACACTGCTTCTTTAGTCTCTATCCCACAGATACCCTAAGCCCCTTGCCTTTGGGAAGGCCGATTTGAGACTTGTTCTCCCATCTCTTCGCTTGGCTGCTTTGTGAATAAACACTCTCTTTGCTGCAAACCCCGGCGTCTCAGAGCTTTGGCTAAAACGAACCTGGTTCAGTAACACGTCCATCCCATCACTCGAGATGCCCCAGGGAAATCACTTTAATCTCTTGGGTTTGGTTGCTCTGATCTCAGACTCCACAGTCCTTCCCAATAAACACCATGGAAGGGACACAGACAGTGGCACGGAGTAGGTGCTCATTAAACCCGATGTCCTTTCTTTAACGATCTGCCCCAGCAGCCAGAGCTGTACTTTGGCCCAGCAGGTTTGGGGAAGTTGAAGGGGTCATTAGTGCTGGAGTAAGCAGTGAGGTAGGGAGACAAGAACCTGAGTTCTGATCAGACTGACCCGTTTCAAGGGGAAAATAGGGAGCCGGAGAATAAGATGTACAGTGTGCCACCTGAGCCAGAGCAATAACGCCAGCTGCCAGTGTGGACTCATTATCCAGAGGAAGTGGTCTTGGTGAGGGTGCGTGAGATCATGACCCGCCAGTCAGGAGGGAGAAAGGGAGGGCGCAGCTCCTCTGTGCCCGAGTCACTTGTTCAACCTGACTCAGCTCCCCCTTCCCTCTACCTTTCTTCCTAGAGTTGGAACTGCCTGTGTCCAGAAGGTCCCACCTCCTACCATTTCACACCTCCCCATAAGGCAAGGACAAGTGGTCACAGCCGTGTCCAGATTGCCATCCAAGTACCTCTCCATTAATTCATCTGGCGATGGTTTATTGAGGCCAACGCTGAGAGGCCGCAGAGCAGGGTGGTGGAAAGTACAGACCCGAGAGCCTCAGTGCTTGGGTTTGCATCACAGCCTGATGGATAACTACCTGTGGGACCTTGAGCTAGTCTCTTAACCTCTCTGTGCCTCAGTTTCCTCCTTTGTAAGAGGCGGTTCACAATAGTACCTTCCTCTGGGGTCACTGTGAGCATTATGTGAGTGGAGGTATGTAAAGCCTGGATACAGTGAGTACCACACAAGTGAATCTAAGTTCCCAGTCCATTGGGAGATGCATACGATTAAAGGTATGTTAAGTGTTATGATGAGATAGGGACCAGGCAGCGGAACGAACCCAGTCAGGGGGTAGTCAGGGCCGGCTTCTTGGAAGAGGTGATGTCTATGCTGAACCCTGAGAGATTAGTAAGAATTAGCTAGGTCAAAGTGTGTTCCAGGCAGAGGAAATATCATGTGCAAAGGCCCTGAGGCCAGAGACAACCTAAGAGATCAGAGAGCCTGGAATAAGAGGGTAGGGGTGGCAGTGATGAGGAATAAAGATGAAGAAGTGGAGACGGCCAGCCTGGATTCTAGAGAGCTTCCCAGGCCCTTGCCGTACCCTCTTCCAGCCCATATTTCTGTCTTCCAGGACCCTCTTTGCCAGCCTTGCTGATCTCAGAGCCCTCAGAAAGAAGGCTTTCTCTCCCACTTCTCCTCTCCTCCCAGGAGGAGACAGCTTGTTGTAGAGGGAAAGGGCGGACTTTGGTACTAGCTTGATCTGGTCTGAAGCCAGGTGCTGTCACTGTCTTACTCTGTGGCCTTGAGTCATGTGAGCTCTCTGAGCCTTAGTTTCCTCAACTGAGAAAGGAGGACAGTAACATCTAGTGGTTGATGAGGTTACTGGTAATAACTGATGCATGGCTGGCACAGTGCCCAGCACAGAGTTGGTGCTCAAAAATGGCAGGTGTTATCCTTCCACTGTACTGTAGGGCCATGCAGTCCTTGGGTGTATCCTGGGAGCCTGACACTGTGTGTGACACTTGTAGGGACATATTTGAGTGTTCATCAGTTAGTCATTTGGAAGGGTTACCCATTGATGCATCAATTCCTTCATACAACGGAAATATATTGTGGGCCTGCTGCACTCTGTGCTGGCAGTACAGCAACGAACTAGACAAAAAGGGCCCCTGCCCTTATGTTTTTGTGGAAGAGCTATCTTAAGGGATGAAGAGCTCCTCCAGGCCCGTTCTCTACCTCTGACAAGTGAGATAACCCAGGTGAAAGGATTGACTTCCGTCACCCTGTCTATTAGCCTAGCTTAGAATAGTCCTTGGGCTGCTGGATACCTTGGCATTTCCCATGATCCCACAGTGCTGGCTTCCTTGGCATTCCCCACGATCCCGCTCTGTTGGCTTCCTTGGTATTCCCTACGATCCCACAGTGCTGGCTTCCTTGGCATTTCCCATGGCCCCATGTTGCTGGCTTCCTTGGCATTTCCCATGGCCCCATGTTGCTGGCTACCTTGGCATTTCCCATGATCCCACAGTGCTGGCTTCCTTGGCATTTCCCATGATCCCACAGTGCTGGCTTCCTTGGCATTTCCCATGATCCCATGCTACTGGCTTCCTTGGCATTCCCCACAATCCCGCTCTATTGGCTTCCTTGGTATTCCCTACGATTCCACAGTGCTGGCTTCCTTGGCATTTCCCATGGTCCCATGCTGCTGGCTACCTTGGCATTTCCCATGATCCCACAGTGCTGGCTTCCTTGGCATTTTCCATGATCCCACAGTGCTGTCTCCCTTGGCATTTCCCACGATCCCATGCTACTGGCTTCCTTGGCATTCCCCACGATCCCGCTCTGTTGGCTTCCTTGGTATTCCCTACGATCCCACAGTGCTGGCTTCCTTGGCATTTCCCATGGCCCCATGTTGCTGGCTTCCTTGGCATTTCCCATGGCCCCATGTTGCTGGCTACCTTGGCATTTCCCATGATCCCACAGTGCTGGCTTCCTTGGCATTTCCCATGATCCCACAGTGCTGGCTTCCGTGGCATTTCCCATGATCCCATGCTACTGGCTTCCTTGGCATTCCCCACGATCCCGCTCTGTTGGCTTCCTTGGCATTTCCCATGATCCCACAGTGCTGGCTTCCTTGGCATTTCCCACGATCCCGCTCTGTTGGCTTCCTTGGCATTCCCCACGATCCCACAGTGCTGGCTTCCTTGGCATTCCCCACGATCCCGTGCTGCTGGCTTCCTTGGCATTCCCCACGATCCCACAGTGCTGGCTTCCTTGGCATTTCCCACGATCCCGCACTACTGGCCACAGTGGAGGCAGGAACTGCGATGTGTTTGTGAGTGTTGGGGGTGGGAGGGGCAGGTCAGGTAAACATTTGGAGAAGAAAGCAAAGTAAGGTGAGGGGAGGGAGCCAACCTGGGAAATGGGCTGAGAACTGGTGTAGAACTAACGGTTCATTTTCCGCAACGAGAGGCAAAGACCCAATTTAATTAAATTACTAATGTCACATTTTTAACGAACCTGTTTCTGCTTTGGACTTTCTTCCTTTGAAATTAATGATTGGAACGTCACTATAAATAAAACCCGATTCTTTTTAAAAAGTCACTCTAACGCTCACTGCTTTTTACTTAATGAGCGCTCATAATCAGATCACTCTGACCTGGCACCGCCACTGGGACTTGGGTGTGATGAGTCTCAGTTCCAACCCCGCCTCCTTTTTTATCTTTGCTCCCGAAAGGTCACACAGGGAACGAAGAGAGGGCAGACGCTGGGCTCAGAGAGGCCTGGATTCAAATCTCAGCTCGTCCACCTCTGGCTGAATGATCTTGAGCCATAAACCTTACCTCTCTGGACTTCAGTTCTTCATCTAAAAATGAGGATACTTTCTTTTTCTTCCTATGGGGTTAGAGGGTGAATTGTATTAGTTTCCTAGGGCTGCTGTAACAAAGCACCAAAACCCAGGTGGTTTCAAACAACAGATGTTTATTGTCTCACAGTTGTGGAGGCTGGAAGTCTAAAATCAACGTGTCGACAGGGTCGTGATCCCTCTGAAACTTGTAGGGGAAACCTTCCTTGTTCCTTCCTAGCCTCTGGTAGTTTTTTTTTTAGCAATCTTTCACGTTCCTTGCTTGTCTATGCATCCATCCAATCCTTCACCTTCACCTGGCATTCTCCCTCTGTGTCTCTATGTCCAAATTTCACCTTTTTATAAGGACACCAATCGTATTGGATTAGGACACACTCTAATGGCCTCATCTTAACTTCATCATTTGCAAAGGCCCTATCTCCAAATAAGGTCACATCCGCAAGTACTGGGGTTAGGTCTTCAACATATCTTTTTGGGACAGAATTCAACTCATAACAGCACTGTTGTACAGATTAAATAAAGCTAGATTTATAATACCCACCATTGAGTTCCTCGTATGTTTCAGGCCCTGGGCTACAAATTTATTTTACTTAATCCTCAAAGCAATCATGTGCGACAACTATTATCCTCATTTTACAGATGAAAAAAACGGAGGCACAGAGAGCTTAAGCAACTTCCCTAAGACCCCAGAGCTAGAAAACGGCAGAGCTAGGTTCTGAATCTAGGTCTTTCTGGCTCCATCATTCGGCACTCTTAATTCTGGAATACAATACTCCTTCTGACAGAGACAGTGCCCAGGATATAGTGGGTGCTTGATGACCAAGAGTTCCCTTCCTCCCTTCAATATTCTAGACACTGAGACAAAATGAAGGGGGATTACCTGATTGTCCAGATGTAATTGTCTGTCTTTTCTTCTCCAGTCTGATTTGCCAATCTTGTACTTTTTAAGAGTGTCAAGGGCAACATTTAAAGTTTGGACTTTTGTATTGTGTCTGAGGCCCAACTTTCTGGACAGACAGAGATCAGAGATGAGCCACAAAAGCCAGGCTTTCTAAGGCACAGCGTTCTTTGATTTCTGGATTCTGCCCATGTGTTTTTTTGGCACAGACCTTCTAATCGTTCATGCTCTCCCGTCTAGAAAACTTCCCTTTGATGGCTTACAAAATGAAGAGTGGGATATTTACATCCAAGGCAGCCCAGAACAATGTTATTAAAGCTGTACCTGACATTGAACAATTCCATTGTAGATTAGCTGTGGGGAATTTTGTCCCTTCTACAAAGCCCGGCTCTTGCCACTCAACAAGATATTCTCAGTGACTGTATGACAATGAATCTCCTTTGTGGCTGGAGTGCAGCAGAAGCTACATAATACCTTCTTTTATTTTTAATGTGAGACTTTATTTCCCATATTATAATGAAGAGTCACTTATGCTCTCTGGACAAGCACCCTCCATATGTTTTGATTTCTTACCTTCCATCAAGTAACTTGTTTAATGTCCATGGCCATACGGTTGATACAAAGTGGCAGGGTGGCTGGGAGAAAGGATGCAGGAAGAAAGATTTCTTCTTCCACAGCCCTCAACATGGAAAGGGAAGATGGCGTGTGTGTGTATGTGTGTGTGTGTGACTTGAGGGGTAGTGGGCATGGACAGGGGAGGGAAGAATAAGATCCATTATCTTTTGAGTAGCTACGCTGTGCTAGGCACTTCTGCATCACACATTATCTTAGTTAATCCTTAAAACTCCCTTGCTTTTAGCTGTTTGGCCTTGTAAACATAATTTATTGCACACTTACTATGTGCCATCCCCATTGTCAAGGGCTTTGCATATATTTCCACCCCAAAGAATTGTCTATACTTGTTGTCTCCACTTCCTCTCACATCTACATCTGACATAGTATATAGCTGATGCATTCATTTGTTTATTGTTTGTCCCACTCTGCTACAATATAAGCTCCATGAAGACAGACATTTTTTTTAAATCTCCTTTGTTCCCTTCTGTGTCCCACTTTCTAGAACAGTGCCTGATGTCTAATAATACCTTGATAAGAGTTTATTGTGTGACTTAATGATTTTACTTAATCCTCCCAATAACCCCTTGAGAGAGGGGCTATTATCTCTCGTTGACATGAGTGTGATTGCCGGAGGGGTTGGAGCATTACCCAGGGCCCCACAGCTCACTGCGGGTAGAGCTGGGTGTCCACAGCACTTCCTGGCTACCGAGCCCATGTACTTTCCACCTGCGTTAGGCCATGCTTGCACTGACCGTTCCCCATAGAGTCCACGGTCACTAGTGTACCTTGAAACACCCTCACAGGGGACTCACACTCATTCTCCTTGTGGGGATGACTTGGGGTGACAACCAGACAAGTCAACCCTTAGCCTGGTCCTGTACATTTCCTGCTACCTGTCAATCAGACAAAGGCAGGGGTCCACGAGTCCACAGGGCCCTGTCCGGCCAAGCCTCCTCCTGCCCGTGTCTGGCGTAAGCTCTCCACTGTGAGCCTGTTCTCTTGGCTCACGTTTGCAATTTTGCAACCTTCAGCATCAGGGTCACGTGGGGAGTTTTATAAAAACACCAATGCCTAGACCTGTCCCCAAACCTATTGAATCAGAATTTCAGAGGGAGAGCCTAAGCTCCTCTGGGTGACCGTAGGCAGAAGTGAGACTGAGAAGCACTCACGGTAACCTGTTCACGTAGGTTATTCCATTAGCCCGGTTGGGTTATCTCTCTGAGCTGTGAACTGTTCAATTTCCAGTGCCTTTCTTGTTACTGGGCTTTGACTTCTGGGAGCAGCAAGCCTGGCTTCTCCCTGGGATGCTGCTGTCCTCCGTAAGTCACTCTTGCCCTCTCCTTCCTTCTCATTTGAGGATCCTCATCATCTCTCTCCTGGACCTCTGCACCCAACTCTGATCTCCCTGCCGCTGGCCCTGCGCCCTCCAGCGCATTGTCTGTGCTGACGCTGGACTGAGCCTTCTACAATGGCAAATCCACCACGGTCCTGCCCTGTTCCACCCTCCGGAGCACACATGCCAAAGCAGGTTCCCTGCCACCAAGGTGCATGGGAAAGACCTCTGGTCTTTCGCATGATGAATGTAAGACTAAATAATGACTTGAAAGGTCAACCACAATAAATAAAAGGGAAGAAAAAGAAAACCATGAGAACCCTCCTACTGCTGTCAGGATTAGTCCAGTCTTACGTTCATGCAGCCCCATCTTTCTATGATCCGACCCCTGCTGACATTTTCTGCCTCACCTCCTGCTCCCCCAATCTTTCCCCCACACCACTTCCTCTGTGACGCCCTCCTTGATACCCTTAGCGTCTTGTGTAAACTGGAAAACCCCAGGAGAAGACATCCCGATAGAATGTAAATTCAGGTATAATGTCATTGGCAACCAGCTCCCAGAATCCTGGCACTCCCAGCCCACTAACTACACAGGCTTGTTCTGGTCATGGGGTTAATTTTGCAATCTCACAGGCCCACATGTTACATGACAGGATTTTTTGGACCCACTTGCAGATTTAAGTCAGGGTTTCGCTTGCGCTTCAATTCCTGCATTCGTCATACGACGTTACAATTCAATCATTCATTAATTTACAATACCCCAGCCTCCAAACGGGAGCTAAGTCTGCCTGTAATTGTTTGTTTAGGTGTCTATTTTCTTCTCAGGACTTCCCTGAGGGGCAGAAATGACATATTCTTTTTTTATCTAGTGTTTGCTTTAATGCCTGGCAGGGAGGGAGTACCCTGATGGAATGTGTTTTACACACACACACACACACACACACACACATAGAGTTTATACTATGTGCATATAAAAATATGCATTATATATAGGGAACAACAGAGTAAAGCAGGGTTGGCAAACTTTTTCTGTAAAGAACCAGAGAGTAAATACTTCTGGCCTTGCCTAATGGTCTCTGTCCCAATGATCCAGCTTTTCTGTTCTGCTACAAAAGCAGCCTTAGACAACAGATGTTCCAACCAAGCTTTACTTATAAAACAGGTCCCCAGCCCACGGGCCACAGTGTGGTACCCCTGAATTCGTGTTTATTCAGTTACGTCCTTATCCCAGGTGTACAATCTCAGCAACCGCCCCCCATCTCCCACAGTAGAGAAAGAGAACTAAGAAAAGACCAGTTTTGCTGGGAGTCAAGGAAGGGAAGGGGCTGTGAGGGGAGTGGGCTGCACAGGTGAGAGTCCTGGACAGATGACTGGCAGGAAGAAGACAGGCCGCTGACACCTGAGGACTGAAACCAAACTTAAATTTCCTTTCTCCTTCAGTGTGGCCCTGGAGACGGGGGCATTGTGGTGGCTGGCTGCACGGAAGGGCTTGTGTGCGTATGTTCAGTCCACAATCTTTCCCATTAAAATAGAATTTATGCAAGTGCTCAGAGCTACTCTTTAGGTTGGTATTTATGAAGCCCATTTTACCCCAAAGAGCTGAATTTAGAGAGCTGAAGGGTCACGCAGCAAATTGCAATAATAATAACAGTCACCTTTCGGGTGTTTAACGTGAGCTTGGCGCTCTGCTCAGTGCTTTATCTGGACTCTTCTATTTCATCGTACCCTGCCACGAGAGGTGCTCTAACTGTTCCCTTTTGGGGGCAGGGGAATGAGGAACAGTGAGGCTACTCTCACCCAGGGTCACACGGCTGGCTGGGATCAGGGCCGGGGTTGAAACTTGAGCTGTTTGACTTCAGCGCCTGTGTCCTTATCAGGCTGAAACCTTGATCTTCAAGGCCTGTGTTTCCCAGCATGGAGGCAGTGCTCTGGGCTTGCACACAGTCCCTCTCCTTGCCAAGCCTAGAGCACGCCTGACCTACACCCAGTCAGACCCCTCGTTGGCCCCATCCCCCCCACCTGGACAACCTGGGGCTGCACGGACATCCATCATCCTACCAGCAGGGGCCACAGAGGGGCTTCCGGTGGGAGTTCTCCCTGATGCTTCATAACCACAGGGCCCCGTGGCCTCCTCTCTCTCACCTGAGATTCTTTAGAAGCAAAACCGAAAGGTTACATCCTAGGCCCCAGAACAGAGCTGCCAGTTAAAATCCAGGACACCCAGTTAAATCTGAATTTCAGAGAAACACAAATTCTTTTTTAGTATAAGTATATCCCATGCAACATTTGGGATATACCTATACTAAAAAGTATTTGTTATTTGAAATTCACATTTAACTGGGCATCCTGGATCTTCATTTGCTAATTTTATCAACTCTGCTCCAGAGGGGAGTATCCTCTACATCAATAACTTCAGCTTCTTAAGGAACTGGGGGTTTCTCTGGGGAAAAGGGGAAGAGGACAAGGAGAGAGATAGCCCAGCTTTAAGGAACTCAACACTGAACCAGAAGAGAGGCTGCAGAGAGGAAAGCTCAGAGCCCCCAGGGTGGGGCCTGTGGAAGTTTAGGGTCCAGCAGGATTACAGGGGAGCAGTGAGCTGGGCGGCCTCCTCCTTCCCCCGTCAGGTCTCTAGGGGAAGCTCCGTGTGTTAGTTGCACCCACTTGTCCCTCTCCCGTTTCAGGAGACAGTGGTGTGCCTTAGCCCCTCTGAAGAACAGCGTTAGGCTGGCACAAGGTCCCCTCTGGTGACCTCTGCAGCCCTGAGCCCCGCTGTTCCCTGTTCAGCCCTGCCTGCCCCCATCACACACTAGCACTGGGATTTTCCTTGTCGAGACAGGCCAATGCCTGGAGCATCAGTGGTACCCTACGGGGCAACACAGAAAAATACTGTCAGTGTCAGGCTTAGAAGAGCTAACCATGCAATCTGGGGCTAAATTTGATTAATTGCGGAATGACACCTAGAAATGTTTCCCAAAGTACATTCCATAAAACACAGGCTGAGAAATAAGTTCCACGAGAAAAGCATTCAGTGGGTCAAGGAACTTTGGAAAATGCTGCAGAAATTCTCTCCTCTGGAAGAAACAAATGCTTACGAATTTATCTCAGAGGTTCTGCAGGAGAGAAACCTATTGAACCTTGCTTCAACCAGAATCTCCACAACATTGACTATAGACTCTCTCCTCACACTTTTAAATTTTTTTCCCTCAGAAACACCTATGAGCTTCTGACTTGTTCTGTGGAACACACTTTGGGAATTGCTAGGTTCTAGATAAGATAAACCTGAGTTGCTTTGTTTTCCTTATTAATCACTATTATCGTAAAACAACAACAGCAACGATAGTTGACATTTATGCAGACCTTTCCAGGTTAACACGCATTGTTTTTACGAACGTGATCTCCCTTTGGCACATCTGGTTTTCTGTGGGCTGGGATGGTCAGTAGCTTTGGGGATCGTGATCAGTTCTTACCAAAGAAGCCAATATCACTTCCAGTTGAGAGCAGCCTATGTTACAGAAGGGCAAAGGCGTAGGTTCTTCCTTTTCATCTGACAACGTCTATAGCAGGGCACGGTTTCTGCTTGGCTGGGGCAGAATGATCCCTGACCTGCTGCAACTGGACTTCCAAAGGCTTGTGGCCAGGGCCAGCTGGCTTTGGTCCTCAGCCCTGTCCAGCTGCAGACAGGAAGTCATGAATCCTGAACCAATCCTAGCAAAGGGGCTCAAAGAGGAGGCAGTGACCTGGGTCAGCTGGGGATCCTATCGTGAGGCTGGGACTCCTAACCCTGGGTGAGGCTGCCCATAAGAAAGGTCATCCTATCTCTTGCTAGGGCTACCCCACTGCTGCATAACTGGCTTGCTTTCCCCTTAACTTCCCTCAGACTCTGCAGCCCCCTCCCCAAGGCGGGGTGTTAGCCCCCCCCAAGGCTGGGTGTTAGCCCCTTATATTCCGCTGGCCAGCTGGGAAGTGCTGTCTCTGTGCGCCATTTGCGATGCCCATGGCGATACCCCACCCGCCAACTGCAGCCCTGTGGACATGGAGCCCCAGAGCCCCTGTTTCCTCCATGTGGTCCCCCGTCCAGGACCAGGAAGCCCCAGCATACCTCACACCCATCTCTCTTCTTAAGGCCAGAGACAGTTTAACTCGCATCCCATGGGAAGAAGCACAATATTCCAAAGGCTCCGGACCCCTCGGCTTCCCGCTAAGAAACACTAGACAGAGGGGCCTACAGAGAAGCTGAGAAGTGAGGCTTCCAGACACCATCATCCACCTGTTTCTTGTACCTTATGCAAAGGATGGGGGATTCTGTGACTACAAAAGACGCTAAGTAAAAGGCGCATCTGAGTCCCCGTGGGATCTCCGTAAATCCTCCTCGCCCTCACTTCCTTCCTCTGCATGAGCCCCATCACTTACTGACTTGTATGGACTAACTCCTCGTTGAACCCTACCTCATTTAATGCCCATAACAACACTGTGAAGTGGGTACTATCCCCATTTTACAGATAACGAAACTGAGGCTCAGAGACGGTGAGCTTCTCCATTCACACGACTAGAGCTGGGGGAGCTGGGAGGCATGCCCAGTGGGACTGACTCTTGCACCTTCTTTCTTAGCTGCTGCATTCCAGCAAAGAGGGAGAGGAAGGGATGGTGAGGCTGAGAAGTTGGCTTCGAGGCTCCATTTCCTGCAGGTCCCCCAATGGGGCCAAAGATGGTGCCTGGTGTACACTTTGCAGCTTGAGAATCAGGAATGGGGGGAGACGAATGGCCTGGCTTCTTGCTTGGCCGCTTATTTTTACTCCTGTCTGAGCCCAACAACCTCTCCAAAGGCTTCGTGGAGGCCCCGGGTCCTCCAGGGTCAGGAGGCAGGAGGGAGGACAGGGTCTGCCCAGGGAGTTTCCTTACTTGGGGGTCCTCACACTCTCTCACACGGAAGCAGACACAACAACATACTTTCATAGCCAATATGCACAAATCCATCCATTCTGATACTCACCTTCCCATACACACGCCCGCATGTGCACACATGCACTTACGTCCTCATACACAAACATGCACGTGTAAAACCAGACCCCCAGAATGCATCTGTGTGAGCTCTCGCATTCACACATATGACAACAGACACGACACCTGCGCTCCCAGGTACCAGTAAGCAACCCATGTTATGTAGCCAAATGACGATCCCCTTCTGGAGAGCCTCTGTTGGGCTGTAGACTGGAGCCCACGGCTACACCCAGAGCACCTCTTGGAAGCCAGTGTCACTCCCCCCTACACTCAGGGGCCTGCCTGGCACCTGCACTTAAGGTCTTGTCATTCCAGGCACAGTATGAAATGCGGGGGTGGGGATGCAGAGCTGACCCTGGCGGGGCTCCACGCAGCTGTTGGCTCAAGCCGTGGTCTATGACGTGGGCGGCAAAAGGCGTATCTGGGTCCGGGAGGCACAGAGCGTCACGGGTCAAGAGAAGGGCTACGGCATCCCACAGACGCGGGTTTGAATTCGCCCGCGCCCCTCCTAGGCGGGGGTTAGCAGTTGTGACATAAGAGGCAGCAGAGTGCCCTGGTTGGCAAAGGGGGCTCTGGAGACAGATGGCCCGGGTTCAAATCCCAACTCTGTTACCTCATGAGCAAGTTACCTTCACCTCCTGAACCTCAGTTTCCTCACCAGTAAAATGGGGGTCACAACTGCATCCAGCTCAGAGAGCTGCTGAGAGGATGAAGTAAGATAAACCAGGCAAAGGGCTTATCTCAGTGCCTGGCACACAGTACACGCTCGATAAATTTGGGATATGATTGTATATAAGTCCCTAGCGCTCCCTGGGAGAAGATGCTGGAGCATAAGAAAGAGAAGCAGCTCGGGGTAGCAGCTGGAGAGAGCAGATGGGCCCCTGGAGCTGGAACGCGGGAAGCCACCCAGGCAGGGGGCATCGCTTGGACCCACACGGCTTTTACCGAGCCAGGCAGGGGCCTGCTGCTTCCTGTCTGAAAGGCCTCCCCTAGATCCTAATCAGAATAATTCGCAAATGGTCCTACTAAGCCCCAAAGCAACATGAGACAGGCAGGTGACACAGAGGCCCAGGAGGTGACAGATACCAGCCCAAGACCCTGCCCCTTCTCTGCCCCTCTCCTCACCGCCCTGTGCCGCCCTACCTGCCCTCGGCACCCAGCCTCAGACTAACTCAGAGCCATTTCCTGGAAGAGGCGCTCGGGGTGGTCTTGGCACAGAAGGGAGAGGGGCGGGCACACCCGCAGGAGCGCGCAGCCGCCGTGTGATTCAGGCTCTTGTCCCTTGTGTGACTGATCAGAGTCCCAGCCCGGACCCTCCTCCTGACCACAGACCCAAGGCCCAGCACCTCTGGGTGGCTCCCGTGGAAGCCTGACACGTGCCTGCAGCTGCCCACGGCCCACCGCAACCCCTGGCCTCGCCGCCAGCCGCCTGTCCCCTGGGCTCCCAGAGCCTGGCACTGACCTGGAGTCCGCCCGGCACACTCAGTCTCTCGAGTCGGCTTCCTTTCGTCCCTCCTATCCGACCCCCCTGCCCCAGTCCCGCTGCTAATGCCCAGGGCCACTCCCCCATCTCCCCTTCTTCTTAGGGACTTGCAGACTGTCCCCCCCTCCTCATTGTTCCCGCTTTAGACTCGCCCCAGTCAAACACGTCCTCTAAACGGCCCCTGCGACCACAGCGCTTCCCACTGGAAGCCCTGCGGTGGCTTCCCATCTCTTCCAGGTCAGTTCAAATCCCTGGAATGTCACTCAAGGTCCTCCACAAGCTGGCCCAGCCCCTGCCTCTATCTCCACCATTTCCCCTCACACCCGCTGTTCCTGCAACACTGATTCCTCCAGCACGCTCTGTGTGTGTGTGCGTGTGTGTGTGTGTCTGTGTGTGTGTGTGTGTGTGTGTGTGTGTGTGTGTGCGCGTGTGTCACCAAGGCACGGGTTTCTGTAGCCGAGCTTTTGTGTTGCTGTTCCATGTGCGTGCCCGTGTACCTGTGTGTGTGTGCATGTGTGTATATATACATGCATCTACGTGTATTTATATGTCATGTGTAATTATGTGGAAGAGCCTGTTGGGGATGGGGCCCAATGGTTGGCACAGCTGGGCAAGACTAGATATTTACAGCAGAGCCAGGGCTTCTGACGGCACCAGGGACCAGGCCCTGGGAGTCAGGAGCTACCGGTCCCCACCCCTCTCCACGTGGAATCAAGAGAGCCGCACCCCCTCCAGACCGGGCCTGGGGCGCAGGGCATGTGCGTGGAGACAGAGCCATGCCCCGGTCCCTCTGCACCACTCTGGGAAGGATGGAGGCAAGAGGCCCCGAGCGCCTGAACCACGCTCTGTCTCCCAAGAGCTGCTGTGGACCCGCCGGCTCCGTCGCTGGGACTGCTCCCCAAAGACAGACAAGCTCTTAATTCTGGCTCCAACCGCTTAGAGCCTGGGGTCACCGCTTTACCCAGAGCCTCCAGTGTTTTTCTAGACACCTGAGGACTCCAACCTCTCCTTCTCCTTTGTCCTCTGTCTGAACTTACCCCACAGCCGCTCCAGCCTGTCTCTGACCTTCCCGCCCTCTTTTCCTTCGGCCAATTGGTTAGGGCTGGAGGAGGCTCTGGAAGCAGGCCTCGTCCTCTCTGCCCAGCCTCGAGCAAAGTGACAAGAATCTCTAAACGCTAGGGCCGCTGTCACTCCACACTCCTCTGCCCAGAAGGCCCCCTGGCTTACAGTAAGAGCTGCTCATTCGTTCATGTATTCAAGCACCACACACAGGTGACGTGCTGGCGGTCCCACAAGGAGCCCCTTCCCAGCCCTCATTATGCTGACACTCTGGAGATGGTGCTCTTTTATTTAAGAAACTACCAGAGCCCACCCCAGACCACAGCCCCCATCAGGAGGCGAGGCAACGGCATCTGAGGGCCTGCTCTGTGCCAGTGCGCTATGCCGTACTTTACATGCCCGACAGCCAGGAAGAATGGATCTCGTTCCAGGCCTTCTGCTGCTGACCCACCCAGCCTCCCCTGAAGGTCCCCTGCCACCCCCACTGCCTCTCCAGTCCCCCACCCTGCTTCCACTGTCACCCGCCTAGAAGACAAATCCAGTCACCGTCCTTAAGCTTCCTGTGGCTCCTGGAGGAGCAAACTGGCAACTTCTCAGCAAGGCACTCAGGGCCCTTCCTAGTCAGGACCCAGCCATGTGTCCAGGCTTTGCTCCCACAGTTGCCATCCCTCACCCCCCTCAGCCATGCACACCCCGACCCCTTTGGAATTGTCACCTCTCCTTCCCTGACCTCTCCCTTAGGGACCTTCACGCTCCAGGGCCTTTGCATTTGCTGTCCCCTCCTCTGAAGCGTTCTTCTGTCCTTCCTATCTCATCCTACTCCACTTCTTAAGACTCAGTTCCAATGTCACCTCTTCTCAAATGTCCCTTTCTCCTCCATGGAGGCAAACAGTCCTGCATGCTTGGCACTGGCCTCTGTGAAGACACGCAGCACAAGCAGCTGGTGGGGAGGCCATGGTAGCAAAGGCAGAGAGAACAAGAAACTTGTATGAACAGGAATGGGTGGGCCAAGGGAGCCGTGGTGCCCAGGAGGATCTTGAGATGACAACATGGCCAGTAAAGCATGAAGTGCTCCTGAGAGCTCGAGGCAAAAGGAGAACAGACTGAGTCATTGAACTTGGCGGTCCAGTTACAGGAGCATTAAACAGAGGAACAGCAGTGGGACAGGGAGCTAGAGGTCTGAATAAGCGTGATCGGAGTGGCGGTGAATCCTCAAGCAGATCAAGCTCTTCTCTGCCCCAGGGCCTTTGCACAGCTTTCCCTGGCCCAGAGGTGCTCTGACCTCTGCCCTTTGCATGGCTCATTCATGTTCATCCATCAGAACTCAGCTCAGATGCCACCTCCTTGGAGAGGTCCTGACCCCTAACCCAGCCTCAATTATCTTCTGTCTCACCATCCTTTATGTGACCTTCAGAGCACTGGCTGCAATGTGTAATCTTACTACGTGTTCTCAATTGGTTTTTTCTCCCCACTTCCTACGGAAGTTCCGTGAGAACAGGGACCTTATCTGACATTTTCCATCTCTGTATCCCAGCATACAGCACAGTGACCAGCACAGAGCAGACACTCAGAAACTCTGCATTGAATGAATAACTCTAAGAATGAATGGAGGAATAAATGAGTGGATGGACGGCAACCTCCACGTGCCTGGTTTTCTGTGAGACTGTCTGCTGTACACTTATCATGAACCCCTCTTTACTGAGTTTGCTTCAGTGGGCTTCTGTTCCTTAAGGACTTCCTGAGGCAGCAGGCAGCAGAAAATGTGTATCAGATTGACTGCACGTGACCCAAAAAAGCTAGCTGCCCACCAAAACTCATTGTCCCTTCTCTGGTCGCACAGCTAGATGACACTCTCCAGACTTCCTTGCAGTTGGGTTCTCTCCAGTAGAATGTGGGCAAAGGTGATATATGACATTTCCAGGCTTGGCCCACAAAAACCTCCGCGGCCTCCTCCAGGCCCTTCCACGTTGGATGGATGCAGTTATCCAGACCACAGGGCATGCGGAGCCTCCAAGATGGACGAAGGCTTCATCCCTGAGTCACCACGTGGAGGAGGGCACCCCACCAAACTGAACACCTGCCCAGGACTGATACAGGAGTAGGAAACGGGCTTCTGTTCGCTGGCCATGGAAATCTGAGTGTCTCTCGGTTACCATGGCCTGGCTGACCGTTCTCAGTGCTCTGACCTGGTCACCCTTAAAGTCAGGACCAGCGTGTCCCACATGCCCTGGGTCCTGGCTGGTTCTGTCTGTCCTGTGGCCGTGGCCTGTGTTGCCTTGCCAGGTTTTCATGATGACTGCAGCCTGGCTGACCCAGGAGGTTGCCTCCTCTGAGCTTTCAGCATAACATCATCTCTGCTGCTCATAAACCTTAGAGCCTGTGGCCCCTTCTGGGATCCACGGGCTTAGAACCCGAGTGGGTCTTTACCACTCTGGGGTCAGGAATCTTTTGAGAAACGATGGAACACACGGATCCTCCTCTTCCCAGGATCATAGGATTCACAGGTCCCTGAGGTCAGGTATAGATCTCTAGTACTTTTGCCCAGCAGAGCAGACCTGTCAGCCTAGCCCCAAGTTCAAAATGTCCAAGCCAAATAATGGCCTTGCCTGATAGAGCCAACTCTGCTCCCTGGAGGAGACAGGTCGATTTCATCAACCCAGGAGCCAGCTATGGCCACGTCCAAACTTTATCGCACTGGTCCTCGTTCGCTGGCCACTTCCTGTGGGCTAGACCCTGTGCTAGATGCCAGGCACAGGAGGCAGGATAAGGCATCAGACAAGAGTGCAAGCCCAGAGCTCGGAATCCCAGCATCACCACTTACTGGCAAGGGCTTCACCTCCCCGAGACTCAGTTTCCTCACCTAGAAAGCAGATAACTTTATAGATAAAGTTACACTAACTTTAATTAAGGGGATAACTGCCACATAGGGTAGTTGTGGGGTCAGATAATCCGTGCAGAGCACCAGCACAATGCCTGGCACAGAACAAGGGCTAGTACCATTTTCTGCAACCCCTCCTCTTAGCTGTGAAGTAGGTCCTACTATGATTCCAGCTCTATAGGTGAAGAAACTGAGGCCATAGACAATAAAAGAACTTGCCCGACGTCACCAACCTGGTAAGTAACACAGCCAGGACTCAAACCACTACACCTGACTGCCTTTCACAGCTGGTTGACATAGGGTTGCTATGGAAACCTGCAAGACCTGGGGTGAGATCTGGTGAGGCGAGGTGACGGGTACATGGGGGCACTGTGCAGGGTGGCAGTCCTGTGGGGGACACTGACTTAACCTGGCCACCTCAATACCCTGATTATACAGTTATGGTCAAGCCTAGGGTGGGAGAGGAGGAGGCATGTTCACAGCGGGATTATCCGTACTGGCCAAAAGGTGGAAATAACTCAAGTGTCCATCGATGGATGAATGGGTAAACCAAATGTGGTATATCCGTACGATGGAATACTTCTCAGCCTTAAAAAGGAAGGAAATTCTGTAGCATGCTATAACATGGATGAACCTTGAGGACATCACGCTAAGTGAAACAAGCCAGTCAGAAAAAGACAAACAGTGCACATTCTACTGATACGAGGTCCCTAGAGTGGTCAAATTCACAGAGAAGGAAGGTGGAAGGGCGGCTGCCAGGGGCTGGGGGAGGGAGGAGTGGGGATTAGTATTTTATGGGTACAGTTTCAGCTGGGGAAATGAACATATTCTAGGGATGGAATCTGGTGGTGGTTGTAGAACAACGTGAATATACTTGATGCCACTGATATGTACACTTGAAAATGGTGGACTTCGTTATGTCTATTTTATCATGATTAAACATAATAACTTTTTTAAAGGAAGAGGAGAAGGTGGCTGCTCACCCCCGCCGTAGACCCTGCCTCCCTCGCTGCCCCAGGAAGCAGAGAGGGTGATCCCAAGTGGAAACGGTCTGCCGAGCCGCTCTGCCCAGATCGCCATCCGCCTCCCTCCTGCCTCGTTTCCAATTCCAGACTATTTATCATCAAGGAGCTGCCAGAGATGGAATGCGAATTAGGAGCTCAGCTTAATTTCGTTTTATCTTATTTCCCCGTGAGGTGCTGTCTGAGTGGGGCGGGGCGGGTGTGGGCCCAGCCTTGTTGTGACTTGTCGCCAAGCAAAGGCGGTGTCAGCTTCCACGCGGGAGGCTGAGTATGGAGGATCCTGGGGCCTGTGCAGAAGATGCTCATTCTAGGAAATAATTATCTGTGTCCCTTCAAGTTGGCCCCAAAAATAGAACTCTGAGAAGCAGCACAGTTATACCTTCTTAATTAGCCTCCTCATTTAACCTGGGCCCTTACTAGAAAGGCATCTGGAGACAGACAGGCCAAGCTTTGAATTTTCACTCCCACTGACTGGCAGGCAGCTTTGGGTGAGTCTCTTAATCTCGTTTAGCCTCAGTCTTCTCATCTGTAGAATGGGATACTGAAAGTGCGCACATAGGTCACGGAGAGGATCGATAAAATGTTATATGGAAAATGCATGGCACACATATGTTCATGTGTGGGAGCTGACATTTTCATCATTTTGTTATTGTCATCGTCATCTTCATCACCACCAGCATCAGCATCACCGTTTCTAAAGGGCTGCTTTGGAAAACACACACACACACACACACACACACACACACACACACACACACACACACGCACACAATTATTAGACAAAATGAAGTGTTGAGACTTGGTCTGCTTTCTGTTGTTCCCCTCGCCATTCAAACATCCACAGGTAGGCACTCAACCAGCCACAAGTAGGGCTGGCATCCTCGCCTGGTGCCCACACAAGGTGGGGTGACCCTCACCTTGGCGCTGGGGAGGTAGGTGAGCTCACACACAGGCTGGGGCCCTGTGCTCCCTGGGGGCAGTTCAACACACCAGATGTGAGTTTGCTGGGCCCAGTTCAAAACCTGGCTTGACCTCCTACTAACAGTGTGATCCTGGGCCTGTTTTCCTTTTTTTGGAAATTGTGGAAAATACGCATAATATAAAATTCATCTTTACCCTTTCTAAGGCACAGCTCAGCGGCATTCAGCGCATTCACCTTGTTGCGCTGCCCTCACCAGCACCCATCCACAGCACTCTTCATCTTGTGAAAAGAAAACTCCATAACCATTAAACACTAACCCTACCCGCTCTTCCCCTGGCCCCTGGCAACTGCCACTCTCTCCCTCTGTGAATTTGACTACTTCTTTTCTTTTTTTTTTTAAATTTATTTATTTTTGACTACATTGGGGCTTTGTTGCTGCGTGCGGGCCTTCTCTAGTTGCGGTGAGTGGGGGCTACTGTTGGTTGTGGTGTGTGGGCTTCTCATTGCAGTGGCTTCTCTCGTTGCGGAGCACAGGCTGTAGGCGCGTGGGCTCAGTAGTTGTGGCGCACAGGCTTAGTTGCTCCGCGGCATGTGGGATCTTCCCGGACCAGGGCTCGAACCCGTGTCCCCTGCGTTGGCAGGCGGATTCTTAACCACTGCGCCACCAGGGAAGCCCCAATTTGACTACTTCTTGTCACTTAGCGTAATGTCCTCAAGGGTCATCCATGTTATGGCAGATGTCAGGTGATTGTGGGCCTGCTTTGTTAACTTATGAAATGCAGATAACAGTGTACCTTAGAGTTCTCGCGAGGATGGAATCTACACTGCTGCTCACCCCCAAAGCCTAGGAGTAGTCCAGAAACCTTTTCTCCACCCCCATAGCCAAATCATCAGCTAGCGCTGCTGACCAAACCGGAATGCACGTCCTTCTCTCCCGCTGCAGTGCGGCCTCCATGGTCCAAGCCATCCGCATCCTTTCCCCGGTCCCCACAGACATCTACTAACTGGACCTCTGACTGCTCTCTCGTGCCCACACAGCCATTCTTCGAGGATCAGCCAGAGTGATCTCTTAAAACACAAGTTAGAGCATCTGCCTTGCTCAACATACCTCAAAGGCAGTTCATCTCCCTTCACATAAAACCCACACGCCTCACCTGAACCTACAAAGTCTCCTTGGCCAACCTCCGCTCCTGCCCTCTATTCCTTACTCTCTGCGTTCCACACACACCGGCCCTTCTTTCTGTTCCTCAGGCTCACCAAGCCAGTTCCTGCCTCAGGGCCTTTGCATCAGCTGTACCTTCTCCCTGGCACAGCCTTTTATTCTGATGTCTGCTTAACTTTCACCTCCTCAGAGAGGCCTCCTCTCACCACACAAATCAAAGAAGCCCCCGGGCCCTCCCTCCAACTATTCTATTTATTTATTTTAACCTTTTGTTTATTTTATTATTATTATTATTTTGGCCGTGCTGCACGGCCTGCGGGATCTTAGTTCCCTGACCAGGGATCGAACCTGTGCCCCCTGCAGTGGAAGCACGGAGTCCTAACCACTTGGCGGCCAGGGAAGTCCCCAACACTGTTCTATTTGAATCCTTTTTGTGTCACTTACTGCAATGGGTCATTTTTCCCCTTTTGTTTATTGTCTGTCTCCCCGAACGAGAACATAAGCTCCAAGTCTCACCGTTTCACACGTGTAGACCCAGAGCCTGGCACGGCCATTGCGCGATAAATATTTGTTGAATGAACTGACAAATGAGCAATGAGACACAATGGATACAAAGAACTTTGTGTGGGGCCTGGCAGAAGTCACACTAGCTGGCAGTCATTATGATCCTAGTCGTCGACATAATTATTACCCTGGACCTCCTGCCTCCTCGGTCTGCTGGGCCAGCCCTCACTTCAAGATTTGGGACAAGATCAGTTAGTGTCCAGGCCTTTCTGTGTCGTGATGGGAGCTGAACTCCTCAAAGGAGTTTAGTGAGCAGCTTTGGAGCCTTCCTGAGTCCCTTGTCTGGGCTCGACTTCCATGAGTTCTACAGTGGCCTCACCCTCTCCCTGGTTGGGCCAGGGCACCAAGACTGCTGCTATGAGCCGCATGGCACAGGGAGATCAGCTCGGTGCTTTGTGGCCGCCTGGAGGGGTGGGATAGAGAGGGTGGGAGGGAGATGCAAGAGGGAAGAGATATGGGGACATATGTATATGTATAACGGATTCACCTTGTTATAAAGCAGAAACTAACACACCATTGTAAAGCAATTATACTCCAATAAAGATGTTAAAAAACAAAAATTAAAAAAAAACAAAAAAAAAAACGACTGCTGCTATGAGAAGGCCCAGGAAGGACGTGGCCAGGATGGGGCCAGGAATGTAGGCCTAGTGGGAGGAGAGAAGGGAGCAACTGGGAGACGGCTCCCTCTGGGCGCACAGTCAGTGAAAACTAAGAGGACCTGAATGGTTCCCCAGTCCTGGGTCCCGCAACAGGGACGCTCACCAGGCCCTGATCATGCCAATGAGCATATTCCGTTATCAATGGACCTTCCGGACCTCCTGCCATGCGCCTGCCACTCGGCCCGTGAACTCAACCACGGGGTGTGTGTGTGTGTGTGTGTGTGTGTGTGTGTGTGTGTGTGTGTGTGTGTTGGTGCTGCTCCTATGTGCTTGCAGGTGCCACCCTGAAAAAATAATCGAACAGCTCTTTAAGGGATGGTTCATGCAGGGTTTCCATGGCAACGTTTTAGAAACAGCAATGGGAACTTTGGCGGGCTCCCTTCCCCTCCTCCTTCCCTGACTGCCAAAGGGATCCTGGCTCCAGGACACTGTGCTTTGCCAAAGCACCAGTTCCTCCTGAGGTCCTAGCTGTGGACCTCAGGCCTCTCACTCACCCTCTCTCTGCCTCACATTGCTAACTTGTAAACTGGGGCCAACAGTAGTATCCATCTCATAGGATCGTTCTGAGAATTAAACGAACTGATGTGTGTAAAGCACTTCCTACGTGGCTAGTATGGTGAGCAGAATTCTGAGTCCCACCTCCATGACGCCCTCCCCTTGGTGTGGGTGCGACCCATGAATATGATGGGATGTCATGCCCATGATTAGACAGAGTTATTTGGCAAAGGTGAAGGAAGATTTTTTTGCAGATATAATGAAAACCCAAAACAGCTGACTGTGAGTTAAAAAAACCCAAATCTTCTGGGTGGGTCTGACCAAATCAGGTGAGTCTGAGGCTTTGGTGGTCAGAGACCTGAAGCAGCAGCAATTCTTCTGCTGATCTTAAAGAAGCCAGCAGCCGTGGCTCTACAGCTGCAGGGAAATGGAATCTTCCCGCAGTCACGTGAGCTGGAGCAAGGACCCCAAGCCTCTGATAAGACCCCGGCCTCAGCAGACACCTAGCTTCCAGCTTTGTGAGACCCTGAATAGAGAAAGCCACTGGAGCCATGCCCAAACGTCTGACCCAGGAAACTGTGAGATGACAAATGTGTTCTAAGTGGCTCTGTTTGTGCCAATTTGTGACATGGCAACGGGAAGCAGACACAGTCGGTGTTTAGTAGACGTTCGCTGTTGCTGGTGTGACAGCTCCCCACTCACACAGCCACCACGGCCCTCACCAGGCTGCGCTGAAACTGTCCCCTTATCTCCACCTCCCAGCTGCCCTGTGCCCTTCCAACTCAGGTGTGCAAAGTGAGCCTGGATTTGATTTTCAGGTGACCTGGGCTGCAGCGTGAGATCAGACAACATGCTCTTCCTCCTCTGTAACAATGAAATGATGTCTGGAAATAGCGTCCCGGTGATCTAGATGGGAAAGGAAAGCACCTACTCTGATCGCCACAGACGTTTTCCTTTGTTTATCTCAAGCTTAGCTGGAAAATGCCAAAGAGAAAACGTGTGGCGACAGTGACTTCACTGCCAGTGTGAGAGACCACAAAGGCCCCAAATCCGCGAAGGCAGGACTACGTGCACCCCACCCCCGCTCACTGTTCAGAGCAGCCCGGGGCGCAGAGGACGCACTCAGCGGTACTTGTTACATCAAAAAGGAGTTGCTGTCTTCCATTCCCCTCAAACGCAGAATAAAACCCAAACCCCTCAGCGTGGCCTCAGAGGCAGCAGCCTTGCATGTTCCAGCCCCCACCCTCCTCTCTGGTTTCCTGTCCCACCTCTAGGTGACCAGCTCAGTCCCAGTTTGCCTGGGACCAGGTTTAGTACAGAAAGCCCCATGTCCCGGGAAAGCCTGGGTCAGGACACAGCAGCACAGTTGGTCACGTGCCCCCTCCCTCCCCACTGAGCCCCTGTCTCCTGCCACTGAGGCCTCCTGGCAGCTCCTCAAACGTGCCAAACTCAGAGCCACCCAAGCAGGTGCACTGGCATCACTCAGGTGTCTGCTCGAGCGTCAGCTCCTTGAGGAAGCCGTCTTGGACTGGTCCGTCCACAGTAATTCAATTCACCGCTCTCTTTCCCTGGCCCTGTTTCTGTGCACTGCTTATTCCACTCTGAAATTCAATTATTTACCTGTTGACCTGAATCCAGACTAGAAGTCAACCTCCATAAGGGCAGCGACCATCTTTTCACTGCTGGGTCCTAGTGCCGAGGACACAAGTTGAATGAATTAATGAAGTCTTATCTTCTACCTGGACTTCCAGCCCCTCTCCAAATACTGGTCACCATAAGACGGCAGCCCTCTGGGTCTCAGGGTTCACCTACCTTGCCCCTGCCCCCTTCTGTGGTCCCTGGTGCTCCCAGCACCAGCATCTCCTGTCCACTTCCTCCATCTGAAGCTGTGCCCCTCACCCGACGCTTTCCTCCTGATGAAGCCCCAGGAGGGGTCTCGACTTCACCCCCGCCTCCTGTGTACTGAAACTGTCTTTCATCTGTCAGGTCCGAGAAATCTCACACCTGCTCTGCCTCCGGCATCCCTCACTCAATTATTCAGCACACAAAACGCACAGGAGCCCGTTGCGCTCGCACAGACGTTATCAGACCACTGGCTCGGAACCTTGGAGCTCTCCGGCAGCCGCTTCTTCCTAATTATTCACTAATTTATTTTAGAACTCTATGGAGCAGCCTGTTCCAGGCATCAGGGACAGGGCGATGGATCAGACTCAGACTCCGCCTTCCAGGGGCTCGTGGCCTTGTCGGGGAGACAGATGTATAAGCAAATAATTACAGGAAGACGAGGGGGGGCTGGAGCAGAAGCCTGCACCGGGTGCTGGGGGAGCCCGGGGGCCACAATCACTTCGCACGGAAATGGAAACTTATCTGCCAACCGTTCTGAGCTCGAGAATCAGACGCTTCCTCTCCCAGCTAACAATCTTTCCGGAGAATGAGTTTTCCTGTTCTTTCTTGGTGTTTTGCAGAATCTACGCATAGGTGTTTAGAAGTTGCCCCCAGATTTGTCCCCAATCTGGTTTGAAGGCGACTCTGGAATTAGTAAGATATTGGGAGGCAGTGCTCCAGGGCACATGCCCAGGGGGGACAGGGTCTGGAGTGGGCCATGTCGCCCATCCTTTCTCTGATCTCTGTGTTGGCTCAGACAAGCCTGGGTCAGGGTTTCTGTCTCCATCTCCTGTCCTTCTCTCCCATTCCCGGCTAGCACTGGACCTTGAACTAAATCCAGCCCATCAATGTGACAGAGAGCATCACGGTCTGCCAACCCCTTGCTGGCCAGCTGGAGTCCTACTTTCAAAAGACAGAGTACCCAGAACTCTCTGGCTTGCAGCGCCCCTCTGCCTGGTCTCACCCACTGGATCAGACCCCTGCAGATAGGTCAGGGGATGTTTGGGGCTCTGCAGTTACGTTGCTGCACACCCTCATTACGATCAGCGGCTTGGCCCCCTCCCCCAGTTCAAGCCCAGCCTGGCCCCCACCCCCGCCCCTTCCCCACAGCCTGCCACCGATGTCGCATTATGCTGTGGAGGGCTGGACGGCTGTGTTCACTGGGAATCGAGTCTCCTGGCCTGGTGTGCCCTCTCCTGTTTGGAAAGCAGTGGCCGCCAATGTTTCAGTGACGGTTGGGACTAGTGGCTCCAAGCAGGCTTCTGGAGTCAGACAGACCCAGGCTCCAGCTGAGCTGTGTGACTTTGTGAAATCTACTGCACCTCTCTCATCCTCCGGTGCCTCATCTGTGAAATGAGAGTTATTAAGACTCAGGGGTGTTGAAAGAATTAAATGAGATAGATCATGTAAAGTACTTATCACAGATCCTGGCACATAGTAAGTGCCCAACAAATGGTACGTAGCTGTTTAGGCTGGGATGGAGAGCATTCAGCAAGTGCATGCGGGCTCAGCTAGAGGGAGAATGTTCAGGCTCTTTTGTTCAGGAACTCTGACTTCCAGGGCCCAAGCCTCACTCTCATGATCCCATCTTCTTTGCATATTTCCTCCCCTCCTTGAAGGCTTCATACACTTTTTTTTTTTTTTAACATCTTTATTGGAGTGTAATTGCTTTACAATGGTGTGCTAGTTTCTGCTTTATAACAAAGTGAATCAGTTATACGTATACATATGTTCCCATCTCTCTTCCCTCTTGCATCTCGCTCCCTCCCACCCTCCCTATTCCACCTCTCTAGGTGGTCACAAAGCACCAAACTGATCTCCCTGTGCTACATGGCTGCTTCCCACTAGCTATCTATTTTAGGTTTGGTAGTGTATATATGTCCATGCCACTCTCTCGCTTTGTCACAGCTTACCCTTCGCCCTCGCCATATCCTCAAGTCCATTCTCTAGTAGGTCTGTGTCTTTATTCCTGTCTTACCCCTAGCTTCATCCACTTATAATGAGGGTGAGCTGATCTGCCTAGAAGCAGTCCCCGGGGCACGGAAGAGCGAGTGCTATAACTGGGCAGTATTGCTATTTGAGGGTCTGGTTCTCTCTCCCAGAAGGGTTGGCGGGGGCAGGGACATAAAGATTTAATTTGGTAAAAGCAGGACTCTGCAAATGCACCTGCTCTGTGGGAACCAGCCACCTCCAAGCAAGGACCGTTAGGTCAGCCTGGGTTCTCATAGGGGGTTTTTAAGCTGGATTCACTTGACAAACATCTGATTTACAAACAGCCCTGCAGTAATAAATTTATTACCGCTCCTTTGCTCGAATGCTCCAACAGCTTCCCTTCTCAGAGTAAATGCTGAAGTCCTTGGGAAGGCCTGCAAGGTCCCACACAAACTCTTCCTCATCTGCCCTCCTCTCTACTGCTCTACTCCCACCCCCCGCTCCTGCCTCAGGGCCTTTGCACTTGCAGTTCCCTCTGCCTGGAACCATCTTCCTCCCAAAGATCAGAAGGTTCACTCTCTCACCTCCAACAGCTGTTTCCTCAAATGTCAGCTTTTCTGTGAGCTCTTTCCTGACCATCCTATTTAAAATCGCAAGCCCCACACCTCGCCCCACCTCTCCTCATCTAACACATTCTGTGGTCATTTAACTTGATTGTTTATATTCTCTAGAATGTAAGCTCCTTGGGGAAGAGGTTTCTGATTCGTGCCTTCCTATTCTGAGCACTAGAGCAGTGCCGGGCACATAGCTGGCCCTCAGTAAATATCCACTGAATGAATGAATAAGTGAAGGAAGGAAGAAAGGGCAGGCACCACCCACCTGAGAGCCCAGATCCTGCTGTCACAGGGTGAGAGTCCAGATCCCGCCCTCCTGCCTTCCTCGCTGTGGCTCCCAGAGTGATCTCTCAAATGCATCCCTGACCGCATCACTCTCTTCCTTAACACCCTTTATCGAGTCCCTCGCCCAATAATCTGTGCTGCACCCAAGCCTTCCCGGGAGAGGGAGAGCCACGTGTGGGAAAGGGTAGTGTCATCATTTGATGAACTTTTCCCTTATCCTCAAGGAGACCTTCAAGATAAAGGCCAAACTCCTCCGCAGGGCCTGTGTCCTGCCTCTGTGGCCTCTCCTACGTTCTTTGCTTTACAACCCCAAGCTGTAGGCGACGGACCACCAAGATGTTCCCGTTCAGACGCTGGTCTCTCCATCCTCTGTGCCTTTGACCTTGGAGCTGCCCATTTTGCCTGGACCACCTTCCCTGGCATCCTCCATCCTCCTTACCCTGGAAAACTCCTGTTCAGCCTTCTAAATGCCATTGCCTTGTGTGTGATCAGCTGTCACCTGGCTGAGACATTTCCCCTGACTGCGCCCAGGCTGGGTCTAGCAGTCCTGCTCTGAGCACGCCTCCTCGGAACACCTACCGTCCACTGCTGCGTGTTTTCCCACTGCATGACACATCTGCAGCTCGGCACCGCATAAATATTTGCAATTTATCTTTTAATTTCTACACTTCTGGTGCCTAGTAAAACTTGCCTGGCACATGTCGGGCTCTCTGGAAACGTCTGCTGGATGGAAAATTAAGCAACTGGAGTGGCGCAATGACAAAGGTTCTAGAATCCTCAAGGTGCTGAGGTTTTTTGAGATAATTCTGGGACTCACACCTCCCACTCCCAACAAGACTTCTGCTTTTCTGTTTCTATTCCTGAGGATGGGGACCCAAGCCTCCTCTCTCCTCTGGCCCTGCCCAGGGGGACTGATGTACGACCCTTTCCCCTCATATGAAAGCCCCTCCTCTGGACCCCAGAGGCCACTGATGTAGAACAGGGGAGGGGCCGTGAGTTGCGGCACGAGATAGGTCTGGGTTACAACCTTGCTTTGCCGCTAACAAGTTGGATGACCACAAACAGGTTATCAGATCTCTCTGGGATCCGTTTCCTCATTTAGAAAACAGCGACACTCCTAACACTTCCACCTGCACTGCCTCTGTCCCCCTTGGTCACCTCTATTTAGCAACTGCTTGGTAAATCTCATAGGCTTGAATCAAAGTCACCCAGGATGGAATTAGAATTCTTCTCCCCACTCATCCTCTCCCCCTTGACCATGAAGCTCAGGCCTCCATGTTCCCCGCTTCCCCTACAAGTCCTCTTGGGACGAGGCCTGATAAAAAGGCCTATGGTTTTGCATCCTACCTGATTTGTGAGGCCTCATCAGAGCCCAGCATCCCTGGCTTTACTGCCATTTGGCTTTGAAATAATGCCAGAGGACAAATGCCTTCCATGCTTAGTGCCCGAAACACATGACCTTCAGGAGTAGGTCCAGGGTTCTCATTAAAGAGTCTCCTTGGGTGCCGGGAACCCTCTCCTTATTTTCAAATTGCCCCAGCCAAGGCCAGTGGGTAAAGGCCATTGGATGGATGCCCCTGTGCCTAGGCCGATGCTCGGTGCTGTCAGAAAGTGCTGGATAACTGTGGTCCCTGCCCTTAGGGATTCTCATCTAATGTCTAGGCATACCAACCCTCCAAAACCACTGCCTGGTCACCAGTGTATTACGCATGCACAAACAGCTACATAATGTGCGAAGCCCAGTGCAAAATACAGAGCCCCTTGTTCAAAGCATGGTTAAGAACTGCAAGATGGAAGACTGGTTCAAGATGGCGGAGTAGAAGGACGTGCGCTCACTCCCTCTTGCAAGAGCACCAGAGTCACAACTAACTGCTGAACAATCATCGACAGGAAGACACTGGAACTCACCAAAAAAGATACCCCATATCCAAAGACAAAGGAGAAGCTGCAAGGAGAAGGTAGGAGGGGTGCAATCACAATAAAGTCAAATCCCATAACCACTGGATGGGTGACTCACAAACTGGAGAACACTTATACCACAGAAGTCCACCCACTGGACTGAAGGTTCTGAGCCCAATGTCAGGCTTCCCAACCTGGGGGTCTGGCAATGGAAGGAGGAATTCCTAGAGAATCAGACTTTGAAACCTAGTGGGATTTGATTGCAGGACTTTGACAGGACTGGGGGAAACATAGATTCCACTCTTGGAGGGCACACACAAAGTAGTGTGCACATTGGGACCCAGGGGAAGGAGCAAGGACCTGATAGGAGACTGAACCAGGCCTACCTGCTAGTGTTGGAGGGTCTCCTGCAGAGGTGGGGGGTGGCTGTGGCTCACCGTGGGGACAAGGACACTGGCAGCAGACGTTCTGGGAAGTACTCCTTGGAGTGAGCCCTCCCAGAGTCTGCCATTAGCCCCACCAAAGAGTGGGGTAGGCTCCAGTGCTGGGTTGCCCAGGCCAAACAACCAACAGGGAGGGAACCCAGCCCCACCCATCAGCAGGCAAACAGATTAAAGTTTTACTGAGCTCTGCCCACCAGAGCAACAGCCAGCTCTACCCACCACCAGTCCCTCCCATCAGGAAGGTTGCAAAAGCCTCTTAGATAGCCTCATCCACCAGAGGGCAGACAGCAGAAGCAAGAAGAACTACAACCCTGCAGCCTGTGGAACGAAAGCCACATTCACAGAAAGACAGACAAAATGAAAAGGCAGAGGACTATGTACCAGATGAAGGAACAAGATAAAACCCCAGAGAAACAACTAAATGAAGTGGAGACAGGCAACCTTCCAGAAAAAGAATTCAGAATAATGATAGTGAAGATGATCCAGGACCTCGGAAAGAGAATGAAGGCAAAGATCGAGAAGATGCAAGAAATGTTTAACAAAGACCTAGAAGAATTAAAGAACAAACAGAGATGAACAATGCAATAACTGAAATGAAGAATACACTAGAAGGAATCAATAGCAGAATAACTGAGGCAGAAGAACGGATAAGTGAACTGGAAGACAGAATGGTGCAATTCACTGCCACAGAACAGAATAAAGAAAAAAGAATGAAAAGAAATGCAGACAGCCTAAGAGACCTCTGGGACAACATAAGACACACAAACATTCACATTATAGGGGTCCCAGAAGAAGAGAGAGAGAAAGGACCCCAGAAAATATTTGAAGAGATTATAGTTGAAAACTTCCCTAACATGGGAAAGGAAATAGCCACCAAAGTCCAGGAAAAACAGAACGTCCCAGGCAGGATAAACCCAAGGAGAAACATGCCAAGATACATAGTAATCAAACTGGCAAAAATTAAAGACAAAGAAAAATTATTAAAAGCAGCAAGGGAAAAATGACAAATGACACACAGAGGAACTCCCATAAGGTTAACAGCTGATTTCTCAGCAGAAACTCTACAAACCAGAAGGGAGTAGCATGACATACTTAAAGTGATGAAAGGGAAGAACCTACAACCAAGATTACTCTAGCCGGCAAGGATCTCATTCAGATTTGATGGAGAAATCAAAAGCTTTACAGACAAGCAAAAGCTAAGAGAATTCAGGACCACCAAACCAGCTCTAAAACAAGTGCTAAAGGAACTTGTCTAACTGGGAAATACAAGAGAAGAAAAGCACCTAAAAAAACAAACCCATGACAATTAAGAACATGTTAACAGGAACATTCATATTGATAATTACCTTAAACGTGAATGGATTAAATGCTCCAACCAAAAGACACAGGCTTGCTGAATGGATACAAAAACAAGACCCATATATATGCTGTCTACAAGAAACCCACTTCAGACCTAGGGACACATACAGACTGAAAGTGAGGGGATGGAAAAAGATATTCCATGCAAATGGAAATCAAAAGAAAGCTGGAGTAGCAATACTCATATCAGATAAAATAGACTTTAAAATAAAGAATGTTACAAGAGACAAGGAAGGACACTACATCATGATCAAGGGATCAATTCAAGAAGAAGATATAGCAATTATAAATATTTATGCACCCAACATAGGAGCACCTCAATACATAAGGCAAATGCTAATAGCTCTAAAAGAGGAAATCGACTGTAACACAGTAATAGTGGGGGACTTTAACACCTCACTTACACCAATGGACAGATCATCCAGACAGAAAATAAAGCAACACAAGCTTTAAATGACACAATAGACCAGATAGATTTAATTGACATTTAAAATTTATATTTTCATTCCATCCAAAAACAGCAGATTACACTTTCTTCTCAAGTGCACATGGAAAATTCTCCAGGATAAATCACATCTTGGGTCACAAATGAAGCCTTGGTAAATTTAAGAAAACTGAAATCATATCAAGTATCTTTTCTGACCACAACGTTATGAGATTGGAAATCAATTACAGGGGAAAATATGTAAAAAACACAAACACATGGAGACTAAACAATACATCACTAAAAAACAGAGAGATCACTGAAGAAATCAAAGGGGAAATCAAAAAATACCTAGAGACAAATGACAATTAAAAAAAGATGATTCAAAACCTATGGGATGCAGCAAAAGCAGTTCTGAGAGGGAAGTTTATAGCAATGTAATCCAACCTCAAGAAACAAATAAAATCTCAAATAAACATTCTAAACTTACACTTAAAGGAACAAGAGATAGAAGAACAAACAAAACCCAAAGTTAGTGGAAGGAAAGAAATCATGAAGATCAGAGAAGAAATAAATGAAACAGAAACAAAGAAAACAATAGCAAAGATCAATAAAACTAAAAGCTGGTTATTTGAGAAGATAAACAAAATTGATAAACCTTTAGCAAGACTCATCAAGAAAAAGAGGGAGAGGACTCAAATCAATAAAATAAGAAATGGAAAAAGAGAAGTTACAACAGACACCGCAGAAATACAAAGCATCATAAGAGACTACTACAAGCAACTCTATGCCAATAAAATGGACAACCTGGAAGAAATGGACAAATTCTTAGAAAGGTATAACCTTCCAAGACTGAACCAGGAAGAAGTAGAAAATATGAACAGAATAATCACAAGTAATGAAATTGAAACTGTGATTAAAAATCTTCCAACAAACAAAAGCCCAGGACCAGATGGCTTCACAGGTGAATTCTATCAAACATTTAGAGAAGAGCTAACACCCATCCTTCTCAAACTCTTCCAAAAACTTTCAGAGGAAGGAATACTCCCAAACTCATTCTATGAGGCCACCATCATCCTGGTATCAAAACCAGGCAGAGATACTACAAAAAAAGAAAATTACAGACCAATAGCACTGATGAAAATAGATGCAAAAATCCTCAACAAAATACTAGCAAACGGAATACAGCAACACATTAAAAGGACCATACACTATGATCAAGTGAGATTTATCCCAGGGATGCAAGGATTCTTCAATATACACAAATCAATCAATGTGATACACCGTATTAATAAATTGAAGAATAAAAACCATATGATCATCTCAATAGATGCAGAAAAATCTTCTGACAAAATTTAACACCCATTTATGAAAAAAACTCTCCAGAAAAAAAAAAAAAAAAGGTCATGAAGTACCTAGGGGCAAGATGGGAATAAAGACACAGACCTACTAGAGAATGGACTTGAGGATATGGGGAGGGGGAAGGGTAAGCTGTGACAAAGTAAGAGAGAGGCATGGACATATATACACTACCAAATGTAAAATAGATAGCTAGTGGGAAGCAGCCGCATAGCACAGGGAGATCAGCTCGGTGCTTTGTGACCACCTAGAGGGGTGGGATAGTGAGGGTAGGAGGGAGGGAGACGCAAGAGGGAAGAGATATGGGAACATACGTATATGTATAACTGATTCACTTTGTTATAAAGCAGAAACTAGCACACCATTGTAAAGCAATTACACTCCAATAAAGATGTTAAAAAAATAAATAAATAAAAAATAAAATAAAAAACTTTTCAGAAACTAGGCATAGAGGGAACCTACCTTAACATAATAAAGGCCATATATGACAAACCCACAGCCAACATCATTGTCAATCGTGAAAAACTGAAAGCACTTCCTCTAAGAATAGGAACAAGACAAGCATGTCCACTATTGCCACTATTATTCAACATAGTTTTGGAAGTCCTAGCCACAGCAATCAGAGAAGAAAAAGAAAGAAAAGGAATACAAATTAGAAAAGAAGTAACACTGTCATTGTTTGCAGATGACATGAAACTATACATAGAGAATCCTAAAAATGCCACCAGAAAACTACTAGAGCTCATCAATGAATTTGTTAAAGTTGCAGAATACAAAAGTAATGCATGGAATTCTCTTGCATTCCTATCCACTAAGAATGCAAGATCAGAAAGAGAAATTAAGGTAACAATCCCATTCACCATTGCAACAAAAAGAATAAAATACCTAGGAATAAACCTACCAAAGGAGACAAAAGACCTGTACTCAGAAAACTATAAGACACTGAAGAAAAAAACCAAAGATGACACAAACAGATGGAGAGATATACCACGTTCTTGGATTGGAAGAATCAATATTGTGAAAATGATTATACTACCCAAAGCAACCTACAGATTCAATGCAATCCCTATCAGATTACCAATGGCATTTTTTACAGAAATAGAACAAAAAATCTTAAAAATTTTTGAGACAGCCAAAGCAATCTTGAGGGAAAAAAACGGAGCTGGAGGAATCAGACTCCCTGACTTCAGACTATACTACAAATCTACAGTAATCAACACAATATGGTATTGGCACAAAAACAGAAATATAGATCAATGGAAGAGGATAGAAAGCTCAGAGATAAACCCATGCACCTATGGTAAACCAATGTGTGACAAAGGAGGCAAGGATATACAATGGAGAAAAGACAGTCTCTTCAATAAGTGGTAGTGGGAAAACTGGACAGCTACATATAAGAGAATGAAATTAGAACACTTTCTAACACCATACACAAAAATAAACTCCAAGTGGATTAAATACCTAAATGTAACACCAGACACTGTAAAACTCTTAGAGGAAACCATAGGCAGAACACTCTATGACATAAATCACAGCAAAATCTTTTTTGGCCCATCTCCTAGAGTAATAGAAATAAAAACAAAAACAAACAAATGGGACTTAATGAAACTTAAAAGCTTCTGCACAGCAAAGGAAACCATAAACAAGACGAAAAGACAACCCTCCAAATGGGAGAAAATATTTGCAAACGAATCAACGGACAAAGGATTAATCTCTAAAATATATAAACAGCTCATGCAGTTCAATATTAAAAACACAAACAATCCAATCCAAAAATGGGCAGAAGACCTAAATAGACATCTCTCTAAAGAAGACATACAGATGGTCAAGAGGCACATGAAAAGATGCTCAACATCACTAATTATTAAAGAAATACAAATCAAAACCACAATGAGGGCTTCCCTGGTGGTGAAGTGGTTGAGAATCTTCCTGCTAATGCAGGGGACACGGGTTCGAGCCCTGGTCTGGGAGGATCCCACATGCCGTGGAGCAACTAGGCCCGTAAGCCACAGCTACTGAGCCTGCGCGTCTGGAGCCTGTGCTCCACAACAAGAGAGCCCACGATAGTGAGAGGCCCGCGCATCGCGATGAAGAGTGGCCCCCGCTTGCCACAACTAGAGAAAGCCCTCGCACAGAAACGAAACGAAGACCCAACACAGCAAAAAGATATAAAATAAATTAATAAATTCCTACCTCCAACATCTTCAAAAAAAGAAAAAGAGAAAAAAGAAATAGCAGAAAATTTCAAATTAGGCATGAGCATGAATTAAAAAAAAACGACAATGAGGTGTAGTTTCTAACCAGTATCACCTCACACCGGTTAGAATGGGCATCATCAGAAAATCTACAAACAACAAATGCTGGAGAAGGTGTGGAGAAAAGGGAACTTTTGCACTGTTGCTGGGAATGTAAATTGATACAGCCACTATGGAGAACAGTATGGAGGTTCCTTAAAAAAACTAAAAATAGAATTACCATATGATCTAGCAATTCCACTACTGGGCATATACCCAGAGAAAACCATAATTTAAAAAGACACATGCAGATTCTGGGGTTCGTTTAGAGGTTTGAATTTTCTCGGAGAAAGACGGGCCGGCCTTGAGGAGAAAAGGAACAAGCCACGGCAACACCTAAGCCCTTGAAAGGATCCTGAGAGAGGGGGGAAAGGGAAAACAGCAGCCTCCAGCCCACCGCTTGTGTCTTCTGTCCCTTCCCACCTATCTTGCCCACCCCACCAGCCCACGCTGCCTGGGACTTGAAATCTGTGGCCGAAGGACCGTCACCAGATAACATCAAAAATAATCAACCACCCTCCCTTCCCAAACCCACCCAAATTCACTCATCCAGAGTTTACTTTTTTTAATCCACTCAGAACTTTTTTTCTACGACCCCCCTCCCTACATGGAGTTGGGTAGGGGGGAAATGAATACTGAGTTGGCCTTTACTTTTTTTAAGGAGACTTTTTGATCCAAGGAGGCCCCCCAAATAATTGAGTTTTGGGTCCTGGTTGGTTGTTTTATTTTTTTTCTCCAAAATTTTAACCCCTTCCCCCACTGAGCCCAAGGTGCTGACGTCACAAAAAAATTGGATAAACACCTCGATCATGGGTTCGGGTCCCATGGACCCCAAAGAGCTTCTCAAGGGCCTGGATAGCTTCCTTAACCGAGATGGGGAAGTCAAGAGTGTGGATGGGATTTCGAAGATCTTCGGTCTGATAAAGGAAGCACGAAAGAGAGTGAGTCGATGCACTTACTTGAACATTCTCCTGCAGACCCGTTCACCAGAAATATTGGTCAAGTTTATTGATGTTGGTGGTTACAAGCTTCTTAACAATTGGCTGACATATTCAAAGACAACCAACAACATTTCCCTCTTGCAGCAAATTCTACTGACCCTGCAGCACCTACCACTCACTGTTGACCACCTCAAGCAGAGCTCCGGAAATTGGCCTCAGTCCTTGTCAGCGACTGGATGGCTGTGATCCGCTCCCAGAGCAGTACCCAGCCTGCTGAGAAAGATAAGAAGAAACGGAAAGAAGAGGGAAAGAGTCGAACCACCCCTCCTGAGCGACCGTTGACTGAGGTGAAGACTGAGACTTGGGCTAAGGAGGCCCCGGAGAAGAAGAGGGAGAAGCCCAAGTCCCTCCGAACCACGGCGCCCAGTCACGCCAAGTTCCGCTCTACCCGACTAGAGCTGGAGACCCCGTCTTTGGTGCCCATGAAGAAGAATGCCTGTGCAGTGGTGGTTTCTGACAAGTACAACCTTAAACCCATCGTCCTCAAGCGTCAGAGTTCCACAGCTGCCCCAGGATATGCTGCGCTCCCTGCAGAGAAGAAATACAAGCCACTCAACACGACACCCAATGCCACCAAAGAGATCAAAGTGAAGATGATCCCGCCACAGCCTATGGAGGGCCTGGGCTTTCCGGATGCGCTCAATTCAGCCCCTGTTCCAGGCATCAAAATTAAGAAGAAGAAGAAGGTGCTATCACCCACAGTTGCCATGCCAAGCCCATTTGAAGGGAAAACGAGCACAGAACCGAGCACAGCCAAACCTTCTTCCCCAGAGCCAGCACCTCCTTCTGAGGCTATGGACACAGAACGTCCAGGGACCCCAGTTCCCCCTGTTGAAGTCCCAGAGCTCATGGATACTGCCCCTTTGGAGCAGGAGCTCTGGAGGCAAAGCCAGTGGAGAGTCCCGGAGATCCTAGCCAGCTGACCCGGAAAGGCAGGAAGAGGAAAACTGTGACCTGGCCTGAGGAGGGCAAACTGAGAGTATTTCTATTTTGAACTGGATGAAACTGAACGAGTGAATGTGAATAAGATCAAGGACTTCGGCCAGGCAGCTAAGCGAGAGATACTGTCAGACCGACACGCGTTTGAGACGGCCCGGCATCTGAGCCACGACAACATGGAGGAGAAGGTGCCCTGGGTGTGCCCCCGGCCCCTGGTGCTGCCCTCGCCTCCTGTCACCCCTGGAAGCAACAGCCAGGAGCGGTACATCCAGGCTGAGCGGGAGAAGGGGATCCTTCAGGAGCTCTTCCTGAACCAGGAAAGTCCTCACGAGCCTGGCCCTGAGCCCTATGAGCCTATCCCCCCAAAACTCATCCCCCTAGATGAGGAATGTTCCACGGATGAGACCCCATATGTTGAGACCCTGGAGCCTGGGGGGACCGGTGGCTCACCCAATGGGTCAGGCAGTTCCAAGTTGCCTCCTGTTCTGGCCAATCTTATGGGAAGCATGGGTGCCGGGAAGAGCCCCCAGGGTCCTGGAGGAGGAGACATCGATGTGCAGGAGATCCTCACCTCCATCCTGGGTAGCCCTAACATCCATCCCTCAGAGGAACTGCTGAAGCAACCAGACTATTCAGACAAGACCAAGCAGATGCTGGTGCCTCATGGACTCTTAGGCCCTGGTCCCATAGCCAATGGTTTCCCACCGGGAGGCCCTGGGGGTCCCAAGGGCATGCAGCACTCCCCCCCTGGGCCTGGCGGACCTATGCCAGGTCCCCATGGAGGCCCTGGGGGCCCTGGTGTGCCAGTGGGTCCACATCTCCTGGGTCCCCCACCCCCTCCCCGGGGGTTGATCCCTTCTGGGATGGCCCAGGTGACCCCATGTGGGGTGGCCCGATGCATGGGGGACCAGGTCCGGGGCCATAACATAGAGGCTGTGGTGGCCGAGGCGGGAGTGAACCACCTTCTCCTCCTCCTCCATTCCGAGGGGCCAGAGGAGGTCACTCTGGAAGAGGACCTCCAAATGGACAAGGGGGCCCCGGTGGGGGCATGGTCGGAGGTGGTGGGCATCATCCCCATGAAGGCCCTGGTGGGGGCATGAGCAGTGGCAGTGGACATCGCCCCCATGAAGGCCCTGGCGGCGGCATGGGTGGTGGCAGTGGCCATCGTCCTCATGAAGGCCCTGGTGGAGGAATGGGTGCTGGTGGTGGGCATCGCCCCCATGAAGGCCCTGGACATGGGGGGCCCCATGGCCACCGGCCTCATGATGGCCCTGGTCACCGAGGCCACGACCATCAAGGGCCACCCCCTCATGAGCACCGTGGCCATGATGGCCCTGGCCATGGCGGAGGAGGCCACCGACGGCATGATGGAGGCCACAGCCGTGGAGGAGACATGTCAAATCGCCCTGTTTGTCGACATTTCATGATGAAGGGTAACTGCCACTATGAGAACAACTGTGCCTTCTACCACCCGGGTGTCAATGGGCACCCCCTGCCCTAGGGACCACCTGCCCACCCCGCCCACACCCCTGTGGACTGCAGCCTTGCTCCTTCCACCCTTTTATGGCTTCTGTGAGGCCCAGTTTCCCCTTTCCCCAGCTGATGAGGCGCCGGCCCCCTCAGTGCCCACCTGCCTGGGTTCCTGGGGGTTTTCTGACGCCTGGTGCGCATTGATGTACATATTTTCCTCCAGTCCGAGGAGGAGAGAGACTGGACACATTCCTTACCCTGGGCGGCTGAAGAGGAGACCCAGTTGGCTTCACTTTTTGAGGAGATTTGCCCTTTATGCCAAGCGCCTCTCCGGTATTACCCTTTATGCCTGAGAACCTAAAGTTGGTTATCCTGGAGAACACCTCTCCTCTCCTCTTGTGGGTCCTCCACATGCACACAGAACTCTGACACGGGATCAGCTGCACTTATGAAATCGTCCCAGCCAAGTTCATGCTTCCTCGTGGGGTGGGGAGATGGTGAAAGGGGTATTGTGGATCCCACTGCACTGAGAGGACTCAATCAGGCTGGATCTGAGCTCTGGAACACATCATCCCCACTCCTCCCCTGACACAGGCTTTACATTGAGTCCTTTCTCAAGTAAGACGTTGCAATCTCCCGTGAACACCCAAGTTTGCATCATGGGTCTGCCAGGTTCAATGATGGCAAATTCAGGTCGGCATCCGGTGAAAAGTTTTAGCTGGTATAGGTGAGGCCATTGGTGGTGGTCCACCCTTGCCTGCAGCTCATTCTGGAAATTAAAACACTTCAGTGAGACCAGCTTTTCATCAACTGAAGCCCGGCGTGCTGGACATGCCAGTCACACTACACGCACTGCCTCTGGGAGTTAGCGTGCTCCTGGCCCCCCCCGGAACCTTGTGGGTGTGAGGCCTCCAGCTCCCTTGCCCTGTCAGCCACCTCTGAATCCCCACCAGGTGCCTTCCTGGGTGGATTCGATAAGATGCCCTGCCCTCTCCCAGCCCTCTCCTTCACCTGTCTCAGCACAGTTGTTTTCTATGAAAACAGTGGATCGGTTGGGTTTTGTGCATGGTCTTGGGTTAGAGCCACAGTGGATTTGACGATGAGCATTTTCTTTTTTCTTTTGGTTTTGTATATTTTGTACATTAATAATAAACAGTGGAAAGAGAAGTATTTAATAATAAAAAAAAGAAAAGACACACGCACCCCGATGTTCATTGCAGCACTATTTACAATAGCTAGCTCATGGAAACAACCTAAATGCCCATCGAAAGACGAATGGATAAAGAAGATGTGGTACATATATACAATGGACTATTACTCAGGTATAAAAAGGAATGAAATTGGGTCATTTACGGAGACGTGGATGGACCTAGAGACTGTCATACAGAGTGAAGTAAGTCAGAAAGAGAAAAACAAATATCATATATTAACGCATATATGTGGAATCTAGAAAAATGGTACAGATTAACCAGTTTGCAAGGCAGAAATAGAGACCCAGATGTAGAGAACAAACGCATGGACACCAAGCGGGGAAGGTGGGTGGGGGGGAGATGAATTAGGAGATTGGGATTGACATATATACACTAATATGTATAAAATAGATAACTAATAGAACCTGCTGTATAAAAAATAAATAAAATAAAATTCAAAAGAAAAATGAATTGCAAGATAGCAGCAGTGGAGCATGAAACCACGCAAGGGACCCTGGTGCCCTGTGCGACCACACAGGCCTTACACCCCTGAAGCTGGTCCTGAGTGCAGGGAATTATGAAAAGGGCGCATCCTCTCCACGGGCCGAGAAGCAGCAAAATGAAGGTTGGGCTGAGGAGGATGGAAGAGAATTCTGGCCTTCAGGGGTTCACAGTCCCATGGGGGACGCAGAGAGAAGCCAGCAGGTCAGCCCAGCACAGAGCCCCAGGCCCGATGGCCGAGGCATGGTAGTAGCGGCAGGAACTTCAGGAAAGCAGCTACCCGGCTGTGCGGAGGCCAGGGGGAGGTCAGGGATGGCTTCCAGGAAGAAATGATTCAAGATCTGGATTTTATAGGACAGGAAACCTACGAGGGTCCCTGAACTCCCAGGGAGTCCCTGGTCCATTGAATTGGACCTTGGATCTCTCATCCTGACCCCAGACTCCAGCTAGCCCACTAGCCATGAAACCTTCAAGACCTCAGCTCCAGCCCAACCTTGGTCCCACCTGCGCATCTAAACCACAGTCATAGAGGTTTTCTGCCCTTAGGGCTGCAAATCCTTGAAGGCTCAGTCTCCATAAAGAGAACTTTGACCCAGGACACCATTCCTAATGATACCGAGGCTTAGATTTGAATCACATAGGAGGGAGACATTTGTCTAGTGGGCAGACCTGGCTGACGAGTGGACATCTCCGGTTCTCTGGGGTTCTCTTCTTGGGTGTATGCAGCGATTCCTGTGAAGTGATGAAAATCTTTATTTTATTGTGAAAAATCATTTCCCAAAATAAAGCCAACCGCCCAAGGTGGCAATGGAAGTGAAAAGTAAGTGAGGAGTCTAAGGAAGTGATGGGTTTTAGCTAGAAACTAGAAGCCATGGGGGAATTAAGGAGCGGATGTGGAATCTGACGGTGGCTCTGACTTGTGAGTGTTTGAAAACAAGGAAAAGATTTATGAAATCATTTCAGCAAGTGCTTCAGCCAGGGCAAAAATTGCTCACTGAGTGGGAGTGAATACTTTGGTGACTGCTCAAAAGGCGGTTGAGTATTGTGAGAATTTGCCCAGGGAACCCAGGATTCTCCGTGGAAATGCTCTTGGAATACAGCTGGGAGCCCCATTAACATTTCCATAAAGCACTGGGTGGCAGAGGCAGTCGTGTGGCTATGGGCTGACTCTAAGCACAGGAAAGGTTTAAACGTTCTGCAAAGTGTCTTCCCTTTGCCACAAAAGTTAATAGGGGCGTGGCATTATCATTCATCATGACCTCCTTTCAGCTTAGAAGCTTTGCTTCAACTCTGCATGAATGCTGGTTGAGTAATGATAGGAGGCAATGGAGAGGGGAGTTTATTTTACTGGAGAATTAATTTTAATATTTTATAAATGGCTTTGGTCTTTAGTAATGGAATCATTAAAGATCTGAAGAGGTCATCAAAATACTTTTTTTTTCAAGTACACACTCTACTAATTTAAGGGGGGAAATGTCCTATAAAGATACTTGAGGATTTGGGAATGTCAACTTCTCAGGATATACCCTGCTTGAATTTCAAGGATCTACACACAAAAGGATGCTCACTCACCCTAGCGTGAACATACCCAGGTATATTCTTGCTTAATCAGGCAGCACACCTGCACTCACAAGTTCAAGCGTGCGCACCCCCCTTTCCCTACATCAGGTAGATATCTCTACAGACTTCTTTCTCTTTCTATGTGATGCCGCTTCCTCCTCTTTCTACTCCTCAGGTCAGATCCTAGCCAAAGGTCCATAAACGTCACTCAACAGGTGTTCTAGTGGTATCCCGAGGAAAACACATGAGCTCTTTGTGATCACCCCCAACCGCCACCCCACCACAGGTACTAACCTGAGCTTCCAAGTTGGAAAAAACATCCCATAGGGCCTGCCCAGGGTTATTGGGGCCAACTGGCTTAGAGCAACCTGCTAAAAATGCCTCATTTGGGGCAATGGGTCACTGAGAAGATCCCAGGTCACACTCTGCTTCATTCCTGTTGTACTTTCAGACCTCCAGTCTGTGAACAAGAGCCTTGCAGCAGGACAAACACTCGAGATAGAGGAAGGAGGGCTGGTTTGAAGGGCTCCATCCTCTAGGATAACAGAAACTCAGGAGGATACCAAGTCTTCCCTGGATGGTTTTCTGCAAGGAGGACAGAAAACCACAGGTGAAGGACCACCCCGTTGGAGCACTCTTAGATGCTAAAGCATGGGAACCGTGCACACCTGTTATTTTCTCAACCCCTGGCCAACTGTAACAAGCAAGGTAAATGTGATGGGACATATTCTGAGGGCACCCACGCCGGTTCGGCACCTAGCTGTTCTCCAGCTATGAAGTTAAGTCTTTGCTAAACTTTCTCTTAGGTGGATATAAAGAATAACAGCAGATGTAAGTGAGAGAGAGGTTGAGTTGCTCTGCATTGGCTTCAACCTGTGGCCAGCATGATAGACAGTGGAAGGGGGATGAGATGGAGAACCAGAAAATGTGGCTTCAAGGACCAGCCATGCAACTGGTCCGCGAGGTCATGTGATCACTCAGACTTTCAGCTTCCTCATTTCTCAAATGGGCATGATAATCCCTGCCTTGACTGTTGTTATCAAGATTCAGTGGGTCAGTGAGCATGGAAGTGTTCAGGAGACTACAAACCCCTCTGCACATGTTAGGAGTTATTACCTAGCTGTGGGCCTGGCTCTTCTTCCTGCTTCAACATAACTGTAATTCCTTTCAAGTTTATTGAGGGCAGGTCCTTACCTCCGGAGAGGCCACTTCTGGCTCCTTTCCCCACTCCCTTATTTTTTCCTCCTCAAGAAAAGAGGAGGAACACAACTGATTATTGAGAGCCCAATATTTATCAGGCCATATTTTCAAGAGCAAAAGGGCTGACTCTTGTGTTTGCTCTGATTTAATCCGCCTTCTAAAGGAAAGCACACCATTCTCTCCTTCTGGTCCACCTTTCCTGTGTGTGTCTGGGAGGGTAAATCTGGCCAGCCTTGCCCCTGGAGCCTGCCTATCTTTTCTTTGAGAGAAAGATGGGCAACTCCACCTTATTCTCCAGTCTAGCCCTCTCAGGTCCCCCACTTTGGGGAGCTTGTTCAGAACTTAATAAAGCTGGTTCTTTGACTCCTATTTGGCAAGTTATCTTTGCATCTCTTCTTTCTTTGACTTAAAATTTAAATGGGAAGAGGAGTGTCTTAAGCCCCTTGAACTCGTTACTCTTTACAGTTTTTCACAAATCCCATGTGGCAGATGGACCCCAAGGTGATCCCCCCAAATTCCCTGCCTTCTGATGTTCATATCTTTGTGTAATACCATCGCCTTAAGTGTGGGTAGAGCCTGTGACTTGCTTCCAACACTAGAACATGGAAAAGGTGACAGGATGTCACTCTCATGATTACGCCATATTAGCAGACTGGAGATAGAGACTCCCCTTGAAGTTTCATGAACTATAAAAGGCCACGCTGGAGAAGCCCATGTGACAAGGAATGGAGGTGGCCTCTAGGACCCAGGGCTTCCTCCGGAACCTGAGGGTGGCATCCAGCAGAAAGCTGAGGGTCCTCAGTAACTGAGCTGCTAGGAAACAAAATCTTCCAGCAACCTGAATGAGCTTGGAGGGGGATTCCTCCTCAGTCGAGCCTCCAGATGAGAGTGCAGCCCAGCAAATATTTGAGGGCAGCCTGTAAGACCCTGAGCAAGAGGATCCAGTTAGCCCACGCCCAGGCTCCTGACCTATATGACAGCTGTGTTAGTATTATTAATTGTGAGTTAATGGAGGTGTGTTGTTTTAGGCTGCTAAGTTTATGACAATTTTGTGGTTAGGATAATCTATACTTGTGATCTTTGATATTTGTGATGACAACTATTTCACCCATTTTCCGTTAGGACTTTACCATGCTAAGGCTACTTTCTTAGGCCTCTGCTAACACTCACCCTTGTTGGTCGCATGCCCCTCTTAGCATGTTCTGTGCACATCCTGTCTGTTCCCTGTCAGACTCTCCCATCATCATTCACTTAGAGGTGATAATTGAAACTGCGGGAGTCAGTGAGGTCATGTGAGACAGAACATGGAGAGGAAAGAACAGAACAGGACCACACCCTGGGGAATGTGCACATCTTGAGGCAGCTGGTCCAAGTCGAGATGTGCTATAATACAAAATACATGCCCAATCTCAGAGACTTGGTATGAAAGGGAAAATGTAAAATACATCATTGGTATGTTTTACAATGATTACATGCTTAAAGAATAATATTTTGGATATGTTAGCTTAAGTAAAATATGTTATTAGATTTAATTCACCTGTTTATTTTTATTGTTTTAAGACAGCTACTAGGAACTTAAAATTACATAAATGGCTCACATTTGAGGTTTACATTATATTTCTATTAGATCAATCGATTGATAGATGTTTTGGAATTATCATTTTCTGGTGCCAGGCACTGTGCTAATGATTTATGACACTATGTCATCTGATCCTCATGTAATACTGTATCGTTTCTGTTTTACAAATGAGAAAGTTGAGGTTCTGAGAACTTAAGTGACTTTCCCAAGATTGCATGAAGAATTCATCAAGAGGCAGAAATTCAAAGCCAGGTCTCGTCGACTCAGAATTCTTTGCTGGTAACCACTATGCTCTGCTGACTCCTTAGATGAATGAATGAGTGAAGGAGTGAATGAATGAGCACGAGTGTATGTTTATGATGGTGATGCAAGGTGGAATGATTGGCTCTTGCCACTAGGCTCTCTAGCCAAAGGCAAGCCTTGTTGCAGAGATGGCGCCCCGGACTCCCTTCCTCCTACCTCCCCTGTGTGAGGCTGCCACACAGCCTCCCTTGGGAATCCCTGTATCTGCCATCACTCGTCTGACCATCATTCCAGATCTCCCCCTGGCCTCTGCTCTCAGCAAGCGAACCCAGCTTTGCAGAATCGCAAGGCGACATCTGATGGCATCCGAGACTGAGCTCAGGCCTGGCACTTGGGCGTAGGCAGTTCTATGGAAGCGCCTTGGCACAATCCCAGTTCCTGCCGTGGCTGGCAGGGGAGAGCAGGTGTCCACTGGACAGAGCAGCCCTTCCTGTCAGCCCGGACCTTCCCAGGAGGGAGGTGGCTTCCCATGAAGCTCTTCCCTGCCTGTAGGGATGGAGCTCACATGTGTGGGTACAGGGCTGAGACCGTGGGGAGGTGGACCCGTATGTGCTCACCCGCTTTCTCCTGCCTCCCTGAAACCCAGAGCCGGGAAGTGACTTCCCAGGCCACTTAACTGGTAAGCGGCAAACTCTGGATTCTAATCCATATGTGTTTAACTCCAAAAGGTTTGTTCCTTTTTCCATAACCCATGCTGCCTCCCTCCTGAGCTTTCCATCTGCATCGTTCATGGTCTGCTAAGCCTCAGTTTCCTCATCAGTAAAATTGGGATGGTAATAATTGGGCTGCTGGGAGGATTCACTGAGATGAGGCATGTGAGGACCTTAGCACCGGGCTGGGCACAGCACAGACACTCTGGAAATGAGTGCAGTTATCAGCATCAGGATGGCCATTATCATTATGGGGGCCCCTGGGGTGTCTGCAGGGACTTTGGGGAAGTGGCTGGCAGTTAAGAGCATCTCTTCAAGGCTTCTGGAGTGGCCCAAGGACGCCTTCCTGGACAGCATGACTCAAGATTAACATGCAGTGGATAAGCAGTGTGTGTCCTCCCTGGAGGCCCTGCCTGGGCCACATCTGTGGTGACTTCCCGAGTTCCCAAGGCCCCGGGTGCGCCAGCAGCCTCATGGACACTCACGACGGACCTTCCTTCAGCCCCGTGGAGGCGGCAGCCGCCCAGCCAGCCCTGATGGGGCAGCTCCCGGACGGGAAGGCCTGCAGCCCCCGGAAGCAGCGTGCCTGTCTTGGGTCATTTGCTTGAACCCCATCACTTCAGCTTTTGGGTGACGCCAGACATATTCCGATGTCCTTTCTATCGTGTGCATGAGTGAGAGCGGGGCCACCAACTACCAGCAGCTCTGGGAGACACACCGTGTGAAATGTGAACAGAGCTGAGGTTTCCCAGTGGAACCCCGTGGCAGGGAGGCTGACTGCTCCTTTGCCGTTTCCGGAAACTTTGGGAAGGCCAAGTGGGATGTGCAAGTACCTTCAGCGGGATGGCTGGGCTCTACTCTGGGGGACGAGTGAGGGAGAGTGTCTCCAGGAGACCAGCTCTGACCCCCCTCACCTTCCTGCCTGGCTCCTCCTGGGCCCTGGGGAGCCTTCAGGGTCTGGTGCTAAGACCGGCTCCTGGAGGACTTCCAAAGAGGCAGAGTCTACTGTTCTCAGAGACGCCAAGGACTTTTTTTCAGAGGATTCAGGTGGGTTGGAGAGAGACAGCACAATTCACAAAATAAATCAGAGCCTGATACTGCCGTCAGCCCAGGAGACAAATATTTATACTATTTATCTTTATATCACTGACACTCCCTAGGGAAGCTGATCTGTATAGAATAACATGCTGCTTAGGAGGTAAAAACATTTTAAAGTTTCTGAGGGCCACGTTTATGGTTTGGCAACACTTATGGCTTCCCCAGCCAGGGACAGGGATGGGGGTAGGGGGTGGGAGTGGGGAGGGAAGGTGGAGGGGACGCGGATGGACGGAGGGTGGCTGCAGGAATGCGCTCCCTGGGGACTTCTGCATGTTAAACTGTGCGGTGAGAACCGACCCGCCTTGAGAAAAGGTGGGGGAATGTGGCCCAGCCCTCACTGTTCCCCCATTATACGTCTCACAGCACAGAGAGGGTAAGCCATCCACCCAAGGGTACACAGCTCTAAGTCAATCTTGGCGTCTGATCTCCAGTCTCAGCTCCCAGGCACCCATCCTGACCCAGGCCCTGTCCGCCTCTAACTCCCTGCTCAACCAGACTCCAGGCCAGGCCCAGCCAGAATCCAGCCCCACCGGGCCCCACTCTAGCCACACTGACTGCCTCCAGATTCTCCGGGCCAACTGCCGCGCTCCCTTGCAAGGCCCCAATCTTCACAGGCAAGGGCACCACTGTGTCTGCTGCACGAAGTTCTCTCAAGCCAGACAGGAAGCAGACCCAGAGAAGGGAGCAGAGCAGCCAACCAGGAGGGGGAACATTCCTTCCCACTGGGGGGCCGGCCAAGGGGGAGATGGGGTCTGGAACGGTTTGCGGGTCAGCAAGGAGGGTGAAGAAGAGCCTCATAATTCAGGCATTCCTGCGCTCCACCGCCTGCCCCAGGCCCTGAGCGGGGATTGAATGAGACAAGCTTCCTGGCCACAGCGTCTCCCAGGTCAGCCAACAGAGGAGGCAGCTGGGAGAAGTGCAGTGAGGTGAGGAAAGGCTTGGCTGCCCAAAGGCAATTCCCCTCTGCCCTCAGCCAGCCTGATGCAGGTGGTGAACTGTGCTCCATGGAGTCTGAGGAAGCCTTACAGGAACGGCCCTGCACACTGCCCTCGCGGACTTAGGACCTGGCTCGAGAGACAGGACTCCCGCAGCGGGAGGGTCTGAGCCCCCAGGATGCCAGAGCCCAGGGCGGATGTTCCAGACAGAGGCACACAGTGCAAGGTCCTCTCTAGTTCAGGGAGGGGGAGTGACACGGACAGACCTCAAGAAAAAGGCTGGGTCTTCCACAGGAAAAACTTAGACCACCTGAGAGGAGCAAGGAGAGACAAGGGATGGCTCAGAAAACGGTGCTGCTGCAGTTTTAGCGGGAACTGCCCCTGCCTGCACGTGGCCTCTGGTCCCCTTCCTCTGCCCCCGCCCCCGCGGAGCTGACAGCCCTGAACAATGGCTGGCATGCTGTAAGCACACGTCATTCATTTGCCTACCTTAAGGGAGGCCTGTAAGTCTTTCACTGTGTGTGTTTTCATCAAGAAGTAATCTTTACGACCACAAAAAATGTCCAATAACATTTCTCTCCCCTGGCAAGCATCCCCCGTATATCAAAGGCTCAAATACACAGTGTGAAAGCTTGCAGGGACAGGTGTTGGTGAGAGCTTTATAGCAGCCTGCAGGAGCTGTCTGAGCGTCACATGGGCTCACACAAATCTCACGTGGCTCCGGGAACGGACAACTGGCCCGCAGAAAGAGATTCCTCCCACGTGTGTTCGTTCTGCCTTTCTTCTGGAAACGCTTCTCCAGGCCAGGCACTGGGCCAGGCACAAGGGACACAGACATCACCACGTCAGTCTGCTTGTCCCCGAGAAGCTGGTTTTGCCGCATGCTGTTCTACGTGCTTTGTATGTTGTAACTTCTTTAATCCTTGGAAAAGCCCCAGAAGGTACTCTGACATTCCCCATATTACAGATGGGGAAACTGAGCCCCAGGGCAGTTGAAGTAACTTGCCCAAGGTTACAGGGCTGGTCAGTGGCAGAGCTGCTTTGCTTGCATGTTTCATCTACCGGACTGTGAACATCCCAGGGTCAGGGCTGAGTGTTGTTCATCTTGGCACCGGGCTGAGCACAAAGGAGTCCTCCGGAAAATGCTGGCAAATGTATGAGCATGAACATGAGAGCCAGAAGGGAGCACAGGCCCGTCTAGAACCTAACTCCTACATTGCACGTGAAGCCACCGAACCCCAGAGAGCAGAGGGAGCTTCTCTAAGGAGTGACCTTCTTAGGACCAGAGTTTCCTGGCCCCTTCCACACCAGTGCACTTGGATGTCTGCACACTTTTTATCTGGGAGTACCTCTAATAAGCAAAGGGAGGAAGACATTCTATGGATGAAGCAGCCGTCGTGAGCCAGACACGACATCAGGCTCTTGATGTGTCCACCCAGCTCACCTCTCAAGTGAGGAGGGCAGATCGACCCAGCTTGGGGCACTCTGAAGTTGGGTGCTTTCCACTGCATGGAGCTCCACTCAGCCTGCCCCTCACTGGGCAGGCTCTACCCCTCTCTTCAGGGGCCTGGCACAGGGCTAGGTGCAGGAAGGAGGCTCAGGAGAGGTCCCTGTCTCTCTGGGGTCCACCCTCATGACCAGAGGACCTGGCTTGCAAAGGAAACCAGCTCACACCCAGACCTGTTCTGTAGGTGCAGTGGATCCAGGGACACAGTTCACATGGACTGGAATCTACTACTGTCTCTGCCAAGGGCTCCTGATAGTTTCAGGGTCATGCTTTTGTCTACAGACTACTGTCTGTCCCTCTCCATTTTCCTTACCAAGCTCTATTCTTCATGACACAAAGACCCATCAAACAAAGTACTGTCATGTATTTGTTCTATACTATTGGATTTATTTATAGTTTATAGTAATTTATATTTTATACTCCTGGATTAGAACATCAACAAACTGTTCACTGCTATACCCCAAGTGCCTAGAACAATGCCAGGTACATATTAATTGCTTAATAAAACTTTTTTAAAATAAATAAATGACAACAAAAGAAAACACATCAACAAAAGACAAAAACCACATGATCGGGCTTCCCTGGTGGCGCAGTGGTTGAGAGTCCGCCTGCCGATGCGGGGGACACGGGTTCGTGCCCCAGTCCAGGAAGATCTCACATGCCACGGAGAGGCTGGGCCCGTGAGCCATGGCCGCTGAGCCTGCGCATCCGGAGCCTGTGCTCCGCAACGGGAGAGGCCACAACAGTGAGAGGCCCGCATACCGCAAAAACAAACAAACAAACAAAAAAACTCACATGATCATCTCAATAGATGTAGAAAAAGCATTAGATAAAATTCAACATCCATTCATGATAAAAATCTTACCAAAGTGGGTATAGAGGGAACACATCTCGACAAAATAAAAGCTATTTATGACAAACCCACAGTCAACATAATACTCAACAGTGAAAAGCTGAAAGCCTTCCCGCTAAAATCTGGAACAAGACAAGGATGCCCACTCTTACCACTTCCATTCAACATAGTATTGGAAGTCCTAGCCACAGCAATCAGATGAGAAAAAGAAGGAAAATATATCCAAGTTGGAAGGGAAGAGGTAAAATTGTCATTAAATTCAGATGACATAATACTATATATGGAAAATCCTAAAGACTGCACCAAAATTACTAGAACTGATAAATGAATTCAGCAAGGTACCATGATGCAAGATTAATATACAGAAATCTGTTGCATTTCTTTACACTAACAATGATATATCAGAAAGGGAAAGTAAAAAAAAAAAAAATCCCTTTTAAAATCGCATCAAAAAAATAAAATACTTAGGAATAAACCTAACCAAGGAGGTGAAAGACTTATATGCTGAGAACTATAAAACATGGATAAAGCAAATTGAAGGTGATTCCAAGGAGTGGAAAGATATCTCACGCTCTTGGATTGGAAGAATTAATATTGTTAAAATGGCCATACCACCCAAAGAAAGCTACAGATTTAACGTGATCCCTATCAAATTACCTATGACACTATTCACAGAACTAGAACAAATAATCCTAAAATTTATATGGAACCATAAAAGACCCAGAATTGCCAAAGCAATACTGAGGAAAAAGAACAAAGCTGGAGGCATAACCCTCCCATACTTCAGACAATACTACAAAGCTACAGTAATCAAAACAGCATGCTAATGGCACAAAATCAAACATATGGATCAATGGAACAGAAATGAGAGCCCAGAAATAAACCCGTACATTTATGGTCAATTAATCTTTGACAAAGGAGGCAAGAATATACAGTGGGGAAAACACAGTCTCTTCAGTAAGTGGTGTTGGGAAAACTGGACAACCACATGTAAATCAGTGAAGTTAGAACATGCCTTCACATCATACACAAAAATAAACTCAAAATGGCTTAAAGACTTCAATAGAAGACTTGACACCATAAAACTACTGGAAGAGAACACAGGCAAAACATTCTCAGATATAAGTCACTGTAATGTTTTCTTAGGTCAGTCTCTGAAGGCAATAGAAATAAAAGCAAAAAAAAAAAAATGCAGAGAAAGTTTTTGACAAAATTCAACACCCATTTATGATAAAAACACTCCAGAAAGTAGGCATAGAGGGAACTTTCCTCAACATAGTAAAGGCCATATATGACAAACCCACAGCCAACATCGTCCTCAATGGTGAAAAACTGAAAACAGTTCCACTAAGATCAGGAACAAGGCAAGGTTGCCCACTCTCACCACTGTTATTCAACATAGTTTTGGAAGTTTTAGCCACAGCAATCAGAGAAGAAAAGGAAATAAAAAGAATCCAAGTCAGAAAAGAAGTAAAGCTGTCACTGTTCGCAGATGACATGATACTATACATAGAGAATCTTAAAGATGCTACCAGAAAACTACTAGAACGAATCAATGAATTTGGTAAAGTAGCAGGATACAAAATTAATGCACAGAAATCTCTTGCATTCCTATACATTAATGAGGAAAAGTCTGAAAGTGAAATTAAGAAAACACTCCCATTAATCACTGCAACAAAAAGAAAAAAATATCTAGGAATAAACCTACCTAAGGAGACAAAAGACCTGTATGCAGAAAATTATAAGAAACTGATGAAAGAAAATAAAGATAATACAAATAAATGGAGAGATATACCATGTTCTTGGATTGGAAGAATCAACATTGTGAAAATGACTTTACTACCCAAAGCAATCTACAGATTCAATGCAATCCCTATCAAACTACCACTGGCATTTTTCACAGAACTAGAACAAAAAATTTCACAATTTGTATGGAAACACAAAAGACTCCGAATAGCCAAAGCAATCTTGAGAAAGAAAAACGGAGCTGGAGGAATCAGGCTTCCTGACTTCAGACTATACTACAAAGCTACAGTAATCAAGACAGTATGGTACTGGCACAAAAACAGAAATATAGATCAATGGAACGGGATAGAAAGCCCAGAGATAAACCCATGCACATATGGTCACCTTATCTTTGATGAAGGAGGCAAGAATATACAATGGAGAAAAAGCCCCTTCAATAAGTGGTGCTGGGAAAACTGGACAGCTACATGTAAAAGAAGGAAATTAGATCACTCCCTAACACCATACACAAAAGTAAACTCAAAATGGATTAAAGACCTAAATGTAAGGCCAGACACCATCAAACTCTTAGAGGAAACCATAGGCAGAACACTCTATGACATAAATCACAGCAAGATCCTTTTTGATCCACCTCCTAGAGAAATGGAAATAAAAACAAAAATAAACAAATGGGACCTAATGAAACTTCAAAGCTTTTGCACAGCAAAGGAAACCATAAACAAGACAAAAAGATAACCCTCAGAATGGGAGAAAATATTTGCCAATGCAGCAACTGACAAAGGATTAATCTCCAAAATTTACAAGCAGCTCACACAGCTCAGTATCAAAATAACAAACAATCCAGTCCAAAAATGGCAGAAGACTAGATAGACTTTTCTCCAAAGAAGATATACAGACTGCCAACAAACACATGAAAGGATGCTCAACATCACTAATCATTAGAGAAATGCAAATCAAAACTACAATGAGATATCATCTCACACCGGTCAGAATGGCCATCATCAAAAAATCTAGAAACAATAAATGCTGGAGAGGGTATGGAGAAAAGGGAACCCTCTTGCACTGTGGGTGGGAATGTAAATTGACACAGCCACTGTGGAGAACAGTATGGAGGTTCCTCAAAGAAACTAAAAATAGAACTACCATATGACCCAGCAATCCCACTACTGGGCATATACCCTGAGAAAACCATAATTGAAAACGAGTCATGTACCACAATGTTCATTGCAGCTCTATTTACAATAGCCAGGACATGGAAGTAACCTAAGTGTCCATCAACAGATGAATGGATAAAGAAGATGTGGCACATATATACAATGGAATATTACTCAGCCATAAAAAGAATGAAATTGAGTTATTTGTAGTGAGGTGGATGGACCTGGAGTCTGTCATACAGAGTGAAGTAAGTCAGAAAGAGAAAAACAAATACCGTATGCTAACCCATATATATGGAATCTAAAAAAAATAAAATAAAAGGTCATGAAGAACATAAGAGGCAGACCTACTAGAGGATGGACTTGAGTATATGGGGAGGGGGAAGGGTAAGCTGGGACAAAGTGAGAGAGTGGCATGGACATATATACACTACCAAACGTAAGATAGAGAGCTAATGGGAAGCAGCTGCATAGCACAGGGAGATCAGCTCGGTGCTTTGTGACCACCTAGAGGGGTGGGATAGGGAGGTTGGGAGGGAGGGATACACAAGAGGGAAGAGATATGGGGACATATTTATATGTATAACTGATTCACTTTGTTATAAAGCAGAAACTAACACACCATTGTAAAGCAATTATACTCCAATAAAGATGTTTAAAAAAATGAAATAAAATAAACAAATGGGACCTAAGCAAACTTATAAGCTTTTGCACAGCAAAGGAAACCATAAAGAAAATGAAAAGACAACCTATGGAATGGGAGAAAATATTTGTAAGTAATGTGACTGACAAGGAATTAATTTCCAAAATATACAAATAGCTCATACAACTCAATAACAACAACAACAAAAAAACCCAGTCAAAAAATGGGCAGAAGATCTAAGTAGACATTTCTTCATAGAAGACATACAGAGCACCAAGAGGCACATGAAAAGATATTCAACACTGCTTATTATTAGGGAAAAGCAAATCAAAACTACAATGAGGTATCACCTCACACCAGTCAGAATGGCCATCATTAAGAAGTCTACAAATAATAAATGCTGGAGAGGGTGTGGAGAACAGAGAACCCTCCTATAGTGTTGGTGGGAATGTAAATTTGTGCAGCCACTATGGAAAACAGTATGGAGGTTTTCCAAAAAAACAAAAATATGGTTGCCATATGATCCAGCAATCCCACTCCTGGGCATATACCCAGAGAAAACTCTGATTGGAAAAGATACACGCACCTCAACATTCATTGCAGCATTATTTACAGTAGCCAAGACATGGAAGCAACCTAAATGTCCATCAACAAATTAACGGATAAACAAGATGTGGTATATATGTACAATGGAATACTACTCAGTCATAAAAAAGAACAAAATAATGCCATTTGCAGCAACATGGATGGACCTAGAAATTATCATACTAAATGAAGTAACTCAGGTAAGACAAATATCATAAGATATCACATATGTAGAATCTAAAAAAAATGGTATAGTAGCTCTATTTTTAGTTTCTTAAGGAACCGCCATACTGTTCTCCACGGTGACTATGCCAATTTACGTTCCCACCAACAGTCTGGGAGGGTTCCCTTTCCTCCACACCCTCTCCAGCATTTGTTGTTTGTAGATTTTTTGATGATGGCCATCCTGACAATCCCACTCCTGGGCCTATATCTGGAGAAAAACATTGTTTGAAAGAATATGCACTACAATGTTCATTGCAGCGTTGTTTACAATAGCCAAGACATGGAAGCAACCTAAACGGCCACTGACAGATGAATGCATAAAGAAGATGTGGTACATGTATACAATGGACTATTACTCAGCCATTAAAAAGAAATAAGTCAGACAGAGAAAGACAAATATCACATGATTATATGTGGAATCTAAAAAAATGATACAAATGAACGTATTTACAAAACAGAAACAGACTCATAGACTTAGAGAACGAATTTATGGTTACCAGAGGGTAAGGTTGGGCGGAGGGATAAATTGGGAATTTGAGGTTGACATGTACACACTGCTATATTTAAAATAGATCACCAACAAAGACCTACTGTATAGCACAGGAAACACTGCTCAATATTCTGTAATAACCTAAATGGGAAAAGAATTTGAAAAAAATAGATAAATGTGTATGTATAACTGAATCATTTTGCTGTACACTTAAACTAACACAACATTGTTAATCAACTATATTCCAATATAAAATAAAAAATAAAGTATTATTTCAACTATTATCAGTTGAAAAAAAATTTTTAATGATATAAATGAACTTATTTATAAAACAGAAATAGACTCACAGACATAGAAAACAAACTTATGGTTACCGAAGGGGAAAGGGGGTGGGAGAGGATAAATTAGGAGTTTGGGATTAGCAGATACAAACTACTATATATAAAATAGATAATAAAGTCCTACTGTATAGCACAGGGAATTATATTCAATATCCTATAATAAACCATAAAGGAAAAGAATATGAAATATATATATATATGTATGTATATACAACTGAATTACTTTGCTGTGCACCAGAAACTAACACAACATTGTAATCAACTATACTTCAGTTAAAGAAAATAGAAGACATTCTTAAGAACGTTTGGGGGCTTTCACAATAAAAAATTCTGCCATAAGAGAATTGACTAGAAAGGGGCATGAGGGTAATTTTGGGGGTGATAAAAATGTTCATTTCTTGTTTGGGGTGGTAGTTAAATGGGTGTATAGAATTGTCAAAAACTCATTGAACACTTAAGATTTGTTCATTTTATTGTAAAAAATTATACTTCAATTAAAAGAGAAAGAATAGCTATGGAAAAAAGAAAAGAATGGACCCCTTTGAGAATCTGAAGAAATTCAATAGATCTATGGATCCTGCCTCTCCCAACAGTACACACATGTACACACACACACACACACACACACACACACAGACACACACACATACACTGCTACATAAATATCTGAAGGTCATGGGTTAGGGAATTCCCCACAATGTCTGGTCATCCAGGTTCCTCCCCTGGTAAAATTCCTGCCAGCCAAAATCTGATTTGCTCTAAGCAGAAACAATGCCATACAGGTGCCATCTTTAAGGGAGCAATCTGGGGGTCTCCCCTCTCAGTGGGACAAGGAGATTGTGAAGCCATTTGGATCTCCTTCCGATGCTCCACCATGGCCCCCGGAGATGCTCTCTCTGGGCCTATCCATGGCGCTGCCCAGGGGATGCTGAAGTGAGTCTCAGCTTTGTTTCCCTCCTAATAGGGAGAAACCTGGCTGTTGGAACCGATTTACTCTCTACGCCCTCTGCCGCAGCCTCTAAGCATGGCTAATGAGTACGCTTGACCTCACAGGCTCACCCCAGCAGCTCCGCAAATGTCACCCAAGATCTCTCCTGACATCCAAATGCAGAGGGCACAGTATTTTCAATTAAAAGTTATATCCTCCCATGTTTCGTTTCTCTACTCTTTCAAAAGCAACTTGCTGATAATTCCGGGCCCTTTGATGCCGAGCCAAGGGGCCAGGGTCGCTTTCTCACCTGAGTAGAATGTATTAATTTAACTTTCAGAGGAAGCTCAGGCTGTGGATGGCTCAGGGTTTCCACCAGCCGTGGTGAGGCCCAGAACAAAAGCGTATCTATCCTGGCCAAGGGCTGTGACTGGGGCATGGAGACATGCATAGGGGCAGGGGCTAGAGATGCCTGAGGACATGGTGACATGGATGCAAATGGAGGGGATGCTAAAAGGGGGTCTCGAGCCCATCAGAGCATCCCTGGCGTAAGGTGTAGCCTTAGCCCTGTGCTGCATCTCTGGGGTCCTGGCCTCTGGCCTCATTGCCACGCTGGCTCCAACACCACCTTTGCAGCTCTGCCTGAGTTAGATGCTCATCCTGTCTGGGGCACCCTCTGACCCAGGGGAGCTGATGGTCTACTCCAGGCTGAGACCAGGCCTGCTCTGACCCAAGGCAGAGGGAGAGGCATCACAGTGGGGACGTGATGGGAGTGATCTGGGAAGGTCTCCCTGCTCCAAAAGCTCTCTCCCACTGTCCCATCATAACACCTGAAGTTCCATCACTATAGACCCTTTCTTTGGATGAAACCTCTGGCTCTGCCATAAGGAGACATTGGGCAGCTTTGAACCGCTTTGACTCTTATTTATAAGATGGAGACACTAGTATCTACCTCCTTGGGTTGATTTAACAATTAAATGAAGTAATCCGTGTAAAGTTCCTAGTGTGGTTCTTGGCATAGAAAAGGTGTGCAGTTGACACTGGTTCTTTTAGCCCCTCCCTTTACCTTCTTCAAGCGTGTCTGAGTTCAGAACTTTTCTAACAAAGAGGTGGCAGATGATGGGATGAGGGGAGGGTGGGGAGGGGAAACAGGAGAGAAATCAGTTCACAGCCCAAGCCATTATTCAAGGAAAGAGGTAAAGAGGGAGGGAGGAAGGTAAGGAAGTGAGTTAGGAGGAAAGGAGTTAGGAAGTTAGTAAGAAAGAAAGAAAGGAAGAAGAAAGAAAACACCGCTACTTACCCTAGGCCAGGCCCCGTCCAGGGTGCTGAGGGTAAAGAGGCAGGAATGACCTGCCCTTAGAAGTACCCGTCTGGTAGTAGGGCTGGGTAGGGAGTGGGGCAGAGTAGCAAACAGGCCCACTTATTATGGGGTGGTGAGTGATGACTGCGGAAGCAGGAGACTCAACCAGGTTGTTCAAGACACCCCCATCATCACCCAGCAAACTCTCCTCTATGGCTCCCCTCCATCAGGGGACCCATGGTCAGCCATGACCCACCATAATTCCCCCAGTCAGTTCCCCACCCACCTCTCAGCCCCTTCCCCTGCTCCCCTGGCAGCAACAGGACCACTGAGCTGTGGGTCGTATTTACATGCTTCCCGGCCTCCAGGCCTTTGCTCCTGCTGGCTCTTCTGACTGAAACACCCTTCAACCCAACCCTCCAACATGGCTGACCCTATGGAAGAAGAGCTCAAGAAACAGAACCTATGATTATGGACCGGAAGTCTCAGCGCAGACATCCCCTCCTCCCCACGGCCTTCCTCTCTGCTGCGTTTCCTCTGCTGTGCTCCCCCAGCACCCTATCACCTGCCATTTATCCCATGTCTCGCTCACCACGGTACCCGCTGCAACTAGCTCACTGCCTAGCGGTGCACAGCAGGGGCTCAAGGAAAGTGTGTTGATGATGATGACCGGCTGAGCTCTGGGGTGAGTGAGCAGATCAGGCCTTGCCCTCAGGGGGCTCCCCACGAAGTCTAGTGGGAAGATAGACACTAATCAGATAAAAATGCTAATTCATTAATAATCACAAGTAATGATAAAGCTGATGGAGAACAGATTCTGGGAACCATGGGAGTGGGCAGCAGGGGGACTGTACCTAGTCGTGGTGGTCTTGAGGGTGTCTCTGAGGTGTGACCTTTGAGCTCGCAGCAGGATGAGAGGAGACTACAGAAGGGGTGGCAGAGGCACAGGCCTCCAGGTGGAGGAAGCAGCATTACCAAGGCCCTAGGAGGCAGGGGGCATTCCAGACACTTAGGGAAGGCCAGTGTGGCCAGGATGCAGAAAGCAGAGGGAGCATGGTGAGAGCGGGGGCTGAGAGCTGAGCACCAACCCTGTCTGCCGGACCTTGTCGGCCATGCCTGGCGTTTGGTCTTGATTCTGAGTCCTAACTATTGTAGGCGTGGCTTTGAGGCACACCTGCCCTCATGGGAACTGGTGCTACTTCCAGATCTGACCTGGGGAGGCATTCACGCCAGATTTTTGGGTGATTTGGGGGTGGAGAAGTTGCCAGATGTGAAGGAGGGCCGAGCTAGCTGCTGAAGGACTAGAGGACGAATCCAGCCCTGGGGAAGGGGCTGGTGAGAGCTATAGGACATTGGGACCCAGACAAGCAGGCTGAAGGAGACAGTTAGCCTCAGCCAGAAACCGGATGAATCAGGAAGTCCAGAGACAAAGACTGAGGTCAGACGGAGGGCCATGAAGCAAGGAGAGAGTGGCATGGCTCGCCCCCATCACCGCCCCCGCATCGGCATTTATTCACACGGCATCCAGCTGAGGACAACCCAGCCAGTCCGTGATCTGGTGGCTTTCAGCCTTCTCAGCCAGCCTGAGATACCCGAACAGGGCTGTCCTGGGCCGAGGTGGGGCTGAGAACTGGGCCACATCAGAAGCAAGAAGCTCAGCCACCCAGATGGGGCCCGGCAAGCCTTGTCCCACTGAGCAGGGCTTAAATTAGACACCCTGCCCTAACCAACAGGGCTTTCATTTCTCTTTTTTGAACCTTATACATTTTTTGTTTGCTTTTGGTTTGGACATAGAAGGATATCAACATTAAATTTGGAAAATCACAGCAGCTTCCACAACCTACTAAAACAGTAAACAGAAGAGGGAAAGGGACCCGCAGGGGCAGACACAATTCCCCATGTGGGCAGGGGGTGTTGGGTGGAACGTCTGGTCCAAGATGACTAAGGCTTACTCAGAGCTCATTCTAGGCCAGCCCTGTTCCAAGCAACTTTAGTATATTAGCTTGTTCATCTTCCCAACGACTCTTATTATTAACGGTTTGTGGATAAGGAACTTCAGGAAGAGAAAGGTTAAGTGACTTTCCCAAGGTCACGCAGCTACTAAGGAAGAATTCAGAGTCCACAGCCTCTGCTCTTGACCACATCACACTCAGTGTCTCAGTATGTCTTCAAGCTGCTAAGAGACATGCCAAGTTGGTCTTCAAGAGTCACTCAGGTTTGATAGGACAAGATCTGATACGAGTGGTTCTTTCATTCATTTCCAACATACTTATTTAGCACTCACTGTAGGAACGAATCTAGAGAAGAACCGGGAAAGAGCGCTCAGGTGGAGGGAACAGCATATGCAAAGGCCAAGAGAGGGCAGCACGTCATCTAAGGAACTAAAGAAACTCAGGGTGGCTGGAGTAATACAAGGATGCTCACAGCCAGCCTTGCCCCTGGCACCGTCCCTTCTATTGCTCTTTTCCCAGCTGCATCCTCATCACCCTTCTTATTGCCATAATAAGCGCTAACATCCATTGCGTGCTTAGGACGTACCCTCGTGACAGGTACGTACCTGTTTTAGAAGCTCCCAGCCCTCGTCCCCACATTCCCATTGTTCTGTGCACCTGTCTGCCACGCTCCCACCCCTCCCGCTAGTTTGCTCTGCCCCCTCTAAGTCCTGGTCAGGTTTCCCCTGCCCAACAGTCCCCCCCGGTCCCCGCAGGTCAGATTCTGTGCCCGGCAGGACCCGGGCATCTCACAGCCGCCGGGTTCCCTCCCTTGCTGTGTCTGATGCAGGGTGGAGGAAAGGGTGGAGGGCGGTGCAGAGGGTCAGCAGACCGATTTTGGTTTTTTCCTAACAGGTTTCCTAGGCATCTTTGAATTAATGGCGCAGAGATAAAGGAGGCATTTCGGCTACTCTCCAAAGCGGCTGTGAAGCCAGGCCAGGGACCCGCTGAGAAATAGCCCTACCCCTTCCCCCTACTGTGGGTACCCGTATCCAAGGGAACGGCAGGCTCAGTGCTTCTCGAGCCGCATTTGCAGCCTGGCTGGCAGAGAGACCGGGGAAGCCAAACCATCTGAGAGAGGAACCTACCGGTAACGAGAGCCCCTTTCCGGCTTTGTGCGGAGCTTCTAGCCAGCGGAGCCCCAGTGTGCTTCAGGAGAGGAAAGAGGAGGAAGGCGGGAGCCATTTTGTTGGCTTCTCTGAAAAAGCCTGTGTGTGTGTACTTTTGTGAGCTGGTGTGTCTGGCAGTGGGGGTGTCTAGGTGTCTCAGACTATGATGCAGGTGTCAAGAGCAGGGGCTCTGGAGCTTACCTGCCTCATTCCAAAGCCCAGCACTGTTACTTACTATCTGTGTGACGTTGGGCAAGTTCCTTAGCCTCTCTGAGCTTCAGCTTAGCGCGTCTAGCTAGTGTTTTCATGGTTCAGTGTTGTTATTACTTAGGGTCTCTTAGTGGGTTTATGTGCCTGCTTTATGGATCTGTGGGATTCTTGTAGGCAACTCAGTGGATAGAAAATGTGGCCTGGAGCCAGGAGAGCTTTCACTGTGGATCCTTTCCTGGCCAAGGCCGTGGACATTGGTAGCCAGACTCTTTCACGTCTGGAGTCTGGGGGCCGAGACTCTTGGGAGGGCCTGGCTCGTTGTAGGATGAACATATAGGGAGCTCCCACAGAAATCAGTCCCCGACTCACACTATCACACCTGGTACAGTCCTCAGGGATCACCCAGGAGCCCAAATCCCTCTCTTAAAGATGGGGAAACTGAGGCCTAGGGTCCTTGGTTCCTTCCTTGCTGTGTCTGAAGCAGGGAGGGTGGCTGTCAGTGCAGACAGTCTTGGGCCTATTTTGTTCTTTCCCAACAGATTTCCTATCAGGCCAGGTCCTCAGTGAAGCAGTGGCCAAGACAAGGTGGGAACTGAGGGCTTCTGCCACCCTGGAGAAACACACAAGCATCCCCAGACCCAACGAGAAGGGGACAACTTATCCCAGGGCTAAGTATACCGTAGGCACTCAATAAATAGCTTTTTTTTTGGCCCTGCCTTCAAGGATCTCTCCGGTGCCTCTCAGCCACCACTTCAGTCCCTCTACCCGTCCTTGCACCCATCTCAGAGTTAAGAGCACCTACTGTGTGCCAGGCTTGGGACTAGGTGGTGAGTACAGTCATGGCGTCTGCTCTCTAGAAGCTTATGGCCTAGTAGGGGGGATGGGCTTTAATCAGAGCACCCCACAGGTATATGCAAATGAAGGAAGAGTAATCACTGTTCTCACTGAGGAAGAAGAAATGAGGAAGGTGCAGAAGGAGAGCCCAATCCAGTCCTTCCAATAAAGTGATGTTGGAACTCAGATCTGAAGGATAGGGTGAGGGCCGCTCAGGGGAGGAACTGGCACCCGCCAAGTATCTGAGATGGCGGCATGCCTGGGGCACAGGAGTGGAAAGAAATAACTCACCCAGGTGATCAGACACAGACAGTGCACCAGAGTTGTTTGTAGGCTCACAAGAGACCCCCGTGGGGGCTCGGCCCCCTCTCTCAGGAGAGAGGAGGATGTGTGTGTGTGGGGACCGGGGTACTATTGGCAGATGGCAGATGGCAGGTGTGGGAGAGCAGGCCGCACCCACACGCATGCGTGCCTGTCCCCATGCTGCTCTGCTCCCCAGTTATTTGCAGCCTCCCCTCCAGCTGTTTGCAGCTCTTCCTCCCAGGCATTTGCAGTTCAACACTCCAGCTCTCTGCAGTCGCTCCCCGCTTCCTCGCAGGCCTCGTCCTCAGGAGTGTGCAGTCACCGCCCCAGCTGTTCGCAGCTACCACCCTCGGCTCTTAACCATCCCTCTCCGCATGTTTGCAGCCACCGCCCCTGTGATTTGCAATTTGCACCTGCTCTGGGCATCAGGTAAGGCTTGCTCAAGATTAGTTCTAACAACAACAGCAGTTAGTATTAGCTAATAACTGGGTGCCTGTTTTATGCGAGGGGCTGTACCACGTGCTTTTATATGTACGCTCTGGTCTGATCTTACAGCAACCCCGTCATCTGTTCACGAACTGTCTCTGGCATGTCTACTAAACATCGGCTCTGCCAGGTGCTGTGTATAGAGTGAAGACCAGAACAGGTCACTGTCCTCCTGGAGCTTGTGGTCTCATGAAGGAGACAGGTGTTCATAAAGCAATGACACCCGTAAGTGTGTGATCATACAGCGAGGCGGTTCCACGCAGAAAGCAGAGGTACTTGAGATGAACAGGTGATCAGAAGAGGCCCCCCTGGGGCGATGAATCTTGAGTCGGGAGCTGGAGAATGAGCACGATTAGACATGGCCGGGGCGGGGGTGGGGTGAGGGATGAGAAGAGCCTCCAGGCAGATGGGGACCCACACTGAGTGACCTGGTCAGATCGGCTGTGAAACTGTTGCTCTATGTAAAGAATGACTTGTAGGGGTACAAGAGTGAAAGCACCAACCATCCAGGGGAGAGACGAGGGAGCCTTGGACTAGGGGGTGGCAGGCACTAGAGGGAGATTTTAGGAGGCAGACAGACAGGACCGGGTGATGGGGAGGGCAGAGGCCAAGATGGCTTCCAGGTTTCTGATCTGGGCTACTGGATGACCAGTGGTCCCATCCTCTGAGCTGGGAGCAGGGAGGAGGACCAGGGCAGGGGAAGGGGGAGCACGAGGGCAAGGGATAAGGAGCTGGATGACACTGGGAAGAGGCCTTTGCAACAGGGCTGCTCAGCGGCGGGCGCCCAAGCCTCGGGCTCTGAGACGGACTCTGTGTTCAAACCCTAGGCTTCCTCCTAGTTGTTTCTCCTGAGCAGGTTCGACTTCCTCATCAGTAACACGTAGGGGGCGGGGAGAGATTATCCCGAAGCCTATTGGTCTGTGAGTACTTTAAATGAGTTGTTGTCGTTTATACCCCAGACCGCAGCTTGGCGCATGGCACATGGTAGGAACTCACTGAATTGTTGTTGAATAACTGAACGATGATGGACCAATGAGGTGGGGCCTGGGGTGAGTTGTAGGAGACTTGCTAGTGGGTGGGGAAAGGGTGTCCCTGGCGGAGGGAACAGCCGGTGCGCAAGCAGAGAGACGCGGAAGGGCGTGGTGCACTCAGGACACCAGACCTAAAGTATTCTAAGTGGAGCAGAGGACACGTGGAGGGTCAGGCAAAGGCTCAGGCTGGGGAAGCAGGCAGGGCCTAGGTCACAAGGCCCTGTAAGTTCTGCAGAGGCATTTGGACTAGACCCTGAGAGTCCAGGGGAGCCGCAGAGGACTCAGAGCAAGAAATGGCAGGGCCTGGGAGCCCTAAGGAGGATGAATTAAAGCAGGGGAGACTGGGGGCTGAGGGCTCATTAGAAGCCTTCTACAGCAATCCAGGTGAGGGATGGTCTTTTATTTTTATTTTTATTTTTTAATTCAGTGTTTTTGTGCACTTAGCAGGTACCGAGAACATGTTAGGGCTTCATCCTCCAGGATATGGCTAATCCAGTTTGATCACCTGTCTCTCCCCTCCCTTCCACCCACCTTGGGACATTCTCTCTCTCCCAGGGAACACTCTTCCCTTTAGGAAGGTCGGGCCAGGGCAGGAAAGAACCAGCATCAACACCTTGGTGAGTGGTTCTGGAGACCGTAATTAGGAAGGGTCATAATTAGATCTGGTCTGAGACCATGGCTCTCCTTTTGGGGACAGGCCTGGTCCCCAGAGTGTCCACTGTCTCAGTCCTTCTCTCCCTGCAGCTGAAGAATGTCTCCATGGTCAAGGCCAAAGTGAGAATGAGTGAAGTTGTGGGTCACAGGTGTGTCTTCCCCCAGGCTGAGCCTGTAGAGGCTGTCACCCATCCCACTGCCCCTGGGGTCAGGGACCTCAAGGGAGAGTGTCCCTGGGAGGAAAGAAAGGAGTTTTCATAGGAAAGCTTGTTTCTGTGTATTTGCTCGCCAGCCTGCCTTCCTGATGCTATTAGCAGAGCACGAACATTAGCATCTCTGGGGGCAGACTGAGGGCTTGCACCGTGGTCAGGATGCTCTGAAACATGCAGACTGCTTGGGCCCTGCCCTGGTTCTGAATCAGAATCTCATGAAGCCAGGCCAGGGAGTCTGCCTTTCACAAACTCCCCCAGTGAGTCTGACTTATGCTAAGGCAGTGCTTCTCAAACAGCAGAGGACTTACCTGTGGATCCTCTAAAGCCCAGGTTCTAATCCACTTGGTCTGGGATGGGGCCCGAGATTCTGCATTTTCACAAGCTCCCAAGTGAGGCCCAGGCTCCTGGTCCACGGACCACACCCTGAGCAGCAAGGCACTAAAGGCTGAAGCTTCTGATTTCCCAACTTTTGTTTCACGGAACAAACCCCTCTCAAAAGAAACCTCGCACAGTATCTCAGTGTATGAAACAGATGACATTAATATAAAACTATCGTACACATACAAATGTGTGATGCTTACTTATTACAAAACCTGTCAACGAAACAAGGCAGTTTGGATGAGGACAGAAGTCTACTGTTGAAGGTTTCAACTGCTATTTCACACGGACCTCATCATCCATCATATTCGAGCCAAATATGTGCAGCAGCCCCAGCGCTACAGCCGTGAGGCTGCACCTGCAGGTGATGGAGGAGAGGCTGGCCTGACACCCCCTTCTCAGTGTGGGGATCAAGGCTGCGTCCTTCGCTTTCCTTGCCCTCTCTATCCACCCCGTCCCACCCTGCCAAACAGCTGCTGTTAAATATAGCCTGAGGTGGCCAGGCTTTCTAGGCGAGGTGTGATTGGAGGAGAGCAATCGCTAGCGCGCACTGGAGTCCACGACGCCAGACCCACTAATTTGGCAGCTGGGGAGGACGGGGAAGGGCTGGGATGGGCCAGGCCCTGCGGCTGCCCCGGCTCTTCTGGAAGAAGGCAGGACTTCGCAGAAGCGTGGGAGTGGCTCATCTGTTGGGAAGGCACGAGGCTGGCAGGAGGGAGCATGTGGGGAAGATCAGGCCGGTGGAGCGGGAAGGACCCCAGTGGGAACCTTGGTGGTGCCACTTGTTCCCTGTGTAGCTCTAGGTAAGTTGTTTGACCTCTTTGGGCGTCAGATAAAAGAGGGATACATTAGGGATCCTCTGTGCATTAAGGGGTGATAAAGTGGGATAATGTTTGTGAAAGTCTCTGCTCCCCGTAGATCTTGTATTCTTGTGTTTCCCCAGCTGGAGGTCAAGGTTCTAAGGGCACTGCCCAGCTCAGTCCTGCTGGGACAAACCCATGCTGCCTTTTCAGCATCCAGTTTATACAGTCTCTCTGACCGCACGGCACCCTTAGGGGAACACTGGGGTTTCAGTCCACCCACAGGCCGCCAGGCCATAGCAATCAATGCTGACAGAAGCAGGCAGAAGCAATCGCTCTTTCACCTGAGCTCTGTGGTCTTGGCCGCCCTCTTGATCATCACCTAACACCTTGAATGGAGATGCCCCATTACTTAGCCTGACTGTCCCATCACCAGGGAGCTCCTTGAGGGCAGAGGTGGCACCCCATTCACCCTGGCACCACCCAAGTCCAGCCCAAGGGCAAGTCCAGAGCTGGCACCAGTGAGGATTTATAGACTGACAGTAGCCAGTTCCTTCCCTCTTTATGTACGGATGCCTATTAACCCCTCCAATCATAGCGCCCTCCACACAGCTAATTCCAGGGCTGCAAGGCTCATACCCTTGAGCAACACCCTCCTCCCTCTGCTCTCCCAATCCACCTCCTTCCTTGTCTCCCAAATACTGCTAAAGGTTTGTCTTCTGTAGGACGTCTTCCCTCCCTGGGGAGGCAGGGCAAGGGACGGGAAACCTACAAGCAACCCCCATGGCACTGCACAGAGTTCTCACAGCAACCCTGGAAGGGCTGTATCAATGTCATACCCATTCTACAGTTGAGGAAACTGAGGCTCAGAGAGGTCGGGCATCTTGTGATAGAGCACGTAAGTAGAGCCAGGCTTCCAGCCCAGGTCTGCTGGCTCTCAGCGTCCTCCCCCGGGCCGGCTGCCTTCCTGCTTCCCCACTGGACCATGACTCAGGCGGCTCCTTAACCCTGTGGCTCCTGTCAGAACTCCTGGCCTCTATCTGTGCTTTATTTGCTAATAGCCTCAAGTCCTTCCAAGTCTGCTCTCTTGGCTGCAACCCCAGGCCACCAGGCTCTCTCAGCCAGGGCCCCTGACGAGCTCTCTTCTCCAAATGGGCCCCTGGAGCATAACGCAGGCCACTAGGCATGGAGAACAGACTTCCAGCAGCACGAACTCAAAGGCGCCTCTCTCCCTCTGTTCTGAGGCTGAGGTAGGGGACACACAGCATCTGACTCAGACACAGCATCATAGCTACAAGAGGAACATCATGCCACAAAATGCCAAAGGTTGTCCAGCACCATGTGTGTGCACGTCTCGAGTGAATGGGCAGGGCTGTCAGAGCTAAGGGTGCTCAGAGGAGGAGGGCTCCTGGGACCTGGAGTGGGCAGGGAAGGCTTCCTGGGAGAGGAGGGAGGGATCTGGATTCCAAAGAGTAAGGGCCACGGGAGGAGGTAAGAGGCCTGCAGGCTGGTCTGCTGGGCTGTCGGCCAGGCTGGGGTTGAGAAGAAGCTGGCAATGGCTGGTGGCACAGCAGTGATGAGCACTCAGCCAGGTGTCGGAACTCCTCTGCCCAGAGGAGCTGAGTTAGTCAAGAAGCCAAAGAATCCCCAGGTCTTTGTCCGCCATGGGAGACAGGCTTGCATGGTAGACTCCGGGACCATGCAGACCTGGGTTCAAATCCCGGTTCTTCCACTTCCTGATTCCATGACCTTGGGCATGAACCTGTCAGACCCTGGATTCCCCTATCTGTAACATAGGGAATGATAATCCCTATTTTATAGGTGTCCTGTGAGAATTAAAGGGCATTATAATTAGCTAACATTGATCGATCACAAAGTAAACCACTAACCTAAGTGCTATACACATTCTCAATAATTCCATCCATGTAATACCCCCACAGGGTGAACTTATTATTACCACCCTCTTGTAGACAAGGAAGTGGAGGTATAGAGGCAGGAAGTGAGTTGGTGGTAAGTGGGAATGAGGTTTGGATGAAAGGAGTTGAGTGTCAGAACCCAATGTTTTAACCTCCGTACTATGCGTTTAGCCATGTGCTGGGTGCACAGGCTGCCACAGAGCAAGTACTTATTTCGATGCCTCCTGGGAATATCGCATCCACCTCCGGCATCAACCACGATCTCACTGCCGAGGCTTCACCTCCAGCCTAGACCTCCTTCTTGAGCTTTAGACCTTCAAGTGCAATGAAGCTCTAGACATTTCTACCAGGTGTGCCTCGCTCCCAGCAGGCCCCGAATGAGCTCATCACCCCAGCCACCCATTCCAAACCCCATCTTCCTCCTGGGTCCCCTCAGACAATCAATGGCACCACCAGCCCCCTTTGTTCAAGTCAGAGACCCGGAGTCTCCCTAGGGTCTTTCTCCCCGCCTCCATCTCCACTGCTTTAACTCGTACCTGCAGCACGGCCTGCCTGACCTATTGCAACACCTCCCAGGCTCAAGCCTACTAGGCTTCATTTCCCTCCACCTCCAAAACCCCAAATCTGGTACCTGCACAGCAGCAAGAGCGGTCACTGGCTCAGCCGCTTCACGGGGCTCGCCTGGCTCCAGAGGACAGACCTAGTGCTCTCCGCACATTTAAGGCTCTTCTTCAACTGGCTCCTGCTGAAGCCGTGACTTGGGCCCACGCTCCAACCTTCTCTTTATTCGTTCATCTCTGTCTCCCCAGGGTTAAGCACAGGGCCAAGCTCACTTAGTATACTTCATACACGGCCTTCGGTTACAGAAATGGATGGAGGAGTGAAATCTGCTAAGGTCAATCCCGGCAGACTGGGCAGCAGAGTCACTGCTTTAAGATGCAGCTTTGTGAGCGGTGGCTGGAGCAGCTGGGGCGTGGAAGAGGCCTGATGTAGCTTCTGACGGGACACAGGACTCTGCAGAGGGACCTAAGGGGGCTTCTGAGAAGCTGAGTGGGCAATGGAGGGGAGGGGCGTTTGAAAGGAGGCTTTTCTCTTAAATGCCCATCTGCAGAGTTCCCAGTCCCTGCTCCCTCCATCCTTTGAGCCTCTGTCTCACTCCAGCACGTCCTGCTGCTCTCTGTTTCCAAACCCTATTTTCTTTTTCTTTCTAGTACCTGGTTCGCTATTATTATTTTTGGTTAAATTGTTGACTGTCTCCTTCCGCTAGACTAGGACCCCCATGAGAGCAGGATCTTGTTCCACCTTGTTCACTGCTGATGCTCAGCACTTAAAACAATGCAAGAGGGCTTCCCTGGTGGCGCAGTGGTTGAGAGTGCACCTGCCGATGCAGGGGACACGGGTTCGTGCCCCGGTCCGGGAAGATCCCCACATGCCGCGGAGCGGCTGGGCCCGTGAGCCATGGCCGCTGAGCCTGCGCGTCCGGAGCCTGTGCTCCGCAACGGGAGAGGCCACAACAGTGAGAGCCCCGTGTACCGCAAAAAAAAAAAAAAAGCAAGAAACTCAACAGATGTTTGTTGATTGAAAAAAAAAGGGTGAAAAAATTAAAGGGCTGGTATGGAATTAATCATGTTGCATCTTAATTAAAAAATGATCTGATAGTTTTTTCAACCAATGGTGCTGGACAACTCTCTAGATATATTTATTATGCATTCTGTGTATTTATTATATATTTATACGTAGACACATATGTATATTTTTATATGTATGTATATGTGTTATGAATATATACATAAAGTCTTATGACTCACTCATAAGATGAACAGCTCAACAACTCAATTAAAACATGAGCAGAAGACTTGAACAGACAATATCCAAATGGCCAATAAACACATGAGAGGATGTTTATCATCACTGGCCATTGGGGAAGTGCAAATTAAAGCCTCAATGAGATACTACTACACACTTATTAGAATGGTTAAAATTCAAAGACTGAGAATGACAACTTTTAGCAAGATCATGTCCATCCCATGTGGCTGATGAGAATGTAAAACAGTACAACTACTTTGGGAAACCGTTGAGCAATTGTTTACGAAGCTAAACATACTCCTTCCAAGTGACCTAGCAATTTCATTCCTAGGTATTTACCCAAGAGAAATGAAAACATGCAAAGATTTCTATACAAATATTCATTCACAGTTATTTGTAATGGCTCAAAACTCAAACCAAATTGCAATCAACAGGTGAATGGGTAAAGAAATTACAGTATAATAATACAACTGTTTATCATTCAACAGTAAAAACGAATGAACTACCGATACAGGTAACAACACAGATTAATCTCAAAATCATTACACTGAAAGGAGCCAGACAAAAAGACTACGTATGTTGTGTGATTACACTGTCTCGTTCTCTTACGTGAAACTCCGGGAAAGACAAATCTAAGCTGAAGTGGCAGAAAGCAGGTCAGTTAGCTGGGGTGGGGGAGGGAGGAGAACGACTAAGAAGAGACACAGAGGAACTTTTCCTGCTGATGGAAACATCTGTGTCCTGCCTGTGGCGGTTAGTGAGGCCGATGCACAAACTTGTCAAAACTCATCCAATTGTACACTTAAGATTAGTGCATTTCACTGTAGGTTAATTATATCTCAATAAAGGTAATTTTTTAAAAAAAATTTAGAAAAACTATATTAAAAAAAGTGTAAAATATGTAAACATCAGAGGCCCAGAGATGCATACATGGGCTGTGAACTCACTTCTGGAAATGGAGTCAGAGCCAATTAAATACTTATTTAATTTGAATTGATGTGATTCACTCTGTTTAAGGTAATGAGAGTCTTGCAGAAACACACATTGCTCTCTCTCCATCAGTTCCCTCCATATTGTAATTGGTCTGTGTCTTCACACCTTGCTGCTCCTGGACCTTCTGTTGCCCTTCATGGTCACAGGTCATAAAGAGGAGGCTTGGCCTCCCCAAATTCAGGGCACGTGGGAAAAGTCCTGGGCTCTTCTCTCAGAAATGTCTGATCCAAATCCCAGCTCTGCCAAGTCACTTGATCCCTTTGTACCTTAAATTTCTAAATCTAAAAGTCAAAGACATTTAAAGTGTTGCCTTTTGCAAAACATTCTCTGACATAAATTGTACCAATGTTTTCTTAGGTCAGTCTCCGAAGGCAATAGAAATAAAAGCAAAAATAAACAAGTGGGACCTATTCAAACTTGTAAGCTTTTGCACAGCAAAGGAAACCATAAACAAAATGAAAAGACGACGTACGGAATGGGAGAAAATATTTACAAATGATGTGACCCACAAGGGATTAATTTCCAAAAGATACAAACAGTTCATACAACTCAATAACAAAAAACAAACAATGCAATAAAAAAAATGGGCAGAAGGCCTAAATAGACATTTCTGCAAAGAAGACATACAGATAGCCAACAGGCACATGAAAATATGCTCCACATCGTTTCTTATTAGAGAAATGCAAATCAGAACCACAATGAGGTACCACCTCACACTGGTCAGAATGGTCATCGTTAAAAAGTTTACAAATAACAAATGCTGGAGAGGGTGTGGAGAAAAGGGAACACTCCCACACTGTTGGTGGGAATGTAAATTGGTGCAGCTACTATGGAGAATAGTACGGAGGTTCCTTAAAAAACTAAAAACAGAGTTGCCATATGATCCAGCCATCCCACTCGTAGACATATATCTGGAGAAAACTAGAATTCGAAAAGATACATGCGCCCCATGTTCACAGCAGCAGCACTATTTACAATAGCCAAGACATAGAAGCAACCTATATGTCCATCAACAGATGCATGGATAAAGATGTGGTATATTAGAATATGACTCAGCCATAAAAAGAATGAAATAATGCCATTTGCAGCTACATGGATGGACCTAGAAGTTATCATACTAAGCGAAGTAAGTCAGAAAGAGAAAGACAAATACCATACGATATCAGAGCACAAATGAACCTATCTACAAAATAGAAACAGACTCACAGACATAGAGAACAGACTTGTGGTTGCCAAAGGTAAGGGCGGGGTGGGGGAGGGAAGGAGTAGGAGTTTGGAGCTAGCAAAGGCAAACTATTATATATCGAATGGATAAACGACCATGTCCTACTGTATAGCACAGGGAACTATATGCAATATCCTGTAATAAAACGTAACGGAAAAAATATGAAAAAGAAAAAAAAGTGTCACCCTTTGGTTGAGGCTAGCGGACAGGGAAGGGAGCCTGAGCATCGTCAGGTGCCCTGACCTTCCCCACCTCGTCCAGGTGAGGTTGCCACATAAAACATATGTCCCAGGTAAGTGTGACTTCAGATAAAAGGTGAATGGATGGGGGGTATAAGTAAATATTGTATGGCGCATACGTATACCAGGATATCACATGGGACACATACTAATAAAGCATGTGGTTTATCTGAAATCCAAACTTAACTGGGTGTCCTGTTATTTTTATGTGTAAAATCTGGCAGCCCTATTCCAGGTGGCCTTGATACACTAACCTAGAACCTGTCGGGCTCCAACAGCTCCTAAGCCAATATGAGCTGTGGGCTGGTAAATCTCTTTAATTCTCCCATTGGGATATAGAAGGGAGATGAAGGAGGTGGAGTGGACCTGAGCAAGGACCACCAGCATGGCTGTCCCCGCTCCAGCTCTGCAGCTTGATAAACTTTATGTGTTCAACTTTACAAATCCTCCTGAATGGGAGCCAGGAGGACACAGCCTTGCTGTTCTGCAGAGGAATTCTGGACCTGGTGGAAGGAGTACTGGGAATCAGAAAACACTCTGGGCAAGTCATTTAAAATCCCTCTCTCTGGGCTTCCCTGGTGGTGCAGTGGCTGAGAGTCCGCCTGCTGATGCAGGGGACACGGGTTCGTGCCCCGGTCCGGGAAGATCTCCACATGCCGCGGAGCGGCTGGGCCCGTGAGCCATGGCCACTGAGCCTGCGCGTCCGGAACCTGTGCTCCACAACGGGAGAGGCCACAACAGTGAGAGGCCTGCATACCGCAAAAAAAAAAAAAAAATCTCTCTCTCTGATTCAGTTTCTTCATCTCTAAAATGGACCTCAAAAAAAGTTAAAATACAAGTTACAGAAAAATAGGAGAAAAAAGTCACAACGTGTATAATGGACAGAAGAGTTTTGCCCAGAATATATTAAAATCTCCACAAAATAAGAAAAAGGCAAAAGTCCCAATGTGAAAAAAAATGGGCAGGAGATACAAGCAGGTAATTCACCAGGGAAAAAAATACAAATGGAGGATAAGCATATGAAAAGAGGCACCTGATTAATAACCAGGAAAATGCAAATCAAAACCACAATGAGACAGCACTATTTGACAATCAGATGGGCAGAATGAAAAAGACTGATAAAATCTAGTGTGGGGAGAAGGTAGGGAAATCAACCTAGGTTGCTGGTGGGAATGTAAATTAGAATGGCTTTGGGGAAGACAATGAAAGATATAAAAATGATAGCCTGCTGACTCTTTGACCAGGCAATTCCACTTCTAGCTTTGTATCCGACAGATATTCTGACATATGCACAAAAACACGTGTAGACAATAGCCCTCCCTGCAACACTGCTTTTCACAGAGGTCACTGCGGCAACTTCAATGTCCATCAATAAAATAGATAACTCATGGCACAGAAATCCTGACAGCCGCCGAGAAGAATGAATATGAATGTAGAAAGAGCTCTAAAGACATATGTCATCTGAAAAAAAGAGCAAAGTTTCAGCATAGTACATTTTGTACTGTCCCATTTATATAAAAAAGTACAACTATATCTGTGTCTGTACATCTGTGCCTATGTAGACGTATAGATCTCTATCTAGATATATGTACAACGGCATAAGTGTTTAGAAAAGATCTAGAAGATTACAGACCAAACTGCAAAATCGGCTGAGAGGCAAATCGGGGAGAGGGTTCTTTCTCCCTCGGAGACTTCTGCACTGTTTGAAAAATTTGCAGCAAAATATTATACCCACCTATTTACTTTTATCATTTAAGAAGTTGGTTTGCAGAATTGGGTGGGGGGATTCTCCCTCCCTCACTCTGCTTCTGTCCATCACAGTGTCCCATACATGGCTGACTTCTGCTAGCCTCCTGTCTCGGAAAAAAGCCTCCCTGTCCCTGTCCATGCTGAGCCACTGGACCTGGGCCATCCACCCCATCTCGGCCACCTCTGTCCATCCTGCTTCTTCTGGGCCCTTCCCTGCCAGCCGGACACTCTTGCATCCTCAGCGTCCCCACCACCACTTCTTTCCTTCACTACTTCTGCTTCCTCCAGCTGCCATCTCACTTGCCCCTCTTACAGAGCAAACCTCTTGAAAGAGGACTCCCTCCCCTTGACTCACAATCCCACGTTATCTAGTTCTTATTCCTGACAAATAAGGCAACACTGCCCTGGATATTCCCTTAAGTTGCCTTCTCTCGACCCTCATGCCCCTGCCCCCCCGCCTCCGGCAACATTTAACATCGCTCTTTGCAATGGCCTCCTCCACCAGCCCCTTATATCAGGAAACCCACCCCCTTCTTCCTAGTAAGTCCCATGGCCTTCTCAGCGTCTAGCGCATAATCAACTTTCAATGATTAACAGAATAACAAACATGTTCTGCGAAGAAGACTTTTGCCAATGGATGGAGGCAAATCCCTGCCTCCAGGATGTGTGAATAACTGAAGGGAGATGCTGGAGGACAGTACATCAGGAAGCAGGTCCTTAGAGGAAATCGGGGGAGAGATATAAAGTTGAATATAAAGTGCGGGAGCAGATGAAAAAGGGGTTAGATTCGAGGAACCGTTGGGAGGCAGAATAAACAGGATATGTGACCAACTGGATACAGGAGATACGTGCTTTGGGTTAAGGAAGCGGGCAGGTGAGCAGGAAGAAGGGGAGAATGAGTGATGGGAGGGTGTCATCACGGAGCTGGGAATGCCTGCCCTGCCCCGGCTGAACCCCATCTCCCTCCAGTCTGGGCTCATCCTCCTCCACCTCCCGCCAGGGCAGTTCTCCTGGCCCCCTGCTCGCAGCACCGGGGCTGTGCCTCGGTGGTCTTTCCCACAGTCGTTGTGTACATGTATTTATGAGTTCTTTGATTAATGTCTGATTTAAGATCAACCCAGAGAAGAATTGCACCTGTTTTTCTCTTTTATTATATCTCCAGAGCCCAACCCAGTAACCAACACATGGTAGGTATTCCGTAAATAGTCACCAGAAGAAAGGAATTTAGTTCGTTGTTCATTCAAACTCCCTTCACCCTGGAAGCTCTTCCCCAAAGCCACTTCCACTCCTCACACCCTGATGCACTCAGGAATCTCACCTCACGGACTGGATACATCAACTGGCTGGTTTACGCACTTAAGAGATACTTCCAAGAGCTCCCATCAGTCCTGAACGCGATAGGTGCCTGGTAATGTGTTTCCCAATGATGAAGAGAACGAGAAAAAAAATTCTCTAATATGGCAAGTTCTCATCGTGGATCCAGGTGGACTTCTTCAAAATTCATACTTGGACTCCTCTGTGCTGTCCTGCCTTCTCACAGAATAAGCACCCCAAGCTGTACACATATGGCTGGGGGTGGGGGGTGGGTGGGTGGCTTTGGCGTTACCAAGGCTGGAATCGTCCATTTTAAACCCACATCTGCAGGACTGCTAGGTGGTCACCATCAGAGCTGCCAAGTGGCTGATTCAGGCAGAGCGACTGGGCTCCAGGACATGAGCCCTGGTCCTTTTGCATGTCGCTTCTTACTAGCCCGGCAATCTAGGACCAAGAGCCACTGCCCACCTCATGTTGTGGGATTTTGCTTCCGTAATTGGCCTCCTGATCTCAGGCCCATGTAGACCTTTTGTGTCCCCCAGAAGCTTAGCTTAAGGTGAAGCTTAGCTCTCAGGAAATAGGAAAGTGTGGCAGCTGTCTCACCAGTGCCCACTCCTGGATTATTCGCTAATCATTTTGTTCTCACTTGGTTCCCAGGTACAGCAGGACAGTGAGAGTTCACTCTGTCTCTGCTCCCTTGTCACCTGAGAAAGAAACTGACTTTTTTCCAAATAGGAAAAGCAGTGCTCTAAAAATTCCAAAGTCCAGGTGTGCTACTACCCAGTCACCTGGAGCAGCGCTGCATCTAGATTCTTCTGTTGATGTACACCCGACAGTTCTTATTCCCATGTGTGACCCCAACCGTCTGCAACTGCGCCCACCCCGGGGCCGGCGCGTGCCTCGCTGAGGTCATTGGAGGGATGTGCATGGTGAAAAATGCAATTGACCAAGTTAGGACGAGCAGTCAACTGAAGAAAATATGCACGATGTACATAACAAACAAAGAATGAATGCCTGAATATTATTAAGAGCTCCTGCAAATTACTGAAAAAGGAAAAGAAATCCAAATGACCCAAGAAAACAGGCGAAGGAAACACACAGAAAATTCACAGGCAAAGGTATTACAAACGGCCCATAAACACAGACAGATGCTCAGGCCCAGTGATCATCAGAGCAGTGTGTAAGGACCACACCCTCTGGCTAGGTGGCCACCCTTCCCTCCCGCCTCCATCCAGACACACTCTGCCCACCAAAATGAAATTCAGCACAGAGGGATGAAAAAATGTCGACGGATGATAAGAAGCCACATTCTCTCAAGCTTTGAGTTCCTCTCCCCTAGCTGGTGGCTTTTCCACAAAAATCTCTTTGTCCACAGATCCTGGCACAGATGTGAGGATTCTGTACATATCAGCTGTCGGCGCACAACAGGTGGGGAGCAAACAGAATGTATTGGCAGTGGCTCCTAATGGTGCCGTAGCAACCGAGAGCTGGGCAGACAAGAGGGCTGAGCCCAGCACACCTCCCCTCCCTGAGAAGGGGGACAGAGAAGCTTGCAAAGACTGTTAGAAAAGGGGGTACCCGCTCTAGGGGCTGCTCCAGGCAGGCAGTTTCCAAAAGGCGCCCTCTCTGAGTGGGGGGGTTTGTGCACCTCCCCTGGACGATCGAATTAGAGAAATCGTGGAGTCGGTTTTATGAATCAACTTAGAAAACTGGAACCGATTCCATGAATCAGAAAAGAGAAAGGAAGCGAGAGAGGGAGGGAGGGAGGAAGGAAAGCATAGCTAAAATTTATTGCATCTGACACTGTGCTTTGCATATATAATCTCATTTAATTCACAGAACAACCTTTGGAAGAAGTTATCTTTAACACCTGCAGAAACGGAAGTCAGAGCGATCAAGTCACTCTCCCAAGGTCATGCAGTGGGCCAGTAACAGTGCCAGCTCATCAGACTCTGGGTCTTGCGCTCCGAACCCTCAGACCACGCTGCAATCTCTATAGCCCGGCCTGTGTGCAGCACTCAGCCCTAGGCATCAAGAGGGCAGTGAAGAAATTGGAGTTGCATTTCCTGCTCATCGGTGGCTTGGAAGCTGCCTGAGCAGACCAGACCCAATGGGAAGGCAAGGCAGGGATCAGTTGATGGATTTGGACCCAGCTGAATGGCTGGGTCATGACCCATCACCCAAAGATGACTTCCAGTCCAAGTCCAGTTACCATGCATCCCTGCGGGTGCCCATGTGTCCTTAGTAACGGCATTATTATTCTCCTCTTTCGGAGTCCAGTCTGATTAATCTAATTTGCACATGTGAACGAGAAACTGCTCTGATCCATTTAATATGTCGGGACTGCATCCCAGCTCATTTGCATGGTGGGTGTGGCCAGCAGGGGTATCTCCTGTTCCCTGCTTTCCTCCCCTCCCTCATCCCGCCCTCCCACCAGGCAAACTCTTGCTGAGCAGGCAAATGGTGATCCGTGCTGTTGCTTTTAAGTCTTAAAACCCATCAGGAGTGTATTAGCAGACGTGCTGAGAGCTCATTTGAGTAACAAAAATCTTTTTTTTGTTTGTTTGTGCAGCTAATAAAACAGAAGAAAGAAAAGAGAGAAAGGGAGACACTTGGATGGGGAGCAAGAGGGAGGCTGTCTTCCAGCCACTGTGAGGCAGGAATAATGGGATTTGTCTGCACCGATTATTAAAACTGGCTCCTTCACTTTGGTGCTGCTACTGGTGATGGGAGAAAAATGGAGTGAAAACCTAACGAACAACTTCTGTGCTAGCAGCCTCCTTCAGCAGGCTGTGGTCCGGGAAGGCAGAATAGGCATCTCACCTGCCCTGCTGGTGCAGCCCTGAGACCCACCCAGTGGTGCTCTTTGCGATACGACCACTTGCGGCTACAGGGCTCGAGGACTGTCACCTTGCCCAGGTGTTCCTCCACCTGCACAGCTGCATTAGCCTCGTTACTGCTCTCAAAGCCAGGTCGCAGGATTTGAAGACTCTCAGCCCAGCAGCTCTCAGATCCAGGTCTCTGCTGCTTCCTAGGACAGCCCACCCAGATGCAAGAGCTCGGTACTGTATCTGGCACATGAAGGACCAGCTACATAATCAGTGTCCAGTGCAAAGTGAAAACGCAGGGTCCCTTGTTCAAACATGATTAAGAATTTCAAGAGGGCAACAGCAGAGTATTCAACCAGACTCGGACCCTTCTCAGGGCTGTGCCCCCTGCAATGGACAGGTGGCATTCCTATGAAGCTGGCCCTGGGTACCTGTTAGGTGCTCAACTAGTTGTCATTTGCACATGAATGCCTCCAAAGAGTCGATCCTCAATTTAAGAAAGTCCAAATATCAGCATCACATAAACAGCCCAGACTCCCAGAATCTGCTGTTAACGAAGAGGCTTTGGAAGGCCCTCCCCAGGCCTGCCCCAGCCTCCCTGATTCTTCCTCTGGTTAGAGCCGGCCCCAGACGCTCCAGTCTCCCCTAATGGCCCATTAAGGCCCCATAAAACAAGATTTATCTAAGTCCTTTTGTGTGAATCCGGGAGAAAAACGGCACAGAAATCCTCTTACAGTTAATCCCTCTAAGAACAGGGGTTAAATCTACAAGAATGCGGAGCTGCAGGAGACAGTGAAATGTGAGAGGGCAGGCGGTGGGAAGGGTCTTTCCTGGATGAAAGGAGACACGGACTGTGGCAGGTGGACAGCTTCAAATGGGGGTCGCCCAGCTAGGCTTACATTCGCAGGTCCACTACTAACTAGATTTTTGCTCTTGGGCAAACCCCTTGCCCTCTCCGAGGCTTTCTCCCAGTTCTTTACAGTGGGATTGAAGGCAAACGGACAGATATCCAAGGATATGCATCATGGCATTGTTTATATTCAAAGAAAAAAGAAAGAAGAAAAGGAAACATAAATGTCCTTCAACAGAGAACTGTAGTGAATTTAATGTTGCTAATTGGCAGAGTGGAATTCTGTGCAACCATTCAACGATGATGCCACAGAAGATTTCTTCTTAAAGATGTCAAGTAAAGCCATTTATTTCTCCTGAAATCCACTGACAATGACAACATAAAGGACGAAAATAATAGGGGAGTAAAAGCTGCACCTTTGGCAATGAAACGGTCCCCAGCGCTAGCCATTAAGCATATGGGCAAATTCTGCAGAATTTTGACCTGAATGAGGGGGAGAGTTGACAGCAGCCTCAGACATTCAGCCAAATGCAGATTTCCCTAAAATCACGTACCTTAGCCCCCGAAAGGCTTCAATGAACTTTTCTTCTTTTTTTAACATCTTTATTGCAGTAAAATTGCTTTACAATGGTGTCTCAGTTTCTGCTTTATAGCAAACTGAATCAGCTATACTATACATATGTTCCCATATCTCTTCCCTCTTGCATCTCCCTCCCTCCCACCCTCCCTATCCCACCCCTCTAGGTGGTCACAAAGCACCGAGCTGATCTCCCTGTGCTATGCGGCTGCTTCCCACTAGCTGTCTATTTTACGGTTGGTAGTGTATATATGTCCATGCCACTCTCTCACTTTGTCACAGCTTACACTTCCCCCACCCCATATACTCAAGTCCATTCTCCAGTAGGTCTGTGTCTTTATTCCCGTCTTGCCCCTAGGTTCTTCAGGACCATTTTTTTCCTTAGATTCCACATATATGTGTTAGCACACGGTATTTGTTTTTTTCTTTCTGACTTACTTCACTCTGTATGACAGACTCCAGGTCCATCCACCTCGCTACAAATAGTTCAATATCCTTTCTTTTTATGGCTGAGTAATATTCCATTGTATAAATGTGCCACATCTTCTTTATCCATTCATCCGATGGTGGGCACTTAGGTTGCTTCCATGTCCTGGCTGTTGTAAATAGAGCTGCAATGAACATTGTGGTACATGACTCTTTTTGAATTATGGTCTTCTCAGGGTATAGGCCCAGTAGTGGGATTGCTGGGTCGTATGGTAGTTCTATTTGTAGTTTTTTTAAGGAACCTCCATACTGTTCTCCACAGTGGCTGTATCAATTTACATTCCCACCAACAGTGCAAGAGGGTTCCCTCTTCTCCACACCCTCTCCAGCATTTATTGATTCTAGATTTTTTGATGATGGCTATTCTGACCGGTGTGAGATGATATCTCATTGTAGTTTTGATTTGCATTTCTCTAACGATTAATGATGTTGAGCATTCTTTCATGTGTTTGTTGGCAATCTGTATATCTTCTTTGGAGAAATGTCTCTTTAGGTCTTCTGCCCACTTTTGGACTGGATTGTTTGTTTTCTTGATATTGAGCTGCATGAGCTGCTTGTAAATTTTGGAGATTAATCCTTTGTCAGTTGCTGCATTGGCAAATACTTTCTCCCATTCTGAGGGTTGTCTTTTTGCCTTGTTTATGGTTTCCTTTGCTGTGCAAAAGCTTTGAAGTTTCATTAGGTCCCATTTGTTTATTTTTGTTTTTATTTCCATTTCTCTAGGAGGTGGGTCAAAAAGGATCTTGCTGTGATTTATGTCATAGAGTGTTCTGCCTATGTTTTCCTCTAAGAGTTTGATAGTGTCTGTTCTTATATTTAGGTGTTTAATCCATTTTGAGTTTATTTTTGTGTATGGTGTTAGGGAGTGTTCTAATTTCATTCTTTTACATGTAGCTGTCCAGTTTTCTAAGCACCACTTATTGAAAAGGCTGTCTTTTCTCCAGTGTATATTCTTGCCTACTTTTTCAAAGATAAGGTGACCATATGTTCATGGGTTTATCTCTGGGCTTTTTATCCTGTTTCATTGATCTATATTTCTGTTTTTGTGCCAGTACCGCACTGTCTTGATTACTGTAGCTTTGTAGTATAGTCTGAAGTCAGGGAGCCTGATCCCCCAGCTCCGTTTTTCTTTCTCAAGATTGCTTTGGCTATTCGAGGTCTTTTGTGTTTCCAAATTGTGAAATTTTTTGTTCTAGTTCTGTGAAAAATGCCAGTGGTAGTTTGATAGGGATTGCATTGAATCTGTAGATTGCTTTGGGTAGTGGAGTCATTTTCACAATGTTGATTCTTCCAATCTAAGAATATGGTGTATCTCTCCATCTATTTGTATCATCTTTAATTTCTTTCATCAGTGTCTTATAATTTTCTGCATACAGGTCTTTTGTCTCCTTAGGTAGGTTTATTCCTAGGTATTTTATTCTTTTTGTTGCAATGGTAAATAGGAGTGTTTTCTTAATTTCACTTTCAGATTTTTCATCATTAATGTATAGGAATGCTAGAGATTTCTATGCATTAATTTTGTATCCTGCTACTTTACCAAGTTCATTGATTAGCTCTAGTAGTTTTCTGGTAGCGTCTTTAGGATTCTCTATGTATAGTATCATGTCATCTGCAAACAGTGATGGCTTTACTTCTTCTTTTCTGATTTGGATTCCTTTTATTGCTTTTTCTTCTCTGATTGCTGTGGCTAAAACTTCCAAAACTATGTTGAATAAGAGTGGTGAGAGTGGGCAACCTTGTCTTCTTCCTCATCTTAGTGGAAATGGTTTCAGTTTTTCACCGTTGAGGACGATGTTGGCTGCGGGTCTGTCATATATGACCGTTATTATGTTGAGGAAAATTCCCTCTTTGCCTACTTTCTGGAGGGTTTTTATCATAAATGGGTGTTGAATTTTGCCAAAAGTTTTCTCTGCATCTATTGAGATCATATGGTTTTTCTCCTTCAATTTGTTAATATGATGTATCACATTGATTGATTTGAGTATACTGAAGAATCCTAGCATTCCTGGATCACGTGATCATGCTGTATGATCCTTCTAATGTGCTGTTGGATTCTGTTTGCTAGTATTTTGTTGAGGATTTTTGCATCTATGTTCATCAGTGATATTGGCCTGTAGTTTTCTTTCTTTGTGACATCCTTGTCTGGTTTTGGTATCAAGGTGATGGTGGCCTCGTAGAAGGAATTTGGGAGTGTTCCTCCCTCTGCTATATTTTGGAAGAGTTTGCGAAGGATAGGTGTTAGCTCTTCTCTAAATGTTTGGTAGAATTCGCCTGTGAAGCCATCTGGTCCTGGGCTTTTGTTTCTTGGAAGATTTTTAATCACAGTTTCAATTTCAGTGCTTGTGATTGGTCTGTTCATATTTTCTATTTCTTCCTGATTCAGTCTTCGCAGGTTGTGCATTTCTAAGAATTTGTCCATTTCTTCCAGACTGTCCATTTTATTGGTATAGTTGCTTGTAGTAATCTCTCATGATCTTTTTTATTTCTGCAGTGTCTGTTGTAACTTCTCCTTTTTCATTTCTAATTCTATTGATTTGAGTCTTCTCCCTTTTTTTCTTGGTGAGTCTGGCTAATGGTTTATCAATTTTGTTTTTCTTCTCAAAGAACCAGCTTTTAGTTTTATTGATCTTTGGTATCGTTTCCTTCATTTCTTTTTTATTTATTTCTGATCTGATCTTTATGATTTCTTTCCTTCTGCTAACTTTGGGTTTTTTTTTTGTTCTTCTTTCTCTAATTGCTTTAGGTGTAAGGTTAGGTTCTTTATGTGAGATGTTTCTTGTTTCTTAAGGTAGGATTGTATTGCTATAAACTTCCCTCTTAGAACTGCTTTTGCTGCGTGCCATAGGTTTGGGTCATAGTGTTTTCATTGTCATTTGTTTCTAGGTATTTTTTGGTTTCCTCTTTGATTTCTTCAGTGATCTGTTGGTTATTAAGTAGTGTATTGTTTAGCCTCCATGTGTTTGTATTTTTTACAGTTTTTTTCCTGTAATTGATATCTACTTTCATAGCATTGTGGTCGGAAAAGATACTTGATACAATTTCAATTTTCTTAAATTTACCAAGGCTTGATTTTTGACCCAAGATATGATCTATCCTGGAGAATGTTCCATGAGCACTTGAGAAGAATGTGTATTCTGTTGTTTTTGGATGGAATGTCCTATAAATATCAATTAAGTCCATCTTGTTTAATGTATCACTTAAAGCTTGTGTTTCCTTATTTATTTTCATTTTGGATGATCTGTCCAGTGGTGATAGTGGGGTGTTAAAGTCCCCTACTATGAATGTGTTACTGTCGATTTCCCCTTTTATGGCTGTTAGTATTTGCCTTAAGTATTGAGGTGCTCCTATGTTGGGTGCATAAATATTTACAATTGTTATATCTTGGATCAATCCCTTGATCATTATGTAGTGTCCTTCTTTGTCTCTTTTAATAGTCTCTTTCAATGAACTTTTGATGAGAGTGGCAAGATGTCTGAATGTGGACTAGCCAGGAGAGAACTGGGAGTGTCCTGCAGAGAACCCCATCAGCACTAGAGGCAGGAAAGGAGGTGAGGGAGCTGAGGAAGAGACTACTGCCTTTCTGCTTAATGACCTATGGCCCCACCCCTGTCCTAGGGAGGCTGCAGAATGAGGCAGAGAATGAGCGAGGAATCTATCCCCAGACCAGACCACCACACAGAGAACTTTTGGCCCAGAGTCAGTAGAAATACTGTCTTTACTGAGAGGATATGTGAGCCACAAAACCTGACCTGCAGTGCAGAACTGATCAGTTCATAATCCCTCACTTCTCAGGCCCCAGAGTTCTGCACACTATTCTTCAGCAAATATTTGGTCCTATTCAAAACACAGAGATAATTAGTAGGGAACCGTCCAGAGAAGTACAGGTAGAAATCCCCAAATAAACAAGAAGGGAAGGAGTTAATGAAGTGAAAGGCTATGGAAAACATATACCTCAGAAGGAATTATCAAAAGAAACAATATGAGTACAGAAAAGCAGGGTTCTCTAGTCTTAAATAATTATAGATTTTTTTAAAAAAAGGAATTCAATGAAGAGCTTCAAGTATCTAAAAGGGCAATTGTAAGATGAGCAAAAGGTGTGGAAAGTGAGCATGCAGAGCAGGCTAAAGAAAAAGAAAGATTGCAATGAAAGCAACTGAAGACGAAGGAGTGGGAGGGGGAAGGAAAGGGGGAGGGGGAGGGGGAGCAGGGGAGGAAGAAGGGGGAAGGGGAGGGGGAAGGATCGATCAAGCATGTTTGAAAACCCAAATCAGGAACTTGGCAGGCAAGTTTGACAAAATTAAATAAATAAATGGCAGCACAGGAAACCATAAACAAAACAAAAAGACAAGCTACAGAATGGGAGAAAATATTTGCAAATGATGTGACCAACGAGGGATTAATTTCCAAAATATACAAACAGCTCATACAACTCAACAACAAAAAGACAAACAACCCAATCTAAAAATGGGCAGAAGACCTAAATAGACATTTCTCCAAAGAAGACATACAGAGGGCCAAGGGCACATGAAAAGATGCTCAACACCACTAATTATTAAAGAAATGCAAATAAAAGCTTTGATGACATACCACCTTACACCAGTCAGAATGGTCATCATTAAAATGTCTACAAATAACAAATGCTGGAGAGGGTGTGGAGAAAAGGGAACCCTCCTACACTGTCGGTGGGAATGTACATGGGAGCAGCCACTATGGAAAATAGTATGGAGGTTCCTCAAAAAACTAAAAATAGAGTTGCCATATGATCCTGCAATCCCACTCCTGGGCATATATCTGGAGAAAACTCTAATTTGAAAAGATACATGCATCCCTGTGTTCATAGCAGCGCTATTCACAATAGCCAATACACGGAAACAACCTAAATGTCCATCAACAGATAAATGGATAAAGAATATGTGGTACATATATACAATGCAATACTACTCACCCATAAAAAAGAACAAAATAATGCCATTTGCAGCAACATGGACGGAACTAGAGATTATCATACTAAGTGAAGTAAGCCAGAAAGAGAAAGACAATAACCATATGATATCACTTATATATGAAATCTAAAATATGACACAAGTGAACCTATCTATGAAACAGAAACATCAGATTCACAGACACAGAGAACAGACTTGTGGCTCCCAAGGGGGAAGTGGTGGAGGGGTGGCCTGGGAGTTTGGGGTTAGCAGATTCAAACTATTACATATAGAGTGGATAAACAACAAGGCCCTACTGCATAGCACAGGGAACTCTATTCAATATCCTGAGATAAACCACAATGGGAAACAATATAAAAAAGAATGGGTGTATATATGTATAACTGCATCACTTTGTTGTATAGCAGAAATTAACACAACATTGTAATTCAACTATACTTCAATTAAAAACATAAATAAATAAATGGAAAATATCAAATACATTAACATGATTATAGAGACTATCATAGATATGAAATAATGGCAAAAGTGGTCCAACATATCCATAGAGGAAAATATCCAAAGATATAATCAGTAAAAACATCCTGAAATAGAAAGAGCTGAATTTGAAGATCAAAGGGGCACATGATGTGTCCAAAACTTTTATATATAGTAATCACCTGGTGAACTTACTCAATTTCAAGGAAAAATGATGAATCATACAGGCATCCAGGCAGAAAAACCAAGCCAAACCATAGTGAAGTAAGTCTGGTTAACCTTAGAGAAATCTAATTGAGCTCTGAGGAGACTCATGGCTTAAGAATGGTATACCCAGTGAACTTAACACCTAAGTATCTAGACAACAAGCAGACATTCTTGAGCATGCAGGAACTCAGAGACTAGAGCCACCCATGAGCCCTTCTTGGAAAAGGTACTTGACAGTGAACTTCAGCAAACCAAGAGACCAATCAGAATACAGAACTCTGGGATATAAAACAGGTGGTCAGAAGATGGGTGATGAGTGTTAAACCCTTTTATAAATATGGAGTGTTTATAAAGGTTTTGTGCAAAATCACACACTTGTGAGAGTGACTGTACAGAACAGAATATAAATGTTATAGACTTTGTCAGGTAAAATAATTTTTTAAGAAAACTGACCCAGGAGGTTGAAGAAACAAGAACAAGTATAAATGTGCTAACCTCCTCATTTTTCAAGGCAGGGGGTTAACAAATATTGCAAAAAGAATAATAATAAAAATAATAGTAAAAATGACTGCCACATCTCAACGTGTTCTTTAATCTCTGTTCTTCACTTTAGAGGTCTATTTTAGGAACTAATGTCTATTTATTTGAAATTTAACAATTCCTTCCATTTTTCTTTAATTTTTCCCATCTGTTGAATTCAAGTAAAATTTTCAAAAAATAAAATGGAGAGACTGCAGCAATTTCATTTTTTTTTCTAAAATTCTTTCTTTCCAGCCATCTCATTAGCTGGTTTTCTCCCCAGGTAGCTGGATATCCATGATGATGCTCTCAAAATGTTAACAATGCTTTAGTTTCAGATTGTTGGAACTTTGTGCGATTACCAAATGCACAATTGATATGTATTCATAGCGTTGCTGTATCTCTTTGATGTTGATCACAGACATGAACCATGAACGTGCCTCCATGCCTGGCCCTGTCTTAGGGCAGCGGCGGGCACCCACTCTGAAGTCAGACTGTCTGGTTTCAACACTCTGCCAGTCTATTAATCTCTTGGTGCCTCAAATTCTTCATCAGTAAAATGGGATAACAATAGTCTATAGCACATATCACAGAGGACAGTTTGGAGAGGGAAGTAAGATAAAGATCATAACGTGCCAGGCAATGTAAGTGCTTAATAAATGTTCTATTCAGAGCAGCCTCAGAGTCTCCCTGCATGCTAATAAGAGGTGATCTGTATGCTTCCTTCTATCCTCCACACAAATTTAAAATGTCCCCATGTTCTTTGGGGAACAGTGGCTGTCTTTAGGTCTTCAACTGTTGCTAGGCAGAGCTGTTATTAAACAAATAATTAGCAAAGGACCTAATCTCACGCATGGGGACTTCGTAGCCAGTCTGAATTGCTATATGGGTATTGCCACATAAATATGTTCTTGCTAACTCTGTTAACTGAAAATATAACCATTTAAAAAATTGTTTTAAGTAGTTCTGAAACTGTCTATGTCACTAGATGGCAATGGGTAATGGGCCACAGTTTTGTCAAATGGGTCCAGGGTTCGCAGTGGGCGAAGTGAGGCAGCTGAAGGCAGGTGTGGCTGGGGAGGGGGTGAAAGGGAAGGGGAGTGGACAGGGTGGTACAGCCTCCCCAACCAAAGGAAACGGATTCCCGTAAACATCATCTCTGGTCTTTGCCCTGAGCCTGTAAAGGCAGAAAAACTGGAGCCAAGGCCTAAGTGGTCTCCAAGGGATGCTGCTGCCTCTGCACATCAACGCCCCCGCCCTTCTCCAGCTCCCATTCCCTCCAACCCACAGCCCCCAACCCCTCAGACACACACGCACAGCCTCCTGGGTGCTTAGGGGCTGGAGGAGAATTATCCTACACGCAACGCTGAGATCTATGGGAATTACATCCCCTCCTCCTGGACATCTCAACAGAAGAATTGGATTTAATCTCTGAGAACAGGTGCTCTTGTTTCCTAGTGGAAAACACAGAAGCTTTTGATTTCCATGAGGTAAGATTCCCTCTGTGGTAACATAGTTTTGTGCCTTTCTGTCATTGCTTTTTACAAGGTGACTAATAAATAATGCCCATTACACAAACACAGCCTACATCCATCATGCCCAGACTGCAGGTGCTGAGGGATGATCTCTAATGGGTAATAATAATAGCTACCACTTATTGATTGAGTGCTGGGTACCAGGCACCCGGCTAAGCATCCTCATGCATTATCTTCACAGAAGACGCAATCTCCCCTCTACCTCTTCCTTCCTGTCGGCTCAGCTTAGGCTGCCCTAACCCTCTTCAGCTATTTTGTTTCTATATAGACACTCATGTCCCCTCTGTGGGGATGCGCCCAGTGGCAGCCCTGACCTGGGAGGACACGGAAGCAATGCCACCCTCTGCCTCTTCCTCTTCATGTCCTCTGTCACTCTGATGGGCTATTCCAGACTGGCCTTTTCTCAAACAGTGGTGTTAAGAGTCAAGACTTAGATGAAACTTGGGTGGAAGAGCTCTGGTGCTAGGCCCTCCGGCTGACCCAAGAGTAGACAGCAACAGCTTTTAGCCGACAAGCATTTCTCTCTTCCCACGGAGGAACTGCCCTTCTTCCATCCCAGGTGGCTCTGTGCAGACTGTCAGTCAAATCACAACACCCTGCCTGTCTTCTAGCCACACACGGCTCACCGGTATGGCATCTCATCCCCAGCCCACTGTGATTTCTCTTGGAGATGGTACATGACCCAAGCATGGCCAACAACACTTTTTCCATATAGATTCCATATGGATGTTGGGAGAAATAGGATCTCTTTCTTTCTCCAGGATCGTGTAAGCCCAAAGCTCCCCCAGGGCCATTTTGTCACCACATAAAAAGACATAAAGCAGAGCTGAAAGAGGAAGAGGGTCGCAGTATCACTGGATCCAGCTATTCCTGAAGCCGTCCATCTTTTGGACTTCCTTGGAACCTAAGCCAATAGATTCCCTTTCGTGCTCAAGTTTCTTTGACTTGGCTTTGACCACTGAAAGAATCATGCAGTTAAGCTAGTTCAAGACAGTCTCATTGGAATCCAGCCAGCTTACAAGAGCATTTGGAACCACAGCTCTATCTAGTAACCAAGGCTCCTCTGCCAGCTTCATTCTTTGTATATATACCATAATTCCTTGATTCAAGCATGCCATCAGTAATGACATGAGCTGTCAATTTAATTAGAGCTTTTTTTTGGAAAAAGAAAAAAGAAAAATACAGCATGAGTTGCATGTGTTGATTGTTTTAAGGTTTGTTTTGATTTCAGAAGGGTTCAACTTTTGGGTGGAATGTAGAAAGGCAACATCTTAGAATCAAGGATAGAGCTTCCCTAGAGGATTTTTCAGGAAGGGATGGCCCAAGGTAGGTTCCAGGTAGTCCTGTGGCCTAGGCAAATACCATCTTAATTCCATTCGATTCTATTATTTCCAACTCTCTCCTGCACCTGGGAGCATGGTGTTGTTCTGAGGTGGGGTTTCCTGTCTGGCTCTGGACTCGACTCGCCAATCCTCACTCTCCCTCACTCCCCCTCCCTCTTCTACAGCAAACACTTCTGCCTCCATCCTTTCTGGGCTGGGCTGGGCAGCCCAGGTCCTGCTGCTATTGGTCATTCGCCAATTACCACCGAAGACAGGGCACGTGGTGAGGCTGCCGAGGGAGCACAATCTCCTACCACTTTCCATCAATGGCTTTTCCCACTGACATGGGCAACACGTGAGCCGAATCCCCATTAGGAAAAAACGATCTCACGATACAGAAACTAATCAGAGCTGAGATGGAGAAATCTTCCCAGAAAAATACAACATGTCCAGACAGAAGCACTTGCAGCTAGGGGTGCCCTCTCTGCCTTGGCCAAGAGGCAGAGGGAGGGTAAGGGATCCACTTCCTGGACAGTGACGGGTCACGTGCTCATTTCCGGAGTGGACATATTATGGGACCACCTCTGATGGCGAAAATGTAGACAGTGCTTAGGACACAGGAGAGGATTTCACTGGGGAAGAAAAGGAGGCTTTTCAATGTTCCTAAAACCTCACTTGCCAGGACTCCTCCTAATTCCCCTCTGTACGGCTGATTCATGACATGTGTGTGATCAGATGTAACCCATGCAGGCCCTGCAGGCTCAGTCTTGCCCAAGCCCTGATTTAGTCCTGAATGGAGCAGGGAGGTCATTAGAAGGTAGAGTCCAAATTACATATATGGTCACAGGCCCAGTATCATAAGTCGAGGGGAGCCCACTGAGCTGGAGCTTTCCTTGTCCTCAGCACGCTGGCCTGGTTATGACTGGGCTCCTGCCTCAGTTTCCCTGACTGGTGCTTCGGCTCCCCTAAGACTGGAATCTTATTTGAATCTGGTCACCAAGGCTGGGACCTTGATGCTCTGCTAAGCTCAGACAATCTTTCTTCCATGGATGGCTCCCGCTCCTCTGCCACCTGGAATTTGTATTTCTGTGAGGCCTATGCAGCCCCCTTCCCAGGGACAAACATAAATCATGACACTGTCCTCTCTGGCATCCAGAAATATCTTCTGTGGTGCCTGAAATCAGGGATGACGAAAATAGTATACACGTCACCATTCCTCCCATCCACTCCCATGCAGACATCACTAGCTGATCTCTGCACTTTTCTTAGTGAATCCAGATGTGGCCTCGATACATGGTCCTTGGCAGCTACCATGAATTGACTGATACTGGCATTCAAGGTGAGACCCATCTGCCCTCTCTGCCAGACCCTTCTGTCAGCCCATATGTGGCTCTTTGTCTTTTAGGCTCCAACCCATCTTGGTCCATCACTGAGCCCATCCTGATTCCCAGCCAAAGCAGACAACTTTGGGGCAGTCCTTCCAGGCCACCTGCACCTGATTCCCTAATATCCTGCTCCTAGGAGGGAAACCCTTTACACTGCACCTGTGGAATTCTGTGGCTGCCAGACCCTACTCACACCTGCTCTTATTATTCCAGAAGCTTCAGCTAAGGGCTGCCAATAGGTCAGCTGCTCATATCCCACCCATCCCACCCCAGTCCTCATTACCTGACTCTGGTTCACCATCCCACACTGGCTTCCGGAGGAACTGTTTTCTAAATTGCAAATAATGGATGAAGAAGATCGGTGAGCAGCCTGAGCCCCCAGAGCCTCAGGACCAGCTGCTCCGGGCTCACCTTTCATGCCCGTGTTTGTGAATGCTTGTTGCGAGCTTGTCTGTCTTACTTGGCTGTGAGCTCCTAGAGGCACCAAAGGACCCGGTCCTGTTCATTTTCATTTTTCTCCTACTATCAGCTCGAGGGATGGATAGATGAATGCGTCCCAGTTCATTCTTGGGTACCAACTCGGGAAGTTGCTACTCTTTGCCTCCTCTTCTCCCCTGGGCCTCCGGCCACATCCAGGGTGGACACATGACCATTCATAGGTGGAGCAGGGCACTGCCCCAGCTGTGGGAGAGTGGAAGCCCCCAAGGAATAACAAGAAAGCACTGAGGAAGAGGAAGGTGAGCATCCTCCAGGGAACCAGCCGGCCAGTCTCCCTCCTGCAAGGGCACTCTGAACACTCTGCAAGCCCACTGCCTCCAGAAGGTCTGCTTCTAGTCCGGAAAAAGCCAGGCTCCGTGAACAACAGAGCATTCTGGAGTATGGGTGGAGCCCCAAAGAGCATCCTACCGCCTGAGCCCATGCAGAAGTACATCGAAGATGATATGCAGGGGACTGGCCGTCCCCCACCTGAAATGCTTTCTCTCTCTCTCCAGGACTCAGATGCCCCTGAGCATTATTACCCCATCAGGTCTGACCTCAGCCTCCTGGGAGTGCCCCACTCTGGGGCAAATGCACAGATGCACTGGCTCGGTCCTCAGGGAATGGGCGGCAGGCCCAGAGGCCCAGGCAGTGGCCATGAAACAACAAGCTCCTGAGAAACAGGAGCTCTGCTGCGATTCCTCCAGCTGTTGGGATACAGGCGACCCCTCAGGACTGGCCTCCTCTAACCCCTGTTGGTGAACCATCTTTTACATGTCCAATTGGTGAACCACTGTTTAAACATGCTAATACTCAGTGTTGGGGAGGGTGTGAGGACTTGGGTATACATTGCTGGCAAGAACATAAATCTTTCTGGAAAGCAATCTGAAACTGCCTACCAAAAGTCTCTGAAATGGCCATGCCCTTATGGATTTATTCTAAGGAGATAATCGGATTCACCCAATGATTTATGTACAAAAATTTTTCACTGCAGCAATATCTATCAGAGGGGAAAAGTGGAAACAATTTAAACACAAGGGACTGGTTAAATAATTATACCAATACCGCTATATTATATATATCAAAAATTCTAATTTTATGCTCACATATATACACAACGCCTGGAAGAATAAATACCAGCGTATTTACTGTGGTCCTATCTAGAGGGTCAGATCATAGTTACTTGTAATTTTCTTCGTGCTTTTGTGCATTCCCCCATTTTCTCCCATGAACATGTGATACTTTTATAATCTGTAAAAGCAAGACACGTGCTCTTGATAAAAAGACTAGCATCTCCAAGTCTGGCCGTCAAGCTGCAGTTTGAATAGAAATTGTTTGACTCTAAAAAAGCCTAGAGATCTCACTTAAACTAACAAATGATTACGCTTTACAAAGCGTGCAGAACCAAATCAGGGTTCTGAATCGTGCTGCAATTACCCTGCACTTACCAGTCGGTGGCTCAGACTCCAAGTGGGCACAGGTGAGAAGTAAAAACCACAGCTGTGCTCAGCCCTTGACGTTTTACCAGGTGTCTGCCCACAGGATCCCTGTTTAACCTTCCCAAGCACCGTGTGAAAAAGGCATGGCAGGTCTTAGTACTAACCCCACGTTCATACAGGAGGGAATGCAGGTCCTGAAAGGTTAACTGTTTCATTCAAACGTGTCGCTCTAGGGAGGAGCCAGGCTGGGGCTTTAATCCAGGTTTCCTGACGACTCCAGCTCCTATACTCGTGCTGCCTTTTGTCACCTGGAGCACCGTGGATGGGCAGAAGTTTCTGTGAGTCAAGACGGAGAAATGCCAGTACTAGGAAAATGACCTAGATTTAGTCAGGTGACTTTTATCCATCTGAAGGCAGTCTCTAGTGGTCTGCCACAGGGCTCTAGCATCGCCCTGGCCTGTTCAACAGGAGAACTAAGCAGAACAACAGGTTTAGGTACCAAAAAAATCCTTCTCAACTAACCACAGAGGATTTCATTCATCATCCCTTTCTCTCCCTTCCAGCAAGTTCCTTCTCAGTTTTCAAGCCCACTCTTGTCTCTCCTATAGTAAAAACAGACACAAACAGACTGAGAACCTCGCTTGGCTTGACATCTCCCCTGATCGTTCAAACGCCTCTCAAGAGGTGCCAGGACGCTCTCGTCTCTCCTTCCTCACCTCCCCTTCATGCTTCAGCTCCCTGCACTGGGGGTGGGGGAGCCCTGCACGGCTCACCCCGGAGCCACGTCCCGAGAGCCAGGTCCGGCAGACATTGTGCAATCCTGATCTTCCTGGACACTCGGCTGCACTGACCACTACTGCTTCCTCTTCTCCCGAATGCCCTGACCCCTTGGGATCCATGCACCTGACTCCCAGCTCTCCCAGGGCCTCAGCGATGTTGCCTCCATGTAAGCCTCTTCCTCTGCCTACCCTGGGTATCTCCCAGGGCTCCCAGCTCCGTCCCCTGCTCTCCCCACTGTGACTGCCTCCCCCAGGTGACCCCATGCTCTCTCACGGTGCTGACTACCACACTGTGATGGTTAACTTTATGGGTCAACTTGACTGGTCATGGGGGTGCCCAGATTAAACATTATTTCTGGGTCTGTCTGTGAGGGTGTTTCTGGATTAGCATTTGAATTAGTGGACTCAGTAAGGTAGATTGCCCTCCCACTGTGGGCGGGCATCATGCAATCACTGAGGGCCTGAATACACCAAAAAGGTGGAGGAAGGAGGAATGAGCTTTTTTCCTGCCTCCCTGTTTGAGCTGGAACATCACATCTCAGACTGGGATTTATACCATCGGCTCCCCTGGTTCTCAGGCCTCAAGACTCAAACTGAATCACAGCACCATCTTTCCTGGGTCTCCAGCTTGCAGATGGCAGATCCTGGGACTTCTCAGCTTCCATAAGCACGTGAGCCAGTTTCTCATAAGAAATAGACAGCTATCTCCCATTGGTTTGGTATCTCCGGAAAACCCAGACTAACACACACATATAAACTCATTAACTCCTAAATCCATCTGGAGTGTCTTTCCTACAACTGCTGGACCTCCTGGAATATTCTGGATCTTCCTTTTCTTTCATTGTCTCCCCGCGCCCCGCCCCCCACCAAACTTAACAAACATTAAGTCCCGCTGATTTCACTCCTCTCTGACTCAACTCCCACCCCTCCTCTCCATCCCTATCCTCCCAGCCATTATCCTAACTCAGGTCACATCATCTCGCACCTGGACCAATGGATTGTTTTCCTAGATGGACCCCCACTTCCTGTTTTGAACCCTTGCAACCCACCCCGTGTGATCTTTCAAAACATCTGATCATGCCTCTTCCTCCCTTCTAAGGGCTCTTCAATGGCTCGCCATTCTACGGGACAACATTCAGATCCTTCACGTTCAGACAGGCCTCTCTGCTCCCCACCCTGACTCTTTTTAACAGCATCATCTTACCTCCTTCCTTCCCTTCTAATTATTATTAATTCATTATTTTACCACATGGACTTTTTCACACTCACCATGCTGGCCTTGGCCTCCAAGTCTTGGCCCAGGCTGCCCCTTCTGCCTGGAATGCCTTCCTCTCCATGCCTTCACCCCTCCCCCACTCACTGGCTCTCTCTCTCTTAAGACTCAGCTACGATGACACCACCTCCAGGAAGCAGAGGCCGGGCAGGGAGTTGTGGTCCACCCTACCACACTGGATTACAACGATGATATATACCATCTACTGAGCATTTGTAACGTAACATAAGCATTTTCCTGCGTTCTCCTATTATAGCCTCATAATAAGTCCATAAGGTAAGTTCTATTGTTATTCTCATCCTATAAATGAGGAAAGTGAGGCTTAGAGAGGTTCAATGACTTCCCCAAGGTCACAAAGGTCATGAGCAATGGAGCTGGACCTGAATCCAGGCTGATAACCGCCAGAGCCTGCCACATGACTCGTTGATTTGTCTACAAGTCTCCCTCTGCCCTGGGAAGGCCCGGCATCTCCTCGTCCTTTGGGTTTCTTCTTTCTCTAGGAGACATTCTCTAACCCACCCACCTTAAATCCAGCTCAACACCCATCCTCTACAGCCCCACAGATCCCTACCAACCCCATCACAGCCCCGGTCACTGTGCATGACTACTGGCCTGTCCCCTGGCTGAGCTGGGAGCTCCATGAGGCTCAGGTGAAGGCTGCTTTGGATTGCCAGTGAATTCCCACCGCCTTGCACCATGCCAGTGATTCCTGATCAAATGACTACAGGCTTCACTTCTTTTCCCACTGGAGGCTGAGCCCTAGTCTAATAACCCCATCTAATAACTGTGAGATGTAAAGGTGGGTAGAGGTGAACTAAATCAAAACTCCAAAAGTCCAGAAATTAGCCTGGGAAACTGGGCGTCTGCTCTGGGGTGATGTTTTTGAATGCTTTCATCAGGATGGGAGATATAAACAGAGCTGATGAGCATCTTCTCATGAGAGTCCATCCTTCGCCTATCCTAGTTCTCTGGGCCACTCCACCAGTTTTGTGTATTGTTCATTTCTACTTGTGAATGAAATGTCTATAAACGTTTTCTGAATGACGAAATGAGTTGAATGAAAAGGAATAATCTGGATGTCAGGGGACCTGAGTGTGAGAATCAGGTCAGCTCCTGACAAAAAGACAATGGACAAACCACGTTGCCTGGTTGGGGTCGGTTTCCTCATCTGAAAAGTTGGGAATTTAGGCGGCGAGGCTCAAAGTTTTCTTCTGGTTGTAAAACAGTTTATCAGGGACTATGGCATCTGTGGCCTCTCTGATTCTGCCTCCTATTCATCTCACGCCTACTCATCCCCTCCAGCCACCCTTGACTCCTTGCTGTTCCCTGAACATGTCAGGCCTACACCAGGGCCTTTGCACTTGCTTTTCCTGCTGCCTGGAACACTCTCCCCAGACATCCCCCTGGCTCACTCCTTCCCCTCTTTCAGATTTTCACACAATTATCACCTTCTCAAGGAGGCTTCCTGGGTTACCCAGTCTAAAATTATAACCTCCCTACCCTGGACCTGTCCTAGCTCCTTTCTCTTTTTAGTTTGCTTTGCACTCATTAATGTCTATATACTGTATATTTTACTCATCTAGTTTCTTCATTATCTGCTCCATATTCTAGAGTGTAAGCTCCATAAGGGCCCTTCTTTTGTTCACTGCTCTAAGCCCAAAATTTCAAATTGTGCCCAGCACATAGTCGGTGCTCACTACATGTTTGTTGAATGAATATATGATTCTCCAACAAAAATGCACAATCCCCATCAACGAAGCCGGTGAACCATTGCCAAACCCTAAACAGCTCTTTCATTACAGCTGTCAGGGCTTGGGAATAAAGGTGACACGGCTGCCTCTCTTGAGCTTGTGTGCATTTCATGGTAGCCAGGACTGGCCATTGCTTTCCTGGGGCCCCGACCTATGATGTGTCCCCAGCGCCTCACTTCTGTAAACCAATATTTAGACTTTAGAAAAAAGCCCAACACCAAGCCCAAGCCACAGCTTCGCTGATTATTCTCGGTGGGCTCACGCCAGCAAGTTGGCTGATCACTCAGGGACATCTCCAAAGGCACAGCTCCAGGAGCCCAGCTCAGATCGGCATTCCGGGGAGCGTGGCTTCGAGAGCAGACGTCACAGACTTCCTTTCAAGTGTTATCACTCACTGTCACGCCCGTTATAGATTTTTCAATCCAAAGTTCCCCAGGCAGCAGGTGCCCTCCAGGCAGAGATGAGCCTCTGCTCCCCGTGCTGCAGGAGATCCTCTGTTTTGTTCCCAGCCCCCCAGCACCCAGGCGCACACGCAGCCTGCCTTGACGCACCACAGATCTCCTCTTGTTTGTCCCTGGACCTCAGGGTAGAGCCCACGAGCTCTCCCACTCTCCTGAGACCCTGCGTTCTCTGCTCGGCCAACATTTCCTGAGCTCCTGCTGGGTGCTGGGCACCTGCTTCTGGAAGATACAGAGCGTGTCAGTAAATCCCTCAGGGCGGGGACCAGCTGTCCTTTGCCCAGGCCAATACTGTCCTCGGTCCTCGGCGCTCTGCAAGCTGGCCTGCCCTCTCCTAGACCTCTGGGAGGAACTGAAGATACAGCCGCTGCAAGAACCGGGAAACGGACATAACTGGTTCTCAGAGGCACACCTGGGAAAAAGGGGTGAAGGGCCTTCTCTGAATATCACAGGCAAATACAGTTTTGGGGAGTAAAAAGAAGCTTCCGTTTTTATCTCCACTCCTTCTCGAAGTCATCTCCTCTAACCTCATGGCTTTAAATACTGTCTACATGCTGGGGAGGCTCCAAGTTACACCTGCAGACAGGCTGTCTCCATCCAGCTGCCTACCCACCAGGTCCTCCGGGTGCCAGGAAGGCATCTCCCACCTAACAGTCCCGGCAGAGCTCCCCACCTCTGCCCCTCCAAGCCCGTCCACCCATGGGCTTCTCTGTCTCGGTTAAGGGCAGCTCCACTCTGCCAGCAGCTCCGGCCCAAACCCTAGAGCCACGCTGATTTCTCCCTGACACCCCAAACCCAATCCGTCAACTGACTCTGTTGCCTCCACCTGCAAAATCTACCTGGCACTGGCCCACTTTTCACGCCCTCCACTGCTACTGCGCTTGTCTAGGGCCCCTCGTTTGTCACCTGCGTCGCCGCAGCCGACTCCTGCCAGTTTCCCTGCCCGCAGCCTCGCCCTCCTTTGTAGGTCAGATCAGACCAGCCTCTGCTCAGAGCCTGTCAGTGAGCCCCATCATACTCAGGGTGAAAGCTGAGTCCTTCCCATCATGTAGGAGCTGTGCCTGACCCGGTCCCCTCTTCTCTCTGACTTTAGTAACTCTTACCTCTCCCCACCACTCGCTCTACTCTGGCCACACGGCCTCATCTCTGTTCTTCAGAGGCACCAGGCACACTCTCACCTTGGGGTGCGGGGAGGGAGGGCGCTGCTGACTCAGCCTGGACATTTGCCAGCAGGTGGTGGTATGTAACCACCTTGCGCCTAGGCAAGCAAGCACCGTGCCCCGGGCCCTCATCTCAGGCAGTGATCACACTGCATCACAGCTGTTTGATTTCTTATCTGTCTCCCCCACCTAGATCATGATTGGCCAAGGTCAAGGACTGGGTCTTGCCCACCTGTGTTTTCCCCAGCTACTCCATCCCTCTACGGATAGATGGATGGATGGATACCTAGATGAACCAAAAAGCTAGGTTTTCCATAACCTTTACACTATTGGGGACATTTTCTCCCTTTACACTGTTTGGTACATTTTCTCCTGTTTGTGCTTGATCACACAGTGAGAAACCAAGAAATATACTGTGTCCCAAGAAGCCTCAGGCAGAAGCCAACCAGTCCACGTGCTGCCTCGCAGCAGAGTCCGTGCTGTTGTCCAAGACAGCTGAGTGTGCAGCCCAGAAAAGAGAGTACTCTCCTCTGCTCATGAACGGGGGAGTCACTGAACCCACAGCCTCCCAGACATATTTCCCGAGACAGGAAAGAAATCTCCCCACATCTCACCCTCCATCTGAGATGGACAGGGAAGCTTAGAAGAGTCACATGTGGTCCCAGAACAAGAAAGGGCCTTGGAGGAGGAAGCAGACTCTACCCCCTTCAGGCTATGGACGAGCATGGCTGTTATCTCACTGCGCTCACGGATGCATTCCATTTGACAGATGAGGAAACTGAGGCTCTGAGATATTGGAAAGCATTCCCCAGGTAACACAGTGAACGGCAGATTAACCCAAGAAGTATTTGGTTCCAAGATGCAAGCTCATTCTACTGTTCTGTCTGCTTCCTGCTTTCCCCCTGCCGCCAGAAGCAGGTGGACTAGCTAGGTGAAAGGCATGAGCGGACACCATGGGCACTGGGTCTAGGCTTACCCGTGCCTCAGGAAGTTTCATGCCTTCTCAAGCCCCCCACAGCTCTGGGATCAAACAGGGCTGACGCAGTTCCACAGGTGCTGGAATGTGGGTCAGGAGGGGGTTGTGGGATGGGGGTGCTGGCCAAGCGCCTGTGTCACTGCAGTCTCAGCATCAGTGGGACTTGATTGGCAGGGCCAAGAACAATACTAGAGATTAGAAAATGCTTTGGAATCAAAGTCAATCGAATTAGTGGATGGCGAGTTGTTGATTTCAAGTAGCGGGTTACAGAATCGCGGAGCCATTGAATTAGCGACTCTTAGATTTGTCAAGAATTTTAGAAGGCATCTGGGAAAACAACCTATCCAATTCAGCCAGGCTGCTCACACCAAAAAAATCCTCATCAGGAAAAGAACATGGGTGCATGCATCTGGGGACCAGGGACTCAAGCTAGTGTGCAGGCCACCATCAGGACCTGTCTCTGAGTTTCCTGTGCATCTCACCATTGATGGACCATTAAATTGATGAAATCCAGTACATACACTAGTTTGAGAAGTAAGCTAACAGCATCTCTGGCAGATCTTGATCAATCAGACCCTTGCTTGATCACCTCCAGAGGTGGGGAACTCATTCCCTCACAAGGCAGCCTACTCCAACGTATGATAATTAAGGCTACATAAAATTTCTTCTTGATTATTGCCTGAAATTCACCTACCCCTAAGATCTATGCATTGGACATTGCTCGGCTCTTTGGAGCAATCCAGAAAAAAACATTTATTTGTCTTTCCTGTGGCCAATTCTCAAGTCACATCCAGGTCTTCTCTTTAATTTTTCTTTGTGGGATCATCACTACTTCTCTCATTCATTCCTCCCAAACACCTACTCTCTGCTGGGTCTTATGGGAGATACAGTCCCTGCTCCTCAAAAACACCTTCTTCTGATCATTGCCTTATTAAACCGGGAATCCCTGCTTCTCTTCCTCCAGCCACGTGGTATTGGCCTCACCTCACTCACAGCCAGCTGAAACCTCTATGTAGTTTTCACATAAGCCAGGACTTCACTGCTGTTGATTTTGGTTTACTCTTTGATTTTGGATTTTCTCCTATTTGCTCTTTATCACACAATCGACACTAGAGCAGCCATAAGGAGGAACTTTTTAAAAAAATCACCCACAATCTCACTGCCCTCCCATATCAATTGTTTCCTTTTTTATTTCCATCTAGTCCCTGTCCACATAAGACCTAGTTTCCATGGTTGTAATAAATATGGGGAAACAATTTTGCATTCTGCTTTTTTCACTGAAAAATAATATCATAAACATCTTTCCATATTGCTAAATAATGCTATTATAATTGTAAATGGCTGCATAAATCCATTAGGTAGATATACCATAATTTTCCTAGTCATTCCCCTATTGTTGGACATTTTTACAGTTTCCAGTTTTTCATCATTATAAATAATTCTGAAATCAACACTTTCATGCATATAACTTTCTTCTTCTGTTGAATTATTTCCATAGGATATAATCCCAGGAGGGGAATCACTGGGTCAAACGACATGAGTACTTTATGACTCTTGACACGTGTTGTCAAATTGGATTCCCAAAGGACTAATTTCCATTGCCACCAGCAACGTGTGAGCATGCCCGTTTCTCTGCAAATACCCCAGCACTGTATCGTGTCCTCACAAGGCTTTTAGAGCTAATTGACTAGGGATAAAGTGTAGTTTCATTGTTTTAATTGACATTACTTTCATTACTAGCAAGACAGAATAGCTTTCCTGTGTATTTACTTGCTGACTCTATTTCCTCTGATGTGAACTCCAGATAGCTTTCTTACCACTTCAGATGGGCCGATTACATAATATCGAGATGAACTCCTTCCTGCCATATTTGGCATAAAATTATACAACAGTCAATTGTGTTTCTTTCCCTTTTTAGATGTTTTTTATTGTACAGAACTTTTACATTTGAATATAGCCAGATTTACGCATCGTTTCCTTTTGTTAGAGCCTTTAAAGTACAAACCTTGGCATTGCTCTCTACTGTAGTGGAATATTTTATTTTGATCCAGTAGTCCCAGCCGTGTGAAACTATTTTATTCTTTTTTTCAGGCTGAACTTGAAATGCCTGGCTTCAAACCCACATTCTGCCTCTTAACTAGCTGTGTGACCTCAAGCAAGTTACTTAACCTCTCTGTGCCTCATCAGCAAAATGGGGATAATAATAGTGCCTACCTCATAGGATTGTTGTGAGGATTAAATGCTAAAATGCAAGGCAAATGATAGTCGGAAAAGGCCAATTTGGAATGTTCTGACGTGGACTTCCCTTTTCGCAGGCAATGGAGTCCTGTGCTTTTATTCTCAAGAGTGGTATGCACCTCAACACTGCCCCTTGAAAAACCCCACATTTCTGGATTACATCCGGCCACGTTCCTGGACTTGTCGTTATGTGTTTTAGAAGCTTGGACTTTGTTTCCTTCCTTGACTGAAGATTGGGTATTCTACCTGATTTGGGTCCAGCATCTGTTTCCAGCCGTTACTGAAGTTATCTGTGTTATTTGGACCACTCCTGGCTTTACAGACGGCTCCCTCCATTACTAGGTCACCTGAAGCTGAGCTGTTAGAAGTTTCCTGGAAGCTTGTACACTTTTAAGCAGTTCTTAATTTTCTCCTTTTTGGGAGAAGGGAGACTTGTAGCTGATATAATGACAGATTTTTGCTGGGTCACATCAGCTTAAACCTCAGAAATTCTGTTTTGTTTCTTGATTGCATCTAATTAGAGACTAAACATCATGTTTTCTTGGCCACTGAATTAGCCAAAACATTGATGAAGAAATCATTCAAGTACCCCTGGCTTAGAAATGTTTTCATATGCATTGTTGGAATGTATGCTAATTAACCACGCAATTGGGAAAGAAAATAATGTGGAATGTTTTGCTATTTCTAGTAGAGAGAAAATATCTATTTTTCCAAAGATAATCTTGTTATATAACCTAATTTATATTTTTTTTAAAGTTCAGTTCTATTTTTATCTTGTTTTTGCTATACAGTGTAGGTCGTGAGATCTGTGAAGCAAAATTATCCCTTTCACCTTGAATTCTTGAGTTTGCATCCATAATATTATATATTGAGGGGGACAGAAGTAGGAAGGGAAAAAGAAGTGGCACAGGACAAAGAAAAATATTTCCTCTTTTAACTTCTAAAGTAATTTTTAAAAAGAACTTGCAGAATCAATAATGTGTTTAAATTATTTTATTGTGGAACTTATGTGGAAGATAACTTTTGCTGTTTAAACTTTCAGGTAATAACTTCTTTGAAGTTATTTAGAAGTAACCTTTGGTACAGTTATTTTATCTAATAAATACTGACATGAATTATTTTTCAGACTAGTAAGTCTGTTACATAAGTATTAATCACCACCACTAATATTAAAGGGAATATTAAAGATCCAGAGGGCTTCCCTGGTGGCGCAGTGGTTGAGAGTCTGCCTGCTAATGCAGGGGACACGGGTTCAAGCCCTGGTCTGGGAGGATCCCGCATGCCGCGGAGCGACTAGGTCCGTGAGCCACAACTACTGAGCCTGCGCGTCTGGAGCCTGTGCTCCGCAACAAGAGAGGCCACCATAGTGAGAGGCCCGCGCGCCGCGATGAAGAGTGGCCCCCGCTTGCCACAACTAGAGAAAGCCCTCGCACAGAAACGAAGACCCAACACAGCCAAAAATTAATTAATTAATTAATAAACTCCTACCCCCAACATCTTCTTTAAAAAAAAAAAAGATCCAGAAAAAAAAAAATGCAAGGCACTTGGGACTTCCTTGGTGGTGCAGTGGTTAAGAATCCGCCTGCCGGGCTTCCCTGGTGGCGCAGTGGTTGGGAGTCCGCCTGCCGATGCAGGGGACACGGGTTCGTGCCCCAGTCCGGGAAGATCCCACATGCCGTGGAGTGGCTGGGCTTGTGAGCCATGGCCGCTGAGCCTGCGAGTCCGGAGCCTGTGCTCCGCAACAGGAGAGGCCACAACAGTGAGAGGCCCCCTTACCGCAAAAAAAAAAAAAAAAAAAAAAAAAGAATCCGCCTGCCAATGCAGGGAACCCGGGTTCGAGCCCTGGTCCGGGAAGATCCCACATGCCACGGAGCAACTAAGTCCGTGTGCCACACTACTGAGCCTGCGCTCTAGAGCCCGCGAGCCACACCTACTGAGCCCGTGTGCCACAACTACTGAAGCCTGCGTGCCTAGAGCCCGTGCTCTGTAACAAGAGAAGCCACCGCAATGAGAAGCCCGCGCACCACAACAAAGAGTAGTCCCCGCTAGCCGCAACTAGAGAAAGCCTGAGCGCAGCAACGAAGATCCAACGCAGCCAAAAATAAATAAGTAAAATAAGTAATTTTTTTTTAAAAATGCAAGGCACTTATAAGAGTACGTGGCACCTGGTAAGAGCTGAAGTGATGTTCGCTTTCACTGTCATCCTTGCAGTCCTCATTGTGCAATGCATTTGCCCTTCCTCCCTGCTCTGAATCCTCTGCAAAATTTCCAAGTGTGATCTCAAGGGCTTCATCCACATCACTTATCACCAGAGACCCCAGCACTCGAACATTCACCTCTTCATCGGGACTCTTAAGGTGAGCTTGTTCAGTGGGTTACACTCACATCACAAATGTCCGTAGAACAGAAAAGAATATCATAAATATTTTTGTTTAAGCCACTGGGCAAGCCAAGCTGCTCCACGTGTGGGGCATTCCTTCTGTTCCAGCAGCTTAGATACCCATCCACAGGGAATGTGGGCAGTGTGGTGTGAGCCTGGGCTAGCTCTCCCCTTGTCCTGGCACCCTCCCCAGTGCTGACAAAGGTCCAGGCACATTCTGTGCTGGACAACGGTCCCCGCCTGTGACTGGCTCCCTTGCTTCCAGTCTACCCCCCTTTCCCCCTCACCATCTCTAAAGCAGAAATCTCACTGCATCACCTCCCTGCCTAAGATCCTTTGGTGATGGGCGGGCTCTGTGAATAAAGCCCAGATGCCTTCCGGGGTCTCCCAGGCCCCGCATGAGCTGACCCCCGACCCACATCCAGCTCAGCTCCAGCTGTTCCAGCTGCCCCCACTTCTCGGACTTTACATTTCCATCCCTTGGGATTTCTTGAAGGTGCTCAAATACATACATTCTTTCTTTCTTCTGGCCTTTGATTTTGTTCATTCATTCGTTCACCAGCTATTTATCAAGCACCTAATATGGGTCAGAACCTGTTCTAGGAACTGAAGATTCAGCAGAGAACAACAGTAACAATGCAAAAGAGACAAAGGCCCTGATCCCAGGAAACTCACATTCTGATAGCGGAGACAGACGATAAGCAAATAGACAAATAATTGTATTATATGTCGGGGTGGGGGTGACAGGGAGTGATGGGTGGGGCGGCTGTGTCATACAGTGTCATCAGGAAAGGTCTCTTTGATACGGAACGTTTAAGCAGAGAACTGAACAACATGACAGGGAGAGCTATGCGGCCACCAGGGCGGAGCAGTACAGGCAAAGGGAACAGAATGTACGGAGGCCCTGAGGCTGGAACGTGCTTGGCTTGCCCATTCCTCTGCCCCCCTCCACTTCACAAGACTAACTCCTGGTAATTTAATGCATTACCAAGGCCAGTCTGCATTACTCCTAAACTGTGGCTGGATAAAGGTCTTGAGGGAGGGGCAGGACATGAAGAGCTGGAAGGAAGGTTGAAAAGCAGGGAAGGCAAGCCATCACCCACAGGACAGGGTCTTGGGCAGCAACAAGGTCCTCAGCAAGGCCAGGCTGGGGATGGCCAGATCTGGGAGGTGCTCCAGGGTCAAGGGCTGGCCCCCCGCCTCTCCACGGCCCCTCCTTTCTCTGGGCTTGGAGAACTATATGTAACTTACGTGGGGGGGCAGCACCTAGTGGAAAGAGGTGGGCTTTGGAACCAAACCGATTTTCAAACTGTGCACGACCCTTAGGTGCTGCGTAACCTCAGGCAAGGTAACTAACCTCTCTGGGCCTCCACTTCCTTCTCTGTACAGCGGGGATTCTTGAGGCCTTGCTCACCAGGCGGGATGTCAGTGTCTGCAAAGCTCCCACTGCATTGCTGGACATGTCATGCAGTGAGCTGGTCCCTTTGTTTCCTTCACCTCTGACGCCCTGGGCTCAGGGATCCAGGGTGTGTATGAGGATACAGAACTGGGAAACAGTGCCCATCATTCAACAGGGTGGAAAGGGGAAGGGTAGAGGTGATCTGTCCACCACCAGATCTCCAAATCAGAACCCCAACGTCCTAAATGCTTTTCTCTCCTGCTGTTCCAATGAAATGGCAATGGGTTCAACCCTCAATTATCCACACTAATGAAGGAAAGGGCTGGAAAGAATAATCCAAAACAGTGGCTAATCACACCCAAATTATCGATTAATAGGAAGAGGTGGGATGGGAATATCCAGTCTGATACTTCTACTTGGAAGCTTTCTCTCCCTGCTGATGCTCAGCTCATGGGTTGGGAGATAACTTCCCCCAAGGAAGACATGGTAGAAGGACTTGTGTCCCCTGAACCTCCAGGGTGGGGGTCAGTGGACGAAGCTCTAATGGGGTCACCTGACCCAGGTCCACAGGAAGGAGACAGGTGAGTGTGTCCAGCTACAGTCATGACCAGAGCAGTGGCCGAAGGCTGACTCTCCCATCTCCCATCCAAGTGGGAGAAATCACATTCAGGTCCCCACCCAGTGGTATTCCTGGTGCCTTGGGAGCTATTATAGGAGGGGCTGGCAGGGGTCCTGAGGGACCCCTATTTGGGTTCTATGGGCTCCCTGCCTGGGGCACAGATACGAGAGACAGAATCAAAACTGGGGCATCTTGCTGCCTCCCCCGACAAGGTCGTTTATCAGTTGAGACCTGTGCTAACAGGTGTTAAATAGAGTTCAATGCAGAAAATTGAAAAGTAATGAGACTTGGAGCCGAGAGAACGAATTAAGAGGTGATCACACGTCCAGCGAGAGCCACCACCTGAATGATGAAAAGGAGAAGCCCTGACGGTCAGAGAGCCCTGGGTTGGAGAAGAGGTCAGAGCGATAAGCCCACCCCAAACAAGGTGAGGGGTGGTCACGAGCAATTAAGCAGTTACCACACCTCGTCAGTTCTAGGGAGCACATTTTTCCATATTTTAATATCTCTGAAATTGGGATGTATCTTAAAATCGACGGCATGTCACACTTTAATCGGCAGCATTTTTTTTTTTCTTAGTGGTACATCCAATAAAGCTGCATCTTTAACTGAGGACATCTTGGATTCAATGGAATATGGTCCCAGGTACCTTGAGCAAATGTCTTTCCATTACACTGGGTGAAATGATCCCTTAGCCACTCACTTATTCAATCATTATTTACTGAGCATCTACCATGCGTCAGATCCTGGGCTAGGCGCAGCTGTGAACAGTCTGCTTTCTGAGTGTTTATTCCACACTAGGCAGCGTTAGGAACCCTTGACACGTGTTACCTCATTTGTTCCCGGTGATAATCCCACAGAACAGGGATTATTATTATTATTGTCCCTGTGACAGCTGAGGTCAGAGGAGGTTAAGTGACCTGCTCAAAGTCCCACACTGGCTACTAACTAGCCGAGCTGAGAGTCGATTTTTCCTCCAGACCCTGAGCTTTCGTCTTGGTTCTCTCCACTGTCTGGGAGCACATACCGGAGGAGAGAAGGCGAACAAGGAACAGGAGATACACGAGGGACGCATGTAATTGGAGGAGATGCCTGGGGAACTAAGAGGGAAAGTAAAGGGAGTATTGGGCACCAGGGGCAGCCTCTGGATTTGGTTTAAGCAGAGATTGGAAGGAAACAAAGAGGCAGAGAAGAGTGGCCAGGTGGGGGAGGAAGGTTCAGAAGAAGGGACTCAGCGTGTCTGAAGGATGGGTGGGGAGACAGAGTGTGGCGTATCTGAAGACCAGACAAAGGCCAGTGTGGCTGGAGGAGGAAGCGGGTGGAGGTGAGGCTGATGCCCAGTTTTGACGGCCAGGTGAGGAGTTTGTACTCCATCTGGGAAGTAATTAGAGGGTTTGGTTTTTTTTATAAATTTATTTATGTATTTATTTTTGGCTGCGTTGGGTCTTCGTTGCTGCCTGCGGGCTTTCTCTAGTTGTAGCGAGCGGGGGCTGCCCTTCGTTGCAGTAAGTGGGCTTCTCATTGCGGTGGCTTCTCTTGTTGCAGAGCACGGGCTCTAGGCGTGTGGGCTCAGTAGCTGTGGCTCGCAGGCTCTAGAGCACAGGCTCAGAGGCATGTGGGGATCTTCCCAGACCAGGGCTTGAACCCATGTCCCCTGCATTGGCAGGCGACTCTTAACCACTGCGCCACCAGGGAACCTCCAATTAGAGGGTTTTAAGTGAAAGCACCCCAAGATCCTTGCACCCTGCCTCTAATGACTCACAGTGGGTGACTGTGGTTAAAACCCAGCCTCTACTCCATGCACTAAGCCAAAGGCTCACAGGGCTGTGTCCCCTCAGGGTGGCCACTTGCGCTAATTTGCACAAAAGCCCTATATGGACTAGCAAAGATCCAGGTCAGGAGGGGCAAGCACTGGCTAGTATTGCAGTGTCCCTACTGTGTACCAAGCCCTGGACTAAGGTACCTCAGTGACAGAAGAATCAAAAAATAGGTGACATTCCTTGCTCTTGGAGACCCACAAGCCTTGACCAAAGATTTTGTCACAGGAAAGAATTTTTTTTTTCATTCCTACAAAACACACCTATTATAAAAGCTTCCTTTGACTGAGTGCCTACTATGTGTCAAAGGTCATGCTAGGTGCTTTCTGTACCTTACCACTAATGCTCACTCCCCCCTTGAAAGGAAGAGATGATGATCCCATGTCCCAGAGGAGGGAGCTGAGAGGCTCAGTGCCTTGTTCACGGTCACACAGTGAGGACATGGCAGGGCTCAAACTTGATCTCCAGACACCCAGCCAGGCATGAGAGTAATTTTCTCCACGTGGTCGAGGAATGGGTGCTTCTTGACCAGAGACTCTGTACCAGGCACTTCCCAGCCACTAACTCTTCAGCCCTCATTACAAACCACTGAGCTGGGTGCTGCAGTTCCTCTTTTGCGCAAAATCAGCTCGGGGAGGTCGGGAGATGTGAAGGGTGTCATAGCTAGCCAGCGCTGAACCTACCTCTTCCTGGACCCCACTCCTCTGCTCCTACGCACTCCTCTCCAACAATTTTAGGTCTAAGAGCTCCTTGAAGCTGGAAGCCACTTATAATTCATTCATATGCCTCAAAGTCTACCTAGGGACCTGGAGTAGAGCAGGTGTGCAGTAAATATTTGTTGAGTGAATGAATGAATGAACAGGGCCAGAGAAGTAAAGCAGATGTACCCCTTACCCCCAGGTCATCCAGCCACCTGAAAATGCTCCTTTGCCTTCACCCTGTCTTCTGACACCCTGAGGTGAGGAGGGTCAGGGCACTAGAATTTGCTATGATATCATCTTCAAGCTATGTTAATATTCTTCCCCAAAGGGGGAAAATATCACTATGCATGATGAACTGTTTGTGGGATTATTGAGGACGTGATATGAAGTTCATCCTGATTCCCCACTTATGGAGAAGTGCTGCCCAGTTTGTCTCAAATGTCACATCTCTGTGTATTAATTTGCTACTCCACTGTACTGATTAAAAGGAATGTTCTCCAACTCCCAAGGCAGAGCCCTCGGAAATGCAGCAGGTTGATTCAGGAAGCACACACCATCCCTTCCCAGGCAGAGGAAATGGACATTCATCACCTCCCCCCTCCCCCAAAGGGGGCCTCGCCAGGCCTGCCATTCTGGCCTGAGTGGCCTGAATGGTGCAAATTGCATATTCAGTGTATATATGTATATGGTCAAAAAGCTTCCATTAGTCCAATTTTGAGATGTCTGCAGAATGTCCCTGAATTGGGGAACTCTTTCAAATTGAGGAAATTGTCTGAGAGGCCGGGAGAGGGAAATCAGCAGGTCTAATTACAGGAGGGAAAAAAACCAGAGGCGTCCATTTCTGGACCTCCATTTCCCTGCATGACATGATCACCTCTACCCTACTTCCCCCTCCAAAGGCCAGGAAAGTTCTGTCCCAAGCCTGCCTCTCCTGATAGAATGACAACAGGGAGCTCCATCTCTGTCCATCTGTCCCTCGCAGATGTGTCTGTCTGACGCTGTTCCACCATGCTCTGGTGCAGCGGCAGAGGTGACATTACTGACCTTGCACTGGGAGCAAAAACTCACCAAGATGTGGCACTGAATTGAGCTCTTCCTCCCCCGTTCTGTTCCCTTTGGGAGGGCAGGTGGGTAGGGGTAGAGGAGGAAATCATGATGGTGAGGATGGGACTTGGTTGAAACATCAGGCACTGCACCCAGTAGGCTCTCAATTATATCAGCTCAATGAATGAAAGAATCTCTACCACCCACTTAATGTGTGATCCCTGACTCTCTGGGCTCAGCTTTTCAGGTGGACTAGTGGTTCATGGGTGGGCTTCAGGGCATCTGAATTACATGAAAAACAACATGGAAAAGTGTTTGTGTGTGTGTGTGTGTGTGTGTGTGCGTGCGTGTGTGTGTGCGTGCGCATGTGTGTGTGTGTGTGTGTGTATGTCTGGAGATAGTCACAGCTTTCAAGTCCATGACCCCCAAAGTCTAAGGTCTGCTGGACGTGTCACTAGCACCATTAGCCCTAAAGCCAACATCTCTGATACAAAGAGAAGAGGACATGAAAAGACTGAATTCCCGGCATTGGCCTCGTCAGCTCCAACCCACCAGGGGACACGGCCCACGACCTCATCCCCATGTGGTGGGCAGTCTCTCCAGCAGTGCTGGAGCTCACGAATATGGAGACACCTCTGCTCCTTCCCCACAGATGTTATGGTCTGTTTGTAAGCCCAGACATACCACGAACAACTGGGTTGAGAATTTTAAGCAGACTCAGGAGCCAGCGGGCTGGGGTGGGGATGGGATTGTGACCTATGGAGTAGACATATCTATTCTTCCATCTCCTGAAATAATCCCAGTCTGGTGAGGTTAGGAGGAGGGTGACTTCACTCATTAGCTGACATTTATCAAGCACTGACAGTCTGCCAGTCCCTCATGTGACTTGTGTGTTCTCTCCTTAATCTTCACAACTCTATGAAGTATTATTCTTACCCTGATTTTACAGATGCAAAGGCCAGAGCTCAGAGAAATGAAGTAACTTGCCCAAGGTCACACAGCAAGTGAGTGGCAAAGATGGGATTTGATTCCAGATCCGTTGGAACCCAGAACCTGAGGTCTTAATCATTGTACTGTGCAGCCTCTCCCCTTGTGGTGATGAGGGAGTTTGCAAAAATAAGCATTCCTCATGCTTCTAAATTCCACGTGGGGATAATAAGTGATTTTGATTTTTAAGGAAGCCTCTTATATTTTTGAGAGTGAGAACACAAGGTGACAGTTAGATTTAACTAAACAGAAATACCTGTTTTTAGATGTAGATGATTAAATAGATCTAATAGACTGAGACCCAGCAGTCAGAGATGGGCTCTCTTGCACGAAAGTGTCAGAGTGACTGCTCAGGATTGATGCGGCTAAAATGCAAAAGGTGCAGCCAGGATTAGGCATTAAAACCTGCAGAGACTCTTCTCTAGTTGATGTTTCTGATCTGCTTACAACTCTTGTTTACCTGCTGATCAACCTGTCAGAGACAGAAACAACCCATACAATCTCTGAGAGTCATGGGTGGAGAAGGCGTGAAGCCCAAGGGCTTGGGTGGGAGAAACAACGTCTAAACACAGCAAGGCTAGAAACATCAGGGAGAGACACAGTGCGGGGGCTGGGGAAGTAACAGGCTTCCACACATTGAAAGACAGACAGAAGGACACAGCGAATGTTGGAGAATCAGAGACAGGGCCACTGAAACCAAGACAAACATAGCTGAATTCCAGAGGGATTTAAAAGTGAAATGGAAAAATAAAATGCTAAAAGAATGAGAGGAATATCTAAATGACCAGCTGATCTTGGCATGGAAAAGGCCTTTCTAAGCATAACACCAAAGGTAGATTATCAAAGAAAAATTAATATTAAAAAATTTGTGACATTAAAATTACTGCACATCAAAAGGAAACTCGTAATATTCATAGCGTTAATATGCAAAATCACTTACAAAAGGGATAAGAAAAAAATACTAACACCCCAAAAGAAAAGTAGGCAGAGACAGGAACAGGCAACTTACAAAATGATCTACTAAAGGCCAGAAAGTGGTGACAGGTCCTCAACCTTCCTGATCATCAGAGAGATGCAAATTATAACCACAAATGAGATTTCATCTCACCCATTTTAATCAATGAAACTGACTTAAGACTCCCCAACGCGCAATGTAGGTAAAGGAGGGGAATGGGCCCTCTTACACCCCGCTGGTAGAGGTGTGCCCCACTAGAATCTTCCTAAAGACACCGTGGAATTATGTAATAAAATGAAAAATCGACACACTCTTTGACCCAGCAATTGCACTTCCAAGAATTCTAAGATAATTAGATGAGGGTTAAGGCTGTATGTACAGGGATGTCCTTCACTTAAATGTCCCCATGACTGGTTAAATAATTGTGGTAGAGGCAAACCACAGTGGCTCCCTCACTGATATTCCTCAGGAAGAACAAAGACGGGCTGCTTTTATTAACGCAGAAAAACGTCAGCCTCGTCAACCAGACTACAGAATTACACACACAGTGTAACCCCAAGCGCCCATGGATCTGCGTCTCTCTGCAGGTGTGTGGGCGTTCAGAGAGCTGTCAAGTGGACACTCACTGGAAGGGCAGAGGTGAGCCTAGATCCTCTGTAGTGCGTGGGCAGCCCGAGCTGGGCAGAGCAGGACAGGGGCGGATCTGGGCATCCGGAAAAGGAGGAGGAAGAGTGAGTGGGGTCAGAGCTCCTGGGGATTCAGTGCTGGGAATGAGGATGCCAGCTGTAGCCAATAAAAATACAGGACGCGCCATTAAATTTGAATTTCAGACAAACAACAGGCAATTTTCTTTTAGTAAAAGTATGTCCCATGAAATATTTGGGCTATACTTACACTAAAGTTCTTTTCAAATTTTAAAGAATTGGAATAATTTAAAAATCAAATTAACTGGGCACCTTAGATTTTATCTGGCAACCCTAGCTGAGAGGCTGTGGACATACCTCTTATTGATTCCCTGAGATGACCCAAGTCATCCGGGAGGGGCGCTGAAGCCAAGGCAGGCTTCCTGTGTCCACCCTGCCTCTGACTTATTTCCAATCTACCTGCCCATGAGAGGGAGTCACCAGTCTCTACCTTCCTCCAGGAGTTCTGCAGGGTGTGCATTGCAGGAGAAGAGTACAGTCTTTAGAGCCAGAAAAGTCACGTTAAAACTCCTGGCCATCAAGTAGCCTTAAAGCTGAACACAAAACTCCTGGGTTCCAGCTCTAGCATCTATCAGATGGAGACAGCAACGTCTGTCCACCAGGCTGTCTCGGGGATTAAATGAGATAATGTATGTAGAGTGCCTGGCGTACAGTCAGTGCTTAATACAAGTTGATGCCCTTCTCTCCTGTCCATGGCCGCAGCCCACACGCTTGCCCCCAGGGATTACAAATCACGCATCCTCTGTCATCTCGGGCTTTGACGATTGGCCTTTTTGATCTTTTCCGTGACGCGGCAGCAGCTCTGAGCTGACACCCTTCATCTGACTTCACCTTTCTCCACAATCCCTAGCAGCAGTCCAGTTCCTTATCTGCACTCTTCACTCTCCCAAGGAGGGTGGAGGAGGAGGAGACTCCCTTTGATAGCAGACTTTCAGGGACGTCAGCCAAGGGGAGCTACCAAGAGCGGGACCCTGACGGCATTGAGAAACAGGTCCTGTGACACCCAGAAGGCTGGACGCGAGGAGGCTGTCCTGACTAGGGTCAGCCCCGGCTGATGCGGGGCTGGGGGGAGGGGAGTTCTCTAGAGCCTGTCTGTCTGCTTGCTGTCCAGCCCTAGTGACTAAGGTGGGTTCTGCAATGGAGGGAGGGGCTGAGAGCCAAATCTTTATGGTCCTTTTGACCACCGGATCGCCCCTTCCCCCCAACAGAGGGCCCAGAGAGTTTGAAAAACTCTGCCCAAGGTCACCCAGCTACTCAGTTATAGGCCCAAGAGACTAGTATTTATCAGTAAATCCCTAAATGTGGGCTCATCCTGTGTCTTGTTGAGAAGTGCAGTGAGAGAGAGGGCCCAGGACCGCTGCGGATGTCGTCTATCACGTGGTTCATCCGCAGCAGTGGCTGCAGCTGCTGATTCCCCCCACCTGCCCTCCTTGCCCCTCCGCTGTGGGTGTCCCAAAAGTCAGTGTGACTCACACTTTTCCAGATGCACAAATTGCCCCGTGGTCCAGTCCTGAGCCAGATCGTCAGGGTTTGGTGACAGCCCCAGCCTTGGCTTCCCCGCACCTGCCTCTCCTGTGAGCCATTCTGCCAGGCAGCACCAAGAGCCACGAAGACCACGGAGCTGGCGGAAACCCTGCCCAGGTGACTACAGAGAGTCACTCAGCTATAGCAACCTGTTTGCACCATGCAGGGCCTGCCTGGGCCCTGCCTGGAGCCTTTCCCTTCTCAGTGCCGATGACTTAGAGACCTGACACCATGAAGTGGCTGACGGAGGGCGGGCCCTGCCTTCTGTCCCGTTGGTCCTTCTCCTGTTGGGGCTGCCACCCCCGGGCCAGGCAGCGGGGAGGAGGGACCCACTGGCCTCCACTTTATCTTAATGACTCGTGACCTCATGTGAATCGCAGCCCCTTCGTGAATCTGATGGAAGCCCGAGCTCAGCCCTGTCTAGAAGGATTTTCTGCAGTGACGAAATGTTCTCTGTCTGTGCTGCCCAGTATGGTAGCCACAAGCCACAGGTGGCTACTGAACACTTGATAGAGGCTGGTGCAAGTGAGAAATGAAATTTTAAATTTGACTGAGTCTTTATTCATATAAATATAAATAGTGGCATGTGGTTAAAGGCTCGTGTTATTGGATAGCACAGCTCTAGACCGGGGGTCATCAAACTTTTTCTGTAAAAGGCCAGATAGTAAGTAGTTTCGATTTTGCAGGCCGTGTGGTCTCTGTGGCAATAACTCAACTCTGAATTTGTAGTGCATGTAAAGAGTCATAGACAATGTCAGCAAATGGGCTTGGCTGTGTTCTAATAAAACTTTATTTATAAAAACAAGCCAGGAACTGGATTTGGCCAGGTGGGCCATAGTTTATTGATCCCTGATCTAGACCCTTTCAAGAAAAAAATACATATACCCTTATACATTCAGAATGTGGTTTCTAATTACAAGGCGTTTGCAGACCTTTGATGCCCTACTGTAGACCTCCCCATGGATTCCAGGCTAGAACCTCTGATTTTATAAGGCTCCATGAATGTACCTTCAGCTCTGCTCTGCCTGATGGAGAAGCACTTGGCATTGTTTCCCAGAGCAGGCAACGTGGTCAGGGATCAACAGGACACTTTTTTCCTAAAACCTCCTAAGAGTCCAGGCCTCAGACAACTATCCACAAAGACTGCTAAATGAGGACACCATTAGGGCCCAGCTGGGTCCCACTGTGTGTCAGCCCCTCCTGGGATCTCTGCAGCCACCAACTCTAGTGTCAACGACTCATTCCCCCCACCATCCCCAAACACAGCCAGTCCCCCCAAGGCCCACATATGGTGGAAGAAGCTTCTGAAGAGGCCTCTCTTACTTAATCAAGAGGTTGTAGCTCAGACTCAAAGAGACTTAGTTTGGGTTCAGAGCCAAAGGCTGAGGACAGAACCAGGATGACCAAGATCACAGGCTTGCTTTTGGGAGGAACTGATTGTTTTTTCCAAAGAAATTGGGTTATCCCAGGAGACTTCACTTTAAAGACAAATAGGTCTTTTCAGAAGCCCTCAGTTAAAGCAATCCGGAGTTACGTCAGAAGCCCCCAGTTAAAGGCATGTGAAACTTTCTCTGGAGCCTTCTTGGTACCTTTAGTTAAAAATAACTGAGACCTTCTCAGGAACTCGCAATCGCTTACGTTAAAGCACCAAACACCCCTTACCAACAGGCGTGAATTTTGCCGAGGGAGTTAGGATCTGCCCTCTTCCTGTGGTATCCTCCTAGCCAAGACAAAGGTGGTATCTATTTGTATATTGCTATAGCTCCATTCAAGAAAGCATCACTTATTCTTTAAGTTCTTAGAGGCAAGAGGAAGAAAGCTTTCAAATAACTGGCATGCTTTACTAGGGTGTTATGTCATTATTGTTATTAATTATCATTAACAGTCTTAAAATACGCCTATGAATGATCTCAACACAAAATAGCAGTGTGGGTCTTAGCCAAGAGCAGCATAATTACCTATTAATGAGATGTAAATTTCCCAGGAAAATGACAGCGATCTAGACGTACCACCTTCTGAACTAACATAATAAAGTTAATAATAATAATAGTGTATAATCTGAAGATATTAGTGTTAATTTGAATGCTAACACCATATTTAAACAGGCTGAGAGAAGCGGCAATTATTTGCGTAACTCAAACCAAGAAACCCTAATCTGTGCTATCAAGGAAAAATTGATTGTTCTTCTCTGAATGATATAAAGCTGACTCTTTGCAGTCACTACAGTGAGCAAAAAATGTCTTCAGCTACTTATTTTATGTCTTTTACTTAGGGTTTATATCTGCCTCATTTCCAAAACCAAGCCAAGGTACCTTATAACACAGTGAAGCCCAAGAGAAAACAGAATTAAAAAAATAAAAACACAACAAAACCCAGTTAAGGGGAGAGAAGAAGATGTTACCAGGCCCTCAAGATAAACGACGGCAGCTCAGCTCTGATTTCAAGTCTCAGTTTCCTGGAAACAACGCAGCAGGGGCAATTTAAGTAACTGAGTTACTGGTAAGTAACCAGCCTTGTTAGGACAGGCACAAGCTCTGAATCTGAAGAAGCCCTTCCCGGCAGCTAAGAGCAGCACAGCCCTGCCTGCGGCTATTACAACCTCACACATACGGCTCCTGAGGCCAGGCCGAGGCACCTACCTTCATAGCTGGCATGGAAGCCCTGTGCGCTGACTGCGTAGTCACTGATGAGGCGTAGAGAGAGGGTGGTGGCCGCGCTGACGACGGTGGCCGGCAGCTGAAAGCCTGTGAGCCTGAAAGACAAAGAGATGAGATGGAGGGAGGATGACCCCCTTGGGAACTAAACATGCCTTAAGCATTTATTGAGCACCTGCTGGATGCACGGTGCTGATCTAGGCACAGGGAAGGATACGAAAGAAGTCGAACGCCAGGCATATGCAAGGTGTTCAAAGTTAAAGTAATTTCCAGCAAAGGTGATGGAGACCAATCACAGAAATATGGGGGGCTACTCCCCTGAAGCCATGGGCTACCCCCGACCTGGAGGCTCGCTCATTTATGGCTCTTCTCTTTCTCCTCCTCCAGTTTCTTCTCCTGATGTATCCAAGCAGGACCCTATGCGGCCTTCCCCAAACAGACTCACCCCACCCCATGTCCTCCACCTGCCTCTTGTCCATAGAAAACTGTAGCCTCCTAGGCCTTCTCTGAGTTCCAAAGAGTAAATTTAATCAGAGAAGTGAGAAAATGAAGAAAGAAAGGAAAACAGTCAAGATAGACAAAATAATAATAGCTTAGCCATTATACAAAGTCAAGGACCTTTAGTTCCTCCTCAGGGGCTACAGATAATATTCTGAGCCATGTCCTTTGAGCTGTTTTGCAGATGCTGAAAATCCCATCAGGTGAAAGAAGTTAACTGGATGCTGCCCACAGCACGTAGATCCCCAGACCAGTTGGAACCAGAAGGTTGAGGATGTTGACTCCCGATTACCTCACCACCAAACAATCAGAAGAATGTCCACAAGCTGATCACTTACCCCACAAGCCCCCTCCCTCACCCTGTCTTTACAAACCTTTCCCTGAAAGCCTTCAGGGAGTTTGGCATTCTAAGCAGTAGCCAGCTGGACTCCTTGCTTGGCACCCTGCAATAAACCCCAACCTGCTGTCAGTAGATTGCCTTTATTGCGTGTGGACAAGCGGACCCACATTTCGTTCAGTAACACTGACTCTTCCCCTTCTGGCTAAGGTCCTTTGAGGCTCTGGGTAGACTCTGCCACAAATTTACAATGAATAGTCACCAACAGACAATATTTATTCACACACAGAGGAAAATATATCCAACTCTAAGTAGCAGAACGCGGATGCTTCTTGTCATGGACATTATTCTTTAAAAGGAATAGGTCTACTGCTTTTACAGAAATGGTAAGTGCTTATTATTTTTAAAAGATGAAACCAAAAAATAAAAACCCAGTACAGTCTAGAAATAATTGTTCTTGACAGTTGACATACAAAGAGATGGAAGGATGAGTAGTTCAGATCATATTCAGTGAAATAATTTCATACAAATGGGATCATATTGTACGTGCTTTTAAAATTAAAATGCTTACATTTTTTTCCTGCGAGTTAAGTAAAGAAAAAGAAACAGGGGTGAAACAAAAGGAATTGTTGAACCTGAAATAATACGTTTTTAGCACAAGAGAGTCATTTTTAAAAGATTCTTCTAATTTTAAAAGGATAAAATAATGAAGCTTTCACTGAACACTTGGGAACATATTTTGGGAAAGGAGTTGTCCTCTGCTGGGTGTCCACACATGGTGGCCCCCACAGGTGACGTGATTGCGCACAAAGGTGGTGGCGGGGTGGCCAGGCTCCTGTCCACCTTTGTCGTTTGTCCCCTATCTGAGGCTTATCTACCGTCCCCCACCCCCGGCAGGGCTCAGGGAGGAATTCAAAGTGTACCTTTACCTCCATTTTTAAATTAAAAAAAAAAACTGTAAAAAAGATAAAGGGAAAAGTGAAAACTGGGAAGATTATGTATAATATATATGACAGGAAGAGGGTTAGTATTCATAATCTATAAAGAACACTTACAAACCAATATGAAAAAGGTAAACAGGGAAGGAGGAAAAGAGCACAGGATACATACGAACAGAAACAGAAAGATGTTCCACCTAATGAATATCAAAAATATGAAAACTCAACCCACGAGACTCATTTTTCATCTTTCAGGTTGGCAAATATCCAGAGCTGGCAAAGGTTAGAGAAGACGAAGCCTGGAGTTATCAAAATGATACTAAGGAAATGCGACAAGTGACACACATACATCTGACAAACCAGATGAAATGGACCAGCTCCTTGAAAAACACAAACTACCATAATGTCCCAATATGAAATAAATCATTTGAAGAGCCGTATAGCTATTAAGGAAATGGAATTCATAATTTAAAAACTCCCCCAAAAGAAATACCCAGGCCCAGAAGGTTTCAATAGAGAATTCTACCACATGTATAAAGAATTTACACCAATTCTTTACAATCTCTTCCAGGAAACAGAGAAAGAAGGAGCACTTCCAAACTCACTTTATGAGGTATTACCCTGATACCAAAACCAAAGGCAGTACAAATAAAGAAGACTAAAGACCAATATCCCACAGAATATAAATACAAAATGCCTTAACAAAATATTAGCAAAGAGAATTCAGCAAAATAATAATTTTGCTGAATAATTATACACTACAAAAATACATACACCACAAAAATAATTATACACCATAACCAAGTGGGGTCTAATTCAAAGGATGCAAGGCTGGTTCAATATTTGAAAATCCATCAGTGTCATTCACTATATTGACAGGCCAAAAGTAGAAAAATCACATGACCATATCAACTGATGCAGAAAAAGCACTTGACAAAATTCAACACTCATCCCTGATTTAAACAAAAAATGTTCACAGACTCACAGACTTAGAGGGTGGGCTTGTGGTTGCCAAGGGGGAAAGGTGAGGGGGAGGGATGAATCGGGAGGTTGGGATTGGCATATACACACTACTATATGTAAAATAGGTAATTAACAAGTACCTACTGTATAGCACAGGGAACTGTACTCAACACTCTGTAATACCCTGTATGGGAAAAGGATCCGAAAAAGAATAAATATATGAACATGTATAAGTAATTCCCTTTCTGTACACCTGAAACTAACACAACATTGTGAACCAACCATACTCCAATGTAAAATAAAAATAAAACTTTCATAAAACTAAGAATAGAAGGAAACTTCCTGACTTGATAAAGAGAATCTACAAAAATCCTATAGCTAACCTCACACTTAATGGCACAAGACTGAATGCTTTTCTCCTAAGACTGAGAACGAGGCAAGGATCTAACAATCCAATTCGAAAATAGGCAAAAGACATGAAAAGACATTTCACTAAGGGATATGTGGATGGCAAATAAGCACAAGAAGAATGCTCAACATCATTAGCCAGTAGGGAAAGGAAAATTAAGACCATTATGAGACATTACTACACACCATTAGAACAGATAAAAATAAAAATAGTGACAACACCAAAGACTGACAACCCTACAGAGCAACTGGATCTTTCATACGTTGCTGGTAGGATGTAAAATGGTACCAACATTCTGGAAAATGGACAATTTCTTTTTAAAAAATACTACACACACACTAGTCATACAACTCAGCCATCACACGCCTGGGCATCTGTCCCAGAGAAATGAAAACTGGCGTCCACACAAAAACCTGCACATGACTGTTCAGAGCAGCTTTGCTTGTTTGTTTGTTTGTGGAATAGCCCCACATTGAAAACAACAAAAATGTCCTAAAATAGGTGAATAATTGAACCAACTGCAGTACATCCATGCCATGGAATACTACTCACTAATAAAAACGAATGGACTATCGATACATATAACAACTGGGGTGGATCTCTAGGTTATTATGCTGAGTGGAAAAAAGCGCTTATCTCAAGAGATAACGTAGCAGATGATTCCATTTATATAACATTCTGGAAATGACAGTATTAAAGAGATGGCAAGCTGATGAGTGGTTGCCAGGGGTTAGGTTTGGTGAGAGGAAGGGGAGGGGGGTGATTCTGAAGGAGTAGCACGAGGGAGAACCTTGTGGTGATGGAACAGTTCTGCATCGTGATTGCACTGGTGGTGACATGAATCCACACGTGATAAAATGACGTAGACGTACACACACACATTGCACCAACGTCTATTTCCCGGTTTTGATGTTGTACTGTACTTACATTAGATGTACCCATTGGGGGAATCTGGGAGAAGGGTACATGGGACGTCTCTGTACGATCTTTACAACTTCCTGTGGATCTCTAATTATTTCAAAATTAAAAGTTTTGAGAAATCGTATATGTGGCTCACATTATATTTTTATTGGACAGCACTTCCGTCCTCCATGAAATCTGACATAAGCTCAGTCCACCTAGATTGAGCCTTGAGCTGCTGCTTGGTTCTTGGCGGGTCCCTCTGTTCAGCCGCCTCCTGTTCATTTCAACCCCAACAATGTCCCCACCCACCACCAAACACACACACCTGCATCCTTGGCTGGGTCCTTGCTGGAAATGGCTGACCACCAGAACCACAACCCTGGCCCCCGGCCCACCGCCCTCTTGTTCACTGGTTTCCCACCAACTTGCTCGTGCACCAGACATCCTTCTCCACCCCCAGACAGTCATGTATGATAATGCCAGACTGCGGATCCCAGTGGACCCTGATATCAAAATACCAAATTATCCCCAAAGGGCTCAGACCTCTATCTGGAGCTGAACTTCAGGCCCCAACCCCTTTTTGTCTCTACCCCTAAGCGGGCCCAGTTCACAGCAGCTTCAACTTGCCTCTCACCCATGTGCACCAGCATTATGCCTTGGTGCCCTTCCCAGACACCCAACAACATACAGCTTCATGCAGAAGTTTCACACCTCACCAAGGCATGACCGCTTCTCCCCTGAAGTCATCTCTGGAAATGACATTCTTCCCAATGAGTAAAATTTGTTGATTTTATCCCCCTAGCTAGTTCCACGATATTTTTGAGCTGCCATTAAAGCGTCCTAGACCCTAGTTTCCTGGTACTATATGGACACAAGCTACAAAGAGCTAATGTACACTGTCAACAAACAATGACAGCTTTATCACTTGCAATACACGGAATTGCATCTTACTAGGCATTTTCTCTAACCAGATACTTACCACTGCTCTGCTCTTTCCCAGGCTTGGGAGATAAATTCTAACATGGAGGGTTCCTCAAAGGTGCTAAAGCTGGAGGGGGTGGGCAAGCTTGAGTCTCCCCATCTGGATACTTGAATCACTCCTCTGCCCTGAGGCCTGCTCTTCCCTGACCCACTCCTTATTGCTGAATTGATTTCAGATGAGTTGATGACCCCGCAAGCCAGGAGATACCACGTTGCATGTCGGAATAAGCAAATTAAACTTTCAGATTTTCACATCTTTTATCTGACAAGTCTAAATACTATATTGAAAGGAGTGAGGCATTGTTCAATAGTGCAATCCAGACTCATTAGCGAAATGGGGTAAAATGATAGCAGGAAAGGCAACAGGCTCCTATCGCTGTTGTCTGTCTTGTTGACTCTAAAATGTGCGGAGAAGAGCTTTTGCAAACAGATGGCGTGGCCCCAGATGTAAGCTAATACTCTTCTTTCGCTTCACGAAGGCTTCTTGGATTTTCCACTTCCCCAGGAGCCTTTTTTTGGCTTGTCTCCCTGCCCAGAGGAGCCCAGAGTCTTGGAAACGGGTGATGCTCATGACCCCAAATTTCTCACTGTCCCAGTTCAGAATCCATCAATGGCTTCCAACTGTCCTTACGATTAAACCCAAAATCCCTAAGGAGGCCCGCAAAGCCTGCTTGGCTCCAGCCCCTCCAGTCTTCTTTGGTCAAGGGTGGGGGCAGCAGTCAGCCCGGAGTGCAGGCAATAAGGGGTGTATTTCCTGTGGACAACTTGAAAACAATAATAAAGCAGACTTGAAAAGTCTACTTATTATCACCATGGGTCTGCACCCGGAACAGTGTCAGTGATAAAATCCTCTTCCCCGCCTCTCCCACCCTCCTCCTTGATACACTGCTGGTTGCAGTTCCTTCAACTGGCCAAGCCCCCATCCTCAGGGCCTTTGCACACGCTGTTTCCTCTTCACAACATTTTCTCACATCCCCTCCACCTCTTTGATTAACCCCTTCTCATCATTCAAGTCTCCTCACAAATGTCAACATTATTTTCAGAAAGGTACATTCCTGACCTCCCAGACTAGTCTATTTTGCATTCTTTTTTTTTTTTTTTTTTTCTTTTTTTTTGCGGTACGCGGGCCTCTCACTGCTGTGGCGTCTACCGTTGTGGAGCACAGGCTCCGGACGCGCAGGCTCAGCGGCCATGGCTCACGGGCCCAGCCGGTCCCCGGCATGTGGGATCTTCCCAGACCGGGGCACGAACCCGTGTCCCCTGCATCGGCAGGCGGACTCTCAACCACTGCGCCACCAGGGAAGCCCCTATTTTGCATTCTTGAAGGTCCCTGTGGAGGTCACTGCTACTCTTCACGTATCTCCAGCTTTCCTTCCAGACACTGGTGCAACGGTCCCTCCCCACCTTTGCTGAGCTCATGCCTGGCCATGGCACTGGCTTTGCCAAGGATGAATGGGTAGCAGCGAAGTGTGCTGTTTCAAGGAGGGAGCCTCGAGGACCCTGGGTTCCTTTCACGAAATTCCCCTCTTCCCTTTTCCTTGCTACGGTGACCCTGGGTCTCTGTCAGCGGGGGTGTCTGAGTGATTTCACTAAGCAGACTACCCTGGCACACCACCTTTGAGCATGTAGTATGGCAAGAAAGAAACTTCTAGTGAGTTAACCCTTGGAGATTTGAGGGTTGTTTGTTACCATGTTTCTAAGTGTAGATTTTTATTATTATTCAGGTGTGGTGAGGGCAACAGATGAGGAGGAATTGCCATTGAAAAGATGGACTGGGGCTTCCCTGGTGGCGCAGTGGTTGAGAGTCCGCCTGCCGATGCAGGGGACACGGGTTCGTGCCCCGGTCCGGGAAGATCCCACATGCCGCGGAGCGGCTGGGCCCGTGAGCCATGGCCGCTGAGCCTGCGCGTCCGGAGCCTGTGCTCCGCAACGGGAGAGGCCACAACAGTGAGAGGCCCGCGTACCGAGAAAAAAAAAAAAAAAAAAAGAAAGAAAAGATAGTTTGCCAAAGGTGGGGGAGGGAGCATGCCATGCCACACGCGGAAGCACCAGGGTTGGTCAGGACGTAGAAGGGATGGGAGGAAAATGTGAGCAAGAGCCCTAACTGGGGCTGCAGTAGGGGAAGGAAGGGGTGAGGCAGGGGAAGCAGGCGACTGCCCTTAGTTGTCTGACATCTGACCCTCGGGTGCTTAGGGCAGGGGGATGGTGGCTTAACAGCTAAGAGCTCAGTAAAGGAGGTAGGTGGGCTCTGAATTGGTTGGTTTGCATATAAAAGGCTCACTCCCAGAAGAGCAGTTTGCTGTGTCTTAGAATTGCTAACCCTGAGAGGGGCTGCCTCTCCTGGGTCAGCAAAGTCCCAAGATGTCAAAGCATCAGAAAATATTTGTATTATTTGTGTGATTAACACACACAGCCATACACGGCCCATCCTAACAATTACCCTTTTTTTTCATTGCTAGCATTTATCACATTTCCTAATAAGATGTATTTTGGGGTAAATATTTTTATTATTTTTGTGATTATTTTGTTCAGGTCTCCATGAAAGCAGTGGATATGTTTGCTTTCCCCATCCTTGTCCAGTTCATTGCATACAGTAAGTTCCCTACATATGAACAAGTTCCGTTCGAGGAGCGCTTTCGTAAGTCTAATTTGTACGTAAGTCCAACAAGGTTAGCCTAGGTACCCAACTAACACAATCAGCTATATAGTATTGTACTGTAATACGTTTATAATACTTTTCACACAAATAATACATAAAAAACAAACAAACACAAAAAATAAAGCAAACGTTTTTAATCTTACAGTACAGTACCTTGAAAAGTACAGTGGTACAGTACAACAGCTGGCATACAGGGGCATAGGGTGAACAGGCAAGAAGAGTTACTGACTGGAGGAGGGAGAGGAGGTGGGAGATGGTAGAGCTGAAGGATCGTCAGCTATAGGAGACGGAGGGCGAGCTGCAGTTTCACTCACGCCTGATGCTGACGGCACAGGTGCTGGTTCCTTACTGGATTCAATTCTATCTACTCTCCTGAAAAAACGATCCAGTGATGTCTGGGTAGTACCTCTTTTTTTCTTGTCATAGATGGTACAGTACCGCTGGATTGCATTCTGAACGGCTGCTGCAACCTTCATGTACCGTTCAACGTTCAGGCGCTGTGCCTCAAAAACTAACAGTGCCTCCTCAAATAAAGAAAATCCCGTTGCCATTTCCTGTGTCGTGAATCTCTTCGGTTCTTCAGTTACTTCTTCCTCTTGTCTGTCTCCGTCCTTTCCCTGGGCCTCCAGTTCCTGGCGCTTCTCAGCAGTACCAGCTACATCACTGCTGCTTTTACGCTTGTTTCAGGACATCCTGGGCTTGAAATAAAGACACTTTACTTCTGCACTCTATACAGTACTGTACGGTAAAGTACACAGAAGTGCAGCCACTTGTAGAGGATGCACGCACGTGACAATGTATGCCAGGCACGTGAACTAACTTATGTTACTGGACATGCGAATGCACATTCGCGTCTGAAAGTTCACAACTTGAATGTTCGTATGTAGGGGACTTGTATTTATTTTTGAATGAATGAATGGAGGATTATCTGTCATTTCCAGGGTCAGCCACACAGTGTCACAGTTCATCGTGATGCTGCCAGGATAGACAACAGGAGGGGGAGACAGCTGGACATGGTATAAGTAACACTTACTGACTCTGGCCATCTCCCTACACCCACGAAACAGGGTGAGATACAAGGAAAAAGCAGCCTGTTCTGAACATCTCCAGGAAGAAGAGGGGCTTTTAATGGGGCTATCAGGAAGAAGGGACAGAGGGAAGTGGAAGGAGGGTGGAGAGGAAGCAGTGAGCCCAGGTGGGAAGGTGAGACTGCCCCAGGCTCAGAACTGCACCCTCCCTGCTTTGTGGAGACTGAGGAAGGGAGAGACCCTTAGAGGGGAATTGCTCCATGGGGCACCCGGCAAGGCTGGACTGTCCACAAAAGGGCTGGTACGTCCCCAGCCAAGTTTGGCCCAGATGCAGCTGAGTTGGTGCTGCCCACCTACAAGAAGCACTGAGGCCTTGAGCATATCAGCAGTGGCTAGTGTGGCCTGAAGACCGGGGGGACCCTCCTGAAATGCTGAAGTCTGTGAAAGACTTGCTTGGGGGAACCACAACAACGGCTGAAATGAGATTTCTCACCTTCATGAGTGGGGGCTCTAGGTCAAAATTTTTTTAAATGCAATGATATGACACTTTTTCCACCCAAGAGAAGCATGTGCATATTCCTACCTGTAAAAATAAAAGGTAGTCTTCTGACTCCAGGAGACAGTACCCATGTCTGAGAATTCCAAGGCTCTCAGTTGACTGACTACCGTCTTCCCAAGCTGGGGCCTCTGGGCTCTGAGGCACAAGGGTTGGGGTGAGACCTTGAAGGAACCCTGTCAGGTGAGGAACAGTTGAAGGAAGTGGGCATGGAAAGTAAAAGAGAATTGGTAAGGAGAGAACTGTCTTCAAATCCCTGAAAGTCCATGCCTGACACACCAACGTCCTCATGAAATGATGAGCGAGAACCAGGACCGCAAGGACGGAGGTTCTGGGGAAGCAACTTGGGTCCATCAACATACAGAAGAACACGGGCAGTCACACCTGCATGGGGAGGGAATAGGCTGCCTCTCAAGGTCAATCCGATTTTAATTCCTCATTTACTTATTGAGTGCCAATGGGTGTCAGCTGCTGAACCTCAGAGACGGGTCAGAGCCGTGGGCTGAGCTCACCGGGACATGGCTTTGTTTCCACTAACCAGAGGACCCATGGGAAAGACCAGAATGAAACCCTTATCTCCACGAACTCTGATCTTAGAGTCCATTAGTACAGTGAAGTGACTCCATTACTGGAGTGTGTGTAAATCCTGATGCCTGATGTCTAGAGAAATAGGAGGACAGGACAGACGGAAGAGTAAGGCTTTATTCGAGCATCTTCCAGGCACATGGCAGCCTTCTGAGATGGGGACAGAACAATGAGTCGTCCCCGCGTGAGTACTGCTGTGGCCGGTGCTCTAGGCCTCAAGTGAAACCAGAGATCTGGTCAGCTCTAAGGGCAAGATGACTGGGAATGACAGAGACAGACCAGGCCTTGGGTGATGTGGCTCAAGACTTTGCCTTTGCCGTACTTGGCCTACCTTTCTGCCTCTGCTCACATCTCTCTCCCCTTTGCTCTCTCCCTGCACCCACATGGGCCTTTACACTTGCCTTGAATGTGTCGTGTTTCTTCCCACCCCAGGGCCTTTTCATACGCTGCCCCCAGGGCTGTGTGCACTGCTCTCTCCCTTAGCCACCCAGGCTGCCACCACCTCACCTATCCATGTCCCACTAGCTTCTGGGGTCTCAGTTTGAATGTTACTTCCTCTGGGAAAGAGTTTGGAAATCCCTGATAAACCTCCTCCAATAACAGAGTATTTCTCCTTTATAATATGCATTCCAATCATAATGAATTGATTTTCTTATCGAATTACTTGTGATGTATCTGTCTTTCCTTCTTGATGGTAAGTCCCTCAAAGGTAAGGATGTTTAACTTCTTCTCTGCATCACTAGCACATATAAAATGGAATATTGTTACGGACTGCATATGTCCCCCCAAAATTCGTATGTTGAAATCCAAACTCTCCCCAGAGTTAATGGTACTAGGAAGTGGGGCCTTTGGGAGGTAATTAGGAATCAAAGAGGTCAAGAGGGTGGACCCCTGTTGAATGGGATTAGTGCCCTTACGAGAGTCATGAGAAAGCTTGCTTCCTCTCTCCGCTCTCCATCCACCAGATGAGGATACGATGAGAAGGTGGCAGTCTGTGTGCGACCCGGAAGATAGCTCTCACCAGATCCTCACCGTGCTGGCACCCTGATCTTAGACTTTCAGCACCCAAACATGGGACATAAATCTCTGTGGTTTACAAGCCACCCAGTCTATGGAATTTTTGTTACAGCAGCCCCAGCTGATTAAGACAAATATGCAGAGAATGAATGAATGAATATTCAACCATTAGAGAGTTGACAGAAAACTTGTGCATGGGATGAAGTCCAGGGGGAGAAAGCAGTCACAAGCTTCCAAAAGACAGAAAAAGCCTTGACTGTTGTCCTTTGAAAGGCCAATTTCCCAGGTTGGCCCTTGGTTGGAATCTGGGATCATGGATTTCAGGAGGGTCCCCACCATTCCCAGAACTGATAAGAGTGTCCTAAAATATTTGTATAAACATTATGGTTTATACTGAACACCTGCTTTCCCTCTGAATCTGCAACTTTAGTACAGGCCAGGCAGAGGGTGCCCATGCAACCTGCCACCAAGAAAAACCCTGGGCACTGAGTCTCCAATGAGCTTCCTTGGGTGGTAACATTTCACTTGTCACAGTTCACTGCTGCGGGGAAAGCGCATTCTGTGTGACTCAACTGGGAGAGGACTCTTCGAAGCTTGTGACTGGTTTCTCCCCCCGGACGTCATCCCATGCGCAATTTTCCTTGCTGTTTTGCTCTGTATCCTTTCATTTTAATAAATCATAGCCAGGAGTGCAGCTATATGCTGAATCCTGTGAGTCTTCCAGTCAATCATGGAACCTAAGCTAAGAGTGATCTTGGGGACATCCAACACAGAGGGTGACAAATAAACACAGCCCAGATTCTTCTGCAAAGTACAAATACTAGATTATCCTCTGAAGGATATTCTAGGTGTTCACTGGTTAAACAGAAATGGGAAATGCTGGGTTAAACAAAGTGACGCAAGGATTTTTCGAAAATAAACAAAAAACAAGGTGCTTATGGGAGCTTTTAATAAGCTAACAGCAAACTTCCAAGGCAGGAGTAGATTATGTAACAGTTCCCCGACACATCTGATCATAAACACTTTTATTCTTAAAGCAGCATATGGGCCAGTGTTGCATGGAACCCTCTCTAGGAAATGATATGCCCAGAGAAGGCAGGTCACAGCTTGGGCTATCGCGACGTTGGCCAGGAGGCTGCTGACGATCTGGGTGTCAGAAGCCCTGAGACCCATAGTGACACCAAAAGGCTGAAGAGCGCCCCAAGATCTAGAGATCCTTGTAAGACATCCCCATTTCTGAGGGTGACACATGCATGTCTCTTGCTTACGCTCTTAAAAAGCCCAACAAATATAGAATTATCCAGAAATAAACAGTAATATAGCAAATTGGGCCTTTATTGAGTGGCTCTCATTTAAGGCTCTTAGCACTTCCAACAGTGATATTTAAAAAAGACATGTCAGCTGACCTTGGGAGTAAAGGAGTATATGTAAGCAACATCTGTCACACTGAGAGCCTTGGCAAATGGTGTTCTGCTTTGCCAGCAGCCCTACTCCAGACAGCAGCCACTAGTTAGTTACATAAACCATTAAGCTAAAAACAGAACTATCGTTACAGGCATCATCTAGTAATTCTCAGGTAATTGATGGACATTAGTCATAATCACACACAATACACAGACACACAGAGACACGCTTACAGACACATGTTCTCTTTGGTAATTCCCATTTGCATTTAATCAAGAGCTTCTAAAACTGGGAAACTTGGAAAAATCAGGCCTTCTCTGCTTTTAAGTATATATGATATATATATCATAAACCCTTTTTTTCTCAGAGCATCCTGTGGGCTGGGGTTCCATGAAACACTCTGGGAAATGAAATGCCCATGGCAGGCAGCTCATGGGGATCGTGCTGCCGCTACACTGGATATAAGAGCACTGACACTCCTGGTCTCAGAAGCCCTTGAAACCCACGGGAACCAAAAATCTGTAGAGATGGTTCTTGTGCTGCCCCAAGATCTGGGGATCTTTGTAATAAGCCCTCATTTCTGAGAGCGACCTGGCATTAGCCAGATATCTGTTGAAAAACTCCAGCTTAAGTCCAAGGGATCTTCTCTCCAATGTTCCAGTCTATCCAGAGAACATTCACTGGCTGTACAAACCTCTCCTTTCAGCTGCCCATGTCCATTTATTTTTCGGAGGCCAGGATATCTTTCCTAAGTATCTGGTTGGATGGGAGCAATGGTAAGCCCCCAAATCACCATATATACTTTGTAGAATGCATGCAGGCTTTAGAAGCAAGGTCTGGTATCATAGCAGGCCCACCTGCTGAGGTCTAAAAATAGGGGAACAACACTGTATGTTCGAAATGCAAATCCTCTCAACACACTCTGTCCACACCCAGGAGTATTTCCCATAGGACTGTAGCTTCTGGTTCTGCAGCAGGGAGTTCTGGGTATTCCCTCTTTTTGCTCTCTGCCAACAGTTCCCAAAACACAATCCGTGGAATACCATCCAGTGTTATGTTAATAGGTTTGCCTAAGAACATGCGTAAATAATTCTGGAAAATGCTACACTCAGAGAAGCACCATAGTTCCCAAACTGTGTGCTGAGGTACCCTGGGGTGCTGCAGGGAATTTACAAGAGCACTGAGGGATATTTTAAATTTTCAAGGGAAACTGTGATATTCAATATCTACTGGACACACAAAGTATTAGCTAGAAGTAGCTTCAGTTTCAACTTGAAGCTACATTCCATTAAATGACATCATTTCTTTTCAGACCTGGGTGTTTGGTGGTTGGTGTGAAATAAAGTAGGTGCTGTGTGACAATCAGTACAGAACAGGATGTGAGGGTAGTAGCGTCCAATCGGATTCCAAGGTTTGAGAAGCTGTGCAGAGCCCAACAAGTACACATATTCCATTAGTAAGTATTTGTGATTAGTTAAGGATGAAATAAAAATATGATATTTTCTTTCAATTTATATTATTTTTTCAAAGAGCTACAAAGTTGTTATGATATAAGTACTTATTCAGCTAGTCAGCCCTTACTACTTAATAAATGGAGCTGATAGGTATTTCTTTTATCCATGGAGCATGGTGGAAATATTACTGAAGCTCTTAACGCTATCTCAAACTAAGAAATGTTGGGATCCTGAGTATTACTGTATTAAAGGCTCTACGAAGTCCTTCAGCAAGAAAGATAGAGTTTGAACCTTACACTTCTCGGTTCAGCACACCCATGAACAGCCTTCTTTACAACATCATCTCAGGAAATCTAGGTGGATGTTACCCAGGATTTGCTCTATGATCTGACAGGTTCAAAAAAGAGACCAGAGTCTTACTTATTCCCACAATTAACATTTAAAAATTATTTCTCCTCAATCATCCATTTAAGAAATATTGTGTGCCCTATTATACATCATGTACTATGCTTGGTTCTAAGGATAAAAATTTATAAGACACGGACCTGGCCTTCAAGGAGTTCACCCTCAAAAGGAGGCATTCACGTTAATTTATCTGAAAATTCAGCCACTTCTCATCACCTTCATTACTGCCATCCATCCTTGTTTAGGGCACATCCATCTCTTGCCCCAGTTATTGCAATAACCTTCCAACTGGTCTCCCCATTTCCCCCTTGTCCTCCTACAGATCATTCTCAACAAGGCAGCGGCATGATTATTTTAAGTCCCATCATGTCACTTCTCTGCTTAGAACTCTTCTAAAAGTGCCCTAGTTGATTTCACAACAAGTTAAAGGCCTTGGGCAATCCTCTGACACCACTACCCACTCCCTCTTTCTGTATTACCAACTTGTCTCCCCCTGCTCACTCGCTCCAGCCATCGTGGCCTCTTGCTGTTCCTTGAACCCATCTGGCAAGTTTCTGCCTCAGGGCCTTTGCGCGTCCTGTTCCCTCAGCTTTCCCCAACTACCCCATCTCTTCCCCGACATGTCCATGGCTGGTTCCCTCATCTTCTTCAGGTTTTTGTGCACTTTTACACTGAGGCTTTCCCTGAACACTCCATCTAAAATTGCAACCCTCCCCACCACCACTTCATGGCTTCTGATCTTCATCCAGCATTTTCTCCATAACACGAATCACCATCTGACGTATTATATATTTAATGAGGCCTTATTTATTAAGTCCACCTTTCCACACCAGCACGTGAATTCCACGACAGCGGAGAATTTCATTCATTTGATTCCCTGGACTATGCTCAGCATTAGAGAACAGAGCCAGCTACACAATAGGAGTTAATAACTCATTTTATTATCGTTGAAGACACAATGCTAATGCAACACAGTAAGTGCAGTGATAGAGATGTGCCCGGCGATTTCAACACCACCAGCCTGAGCTGATGGAAAAGATGAATTATTAGTCAGTCATGCAAAGGACACAGAGGGTAGTGGGAGGACAGGGAGGTCATTTGAAGCAAACGGGATGGCATGAGCGGAGGAAAGACAACGCCCAACTTTACGTGTAATTTATGAAATTGTTCTCCAACCAGTGTCAGGAGAACAAATGGAGACCACCAGCTGTTCCTCCTTCACAGGTTTGCCATGACTGCTTAATTACCAGTCTCCCTGGGACAGGGGATTTTTCTGGAGGCTGCTCGGGTGCAGACTTTATTTGCTCCTACAGGATCCTGGAAAACCCTAACCCAGCTTGGTCTCCCATGACGGAGGCTGAAGCGCCCCGCGCCATGGGTCAGGAGGGCGTGGTGGGATGGCGATGGGGAAGGGGGCCTTTGAGGAAGAGGGGCCACCGTGTTCCAGAAGGCTGCTGCTTCTGTAGCTACCCCCCGCCAAATCGGGCCAGTGACATCCCCCATTTGGGAAGGGAGGCTGTTCTCTCTCCGTCCACGCTGCCCTTAAAGGGGCTCCATGGAACAGCTGGGATCTGCCTAGGCCCTTAGACGGTACCATCCTAGGATGGGCATTACCCAGAAGAGCTCTGCATTTCCTGTTCCTCACATACCAGGGAGATACGAACAATGGTCCAGATATAAGTGAGTGGTCAGCAGTGTCTCTCCCTGGAGATTCTCCATCCTATGGACTTGTGCCCACCTAGCCTCTAGCAGCTGCTGAGGCCACTCTGGGAAGACAGCAGGTGGGGTCTCTGTGAGCTCTGGGTGGCTCAAGATGCTGAAAATATCTGCAAGAGGGCAGGGAGGCTGTACTGAGAGAACGGGGTGGCCCACCTGACCTGCCCCTGCACTACCGTGCCCTTCCTCTTGGCCATCAGAGCCTGTTCTGAGCATGGTACCTGGTATGAATCATCAAGGTCTCCACGTTAGAGACCGAACTTCCAGTGTGCAGCATCCGTACCCAGGAATGACAACTATCATCGTCACCAGCTGCGGCAAACCCTCCTCCAGCAGCTGCTGGATAGGAAGCCAAGAGCTCAGGCACCATCCCTGTGACCTGGGCAGTAATGCCCCTTGGACATGGTTGAGGGCAGGGCCAGGGCCAGGCCCAGGCCACACAGGGTACCATGCCCACTGTTTTCCCATGCTCCAGGGAACCAGGATGCACAGAAGCTTCCAGAACAATGGCCTTCAGGAGGCACTGTGCAGATTCCCTTCCAAGCAAGACAACTGACTGGGGCTCTGCTCAGTCTGGGTTCCTAGGCCAGGCTAGAATGTGGAAACAGGGCGAGCAGGACCCACAGCTGTGCAGCATGAAGCATAGCACCGAAGGCCAGCTCGTAGGTGATGGGTGATGGCGGTGGTGAACAGCGGGGGGTCAACCTGACTTATCATATCCGAACAAGAGAGGTGTGTAGTTGATAGTAAAGAGCCCTTCCCTGTGCCCTTACCCGGAGACCTGAGAGGAAGAAGCCACAGGGGCAGTGAAACAGCTTGGTTACCTGGGATTTTTTTGCAGGGGGTTCGGGGAATCTCTCAGGCTCTATCTGCCAGTGTCTGTATGGTTCTCTAACTCCACGTGGCTTCCAGGGCCACCATGGAGCACAACTCCAAGGGGTACCATTCATATCACAGTCTATGGCCCTGGATTCGGAACTGTCGCCTTATCCCTGAATTTTGTCTCTTTGCCTGGAGGCTCAGACTTAGTCAACTGGCAGCCTAAATTTGGAAATGGGTTTTACCCCTGGATGCCGCCATTTGGGTCATCTTTGGTGTCACACTTTGCAAAGCAGAGACTGATCCAGAGCAATCCCTTAATCCCCAAGATTCTGCCCAAGTCTACAGCGAGTGAGATGATACACAAGAAGGCATGGGTGGGATAGGGAGGGTGGGAGGGAGGGAGACGCAAGAGGGAAGAGATATGGGAACATATGTAAATGTATAACTGATTCACTTTGTTATAAAGCGGAAACTAACACACCATTGTAAAGCAATTATACTCCAATAAAGATGTTCAAAAAATAAAGAAATAAAAATAAAGAAGGCATGGGAGCCTGGAGACAGCGGCAGGATTTAAGGGAGTGACGTGCGAAAGTGATGGAGGTACCTCGTCCACAGAGAGGTTCCCACTGGCCTCGCCTCCCATGTGATCATCACCCTCCATCAGTCACTCCATCTATTTCCTCATAACCCTGAATGGCTTCTTGATATGTATTTATTTGTTAATTGCCTATCTTCTTCGGCTTGAATGTAAGTTTCATTTAGAGCAAGGATTTTGTCCGTCTTGGTTAACTTTATGTGTTCAGGGCCCAGCACAGTGCCTGGCTCAGAGTAGATGCTCAGTAAATCCATGTGAAATGGAATGAATGGGTGAGGAGTTGGTGGTATCAGAGAAGCTAGAAAAAGAAAGTGTTCCAAGAAGAACGAGGTCAACAGGCAGCAAACACTTTTGAGGGGTCTGACGAGGGAGGATCAGAGGGCCGATGGATGTGGCAATTAGGGCAGTGGTGAGTTTTCCCAGAGCAGTGTGGTGGAGCGGTCAGACTGCAACTGGGTTACTGTGGGGAAGCCGCCCCTATGAAGGGAGGAAGTGGGGACACTGAATCTAGACGGCTCTCTCAAGCAGTGGGGTTGAAAGGAAGAGGGTCAATCAGAAGCTAGTTTTAAACAAAAGCCTTTTTTGCCCCCTAATCAGAAAATGCTCATTTCCACCTTCCTCTCCTGCCCACCCCTTCCTGTGGCTCCTCTCTGGGCGCACACCATTAATCATCTTTCATTACTTTATTTTTTAATAGAATAAGCAAGTTCATGGGCCTTCGTTTCAGTCTAATAGTCATTGTCTTGGCAGGATAATAATTGATACCTTAAGTGACCTCATTAATCAGCAGGGACAATTAGAATGACATAAGGGGAGGATGATTTGCCATGTCGCCTGTCTAGGAAAGACGGAAAGGTCCCCACTACCTCTAGGTAAGAATGGGACACTTCCATGGGTGACTAACTCCTCATTAATCCACCTTCCTGGGTCCCTTTGAACAAAGCAGAGACAGGAAATCTCCAAGGAAGGTTAAAATGTAGTGGCACACGTAGGGTCACAACAGGCCCATTTTCATTGCTGGGCTCTGCCACCCTTGAAGCCCTCTTCCTATCTTTCTTCCTTGGGCAAGAAAGGTCTGCCTTGCTCTAGAGATTTCTGAAAAGGCCAATGAAAATACAGCTTTAGTAGATGAACTTCTCAAAGCGTGGCAAGAAAACATGCCATTTCAAGGCAGCCTTGGATAAACCTTTTGGTCAAGTGGCATGCTCTCTCCAAGTGCATGCTCATCACTTTCATTCCTTTTGGAAAAGAGTTACCAGGTGGGACACTCAGGAGAATGTGACAGGTATGGAGTACCTGCCTTTCAATAAGGCATCAACGCACAAGAAGAGGAAAGGTGGGCTAGACATCACCACAGTAATACAGATTCGTTACCTGCTCAACCACCATGCCCAGATGTCAGCTGGGAATAGGGCTTTGTAACAGAGTCCAGCCCTTGGTCCTGCCCTGTCCACCATAATTTTTAAATAAAGTCCATATACTGGAGTGATTTGAGGTTTATAGAAAAGTTGCAAAGAGAGTACAGAGAGTTCCCGTATACCTTTTATCCACTTTCTCCTCAAGTTAACATTTCCATAACCATGGAATTGGCCAAAATGAAGAGATGAACGATGGCATTTTACTAGGAATAAACTACAGCCTTTATTTGGGTTTCACCAGCGTTTCCACTTCTTCTGTTCCAAGATCCAATCCAGGGTACCACACTGCATTTAGCACCATCATTTTAACGTCTTGTACGGGAACACAGCTGGCACCCTGGTCAACTTATGACTGGTATGATGGAGACCCAAATCCAAAAGGTCCCCTGAGGCTTAATATAGAGGACTTGCATTGAAGACAGGTAAGGGTAAATTCTTGTCCTTGACCCCTAGACCCAAACGTAAAAGCAGTTGCCAAACATTCCTGGAGCTCGAAGCTGACTCTGATTGCACGCTCTGGTCCTAAGGAAGCTTATGAGACCTTGGGATACCTTCCCAGGGCTAGAGTGTCGGAAGCGAGAGGGTGCCGATTCTGGTCCATCCGTGTGGGTCTGTTTACCTCCTAACTGCTTTTATTTTTCTAAATCGTATTTAAAAGTAAGAATCTTTCAGAAACACAAGAAAGTCCAGAGAAGAATATAATAAGCACCTTTGTGTTCAACACCCACTAAGGAAAAGAAGCACTGTAAACACAGTCGTAGCCCTGGGGAGCTCGCCCTCCCCCTGGCATGGCGACAGGACCCTCCATAATCTGGCTTCTGCCTCTTTTCCCATCAGTCATCGGCCCCCACCGCAAAGAACAATAACAATAAACAAATATGCAAAGTACCAACTCACCCCCAGCACTCCAGCCATACAGAAGGTCGAGCGATTCCCCAAATACAGCCATGGTGTATACACACTGGCCCCTTTGTACCCGCTATCCTCTCTGCCTGGACCCTTCCTGCACATTCATCCCCTGCCATTTCCCAATTCCAAGTTCTTCTCTAAGACTTGGTTCAAGCGGCACCTCCTTAGTCGTGCCTTCCTGATCCTTCCAGGTGCTCTGCCTCTCAACTCTCCTTGCTCTGGACACATCTCTCCACACTGCACTGACTTGTCTATTTCCTTTATGTTTCTGCTTTGAGCTCTCCAAGGTCAGGACCCGTGTCCGGTTCGTCTCTAGATCACACCATCCAAGCCTAAGGCCTGGAATAAAGAGGTACTTGGGGAATATTTGAGAGGCTTGCAGTTTAGTGTGATAATTAAGAAAATAATCTCTAAAGCTAGCAGTGCTTGGGTTTGCATCCTGGCTCTGCTACTAACTAGCTGTGTGATCATGGTCAGGTGCCTTCACATCTCTGTGCCTCATTTTCCCCTTTGCCAAATGGGGATTAATAATGGTATCTCTCACACAGCGTGTTGAGACGATTCAATGAGTTAATATAGGTAAAATGTTTAGAATAGTGCTTGGCACACTGTAAGTGCCCAATAGCTATTATTATAATTATTTCTATCAAAGTTTTTAGCACCTGGTACCTAGAGTCACCTGGATCGGGTTTCCACAAAAGCAAGACCTAGCTTAAGCATTCATGTGCAAGTGAGTTTATTTGTGAGTTGATTCCAGGAAGCACAGTGAAGGAGAGGGGAAGTGAGTTGGAAAGGAAATGCATCCCATAAAGGGGTGCTAGTCACACAAGGTGTCATTGTGAGTCCCACTGGGGGATGCTGGGAGTAGGTGCAGAACAGGCAACTCAGTAGTCATACCTGCAGGGAGAGGAAGCTGGGGTATTGATCCACCAACTTTGTTGGTTGCTCCTGGAGACTTTAGCTCCAACCACTGAGCTACGGTCGGGGTCTCTACTGGCTCTGCTGCGTCTCCCTCCACTCCCATTGGATACTTAAGCACATGATCGGTGGGGAGGGTGGGGGGCAAATTCTCGAAAAGGACTTCTGATTGTGCCCCCGGCTGCCTGCCTTCCTGCCCTGCTCAGGTCTGTTGAGTGCTGCTGGCCCCCTGCCCCGTCCCTCCCCCTGACTCCACCCTGATCACAGCTTCCCAAGGGCTGGTACCACAGAGAGGCAACCGCACTGAAAACTGACCAGGGTAATGGGCCAGCGAGCCAGGCCATCCTCAGCGCCAGGCTGATGACTAGCAGAAAGCGCCCCTTCTCCCTCCCGTGACCCCTCATCCCTGGCCTTCCCTCCTCAGTCCCATTCTGACAGTTTTTTCTGCAGCTTTAGTAGCAGCTCCTGGCATTGGGGCAGGACCCGTAGCAACACATACGGCCCATTATGGTGATTTGTGGCCAGGTCCCCGCCCTCTCCCAGCAGGTGGCTCAGAGGCTGGGCCTGAGAGAGGTGGGCTGCGAGAGGACCCAGCTGCCCCCTCCTGCCTTCCGCCCCCCCACCCCCCGCACCTCCTCCTCCCTGGCTGCCAGCTTCCCATTGCTCCCTTCCGTAACCCCCTCGCTTGTTTGTCCCTGGTGCCTGGTAATTAGGCTGTGTTTATTAAACCACGGGCTCTGGCTCTGCTCACCCGAGCTCTGTTTACCGTAGATTCTCCTGCTAGGACTGCAGAGATCGTAAAGACAACAACCCACCTTGTCTCTCAGGCTTATTTACTAACTTTGCCATAAATAATCAGGGCGATTTGCCGATTACTACTTTTATAGCACCACACATCTGAGCGCTGGCAGGCGAGCTGGGAGCTGGGCAAGGAGGTGAGCCGCGCTCTAGGTTGGCGGTGACATTGGCCAGAGAGGCCTCTGGCTTCCTCCTTTAACCCAGACTGTCCAGCAGGCTTGGCTTCTCCTGGCCTGAAAGCAGAGGGGGACCCAGTGTAGAGGTGGGAGGAGCGGGGAGAAGGGGAAGCCAGGCATAGCCACCTGGTCAGGGGCAGAGGTGGGCACAGCTGTAGTGGGAAGGGAGAACTCCAAGGTGCCCCTTGGCAAAGGATGGCCTTTGTGCTGACGGCAGAAAGGCCCCCTCCCCAGCGTCCTCCATCACGTAGGAGCTGGTCCGAGCAGAGCACTTGCACACTTGAATCAGACCCTGGCTCTGTCATCTACTCACCGTGTGACCCTAGGCAGGTCACATCCCTTCTCTAATCCTCATTTCCTCACCTGCGAAATGGAGAGAATGTGGCACCTCCCTCAGAAGATCTTTGTGATGACTCAGTGAGTTAACATAGGGAAGGCGCTTAGCAGGATGCTGGCATAGACGAAGGGGTCGATATGATGCTGATAATGATATAAAAACAAGTCCTCTACATTCCTACAGCCATCAAACAGAATTTATGAAGAAAACTAAGCCAAGATATACTCTCAGGAAGGAGAAGGATTTAGCTGTCAGGCTACAGTCTGGATCAGGATGGAAAGATGTAAAGGGCCCGCAGCAGCAGAGGGACTCCCTACCCACCGAGGCCGCCAAGGGGGCAGGGAGAGGCCGGGCTCAGGGCTATAACTGGAGGCCAGCAGGCATCGGGGTGGGTGTCAGCCCTGAAGGGCCACATATGCCCGCTGGGCCACTCCGCCCTGGTTCCCAAGGCACACAACTGGCCTTCAGCCCTGCTCATCCTGCCGCACTAAGCTCTGGTCAGCCCCCTCCCCCGCAAGACAGGACCCTGCTCCCCACGCCCCAGCCCTGAATTGCATTCTTACTTCACCCCCTGCCAGACGGGAAGCGTGTTACAAACTGGACGGTACGTCCTTAGATCTTGACTTGTTCTGAACCTTGGGAGGGGAATCCCAGCCTGGACCAGCTTTAGAACCTTCTGCCTCTTGGGCACTGGTCAGTGAACATCCCAAGCAAGGCAACCCAGCTCCCCACCCCCACTGCCACCCCATCCCATATTTGAGGTTCCTGCAAATCTGGAGACTGGGCTCCTGGCTTACGTCCCATGGAACAGAAGCATGAAGGTCAGGCACGACACAAAGAAATGAGCGACAACCAGAGTATGTGCCTGACTGGGCCCTGGGTGAGTCACGAGGGCTCAAGTACTGGGTGACATTGTGGCCATCAGGTCGCTGCTACGCGTGAAAAAGGACGAAGCTGTCGGTATCACCAGGAGTCAAGGTGCTTCCAACGACCAGCGATGGCTATGCCCCAGTGGCTGGGATGGGCAAGTGGGCCTTTCAGGGCCTTTTGCCATGTGTGCCTCTGCCTCGCACCCTCTCTCCTCTGCTCTGCCCGCCCTGCCCTTCGGATCCCTGGGGGTCCTTCTGTGAGAACTCACACCAGTGCCGCCCCTCCCCCGCCCAGGCACACTCTCTCTCTGCTAGCATCCTATTTATTTCTATCAGAAAGCTTACTGAAAGCTGTAATCCCTTTGTTTGTTTCTTTGTTTACTTAATAATCTCTCCTCCTACCGGCTAAATTTGAGCAAGATGGGAATCTGTGTGCTTTGTTCCCCCACTGTTTTCCCAATGCCTTGTTCACCCCTGCAGGGTGACCTCATGGCCCATTATAATTAACACATTACTCAGCGCCCTCGGTGCCTGGCCCCAGGAGGTGCTCAGTGACTCTTTGGGGAATGAATGAATGAATGAGTGAAGGCAGGCAGTGGGGGCAGTGGAAGCCATCACCATGGTGACCACAGCACACCCAGGTCTGGGGGGTGTCTCTTAACTGTGTTAGTTCACACGCCCACCCTTCCGTCCCTCCACGGTGCTGCACCATTGGGCATCTTCACGTCTTCACCTCCGGGCTGCTAGAAGCTACAGGCATGGCTGGCATGGACCCCTTGGGCTTCACCACCTCTGTGAGATGGAGAAGAGAGGGAAAGAAGAAAGGCAGGAGAGCACAGGGTGCCAGGAGCTGAGGGTGAGGGCCACACAGGCAGGCCCAACAGACGGGATACCTCAGAGGGCAGGGAGTGTGAGCTAAGACCCCGGGTCAGGTGCTTGAATATCTGCAAAGAGGCTGTGCAGGGGACGGGGTGCAGAGCTCAGAAACAAGACTTCAGGAGATGACACAGACATGGACAGAGAGAACGGAGACTTCTTAGGGGGCTGCTTAGAAGCGGAAGGAGCAGAGAATGAGGACATTTGGGAAGGAAGGGCAGGTAGGTGTGCAAAAGATGGATTTTTTAATTTGCTTCTGAAGAATGGTAATAACCTAGCCTCTGTGCAGGCTGAAGTGAAGGAGTGGGAAAGGGGCGAATGAGAGTGCAGAGAGACAATCAGTGGGGAACGGTCCAAGTGGGACTGGCCCTGAGAGCCAGGGAGAAGGGTGGCCTCAGAGGAAGAGGGACCCATGGGAACCTGGCAGGTCTCTGAGGCAGAGGGACCTCCAAGAGGACCTCAGTAAAATGAGAAGTGACGCCTTCTACTGAGTGCAGGACCAGTCATGTAACACGTGGGGCCCCAAGCAAAATAAAAATGCAGGCCCTGGTTCAAACATGATCAGGAGTTTCAAAACAGTGACAACAGAAGGTTAAACCAATTGTGGGCCCTTTCCAAGCCCAGGTCACACACCATGAAGTGGGCGCTGGCTGTGCATCAAGATGAGAAGGGTGGAGGATGTCAAGAGACCAGAGGAGGTTTGGGGAGGCCAGCAAAGACATGTGATCCCGGATGCAGGATGGAGATAACCGAGGCCGTCTAGACCATAGGGAGGACCCAGGTAGCCACTGCAAACTGAAATGGAGGTGACCAGACACTGATGTGCCAAGAACCCCGGAGGCAGATGGTGGGAGTCATCCAGGAACTGTTCGTCCTCAACGCGCTCAGCAGGATAGAGTGCTTATTTCATGTAAGTTCCGAACCTCACTTCTCAAGATCCGTGCAAACCTGACTGGCTGGTCCCTCCCCCCAGCCACTGCTCACACTGTACCCTCTCCCTGGCATGCCCTGCCTTGTCCCGTCCTTCCAGCCAAATCAGATTGATTCTTCGAAGCCCAGCTTGGGTCCCTACAGGAAGTCTTCAAGATAAGACACTGCCTTCTGACAATGCTCAGGCCATCAGTGGTCCTGTGTCCCTTTCCAGCCTGGGAGGGCTCAGGGGAGTTGGGGTGAGGCCGGGGGTATCTGGGGTGTTCTCATCCCTGTCTGTCCATGCAGCACTGAGCGCCGTGGAGTTCATCGCTGATAGGATGAGGGCAGGGGGACCCCAGAGAGGCTGGATTCCTCCCATTGGTCTAGGACAAATTAAATGGGGAAAAAAGAAAGCAGTTATAAAATAGGATATACAGTATGATCTAATTTTGGTCAACTCAACGTCTAAGTGTATGGGGGTGTTATCAGTGGTTCTTTTTGGGGTGGCAACGTGACAGCTGACTTTTTAAAAATTCTCCTTCATAATAGTCTGCATTTTCCAAGTTTTCTATAATTAGAATTTATTTATATAATGAAAGCCTATGTATCAAAGGAGGGGAAGGAGAAAGGCTGGGAGGCGGAGAATGGGGAGGCCTGGAGGGAGCTCTGACAGGGGGCTCCTGTCCCCTGCTCCCCAGTGGACGGACCCCACCCCTGGGTGCCCCAGAATTCCTTCTCATGGGAAGACACGCTGTTCAGCTCCCAGGCAACGAATGTAGGACTTGTGCAAGTCACAGGCTCCCTGTTTCTATTTTGTTCCTCTCTCTTCCACTCTGTATTTTGTAAGAAGCTAATTTTAAACTCTCCAGATGCCATATTTTTTATCTTTTCAATTGATTCTTTGCAGAAATGGAGTAACAGAAGTACCATGCATCTGGCTAAGGGGACAGGAAAAGAAGGCCAGGGAGGCCTGGGAAGCAGTCACTGTCCGGCCCGCATCTCAGCCAGGCCTCACCTTCGTGTCCCTGGCTTCCGCCTCGAAGCTGAGATGCACAGAGGCCCCACCCACCTGCATCCCCAGGGGCCCGAAAAGCGGCTTTTGGCCACGACGGCAGGCAGCTAATTGCACGAGAGACCATAACCTACAGGTATGGAAGAGACCTTGGGACAGAGAGAGAGCTCACTTTCTCTGACCCCTAGAGCAGTGGGCCTCAGCCAGGGGCAATTTTGTCCCCTCCAGGGACATCTGGCAATGTCTGAAGACATTGTTTGGCTTCTCTAATGGGGGAGGGGTGCTCCTAGCAGGAGAGGGGTGCCGCTAAATACCCTAACACGTGGAGGCCAACCCCCCGCAATGAAGAGTTACCCAGCCCTGAATATCAGTGGTGACACCGCGGAGAAAGGCTCCGTGAAGGCCCTTTCGTGTGCACCTTCTCACCCTGGCAGCAAGGCGGCCTCCGTCTCTGCCCCATCCTTGGGTTATCCAGACACACATCAAGGCTCTCACAGAGGAAGACAAGGCCCTGGGCTCTCCTGGGCACTGAGGGCCACCACTCACAGATTCTGTGCCGTCTCACTGTTAAGAGTGGGGCTCAGGGGCCGCCTGTGTTCAACTCCCGGCACCAGCACTTATGAGTCACTTAATGTCCCTGTGCCCCAGCTTCCTCATCTATAAAATGGGGACACCTGCTTCCTAGGGTTACTATAAGATGTAGAGTTAATACAAGCAGAGAGCTTACAGCGGCGCCTGGCACCCAGCCAGTGCTCAGTGAAGGGCAGCCTGGGGTGTAACTCAGGTGAGTGAAACTGGTCCCCGGGCACCATAACTCACCGTAGCCACACAGCGTCCCCATCACCCACACAGGAACACACACTCCGGCTCTGGTTCCCACAGACCTCCTGGAGGCCTTACAACCTGTTACTATGATTGCCATGCACATGCACAGCCCAAGTATTACCCCCATTTTCCCAGTAGGAGACTGTTGGCTCAGCTGGGTGAGGGGACTTGCTCTAGGCCTCTCCATATCTGGGTGTAGGATCCCCACAGCAGGGGCCAGGATCACACAAAACCCCCTTCTGGAGAATTTGCTGGCCTCCCTTCCAGTGTGGACTCAAGCAGGACAGATGTACCTCTTAGGACCCTCGACTCCTGACCTTGATGAATCTGAAATCAACCAGAGCACCTTCTAGCATGCCCTTTGACCTCACCGGGACCCAGGAGTTGGCCGTAGCTCAGGACTTGACCCAGAAAGCACCCATCAGGCCCTCCGAGGTTCTGCAATGGCATTTTTAGCCAGCGACGTTTGGACCCGGCCTAAAAATACACCCTAAACCCTTCAGCTATTTTTATTAACAAGTAATACCTGTCATTGGCATCTACCAAGGGTGTCTGTGGCACACATGCCTGGTGACAAGAGTGGCCTGTACATCTGACACCGTCACCTTAACGTGGGTGCTTTAAAATGTCTAAGCCAGGAAGTCCTGCTGGGGCCATGTTTCAGGATATATGTTTGAGGCGGCCTGAGCTAGCCATGCGGAAGACAGGGGACACAGAGCACAGGGAAGGTGGAGGAGGGGGCAGAGGGAGGGACGGTGGCGGCATGACCATGAGCATGAGAACAGAGAATCAGGACCCATCCCAGAGGGTGGGGCAGTGGGCACAGGAGGACAGCCAAGGGCAACCTCTAAATCTCTGCTTTTGAACCTGCGGCCTGTCCTGCTTGACGGCCCCCAGTCCCACCCTTGCTTCTGCTGGTTTTTAAGACCCTTCTCTGACTCCACAACTGACAGCCAGTGGAAAAGCAAGGCAAAAAAATTGGCTGTAGAAACCAATTCCCCAGCCCTGCTCTGCAAGACGACATTCCCCAAAACCCTCCCCTTTCCCATGACCCCCCTCTCTCCTCCCTCCTAGTGTTCCTGCCTCTGAGAGTGTCTTCTCGAGTTCCTGAAACAAACTTCCCTCCTCTCTTCCGTGCCCAGTTCTGCCTTGGGGTCCCCCAACTCTTTCCTTCTTTTTCTCCCACCGTCTTCCTGTGCTCAAAGATGGGGGTACTCTGCGGGATGTGCACAGAACCCAGCAGGTCTGTGCTGGGGTCAAAATCTCCAAGAAGCACCTGTTAGAAACCATCCCCCCAAATCTCCATTTCTCTCCTGCGGGTCTCGGTCAGTCTGGGTACAAGGGCACTGCCCAGCCCTCTGCAGGGCGGCTGCAGGGCGTACAGGGCACTGGCTTTGGAGTCAGCAGACTTGGGTTGAAGTCCATCTCTGGGGCTCACCAGCTGCTGGAGCTTGGGATGGTGACTCAGCCTCTCTGTCTCAGTTTTCTTTACTGCATAATAGGGGTGAAAATTCTTCCTGGAATTATTATGGAGAGTAAAGGAGATAATTCCCAGAAAGCCTTTAGCACTGTGCCCAAAACATAGTAACTGCTCACAAAGTATCAATTTCTGTTATTATTATTGATATTCATGTGCACCGCCTCTAAAGCAGGAGTTCTGAACCTGGGGCTCAGAGGTGGGCCCCAAGGGGTTTATGTGTCCATCCATTAAATTAAATGCACATTGTTAAATGAGTGTGTATGCACCTGGGGGGAGAGGAGAATCCATTGCTATCACCAGGAGTTCAGAGGGGTCCATGACCCCCACCCTGCCAAAGCAGGAACTTGGGACAATATTGCATAGTGGTTAAGGCTATGAGCTCTGAAGTCTGACCACCTGGGTCCAAATCCTAGCTCTGTCACTTACTGGCCTACTCCACTACTCCTCACTCCAATCTCCATCCATAATACAGGGATAATAATAATACCTCCCTCACGGGGCTGTTGAGAGCACGAAATGACATGCTGCTTGTCAGGCTTAGAAGAATGCCAGGCACATTATGTCCATGATCTGTGTGTGTTTTATACAGAATTATACAGATATAATTTTACTGTTATTTTTTACTATCAGGAACCACTGTCCCAAAGCCTGCTTTTGATTTTCCTACTCTCTTCCTTGCTTGTTCCCTCCTGCTTCCCACTCTCTGCCTTGGAATTGCCTCTCCCTCCGCATTCCCTTCTTGTTGGCATCATAAAATACGCCCTAAATCAGTAGAGGGTAGGGACAGAGGATGGCAGGGGGCGGGGGAGAATCAAAGCTTGGGGTTCAGCAACCAGCCTGGTAGAGGGGGAAGCGCAGTGAGGCTGGAGGCCCGAGACCTGGTGGCTGGCAGGGCCCTGGGGACCCTGTCTTGACGTGGAGTCAGGAGTCCGGAGCAGAGTCCAGCTACTGGGACAAGTGGGCTAGTGAGAGTCAAGTGGAGTCCAGCCCCGGCCTAGGGAGCCAGGGCTCAGGCAGGCTGGGGCCCAGCAGGCATGGACGAGCCAGGGGGCCTGGTGCACCGCAGCAGAGCAGGTACTGGCGTGTCTGGGTCCCCAGATCCTGGGCCCAGGATGCTCAGCCCTGAGTCACCCCCTGGTAAGGATGGGGTCTCTCCACAGTCAGGTTGGGGCAGGATGGGTTGGGGTGTGGGGAACAGCACCACCTGCAGCTGAGCAGGCATGGGGCCGTGGATAATGATACGGAATGATCACGTTACAGACATCACAAATTCCTGGAAGCAGAGTGAAACGACTCCGCTCTGAGGGACCAGTGATCAGTGGTACTGGCAGGCCCATCAAGCCCAGGGAGATTCACGGAGAAAGTCATGCCGGCTCCGTCTGCCAGCAACGAAGGCACTTTGGAGGATGAGCAAAGCTCACCCCCACTGGGCGCATGGTGGGCAGCCAGGGAAGGCTGGCGTGAGGGGACGGGCTCCAGAAACAAGCCTGCCATCAGAGGGGAAAATATTGAGAAATGTATGTTGACTCAAATTCTACACTGGATCAGAGTGAAACACACATCCTTAGCCATAAAGGCAGGATTAAGACAACAGAGCATTATTTGCAAACACTCAGCAACCATCGGCACAGACATAAACATGTGCCGAAGATGCAAATCTGAGCGATGAATGCCTCATTCTCCTGCTACTGAAACACAGTTCTTACGTCCTGCCTGGATTCATTCATGCCTGGGTCTTCGTTCTTATTCGGTTCCTCTCCATTTAACAGACTCTGTAAGGGATGGGCCCAAGACTCGTATGTAAGCAACCAATATTCTGCCACTCCAGGGAGCCAGGGCCCCAGGGGCTGCTGGGAAGGGCTCAGAGACCCTCTTGAACAGGCCAGGAGCCAGGAGCACTGGCATCACCAGGATCCTCACTGGGAGATGCAGAGTCTTGCCCTTCTCCGCCCCCCAGACCTGCAGACACTGAACAGGCACTTCCCCCAAACCCCAGGCGACTTCATGCACGTGAAAGTTTGTGAAGCACCCATCTGAACCACTGCGTGTCAGTCTTTGAAAACCTTGGGGCCCCTTGTGAGCCACATAAAATGATCACTTCCTTCTTTAATGGGCTTTAAAATTTCAAAATAAAGTGAATACAAGCAAATCAAAGGAATGGTTATTGAAGATGCTTTTTAAACTGCATGTATACCTCCCCTCCGTCTCCTTTCTAGAATATCAGATGCAACACCACTGCCCCCACTCTAAGGGCCTGGGTTGGGGAGAGGCATGTCCCCAGGTGGGGCATCACTGATCTACAGAGCAATGGCCCCCAATGTACAGGTGAGGCATCTGTGGCCCAGAGAGAGGCAGCCCTAGAAGCCTCAGCTTCTGCACTGATTCTTGCAGAAGCTGGAAGTTCAGTGCCCCTTGAGGCAGGGAACCCCACTTCTAGATAGATACCAGTGTTCCAAGTGACCTGAAGTTTGCTCCCCCCGTCCCTTGCATGTCACAGCCTGAGTGCCACCATCTGGTGTCAGCTTTTGATTCCTTTCCCCAGGCCTTTGACAAGAGCCGTCATTTCCCTAAGAGCTTCTTCCTCCAAGTAAACACCTTGGAGTCCTTCAGCTTCCATCTTGCAATATAAACGACATCCCTCTTCATCTTTGGTCATTCTCCTTCGGACCTACTTTGGTTTGTCACTACCCCTCTGTGGGTATGCATGGAGAGTAATAGAATCGTTTCCTTTTCTTCTACATTGAACTTTGTATTAATTGAAAATGCATTCTTACTATAAAAATAACACCACTATGTTACCAAAAAAATTAAAGATTACAAAATAATCTATAATCAAGCATCCTAATACCTATATTATTAGCATGCTGTTGTGTTTCCCTCCAATCATTCTCACCTGTGTATATGTTCTTACACAGTGATATATATATAATGCACAAGCAAGTCTAGAGCGGGCTTCGCTTTTTGAACTCCAACTTCTTTTTATGCTGCAACAATCGTGATCACCATCCTTAGCGTCCCCTCCCAGTGTGTAAAGGAGAAGTAAACTCAGTCTCCCAGCCTGGGCTGGCCAGTTCAGAAGAAAAGAACAGTTTCTCTCACTGATGCTCTCCAAAGGCAGCTCCCACCTCACTCTTCATACTGTGTCCAATGGGGACCAAGTCTCCTCAGGGTTTCATGAATGGTGCCCCCTCTTCTACCCTGTACTGGTGTCACCTATTTGGGGGGGGGGACTTAAATACACAGCGTATTCATTCATTCATTTGTCCACTGGACAGATATCTGTTGAGCCCCTCCATACACAAATAATGCACCAGGGTCTATTTTGCAATGGTGAGCAAGACGGCTCTGGTCTCCTGAGCTCACGGAGCTTCCGTGGAGGTACTTCAAAGAGGCAACAGAGCACAGGAAGGGGAAGGGTCTGACATTCAGTGACAGCCCATTACAGGCCAGGGCCTAGATATGCATGCGTCAGCTCATCTGTTCTGGTCAACAACTCTCCCGTTTTGCAGATGAGGAAGAAGAAAAGGTACTTACCCAAGGTCACAGGCTAGATTCAAACCCAGGGACCGTCTGACTTCAAAACCCCTTCTGAGTTCCCTAAATTCACACTGAGATGATGAGAGACTGTCTTTCTCTCCCGACCCTCCATGGGCTCCCGCAATCTCAAAAGGCCATTATGAGCCACTCCCAAATATGTGCTTCAATTATTTCACAAAAGAAAGACAAAAATAACAGAATATTGCCTGATCTCGGGGGCGTGATTACATTTGGAGAAAGGAGGGGAAAGGGAACTTTTCTACAGAAGCACATCAGCCAGGAGCACGATTTAGACAAAAATGCAATTTAGAGACCTTATTTTTTATCCAACTGGCTAGCAAACATTTGTGCAATTTAAACCTTTTCAGAATCCACTCTGACAACCAAGTATCCAGGGGTCGACTCAGTCTGCTTCTTATTGCCACCAGACTGAAAACTCTACTTCCCCCTTCATAATTACTCCAGGCAATCAGCACCAACTGATCAATCAAACAAAGAAAATTGCAGGTTTGAAGCTTTAATTAAATCTATCTGGCACTATCTAATTAAAGAAAATCTTTACACTTCTACATACTCCAAAGTAGAAGGAACCCGCTCCTTTGGGGTTCTACAAATAATTCGTCATGTCGAGGTCTTCACCCAGCTTATGCTGGAGAGAGAAGCACAGCAGAGAGAAGACAGTCATTCCATTCTTCTGTCCTTTTTACCCCAGTGCAGGTAAATTCTAATATTGGTGCGGGGCAGGGAGCTGTGGAAGAGGAATCACATCTCTGGTGGTTTCCCTCTCTTCCAACGAGGCCCTTGAGGATGGATGGCTCTGTGCTCAGGCTGCCTTTCTCCCATTCCCCATTGCGTCGCGGTCTAGATGGCTGGAGGACACCCACAAAGAGCAGGGATAAAAAAAGCTGAGAACTCGGCCACTTCTTGTTAACATGGCACTTATTTGCCATTCGGAACCTCAGCTTTCTCCTCCGCAAAATGGGGCCAGAAAAGACGCTTTGGTGATTGTTGAGCGAAGTAAATAACACAATGTGCCTGGGAAGCTTAAACAACCAGCGTTGGGAGAAGCAATACTAGGCACCCAAAGGTGGATGATGATTCCAAACCTGCCTTGGTTTGCAAGAACGCCTCTGGTCTTCATTCCTCTACCTACTAAGGGCCTTGACAGCCTTCCGGCTTTCTGCATTTATCTGTGGACAGGGATGTATTCCTGTTATGATTGAAATACAGTTGGACTCTCGGAGCCAGAATCTGTCACCTTTCCCCTTTGCTGTGTAGGGGTTACATAAGCCTAAGATCCACCTTGTCTGTGATGTGTGGCTGCAGGACTTTGAAGAAGAGAGGAGTTGAGTGTGCCTCTGCCGATTGGCCAGGGGATCACAGAGCCCCCAGATCACTCACTGAGAGCCCTTTGGGATGAAATAATCAAATTGGAAAGGTGGAGCCAAAGGTATACACTTCCTTCCTTGATAAGGCTGCTTGATAAGACCACCACTGCTTAAGGGATGAGTGGCCATGGTCATGGGGAAGACCAAATCAGGAGGGGACAGGGAAGACCTTCCAAGTCGCAGAGGAGCCTGCTGATGTAAACCTTTGGGTGCGATCGAAGACACTGCCCTGCCAGCCTCCATGATGCTCAAGGGCAATGTGAGGTGCTATGACGTCACCAGCCAGACCAGTCTACACCGTCTTCACTGCCTTCATCACATTACCCTGGGAGCCTGAGTCAGTGCAGCTCTGGGAGACAGATACCATAATGTGTGCCTGGGTGTCTATCATGTCATCTGAAGCTACCAATGAATCTATGTTTCCACTCCCTTAAATCTCCATAATAAAGCCTGCTGGGCCCTGAGAAAGGAAACAGGTAAGGCACACAACCCAACACAACAGGTGTCATAAAGCCAGCTGAAGATAGGTGGAGACACCAAACTCACCTTGTTTCAGGTTCTTTACTCCAAAGTCACCTTCTTAGTGACAGTCTCCTTGGCCATCCTATTGAAATCTCACCCCTTGCACTTCATTCTTTCCCTGATGTGTATTTTCTTCATAGTGCTTATCTAAGTAACTTTCCAGATGAGTGGCAACTGTAAGGCTAAAGGCAAAAACAACTGCACATGATCACTGTACCCTAGTTAAAAAGTTATTTTCCAAGGGGTACGGGTTAACAATTCTGATACCACTCTACATCCTGGAATTGAACAGTTCAGTCAATGGATGGCAGATGGTGGGAGCCAGGTGTCTCACTGTTGGAGTGGGCGTTTCCAGCTAAGTACGGGGAGGAGGCTAGAATGATCCATGTGGTACTGGATTAGAGTTGGAGACTTCAATATGAACTCGTGTTTAGCTGAACACAGATACACATACAAATATTTATAGATATGTGTATACACATGAGTTAGTATACATACACATATTTCCTTGCTCTGTCAGCTGAGAGGGCCTAGAAGCAATGATACCTCAATAGTAATGAGCACACCCAGGGCCAGATCTTGGTTTCTAACACCATTTCCCAATTAAAGGATGCAAAGCTCACTTCTCCAAAGAGCTCTGGTGAAACAATAACAGTCACAACAATAACATCAATGACAGAAGCTCACAGTGACGGGGAACTGTCAAAGGAAACAGGAGAAGCCAACCAAAAGAGTCCCCAGTGGCCAACTGAGCAACAAAATAAACAAACTAGTATTGAATTTTAACCCAAAGTATAAAATAAATATCCATGAATCCATTGATATAAATAAACTAATAAGCAGAGGAAAATAGATCTCTCCTACAGAAGAATTCCAAATAATTTACGTAGCTACTCTGCCCTCAAGATGAAGCACGACTCCCTACTCTGTAGGTGTGAGCTACACATAGGGACTTCCTTCTAAAGAGGACAGTATGGAGCGGGCAGTAACTTTACAGCGGAGAAGCCTGACGTACCTGAACTCAATCAGGTGCTCAAAGCCAACATCAGCAGAGACAAGTCATGGTGATGGTATGTAACCTTGAGATGATGTGACGAACATGTGACCTTCCTTCAAAAACATGACTCCAGTCTAATCATGAGAAGAACATCAGACAAATCCCAACTGAAGGACATTCAACACAACACCTGACCAGTACTCCTCAAAACTGTCAATCATCAAAAACAAGGGAAGCCTGCAAAACTGTCACAGCCAAAAGAGTCTAAGGAGGCAGAAGGACTAAACGTTATGTGGTTTCCTGGATGCGATCCTAGAACAGAACAAGAACGTTAGGTAAAAACTAATAACTAACTAATGAGGAAATCTGGATAAAATATGGACTTCAGTTAATAATAATAAATAAATATTCGTTCATTAATTGTGACGAAAGTACCATACAAATGTAAGATGTTAAGAATAGGGGAATCTCGGTGAGGGGTATTATATAGGAATTCTCTCACATCTTCATAACTTTTCTATAAATATCAAACTAGTTCTATTTATTTATTTATTTATTTGTTTTTGGTATGCAGGCCTCTCACTGTTGTGGCCTCTCCCGTTGCGGAGCACAGGCTCCGGACGCACAGGCTCAGCGGCCATGGCTCACGGGCCCAGCCGCTCCGCGGCATGTGGGATCTTCCCGGACCAGGGCACGAACCCGCGTCCCCTGCATCGGCAGGTAGACTCTCAACCACTGCGCCACCAGGGAAGCCCTCTAGTTCTATTTATTTTAAAAGATTATTCTTTAAAAAAGTGAAAAAAGAGAAGATCCTTCTTGCTCTGGTATGAAGGACAGACTGAAGGTGACAAAGGCAAGAGCAGGGAAACCAAGAAGGAGGCTGCTGTGATAATCAAGGCAAAAGATGATGGTAGCCTGGACCACGGTGGTGGCAGTGGAGGGAGTTGGAAGGGATGAGCTTTGGAGAGGAAGCAATGACAAGATGACTAACATTTACCCAGTGCTTACTGTGTGTCCAACATCTTCTACACACTTTATGCCTTGTAGGGTAGTTGAATCTTCACAACTTCCCTACAGGGTAGGTACTCCTCTAATCCCAAGTTCGTTGACAGAGAAACTGAGACTCAGAGACAAGTGACTTCCTCAGCATCACACAGCAAGTAGGAAGCAGAGGCAGGCTGGCTCCAAAGCCCCTCTCTTAACCACCACCCCACACGTGTGCTCAGCCGGGGCAGCAGGAGACGTGAGACAGAGAAGGATCACAACCAGAACCACATTTTGTTGCCAAGGAGAATCCACCAAAAGTCAGGAGCACACACACACAAAAAAACGTTGCTTTAAAAAATATTGTACTTTATGGGTCAACCGCCTAATTTTTAGGCACCAGGGCCAGACTGTCCAGGAGCTTCACCTCCCCAAAAGCAAATAAAAACAAGCGCCAAGTCTGGAAAGCTAATGGACTCTGCTATCTAGAATCCTCACCTACATCTAGGTCCTAAATGCCAAGACTCGGAGTTTGCAATAACCAAGGAAGCACTGGCTACAATGATAGACAAACCCTGGACTCTCAAAGGTCCAAGTGTGTACACAAGTTCAGGTCTCACTTATGTAAGATCCAGGCCATCTGCAGCAGTCGGGGGAGGGGGTGGCTTCTACTTCATATGGCCAACCAGGCATCCAGGCTTCTTATATCTCCTGTTTCCAGGGAAAGAGATGGAGCAGTTGCAAGAGAGCTTTTCTGGGCCATGCCTGGAAGGGGTGCACATGACTTCATTCACTTTATACTGACCACTAAGTCACGCGGCTCCACCTCGATGCAAAGGAGGCTGAGAAATATTGACCCAGGCTGGGCAGCTGCCTCCCACAGACAACGCTGCCCTGCGGAAGAGAAGCGAGAATGATGGTGGACAGTTAGCCTTCTCTGACACACTGCTTGACGGGCCACTGGGAGATAAACCCTTACGCGGAAGACAAATGGGGAAATTGTTGAAAAAGCCAAGAGCGGTTCCTGAATATGGCAGAAATAGTCCAAGAAGATGAGGAGTATGTGATAGCCCTTCTACATACACCTCCAGCAACACTTAATCACACAATTTCAGAGCCGGAAGAAGCTTTGGAGTTCTCCTAGATGTAAGTCCTCAATTTATAAATCAGGAAAATTCAGCTGGCCCTGAGAAGGGATGGGACTTGGTGACAGTCACAAGTACACCAGTGGCCACACTGGGCCAGAACCCAGGTCTCCCCGCCCCAGTCCTGTTTCCTGGCACCACATCTGGTGGCAGCTCAGACCCACCCAAGGAAGCAGTAACTTGGCTCTCTGTTCACTTAAAAGCTGAGGATTGGTTTTCTTTTATATTTACTTAAACTCTAAGGGAACGAGGAGCTCAGTACTTGGGAGGTGTTTATTCAGGTACCATTTCTGCTGACAAATGCTAAAATTACAGGTTCCATACATGCCTCTACCCTGAGGACAACATCCCTGGGTTACCAGGGTCCCTTGAACCTTGATTTCTGCTGCCCCAAAGGTTCAGGGAATTAGTTGAGGATAAAGAAGGGGATACACTCCTATCTCAGCAACACACCTGTCGGCCACCACTTGCAAGAAAGGGGCACATGAGAGTCAAGGGGAAGCCAACTCCATTCTGGGGTAATGTCGCATCTTTGACAACACCGGGTGACACGGTGGGCAGGACCGATCATGGGGAGGGATGTAGGCAACACAGCCTCTTGGCGCAAGACTCGGGCTCCGTGGGGCCTTACATTTTGGCCGCTATTAAATGGCAGACTTGGCAAATGAGCAATGTGAGGCTTTGCCACAAAAATTCACTTTGACCTTGAACCACAGGGTCCTACTGTGAAGGGAGAGGTTGCTCAGGACCCCGACACTGCTGCCCACCTGGCTTTGTATATCACCGGCTGCCAACCCCTGCCCCACCACGTCTGCCCAAACCCACCCTTTGGCATTAGATGATGGAGCACGTGGCCACCCGTGGGTCACCGCAGTTGGCTTCCCGAGCCCCAAGCTGGGCAAACCCTGCTCCCTCCCTTCTGCAGCCCCCTTCAGACCTAGTGTGGTTGGGACGACCTGTGTGAAAATGGGCGTTTGAATACAGCTCGCCCAAAGCGCGCAGCCTCCTGCAGACTCAGTATTTTCTCACGATAAAGATGGAGGTGATAATTCTCATGTCTGGGAAAACTGTGAAGACTGAATGAGATGTGGGACATCAAACTCTTGGCACACAACGGGTAAATATTTATTCCAACCCCCTGACCCTCCTCTATGTCCATTTAAGTCATCAGAACTCATCGTTCAGGGGATAAACAGAATGGTTCCCCCAAATGTCCTACAGTGTTTCTGGGCCCAGTATTGTCCCCAGATGCTCTGGGCCCACAGTAAGGGTCAGTGATCTCACTGGGGACCTATGCAGGTCTCCCAAAGCTTGCCTGGGGAAAGGTCATGAACAAAACCGACTACGGCCACCCAGAAAGACAGGCTGCTGCCCTGTCCCTGCAGCCCCGTCCAGCTACATCCGCAGGCCTTGGCCTCTGCACACTTCAGCTGACTCCTTATTAATCAGAGATCAATTTCCCGATTACATATGAAGCTCCTACCAACAGGTTTGCCTCCAGATGGCAAATGTGCCTGCATTTAGGATGAATCAAACGTATTTACTTTTCAGATGTTAGGGGTTTAATAAAATCCATAATGCCTTTGGCCTCAAGCCCTCTTCCTATTAATTATTAAACCCTTGTGTGTTTCGAGGGTAATTGAATCCATGTTTCTAATTAGTTTACACTTAATTCATCAGAACAATTTTTAAAGGGCTGATGGATGTCCCAATAAGCCTCATGGGCAGTTTAATGAATCTTTATTTAGGAAGAAATTGGACGCACACCAAACTGTTAGTTACCTCCAGGGAGCGGGATTGGAACAAGGGCCTGGGAAGGAGGCACTTGTGTTTTTTCACTCTATACATTGCTGCACTGCTTGACTTTTTAAAAAAATGCAGAGTTCCCATTACTTTCACCATTTTAAAGAAACAACTGGAAAAGGAAAATGGCATGAATTTTTTTAAAGGGAAATGGAGTGGATGCAAATGAGTCCCAAGCATTCCGAAGGCATTTTGGAGTGGAGAAGGAAGCCTGGTTTCTGGCTCTAGGAGACCCACGGTCTTCTCCTCCACGAGTCACTTAGTATCTAAGAGACCTCAGCCGCTTACTCAACCTCTGCAAAGAAAATTAATCCTACCCATCTCATGGGGCTGTTATTGAATTATTACATAACACGTGTTACTGCCTGTTTAGGACCTTTTGGTGTGTCCCCACTTCCCTTAAGATACGTGCGAGCTCCCCAGCATGGCATACAGGGCCCCTGGTGATCCGGCACGGACGGCCCCACCTCCCCACAGCACTCCACCACCAGTGAGCCCTCTGCACCTCGCCTTTCTCTCTCTTTTGCCCTGACCTGCACACACACTATTCTCCTGCCTTGAAACGCTCTCCCAGCCCCTCCTTCCACGCCCTATCAGGGATCCCTTCCTCCAGAGAGCATTCATTCATTCATTCCATAAATATTTTGTTGAGCGCCTCCTATGGGCCAGGCCCTGGAGATGCAGTGGAGAATAAAACAGTCAAGGAGCCTACAGTCTCGTGAGGGAGATGGGTAGAAATCCAAGAATCACACACACGCACACGTACAGCCACGAAGGACAGATGCACAGTAATCTCAGGGGTATCACAGGAGGGTGTGACCAGGTTGAGAAGTAGGGGTGTCTCAGAGGTTTCCCCGGGTGAGAAAGTGCAAGTGAGTTGACATATAAAAAATGAGGGAGCGGTAACTAAGCAAAGTGGCAGATGGAGGGACAGCATCCCAGGCCCATAGATCCACATCTACAAATATCTCCCCAAGAATAGGTCAGGTTCCTCAGTCATGCCTCCTGGACTACCTTCACCTGCTTATTTATGTCTCCCTAAAAAGATTGTAAGTTCCTTGAAAGCAGAGGCTGTCTTGTTAACTGCTGTATCCCCAACACCAGGCATTCAATAAACGTTGAATACATGACAATGAGTGAATGAATGAATGCATGAATGAATATGTCTAGTATGGTGGCTGGCCCACAAGAGGTGCTTGGTGTCATCACTTCTTTTTCCTTTCCACTATCCTCCCTCTGTTTCAATCATAAACAGGAATGCTCCCTCATCCCCGTCGGTCCCTCCAGCCACCTCCTGACCACAACAGCACATTCTCAAGGTGCTCTGGGGAGAGGATCCTCCAAGGACAATCCTATTGATGTGTAAGGCACACTTTTTAAGGAATCCAACAAGCAGGTCCTTTAGGGGCCTCTGCTGCAATACAAAATCATAAGAAAACAGTAGAGTCTTTAGGCAGCCAATCTGCTGATGGGTGGGGCTGTGTCCCCACCCAGGTGGTTGTTCGGCCTGAGGCCTCTAGGGCCAGCACCTGCGCCTGGAGGCTGTTGGGTGGGGTCAGGTTTGGGTGCTCAAGGGCCAAGATATCAGTCACCAGGAGTGTTGGCACAGCTGAATATTCCCCAATATGGCCACCGCCGGCATCTGTGTTCTCCCTCACCCCACCCTGAGGTGAGGCACAGCTGCAGCCGCTGCCTCCCCAGGAGACCGTCCGAGACCAGCAGCCGTGTGGATGAAAGGCTCTTGGTGCTGCAACCAGGAGTCAGTGCTGTGCCTCTGAGGTTGCAGAGCTAACTTCAGGACACTGATCCACAAGAGACCTCCCAGATCCACGAAATATCAAATGGCGAAAATCTCCCAGAGATCTCCATCTCAACACCAGCACCCAGCTTCACTCAACGACCAACAAGCTACAGTGCTGGACACCCTATGCCAAACAGCTAGCAAGACAGGAACCCAACCCCACCCATTAGCAGAGAGGCTGCCTAAAATCATAATAAGGCCACAGACACCCCAAAACACACCACCAGACGTGAACATGCCCACTAGAGAGACAAGATCCAGCCTCATCCACCACAACACAGGCACTAGTCCCCTCCACCAGGAAGCCTACACAACCCACTGAACCAACCTTAGCCACTGGAGACAGACATCAAAAACAGCGGGAACTACGAACCTGCAGCCTGCAAAAAGGAGACCCCAAACACAGTAAGATAAACAAAATGAGAAGACAGAAAAACACACAGCAGATGAAGGAGCAAGATAAAAACCCACCAGACCTAACAAATGAAGAGGAAATAGGCAGTCTACTTGAAAAAGACTTCAGAATAATGATAGTAAAGATGATCCAAAATCTTGGAAATAGAATGGACAAAATGCAAGAAACATTTAACAAGGACCTAGAAGAACTAAAGATGAAACAAACAATGATGAACAACACAATAAATGAAATTAAAAGTACTCTAGATGGGATCAATAGCAGAATAACTGAGGCAGAAGAACGGATAAGTGACCTGGAAGATAAAATAGTGGAAATAACTACTGCAGAGCAGAATAAAGAAAAAAGAACGAAAAGAACTGAGGACAGTCTCAGAGACCTCTGGGACAACATTAAACGCACCAACATTCGAATTATAGGGGTTCCAGAAAGAGAAGAGAAAAAGAAAGGGACTGAAAAGATATTTGAAGAGATTATAGTTGAAAACTTCCCTAATATGGGAAAGGAAATAGTTAATCAAGTCCAGGAAGCACAGAGAGTCCCATACAGGATAAATCCAAGGAGAAATACGCCAAGACACATATTAATAAAACTGTCAAAAATTAAAGAAAACATATTAAAAGCAGCAAGGGAAAAACAACAAATAACACACAAGGGAATCCCCATAAGGTTAACAGCTGATCTCTCAGCAGAAACTCTGCAAGCCAGAAGGGACTGGCAGGACATATTTAAAGTGATGAAGGAGAAAAACCTGCAACCAAGATTACTCTACCCAGCAAAGATCTCATTCAGATTTGATGGAGAAATTAAAACCTTTACAGACAAGCAAAAGCTGAGAGAGTTCAGCACCACCAAACCAGCTTTACAACAACTGCTAAAGGAACTTCTCTAGGCAAAAAGCACAAGAGAAGGAAAAGACCTACAATAACGAACCCAAAACAATTAAGAAAATGGGAATAGAAACATACATATCGATAATTCCCTTAAATGTAAATGGACTAAATGCTCCCACCAAAAGACACAGATTGGCTGAATGGATACAAAAACAAGACCCATATATTTGCTGTCTACAAGAGACCCACTTCAGACCTAGAGACACATACAGACTGAAAGTAAGGGGATAGAAAAAGATATTTCATGCAAATGGAAACCAAAAGAAAGCTGGAGTAGCAATTCCCATATCAAACAAAATAGAATTTAAAATAAAGACTATTAGAAGAGACAAAGAAGGACACTACATAATGATCAAGGGATCGATCCAAGAAGAAGATATAACAATTGTAAATATTTATGCACCCAACATAGGAGCACCTCAATACATAAGGCAAATACTAACAGCCATAAAAGGGGAAATCGACAGTAACACATTCATAGTAGGGGACTTTAACACCCCACTTTCACCAACGGACAGATCATCCAAAATGATAATAAATAAGGAAACACAAGCTTTAAATGATACATTAAACAAGATGGACTTAATTGATATTTATAGGACATTCCATCCAAAAACAACAGAATACACATTTTTCACAAGTGGTCATGGAACATTATCCAGGATAGATCATATCGCAGGTCACAAGTCAAGCCTTGGTAAATTTAAGAAAATTGAAATTGTTTCAAGTATCTTTTCCGACCACAATGCTATGAGACTATATATCAATTACAGGAAAAGATCTGTAAAAAATACAAACACATGGAGACTAAACAATACAGTACTTAATAACGAAGTGATCACTGAAGCAATCAAAGAGGAAATCAAAAAATACCTAGAAACAAATGACAATGGAGACACGATGACCAAAAATCTATGGGATGCAGCAAAAGCAGTTCTAAGAGGGAAGTTTATAGCAATACAATCCTACCTTAAGAAACAGGAAACATCGCGAATAAACAACCTAACCTTGCACCTCAAGCAATTAGAGAAAGAAGAACAAAAAAACCCCAAAACTGGCAGAAGGAAAGAAATCATAAAAATCAGGTCAGAAATAAATGAAAAAGAAATGAAGGCAACAATAGCAAAGATCATTAAAACTAAAAGCTGGTTCTTTGAGAAGATAAACAAAATGGACATAACCATTAGCCAGACTCATCAAGAAAAAAAGGGAGAAGACTCAAATCAATAGAATTAGAAATGAAAAAGGAGAAGTAACAACTGACACTGCAGAAACACAAAAGATCATGACAGATTACTACAAGCAACTCTATGCCAATAAAATGGACAATCTGGAAGAAATGGACAAATTCTTAGAAATGCACAACCTGCCAAGACTGAATCAGGAAGAAATAGAAAATATGAACAGACCAATCACAAGCACTGAAATTGAAACTGTGATTAAAAATCTTCCAAGAAACAAAAGCCCAGGACCAGATGGCTTCACAGGCGAATTCTATCAAACATTTAGAGAAGAGCTAACACCTATCCTTCTCAAACTCTTCCAAAATATAGCAGAGGGAGGAACACTTCCAAACTCATTCTACGAGGCCACCATCACCTTGATACCAAAACCAGACAAGGATGTCACAAAGAAAGAAAACTACAGGCCAATATCACTGATGAACATAGATGCAAAAATCCTCAACTAAATACTAGCAAACAGAATCCAACAGCACATTAAAAGGATCATACACCATGATCAAGTGGGGTTCATCCCAGGAATGCAAGGATTCTTCAATATACGCAAATCAATTAATGTGATAAACCATCTTAACAAACTGAAGGAGAAAAACCATATGATCATCTCAATAGATGTAGAGAAAGCTTTCGACAAAATTCAACACCCGTTTATGATAAAAACCCTGCAGAAAGTAGGCATAGAGGGAACTTTCCTCAACATAATAAAGGCCATATATGACAAACCCACAGCCAACATCGTCCTCAATGGTGAAAAACTGAAACCATTTCCACTAAGATCAGGAACAAGACAAGGTGGCCCACTCTCACCACTCTTATTCAACATAGTTTTGGAAGTTTTACCCACAGCAATCAGAGAAGAAAAGGAAATAAAAAGAATCCAAGTCAGAAAAGAAGTAAAGCTGTCACTGTTTGCAGATGACATGATACTATACATAGAGAATCCTAAAGATGCTACCAGAAAACTACTAGAGCTAATCAATGAATTTGGTAAAGTAGCAGGATACAAAATTAAGGCACAGAAATCTCTGGCATTCCTATACACTAATGATGAAAAATCTGAAAGAGAAATCAAGAAAACACTCCTATTTACCATTGCAACAAAAGAATAAAATATCTAGGAATAAACCTACCTAAGGAGACAAAAGACCTGTATGCAGAAAATTATAAGACACTGTTGAAAGAAATTAAAGATGATACAAATAGATGGAGAGATATACCATGCTCTTGGATTGGAAGAATCAACATTGTGAAAATGACTCTACTACCCAAAGCAATCTACAGATTTAATGCAATCCCTATCAAACTACCACTGGCATTTTTCACAGAACTAGAACAAAGAATTTGACAATTTGTATGGAAACACAAAAGACCCCGAATAGCCAAAGCAACTTGAGAACGAAAAACAGAGCTGGAGGAATCAGGCTCTCAGACTTCAGACTATACTACAAAGCTACAGTAATCAAGACAGTATGGTACTGGCACAAAAACAGAAAGATAGATCAATGGAACAGGATAGAAAGCCCAGAGATAAACCCATGCACATATGGTCACCTTATCTTTGATAAAGGAGGCAGGAATGTACGGTGGAGAAAGGACAGCCTCTTCAATAAGTGGTGCTGGGAAAACTGGACAGGTACATGTAAAAGTATGAGATTAGATCACTCCCTAACACCATACAAAAAAATAAGCTCAAAATGGATTAAAGACCTAAATGTAAGGCCAGACACTATCAAACTCTTAGAGGAAAACATAGGCAGAACACTCAATGACATAAATCACAGCAAGATCCTTTTTGACCCACCTCCTAGAGAAATGAAACCAAAAATAAACAAATGGGACCTAATGAAACTTTAAAGCTTTTGCACAGCAAAGGAAACCATAAACAAGACCAAAAGACAACCCTCAGAATGGGAGAAAATATTTGCAAATAAAGGATCTGAGAAAGGATTAATCTCCAGAATTTATAAGCAGCTCATGCAGCTCAATAACAAAAGAACAAACAACCCAATCCAAAACTGGGCAGAAGACCTAAATAGACATTTCTCCAAAGAAGATATACAGTCTGCCAACAAACACATGAAAGAATGCTCAACTTCATTAATCATTAGAGAAATGCAAATCAAAACTACAATATCATCTCACACCAGTCAGAATGGCCATCATCAAGAAATCTAGGGCTTCCCTGGTGGTGCAGTGGTTGAGGGTCTGCCTGCCGATGCAGGGGACACAGGTTCGTGCCCCAGTCTGGGGGGATCCCGCATGCCGCAGAGCGGCTGGGCCCGTGAGCCATGGTTGCTGAGCCTGCGCGTCTGGAGCCTGTGCTCCACAATGGGAGAGGCCACAACTGTGAGAGGCCCGTGTACAGAAAAAAAAAAAAAATCTAGAAACAATAAATGCTGGAGAGGGTTTGGAGAAAAGGGAATCCTCTTGCACTGTTGGTGGGAATGTAAATTGATACAGCCACTGTGGAGAACAGTACGGAGGTTCCTTCAAACACTACAAATAGAACTACCATATGACCCAGCAATCCCACTACTGGGCATATACCCTGAGAAAATCATAATCAAAAAGAGTCATGTACGAAAATGTTCATTGCAGCTCTATTTACAATAGCCCGGAGATGGAAACAACCTAAGAGCCCATCATCGGATGAATGGATAAAGAAGATGTGGCACATATATACAATGGAATATTACTCAGCCATAAAAAGAAACAAAATTGAGCTATTTGTATTGAGGTGGATAGACCTAGAGTCTGTCATACACAGGGAAGTAAGTCAGAAAGAGAAAGACAAATACCGTATGCTAACACATATATATGGAATTTAAGAAAAAAAATGTCATGAAGAACCGAGGGGTAAGACAGGAATAAAGACACAGACCTACTAGAGAATGGACTTGAGGATATGGGGAGGGGGAAGGGTAAGCTGTGACAAAGCGAGAGAGAGGCATGGACATATATACACTACCAAACATAAGGTAGATAGCTAGTGGGAAGCAGCCGCATAGCACAGGGAGATCAGCTCCGTGCTTTGTGACCACTTAGAGGGGTGGGATAGGGAGGGTTATTGGGGGGGAGACGCAAGAGGGAAGAGATATGGGAACATATGTATGTGTATAACTGATTCACTTTGTTATAAAGCAGAAACTAAGACACCATTGTAAAGCAATTATACTCCAATAAGGATGTAAAAAAAAAAAAAAGAAGACAGAAAATCTGACAAATTTGTAGATTTTTTACAACTTCCAAACAGGTGTCTAATGCCAGTTGAGTGAAATCCGCAACCAGCCCCAAATGACTAAAACTGCATTCCACCTTAGGCTGATGACAGAATGTGTGTTGCCAGCAATGGAGGGAACCACTTGCAGTGTTTCCCATAACTTGAGCCCAAATGTCTCAATTAAGGGATGCTTAGCTGTGCTTAACTGGTGCAGTTATCACCAGTGCCCTATAAACCCTCCAGTACACAGTGATGTCGTTTATTAGCAGCATCGCCATAGCTTATGTTTGCTCGTGTTCCATTAGAAAACTTCATCCCACTTTAAAGTGCAATGCAATAGGATGTTTGCCAGCACGGAAAGGCCACCTAATTGTGCAAAAGCAGAGATGTGGGGATTGTTTCAGTAATTCATCCAGGCAGGGCTGACACTGCATTATCTGAGAGGCTCTTTGTTCTTTTCTTGCTAATTTCCAAACTCCTACAGGCTCCCCAGCCTTCAGGACCAGCTCCTACTCCCATTTCCCACCCGGATCCACTATGGGAAGAACCTGATCAGCTTCTATTTGTAAATTTAATTTCAAGCAGCCAGACGCTGCCTTCTGGCACCCTGGGATGTTGCTGCTTATGAATAGCTCTAGATGAAATGTGAGATGCTCTCGAGAAGGTGGCTGTGAACTCCTGGTGGAGAAAGGGAGTTGTTGGGAGATGAATGGCATCTGCATATAGAACAAGCTGTGTGCAGTGTGCCTACTGGTACCTCTTCTTTAACGATGCCAGATGCAGCTGTCAGTACCTAGCATCACTGAGAGCTCCCCATTCTGCAGAGGAGGAAACTGAAGCTCAGATGGGTTGACTCACTTGTCCAAGGTCACTGACAGAAATAGGATTAGCACACAGGTGTGTCTGACGCTAAAGGCCTTCACTCCTCCTTAATCACCTGCCTCGGGATTTCTCAGCCTCAGCACCATTGGCATTTGTTGCAGCTGTCTTGTGCATGGCAGGACACTTCGCAGCATCCCTGGCCTTGATCCACTAGATGCCAGGGTCCCTCTCCAGTTGTGACAACCAAAAATGTCTCCAGACATTGCCAAATGTCCCCTTGGGGTCAAAATCACCTTCAGTTGAAAACTACTGTTCTACCTCATGTCATATAAATGTATTGGGTGTGTGTGTGTGTGTGTGTGGGTGTGTGTGGGTGTGTGTGGGTGTGTGTGGGTGTGTGTGGGTGTGTGTGTGTCTTTTTGCTTAACTGTGTTTTCTAATTTTTTTTCTACCAACATACAAGTATTTCTTTTGTTTATATCTCATTACAGTTCAAATCAGTTTGCACACACTATTTAATGTAATCCTTACCAACCAGCCTATGGGGTTATCTTCATGGATGAAGATACTGAGGATAAGAGTCAAAGTGACCTGTCTACACCAAGCAGCTAGCGAGGTGCTGGAACTCACGTCTTGCAGGTGCAAGATGTATATTTCACTGCATGTCTCAGCCACAGCCAAACGTGGTAGAAGGCTTGACTCCCAGCCTCAAGGAGCTTAGAAGGTAACTAGGAGGGAAGCCTGTTGCTCACAGCACCACCCATGACCTAGCAGCTGGAGAAAGATGAGTGGAAAGACGGCTGAGCACTGGGGTGGGGAGGTGACTCCAGCCTTTTGCTGGAATGCATCCATAAATAAATTGAAAAGGACTGAAGGTAAAGGGAGAAAAGAGAAATGCATTAAAATGCTCAAAGAGCAGAATTACAAAACTTACGCCTGTCAAGTCTGAGACGAAAGCCCCAAGTGATGCAGAGAGAACCCCACTGCAGGCTTCTTGTCAGTCCGGCCCCACTGCTGGGCTACCGTGGGATGAGCAATGCCACCCACAACGAATGACTTCCCCTGAGCCCAGTCTCTTCTTGGATGTCCGTCCTCCACATCTGCATCTCCCAGATCTAAAAAGTCTAATGGGCAGGCCACAGAGGAAGCGTCAAGACAGGCATAAAAGCGCTCCAGAGCAGAAGAGCAGAGGCCAGGGAAGATGCAAATAATGTTTATGGAGCAGGAGGGGATCCTAGGAGGTGGCTCATACACACAACCCTGTGAGGTGGGTCAGTGTCACCTCCATTTAACAGATGAGTCTCAGAGAAGCCAAACTTTGCGGAGGTCATGGCGCAAATAAATGTAGAAGCCAGCTGGGTATAAATCTTGGCCTGTCACCACCGTACCCTCCTGTCTCACGGGAAAACACTGTGAGAGGAGGTGACCTACCTGTTCTGCTAGACGAATGACGAGAAACATCAGTGCACAAAATACCCTGGGATGCCTCGAGAACGCATTTTCCTGGAGACTGGAATTCACGTCAGGCTGACCTAGCTTGTTTTCTGCTTCCAAGCCAGACAGTGTGGGGTCATCCTCCACCCCCTTCCTTTTTTCATACTCGCACTCTACAATCCCTATAAACCCACCCTTAATTCCAAGTACCGCACTGTCCCATAACATCATACAAACCCACACCATCTTCTCTCTTCATTATTCTAGCTCAGGTTACCTCCGTCTCTAGCCTGGCCTGGCAGACACCAGCCTGGCCCCTACCCTAACGCATTTTCCATGCTGCAGCCAGACCACGCCAAAATTCTCTGCTTAAACACCTTCATTAGAAGGACATCTACCAAACACCTACAGCCAACATCACACTTAATGGTGAAAGACTGAGTATTTTAAGATCAAGAACAAGGTAAGGATGTCCACCCTCACCACTTCTATTCAATATTATATTGAATATTGAGTATAGTCAATATTCTATCCGCTGCAATTAAGCATAAATAAATAAATGGCATCAAGATTGAAAAAGGGGCTTCCCTGGTGGCACAGTGGTTGAGAGTCCGCCTGCCGATGCAGGGGACACGGGTTCGTGCCCCGGTCCGGGAAGATCCCACATGCCGCGGAGCGGCTGGGCCCATGAGCCATGGCCGCTGAGCCTGCGCGTCCAGAGCCTGTGCTCCGCAACGGGAGAGGCCACAACAGTAAGAGGCCCGCGTACCGTAAAAAAAAAAAGATTGAAAAAGAACAAAAACTGTTTTTATTCACAGCTATTTTTTTAAAACTATCAGAACTATTAATAAGAAGCTCAGCCAGGTCATGGGATACAAGATCAATATACAAATATCAATTGTATTTCTACATATTAGCAGTGAATCATCCAAAAGTAAAATATAATGAAAAATAATTCTATTCATGACAGCAAATCAAAAAAGAACAAAAATCTTAAGAGAGATTTCCAGTTCAAGACGGAGAGCCAAGGCAACATGTTATACTCTCCTTCAACCTGACCTCCCAAGTTGTCATGGAAATAGTCTGAGGTATATAAAAAGAGAGACTATATATATCCATGTGGGAAACTAGGAAAAAGAGACAGACACCTACATGCTACAAACACTAAGGAATTTCTACAAAGATGCAGTGCTGGTGAGACCTGACTAAGAAAAAGGTTCACTAGACAGGATGCTGACAGAGAAATATAGCTGAAAATGTGTTCTCAAGAAGTAACTTTAACCACTAGCGGAATAAAAATCAGAGACGAGGCAAAGAACACTTGTGCTTAAAGATGGAGCAACGGAAATCATAGTAAGGAAGCTTCTTAAAAACAGAAAGTATTAAATATTATACAAGAACAAATACATCAGTTATCACCAAAAATTGTGAGTGAATTAAACCTTTCTGTTAAAGAGTAAAAACTCTCATGAAAGATTTAAAAACAAAACTCTAAAAGATACATAGAAAACAATGACATAGAAATATTAAAATAGAGAAATTAGCAAAGATAGGTGATAAATGCAAACCCAAAAGATAATAAAACTAGTATCAAAGTAGAATTTAAGGCAAAAAAGGGGGATAAATATAACTTCTGCATTGGAAGAATTATAATTCACTCTGAAGATCTGATGTTTACAAATACTGACATACTGAAGAAATAACATCAACATATGTAAAGTAAAAACTTAGAAATAAAGGGAGAAAATGATAAAAATAATAGTGAAAATGTGAAAACAATAAGTTGCTTATCCTTGACAAAAATCACTTAGACAATAAACAAGAAATGAGAAAAATTAAACAATACTAATAACATGAATTTGTTCACCCTTCCACCACAGAATACGTGTTCTTTTCAAATACTCAGAACGTTTACCAAAAATGATCTCATACTGAGAAAAAAAGGCAACAACTTCTCCAAAATAGAAATCATAATCTGAACATAATGCAATACAACTAGATAATAACTTCTTAAGTATAAAAAAATACTACTTGGAAATTTTGAGGGAAAAAACCCTAGAGTCAAGGAAGGAACAAAACTGCAGTTAGAATTATTTATTCTAAAAATAATGACTATCATCAAAACGTATGCAATATGGTCAAGGTTGTACTTAGGGGAAAATGCCTCAATGATTTTAATATCCAACAAGAGGTAATGAAACTAATTCAGTTCATGAAAACAGCAAAAGAACACCACCAGCCCAAGGTAAGTGGGAGGGAAGAATGAATAAAGATAAAAGCAGAAGTCAACAAGTCAGGTAATAGGAAAGGGATAAAACTGATAGCCCTAGAGTTGGGACTCTTAAAAGACCAATAAAAGAGGCAAACTTCTGGCAAGACTAAGTAAGTAAAAAGAAAGAAAATGCAAATACGCGGGAGCAGATACAAGAAAGCGGACGTGATCCCAGATAGTGTGGAGGTAGAAATGCTGTATGGGAAAACCATATAATTCTGAAATGAACCAAAATGAGCACATCAGGCAGATGACAGGCATGAGGAGCCCGAGCAGGGATGACCTTGCGGAGGTGCAAAACCCAGGAGCCTTCTCCTCAAACACAGCTGGTTGGCCAGAGTGGGCTGTGCCCTGGCTGGGAATACATCCAGGGACCCCCTGCCAGGACCACCTCCTTAGGTCCCAGAACCCCCACCCTTCCCGGCCGGAGCCATCCCACCTCTGGGGGTCTTCCACACTTCACTCTCAGAACCAGAGAACTCAAATGGCAGAAGATAGAGCTTTGACCACACGTGCGTGGACCCTGCCTAAAGAGAAAAAAGAGCTGGAAGAACTTCAGGACGCAGAATAGGCCTCCAGTCATCTGCACCCCAACCAGCCGCCCCACTGGCCTGATCTGACTTTCTGTCTTTCAACATCCCTCAAGAGTCTGCGCCGGTGCCCCACCGATGGGGTCGCTGGAGCTCGACATCTGATGGTGACCTCGTCCAGTCTCCTGGTTTTAAGCACTAACCAGTCCTAGTCTCCCAACTTTATATCTCTAGCCCCGATGTCCTTGAACTCTAAACTCACATATTGAAGTCCAGGCCTGCCCCCTTCCCAATGAGCACGTCACGTCCTTGAAGACAGTAGCTTTGTTTTGCTCACTGCTGAGTCCCCAGCACCCAGGCCAGTGTCTGGAACATACTAGGTGCTCACGAAATATTTGTGGAATGAGTAAGTGAAGAGCACTCCAGTCCCTCCACCCAAGTTTCACTGAACACCTACTGTGTGCCAATTCCTGTGCAATGTCAAGGGCAGATGGACAAGCCTGGTCTTGTCGAAGAGGAACCACTAGTCAGGGGAGCCCCAGATGCCCATCCCAGCTGCAGACATGGCAGCTCACCTCTGCACTGCCCTGAGAGGGCAGGGAGCAAGCAAGAAGAGGGCTGGCTCAGTCCCGGGAATGTTGTCTGTGACTCTGATCCAAGAGCATCTTAAACAAAGCCTTGAGGACCCCGGGGTCCCCAGGGCTTGGCTGGTAAGCCATGAACCCTTTGTCTCCCTGGGAGCTCAAAGTGTATCTTGCAGGACCAGGACAAGTCTTGCAATGGAGGCACGGAAAGCCACCAAGTCAACAAAACCTGGACAGCTATGACCCTGGGGCCTTGATCTTTGCCCCCCCAAAGTCTGCTCTTCCTGCAGAGGTGGGAGGAGCCTTCCTCCCTGTCTCCCTCCTTGATGTGAACTCTCCCCTTGGGAGGTAGCTCAGAAGCACGGGAAAGCAGTCTCGTCCTCTCCATTGTTCCCTCTTCTATCGAGTGCGCTGCGGTTTAAAAGGTAGAAACTTCCCTAAATTCTCCATTCTGTACCCACAGCCAAAGCCATGCAAATGCAAGGCAAAATCCAACAAAGTATTGATGGTTTTCAAGTCGGGGATGTAAGACATAGTTGCTACTAGCCTTCAGTTCATATCTGCTGGGTCCAAGGGATATATTTCTGTGTGTGCAAAGAATATACACCCAAAGGTGTGCACACACACACACATACGCATGCGAAATCAGCTGTAACAGAAAGACTTGAATTGCTCTGTGTGTTTTCTCTCTAGTCTTCCCAATGGTCCTACAAAACCTCCTGCCTGCTGGGAACTCCTAAGCAGGAGAAAGGAATTGGGAAACATAAAGAAAGCAGAGGAGTTCAGGGCAGGCCTCATAAAAACAGAGGTCTTTCTTGATGACAATTCACCCTGCCTGGTTCTTCCTCTCAGCAAGCTTGGCTCAGGCCCTGCTGTTGGCCACGGGGAGGAGGGGGTGATACCTGGTTCGCAGGTTCTCTGGCTGGGGTGGCCCATCGAACACCGACAGGACGTCAAAGTCCTCCTCCAGGGCGAAGGACTGGAACACAAGCTGGATCCGATGCTGGTCCTCCGCTGTGATGGTCCACGTGCAGTTGGCGTAATTGGGGTAGCCATACGGGAACCCTGGGCTCTCAACGGTGCCATTGGGACCCTGCAGTTGGAACGTGCAGTTCTGGCCTGGGAGAGAGAAAGGGGGCTGTTCAGTACGGCCAGAAGAACTCTGAGAATCTCCCAGAGAGATGGGAGCAATGTGTTAGAGGCGCATGAACCCCCTCTTCCAAGTGTTTCCTCTGGACCAGCCCATGCTCAGTGCAGAGGGAAGGAAGGTGGGTGACTGACACACTGAGTGCCAGCTTGCTTGCGCCGTGAGCTGTCCAGGTGATAAAATGGGCATCGTTGCACTCAAGCCTTAGAACAACCCTTGAGGTAGGAAACAATGCTGAGTCTGAACTAAAAGGCCAGCAGACCAGGTGGAACTTCCTCTTCACAACATTAAATGCCAGACTGATGATGTCAAATTTTCTCCATTGTCCACGGCCTCCTGACCCTCCAGGCTCCTCTTCTCAGCCCCAGCCCCCTCCTCCCATCTCCATAGAGAATAAAAGTCATCAGTGGGGATTCCGTTGTCTTCCCAATTCCAAATCCGTCTAGCGCGCCCCACACGGTCTTCCTTCCTCTTGCAGATCAACTAGCCTTCCTGCAATCTAAACATATCCCTCCTATGTGCCCTTTGGATCCCATCTTTGCCTAATCTTCAAGAACCTTATATACATTTCTCTCTTATGTACGTCCCAAGTGTTCAATCATTTCCTCTCCACTGGAACTTTCCCATTTTAAATGTGTTCAAGACTCTCCTTAAAAACCCAACTCCCCATTCCACTTCTCTTCTCCCTCCAGCCTTGTCTCTCCCTTCCCCTTCTCAGCCAAAGTGTTAGAAAACACAACCTGTCTGTCCTTTCTGTCTCTATTTCCTTACTCCCAGCCCGTCAGTTCCAGCTTCTGGTCCTGTCAATCCACCCAAACAGGTCACCGATGGGTCCAGTGGATCTTGTTCAGCCCTCATTTTAACAGACCTCTCAGCTGCCTCTAACACCGTTGCCTCCTTTCTGGAATCACGCCTCCCAGGCCAGAGCATCTCAGACTATACACTGCACATGAGCAGCACCTGGGGACCTGGCTGGCATTTAGATTCTGATGTACAACACCTGGGAGGGGCCAGAGAGCCTGCTTGTTTACCTGGTGCCCTGCAGATGCAATGATGCTTTGAGCAGCCTGGTCCCGGCTTCCTCCCATACCGCTCACTCTCCATCCTTCCTCCCATGGCTGTTTCTCTGGCTCCTTTCCAGGTTCAGTGTTGGGGCCTCTCCTCCTCTCTGTCTGGTCTAGAGGACCTCCACTTGTGCACTGATGACTCACAACTTCACAGTCCAGGCCAGACCTCTCTCTGAGCTCCAGACCTGACACCTCCTTTGGGATGTTCAGGCTCGTGATGTCCTCCACCTACCCTTTCCTGACACTTTCCTCTCCTTCACAACCCCATGGACAACCGATCACCCTGTCTCTGTCTCTACTTCCCTCGACCCCACAGCATCTCTCCCCCAGACTGCCATAAAAACTACCTCCTAACTGGTCAACTGTGTTTACCCTGGTCCTTGCCAACACTACAGCTGGGGGTGTCTTTTCAAAACAGAAATCTGATCAAGTGACCTCCCCTTTCCTCCACCAACATCAAACCTCCCATAGCTCATCATTGCTCTTCAGTAAGGAAAAATCACTTGTAGACCTATGAGGGTCTCTGTATGGTTTGGCCCTTAGTGACCTCTTACCCTTGTGTCCACTAGCTTTCCAGCCAAACCCCACCCTTCTAAAGGACTTGAACAGACATTTTTCCAAAGAACATATATAAAAGGCCAACAGGTACATGAAAAGATGCTCAACATCGCTAGTCATTACGGAAATGCCAATTAAAAACACAATGAGATATAACCTCATGCCTGTTAGAATGGCCATCATCAAAACGACAAGAGATAACAAATGCTGGCAGGGATGTAGAGAAAATGGAACTCTTGTGCACTGTTGGTGGGCTTGTAAATTGGTGCAGCCACTGCTGAAAACAGTATGGAGGATCCTCAAAAAATTAAGAATAGAACTATCACATGATCCAGCAATTCCACTTCTGGGAATATATTCAAATGTAACAAAAACACTAACTCGAAAAGATATCTGCGCCTCCACGTTCATAGAAGCATTACTTACAATAAACAAGACATGGAAACAACCTAAGTGTCCATCGATAGATGAATGGATAAATTAGTTGTGAGATACATACACACACACAAACACACACACAAATATTATTCAGCCATAAAAAAAAAAGGAAATCTTACCATTTGCAACACCATGAATGGACCTCGAAGGCATTATGCTAAGTGAAATAAGTCAGAGAAAAAAAGATAAATACTGTATGATATCACTTATATGTGGAACCTGAACAAACAAACAAAAAAACCCAAAAAAACAAACTCATAGAAAAACAGATCAGACTTGTAGTTATCAGAGGCGGGGGGGGGGGGGAATTGGAGGAAGGTGGTCAAAAGGTACAAAATCCCACTTGTAAAATAAATAAGTACTAGTGATGTAACGCACAACATGACGACTATCGCTAACACTGTTGTGTGATACCCAGGTAAGTTGTTTGGAGAGGAGATCCTAAGAGTTCTCATCACAAAGAGAACATTTGTTCCTGTCTTCTTTTCTTTGTATTGTTTTTATATGAGATAATGGTTGTTAGCTGAGCCTACTGTGGTAATCATTTCACAATATACATAAATCAAACCATCATGCTGTATGTCTTACATTTACACGGTGACATGTGTCACAGATGTACATCTGTCAGAAAAAAACACCCCGCCCTTCTCAGTCCTTTGTACGGGCCACACTCTCACTGCACAGCCACAGGGCCTTTCGGTATGCTGTTCTCTCTTCCAGATGTCTAGTCAACTGTCTCTCCCTGACTAGTTCAAACCCCCTATTATATGCTCTCATGATACCATCACCTCTCCTTGGTAGCACTTATCACAGAAGCAAATGTCCATGCTTCCATGTGATTCATTCATAAGGATCTGTTTTCTTGCCAGGCTGTAAGCTCCATGAGAAGACAGACCATACTTGAGTTTTCCCGTCTTTGAATCCATAGCCCAAGCTCAGTACCAGACGCATGGTAAGTTCTCATTCATTTAATACAGTGCTTGTATTTAGTGAGTGTTTGGCTAGACACTCCTCCGAGAACTTCACATATATTAATTTGTTTAATCCTCACAACAGCCCTAGAAGGTGGATACTATTCATATCACCTCCATTTTACAGATGAAGAACTAAGGCAAAGAGAAATTGAGGAAGGGGTCCAAGCCACCCCGTTACTCAGAGATGGGATTCAAAAGTAAGCAGTCCACTTCAGATCCACCTTAACTATGATGCTGATAAACGGACTCAACACTAATTTTTTTAAAGCCCACTTTAGGGATTAACTGACAAGGACAGTTAATCTCTAAAATGACTTTAATATTCAAAAATCTCTTTTAACAGAAAAGAGGGATAACACAAAGTATTCCATTTAAAGAGGAAAAAAAAGCTAAGGTCTTATGAATAAATGCTAAATGGGCATTTAATAAACTTAGACATGTAACCCTGATTGAAATAAGCATTTGGAAGTAGGAGAAAGAATATTTCCTTAGCATGATAGAGCAACCATTTTAAAACAATAACTTACATCCTACTTACGGTGAAATGCCTGATTAAGATCAGGAATGAGATAGAAATGCTACTATCACCTCTGAGATTTCATGCTTTATTGGAAGAGCTAATCCATGCGATGCAAGAAAAAGAAAGGAGAAAGGAGCAAGCAGGATTATGGTTTGCAGATGATATATTAATATACCCAGAAAACCCAGGAGAATCAATTAGGAAGCTATTAGAACTAATAAGAAATTTCAGTAAAGTAGCCAAACACAAAATAAGTATACAAAATCAATGACATTTTCCATATGCAAGTGACAGATAAAAATATAAAGAAAAAAGGTCTTATTTATGATAACTACAAAATGCGTATAATAAATGGAAATAAACTTAATAAGAAACAGGCAGTCACTGTATAAAAATAACATTTAGAAAAGGATAAAAAATTTGAATAATTGGAGAGACATATGTAATCTTGAGTGGAAGACAAACTTCTGAAAGGTTAATTTGGAATATTAACCTTTTGAAAAGTTAATTTATAAGCTTAGTGCAATTCTGATCAAAAGCCCAATAACCTGTTTTAAATTTGGTAAAAGCGTGCCTAAGTTTAACTGGAAGAAATAGACAGTCGCAGACAATGGATATTTTTTGAAAAGGTAGAAACTGTAGTATTCTCATTCTACAAGATACTAAACGGAATCACCGAATGATGCTTTGAAAATAGTGTGGAGGTGGCCCAAGGGTGGACAGGCAGAACATGACACAGTATTACAGCAATAGTTTTAAATAGACGTAAAAATTAAAATATATATAAGCATTAAAAATCAGTGAGAAAAGAAAAACATTTTGCAAGGTCAACTAATTAACTGTTTGAGAAAAGAATTAAGTTATCTTGTCAATTCACACCATATACCAAACTAAGTTTTTTAAAAAGTCAAAAAATAGAAGAACATATACACAAATAATTATCTGACTGTGATTTTCTGAATGTAAAAGCTGTGGAAGAGGGCTTCCCTGGTGGTGCAGTGGTTGAGAGTCCGCCTGCCGATGCAGGGGACACGGGTTCGTGCCCCGGTCCGGGAAGATCCCACATGCCACGGAGCGGCTGGGCCCGTGAGCCATGGCCGCTGAGCCTGCGCTTACGGAGCCTGTGGTCCGCAACAGGAGAGGCCACAACAGTGAGGGGCCCGCGTACCGCAAAAAAAAAAAAAAAAAAAAAAAGCTGTGGAAGATACTACAAGACTGATAGTTTATACAGAAAGTATGTGTAGGTCAAAAATAGAAACAAAATCAAAAGGCACACAAAAAGGTTAGGTAGAAAAGTATCAATAAAACAGTTAATACAGAAAGAGCTATTAGTAACCAGTAGGAAAACAACAAGCACTATAATTAAAAAGCTGGACAGGGTCTTGAATAAGTTAGTTCCTAAAGGAAGACATAAATGGCTCAGAACCCAGAAAAAATATTCAACTACAGTAATAATGAAATAAAGCTCCTATCTCCACAACTTTTAGAGGAGCCCCCTGGTTCATGTTCCTGAATTTCACCCCACTGGCACTGGCACCAGATCTACTCAGCTCATGTCTCTGAAATCTGTCTGGTGATGTCATTGCACTATGTCATTCACTCACTCATTCATTCATTCCTCTAGGTTAGACCCTGTGATGGGCCTTGGGGCCTGGATCATAGACCCAGACATAAGCAAATACTTCCACATGGCAATACTGTGCTACAGGGCTGCACAGAATGATCCCGGAGTATAGACCCAACAGGGGTCACACCTTGAGGACCACCCTCATTCGTGTCCTGGTCAACCACTGATACCAACATTCACCACCATCCCCAGCACCCCATCTGTTGTGTGCGTCTGCAGTTTCTGATTCAGAACCTGGGTATGAACAGCATCTTGTTCAGGGGGGCTCTAAACAGAGACCCTGGGAACACTTTCCGTGTACAGGGACAAGAAAGGTGATAGAGTAGGAGGCAGGAAGGCAGGCATAACGGTGGGAGGAGAACCAGAGTGCAGCTCCATACAGAAGAAGGTGACTCAGGGCATTGAGCACCACAGGGAGGCTAAGGTGAGGGTCTGGGATGAGGTCACTCGGTTTGATGTCTAAATGGTCCCTCTGGAGGTAAGGATGCTGAGAGTGGGAGCTCTGTCCTGGTTCCTGTTGCATCCCCAGTGCCGAGAATTCAATAAGTACTTGCAGAATGGATGCATGAACTTCAGCAAAGACAGGTGGCAGGTGACACGGTGGACAGAGGCCAGATTGTAAATAAGTAAAGGCAAGATTGGCTGATGAGAAGGGAGAGGCCATTATATTTTAAACAATAATGTATATATCTTCCTCCTTGCAGAAAATTTGGAAAATATAGCAAGAATTTTAAAAAGAGGAAACACTACAATCTCGCCTTCCTCTCAGAGGCAACCGATGTTAATATTTTCTTTTTTTTCTAGATTTTTCCATGCATATTTCACATCGTTGAGATAATATTATATATATAATTTTGTGGGCTCTTTTTTCAGTCGATTATTCTTCAGTTTTAAGTTGTAAAAGGCAATGTTACTTGTAATATACATGGCTATGCATACATGCAACACAAAGATGTATAAGGACAAACGGGTCGCCAATCTCTCTCCCTTCTACCCACTCCAAAGCTACCAAAGTTAACCGGCAGGTAACTCTCTCCTCTCCAACCTTCTCGTCTCTCATGCAAACAAAGACACATTCCGGGAGAATTTTTATTATTTTTTTTTTTAAATGAAATCGTAGTTGCACTCACTTCTCTGCAACCTGCTTTCTCATTTAACACTACATTGGGGACACCTTCCAGGTCAGTAGAGCCATATCTAACTGATTTTTTATATAAATGTGTGATATTCCACAGCCTGGATGTATCTCAATGTATTCAACCACTCCCCTGCTGATGGCCGTTCAGGTCATTTCTCGGTTTTCTTTTGCAACAATTCAGTAAACGTGACAACATGAACTCTCCCGCCCCAAGATACTGAACTCACAAACAGCATTTTAAATGGACGTGCCACGTTCTAGTATATGGTTATACTAGAATTTACTCAACCATTCTCCTTCTGTCAAGCATTTAAATTGTTTCTGGATATTTTTTTCTGCTATAAGTAAGACCTGGCCTCTTAGTAAAGTCTGGTGACAGCATGCTGGTCAGTGCGGTGGAAAATGCTTTTCCATGGCCAGAGTCCCAGACCGAGTGTTCACTTAAGTGGTAACTGCATCCAGCTTTGGTTTCTGGGGGGGTGTGCTGTCCATAGGAGGCTGGCTGATCTCTGTGGCAGGCGCTGTTGGAGAGGGTTGGACAGGGCTGGAACCCCGACTCATTTGGAAGTCTCCCGGGAATCAAACGTTGGTTAGTGAATTGAGAAAGTTATAACCCAGTATGGAGGTTCCTTAAAAAACTACAAATAGAACTACCATACGACCCAGCAATCCCACTACTGGGCATATACCCAGAGAAAACCATAATTCAAACAGACACATGCACCCCAATGTTCACTGCAGCACTATTGACAATAGCCAGGTCATGGAAGCAACCTAAATGCCCATCAACAGATGAAGGGATAAAGAAGATGCCCTCAATAATTTTAATTCCTCCCTTGAGGAACTATCTGATGAAATTCTGGGCTCATTTTCCACTGTGGTGTTTATGTTTTCTCACTGAGTTACATATTTACATCTTCTATGCATCACATGTGCGACACATACATTTGCAGTCGTTTTGGCCTTTTAATTTTATGATGACATACAAAGGTATCTAAATTTTATGTTCTTCAATATTCCATGAGTTCTTACTGTTTTTCTTATTAATTTGTGCTAACTCTTTAGAGAATCAGGATTTCACTCTTTTGTCATATTTGCTGAAAAGGTGGTTTTTCACCTGTTGTGTGCTTTTTGTTTCATTTAGTTTTTTCATGTAGAATGAAATGTTTGGTTTTTACAGGCAGCCATCTTTACCTGTCTTTTTCTTGGTAATATTTTTTTTCCTTTACTGACGTTTAGAAAGATTTCTCTCTGGCTTCTCATCCTACTCAACACAGCAGCCGAAGTCCTTGCCACATCTCAGAAGCCCTACTGAACGGACACCTCGCTGCCCCTGACCTTCTCTACTGTCATTCATCCCTTCATACCTGTGATGGGCCATGATACCTAAGCCCATCCCATGCCCACCTTGGGACCCTGCACTTGCTCGACCTCCAGCCCAGAAAGCTCTTCCCCAAGAGCTGTGTGACCCGATCCCTCACTTCCTTCAGCCTGAGTCAAGTAACATCACCTCACAGCCCATGAAATCCAAGCCTCCCTCCTCTCACGCCAGCCCTCCAGGTTCCTGCTTTATTTTTTCCACAGTACTGAGCATCCTCTGACATCTATTTTCTTGTTTATTTTCAGTGCCCCCCTACCCCGATAGAATGCCATCTCCATAAAAGCAGGGGAGCTATTTTGTTTCTACTCTCTCTCCAGCTCCCAGACCTGTACCTGGCACACAGCAGACGCTCCCACAAGAGTTGTTGGTTGAATGAATGATTCATGCATATTCACTGCCTACCCAGCTCTCTGTGCTTGGAATGCTCTCTCTCTAGTTCCCTCACCCAGCTGACTCCAGGCACACTAAGACTCGTTACCTCCTCCAGGGAGCCCTCTTGGAACCCTCGAGATAAATGGCAAGTATTCTTCCTTTGTTTGCTCACCCTTAGCGAATGAATTAGTGAACCAGTGAATATCACTGCTCTCACCAATGGTGACATAATGATATGTTTATGTGGCTTCTCTAGCCGTAGACTCTTTGAGATTTCATTCATAGTTTTATCTCTAGCACCTAGCTCAATACTTGCCCGTAGTAGTCACTCCATAGATATTTTTGGAATGAATGGATGAGTGAAATGAATTAACCTTTTTATAATACCCAGAAGACACCTACCAACCTACCATTTGTGTATGTATGGCGTATTCTGAAAGTGGCTTCGTGAAAAGGTTAACAGCTTGGGTTTTGGAAACAAAAAGCCTTCGGTTCAAATTTTAGTTTTGCCACTTAATACTTTGTGGGCAATTTATGTAAACTCTTTAAACTCTCATTTCAACATCTTTAAAATTAACAACCACTTCTCGGATGGTTGTACAGATTAATGTGATAATATCTTCTAAATTGCTAAATACTCAGTATAGTACCTGACACACTATAAGTAATCAATAAACACCAGCTAATCTTTCAGTAAAGGTTTGTACTGTTCTTTATATAGGTCTCAGTCACATCTTGTTAAGGTTATTCCTAGACGTTTTATGCCCTTTTTCTTGCTCTAGTGAATGACATTTTTTCCCATTATTTTTTTTCTAGCTGGTTATTACTGATATACAGAAAACCTATTGATTTTTATATAGTCATCTGGCATCCAACTGGGTCTCTGAACTCTTATTAATTCTAAAGATTTCTCAGTTGATTCCCTTGGGTGTTTTAGGTATACAATCATGTCTACAAATAATGATAATTTTGAGGAGATAACTCTTTTGAGAGGTTTGGCAGGAAAATTCAATCCAATTCTGCAAATACTTATTGACTGATATGGTCAGTTTTGGACAAACTTAGTTGGAGAAGCCTGTGGGACATCCAGACAGAGACGGCCAGAAAGCAATTAGGGCCGTAGACTGGAATGCGGGAGTGCAATCTGGGTTGGAGAGATGGATTTGTGGAAACCATGCAATTAATGAGACTGCCCTAAGAGGAAACACAGAGGAGTGTGGTAGATGCCAGGTAAGCCATGCCCACCAGACATCTCACCTGCACACAGGCAGTCCACTGTATATCTCACTTCTACAATGGGACTCTGGCTTATCTCTGTGCCTGTCTTCTGCAGGGGCACCTTGTCTGGACAGGTGGGAGAAGCAGGGGCCAAACAGTATCTTTGGCCTCTGCAGTCACCCTTTAGTTGTGAACCAGAAGCCAGGGTCATAGAGATGCTGGCACTGGGCCTCATCTTAGCCCCTCTCTCCTGCACATTATGCTGGTCACACCAAATAGCTCATCATCTACAAACACCCCACGATCTTTCAGGCTGTACAATGCTTGGCCCATTGCCTGGAATGCCTTTCCCTTGCCTTCTCGACCTAGGAAACCTTACTCACTGTTCCAGATTCAGTTCACACAGCACCTCCTCTGAGGAGCCTCCCCTCGTTTCCTGGGCAGTGACTAAGTTTTCTCTCTCTCTTTCTCCCTCTCTCTCTCTGTCACTGCAACAGCCATCCACCAAATTCCATGCCTCTTCCCTCCCAATCTGTCTCTTTCAAAAGAACAAACATACAAACAAAAATTGGCCTGCCATTCTTGCTTAAAAATCATCAATGGCTCCTCTGGGAAAAGCGCACAGTCCTAAACGTGGCACACAAGACGCCCCCTTGAGCCACCCACTGCTTCTCTCCCAGGCTTTGCTTCTTGCCACTCTTTGCCTTAAGTGACACTCCAGCCCAAGCCAGGCTCTCTCTGTTTGGTTCCTTTGATGCTCTGTGCTCTTTTGCTCCCTCTGTCTTCAAACATGCTGTTTCCTCTGATTGAAGCATCCTTTCTTCATCCTCTGATCTTGCCAACTCCTATTCATCTCTTAGGTCTCAACTGAAACTTCAGCACCCCCAGGAGACCTTACTGACCACTGCACTAAGGTGTACTCCCCTCACCCCAACGTACACACAAGCACACACCTCGCTGTGTGTCCCCACAGAGCCCTGCACCTCTGTCGTCACTCACAGCACACATCATGGCATCGCTTATTGTCTGTGTTCCCTGGGAGACGTGGATTCTGTCACATTCACACTGATCTGCAGCACCCAGCACGTTGCTTGGACAACAGGTGCCCCGTCGAGATCTGCATAATGGCTGCACCTTGCACGCAACTCTACTGGGTCACACATCCTACTGAACTGCAGACCCAGAGCTCCTCCAGGGTCGTACTCCTCCCTGTAACCTTAGTGCCCAGTGCCTGGTGTATGTTGTAGATGTGCACACAGTGTTGGATGAGAGAATTATCACAGGTATTTCTAATGAAGACATGCATTGATTTTTTTTCCCTGGAAGTCTTAACAATCCGAGAAATTTCCATGAATGTGTCCAGGGTTTCTCAGCTCGGCACCATTGACATTTGGGGCAGGACAGCTCTTTGTTGGGAGGGCCGTCCTGTGCATTAGGACGTTTAGCAGCATCCCAGGCCTCTACCCCTGGGTGCCGAGTAGCACCTCTCAGTTGTGACAACCAAAAATGTCTTCAGACATTGCCAAATGTTCACTAAGAAGGAAAGTCACATACACATAAGAACCTAGGTTCCCACCTTTTCTCATTCATTTTAGGGGACCTGCAGGCCAAAGAAGCCCACCCATGGACCTCCTAGACCAGGGGTTCTTCACCTTTGTTGTGCCGCGGCCCCCTTTGGCAGCCCGGTGAAGCCGTCTCAAATGATCTTTTTAAATGCATACAACAAAATACATAGAATTACAAAGGAAGCCAATTATACTGAAATACAGTTTTCAGAATACTTCCAAAGTTTGTCATACAGTATTATAGATGTTCCTTTATTAATGCATTAGGAACAAGATCTAGCAGTGGGCCTGAAAAATACTGTAGTTCAAAGCACAAATGTTCTTTCTAGATAGCTGCAACTACTGTAATGTTCTATGAAAATACCTGTGATCTTATCAGCGACAAATTCACAGGTACTGCTAGTACTGCTGTACTTTGTTGCTTATATTCATGATTAATAGAGATGCTAGGTTTCAGTAGAAGATTAGTGAAAATAAAGATGCCACTTTCTCCATCCAAGTTAGAGATGCCCTGGATTCTACCCAGAGCCTCAGAGGTCCAAGCCAAGTTCAAGCTTTCATTCAGCAAGTCTGGGGAGGGCTGCTCAGTTCCAGGCTCTACGGATGTGGGCGTGGGTGTGTGCGGGTCTCAGGGGGCGGGATTGGGGGTTGGGAAATGGGAGGAGTGGGTTGTGTATAATACGGTCCATGCCCTCAAGGAGTTCACAGTGGAGTATAGAAGACAGAAAGACACGGCCCATCTTACTAACCGTGTCTCCACTTGCTGAGTGGTTTGAGGACACCTCACTGTTGGATCCCAGGGGCACAGCAGAGAGCACGTACATACACACCCAGAAAGACGGGTGCTTCTGGGCAGGTCTAAGAAGGGGACCAACATGTATCCACGTGCTTCCCTAACATCATCCCCCTGAATTTAGCAATGACCCTTTGAAATGGCTGTCACGCCCCCACCTCCAACACTTTATAGCCGAAGAAGCAAAGCTCCTCAAGGCTTAAGAACGTGCTCAAGGTCAAACAGGTAGCAGCGGAAGAGCTGGGATTCAAACACAGATCTGTGTGAAAGCAAAGCTCAGGCCCCTCCCTCTGCCGGGCTACAAGATTCACACACCCGCCTGGGGACACACTTCCAAAGCTATGGTGCTGTTTCCACTCTGCACCCAGCTCTAGCGGCAAAGCCTGGGATTTACTGAAAAGAGCTTAGCACGGTTGCTGTGCCGCAGGGACAAGGAAACAAAGCAGGGTCTCCTTCTTCCTCTCAAGCTGGGGATGCATGCAGCAAAGGCACAAAACAATGCCTAACAGACGGGGTAAGGCAGCAAACCTGTCCCTGTGCCACGTCCAATTGCTCTCTGGGAATAATCCCGTGCTGTTCAGCTTCCTAATTCTAACTCCAGGCTCTCTGATTCTCCAGGACATGCTGAACACAGAAGCCACCACACTGGACCAAATATGATTTTCCCTGCCTGGCGATACAGATGCAGCTCTTTTGTCATCATTTTGAGCCAGTACCAGCCAGGGGTTGTTTATCATGTTGACAGGGAATCCTGGGCCAGCAGAGGCAGCTTCGCATTGCTGATGGCAGAGCTCCTCACTCTTTGGGTCGTGCTGCATCCCTGGATCAGCACCAAGAGAAGAGGCCAGGTGTGTCTGGGAACAGGTGCCTCTGCCGGGCTGGTCGTGCTCCTGGCTGGGTCTTTCAGAGCAAATACAGGGAGATATCACTGAGTTCTCCTCAGCTGAGAAGACACTTGAGCTGCGGCTTTGGTTCAAGGGACGGGGCTGAGTACAGGGAATGACACACAGAAGTTCAGGTCTTAGCCAATTCACTCATTTATTCATTTAAAAACCAGTACTGAGCACTCACTATGTCCCAGGCACTATCCCTGCCCTTATGGACTTAGTCTAATGATAATAATCATTAAACACAGTTTCCTCTGCCAAGGGCTGTCTTAGGTACTTTACATCTAATAACGCATTCCATCCCCACAACTGTATTAGACAGGTACTATTATGATTCCCATATCACAGGCAAGAAAACTGAGGCCCAGGAAGGTTAAGTAACCTGCCCAAGGTCAGACAGCTGCTAAATGGTGGAAACAGGATTCAACCCCAGGCAATCTTGTGTCATATCCTGTCTTCTTAACCACTACTCCATGGATGGGTGGATTGATTTGAGGGGGTGAGGGGAGTGGCTAGATGCCAACTTGGCCAATGTGATAAGCCATTTCTCTTTCTAGACCACTCTGATAGACAAAGAATGTTGCCTTGGGGAGCCCTTTTCTTAAGTATCAAGCATCTCAGCTCAAACTCCCAGCCTTCTGCCCTATTGCCTGCCTTTTGGGGGTTAAGCCCACTGTGGTGAGGCTCAGTGTGGCATCAGAAGAGAGGACACATGGGAAATTCTGTACACACTGGACTTCCCAGAAGGAAGAAAACATAACTTAGGAAATGGGAGTGAATTGTCAAAAGCAAGCCTGCGCTGTGAAATTGAGAAACCAAGCTTATGTCTCTGTCTCTACCACCAGGGCACCTCATGATGGCAAGGACCACATCTATTCACTATTAAATCTCCAGCACAGAATTTGGCATTTCACAGACACTCAGTTAATATTTGTTGAGTAAACAGATTAGCTTGCCCAGTTGTCATCTGTGCTTCTTTTGTTTTGTTTTGCTTTTCATTTGTTTCTTTATCCATCAAAAGCTCATGCCTGCTATTTCTTCTAATACACACACCCACGGTGGAACTGGCCTCATCTCTAAGGGACACAGGTAACTTCAAGCCCTTTGGTCTCATGTGACCCAGATGTGAAAATTAATTTAAAAACGTAGGGGGGGGGGGAACCTAACATGGTGAAATGGGAAGAATCTGAAAACCTGCGTTCTTAATTCTGCTTTGCCACTTCATAGCAAGGAATACGGTCAAGTCCCTTAGTCACTAAGGCTCCAACCCCTCCGTCTTATAAAGGGGGTCTCAAGGTCACCTTCACATAGATGCCCTGAGTCAGGTGACCCAAGTGAAAGGTTGGTGCTGCCTGGAGCAGAAGAGACCTATCCATGGTCCTGAACCATTAATGTCCTCAGGGACTGTTGTTTCTCCTGACCTTGGGCCACTGAGATGCCTGTCCAACCTCTCCCAGGATTTCTGCCCAAGATGAGAAAGGAAGAAAGGAGTTGGTGAGATGAAGAAGCAGAGGGAGAGAGGGACAGCTGGGGTAAGGGGCTGACGGGGCAGAGGTGAGGGCAGAGAGCACTGGGGCTCCACTCAGGTCCTGAATGCCTGACACAACGTCCTTCCAGCCTTAGGCCAGACAGAGCCAGAGGCCACACTAGAGATGGTCTGCCACAGGAGGCCTCGGGTGAGGGAAAGGGGGGTGGTCCCTTAGGAGTGTGTTCCTGAGATGTTCCTAACACTTAATCCTCAGCAACCAATAAGTAGGACAGGTGGGAGACTACGCCTCTGGAGATGAGGGGTGGGGAGACTTGAGCTACAGAGTAAGAAACAAAATCAGACATCCCAAAAGCCAGAGTAGGGGAAGGTGTGACATGTGGTCACCAGCAGTTGGGTACAGCCTCTTCTTCCTCTGTAGATGGCCTACCCCCCTCATTCCTCTGGCAGCTTCAGAATGGACATCTGCTGGGGATCCAAAAGGCTCGCTCATGGAGGATTTCGCAGCAGACTTTCCGTTAAATTAGGCTTTCAAAGGTCATCTGTAATTTCATTTTGTTTTTTCCCACTCTTCAGCAGATGTCCTGTTCTTCGTACATGCTAAGGAAAGGCCTTTGTGTTTTGATGCCCCCAACTGCACATTTGAATTTTATATGAGCTCTGTTTGGTGATTTGAAAATTGTTCCTATCCGAGAGCTTAAGTCAGCCCTCTCTATTCAAGAAAATTAGCAATGGGTTAGTTCTGGCCTGGCGCAGCTTGGACCAGCCTAGATGCCAGTAAAAATTCATTCATTCAACCAATACTCACTGTGCTTCTACCATCTGCCAGGCACAGGGTGGACACAATCTCTGTTCTCATAGAGATTCCCTGCCTTACTCACCCCTCCCCAACCATGCTTGCTTCCTTCCTGTTCCTCCCACAAGCTACCATGCATTTGCTTTTATTTCTTCTTGCAAAGTTCTTTACCCCAGATAGGGCAAACCCCTTCTCTTCCTTTAAGTCTTTGCTCAACATTCGCTTCTCAATGAGTCTACCCTGACTACTCTTTAGAAATTCATATCCCACTTCCCCACGTCCATCCCTAGCACCTCCAAGCTCCCTCACCTGTTCATATCATCTTTCTCCCATAGCATGTATCACTCTGTACCATCCTACTAGTTTACTTATATGCTGTGTTTATTGCTTATTGTCTACTTCCTCTTGCTAGAACATACACTTCACAAGAGCAAAGTCCCTGTTTTATTCACTGAGGCATCCTAAGTGCCTAGAACAGTGCCTGGCACAGAGTAAGGCAATGGATGTTCAATGAACGAATGAACTACGATCCGTGCACTCACGAATGTACGGCTCATATAAACCCAACTCCCTAAAGGCTCAGGAAGCCAGACCAGCCGGTGCGGCTCTGTCTGGGGTGGAAGAGCCCACAGACCCAGCCCACAGTGGAATGAGAGCTGGGGATGGGATGCCATTGGCCTCCCAGGGGCCACTGCCCACTGCCGCCACGGTCACCTCCCCACCAGACTGAGCTCCTTGAGGGCAGAGAGCACAGTCTGCCTTTCTCGCCAACACATGCTTGAGGGCCCAGCCCAGGGCTGCCAAAGGAAGCAAATGTCAGTAAGCACCAGGTTGAAGGAATTTCCGCCATCGTTTATCAAGCACTGACCATGTGCCCCACACAATGCTGAGCTCCTTACTCACATTATTTCTTTCAAACCTCACCACATACCAGAGAGGTGGGTCTTATTTTTTACCTTGTTTAGCAAATGAGGTTTAGGTTAAGTAACTCACCCAAGTTCACATATACAGTAATAGATGATTAAGCGGGTTTTCAAACACAGGTTTGTCTGATTCCTGAGGTTGAGATCTGAAAGTATATGCTCTACCACTGCACTGGGATGAAAGAGAGGGAGAGAGAGAGAGAATGAGGAAGGGAGAGAGGGATGGAAGGAGGAAGGAAAGAAGAGGGAAAGATGGTGGGGCAGGCCATATGCCATATGCAACATGGAAGTCTAAAAGCGCTGACCAGAGCTAAGGAGTGGCTGGACACGACTCCATTACAGCCCTGTACCCTGCCCCCACCCCAGAGGAAGTACAGAGATGACATACCTTGTCCTAGAAGAGACTTTATTTTAATTAATTCTTTTATATCTTCTCTCTGTTTCTCTGAGCTTGAATAAACTGAGGGAGAAATATATCTGAGTGGGAGACAGATAATGTAAAAATTGTGTCAGGGAGTAATAGAGAAATGTACTTCCTCTTAAAATCTCTATAAAAGGGGGCTTCCCTGGTCACGCAGTGGGCGTGAGTCCGCCTGCCGATGCGGGGACGCAGGTTCGTGCCCCGGTCCGGGAAGATCCCACATGCTGCAGAGCGGCTGGGCCCGTGAGCCATGGCCACTAAGCCTGCACGTCTGGAGCCTGTGCTCCGCAATGGGAGAGGCCACAACAGTGAGAGGTCCGCGTACCCCCAAAAAAAAAATCTCTATAAAAGGAAATCACAGCTCCACTGTTGGTCCTCACCCATACACATGCAAACCATGATGAGGCTGGTCACGTGGAAGCATCTGATTCAGAACCCACCCCAGTGACCTCAGACTTCTGCTTAGAAGACATGGCTATGGCTGTTTCCCCAGATGCCCAGTGCTGGCCTTAGAGGTCTTCATTCACCCGGGGCCTCCTCCAACCTGGTCAGCCACAGCCCCGGCCTATATACCTGCCTGCTGTCCCAGTCGCATCCATGCTCCAGTGAAATCCCCATCCACAGACACACAGCACCTGAGGTCACTCAAAGAGTGTCCTGGAGGCCTGCTCTGCAGAGTTCTGTGGATGAGAGTCCTGGAGACAGTTTAGGGCCTCCAGAAATCCTGCCAGTGCTGTATCCCTTCTCCTGTGGACACACTAAAATGGTATCAGGAATTTCCAGGGCCATCCGCTGGGTGGCCTTGATAAAGATCAAAATTGTATGTTGAATGAGTGGATCGGCCTTCGAATAGAATCTGTAAGGCCCCTAGGAGATTCTGGAGGCCCCTGTCTGTACGTAGGGGCCTCTAGAATCTACTTGGCCCCAGTGCTGGGGAGTTGTGGCAGGAAACACACGGGCCTGTGCAAAGAACAGGAGTCAAGCCAATTCAATGGATATTTACTAGCGCCTTATCCGAGACAGCCCGACCCTTCCCTGACATGCTCTCAGTTGAGTGGCAGCTGGCAAGCAGATGTGTAACAGGGAAGGACAGAGAATTTATAGAAAGGAGAAAGAGAGGGACCTGGAGGTGGAGGCGGAAGCCAGCTTTGTCCTTACTGCTGTGAGCTAAGCTCTGCTCTGGCGGGCCCACCCCTTAGCTCCAGTCTCTCAGCAGAGGCTGGAGAACCTGTTCGGCCCCTGTTTCCTGTACCCTCCTGGTGACAGACACTTTCCTGCAGATTCTTAGGATCTAGAGGTACCCACCTCCTTGTGCCTCCCAAGAGGAACGTGTGACTCTGATCACGTGTGACTAGAAAGAAACCGGAAGTGTCACATCGATTGGGGGTGGCGGAGCTGAGACCCAGGACCTCTGACCCCTGACAGATCCCACCAATACAACATCCTCTCAAGACACATCTGTCCCTGAAAAAGCTAAGAGCACATGTTCACCTGCAGTATGAAGACCATGCACACTGCACTTGGTCAGGAAAAGCAGAGACACTCGTGTATTCAACCATCATATGCCCCGTGATCAACTGCTGGGTGGGAGAGCATTTACTGTGGCACAGGGTGGCCTTTACAGGAGAAAGGTCCTGGTGCCCCCACACCCCTTACAGTCCAGTGGCCTTTGCTGGGGGCAGCGGGGGAGGGTGCCTGGAAGAGGTGCCATTAAAAAGAGGCTTAAGGAATGACATCAGCCAGACGGCAAACTAAGAAGCTCTGGACTTCACTTCCCCACAGAGATGCCAACTTAACAGCATGTGACCCAAAAACTCTTTATGAGAATTCCAGGAACCTGTTAAGAAGTCACAGTACCCCAGGCAAGTTCAAATTCAAGAACAGTCACATTGAAACAGGTGAGAAAAGCCATTTCACACCAACCACAACAGCCCCAAGCCAGCATAGCTAAGCAAGACTAAGATGAATAGCCCGACCAGCAGCTTTTCCCTTGGGAGGAAAGAGAAGAAGGGAACATAAGTCCAATGCTCCAGACTTTCAAAGAACTGCCCGAGGAGCTGGTTTCTGTCTTGTTTGACATGTAGTGCACACAGGGAATCAGCATACTTTAGGTGCCTGGGAGCCACAGGGAACAAGAGAGCTTGGTACTTGTTGCAGCACCAGGGAAACTGCAGAGACACAGAAAGATACCAGAGGGAGCAAGAAATTACAAGCTCTTGCAAAAGAAAATGGCAAGCCTCTCTGAGAAGCTACAGGAAAAAGCCCAGAGAAGACACATCCCTGGAGGTTTGAGTTGCCTCCAGAGGCTCTAGCCAGGCTAGTTGGAGGTCTTCCCCTGCATGAAGCCAGTCCATAAAGATGAGGATAGGTGATTATTTTTTCAAATCACAGCAAAAAATAAACAGGCACATGGAGAAACAGGGAAACATGGCTCAGTCAAAGGAACAAAATAAATCTCCAGAAACTGAGCTTGAAGAAGTGGAGATCCATGTACTACTGACAAAGAATTCAAAATAATCTTCTTAAAGAAGTCCAATGCACTACAAGAGAACACAGATAGGCAACTAAACGAACTCAGGAAAATGATGCATGAATAAAATAATATCAGCAAAGAGACAGAAAGTATTTTTTTAAAAAAGAACCAAAATTTCTGTAGTAAGAAGCTAAAGAATACAATAACTGAATTGAAAAATATACTAGAGGGTTTCAACAACAGACTTGGTCAAGCAGAAGAAATAATCAGTGAACTCAAAGACAGGTCATTTGCAATTATCAAGTCAGAGGAAAAAAAAGAAAAAAATAAAGTGAAGAAGGCTGAAGGGACTTCGGGGACATCATCAACTGGACCAATATATGCATTATAGGAGTCCTAGAAGGAGAAGAGAGAAAGGGGGCAGGCAGCTTATTTGAAGAAATAATGGCTACAAATTCCCAACTCTGAGGAAGGAGATGGACATCCAAGTTCAAGAAGCTCAAAAGACTCCAACTAGAATGAACCCAAAAAGGCCCACACTGAGATAGATTATAATCAAATTGTCAAAAGTCAAAGACAAAGAAAGAGAAAATCTTGAAAGCAACAAGACAAAAATCAACTTGTCACATACAATGGAGCTCATAAGATTATCAGTGGATTTCTCAGCAGAAACTTTGCAGGCCGGAAAGGAGTGGGAAGGTATAATCGAGGTGCTGAAAGAAAAAAAAAAAACCTGCCAACTAAGAATACTATATCTGACAGAACTGTCTTTCAAAAATGAAGAAGAAATAAGAACCTTCCCAGATTAAAAAAAAAAAAAGCTGAAGGAGATCATCACCACTGCCTTACAAAAATTGCTAAAGGGAGTACTTCAGGTTGAAATGAAAGGACACTACACAGTAAATACACACACAAAAAGGACAATACAAAGCAACACTACACAGCAACACTACACAGCAGTGCAAAATTATAAAGCTCCAGACAAAGGTAAATATATAGAAAGTAAAGAATCCTGTAATATTGTAGTGGTGGTACAAAAATTCACTTTAAATTCTGGTATAGAATTTAAAAGATAAACATAAAAAAACTAAGTTAATGGATACAAAATGTAAATAAATATAAATTGTGACATTGATAACATAAAGTTGAAGAGAGAGATGTAAAGCAGTAGAGTTTTTGTATGTGACTGAAGTTAAGTTGTTATCAGTTTAAAATAAATTGTATTAACTATAAGATATTTTATGTTATCCCCATGGTAACTACCTACAAAAGATTCACAAAAGAAAATGAGAAAGGAATGAAAGCATATCACTGCAAATGAATTAATGAAACACAAAGAAGGCAGTAAGAGAGGAAAAGAGGGACAAAATAACTGCAGGACATACAGAAAACAATTAACAAAATGGTAACAGTAAGTCCTTCTCTATCAGCAATTACTTTAAATGTAAATGGATTAGACTCTCCAATCAAAAGATACAGAGTGGCTGAGAAGAAAACAAGATCCAACTATATGCTATCTAGGAGACTCACTTTAGATATAAAGACACAAATATGCTGAAAATGAAACTATGGAAAAAGATATTCTATGCAAATGGTAACCAAAAAGAGCAGAAGTGACCATACTTATATCAGACAAAATAACCTTTAAGTGAAAGACTGTCACAAGACACACAAAAAAGGATATTATATAATGATAAAAGGGTCAATTCACCAGGAAGATATAATAATTATAAATATATATGCACCTACCAGCAGAGCACCCAAATACATGAAACAAACATTGAAAGAAGTGAAGGGAGAAATAGACAGTAATACAATAATAGTAGGAGATTTCAATACCTCACTTTCAATAAAGGATAGATCAACCAGAAAGAAGTTCAATAAGGAAAGTGTTCAATTACAACACTATAGACCGGTTAAGCCTAACAAACATATACTGAACACCACACCCAACAACAGCAGAATAAATATTCTTTGCAAGCACACACAGAACATTCTCCAGAATAGATCACGTTAGGCACAAAACAAGTCTTAACAAATTTAAGAAAACTGAAATCATACTGAGTACCTTTTCTGGCCACAGTGAAATGAAACTAGAAACCAACAGCAAGAGGAAAACTGGAAAATTCACAAATGTATGGAAATTAAACAACACACCACTGAACAAACAATGGGTCAAAGAAGAATCACAAGGAAAGTTAGAAAGCATCTTGAAACAAATGAGAATGAAAACACAACACATCAAAACTATGGGATGCAGCAAAAGCAGTATTAAGATGAGAGGGAAGTTTTTAGGAGTAAATGACTATGTTAAAAAAGAAGATGTCAAATCAACAAAATAACTTATATCCCAAGGCAATAGAAAAAGAATAACAGTTAAACTCAAGGTTAGCAGAAGGAGGAAATAATAAAGATTAAAACAAAATTAAACAAAATAGGAAATAGAAAAACAACAGAAAAAATTGACAAAACTAAGAGGTTTTTTTTGAACAGGTCAGCAAAATTGTCAAACCTTTAGCTAGACTAAGAAAAAAGGGAGAAGACTCAAATAATATAAATCAGAAATGAAAGAGTAGACATTACAACTGATGCCACAGAAATAAAAAGGATCATAAGAAACTTCTATTAACAATTATATGTCAGCAAATTGGGTAACCTAGGAAAAAAAGGAATAAATTTCTAGAAACATACAGCTACCAAGACTGAATCATAAAGAAGTAAAAAGTCTAAACAGACCTATAACTAGTAAGGAGGTTGAATCAGTAATCAACAAACCTCTCAACAAAGAAAAGCCCAGACCCAGTGGCTTCACTGGAGAATTCTACCAAACACTCTTATCTACCAAATAAGAATTAACACCAGTCCTCCTCAAATTCTTCCAAAAAGAAGAGGGAATACTTCCAAACTCATTTTATGAGGCCCTATTATGATTTTGATCCAATATAAAAATCAGACAAATATACTACAGGAAAACTATAGACCTATATTCTTGCTCAATATTGATGCAAAAATGCTCAACAAAATACTAGCAAGCTGAATTCAACAACACATTAAAAGGTTTATATATCATGACCAAGTGGGAGTTATTTCTGGAAAACAAGGATGGTTGAACATGCAAAAATTGATCAAGGTAATACACCACATTAAGAGAACAAAGGTTAAAAAAAACCTGATCATCTCAATTAATGCAGAAAAAGCACTGACAAAATTCAATATTTCATAATAAAAACACACACATAACTAGGACTACATCAACACAATAAAAGGCATATATGAAAAACCCACAGCTAACATCGTACTCAATGGAGAAAAACTGAAAGCTTTCCCTCCAAGATCAGGAACAAGGCAAGGTACCCTCTCTTACCATTTCCATTCAACGTAGTACTGGAAATCCTAGCCAGAGCAATTAGGCAAGAAAATGAAATAAAAGGCATCCAAATTGGAAAGGAAGAAGTAAAATTATCTCTGTTCACAGATGACATAATCTTATATGTACCAAAGCCTAAAGCCTAAAGCCTTCAAACACACACAAACACACACACACACACACACACACACACACACACACACACACACACACAAGTTAGAACTAATAAATTCAGCAAAGTTGCAGGATACAAAATCAACACACGAAAATTAATTGTGTTTCTATACATTAAAAATAACAATTCAAAAAGGAAATTAAGAAAATAATTTCATTTACAATAACTCCATAAAATAAAATACTTAGGAATACACTTAATCAAAGAGGCAAAAGACTTACACGTTGAAAACTATAAAACATTGCTGAAAGAAATTAAAGAAAACACAATAAACAGAAAGACATCCTATGTTCATGAATTAGAAGACTTAATATTGTTAAAATGGCCACACTACTCAAAGCAATCCACAGATTCAATTCAATTCAATTCAAAATCCCAGTGTTTGTTTTTGTTTTTGTTTTTGCCAAAAATAGGGGGAAAAATCCTTAAACATATAGTATCTCAAAGGACTCCAAATACCCGCCCCCAAAATTGTGAGAAGTAAAAATAAAACTGGAAGTTTCACATCTCCTGATTTCAAATCTATTTCAAAGTTACAGTACTCAAATCAGTATGGTACTAGCATAAAGGCAGACATACAGACCAATGGAATAGAATAGGGAGCCCAAAAATCAACCCTCACATATACAGTCAAATGATTTTCAACAGGGGTGCCAAGGATACACAATGGGGAAAGGATAGTCTCTTCGACAAAAGGGTGCTGGGAAAACTGGATATCCTCATGTAAAAGATGATTTTGGACCCTAACCTTACACCATATACAAAAATTAACTCAATATGAATTAAAGATATAATGTAAGACCTGAAACTATAAAACTCCCAGAAGAAAATGCAGGGGAAAAGCTTTATGACACTGGATTTGGCTGTGATTTACTGGATATAACAAAAGCAAAAATAGACAAATGGGACAACATCAAATGTTAAAACTTCTGAACACCAAGGAAAACAATCAACAGAGTGAAATAGCAACCTACAGAATGGGAGAAAATACCTGCAAACCATGTATTTGACAAGGGATGAATATCCACAATATATAAAGAACTCCTACAACTCAGCAACCTAAAACCAAATAATCTCATTAAAAAAATGAGCAAAAGACTGGAATAGCCATTTCTCCAAAGATATACAAATTACCAATAAACATATGAAAAGATGCTCAACATCACTTATCATCAGGGAAGTACAAATCAGAACCACAGTAAGATAGCACCTCACACCATCAGCAGGGCCACTAGGAAAAAAAAAGATAATAAGTGTTGGTGATGGTATGGAGAAATTGGAACTCTTGTGCAGTGTTGGTGAGAACACAAAGTGGTGCAGCTGCTATGGAAAACAGTATGGAGGTTCCTCAAAAAATTAAAAATAGAATTACCATATGATCCGGCAATCCTACTTTTGGGTAAGAACTGAAATCAGAATCTCAAAGAGATATTTGCACACCTACGTTCATTGGAGCATTATTCACAATAGCCAAGAAATGTCATCAACCTAAATGTCCAGCAAGAGACGAATGGATAAATAAAATGTGGTATATACATATAATGAGATATTATGCAGCCTTAAAAAGGAATTCCTGTAATATGCTACAATATGAATGAACCTTGAGAAAATTATACTAAGTGAAATAAGCCAGTCGCAAAAAGACAAATATTGCAAGACTTCACTTATGTGAGGTATCTAAATTAGTCAAACTCTTGAAAATGGTGGTTGCCAGGGGCTGGGGGAAGGGGGGAAAGGGAATTGCTGTTCAATGTGTACAGAGCTTCAGCTCTGGAAGATGAACAAGTTCAGAGATCTGCTGCATAACAAGGCGGTTAACACTACTGTACTGAACATTTTCCAGATGGTTACGATGGTAAATTTTATGCTATATGTTTTTTACCATAATAGAGAAAAGGTGGGGGGCTTGGGAGTTTGGGTAAGATTTATACGGACGGTGAGGAAGGCAGGACAGCCATCAATCGGTGACTAATTTCACCCCTTCCAACTAGAGAAAAAAAGGCAATGTCCTCCTCCTTCCATATGCTCAGAGAGGCCTTTCCAACCACCCTTCCCCTGCTTTATTTTTCTTCAGAGAGCTTATCCCCACTCAACCTAATGTTATATATTTACTTCTTATCTGTTTATTGCCTGCAAATAACCAGACAGGCAAGCTCCCTGTGGGCAGGAATTTTTTTTCTTTCTTTCTTGTTTATCACTGAATCCTCAGAGTCTAGAAGAGTATGTGGTTTATGGTAGATGAACGATGGCTATTTGATGGGTGAATGAATGAAAGAATGTGGAGATGGGGTCAGCGAGATGGGGCATCTGAAGCCTGAGGCATCTGTTCTGCATCCATCCATCTTCTTGGTAAAGAGAGAAAAGGAGAAGGAAGACAAGAACAGACTGGGATGAGCAGAATTCTTTTGCTTGGGCTTGTGGAGGCAGCCAGACCAGCTTCCAGTGTATGAGAGATGGGGAAGACCCATCCACTAAAGGGTCTGCTGCCCCTGGTCCCTTCTGGTTCAGCAAAAGAAAAAAGACTACGCCCACTAGCTCTTGCCAGTTTGATGTAACTGTTTTTCCTTAAAGGTGCTGAATCAATAGACTCCACCTGCCAGGCTGAAATGTCCTCAGTTTTCCCACTTTTCATACCCCAGGTCGGTGCTTCTCAAATTTTCATGTGTGTACGAACCACTCGGGCAATCAATAGGGCTGGGTGGGGCCTGAGGATCTGCATTTCTAACAAGCTTCCAGGTGATTCTGATGCAAAGCCTAGCTTACAGTGGCTGGTTCTCAACCTTGTGGCACTTGAGAAGCTTTGTAGACTCCTAATGAATGCCCAGGCCCCCCACCCAGACCATGTAAATTAGAACATCTGCAAGTGGGACCCCAGCAATGTGCGGCCAAGGCTGAGAACCAGAGCTCAAGGACCCTCCAAGGGCACTAACTCACATGGAAGCAGAGCCACTGCCCTGGACCCTGCAGTCCTCACCCAGCTGCTGTGCCCTCCCTTGACCGCCTTGGGGGCCACTGAAACCTCACTACTGCTGCTGAGGGTCTGCTGAGAGCCATGTGTTGACACTGGCCCACCCTGCTCTGGGATGTGCAAGAGCATATGAACACTCGTAGGCAGCTGGAAGGAACCTTTCTATTTTTCCCACCTCCTGACTTCCCCTTCTCACTTCTCTTTCCAGCTGGGAGGGAGCTGTCATCCTCTAAAGGTCTAGTAAAACAGTGGTTCTCAGATGCTTGTGATTTTGCCTCCCAGGGGACATTTCGCAATGTCTGGAGACGTATTTGATTGTCCTTGATCCAGAACCCCTGCTTTCTCTTGACCCTCAAGCTATGGGTCCCTGTCTGGTCCCTTACTCATTCACAGTGAGTCTTCTCTCTGGTACCACTTTATCTAACCCAGCACTTTAATATTCATGGAGCTCCCCACTTCCCACTGGACTGGGGTCTACATATCTCTAAACCCCATCTGTGCTCAGGATTCAAGTTCTTCCTCATGAAATTCCTAAACCCCAAGCAAACCAGAGTGGGGCCAGTCGCCCTAAAAGCTCCATGAGAGGTAAGGAGACATCTGAGCAGGGGACAGAGAGCCCCACTAGGAAGGGTACAGCCTGATTCCTAAATGCTTTTATATCTGAATCTCAGCTGTGACTCAGCCGAGATGCTCTATCACACATGTCCGGGGCACTTGCTATATGCCCGGCCCTGCTTTAAATGCTTTGCCTCAGATAATCTTCCCAACGTCCCTGAGAAGTAGGTACCCCTGTTACCCCATGTACACAGACGGGCAGGCTGAGGCACACAAACGAAGCTGCCCAAGGTCACACAGCCAGGAAGTAGCTGAGTGAGGATGTGAACGCAGGCAGTTTGAGTCCAGAGTCCATGAGTTTAACCACTACACACTATATGGCCCCTCGTGCATTTCACCTCAACAACAATCCAGGCAAGCTTGGATTCTGTTCTTGATATTATAGATGGAAACCAGCTTCTCAAAGGCAAAAGAACCTTCCAAAATCACTCACTCAATCACTCAGTGTGCAGGGGACCTAGGATTCAAATCTAAGACAGACTCAACATTCCGTGCTCAGGTCAGGGAAGGAAACAACATGCTATAGAAGACAGAACCACTCATTCATTCATTCACCCATTCACCCATCCATCCATTCATTCATCATGCACTCAGTACACATGTACTGATGCTTTTTGTGGTCACATGTTGCATGTCAAGGATCCGGAGAAAAATCAGCCATGAGCGCTCTGTTTGAAAGCTCATGTCAAGTTTGGAAGACACACTGCAGACTCGTGGGTGGATTGGGGAGGAAGGAGCGGGTACAGGAGGGCAGGGGAGTCCTCTGGGAGACTAAGCCGCTGTAGGGAGGAGGTCTGGGGAAGTCCAGGTGGGCACTGCTCATGTCCTCTGATGCAACCTGCGTCAGACGCTCTGTGTGACACCCCTCCCCCAGCACACAGTCACCCACACACATTCACATGGCCTTATATCCTCCCCATCCATCCTCCCCTGGCTTGCTCAGAACTCCAAATTCATAAGCACTGAATGAGGAGAAACCCAAAGGGGCTATATGCTCCCTCAATGGATCAATGCAGGCTTGGCATCCCAACTTATCATCCTGAGGTCCCAGAGAGAAACCAAATTGTAACTGTCAGGAACATGACAGAACTGTCAAAAGCAGACAAAATCAGCCCCGTAAATTGTGAAACCGAAGTCACAGTTCTATTTGTTCTGCGAGAGTGAACACCTCACATTTTTATTTTTTTGTCAGGATGGAAAATAAAAACAAAGACTAGGAGCCTTGCAAGTGTTTCATCTTTGTGGAAAAACCCACCACTACTACCTCTCAGTTTCCAGCCGTACCCCTCTCCCCATAAACCTGAATTCACTTCCATTCAGTGAACACTCAGGGAGCCTTGCTACGGGAGTGGGTGGGTGAATCATCAGAAATGGTTAGGACCCAATCCCTGCCTTTAACTAAATTATGGTCTGTTGCTCAAAGGGCAATTCTATCTTCAGCTAACAAACCTGAATATAGTGCCAGACCAGACACAGTAAAGCAGGAGAGGTCAGGGGGTGATTAACGCCACTACGGTGGAATCAGAGACGGCTTCTTGGAGGAGGTAACATCAGCTGGGCCTTAAGGGATGAATACAATTGCACCTGGAGGAAAAGGGAGGGAAGAAGACTCCAGAGGCAGGGGAAGGAAGATATGAGCGCACAGAGGCTGGAGCAGGGTAGGGAAAGGGACAGAGAATCAGGAGATCCTTTGGAAGCTGAATCTCTACTCTGTGGCAACCAGGCTAGGAAGAGTCATCCTTGCCTGGGATTGTTGGGCCATCAGGCATCCAGGACTCCCTGGTTTGGAGAGGGGGTGCAGCCCTCCCAGGCACCCCCGCGCCCATGCACGTAGGCTGTGCCCAGGCGGGGCACGCACACTTCCCATCAGCCCCAGTCATGCACACACGTGTGTGCATGTGTGTGTAGGTGCTGGCGGCGATCTGGCAGGCCATCCTGCAAGAAGCCCTGCGGCACCATTGCTGCTTACCAAAACAGCATCGAGCAATTTAGGTCAGCAAGTAAGGACGGTGCTATCATTACTAGTTACTGGTGAAGCTATTTAATAAGAATGTCACGTCCAATTGAGACCATGGTGGGAACTGTCGGCAGGAAGAATGTAATTACGCTAAATGGAAGTGCCCCAGGCCCCCGTCGTTTGCACACCTCCACAGAGCCACACAGAGATGGACTCTCTCCTGGCCCCACTGCTGCCTGGAGGGCACTGCCTCCAGGAGGGCCACCGTGTCAGGCCCCAGAACAGCCAGACCTATGTTGCTCCTGTCCAGGCCCCAGGAGAGGCTCTTGAGGGGGCATCTCAGGACCCACTGGGATCCCCTTCATCTATGGCCCGACACCCTAGTGAAAGGTAGAAAGACAGAAAGACAATGACAAAGAAAACCAGAGACTCAAAGGGAAAACGGGCAGAAGAGAGACGGGCAGATGGAAAAAAAGACACAAAGGCAGACCCAGCGAGGGAGCGCGAGAAAGAGGGGGACAGAAGAGGAGAGAAAAAAACAAGAAAGGATGGAAGTGACAGAGACAGACAACGCACAGGGAGACCAAGTCAGGGGCAGAAAAGGCAACAATAAAGAGAGGGATGCTGGGCTTCCCTGGTGGCGCAGTGGTTGAGAGTCCGCCTGCCGATGCAGGGGACACGGGTTCGTGCCCCGGTCCGGGAAGATCCCACATGCCGCGGAGGGGCTGGACCCGTGAGCCATGGCCTCTGAGCCTGCGTGTCCGGAGCCTGTGCTCCGCAATGGGAGAGGCCGCAACAGTGAGAGGCCCGCGTACCGTAAAAAAAAAAAAAAAAGAGAGAGGGATGTGGACTGGGAACCAAGAGGACCCACGTGTCCCCAGCCTCATGACAAAGGCTGTCAGCGTCACCAAACACGCAGGCCCCGCGCGAGGTAATTGGGAAGAGCTGGAGAGTGACTGTGGCCACTGGGAGCAGCTTGGCCTTCCATGGGAGAAGGAGAGGGCAGTAGCCAGACGAGTTCAGGGCCCAGAGACAGCCCCCTTTTCATTTTGAACATATTTTAAAGAGTAAAGTCAGCGGAGAAGAAAAATAAAATGGGAGCAGTGAAGGGGAGAGAACAGCTGACTCCCAGAGGTGAGAGAGAGAGAAGGGTGGGATCACAGGTCTGGGAACTGGAGACGGCAGGAGCGACGCCCCTCTTCCCCAGGGAGTGGGGGGAGTGGGGGAGTGGCCGCAGGTGCAGGGGACAGGCAGGAAGGGTGGCAGGACTTGGCAGAAGCCCATCCTTGATGGTCTGTATGTTCTCAGCAGGGTACTGGCCGGGTCATCTTGTGTTGGACCCGGGAATTTGTGTCTTGGAACATCCACTCTCAGGACTCAGTCAGGAGCTCACAGGGCAGCCAGAAGAAGGAGGGCTAAGCCGGGCTGGGCTCAGGGCTTGGACGCAGTAGCAGCAGGATTTGCAGTCCGAGAAATGAAGTGTGCAACTCAGCCCGGGCCGAGTGTGTGCAGCAGGGGCAGCAGAGGACTAAAGGTTGAGGGTCTCAGGGGACCGTCATTCAAGGGCTGGACATGGAATGAAAGGGGCTGCTGCAGGGCGGGAGGTCTCCAGCTTCTAAAGAGGCCCCGCAGGGCTGAGCGTTGCCATCGTTCCACCCACCCGCCGTGCCTCTGGTTCCCAGGCTCTCCTGTGCCCAGCCCTGCATGGCCGGCCGTTACCTCAGTTTGCCCTTGGCCGCGGTTCTTGGTTCGTCCCTCTGGGGAAGCGGCATGTTTTTACCACCTTCTCAGCAGCTGACCTCAGCCGCTCCCTGGCTTCACTTCTGCTCCACGCCAGGCTGTGGACATCCTTTCTCCCACACTGTCTTTGGACTCGGAGCTCACGTGTTTCTACCACGTGCACACGGCTCTTCAGTATACAGGTGCACACCCCACACCCTCAGGCTGTCTATCCACCATCTCAGATGGAGGGCTCAGGGGGCTCCCTCCCTCCACCAGAACACCCACAGCCTTCTGGAAGAATCTGTGTGTCTATTCCACCTGGCGCCGTGTTTGTGAGTGGCAGAGGGCTGTGTGTGTCTGGTGAAATTGTGTTTACACACAAAGATGAGAGTACATGGATGGGGGAATTTAAAAGAGCCCATGACAGTTACAATTTTATCTGCACTGCCCCCCCACTATCACAGACACATACACAAGGCCACTCGAGCCCACTCCCTGCTCCCAGCACGCACACACCAAGCATCCCGCAGCACAGCGGTGAGGATAAGCTCAGCCTATGGGGTCAGACAGACCTGAATTCGCAGCCCCACTCTATCACTTGCTGGCTGTGTGACACTGGGCACCCTGCTCAACCTCTCTGAGCCTCAGCTCCCTCACCTGTAAGGGAAGGATAATAATAGCTCCCTCACGGGCCTGCTGGGAAGATTAAATGAGATTATGGATGTGAAACACCAGGCACAGGGAGCTCAATAAACATTAATTACCACTCACTTTTTCCCTTCCACCCACCCTTGTGCCTTTCATTCACGCAATTGATAAGTGTTTATTGAGCGCTGTGTGTCAAGCCCGCTGTAGGCACTGGCGGTGCAAATTCCCCATGCGCGTCCTCACACAGGATGGAAGCAAGTAAGCAGTAAGCAAATGACAGAGCGAGCGTGATCAGAGCTATGAAGAAGGTGGTGGGGCGGAGCTTCATCTGCAGTGGTCCACCTCTGAGGGCATCACTCCGGGAGCAGAGACCCGAAGGCGGAGTAAGAGTGAGCCATGGCAGATCTGGGGTGAGAGCATTCCAGGCAGAAGGAAGAGCAGGCAGAAATGCCTGAAGACAGGAACAAGCTTGTTGTTTTCAACGTAACAGCACTCCTGGGTGGAGAGAAGGCAGCAGGAGTGGCGGGAGATGAGATGGGGTAGATCAAGGCCAGACCAAATCAGGATGGGTTTAACCGTGTGCACGTGGCGGGAGGCGTGACCTACTCTGATCTGCATGTTTGCGGATGCTGTGTGAAGAATGAATACAGGTGCGCACAGTGGGGAAGCAGGCAGAGCAGCCAGGGAGCTCTTTTCCCTGGGGAGAGACAAAAAGGGTTTTAAGGACTCACGCTGCCCCACTTCTACCCCCAAAGCCCTTCCTGCCTCTGGACTATCTCCTACCTTCCCACCCATTCACAGGATCCTCTCTCAAGAGGCCTTCTCTGATGATTCCAGACTACAGAGGCCACATTCCAACTCTTAGTGAGCAATGTTTGCAAAGGCCACACCCCCAGGAGACCCACCCTGGGCCCCACCTCTGCATATCCACAGCGCTTGGTTCCCGGTGTAAAAGACAAACAAATGTCATCCTACCTCAGACTCAAGAACAGGCATGGTTTGATTCTCCTTTATGTACCTACCCACTAGATACAGCACACAGCAGGTGCTCAATAGATGCATATCTGAAATATGGCGCCTGTCCTTTTCTGCCCAGAGTTATGCACCCCTCCCACAGCGTCCCCCTACCTCTGACCTCACCAGTGGATGCTCCGCTTCTGTTAACAAACTCTGTAAGCACTTGCATGTGCTGAGTCTTTCCAAGCTCACGTTCTCATTTCACCTTCCCAACTGTCCTATGAGACAGGGGCTATGACAACCCCACTTTACAGATGAGGAAACTGAGGTGCAGAAAGAGGAAATAACTCGCCCTGGGTGACACAGCCAGCTGTGTGGTAGTGGCAGTACTTGACCCAGAATCAAAGTTCTGCCTGCTCCATTGGGGCAGTGGAGGGGGATGGGGGATGGGGGAGGTCATGTCTTAAATTTTTTTAAATAAACAAATGAGTGACTATATCTTGCAAGTTATTTATACAGGTCAGCCTGGCCTGGGGATGTCTCCATCCTGCCCTCTCCAGGACTGCGCCTAGACTAGGCTTGGCCTCAGCATCCTGAACCTTCTCCCTCCACTCCACCTCCAGCACCCGGCTTGGAGGGGCCTGCCCACCACCAGGAACGGCAGAGAGTGAAGAGCAGGTGAAATCACAGACTCACTCGGCCTCCACCCCTAGCTGCCCGGCCCAGGCCTCCCTGTGTGCGAGCACAGCGCAGGGAAAAGTGGGTCCAGGAAGCCCACCATCACCAAGCTGCTCGTTCCCTTTCAGGCCTAAACTGTCCTTCTGATTTTCAGATGGGCCAGGGCGCACCTCTCAGTCTTTGCACAAGCTCTCTCTCAGCCCAGAATGCCCTTCCCCGATGTGACACAAGCATCAGGATTTTCTGACAACATCTCTGGGTGCTCACTTGGGGTCCCCTGAACCATGAGCTAGGTGGGACCAGGAGCACCCAAGCTCAGCTTCCCAAGGGACAAGGGGGACTCCAACTTCCCACAGGTTGCACATTCCCAGGTGCAGGACAGCCGGCCTTCCTAGACAAATCTTATAAACAGCCCACTCCCAAGCAGCTTGTCCCTTCACCGATAAGGTGGCTCACGTGCTTGACCTGCAAAGAGGAAGAGCAACAGACAAGGGTGGCCCCCTCCCCTGGAACACAGACCCCCACTGATGTCAGGCACAGCACTGTGGCCCCTCTTGCTGACCCTGACTCTGTCAACATTCCCTTTCCCCAATAAAGCCTATACCTTCACCCCTGCCACGTGACATTACAGAATTCACCCTGAGCCCTGCTGAGCAGGGGGTGGCACCCACAGAGACCCACCTTGCTTATTACCCACTTCTTTCTGTAACACTTCCTCCTGTTAAGACTCAAATATCTCCTCCTTTGTTACCTCCCCGGGCAGTTCTTTGCTCACTCCTCTCTGCCCCCAAACTTATTCATTCAGTCATCAAACATTGGTTGAGCCCCTACGTGTCAGGTGCTGTGCTAGGTCCTGGGACAGAATGATAGATAAGATGTGGTTCCTGCCTTTGTACAAGCTAGCACCTTCCATTAGCACCTCTCTCCCTTTTTACAAGTATCACTTGTGACCATGTCTAGCTGTCCACTAGGCTGCCAGTTCCTCTGAAGCTGGTACAGTGGCTGGCTAAGGATGTTGTCTCAGCATCCAGGACCTTGTTCCAAAACCCTGCATGTGAAGTTGTGTGAATAATAAAAAAGGCAATCCTTTCCAAATCACGATGGTTCCCTTAATTCAGTCAGCCCATGATTATCGATGCATACATTATTACAGGTTGTATAAAAGGCTGTTTCACAATCCCTCATTCCCGATCCTCTTTTCCAATGGAAAGCCTTGCAGCTCAGTGGAAGAAGGCATGCCCGGGGACAGGAGTGTTTCACAGGAAAGCAGCCAGACTGTCAGAAGGGGAGGGAGATTTTGTTTGCTCTGCTACCTCATGCTTGCGGCCTCCATGGTTTTCTCTGCGCCTCCATCACTTTAGAAACATTTGTTTGTCTGAAAACAGCCTACACACTTTGCCCTCAAACTTCAAACTTTTTTTTTTAATCTCATCTCATCACAGCAATAGCCAAAAGAGGAATAAATCATCAAATGGGAGTTTCTTTTCTCTCTTACAAACCCAAGGAATGAAGAGGCTGAAAAGATCCCTTCAGGTTAATTCAGAAATGTGAAGACTTCACATTTTCATTTTTAATTAAGTAATTACTACCCTGCCATAGTAACACTTGCTGCCCTATTTTAGATTAGAAGAAAACAAGCATTAACATGTATTCATTGTTAACTTTTATATAATCTTTAAGTGAGAAAGACCTTTCTCTAAGTATAACACAAAAGTAGAAAGCCAGAACATTGACAATCTGATTGCATAACAATGTAGAACCTCTATATGTACAAGGAAAGAAACAAAAGAGAGGAAGGAGGAAAGGAAGGAGGGAGGGAAGGAAGGAAGGAAGGAAAGAATCACAGAACCTAAAAACAAACTCCAAACTGGGGAAAAGTCTTGCCACACTGTTACAGATAAAGAGCCAATGTCCTTCATATGCAAAAAGTTCTTATAAATCAATAAGAAAAAATATGAACAATGCCATAGAAAACTAGCAAGATGAGCAAAGTCCATGAACAGACAGTTCGTACAAAAAGAGATAAAGTAACTTAGAAACATGAAAAGATGAGCAATTTCATTTATAATTAAAGAAATATAATAATCAAATACCTGATATATATCAGATTGGCAAGTTTTTAAAAGTTGTTGGAAAGGTACAGAGCAGTAGTTCCTGGACCAGCATATTAGCATCACCTGGGAACTTGTTGGAAATGCAAATTCTCAGTACTGTACCAGACATACTCCATCTCAGATCTACTGAATCAGAAAACTCTTGGGCCCAGAAATCTGTACTTTTACAAGCCCTCTAGCTGATTCTGATGCACTCTAAGATGTAGAGAAACCAAGAACTCTCCAATACTATTTGTAGTATTTAAATTAATGTCATTTAGCAGTTTTATCAGCATAAATTCATATATCTATTGAGGCACTAAATCCATTCTATAGACTAGTTCATTCATGTTGAAATCACTCTCTCTCTCTCTCTCACACACACACACAACTATTTTACTGTGGTGTTATTTGGGGGAGCCAAAAACTAGAAAAAGCCTAAATAATAAGGGACTGATTTAGTCATTTATGGTAATTTGTGAAATACTGTGCAATCATTAATAAGAATGAGATGAATTAATATATGCCTACCCAGAAAGATGTATGAGAGATATTGTCAAGAGAAAAAGCATGCTACAGGATAGTATATTTGCTATACCTAGAATGAACCCATTTGTTTGTGTCATAAACGGGTTCTCACAAAAGAGTTTGTGTCATATTTCTACTTATGAATTTGAAAATCTCTAGAATAAGTGGGACTAGGGGATCTGTGGTGGGGAGAAGACCTTTTTCACCAAATGCCCTTCTATGCTGTTTGAATTTTGGCCCTGAGGATACACTACTTTTATAGTGATTGAAAAGTAGTTATAACTAATTAAATTACAACAAAGAGAAAGAGCAAGTAAGCAGCATGGCTGGGAGAAGAGGAAAAGTAGATTATTTGGGTAACTGTATCCTAGAGACTATTCAGACCCCCAACTGAGAACTTGGGAGATCTCTTCTGTGTTTTATCTTTAGCCACCCAGCTTGCTTTGGTAAAGAACAACTAAAAACTCTGTTGCGCTGAACTGGTGGCCTTCGAAATAAATTACTTGTTTAACAAAGAATAAAAACCCCACATCCATTGAACAAGGCAAGGGCCCCTGGGCCACTTGATTTTCCTTCTTCTTGGCCCATCCCACCCAACTGGGTGTGCTGTGGACTGTTCGCCATTGAATCTCATTTGGTTTCCAGCAGAGAACAAACAGACCATCTCCATTACAAATTACATATGAGAGTAAACGCCAGTGTGGACATATCTCGTATTTGCATGTCAGAGTCAATAAAACTGTGTGTGTGCATTAGAAGAGACACAGAGGTATGTGAACACAGTCTGCGTTGGTGTTCTAGGCCCGATACAGAGTTTTCACTAAGGACGTCATGGGAATTGATAAGAGAGTGATGCAGAGGAGTCCAGATTCCTATCCCCAGGCGGTCCCTCTAAGAAGCCAAGATATTTTATTCTCCCGTCAGCCTTTATCTCCACCTTCAACCAGACAGTCCCCGAACAGGTTTGCTTGAACAATAAATTACAAAAACCCTGATCCAACCATTATCCAATCATCCTTCCATCCACACATCCTTGGGTCCTTTCTTTTATCCATTCATCTATCGAAACACTCATAAATCTTCCCATCCCATGAATCTACTCATCACCCATTCCCTCAATCTTTTCATTCAACCATCACATTTCATCTGTATAATCTGTCAAGTCAGTCCTTCCATTTAGTCATTCATCTTTCCATTTATTCATCCAATCCATTCACCCAGCCCATCTATCCCATCTATCCTTCCACCTTCCACTTTACCAGCCTATCAGTCAATCCTCATCTTTCCATCCTAGCCATCTATGCATTCATCCACCACCCCCATATAATAGCCCATCTCTCTATTCATCCATCCCAAATGCCCATCCATCCCATCTAGCTATCCACCTCATCCATCCATCCACCTACCATCACCTACCATCCTGTTCATCCATCCATTCATCCATCCACTCATCCATTCAACAACTGCATCCCTTCATTCCACTCCATAGCCTGGACCCGGTTATGCCTCTGGAGGTGTAGAGAATGGGTCAACCAAAGTCAAATGACTTTACAAGAAAAAAAAGTGATTGAAACCATGCTACTTTTCTCAAGGCCTGATAAGTTCTTTTCACCCAGGACATATCCGAGCACTCTCAACAGCAAGTCTTTATCCAAATGTCACATCCCTCCTCTTTCTTTCATGCCAGACTCTCTCACTGGTCTTTTATCAGCTGTGACCTCTAGGTACCAACAAAAGCAAAACTGTCAGACTCAAAACCTGCCTGCAACCTCTAGTGCCCAGGTAAACACATGTTCCTTTCCCTGCTACCCTGCACATCACTTTGAACTCTAGCCTGGGGTTCTAAAGCTCCAGCCATAATGTTTGTACTCCTGGCCCAGCTTACATCTTGCTCTGGCCTGGTCCAACCTGGCCTAAAACCATTCACAAAGCAGTGCCGCTCAGCAAGCTTTCAGCTGAAGAACATACCTTCCAACTGGAAAGGCAAGCATCCTAACATTGAATAAACACCCTCTACAAGGCAGGAACTGTGTTAGGCCCTTGCTAGTTGACATCTAATTTCATCTTCACTGAAATTCTCTGAGTCAGGCAAAGAGGATCAAAGGAGAAACTGAGGCTCAGAGAGGTTAAATAATTTGTCTGGAATCACATAGCTGCTGAGCGGCAACACCAGAATTCAGACCCAGATCTGACTCCAAAGCTTTGACTATTTACACTCCCATGGGCTGCCACTAAGAGGACAATTTCCAAGCTAACCCAGAGAGAAGAAATTAGAAGGACAAGGAAGAAGAAGACCTAGTTTCCTACCTGCCTCTCTAACCAAGGAAAAATGATGACATGAATTACAAGTTAGAGTTTATAATGAGTGCTAACTCTGCGTCAGGTGCTGACTAAAGACTTTCTGTATATTATCTCGTTAAAAAGAAAGTGAAGGACTTCCCTGGTGGTGCAGTGGTTAAGAATCCACCTGCCAATACAGGGGACACGGGTTCGAGCCCTGGTCTGGGAAGATCCCACATACCATGGAGCAACTAAGCCGGTGCGCCACAACTACTGAGCCCGCATGCCACAACTACCAAAAAGCCTGTGCGCCTAGAGCCCATGCTCTGCCTCAAAGAGAAGCCACCACAGTGAGAAGCCCGCGCACCGCATCGAAGAGTAGCCTCTGCTCACCGCAAATAGAGAAACCTGCTCATAGCAACAAAGACCCAACGCGGCCAAAAATAAATAATAAATTTAAAAAAAGAAAGTGAAGCCACTTTGATGATCCTTCTGGGGGTCCCGCTACACGTTATGGTTGAACAGGTCCCAGCTCAAGATGTCAAGCGTTTGGAGCAATGAACTGTACAATTTCCTCCAGGGGAGGACTTGAACAGCAGATATGCACCTTGTTGGCAAGCCTACTCATAAGGCAGGAATTCTCACGTTTTTGCAAATGCATAGGGGTTCGAATCCTGCTGCACCACGTACTGGCCGGTGACTAAGGCCAACTTGCTTCCCCTTCCTGAGCCTCTGTTTCTTCCATCTGTAAAATAGAGATGCTAAGAGTCGTCCTGTCTACAGGACTGTCATAAGACTGTAATTTAGTTTTTGACATAACATTCTGTTTCACCTTTCTCTTATTGTTGGCTACTTAGTTCATTCCCATTTTTCCCTCTCTTACCAAGAACGCTATGCATTTTACACATAAATGGTTGACTGCAACTCCGATTATTTCTTCAGGGTAAATTCTTGGAAGTCAAATACTGAGTCCAAACATATAAATATTTTTAAGGCTGTTGGTAATATATTGCCCAGTTGCTTTCCAGACAGTTTGTAACAATTTACACTCCCACCAGCAGTTTATGAAAGTGCCCACCATACTGCACCCTTGCCAGCATCTAGTGCTTTTTTCTTTCTGGAACAATTTTTCTATTTCTTTTTACATATGCATTCATATACAATCTCGCATGAATACCTAAGTACGATCTTATTATGCATACTGAGTTTTTAAGTGCAATTTTACTTTTTACTTTCCCTTTTTTCACTTGGCTTTTTCTCCCTCACTCGCCCACCTCACCCACTCAAACTACCCACTAGCCAAAACACACCGCTAGGTAACCCATATTAACAATCCAGTTTGCATCCTTCCATATTTTTACTCTTGTTCATAAAACCATGTGCAAACATAAAATTACATACTCCTGTACACACATTTACATATAGAGTGGGGGATGGACATTGTTTATCTTTTTTAAATTGGATCACATTATACACACTTCTCGGCATCTTGCTTTTCTCACTCAATAATAATGACGTTTCAATTAAATGAAGTAATGTCTACAGAGTACTTAGCATAGTGACTAGAGCGCTGAGTATGTGTTATTTATTATTGTTGTTGTTGTAAATTTTAAAAGAACTGGGATCCCTCCTAATGCTGCGAGGTTCACGGCTAAGGTGCCTCCCTCAGTCTTCCCAGTCTTGTTTGGGGAAGAACAGGATAAGAATAAGACAAGGTCGCTACAGTTGTGCGTGCCCCTTTCACCTTCCCTGAGTCATTCCTCATCTGAACCGAGAACCTACTATTTGCTAGGGACTGTCTATAGTCCAGAGATAAGCCAGACACAGTCCCTGCCCTCCTGAAGCCTACGGTCTATGAGGAGAGCGATAATAGTAAATTAATGACTATGATCAATGTATAATCATTACCTAAGATAAGCTGTCCAAGGGCAAGGAACACACTTCTATGAAAATGAGCTACATGGAGGGTCCAGGAGGAGGAAGTGAACCTTGAGCCAAGATGAGCCTCGGTTAGGGCTTCCCTGGTGGCACAGTGGTTGAGAACCTGCCTGCTAATGCAGGGGACACGGGTTCGAGCCCCGGTCCGGGAGGATCCCACATGCCGCGGAGCAACTAAGCCCATGCGCCACAACTACTGAGCCTGCGCGTCTGGAGCCTGTGCTCCGCGACGAGAGAGGCCGTGATAGTGAGAGGCCCGTCCACCACGATGAAGAGTGGCCCCCGCTTCCCGCAACTAGAGAAAGCCCTCGCACAGAAACGAAGACTCAACACAGCAAAAATAAATTAATTAATTAATAAACTCCTACCCCCAACATCTTCTTTAAAAAAAAAAAGATGAGCCTCGGTTAATGAGGTGAAAGGCGGCAGGAAGAGTCCAGACAGAGGAGTCAGTATGTGCAAAGGCCCTGTGCAAAGGCCCAAAGGCAGGAGGGGGCATGGTCCTCTAAGGACTTAAAGGGAGGAGCGGGCTGGAGGACAGGGTCTCTGAGCGAAGGCGTGGGCCCTCACAGGTGAGCAAGTATCTGGAGAACACCTGAGGCCCACCAAGAGCTTAAAGAGCAAGTTTTCTCCCAACGCTCCTGATCCCACTGGATTCAGCAGGCTCGTTGCCTTGGCAACCATGACCAAGTGCCAGGCCAGGCCTAGGTAAGAGCTTCACATACATCATCTCACCGCATCGTTACAAAGGTTTTGTGAATTAGGGACTATTGTTCTCATTTTAGAGATGGGAACTGAGGCCAAAAGAGATTATTCAGTCTCTTATGCAGGCTAGGACCAGGCAGGGCCAGGATTGAAGCCTAGGTCTCTCTGAAGCTCCAACTTGTGCTTCTGAGAACACCCCAGCACTGTGCTCTGAGATCCTGCGAGATGATTTAATAGCACCTCAAATGGTGATTTAAGAGATTTCCCTGCAGGGCTGGGATGTGAACCCAGCCAGACTGGCTCCAGAGTCCGGGCTCATAATCACTTCACAGGCAGCGGCCCCACTCTCCCCTCCTCTGCCACCTGCCCCGCTCCCGGCTCCCAGCTGGATGCGTGGCCTCAGCCACAGCACAAAGCGTCCTCCCTCCACAGGAGCTTCTCCTCCGCTCCTGTCAACAGCCAGCCCCTTGAGGTCCGGGGGCTTTTCCTGGGGTCGCATCCCCTCTTTCTTCCCCTGAAGATTGCCTGCTCCTCCTATATGTCCCACCTCCCATGTCACCTCATCCAATGACCCCCATCCACTCACCCATTGATGCCCCTACCAACCCACCCACACATGGAGTTGTTTGTTCCATCTTCTGGGCCTCTTTCAGCCTTGATTCTCTCTATATATATTCATTCATTCAATGCCCAATAGTCAGTGAGCCCTGACTACGTTTAAGACACTATTCTAGAGTTGGACAAAGTTGACAAGCTCCTTGATCTCATGGAACTTACTTGTGGAGACAGACACTAAATGGGGGGGAAATGCAGGTACAATATGTCAGGCAATTAAAAGGACTATGGGGCTTCCCTGATGGCGCAGTGGTTGAGAGTCCGCCTGCCGATGCAGGGGACACGGGTTCACGCCCCGGTCTGGGAAGATCACACATGCCGCGGAGCGGCTGGGCCCGTGAGCCATGGCCGCTGAGCCTGCGCGTCCGGAGCCTGTGCTCCGCAACGGGAGAGGCCACAACAGTGAGAGGCCCGCGTACCGCAGAAAAAAAAAAAAAAGACTATGAAGAATCCTAAGGCAGCGTAAGTAAAGGATAAGGGAATCAGGGAGGCTCTCCAAGGAGGTGACATCTGAGCAGGAGTTGATGAAAGCGATGGGCTGAGCCCTGTGGCTATCTGGAGATGTTGAGCCCAAGACCACTGAACCACGGCCAGTTTGTCTAACAAACGGCAGGGGAGCCACTGGCCAGAGCAGAGTAAACCGGGCAAGTGTCAGGGGAGATGAGGTCAGGGAGGAAGCCGGGACAAGAATGTGGGAAGGACTTTGACTTATTTCTGACCCTGATGGGAGCCACTGGAGGGTTCAGCACAGAGGAATGAATGATCCGATGACACTGTTCAAAGCATCCCAGCTGTTGGGCTGGCAAGAGTCGAAGGAGGGAACCCGCAGAGGGGGCGCCTGCAGGAGTTCAGGCAAAGGAGAGGCCAGCTCGGACTCCGGGCTGTGATGGAAGTGGTAGGAGGGGGTGGATCCTGGATGTATTTTGAAGGTGCAGCCAGCAGGGTTGGCTCATGGCTTGACTGTGGGGTGAAGGAAACAAGAAAGGGAGGCGTGGAGGATGCCTGCCGGGTTTCCGGGCATCACGCTGCACTGTGTGCTCCACGCGTGCCTCCCCACAGCGATGTGAGCTCCTCAAGGCTGGAACGGCATCCGACCACCTCGGTAACACTGCGCAGAGCCAGGCCCATTACTGTGAGCCCTGAAGTGTCCCCGAGCAGCCTCTCTGCACCTTCCCTGTGCTGCCGTGGCCTTTGGGGAAGAGACAGGGGTCATCCTGTCCCACCTGCCCCATCTGCCTCCAAAGATGTTATCCTTCCACATCTGGTGTCCATGTCCAAGAAATGATGGATCTGAACAATCAGATCAGTCAGATCAGATCAGAGAACTCATCCCGGGGGCCGAGGCCCACAAGTGGCTCCTCTCGACGTCCCCAGTCTCTCCCCAGACAGACACCCAGCCCTCGGGAGATGAGCGCCCTGAACTTCAGCTACAAGCATCTTACAGGTCCAATGAAATAGGCCTTTACAAGGCCCTGGTGAGCCTGCCACCGTCTCTGTTCAAGGCAGGCAGGAATGACTGTCCCCTTAATATAGATGAGGAAACTGAGGCTTCGAAGTGACAGGAACATGTGCAGGGAGTGAAAATAAGACAAGAACGGTCCCTTGCCTCCATTCTTGTGTGAAATTGCAGAGGGGGAAGTGAATAATGTGCTGCTCGACACCGTGTATCACCTTGAGCCATTAGTAACATCACCGAGCCTCAGTTTGCCCATCTGCAAAATGGGGGTAATAATGTCATTTATCTTACAAGCCTGTTGTTAGATGTATATTAGATGGTGTAAATAAAATGACTGGCACAGTGGCTCATAGTAGAAACTGCAGACATGAAGATAATGTTATCACCACTATTATAACAAAAACAGTTTGTGATGCGTGCCAGTGTAGGACTCTCTCCAGGGATCCTGGGTTGTGTGCTGTGTGGAAACAGCTGTAGAACCACTGTCAAGAGACTCTGCATGGGTGGCGCTATGTGGTAGCAATGGTCACAGCTCCATTCTCTACCCACTATATGATCTTTGGACAAGTAATTTCATTCCTCCAAACCTCAGTTTCTATTTCTATAAAATGGGAATAACTATACGACCTAGCTCAGTGGGGTCTTGCTGCCCACTGACTGTACAGCGATGTGCCCAACCCAGAATCAGAATCACACAGACATCCCACCCAGGCGACACACTATCACCCGCAACAAGTGGCCTCCAGCCCATGACCACCATCGCTACCAGGTCAAGAAGCCACAGGTTACTCTTCTCTGTCTTCCCTAGACCAACTCCCACCGGACCCTGTCGGCTCTACCTTCAACATCTATCCAGGAAGTTATCCCTAGTGGTCCCTGGTTGGATTCCTGCCCTTCCTCTGTCCTCCCATTACCCCCATCCCAGTCCCATGCTGAACTCTCTTGTGGTACTCATCACATCGCATTTAAGTTATGCTCAGTTATCTGTCCACCCCAGTGGTGATACATTAGAAAGAGTGAAAGCTTAGGGGGTGGGGCTGGGGGGACAGAAACTATACATGTCATCACCTCTAGGTACCAGAACCCCACACAGAGTCCAGAACAGTGTGGGAGCTCAACACAACATGGCTGAATGGAGGCACAGATGCATGGAAGGAAGGGAAAAAGACAGGAGGGAAGGGAGGGGAGGGAAGGAGAGGGGAGGGGAAGGGAGGATGAGAAAAGGAAAAAGTCTTGGTATTTCTACTGTTAGGCTAGTAACTTTCCCCGTCATACCCCAACTGCTCCTCTTGCCTTGGACCTATTATTCCACTCAATTTTGGTCCTTCATCTGCAAAGCAAATGTATGGTGCCTGGCCCTAAACTGACATCAGTTTCTATCAAGAAGTTAACCAAGGAGAATCAGGTCTGGCTGCAGAGCAGAGGCCTTTGAAACAGCGGTCCCATTTCCTACAATTCACCTGGATGAAGCACATTCTCCATCTACTCTTCCAGGAGACGACGGAAGGCAAAGAAAAATGAACAATTTATTTTCTTATTTAAATATGTCACAGAGATAAGCGGGCCAGACGATCAATGTCTTAGTCAACATCTCCTCTAGGTCTGGGTAAGGGCTCTGAGAAATCTCCAAGACTGGCTGGCATCCGTAGCTGCGCCCAAAGTGGATGGGGCTCCAACCATCCCTCCAGGGTGGGAGGGACAGGCATGTTTGCTCCCCCAAGCTGCAGGCGATGCTGACCTGCTCTGGCCCAGATCCAACACGGCCAGGTAGGAGAGTACGTGCTCACCCAAGCCCCAACTCCATAGAGGGGAGAACGTTCCCACTCCATGCCCCAGAGGACAAAGTACCGCACACGCATATTTCTCTGGTCTCCCTGACCCCTCACTCTCGCCCCCTGCAGGAGGGGAGTGACTTGTCTGAATAGTGAGTTGCGGGGGGGGGGGGGGAGATCTTGGCGAGCTCGGCTCAGCCCCACCCACCTCGCACCACCCTAAACTTAGTCCAGCAGGCTTGGCCCCTGTGAGGGAGGCCCCAGGTTGTCCCCTTTTGCCCCTGAATGGGTGGGTAAGTTTCTCCCATTCAAGAGTGATGTATTAACAAGCCACTTTGGCCACATATCCAATGCCACATTCTCCAACCAGCTCCATCAGTAATGAGCTGACATTTTGATCTCTCCATCTGACTCCTCTTGTTGTTTTTCACTCTGTCTGGTTCCAAATTTGAGAGGGGAAGAAAGGCGTGGCAGCGAGGGTGCAGAGGAGGTACTGGACAAGATCACGGCCCTGCCTGGGGTTCCCAGACCCCTACGTGTCTTCAAAGGCAGTAATGAGAGTGTGTGAGCTACTTTCAATACTTCAAAGAGCCTAACAGAAACTGCATTTATCCACCATCAAAATGCACAGGCAAATAAATGCCAAGTGTCTGCTTCGGGCTGGAACTCGTCCCAGTCAGTGAGGTCACGCTGCCCTTTGTCCATTCTGATTGGTGGGATGGAGCCCACAGGCTTGACAATTAAGGGATGTTGTTTTCCCCAGCCTCTCTGCCTAGGGCCTCCTGAGAAACCTTAGCCCCTTGGCAGGACCGTCTGCTGCTTTGAAAGGAGAAATGCAATGAGGTGCATTTGGGAATGAATGGGAGTGTCTCAACCATAGATAAAGGGAGTAAGAGTGAGTTCCCAAGAAGATGCCTTTTCCCAGGGCGGAAGATCAGAACCACCCATGTTAAAAGTCAGGGCGTCAACTCAGACAGCGTGTGAGAAATGAAGGAAGACTGAGGCCACGAGAAGGTGGGAAGGAGCCTGGGGCTCTGGAACAGAGAGCTGAATGGTAGGAAGGAAGGGCTTTCCACAGGTTGGATGTGGCTTTGCCCACCTCCGTGTGAGGGCAGAACAGAAAGGAAGCCTGGGCCTCCTGCACTTGTTCTGACCCCGTGGCACAGTTTCCCTGTAACTGTTTCGGGGTGGGTGGGATGTGGGGAGAGAGCCGATCAGGGCCAACGGACCCGAAACAACTGGCAGTTACATATTTCTTTTAGGAGTAAAAATGGGGAAAAGAATCCATGCCCCTTTCGATAAATGCAGACTGCTGGAAACGGTGCCTTGATACACAAGTTTCTTGGTAGGAACTCGGAGAACAGGAGCGTGTCCTCAGTCATAACAAAGTTGGGCTGTGCTGGGAGAGGGAGGCGTTTAGGAGCCTGGTCCCCTGCCTCTCAGCACGCAGCCTCAGCCCACAGAGGAGGGGGGGATCTCCCTTTCCCCCAGGGGGCAGGGGCACTGGACTAAAAGGCAAAGCATGTCCACCAGATGGCCCCCGTCCTACCTAAAACCCCTGCGCAGAGCAAGCCCGTCATTCTCGTGCTGAGAGCCGGCTGGGAAAGGGGGCGCTGAGTGTACGCTGTACACCCTTTCCCAGTCCTGATTCCGTCAAGGATCCCGAGTGCTCAGTTCCCAAGATTTACCCTCACAGTGGGACATGAAAAGCACCACGGGGGGGCTTCCCTGGTGGCGCAGCGGTTGAGAATCTGCCTGCTTAATGCAGGGGACACGGGTTCAAGCCCTGGTCTGGGAGGATCCCACATGCCATGGAGCAACTGGGCCCGTGAGCCACAACTACTGAGCCTGCGCGTCTGGAGCCTGTGCTCTGCAATAAGAGAGGCCGCGATAGTGAGATGCCCGCGCACCGCGATGAAGAGTGGCCCCCACTTGCCACAACTAAGGAAAGCCCTCGCACAGAAACGAAGACCCAACACAGCTAAAATAAATAAAATAAAAATTAATAAACTCCTACCCCCAACACCTTAAAAAAAAAAAAGCACCACGGGGCTCAGGCCTGAGCCATGCTCTCCAACATGATGGACCAAAAGCCAGTGCCTCGAGGGGTGTCAGGCACATGCCCAGCTATTAATAAATGAATCAGTACTTTCCCTTCCTCTCAACTGACACTCTTTGTCCTTACACCTCATCAGTCAGAACCCTGGAAGGGAGGGGGTGATAGGAACAGCTGTCCATGGCTCATCAGCTTAAACTCCTCCCAAGACCCACTCTTATCCCACGAGCTTCAGAGTCTTTGCTACTTCTTCAAGGGGCGCCAACTTCTCACTGACCTTTGTCTTGTCCTTCCCCTTCCATCCAGAGAGTAAAGCCACTCTCCTGTGTCTCTCTTACCAAACCGTGCACCATCAACCGGAGGAAGACAAGAATGGCTGTGGGAGACCAAATGGTTGCCACTGTCGAGGCCAGAATGCCGGGTCCCAAGTGTCCAGGAGCAAAGATTGAGGCCTGCGCCTCAGCAGCACTAGTGAGACTGTGGGGAAGCTGGAGAGCTATTGGGGAGGTAGAATCCACAAGACTGGATTAGTGAAAGGGAATGGGTAGGGGTGGAATTCAAGGACGATGCCCAGGCTTCTGGCTTAGGAAGATGCATGGAGGTGAGACACAAAAGAATATGGGATGGTGAGACTGCTGGGGGGAAGGGGCGTGACGCAGGTGACAACAGAAAGGCAGAATTCAGTAGATGGCATGCTGAGTGCGGGGCCAAGGATCGGCCGCGTGGTATGCGGCTCTGGAGTTCAGGGGCAAGGTCTGCACCTAGATGTGGGATGTGGAGATTATCAGCATTTGGACAGTGGCACAAAGCCACAGGAAGAAATGAATGTAGAATAAAAAGAGAGGTCAGCTAAGGCCTGGGAACAATAATACGACAGCAAATTTTAAATGGGAGGAAATGATGAGCAGTGTCAGATGCTGAAGAGGGGAGAAGGCAGATGGAAGGGCAAGAGGCAGGCTGTGGAAGGACTGAGAAAGGTCTAGAAGTGGAGACAGAGGCTTGGATTTGGAAAATACGAAGTCATGTGGTGCCCTGGACTGGAGCACTTCCGCCGGAGTGGGGCGTGTGGAAACCAGATGACAGGGGTTGAGAAGTACCTTGGCAGACACTCTCTCAGGAAGCCGGACCAGGAAAGGAAGGAGAGAGACGGGGAGACAGTCAAAAGCAGGTGCAGAGTCAAGGAAGGGGTGGTGTTTAGTGTGTTTTTAAGATGAAAACAAAGTGTGTTTCTGGGCTAATGGAAAGGAAACAGAGGAGGGAGGGGTTAGAGAAATGGGAAGCAGGGACGCCAATTAGCCAATTACGGCAGTAACGTTCCTGGGTAGCGCAGGGCACAGCATCCTGGGGGCCTTCCTACCCCAGTTCAGCAGCAAGGTTCATGCACTTGTTTCCTTTAGTGTCAATTTTTCTGTGATGTAGGAAACAAGGTTGTTTGGGGGGATGAGTGGGTGAGGCTGCCCCAAAGATGAGAACAGTCCCAGACAGAGCCTGTGGTTCAGGGTGGCACAGAGCCAGAGGAAGGACACACCAGGACTGAGCTGAGTGGGAGAGGCCAACAAGAGCCGGATCAAGAGAAAAGAGAGGGGGCTTCCCTGGTGGCACAGTGGTTGAGAGTCCGCCTGCCGATGCAGGAGACACGGGTTCGTGCCCCGGTCCGGGAGGATCCCACATGCCGTGGAGCGGCTGGGCCCGTGAGCCATGGCCGCTGAGCCTGCGCGTCCGGAGCCTGTGCTCCGCGGCGGGAGAGGCCACAACAGTGAGAGGCCCACGTACCGCAAAAAAAAAAAAAAAAAGAGAGGAACAAGGTTGGGTCAGATTGACTCCTAGGTTCAAAATCTGAGGCCTGGGGACATTGGGTGGGTCCCGATACACACAAATTTACCCTTTACCACCTTATCTGACCCTAATCGCTCCAGACTGATCAGTTCATTTTTTTTACTAAGGTGTTAATAGCTAACACTTCTCAAAACATTGACTTTTAACAATGGCTTCCAACTCAAAGATTCCAGCCACATCAGGATGGTCCTGAAACACAGGCTGGCACAAAGCAGCTATCCCACTGCTCTGCATCAAAAGTTTCCACCACCCCCTCGCCCAAGCGTCTCAGCAATTCTTCACCTTAGGACATCAGCTGTATCTGATACAGCAACAGAAAACAGAAAGGAAATCTGCACTGTGTCTCTGCTGCTCAGAAAGCAGCTTCCAGGGTGTTCAGTTGGACCTGACAATCACCTGGTGAGCATTCATTCATTCAATCAACATTGACTGAGCGTCTCCCCTGCTCCAGGCACGGTCCTAGGTGCTAGGGATACAGCGGTGAATAAAAGAACCCAAACGCTTGTCAGTGGGGCACAGATCTGTATGGACAAGGGGCAGGAAAGCTGCATGCTGAGAGCCAGGCAAGCATACACCTTTACAGGCAGGACAGCGAAGCTGCAATTCTATGAAGCTTCCCGGCAAAGCCTTGGACCACACATTGGTCCAGTGATTCCCAAATTCATCTGATCATGAAATCTTTCTCTCTCAGGGCACTCATTTAATAGTCCCTACCCGACTTCCTGAAACCCAAGAAACACTTGGTCAAATGCATGAATGAATGAATGAACGACCCCCTCTACCCCCTTCCCCCCGACCCCCTGGCCTCCCAGAGTCTCTGTACTTCTGTACTTCCTGTCTTAGCATCCCTATTTGCATAACTGGCCCTTTGCCTAGGTTTCTCTGCAGAGTCCCTGGCTCCTCACAGGGACAACAGACTCCCTAAATGTCCATCCACTGGGCTAGAGCCCCTCCCCTGGCAGCTGAGTCCTGCTCCAGCCAGGAACAAGCCTGGACGCCTTGGCCTCACCCTTGGGAGCCCCCCCCCATCTGCCCTGACCACGACTGGCCACCCCGCCTCAGCCTGCCTGTTTCGCCTCTGTCCGAAAATACAGCTGGCTCCCAGCAACAGGCCCCAGGAAAATGGCCCTTCAGCGCTTTGTGTCCGCTCTTCAAGTATTAAATCTGGAATAATAGGAGTTAGTACACAAGGAAGTTGAGGATAAGACTCCCCTGAGTGTCCTGCTTTCTCACCTAACAAACCAGGGGCCGGTGGAAGGACGTGGTAAATCAGGAGCTCAGAGCTGTCAGGCCCACCCGGACCAACAGGCCTTCTGTTAGGTGTGCTAAGCAGTTCAGGTATGGGATGCAGGCCTGTGGGGCCAGTATGCTTCCCCAGCCTCTTCTTGGGGGCCACCGAAACTCAGCAGCACTAATCTGGTCCCCTCCGGGGTCCCAGCTCCACCAGGGCAGAACTGAGTGGAAAGGAGTGGAGAGGGGAAGCAGGAAGCCCTTTCTCTGTTGACTCCTGGGTGAGGTCAAGGCCACGGTCATTGCAGAGGAGTGGATGGCTGAAGGCCCATCTCCTCTGGGCTCCACCTTCAGGCGTCGGGAGCTGTTTGCCTAAGAGGTTCCTAGACAGACCTAATGTGCATAACAGTAATAACAGGAATTTATTAGGGATGTAGTTTCCACACGCTGCTCTGAGATACTCCGATTCACAAGATCCAGGGAGGGCCTGGGAATCTACATTTGTAACTGAGAAACCTGGGTACAACAGCGGTTGTTAAGCCTGTGGGTGCCAGAATCAGACGAGGTTTAAATCCAGGCTCTCTCCCTCCCTGTTGTCTAGTCTTGGGCGAGTAACTTAATCTCCTTAATCACAGTTTCCTCAACTGCAAAATCATCACCTTCTTAGGAATGCCACAAGGTTTAGGGAGGGGAAAGTACAGCTCTCAGCATCTCCCGAGAGTTCCCTAAAGGACCGATGCCAGCTTCCATGATAATGATGCTGATGGAGGGGCATGCAAACTTGACATCTCCCGACACAGCTTCCTGCCTCAAGCCTTCGTCCAGGCCACTCCCTCTACCTAGGACCTCCTACCCTCATATTATCCTCCTCCAGACGCCTGCTCACTCTTGGAGAGCCTGCCTACACCCCTAGGTGAAGCTTGCCCTGCTGCCCCTCCCCCTCCTCTATTCTCACAGTTCCCTGGGCCTTTAGGAGCCTGTAACTGTCCTTGGGGAAGGCACTTGGTTTTAAATGGTATTTGTATCCCTGATCCCCAGGCCAGGGCCACTGCACTGGGAGCTCAGTGAATGTCCAAAGGACCCAGCCCCACTGGTCCTAAGCAGATGGGAGCAGCTAAAAGCCTTGAAAATCCTCCTTGCTGACAGAGCTGGTCGGCTGAAGCCTGGCTAAAGGAAAGGGCATGGAGAGGGCAGGTCCTAGGTGAGGAGGGGGTGGAGGCAACAAGGTCAAAGGTCAGGAGGAGGCTCAAATTGATGGTGAGGCTGGGGGTGGGAGGATGACTCTACAATGAGAATGAAGACTTTTGGTGTCAGGAAAATAACAGGACTGGGGAAAGGAGGGAGCAGGAAAGGAAAGGGGCAGGAGATAACTGGAGAGGTCAGAAGAGGAGAGGAGGTGGACCAGGGGGTGCAGATTGACCAAAATGTGGAGGGGCACACACGACGTGGACAAGATAGAGCACAGCAGGTCTCCGCAGGAGATGGGATGTTGAAACGGCCTGTGGAGTCATCCCCGAGCAGGTAGATTAACTGTTTTAACTTTCTTTCTTGCAGAAAGTTGTGGGATGTTCTCACTGAGGCAGGATTAACAGAACTGTGATTTACAATCCACAAGTTATTACGTGGGTTTCATGGACTTTTGACAGTTGTTTTACCCTCTCTGGGAAGGTGGGGAACAGGGTAAAAAAAATGAGGAAGGAAGAGGATGCCCTCATATCCTCCTTGCTGACCTCTCCCCAAGGGGCACCAAGACCTGCCTTCCCCAGCAGTGCCCTGGTCCGCACCCTGCCCTCAACATCACCGCATTCCTTCAAGACCTGCACCAGCAAACCAAGCTGATGGGGCCACACCCCTGCTCCAAACCCTCTAGACTCTTCATGGCCCTTATTTGTCACACTGAGCTACTTCCAGACCTTGAACGTGCCTCACTTCCACCCAACCATGAGCCTGTACCGGTATGTTTCCATTGCTGGAATCCTTCCCCCTGCTGCCTCTCTTCATCTGCTCTCTGCTATCTATCCTACGAGTCTCAGCCTAAACATCACCTGCTCTAGGAGACCTTCCTGACCCCTGGAGTCTGGAGAGTTACCCCTCTTTTTTTCTAACTGTGGCAAAATATATATAACCTAAAAGTGACCACGTCAACCATTTTTAAGTGTACAGTTCAGTGGCGTTAAGGTGCTTCACATTGTTGTGCAACCATCAGCACCGTGCATCTCCAGAACTTTCCATCTTGCAAAACTGAGACTCTATCCATTAAGAAAACAACCCCCATTCCCTTCAAGCCCCCAACCCCCAGCCCCAGCGACCAGCGTTCTGCTTTCTGTCTCCGTGGACCTGACTACTCTACTTCATATAACTGGAACCATACGGTATTTGTTCTTTTGTGTCTGGCTTAGTTCACTTAACATAATGTCTTCAAGGCTTATCCAAGTTGTAGAATGTAGAATCTCCTTCCTTTTTTTTTTTTTTTTTTCTATACGCGGGGCTCTCACTGTTGTGGCCTCTCCCGTTGCAGAGCACAGGCTCTGGACGCGCAGGCTCAGCAGCCATGGCTCACGGGCCCAGCCGCTCCGCGGCATGTGGGATCTTCCCGGACCGGGGCACGAACCCGTGTCCCCTGCATCGGCAGGCAGACTCTCAACCACTGCGCCACCAGGGAAGCCCTCTCCTTCCTTTTTAAGGGTGAATAATATTACACTGCATGTAGATGCCACATTTTGTTTATCCATTTATCCATCAATAGACACTTGGGTTATTTCCACCTTTTGGATATCATGACTAATGCTGCTATGAATATGCGGGCAGTTGTCTCTCTTATGTACCCTTATCTTTGAAACTTGTCTATGGTCCCCAATGCATCTGAGAGCTCAGGCCCAGCACAGGCCCTCTATAAATGCCTGCTGAAGGGCTAAGTAATCCCTCACATTCTCTAAGTGTGGCACCCATCCAGTAATTTATTTGTAGTTTAACTGGCACCTTCTAAAACACAGTGCCTTGAGCCAGAAGAAAGACCTCCTATAGGAACTGGGGCCCCAGTATGGACAGGAAGGCTCTGGGGCTGCTCAAAGCCCTCCATACAGAGCCACCCCTGTAGAAGGATGGACTCAGGTGGGCCTGGGAGCCCACCCTGCCCCTTAGCTCATCAGTGCAGCTGTGTATCCCAACTTCTGCCTTCCACAAAACATTGATGAATCTGACCTCCTCAAAATGAAGCATCTCTGTCCAAAGAAAGACATCATAAACAAAATAGATGAAAGACTGGGAGAAGTTATCTGTAATCTCTAAAACTGACAGAGGGCAATATCTGGAATATAAAAGGAACTCCTGAAAATCAAACCCAGATTTTTCTAAATTAAGACAGGAAATCCAATTTAAAAATAGGAAAAGAGGGCTTCCCTGGTGGTGCAGTGGTTGAGAGTCCACCTGCCGATGCAGGGGACGCGGGTTCGTGCCCCGGTCTGGGAGGATCCCACATGCCACGGAGCGTCTGGGCCCGTGAGCCATGGTCGCTGGGCCTGCGCGTCCGGAGCCTGTGCTCCACAGCGGGAGAGGCCACAACAGTGAGAGGCCCGCGTACCGGAAAAAAAAAGGAAAAGAATATGACTAGGCAATTCACAAAAAGAGAAGCTCAAATAGCCAACAAGCATATAAGAGATAGTCAAACTTACTAGTCATCAGAGCAATGCAAAACAAAACAAAACGACGAGATGGCGCTTTAAACTTTTTCAGAATGGAAAAAAATTATAAAGGTGGACAATATTAGTATTGGTAATGACATGGGGAGACAGAAACTCTAGTGCTCTCTTGGTGGAAATGAGCCCTAGCTCAGCTGCTCTGGAAAATATTATGGCATATCATAGAAAATCAACATGTTAACTCAGGAATCCCAATCGTCCACTCTGTATAGCCCAGAGTTATTCTTACACGGGGTCCCAAGAGAGAATGTACAAGGATGTTCTCCAGAGCTTCATGTGTAGTCAGGAGGAGTTACAGACAAGCCAGGGGTTTATTCCCAGGGGGAGTGGATATATACAATGTGATGGACGCACAGCTCATAGTGCAGTGAAGGACTAGACACATACAAGGAGCAGGGCTAGATCTATACAATATAGTGCTAAGTCAATAAAGCAAGACACTTGATGAAATTTATAGTTCACTATCATTTATGTAAATTTACATATGCACACAAAACAACCTTACATATTTTATAAGGATCCATGCATATTTCAAGATATATATCAAATATATTAGAGTGGGTACAGATGGGAGAAGGCAACAATTGCCTTGGGATAGGGCATAAAGGAAGGAAATTTTTTAAAATAAAACAAGAAAGGAGCCTTTCATAGATAGATGATCATGAAGTGTCATGATCTGAGGGTAGGTTAATTCCATGTCATGCTCAAAGAAAAAAGCAGAAACCAAAAAACACCCAGCAGTGCCTTCCACATGACCAGGAAAACTATCCTTGTTACATTTTCCTCTTTCCGTGTTTCTTGGAACAAAATGTCACAGGAGATGTGAGTCCCAGTGGTCCTCAAACACAGGGAATTTCCATCTTGCTAGAGTTAAAAGGCCTCGGGGCAAATCTTGTCCCCTGGATGGATGTCTTAGTGAATGTGAAGCCCTAGCAATCACCTCTCCCGGCCTGAGTTCGTGATGCTGCCCCGGGGTAGGCGGGTGGGTGGGAAGGGAGGAGGCTGCAGCAGATACCTGATGGGCGGTGGATGGGAACTGTTCATGTCCTCCCTTTCAATTTCTCAGGATCAGCCACTTGGAGGGTCAGAATGGATACGGGCCAGGAAGCTGAGTGAGTTCACCCTCCTCCATCCACTGCCCCTGCGCCCTGAGGCACAGCCAAGCAGGCTGTCTGCAAACGTGGTGAGATTCCCATCCCTGGCACGCCAAGCCGGCCTGGCCACGGGGCAGGATCTCCCATCGGATGGGGCTTACACTGGTGACCTACTCTAAAATCTCTGGGTCCTTTCTGTTTTGTTGATTAAATAATGCCCATTATCAGCATTACACAGACAAGGTGGGTATTATTATCTCCACTTTACAGGCAAGGAAGTCAGGCCCAGGAAGAAGAAATGAGATGCAGAGGCATGACCAAGGCTGGAAGACTAGTTTCCTGACGCTCAGGCCAAAGTTCAAGAAACATACCAAATATATCAGAACGTGTTCCTTTCAGCTATGAATCTGCCGTGGCTCAACCCTTCTAGGACTGCACAAAAGACAAAGGCCAGGAGAGCAGGGCAACACGGGTCCCTGGGGGAGGGATGCCATCCTTGCAGGGCCAGTTTTCATGCTAGAAACATTTTATTTTTTCATTTTTATTTTATATTGGAGTACAGTTGATTAACAATGTTGTGTTAGTTTCAGGTGTACAGCAAAGTGATTCAGTTATTCATATACATGTATCTATTCTTTTTCAAGTTCTTTTCCCATTTAGGTTATTATAGAATATTGAGCACAGTTCCTTGTGCTATACAGTAGGTCCTTGTTGGTCATGGATTGAAAATAAATCATTAAACTCTCACCTCCTTTTTGTTGCCAAGTAATGTGCCAGAAATCCCAGGCACCATCACCAAGCCTCACCCAGTCTCTGAGCCTCTCTCCACCTTTGACTCCTACCCGTGACACGGTGATGGAGGAGTGATGAGGGCAGGAGGTGGTAAGACTCAGGCTGGGGTGGGGAGTTAGGCAGCAACCCGCAGACAAACCTCCCGGGGCCTGAGTCGACTCTACCACCCTTGCTCATCTCAGAAAGGGTTATCAATCACCCTGCACAAAATGCCTAGGCAATCTCTGATAATTCGCTTGTATCTCAAATGGTCTATTTCAAAGTTTCTGCTTTCTCCCTTTCAAGTTGCAACTGTCACACCTGCTTACTTTCCATCAATGAATAGATGTAGCTACTTAATAATGGACCTTATTCTATTGCCTATTTGAAAACCAAGGACACATAATTTTTTGAGGTTTCTGGATTATAATTGCACTTGAGTATAAATGAGACATGGACAGGGAGGAAGGCTATTTGCGCCGCAATATGAGCCCTTATTTTCTGCTCCAGACCACGTGGGAGATTCTCAAATAAGTTTCTAAGAGTTATCTTGGTGCTGTCAGTGATTTAACTACACAGACATTATTTTTAGCACCACAAGAGTGCCTTATAACGATGATTTTCAAGGGCAGAATTGACATCTCCTTAGAGCTCAATTCAGTTTAAAATTTTCCAACAATAAGAAACAAATAGGTAGAAAGTGAAAGGCAGTTTCCAGTGGGGAAACTCCTCAAAAGAGGGGACCACAGAGGTGAACCCCTACACTATCCAGAACTTTGCTTTCTGTGGGTACAGCCACCCCGCTGGCTCCAGGGTGGGCACAGTGCCCTTCTCTGATGTTGGGCTTGACAAGGGCTGCACTGGGGCTCCTGCCTTGTGCCTGGCACATTTCTCTGCTAGGGTTCATGGTGGTGGCCACACAGGACTTCCAATTTCTCCCTGAAGAATGACCCCTAATAGCAGAGAGCGGAGCCATCAGCATTTTAGAACCGACACCAGTGTGGAACCAAGGGCTGATGGGGACTTTCTATCTGCTAGAAATTTCACAGTTCAGGCAAATGAGGAACTGAGGAGTTCTGGGGAGGAAGATGAAGATGCTATAATAAGGTGAAGCAGGTTAGGTTGTTTCTGGTACCCTCCTTAATTTCCCATTTCTTCACAGTGCCCACTCAATTGGTTATATAATCCCACTACATCTCCCGTATCCCCTCCCAATTCACCCAACCTAAGCCACCCCAATACATCCTAACTCACCCCCATCTCACCCCATCCCACCGCAACTCATTCACTCCACTCTACCATATCCCGATCGTCCCACTCTACCCCAACTCAACTCCACCCATCCCATCTTATCCCACCCCATCCCATCCCATCCCAATCCATTCTGACCCAATCCTATCCCACTTCACTCCGTCCTATCCCAGTCAATCCCCCGAACACTCTGTATCTCCCAATTCCACCTCACACCATCATATTTTACTCAATCCTATTCCATTTCATACCACCCATCTCAGTCCATCCCTATTCATTCTATCTGTTCTATCCCAATATACATCCCAACCCATGCTTGATCCTCCCCCAACTCACTCCTTCCTACTTCATCTCAATCCATCTCAAATTATCCTGTTTCTCCAATCCCACCCCATCATATTCCATTCCATCCACTCCCATCCCATCTCCTGCCCGCTCCCCTCCCATCTCCTGCTTGGCCAAAGTTCTCATTTTTTAATGTATACAGGGCATGACCATTCTTCATGGCCGGCGAAACTACATGAGAAAGCCAAAGGACCCCAGAGATCTAAGAGTTAAGCGTGCATTGGGGTGGAAGAGGAGGGAAAAAAAGATACAGAATCTTATCTTTATTTTTTTTCAAACAACTTCCAAAATGCTTCATCTACTGATAGGGAATCAAAAGCGTGCTCTAAAGAGTATGTAATTCTTATTATGTCTTGAATTGGTACAGGCCCCCCCAAAAAGAATCTCATCTTTAAAGCTGGGGTATGAAAAGATAGCCCAGGGGGTTGAGCTCCCACATCCAGAATGAAAATAAATATGAGTTTCATGTTTCTCTTAACTTACAAGAACCAGGGAAGAGCTCTAAGAACCACACCACTATTTTCAGGTTGAGAAATCCACATTGCATAGCCTACCCTTTGCTTTCTGTGGGCCCAACGGGAAGCCGAATTCTATTCAGAGCCGCTGAATCCTGAGACAGTGTCTCTGTGAGGTGGAAAACTCTGAGGTAACCCTCCATTTTCAGGTTCACCCAGATGTTCCCCTGTTGTCGTGGAAAATCTCTGTAGCAGACGGAGAGGAGGGATTGGGAGGCCATATCCCACTCAGAGTGAAACCCAAGGAAGGCAGTGTCAGTGACATTCTCCAACCTCTAGAGGGAGCTAAAGGGTCCGCCCTCTTCACCCCTCCAGGAAGAGGTGTACTAACAAGGCCTGATACAGGTGGGTGAGCCGGCCAGGTTCCTAGGAGTGTGCTTTCAGTGGGAGGAGCAGAGGAAAGACTCTTGCTGATGCATCTGGTGGCATCTTAGAGTGGCAAAGGATGAGAACTGTTTCTCTTACAATTCCAAGAGGCTGGTGCAGAAAACATGTGGACAATGGTAGTAGCAGTAGAGGTAGTGGCAGCATTTAACATACACTGAATGCTAACAACAGGTCCGGCACTGTGACAGATGCTTTCCATGAATTAAAAGGATGGGCCCTAGAGTCAGGAAGCCCTGAGGTTCAATCCTGTCTCCTCTCCTATCTGCTCTATAATCTTGGCCAAATTGTTTAATTTCTGAGTCTCAGTCTCTTCAAACGTGATATTATAGTACCTGAATTGTTGTGAGAATTGAATAGGAACGTCTATAAAGCACTAAGCCAGCACTCAGTAAAGGAGAGCTATTGTTGGTAATATGTAGAGGGACATAGGGCCGCCTCCCACCTGGGGATGCCCCTTCATCACATCCCACTCCTCCAAGCCCCTTGCCTTGGGAATGTCCAAAAGGACTGTCATAGAGAAAGGGAACCCTGGGCTCCAGAGAACCTGCCTCTGATCCTTTCACCAGGTGTTTACTGAGTGTCTGCTATGTGCTGTGATCTGGGCTACGCTGCTCACCTGAGTTCACAGAGCCTTAGGGAAAGGCAGACATTGTCTCATTAAACAAGAAATCCCGATATGTCCTGATGAGTTTTACAATACGAGGAGTTTTACAACCTGGGCTGTGAGAGTTCACAGCAGAGTTCAGTCGAGACTGGTGCCTGGGACTAGAAGCAAATCAAGGACGGCTTGTAGTCACCCTCCAGGAGCTGTGGTGGAGATGGATGGACCATGGCTGCTTGAGGAGTTGGAAGGTTGAGACCCAGGCTCAAGTGCTAGAAGCATCACAGCATAGCTGATGGGCACAGCCCAGTGGGAAAAGCACGACAGACACAGGCAGCCTGTGTGGAAGGATTCCAGGGGTAGCTCCACTGGGTCTCCTTAGAAATCAGATAACAAGGTGGGTACCAGTAAAGGATTTGGAGTCAGGCAGGCCTGGGTTCAATCTCTGGCTGACTAGTGGTGTGGTTAAGTTATGGGTCCTCTCTGAACCTATTTCTTTGTGGATAAAATGGGGAGAATAATATTACTGGCCTCACTGGGTTGCTGTGAGGGTCGAATTAATACATGCAAGTGCTTGGGTTGCCATCAGCACATGGTGAGGACTCAACAGACATCAGCTGTTAGTGTCACTCCCCTGGGTACAGCTTTCTGAGCAGTGGAGGAGGATATTGGGAGGGTGCACAGACTTCCTGGCCGAGTCCTCTGTCCTCAGTGTTCCCGTTCCAACCCCATCTTGCATTCAATGGGCACAATCAATACGTATGTGCTGGGCCTGTTGCATCTCTGATTTCTAATCCCTTCCAGAACACAGGGATGCCTTGTCCCTTTTGCAGGCAGGCAGCCTGAGCCTTGGGGAGGTCTGAAGATCAGCTAGTTCTCCAACAACGAACATCTGGCTCTGCTGAGCCATCAGAGTCCCTAAATCCTGCTGGCATGACAATGATGATGAAACAGAGGCAGATGAGACACATGAGGCAAGTTGGTGTCGCTGAAGCCACCTGCTGGACTCTTCTGGACACACCCAAACCTTGCAGTGTCTGAGCCCTGGCAAGCTGGTTCTCCAGTGCCTTTCCACATCATTCTAGCCTCACCTTCAACAGAGCTACACTGTCACCAGTCCAAGATATGGTCAACACTCTCTGCTGTGGTCAGTTTCTCTTTTAAAACCATAAACGCACAGCTCAATTGCAAATGGAAGTTCAAATCCATACATTGATGCCTTTCCTGGGGGGGTGGGGGGGTGGGTAATGCTTAGGGCTTGTTCTTGCATTGGTTCTAGAACTTAAGGAGCTATCTTACCAATCTGTGACATTTGGTTCTGGAGGGAAAGCAACTGGGGATCAGGTGGCTTTGTTGTCGCATTACCTCTGCAAACCAACTGGCTTCTTTGATCCCTAAAACTCTTATTTTGGCTTACCAGCCCCTAGTAAACTGTCCAAGAAAAAAATATTTTAAAAAATCATCTGCTGATTTAACAACCATCTATCAGCCACCAATTCTATGCCAGGTCCTGAGCTGGGTGCTGGGGAGGCCAAGAGAAATAAAGCACTGTCCCTGCCCTCAGGAAGCTCACAGTTCAATACGTGAGGCAGATAAATAACTACTTTGAATACAATTCAGTTAGTAGTGTCATCAAACACTGGGTATGGTCAGTGCTCCAGTTTTTAAGAGGCCTCTGAAAACAAGCAAAGCAGGGAGAATTTTTTAAAAACTAATTTGATATTTGATTTCTTTTAAAGCAATGAAGTGGTTAGCATGGGAAAAATCAGAACTTTAAACCGTAAGTATAAAAACCCTTACGCTTTAATATTGCCTTTATTTTAAATTACTTATTAAGGAAATGGGAAGCATAACAGTCTTTTCAATGCTCAGAGCTGCTTAATTCGGAGAAAAGTAGCCAGGTTTGAGAACATTTGAGAGCATGAAACTGACACAACTTGATGGCCACCTGATAAGGAAGGAGTTGAGGATGAGCCTGAGGTTCCCGGCTAGGTAACTGGGAAGCTGCCAGTCCCACCAGCCTGCATGGAGGACACTGGAGGTTAGGTGCAGAGCTAATGAGTTTGCTTTGGAAGGGAAACATCTATGTGAAGATGTCCAACAGTCAGCCGGTTCTACGGGCTGTCTAGATCCAGAGCTTCCGTGGGCTAGGAAGCCAATAGACATATATCGGGAGAAGCATCTTGGCAGGAGAGATCTGTCTGGAAGCTTCAGAGTGTGGTAGTGGAAGAAATGGGCCTGGATGAGCTCACCCAGGGAGGAGTGAAAGGAAATGAGGAAAAGCATAAGGAATGGAGCACTGCAGGAAGCCAGACTTTCAAGAGGGGAATAAGTGCTACTATTAGAAACTGGGAAGGAACGGCCAAGAGGTAGGAGAAAAAATCAGCCAAGCACAGTGTGCCGGAAGCCCAGGGAAGAGAAATTTTAAAAGAAGTAATCCAAGGTGTTCACAGTTCAGAGAGGTAAAGAAAGAGAAAGCAGATGGGTTTGGCGATTAAGGGGGTCCCCAGTGATCTTTCCTAGAGAGTTCCAGTCCTGGGGACAGAAGCCAGTCAGCAGGGAGTGAATGGTTGCAGAGAAAGTGAGTTCAGGACTCGTCTGAAGAGAGTTAACTTGTAAACGAGAAGGAAAGATGGGATGGGAGCTACAAGGTCAATGGGGCCAAGAAGTCTGGTTGGCTTGTTTTATGTTAGAGATTAAGTTGTTTAGGGAAAACAAAAGACAGGAGAGTGATTGATCTATCGTCCAGGGGGAGGAGGTAACTGCTGGAAGGTCTCTAGGGAGGCTGGGGGTAGGGGAAGTGTGAGGGCACAGATGGAAGGGGTGAGTGTCCAAGTTGAAGGCAGGCTCAAATCCTATATTCATTTTATCCAGTCATCACCGGGCCAAGGAAGGGAGACGGCGCAGTCCTGAGCATGTTTTAAAGTCAACGGCATGAAGAGAACACAAAATAAATGTGCTTCCCCCTCTAATGTGCCAAATCCTGCCATCATCTGTCACCAAGTCCACTTCCAAATCTCTGCTGCTGGCAAGGTCAAACACCACATGTAAATGCGGGACGGGAAGGCAGAGCGCGCCCACCAGAGAGCAAGCACCCCCTCCCCCAAGCCGTTCAGCACTCCCACCCCCAACTTCTCTGCCAACCAAAGAGCTGCAAGCCAACCGATCTCTCCAAGGCAGGATTCCAACACAGCCCAGCAGTGTGCAAGCTCCGGGAGTCGGCCTTCTTTCCCTGGGGGGATGACATGCCCAAGGGGCAGAGACAAATCGAGCCAGAAACCCAGGTGGATCATATTAGGGGTAATCTCAGGTCTGCTAAGCCAGAGCAGGGGCCGCTCCTGGACACATGTCTGAGAGGCCTGACAGCCGGTACCAGCGGTACCCCCACCTCTCATGTGGCAAGTCTGGTGACCAGCGGCGTCGTTGTGAACTGTGCAGCCACCCAGTGGGTGTGGGTGTGCGCGAGGCCTGAGCTCCTAGGCGCGCGCACCGCGGGCGCCCCTCTCTGGGTGTCGGCCGCTATGACTCTTAGGGGAACCTGAGAAAGTCCGGTCAAGTAGGGATGGGAGAGCTAGGGCTGGCTCGGGGCGCCCTTCCCGACCAGCAGCCCTAACATTCCCGGCTAAGGAGCTGGCGACACGGTCTGCGGGCACTGGCTCACAAGATGCTGGAGCCCAGAGTGGACAGAAGAGCTCGCCAGGGAAGTGTCGCAGTTTCCAAAAAGGGACCACCTAGAGGCTCGGATGGCTGAGGCCAAGCCTTCAAAGGTTCAATCGGTGGTTTAAAAAAAACAAAATAAATAAGTAAATAAAAAACCCAACACAGCTCCAGGCCGGAGGTGCTCAGTCAAAGCCTGGGCAGCAGGTGTTACGGGTTTTCTCCCCCCGTGGGTGTCAGCTTCCAGGCTAAATAAAAATGCGGCCCCAGGCATCGCCCGTCGGACCCGTCCCCACCCGGGGACACAGAACTTTCTAGGCTGTGGCTAGAGCTGAGCCTCGGAGGGGTGCAGGGGGTAAAGCGGAAGGGCAGCAGTCGAGGCCAGTGGTTCCCAGTGGGGACTGGGTTCTCTCCAAGGTCCGCGTGCCTTCCCGGTCCGCAAGCTGCGGCCACACATCGGCGAAGTTCCGGGACTCGCCACACCCGCCAGGTCTGTCCGCCTCCCCGACTCAGTCGCCGGGAGCAGGTCCCGCCGCCCGCGCCGCCGCTGCCGCAGACCCGGCGCTCGGCTGCAGCAGGGCGCGGGAAAGGGCACTTTGGCGCGGAGTGGAAACCGAAGGCAATGTGGCGACGCGGAGCCTGGCGGCGACACTCCCTCCCCTGCCCCCGGGCGCAACCCCCGCCCCCGCCTGCCCGTTGCTCAGCACCCTCCAGCCCCCACCTGAGTCCTCCAGCTCGGCGTGCTCTGGACCCCCGCCCAGCTGACCCCCCTCCCAGCCCAGAGCGCCCAGGGAGGGGGACACTTGGGGAGGGGGGTGGCGGCCGCAGTCTCCGGGCGGCTCCGGCGGGGGCGCGGGCTTCAGTTGCGAGAGAAATGGGCGGGGGCAGGGAAGGGCAGACCCTGCAGACGCGCAAATGGGGAGGGGGCGCGCCGTTCCGCTCCAGCCCCCAGGACGGGCGTGCCAACGAGGATCTGGAGGCGGGGAGGGCTCCAGGAAAGTTTATCTGGGAAAAGCCTAGCACCTTGGGGGCTGGGAGGCTGAAGAAACTGAAGCCACGGTTCGGGAGCCCCGCAACCCCGGGCGGGGATGGTCTGTCTCCCAGGCCCCCTGGCCGGATTCGGCCAAGTTGCGGCTGGGGGTGTGGGTAGCAGTGAGGGTGAGGATGGCGGGGAGGATGGGTGAGGGTGGGGGAAAAGAGCGGGGGGCAGAGGCGAGGCTGAGCAGGAGGGTCGGCGTTTGAGAGGGCGGGAGGTTAAGGCTGAGGGCGGGGGGAAGGGACAGGGACCGGGTCGTGGATGGGTGGGCTCGGGGCTCGGGCGGGGCGCGCGGCGGCCGCCGGCTCCCCGGCGCGGCCGGACTTACCCGCGGCGGCCGAGGTGCTGAGCAGCCCCCAGCCCAGCAGCAGCAGCAGCGGCGGCGGCGGCGGTGTCGGCGGACGGCCCCAGCGGCTCCCGGCGCCCGGCACAAGCGCCGAAATCCCGGCTTCGGTGCGAGCCCTCCCCGCGGGGCAGCCGCAGCGCCCCTGCTTCCGTCCCCGCGAGCGCGGCATGGCGCGACCGGCAGCGCCGAGGGAGAGGCTCCCCTCGCAGTGGAGGAGAAAGGAGGTCAGGAGAGCTCTGGAGCTTTTTTCTGCTCGGAAAAAATCCCGGTACGCGGGAGCTCTGAGCTTCTGCGGCTGGAATGAACCAAGTGTCCGCCCGGCCGGGGAGAGGCGCGCTGCGCTCTCGGAAATGACTCGCTCCAATCCCGCTTCGGGGGGTTCGCGCCGGGGGGCGGGGGGGGGGTGAATTATCCCCGGATTAATCACTCCGGAGCCGCTTCTCCGCCGCTCCAAATGCTGGGGGTGGAGGCGCAGCAAAGGAGAAAATATTGGGAGGGGGCGGGTGTTCCTCTTCAGCGTCACCTCCACCTCCAGAGAAACCACAGATTACATCTAAAGGGTTGTTTATTCCTGTTTGTTTTACAATTGACCAGTTTCTTTTAAGTTCAGTTCTCTCGTTTCCATTTATAAGATCACCCATAATACACCCCCCCCATACACACACACACGCGCGCGCACACACAGTGATACTGACACACAGGCGCGCGCGCACACACACACACACACACACACACACGTACACACACGCCTCTTCCACGTTTGGAAATTAGAATACTGTCTGGGAAAAGGTAACCAAAGAAGGACGCGGTTCCCCAAGTCACGGCTCTTACGAGCTGATCTTGGGTGGTGGCTTTGAACTTGCAATCTGCGGCGTGGGGCGATGCTTACCAGCCCCAGTGGCAGCAGCCTCCTACCCCATCCCAGGAGAAGGGTGTGTGTGCGTAGACCCAGGATTAAGAACTGGAGGGAAGGAGGGGCGGGGGTGGGGGAACCCGCGGGTTTGGCTCCGTTCCGTCCTTCCCTACCCTAAGGCAAAATCTCGGGATGGAGGGAGGCGTGCTTGTGTCCGTTGCGGTGGGGGAGGGGAAGTGAGGTTGGGAGAGGAACGGTGCAAGAGTTACTTGTGCAATTTATCCTCAAAATTAAATAACCGGACCCGGCTTCTTCTCATCCTTACCCTCCTCCTCCCAGCCCTGGCCCCAAACCAGACGAGTTTCCCCCAATGGCGTGAGCCCCTTCCCACTTCTTTCCCGCCGCCGCTGCCTCCAGGCCCCAAGGGCTCAGCGCCGGTCCCCACCCGATCCCCCACCCCCACTCGGTCGCAGTCTCTGTCTCGTCTCTCGTAGGCTCCTCCGTCAGTCACGATGGCTCCTTAGCTGTCTACGCCAAACTCTCCGCGAGAGGGAACAGACGCTACGGGGGGAAGCAGGAGGGGCAGGGCCTGGGGAGGAGGTCCCCCCGGCGCGCGGGGTGGAAAGGCACTAGCGGGGGAACACCCTCCGCCTTTGCCCGAGGCACCCGGGAGAGGCTGCGCTAGGGGCTTTGGGGGGCTGGCAAGCCGGAGCTCTAGTATCTGCGAGCCCAGGGGGCAGTGGCCCGCGGTCGGTGGGAGTTTCCGGGAAAGAGAGTGGAAGGGGCTATGGGGCTGACGACCCGAGTGGGGAAGGCGGCGGACAGGGCCGGAGGAGTGGATGCTCATCCTTGCCCCCCAAGAAAAACTTGCTGTGCGGAGCCGCGATCTCCCGATCTCGCAGCTCCCTTGATGCCCGGCTCCCTCCTCCACCTCAAGTTGTTCCGGTTTCCCAGTATGAGCTCATCCCGCAGCTGGGGAGCCAGCCCGGTAGCCCCGGGCCGGTGAGCGGCCTCAGAATCGCCGGGCCCCTTCCCCACCGCCAACAGGCTGGCTTTCTCGCCCCTCCCGACGCCGCCTCGCTGGGTGCCAAGAACCGACCGAAACGGCCAGAACTCCACAGTGAAAGGCCTGCTTTATGTCCCTGGAGCAGCGAGGAGGGGGCTTGTCGCTTCCCATTGTCCAAGCCCAGCCCCCAAAAGAGAGGGCCCAGCCAGCCAAGCCTTGGCCTTCCCGCCAGCGCTGGAGAGAAGGGAGGGACTGGCTGGGCCGTAGGTGGGTGGCAGCCTTGGGGGTGCTCTTGGTGGGATCTTCCCTGGGGGGGAAAGCCCTGGCTCCTAAGCTTGGGCCTCTCCCCTCTCCTGCCAGAGGGGTCCTCGAGCTCCAGTGGGCAGAGCCCTCCCTTGCAGCCCACAGCTGGGCAGGAGAGAGTCTGGGCTGCTCTATAATTCTGGGGCTCCAGGCCAGTGGGCTTCCCCCACTCCTTCCTCAGCCCCAGAACTTTGCTCTGTGGCCGCAACCCACAGCTGATGTTTACCCCAGAACCCTCCCTGGCAATGGGACATTTGTCATCCTTCTCCCTGGGGGCCATGGAGGGCAGGGACACCCTTTTAATTCCTGACACTGGCCCAGCTACTCACTTCCTCCACCATTCCTCCTCTCTCTGATCTATCTGTGCCCACATATACTTACTGAGGCCTCCTGAGTTCTGGGCCCTGTGCCAGGCTGTGCTGTGGGCAATGCAGAGATGCACAGTGTGCGGTCCTGCATGGGAGGATGCGGGGCACAGATGGAAACCCCCCCACAACCCAGGCAGTGCTAATCGCCAGGACAGAAAAAGGCATGTTACAGACAGTAACAAAGGCATATCAAGACCGTAAGCTTTTCTTGGACTTGGGGGATCATAAGGCCAATTTAAGGAGGGAAGTAGAATTGGGACTGGACCCTGAAGCCTGGATACGTTGACGAGGTGAAGATTGATTCACTCAACAAATAGTAATTGAGCATCATTACATGCCAGACACTGCGCTAGATATATACACCTGACTGAACTGTCCCTGGCTTGATGAAGGCAGGTGATAAATAAACAATTATATATAAAGTTACTAATTAAAGATGCTATAAAGAAAAAGTTCATAGTGGCTGTGAGAAGGACTACACGGGGCATACCTTAAATGGTGGTCTGGGAAGGCCTCTCTGAGGTGGTGACTTTGAAGGTGGGATTGAAAATTAAGATAAACAGCCATGCAAAGAGTTGGGAAAAGGAAGGGCAAGGCCCTGATAAGGGAGGGGGACTGGCAGCTGGGTCTGGGTCAAGGTGAATAAGAGGGGACACCTAAGAGATGAGGGAGGGGATGGGACCAGAACCAGATCGTGCAGGGTCTCTTAGGGGATGATGAGATCGGATTTTAGTCTTAAAAAGGGGGAAGTACAAGGTGTATTCATGTGCTAGGGCCGCCGCCGTAACAAATAACAAAGTACCACATACTGTGTGGCTGAAACAACAGAAATGTATTGTCTCAAGGTTCTGGAGGCTAGAAGTCCGAGATCAAGGTGTCTACAAGGTTGGCTCCTTCTGAGTTTGCTCTCCTTGACTTGTAGACGGCATGTCTTTTCCCTACATCTTTACTGTCTTCCCCCTGTGCGTGTCTGTGCCCACATTTCCTCTTCTTATAAGGACACCAGTCATACTGGGTTAGGCCTCACCTCACAGATTTAGTTTTAACTTAATTACCTCTTTAAAGCCCTGTCTCCAAATATAGTCACATTCTGAGGTCCTAGAGGTTAGGACTTCGACATAGGGAGGGACAGAATTCAGCACATAACAGGAGGAGAGCTCTTTACAGATGTAGGGAAGAGAGAGAAGAAATGCATGACAGTCAGAAAATAGATTTAAAGAGATGCCCATGAGGCTGTGTGGCGTGTGACTGCTTTATCAAGAAGTAGTCTGAGGGCTTCCATGGTGGCGCAGTGGTTGAGAGTCCACCTGCCGATGCAGGGGACACGGGTTCGTGCCCCAGTCCGGGAAGATCCCACATGCTGCGGAGCGGCTGGGCCCGTGAGCCATGGCCGCTGAGCCAGCACGTCCGGAGCCTGTGCTCCGCAACGGGAGAGGCCACAACAGTGAGAGGCCCGCGTACCGCAAAAAAAAAAAAAAAAAAGTAGTCTGAAAAGGTGCGCGGCTCTGAAGACTAAATATGGGGCCCCTGAACATTTGCAGGCCAAGAGAGAGGCAGGGGTCCAAGAGATAATAATAGCCCTCCCCTCTCTAGCCTAGGAGAGTGTGACTCAGCCCAGCCCCCAGGGCTGGCTCCCTGCCTACCCACTCCTGTCTCCCCAGGAGCAAGAGGCAGCCATGGGTCAAGGCCTCTCCACGATATCACATTGAAAAAAGCCCAGTGTGGTGTGGTGACTCACCGAGATAAGCCTACTATCCAGATAAGATCAGAGTTGGTTTTAGAAGGAAAACAGGGCCTGGTGCTCTGGAGAACTTGGCCTGATTCAAGTAGGGGCTGCACTCTTGATGCCCTGAAAGTTTCATTCTGACCTAAGAAGAAAATAAAAGAACCTGCCGAAGCCGAGAGAGAGAAAATGAGCCAGCAAATGGATGCTCTAGTAACGAGGGCAGAAACGGAGGCTGAGGGCTGAGTAGGATGGCAGCGATGGGCTACAGAGCAAAGGCGAGGGCTCAGAGGAAAAGCCTGGGGTCTGAGTGGAGGGTGGAGACTTTAAAATGATGAACGCGATGGGACAGAAGCTAGTATTTCCCAAGAGCAATGGTTTTAACCGTAGAGATGACAGTGATGGGCTTCCCAAGGAAAGGTAACAGAGACGGTTCAGGAAGAAAAAGCCCAGGACAAACTTGGGAGAGGCTGTGGGAGCCCCACAACCAGGAGGGGGATGTGAGAAGGGCCCACAGTCTGGACCATTCCTCCAGTGCTACCAAATGCTGGGACCATCAAATTCTAGCATTTCCTGCAGAAAATCCTGTGTTTGTGAAACAAAGAAAGGGACAGAACACGAGTCAGTGGCAAAAGAGGTCAAATGTTTCCTCTGCTTGTCAGAGGACATAATCCACAGGAGAGGGGCTATGCTAGGCTCTCATCTCTACTTGAAGTTTCTCCAATCAGCTATGCTATTGTCGCCCCTATGCCTTCACTCTCGCTGCTTCCTCTGAGTGCAATACCATTGCTTCTCTCACTGTGCAGACGAGATGATTCCTAATCACTCAGCTCAAGTGTCACCTCCTTCAGGTAGCTTCTCCTAACCAGCACCCGCAACACACACTCTCTGCTTAGTTAGATGCCCTTTGCAGCATGGCCAGCTAGCTGGACATCAGAGCGGTACGCCTCCCCTTCCATTGTATCGAGCAATGGTTCTCCACCAGGGGTGATTTGGCCCCCAGGGGCCATTGGGCAGTGTCCACAGACATTTTTGGTTGTCACCACTAGAGGGTGCTACTGGCATCTAGGGGGTAGAGATGGTGCTAAACACCTTACATGCCCAGGGAAGCCCCCCTCCACCCCAAAGATTTATTTGGCCAAAAATGTCAATAGTGCCGATTTATCACTGAGAAGTGGCTGCCTAGCCAGGACTACACTTTCCAGCCCCCTTTGCCGTTGGGTGCAGTCATAAGACAAGGGTTCTAGCCCAAGGAATGTAAGCAGAAGCGGTGTGTGTGTCACTTCAAGGCTTACCCCATAAAATCCTCCCACCCTTATTCCTCCATTTGCTGGCTGGATACAGAGCATTTGGGGTCCCTAGGGGATGGCAGAGCCATGAGATGGAAGAAGCCTGGATCCCAAATCACCCTGTAGAGAAAAGTCACCCACCCGTTTGGGACACCTGAACTGGACTGTTAGGTGAGAAATGATCTTTAACAGCAAAATACACCAATATATCGAGGTGTGTTACAGCAGCTAGCAACACCCTCGTACACCCCTCCATGTTTTTTCTTCAGTCTCATTTGCTTACTCCTCACTCATTCTTTTATTTGTGCGGCCACAAACATTAATCTGCACACCAGGCTCTGTGCTAGGTGCTGAGGAAACAGATATAAAGAAGAATAAGACATGACCATTGGTCCTCGCCTTCAGGCTATGGATAGTTTATTGGGAAAAGAGTTGAACAGCAGAGCATAATGACCCTGGGAGAATTACAGGATGTTACGGAAATGAGAAGGGCTTCTAGCTCAGCCTGGGGAGAGGGGCAGGTAAGAAGTGGTACCTTCCAGGGAGAAAGCAGAGTGGACAAATGCAGGGAGGTAGACCCAGCAAGAAGAACCTGCAGTGCTCACAGCGGTCCAGGGTGCTGGAGGGCAGGCAGGAGGGGCACCGTCCCTCTGCTCTGCGACTCCCCAGTCTCTCTGTAACTGACAGCTTTCTCTTTTGCTGCCCCCGCAGTGGACTGGGAGTTCCCTACGGCAGAATCTTCTGGAGGTCGCCTGAGCCCCTGGTGCCTGTGTGGGGTCTGGCATCCTCTGCTCTTAGATGTCCTGCACAATGCTCTGCCCCAGCCTGCTCACAACTGAACTCACCTACTTCTGATCTTGCACCACAACCTGCCCCTCTGCTCGGTCCCCCATCTCAGGAACCAGCTTCCACGTCCACCCAGTTCCTGAGCCAGAAACCTGGGGGATCATTCTGGCCTCCCCTCTCACTCAGCCCCCACATCCAGGCAGCTCCCAAGTCCTCTAAATTCTGCCTCCTTAGCGTCTCCCAGGTCCTAGCCAGGTCTCCACATCTCTCTTGTGGGTTTCTGACAGCAGCCGCATAACAGGGTCCCCCAACCCCGCTCTTGTCCCATCCAACATGTCTTCCTTTGTGCCGCTTTTCTTTTAAAACACTAACCTGATTTCACAGCTTCCCTGCCTTCCCCGGATGTTTCTCCATGGCCTACAGGGTGAAATCCAAGTTCTCTGCTAGACCCTCCCTTCCTGCCCCTGGCTGCCCCTCTCTCCTGTGCCTCCTGTCTCCCTCCTGTCCACCCACCACGCTCGCTCCAGCCATTCCGAGGCCCCTGCGCTCCTGAGATGAGCTGTGCTCTCTCTCTTCCTTCCCTCTGGGCCTTTGTGCACGCTGCTCCCTCAGCCTGGAACGCTCTCCCCTCCTTCTGTGTCCTTCAAAACTCAGTCCAGCCATCAGCTCTTACAAGCAATCTTCACCAGTGCCATTCAGAGTGCCTGGTCACGGTGGGCCTTCAGTAGACGTTTGCTGGATGGATGGATGGATGGATGGTTGAGTAGGTGCTCGGTAATGTTTGTGGAATGGACCCAAAGGTGTCTCTCCTAGACTCCATTATCTGAATTCCTTAAAGAAATGCCTTCTCTGGGTTATGATTTAATGTTATGCTCTCTGTCTTCAGAGAACCCTGATGTGAGAAACTGACCAACTTAATGGCATTTCTGTCTTTATGAAAACAGAATTGAATATATTGCCCACTATGTCACTCAGTGTCCTTTATACAAGGACTCATGATAAATTCACACTTGGGGTTATTTCCAGGAAACATTTTGTTTCTGCAGATGAAGATGTGTATTTTCTGCTGTCAGAAAATAAAAACTCTGCCTTCCGACGTGTTTCTGTTTTTGCTTTAGCTGACAAATAGGGATACCCAGTTTTGTTACCTTATTACCTCATTGCAGCCTGACCAATTCAGGGACCTGAAAGCAGCAACTCTTTCTGCTTTCTTTAGATGGAGTCAGTTCTTTTTTTTTTTTTAGATGTTGGGGGTAGGAGTTTATTAATTAATTTATTTATTTTTGCTGTGTTGGATCTTCGTTTCTGTGCGAGGGCTTCCTCTAGTTGTGGCAAGCGGGGGCCACTCTTCATCGCGGTGCGTGGGCCTCTCACTATCGCGGCCTCTCTTGTTGCGGAGCACAGGCTCCAGACGCGCAGGCTCAGTAATTGTGGCTCACGGGCCTAGTTGCTCCGCAGCATGTGGGATCCTCCCAGACCAGGGCTCGGACCTGTGTCCCCTGCATTAGTAGGCAGATTCTCAACCACTGCGCCACCAGGGAAGCCCCAGGAGTCAGTTCTTGCTTTATCCTTCGATGCTGTAATGTTTACTTTTTAATCTGAAAGCTGCCTCAGATCATCTGTAGTATAAATCTTAAATAAATGGATACTGGTTACCAACGTCCAGGCCTGGAAGTTAGGGAAGGAAGGGCAGAACACCAAGCTTCTAGTTGAGAGGGACCCTGTACAGAGCCTCTCCAGGGATTCCTGGGGCTCCTATCACGACAGGGGACTGGCAGGAAGGCCAAAGCAGAAGCGGAAGACCAACTGCTTTCCAAATCTGGTGGCACCTTACTGGGCCACCGCTGACAAGTCATATTCTTTTCCTCCACCAACTATGGCTTTCCTTTACCCTAACTTTAAATGGAGATCTCATCGGCCCCCATTTTTACATTAATAGCTAATAGCAACAACAAGAATCGGTATCTCTTATGGAGGGCACACCGTGCACCAGGCACTGTGCTGAGAACGTTCATAGATGTCCTTCTTTGAAACTCCCCCTCCATACCTGTCTAGTGTTTCCATCCCTTTGCAGATGATGAAATGCCAGAGAAGTTGAGCATGTGCAAAGCCACCCTTCAGTAAGTAGCAGAGCAGGAATTCAAATTCAAGTGTGTCTGCTGCCACCGCCCAAGCTCTTAACAATCTCCTCACAAATGGGCAAGGATTGGAGGCAATAATAAGGGATGAAATGCCCTGTGGAAACGGTAGGGATTGACGATGGTGCTGCCAGGAAAGAGGAATCCCAGAGCCACAGCTTTGCTTCTAGAATCCTCTGGTGTCCTTTCCAAAGTCCTGGAAAGGGCTGGCTACTCTAGTTTTTGTTTTGTTTTTTCTTTTTTGGCCTCAATGCTTGGCTTCCAGGATCTTAGTTCCCCAACCAGGTATCGAACCCAGGCCCCCGGCACTGAAAGCCCAGAATCCTAACCACTGGACCACCAGGGAATTCCCAGGGCTGGCTGATCTGAAGTCAGGTTCAGTTCCTGGGACAACGTCCAGGGGAGGCCCATTCACGTGACAGATGGCTGCACCCTCCTCTCTTCCTCCTGTTCTGGGGTTTGTCCTTTAAGAAGCCTGCCTGCAGTCTCCCTATGCATGGGGCCCCCTCTGGGCGGTTTGACCCTTTAGGCACAATCCACTCTAGGCAACATGTCGCTTTAGGCATCATGTCACTGTCCTTTTCAGGGTCCTACAAAAAGTCTGAGGCCTGAAAATGTTATTATTATTAGTTCCACAATACAAAGAAGAAAACTGCAACATTGAAATCAGTAAATATTTAATTAAATGCTAAATGTACCATTATGTCAACTTCATTCACTGTTGAATTTAGTAGTCATAAGAATTTCATTACATCTGATAACAATTGGTAGGTTGGAGTTTTCTTACTGCACAAGATCTCCCAGGTAGGCACCAAGATTGGTGAGAAATCATAGCTGAACATAAATTAAATAAATTATTCATGGCCAAAAATTTGCAAAAGCAAAATGGCAAAAAAAACCTTTCAATTTTCCTTTACATTTAAAAAGAGATATTTATGGTGAGAGCTGGGTGTTGAAACTATGTTAGAGGACGGACAGGGCCTCCGCGAGTAAGCTGTGAATCCCCAAAGAACGTAGGCCGTGCCCCCCTTTCTGAGTTCTCCGTCCTAGCCGTGTTTGTGTCTGTGATGGAAGCCACGTGAGGAGAGGCTTCGGCTGGAGAATAGGTAGGGAGAGTTGTCTCCTCCTGAGTCTTTCCTGGTTTCAAATAGAAAAGCAAGAATCCCAGAATCATAAATAATGAGAGCTAACATTCATTGGGTACGATGCATATACCAGACTCACTATTCTAAGCACAGCTCGTGTATTATCTCAGTTGCCGCAAAACAACTCTATGAGGTCAGTGTTTTATTATCCCTATTTCACAGATGAGCAAACTGAGGCATAAAGAGGTGAAACAACCTGCTCAGGGTAATAGGGGTTCACAAGTTGAACCCACTGTTCAAGGTGCTGAAGGTAGAATAGTGAAACCTGGTTCCTGCCTAGTTTAGAGCTTGAAGCGAAGGAGTCAATGGTCCTGGACACCATTTCACATGCTGGGCACAGAGTATATCAGTTTTCCCCACACCTGCTGTGTAGCAGGCACTTCTGGAATGCTTTGCTCCCTTCCTGTGACAATGTGTAGGCTAGAGGTGTTATTCATCTCCTAGCCCTGTGCCTTGCACAATTTTGGCCATGGTTGGTGCTAAAAAACGGACAAAGCCTAGAAAGGCTTAGTTGATGATTCGAGTCCATTCCTCCATCACAAAGCAAATTTCCCCAGTACAGCTAAAGTTCTCCCTCCCTACGCATAGCACAGAAGCTGTTATTGAGAAACTCCGGTGGCATGCACTTCAATGTAATCAACAAGGAAACTAGTATACAGCACTTTTAGGTGTCTCTTGTGTGCCGGGTGTTGTTTTAGGGGTTTTCCGTTTGTTAAATAATTAAGTAGTAATAGGGCATTTACAGTAATTCTACAAAATAGATATTCTTTATTGTCATCCCATTTTACAGATGAGGAGACCAAGTGTTATGAGCTGCATGGTGTCCCTCCAAATTCAGATGTTGAAGTCTTAACCCCTAGTGCCTCAGAATGTGAGGTACTATTTGGAGATAGGACATTTAAAGAGTGGTTAAGGTAAAAATCGGGTCTTTAGGGTGAGTCCTAACCCAACATGACTGGTGTTCTTATAAGAAGAGGAGATCAGGACATAGACATGCACAGAGCAAAGACCATATGAAGACACAGGGAGAAGATAGCCGTACACAAGCCGACAAGAGAACCTCAGGAGGAACCAGCCCTGCCAACACCTTGATCTTGGACTTGTAGCCTCCAGAACTGTGAGGAAATAAATTTCTGTTGAGTAAGCCACCCAGTCTGTGGTACTTGGTTGTGGCAGCTCTAGAAAGCGAATACACCAAGGCATAGAGTAACTTGCCTGAGGATACATTGCCAGGAAACATGAACTCAGAATTTGAACCCAGGTACTCTGGTTCTAGAGTCTATGTGTTTTTCAATAATGAAAGTGTTCTCTGTGCTGTCCATAATGGTAGCCGCAAGCCACACGTGGTTCTTGAAATGTGGCTAATGCAACTAAGGAACTGAAATTTTAATATTACTTACATTAAAATTAAAACAGCCACATGTGGCTAGTGGCTACCAGATTAGATGTGGTTTGCTTATACTGGCTCTAAGTACTCCACTTAAGTATTTTTTCATTAAAGCATAGTTGATGTATAATATTATATAAGTTACAGGTGTACAATATAGTGATTCCCAATTTTTAAAAGTTATACTCCATTTATAGTTATTATAAAGTATTTGCTATATTCACTGTGTTGTATAATAGACCATTATAGCTTATTTTATACCTAATAGTTGGTATCTCTTAATCCTCTACCTCTATAATGCCCCTCCCCCCTTCCATCTCCCCACTGATAACCACTAGTTTGTTCTCTATATCTTTGAGTTTGCTTCTTTTTTTGTTATATTCAGTAGTTCATTGTATTTGTGCTTTTTAGATTCCACATATAAGAGATATCATACAGTATTTTTCTTTCTCTGTCTGACTTATTTCACTTAGCAAAATGCCTTCCAAGTCCATCCATGTTACTGCAAATGGCAAAATTTCATTCTTTTTTATGGCTGAGTAGTATTCCACTGTGTATATATATATATATATATATATATATATATATATATATATATATATATATCTTCTTTATCCATTCATCTGTTGATGGACACCTAGGATGCTTCCATATCTTGGCAATTGTAAATAATACTGCTATGAACATTAGGGTGCATGTATCTTTTTGAATTAGTGTTTTTGTGTTTTTGGATATATATCCAGGAGTGGAATTGCTGGGTCATATGGTAGTTCTACTTTTAGTTTTCTGAAACACCTCTATACTGTTTGCCACTTAAGTTTTTTGCAGACTCTTCTAGATACCTCAGCTCTGTGTTCTAAGAAACACACCCCTGTCTTTGTTCTCTATCCCTGGTGTATTTCGTGTTTTGTTTTGTTTTGTTTTGCAATCCTTGGCCCCTGTTGCCTAGTCTCCTGCCGAAGGGGAGAAAGAACAGAAGGAATGAGTGAGCTGGCTAACTTTCCAGAATCCTGTGGCCTGGGCAGCACAGGGTCGTCGGTGTTCTGCTCTAAGCATAGGTGTTAGCCAACCAAATGCCAAGCAGCACAAACACTGAGTGACATTTTCAGAACTATTAATATTTCATCAGAAGTGATCACTTTGCCTTTAAATGCACTATCTTAAAAGGTTTTCTACATTCTTAACTATAATTTTATTCAGTCTAGGTCCTCAGAATTTTCCCCAAAGGAACACATCTTCAATTTTATAATGAAAATCAAAGGGGAATCAAGCTCGGATTTCAAAATTTAGAGTCAACATTTCCAGGAACTCAGGCCCTCTGTAAAGAGCAAGGTTGTGTATGGGGCACCTATGGTATGCCAGGCACTCCGTACAGTATGCCATGAATTCATCCAACACAGATTTATGAAGTGCCTACTATGTACCGGAAATGTGATCTTCCTAATAATTTTTAACACTATTTTACTAAAAAGGACCCCTCTCATCCTTCTGCTTCATCTCCAATGTTACCTTACCTACCCTAAGTGGCCTGCCTGCATGGTCATCTGATGCTGACTCCTCTTCTCTCCCCATTGCCTCACTTTGTTGGTTAGTTTCCATCAGAGCCCTTATTTCATCTGTAATTATTACTTACTTACTTGCTCTGCTAGTTGGCGATCTATCTCCCTCCACGAGAGAATATAGGGTCCATGAGAACAGGGACCATGCCAGTTTCGTTCACCTTCATGCTTTCTCACTGTCCCGCAACTCACCAGCACAGATACTCATCAGTATCTGGGGAATGAATGAAGGATGGGAGAAGCGAAGCCAGTTGTTAGGGTCACACAGCTAGTAAGGGCAGTGTCAGGATTCAACCCTACATGTACAGGCTGCCATCTCGTCTATTCGCGTCCAGGCTTCTTCTTTCCCGTCCGTCCTCTTGCTCATCCTTTACTGGGGAAACATTGGAGGAACAACCATTGACTCTTGGGGCTAGAGAGCCCCGGGCAGACGGAGGTCCCATGTTGGTTCCGAGTTTAAGGAAGCCCCTCTAGTGTGGGGCGGAGCCCACTGAGCAGCAAACAGTTAGCTTAGACCTTCTCTCTGCACCTCCGCCCACCCTGGGGACCGCTGAGCCCAGCGCTGGAGAAACCAGTCTGTATCAGTAGCCTGGGGTGCCTGGGTTTGAACCCCAGCTCCCCGCTTCCTAGTGGGCCTTGGACACACCCCTCTAGGACTTTGAGACTCGGTTTCCTCAAATGTAGAACAGTAATACATAACGGTACTAAATTCAAGGCCGAGCGCTTGGCACATGGTAAGCGCCTGGTCAAAGGGCAGTTAGGGGTGAAATCAGTGATCCCCGGGCAGGGACCGGCAGGCGTCCAGGTGGGTACTGAGGAGCCCGCGGCGGGGCGAGCCGGGGCAAGGTGCCCTTGACCTCTAATGGGGAAAAAGGCTCTGGGGTCCTCTGACCCCCGCCCCCACCCCACCGGAGGGCCTGGGGCACAGAACGAACGCAGGGCGCCCCGCGCACCGAGCCGTTGAGTTTCAAACCCAGCGAGGAATTCCAGCGCTGGATGGGAAGGGGGTGGGAGCCACCGGCACTGCAAATCGGCCCCAGCCCCCCGCGGAGACAGCACCCTTTTAAGGCTTTGGGACCCTTCCCCAGTCCACCCCGCAGCCCAGGGAAGGGACCGTGGCAGGTGTCTGCTGGGGGCGCCGGGACGGGCGCTGGGCACTCGAGACTGTTCCTGTGGGCAGTGGAGCGGCCAGGAGAGGGGGACTGGAGGGGGCGTTGGGGCGAGCAAGGCGGGGCTCGGCCGGGCGGGGGCCGTTGGCCCTCGGTGGGCGCAGGGTCCCTGGGAAGGCCCAGTGAGAAACCGATGGCGGGATCCCGGATCCCGGTGCCTAGCAGTGTGCCAGGCCCTCACCAGGTCATCCCCCAGGCTTAGCCAGTGATGATGAGCTGAGCCCCGGGCGCTGCCAGGAGTCAGGGGCCGGTGGCAACGGGAGAGTGCCAGGGACTGTGGGGAGAGCCAGCCCTCCCCTTCCAGCTGTTCCCAGATGTCATTCTGCCTGCCCAGGGACCTGGCTCCTGAGCTCAGGGGGATTCCACGGTTACTAAGCTACTGTATTTTATTGACTTTTAAATATTTTCTTCTAAGGGAGAAGGGGATGGGGGGCAAAAGTCAAGAAAGAGCAAATAAAAACAAATCAAAATAAGTACCCCCTCCCCAAAAGAAAGCTGTCCTCCATCCATCACTTACACACAAATCGAAGGCCTCTGAACACAGTCACCTTGCTGGACCAGCAGCTACACAGAACTGACCTCCTGCTGCCCCATCCTCATCTCCCTTTCTGGTGAATGAGGGGTGGTGGTAGACGGTCCCCCGTCTTCGAGCCCTGGGTGGACAAAGGGGCTTCTGAAAAGAGAGGAAGAGGATGGCCAGCGGGAATGGTCTGGCTTTGTCCTCAGCCCTGGTGGCCAAGCGCCCCTCCGCCCTGGGCCCGTTCCCCAGGTACATCTGGATCCACCAGGACACACCCCAAGACAGCTTAGACAAGACTTGCCATGAAATCTGGAAGAGAGTTCAGGCCCTGCCCGAGGCCTTGCAGCCCAGGACCTCCAAGGAGCAGCTCTCTGCCCCCATGGCTGGCACCCCAAGAGACAATGGCCTCAGCTTCCAAGAAGAGTGAGTGTCCCCTTACGTGACCCAAGGGAGGGGGGAGGAGATGAGGTCTAACCCTCTGGGGGAGTGTTTTGACCTGTTGTTCAGTCTGGTTAAACCCTAAAGGCTGTGTACTTTTCCTCCACCCACCATGGTCCTCTGTCCAATAGAGCGTTGACTGGGATGCTGAAGTTACCTGAGTGAAGGGCCAGACCAGGGCTGTATTTCTGCTGCCTCTGTACCAGCCCACTCAGGGGACATTTCTCGTCTAAAGGCATTGGCAACTCCAAGGTAGATCTGAGGACCTTGAAAAACCGCCCTAGCCAGGGCTGGAGGCTAGAAGTCCGTGTCTTTCCCCAGAGGCAACTAGAAGATCCTTCTCCCCCGCCGCCCTCAAAGGCTAGGCATTGGCACAGATGAGTCTGATGGTTTTAAACCACATCTGGGATTCCCTAATACAGGGAGCAGCTGTCCCATTCAGCCTGCATAGAAGCCGCTGCGAGAGCGCACATCAAAATATTTACTGGGAAGGCACTGACATATTCAGAGGACATAACAGAAAATTAAAGTGCAGGAAGATGGCTGTAAATAGCCCATTTCCTGGATGGGAAATCCTGTGTCTGGGAAACACAGAGCTAAAAGTTTCTCCCCCAGGGCAAAGTTGGGTAGATGTTGTTGGGGACGGATATTAGAAAGGAGACTGAGGAACAGAGAAGAAGAAAGGACCCCGTTAGGAAAAGCGAGTAAATCCAGCGAGTTACTAATGCCACCCTTGAGCGCTTGTTTACTGCTTTGCATCTTCAAAGTGGGCTGCAAACATTAATTAATCCTCCCAGAGTCCCTATGAGGCAGGTATTCGCGTCCCCATTTTACAGATGGATTAAGTGTTAATAATTAAGTGCTAATTAAAGACTAAGTGATAATTAAGTGTTGCCTCTTCCAACACATGCTCCAGCTCAGCTCAGAGATGCTCTGGAGTGGGGCAACCCTGCAGGCAATTATGAGCTGAGTCTGGTTTCAGGGATTTCTATGCAAGAGCTAAGAAAGGCAAAGCGTAACTGCTCCCCAGTTCTGCACTCCATGCTGACCCTTTTTGGGCTTATTTACTTGCTACACATGAAGGCGAAAGGCACTTTGGCTGTTATTGCCTCCCCTGCCCCCTGCTCAGCAGTGCACGGCTGGGATGGGAATGGCCTGTCTACAGCCAAAATCCTGCTGTCCTGCCCTCCGCTGGCACTGAGACCCTCTCCGCTGCCCACTGCCATCTGCTCTGGAACAGGGCCTTGGAGGGGGCCTGTGGGGCTCTGCTCAGCTCTCAATGGCCAAGGAGCTGATTGGCCGCTTTGTGGACCAAGGGTCAGTGGCAATTTCCAGTAGATTGCACCCTCTCTGCCAGGTCACACGGAGTTAATGGAAACAGACTCTACTTCCAGTCTGCACTTGGCCGAAAACTGAACTGGCACACCTTTGGCCAGTCGCTTAACTCCATTTGGCCTTAATTTTCTCATCTGCAAATGGAGGATGATATGCCCTGCCTTGTCCATCTCAGAGTTGATAATGAGGATCGAATACAATGGGGACAGGAAACTGAAAGCTACGTTATTCCAGTGAGACTGTCCCTAAATGCAATTCTCAGGGTTCAGGGGTTTTGGTTGCTGTTTTTGTTGCCTTCAATCTGGGGTTTTCACATGATGCTCACAGACCTTAGGGTGCTTCAGGGACAACCTGGAGTCAAGTGTCCTGGTTGCTGGGTCCCGATCCCCACATCAGCCAGAGCTGTTCGGCTTTTATGGGTTTTTACTTACTGAAGTTCTGAGTAAAGGCTGCATTTGAAAAAAGGGTTCTGCTGTGAGAAAAGAGCTAGGAAACCATTGCCTTAGATGAATAAACGATATCATAATCGTGCAGATATCAACCAAGCAGAGCACAGTGAGCTGTTCTTGAAATAAAGGCAGCTGCAATGGTGGAATCAGATAACTCTGGTTGCAGATCGCATTTCAGCCCTGTGCCAGCTGTGGGACTTGTTTAATTAACGTGAGCTTCAGTTTCCTCATCCGCCAAGTGGAGATGATTACTATGCATTTCATCGGGTTGTTGGGACGATTAAATGGGATAGTTAAACATTCCCGGTAATAACTAGGATTTGTAAAAATTCCTTGTAATAATGATGATGATGATTTCCTTAAGCCCTACAATTATTACATGAAGTGGGTACTATCTTAAACTCCCCCTCTTTTTACTGTTTGTTATGCAAATGTTCAAACACATAAAATAGTATAATGAATGTCTGTCAATCAGCTTCATTAATTATTGACTTTGGGCCATTCTGGTTTCAATTCCTCCCTCCCCTATTTTTCAATCAGATCCTTTTTACAGGTGAGGTAACAGGTTTGGTGGGGTTCATTTCTCTGTCCGAGGTCCTACAGTTAGGAAGTGGTGGAGTTTCAGGAAACAAACCCAGGACCATCTTAGCCACTACGTGATAGAGTTAGCTGCCTTCTCCTAGAAATGAAGGCATCTTTTTGGAGACTCAAAATATTCGGCAGTCCCATGGTCTGAGTGATCACACATAGATAACAGATTTCAAATCCGAGGAGCTGTCCAGCATATTTGTGGATGGCTTCAGGCCCACAAGATAACCTCTCAGCTAATCTGCCTACCGTTTAATTTTGTAAACCCAGTTTGGGTTTTGGAGATGCTAACTGCTATCAGGGCAGGTAGATAAGTAAGCTCTAGAACTCTTGTTAGCCAGATTTTTTTTTTTTTTTTTTACTTTGTCCCCATATGTCATAGAAACCCAGACATTTCAAGTTTGAAAGGGATCCTGAAGGCTATCTTCTGCTGCTTGAATCCCTTCCCCGACATCCTTGCCAAGTGGTTATCCACTTGTACGCTTTCCTAGATGCAGAGCTCACCACTTCCTAAGGTAGCTCCTTCCTTGGCTATGAACCCTGACTGTCAAAAAACCATTTTCTTCCTGTGCTGAAATCTGTCTCTATCAAACTAAGACCCATTGATCTGGAGTCTGCCCTTAGGGCTCCAAACCAAATCTATCCCCGCCTTCCTCTCAATAACCCTTTAGATATTAAAAGATGGCAACAACACTCCTCCTAGGATTTCTTGTTTTCACAAGCTGAATATCTCTGTTTTTCTAAGTTTCCCTTCATGTACCAACTTGGTCAGTTTCCTGCCCACACTGCTGGTCCCTGGGGCAGTGCAGCAACTGGAACCAAGTACAGTAATCCAGGTGTGATCCAATCCAAGCAGGTTGGATACTCCCCATCTATACTCTGTATTCCTGTTAATGGCAGTTAACACCACATTCACTTTTCTCCACAAGCCAACTTCAGCCTATGGACACATTTTGAGTCCATTCATTCATTCATTCACTTATTCATTCAACAAGTATTTATTAAGCATCTACTATGTGCCTGGCTCTGTGCTAAGAGCTAGTGGGATAGAGCTGTAAACCAGATGAGATCCTGCCTTCCTAGAGCTTACATTCAAGTAGGGGAGAGAAACAGAAAATAAGTAAATAAAAGAATATGATCACTGTAGAATGGGAAAAGAACTGGTATTCTAGTTGGAAGAAACCAATAATAAACACATAAAAATAAACCAAATAATTTCAGCTGGCAGAGAGTGCTCTGATGGAAATAAAACTGACTAAAGTACTAGGGGGACATCCTTTAGACGGGGTGGTCAGGGAAGGACTCTCTGAGTAGAGGCGGTCATTTGAGCTGAGACCTGGACGCCAAGAAAGAGCCAGTCAGGTGAAGATCTAAGGAAGGATGTCCAGGCGGAAAGGAGAGAAACCACAGAGACTCTGAGATGTGAGTGGGCTCGGAGAGGGACAACGCGGCTGGGGTGTGGTGAGTGATGCGACGTGGCACAGGGTGACACCAGAGACAGTCAGGCAAGGTCTCAGAAGGCCTGGAGGACCACAGTAGGCAGTTCACATTTGATTCTCCATGCTAGGGGAGACCTTTGGAGGTTTTTAGGAAGGGGGTGTAACACGATCACATTCACTAGGTTTTAAAGATGTCTCCAGCTGCTGTGTGGAGATGGTTTGTTAGACAGGTGAGAGAGCAAGTTGGGAGACCTCTGGGAAGATGCTACAATAGTCCAGATGAGCACAATGGTGATGATGGCTAGACCAGAGTGATTGCAGTGAAAATGGAAAAAGTGGGGGATTCAGCATGCATTTTTTTTTTAAGTCAGGAGATGTCACATTAAAGTCTCCTTTTTTTAAAAAAAAATTATTATTTATTTAATTTATTTTTGGTTGCGTCAGGTCTTAGCTGCAGCATGCGGACTCTCTAGTTGAGGCGCGCGAGCTCAGTAGTTGTGGTGCATGGGCTTAGTTGCCCTGCAGCATATGGAATCCTAGTTCCCTCACCAGTGATCGAACCCACGTCCCGTGCATTGGAAGGCGGATTCTTTGCCACTGGACCACCAGGGAAGTTCCTTGGCGTGTATTTTGAGAGGAGTCAAAAGAGCCTGCAGATGGTTTTGGGCACACAGATAGTGACATCACAGCTGAATTGAGGTTTTTGGCTTGAGCACTGGTTGGACGGTGGTGCATTTGTTGAGGTGGGGAAGAAATGGGGAGAAATGGGCTATGGGAGAGAAATCAGTAGTTCTGTCTAGTGTCAATTAAACTCCAGACTCTTGTTCAGTTATCTTTTACTTAGTCTTAAATTTGGGCTGAGAGAATTGTGGAAAGACACTTACTGACTCACATTCTAGGATTACCTATTCATTCAATCCCCCTGTTGCTAAAACTTCACAGCCTTAGAATGGGGGTTTTGGATTTGCCGTTGACTCCATTGCCCTGACTGTGAAATGGCATTTGTTCATTCCCTCATTTATGGATTCATTCGACAAGCATTCACAGTTGCCTTCTGGGTGGCAGGTCCTGTGCTGGGTCCCAGGGATGCAGAGATAAGTAGGACAGAAGCCCATCTCTCTGAGAGCTCCCAGTCTAGTGGGTGGGACAGACACAGGTCCACGTGACAGCAATGATGTTCAACAAATATTCATTGTGCATGCCTGACAAAGTTGAAAGCAATACAGTGGTGAAAAAGATGGGGACAGTCTCTGAGCTCCTACCTGGACCTTCGGTGTCTTGAGGAGGGCAGATCACGCATATTAGGTTAAAAGTCGGGAAGAAGTGCTAGTGCTGTGGGAGCACAACGAGGGGACGCGTGACCTGGGCTTGGAGCTCAGGGAAGGCTTTTTGGAGGAGGCTGGGGGAGGCGAGCTGGAAGGTCATCCTGAGCCAGACCCAGGTAGGAGGATGAGTCTACAGAAAGAAAGGAAATCTATTTAAGCATTTAAAAAACAGAAATGATTTCCTGACTGGCAGCCTTCTGAGGTATTATCGGTCGCATGAAGGAAGAAGGCTGTTTTGCACTTGCTCCAGTAAATTTTCACTGTTTGCACCCATCGGCCAGCCCTCCAGGCAGGAGAGCCACTGGGACTTGGAACCCAACGTGCTGCCTTGTTTGAACTGTTCTCCCAACAAACCAGTCCTTTGTTGCTACAGTTATTAAAACAGTAAGAGAGCCACCTTTCCGCTCTCATCCACCCCCATGCGGTTTCCTATCATCCCAGGGAGCTTCCCGTCCTTCCCTGCGCTTACAGGACTCATTCTGGAGGCTTTCTTCTCAAGACTCAGCTCAGGAAAAATGGGACGAATCCTGCTTTTTTGGAAAAGTTGCTTGGACTACATCCCCACTTTTATTTATTAAAAAATTTATTTTTTAAAAAACTTGAAACCTAGTGATGGGAGTGATGAAGACAAGACTCACACGTGGAAACTCGGACTGATGCCCTGGAGCAGAAGCCAGTTCTGGAGACCCTTGGAGTCTAATGCTCACTCCAGGCTAGCATTTGCTCCCCTTGGAGGGGTCAAACCCCTCTTTGAGAATCTGAGGGAAGCTACCGTACACCCTTTTGCCTGAAACACATCCTCACATCCCTTGACATTTTAGAATGTCAGAAAACCCCAGGCCCCGGGTTGGAATGCTTTTCTCATGGACACTTAGGTGTCCCCTTCCCTTAAGCTTCCCAGGGCTGGGTCTCAGCAACTACTATGACCCCAATCACATTGACGTCAATGCACCCTCCATCCTGGTTGTCAAGTGAATTAGTGCACAAATAGTGCTGCAGATAGAGGTTCAAGGCCCTTGACCCTTCTCTCCTGCAGTCTCCTTACACGTCTGTCAGTTGCCTTCATGACGGTTTTTGATTCCCTGCTTCCTTGCAGGTCTCTCTTCTGCCATTTTCAGATCGTCTCCTCTTACTGTGCCTGGTTCCTTTCCCTCTTGGATGTCCTTCGCCCTTTACCAGCTTCATCTCCCTGAAACACATCAACAGCACTGCTCAGCCATCTTCCACGGCTTCCTCATTGTCTTCTCAACCCCCTGACCTGGTCTTGAAAGAGTCTCTGCAGTTGGCCCTACCTACATCTCTTGGTGCACACCTGGCTGCTTTTCTCCAGACTCTCTGTAAACCAAGATGCGCCACAAGCAGGTGCACATTCCCTTACCTTTGCTCAGGTTATTTCACTCCCAGGAATGCCTTTCTTCCACCTCTCTCTGTCTACTGAAATCTTCCCCATCCTTAAAAACCTGGAATTAGTGTATCATTCTGTAAATTTTTCACTGCTCACCCCATTTAACATTTCTCCTTCCTCCCTCTTCCACGTTCCTTTTTTAAAATTTAAATAAACAATGATATCCCCTCCCTTTCCTAAGAGTTTAAAGGTGGCTCAGATAACAATAAAATATAGGAGTATCCCAGTATACTTCCTAGCTGTCACCAAGTTGCTCAAACTTTCTGTGCCCCATTCTCCTCACCTGAAAGATGAAAAAGTCCTAGTGACCAGCCTGAAGGACTACTGTGGAGGTTAATGAAAGAATGTGTGCAAAGTTCATACAGCACCTGGCAGAAAATAAGGACTTCAAGTTCATCATCTTCGTCATCACCCTATTATCATTACTATCAAGGACAAAATGGCAAGGGTTCAGTAATCAAGAATGGTATGGGGAGAGGAGACTTATGTACCAGAAAAGCTAAGCTAAGGAAAAGTATTCAGTGGAGGCCAGCGTGTTGCTTTGAGACTCTAGGCAGCTGGGGCAAAAAGTGGGAATATACCAGTTAGTTTCTGTAACTCATATCATCTGAGAAGAGAAAGCAGAAGAGGTCATCAGGAGAGATAAATCCTTCCTTAGCTCTGAGGACCCAATGGTAGGGGTCTTTATAGGTGGGTAATAGAAGGGAAGAGTCAGTTTATAACCAGCTCTTGTGTTGACCGTTGGCCAGAGGGGAGGACACAAAGTCCCAGTGGGATGTGTCAACGCCACTCTGGCATAGGGTTTCTGATGAGGTGGTCATCTGGCGTGTATTGTGCGCTGCCGGTGGCGACAGTCTTTCTTCCCCCACCTGACCACGGCTTCTTAAGGGCAAGGGCTATGTCTTACTCATCATTGTCTCCCCAGCGCCCAGCCGAGTTCCTGGCACTCAGTGGCAATGCAGTGTGTATGAATGAATGAGTAAGTGAATGATAGATGAACCATAAAAATGCCACTGCAAGGAGAGTGAGGCCCAGAGGTTGCCAGGATCCAAACCAGACGTCACAATCATCAGAGGAAGCATTGAGTGACGTAAGGACGGGATATCAGGAAGCCAAGACATTGCAAGGTCTTTTCCTCCTTCTGCCTTAAGCTTAAGAAGGCAACTAACATTGTCTTGAGCACCTAATATGTGCCAGGCTCTGTATTTCAATTTTCTGTTGATGGTCAATATTATTCCCATTTTACAGATGAGGAAGCTGGGGCTCAGAGAAGTTAGGCAACTTGCCCAGAGTCATCCAGCTTGGAGGGGGCAGAACAAGGATAGGGACCTGGTGAAGCTTTAAGACCAGAGCTCTTTCCCTACCCCAGGAGCCATTCAGAATAGCCCTTCCTCCTTTTGCTTAATACTGAGAGCCATGAGCAGTGAAGGGAAGATGAATCATGATTAACATCCCACGTCCCGTGTCCCCCTTTTTAATTTAATTTTATGGTTTTGGGAGCCGTGTCACAGGTTGTAGGAGCCTGCAGAGATGGGCCACCGGTGGTTTGGTTTAATCCCCTTTTTAATATCTTTGTTGCAACGTTCTTTCCAATTCAGCTCCCAAGTCACATTTAAAAAATACCTCTTCCTTAGGGTAAGCCTCCTCTTATTAAACAGATTCAAATGAAAAGTTTTCAAGATAATTTGAACAATAAAAATCACTCTGTAGCTCCTAACCGAAGCTCCTTTATTGCTGTATTTATTCCTCAGTATTTCTTGTCTCATTCCCCAGCTCACTGAATCCTTCATCCCCCAGACCTTCCAGTCCGAGGCTCAACCCCTGCCTGCCTCTGTATACTCGTTTCTCTCCCCTCCAGACAGATGGAGGGTCAGGGAGGGGGCAGAGTGGGAGGTCTCACTTCCACCTGCCAATCTGTCTTAGAAGACTGTCCCACCTGCCCTGAGGGACAGGCGGGGGTGGGGAGGGGAGCTGAAGTGTCTGAAGGGAAATTCACACCTGCATGTGTGTCCTCAAGTGCATCATTTGTACCAGAACTGCAGGCCTTGGGGCAGAGGGTGGAGGAGGGATCCTGGCTCAGAATGCAGATGCCTGAGCCCCATTTTTGACCAACTGAACTGCCATTTCCCCAGGAGTGCCCAGAGAATCCGCATTTGAAACAAGCACCACAGGGGATTCCTGTGCATATTTGTAGGAAGTTCTCTGACACTTTGGGGGTCAAAGATGATGGAACCTTAGGCTTCAAAGGGACACCGCTTTGAGAAAGAGGTGTTCCAAAAAAAGCATGAAGGAAGGAGATCAACCGTTTTTGTGCTCTAAGAGGATGCCAGGGACATTGTAAAAATGGACTCTACTCTGTGTGAAGGCCTTTGCTAAGAAATGAGATGAACTTCTAGCCCAGGCGTGGCATTCGGGCAGCTGAGGGATTTCACAGTGTCTTCTCCCTTAACCCCGGGCGATGTCAGCATCCCCACGGTGCAGGTGACCGCAGTTTCAGCCACTTCCCGGCTTCCCACCCCCAGCCGGCCAGGCCCTGGGCTGCGAAGGGTCAGCGGGCCTCTGGGCACCGCACATCTCTCCGTCAGAGCCGCTAACATTTGCATAGCGCCTGTTACAGTTTACCAAGCGCTTTCACATTCATCATCTCACTTAATCCTCACGCAGCCTGGAAAGCGGAGGAGGGAGGGGGTGGGAATCAGAGTTTTCTGAAGGCCCGCTGCCCACCACACCCCCACCAGAGAAGGGCCAGCAGGTGGAACTCAGTGGCTTTCCAGGTACCTTTGGGACACAGGTGCACAGTCGCCTGGGATGGCAACTGAATCTGCAGTTTCTCTCAACTGCCCCTCCCCCCTCCCCACCCCCCAGACTGAAAACAGTTGGCCCGGTCCCCTCAGGCTGTGAGATAGGGGAAGCCGCCCTCCTTCCCCCTTTCTTTCTTCCCGCTGGGTTTCTACAAAGCTATGGCGGTGGTGTGTGCCTGGGTGTATGTGCACGGTGGTGAGGTGTGTGGGCATGGCTATGGTGTGTTTGCGTGTGTGGGTGTGTGCACGTCTGTGGTATGTGTATGGGCATGGTTGTAGCATGTGTGTGTGTGTGCATGGCTGTGGTGTGTGCGTGGTTGTGTGTGTGTGCACACAGGTGTGTGTGGTTGTAGCACAGCTGTGTGCCTGGGTGTGTGTGTGTGCGTTGGTGTGTGTGTGTACATGGCTGTGCTTTATGTGTCTATGCATATGCGTAAGTGTGTGTGTGTGCACAGCTGTGGTATGGGTGTGTGTGTGCACATGTGGATTGGGATATGTGCATGTGCATGTCCGTGACTGCTGTGTGTGCACACATATGTTGGTGTGTACGTGTGTGCAGGGTATGGTGTGTATACCCAGGGCAGTTCAGTGAATCCTAGCTCTGGAGGAGAGGAAAGATGAAGACACCAGGTAGCTTTGACAGAGGTGGCTGTGTCCCTTCCCTCCACCTTGGGCAGGGACCATCCTGGGTGCTGTGACATAAGCTCCAGGGGCATTGAAGATGGGTCCCTGTTCCCCAACCAGACAGGAAGACCCAGAAATGTCCACCAGTCTTGGTCAAGTGAGGATGGGGGCCGATCGGGGGATGATGACTTTAGCTCCTTCATTTAAAAACTGTGATAACTGTATCTCTCTGTGCCCGTTAGCTTTTGATAAACAATAGTCCCTTGGTATCTACAGGGGATTGGTTTCAGAATGTCCATGGATATCAAAATCTGCGGCTGCTCAAGTCCCTTCCATAAAATGGTGTCGTATTGGCATATAACCTACACAAATCCTCCCGTATACTTTAAACCATCTCCTGATTACTTATAATACCTCATACAATGTAAATGCTATGTAAAGAGTTGTACTATACAATGTAAATGCTATGTAAGTAGTTGCCAGTGTGCAGCAAATTCAAGTTTTGCTTTCTGGAACTTTCTGGAATTTTTTTCCCAGTATTTTCCATCCACAGTCGGTTGAAGCCACCAGTGTCGAACCTTTGCATACAAAGGGCCGACTGTGTAACAAACCACATCAAAGTTTAGCAGCTCAGCACCACAGCTTCCTACTTAGCTCCCATTTCCGTAGTTGAGCAGTCTGGGCTGGATTCTGCTGGGTGGTTCTTCTGGGAGAGGCTTGGGTGGGCTTGGCGGGACGTGCCTCGTGCCCACCCACACATCTGCAGTGTCTGTCGTCACCCAGGTCTGGCTAGTCAGCTGAGGACCTTGAGGTTTTTCTCCACGGGATGTGTTATCCTCCAGCAGACTTTCCTGGGTTCGTCTATGTGGAGGTTGCTGAGTCCCAAGAGAAACAAGAGGTTAAGCCCTAATGCCCAAGCACTTTCCAAATCTCTGCTTTGTTACTGGACCAAGGTGCATGGGAACCACCATAGGGTCAAAACTGTAATTGGTCCTCACACCACCCCACTGGGGCTGTTGCAGGAATTCAAATGAGAGTTTTGCATGGGGAGCGTTTTGCACAGTGCCTAGCTGGTTAGTTCATTCTCCGTAGATGCTCATCCTTCCGATCTTGTGAACTAGAACCTGAGGTTTAGGCATATTAGACAGCTTGCTTGAGGGCTGGCCTCCATTAAGCAGCGGGAATCCAGTTTCTGCCTCCTTGCAGGCACTGAGCTTTTTAGCCGCTCTGCTCTGCTGCCCCACCCACGCAGACACGTGAAGTCGGCCTCACCCCCAGCCAGGAGGTCAGCCTCCCGATGGAGCCAGAGCCCTTCCCTTGCTTCGGTCTTCAACCACCCATGTTGCCTGGGCACCGGGCCTGGGTACCGTGTTTGTCATCAATCTGAAATGCCATAGTGGGAAGAAAATAGTTGTTTTGGTGTCCTCTTCCAGCACTAACAATTTTCTGCTTGCATTTTTCTGTTGTTTGGCTCAGATGAATAGCAGTTTTCATCTTTGCTCTGTGTTATCATGAACACAGAACTGCTGTCGGGGAGCTAACAGCATGCTTGCTTAGTCATTATTCTGGGAAGGGGTGCCAGCTAGTCAATAGCCTTTATTTTTATACGACTCTATACACTGCAAATGCAGAAATGATGCGTGGGGCCCGTGTACAGAGTCGTCATCAGACACCTATCATCTCCGGAGGTGGGCAAAGCAGAGGTAGTGGCAGCAGCTGGAGCCCCAGCACCAAATCTGACTAGCTTCCTTTGTCAGCGCCCGGGAGTCGGGTTAACGGCCCCGAATGATTCACTGTGATAGAGTCTGTGGCAGATTTTATGCTTTTTACCAACTCAAAGCAGAAAGCAAATAGCACGGGAGAGGTGCCAGCGTCGGCAAAACTTCTTAAGAAGAGAGGAAGGAAGATAGATACCAGGAAACGCGGGCGGGCAGGCTCGACGTGGAGCCCAGCAAAGTTGTTGGAGAGGGAAAAATCCGTGAGCCCCAGAGTGGTCGCTAAGAGTTGGGCGGGGTCTGTGTGGGTTCTGCTGTGGGACTGACTTACAGGGGTTGAGAGTTCTTAGGACCTTGCCAAGCAGGCTGGTCAGTGTCATCCGGTCAGCTCACAGGGGTGCCAGGCCCAAGGTGGGACATGAGATGGAAGGCCAGAAATAGAATCAAATCCAGGCAGCTTGCAACCATTGAAGGAGTTGGGCAGTCTTTGGCCACACAACTCTCGATTTCAAGAGTTTCAAGAAATGGACAAGGGTAAAGACAAGTTCGTGGGCCAGTTTATTCATTTATTCCACAAATCCTTACTGAGCTGGAGGTATGTGCCCAACACTGCTCGAGGTCCTGAGGCCTCCATGGTGAACAAGATACAGTCCCTGCCCTCAGGGAGGATGAGTTGTTGTAGGGAGTAAAGATATAAAAAAGTACTATATGATGGTGATAAACACTAGGAAGAAAATAAACAGATTGATGGAGCATAGAGTGCCTAGTAAGAGTCAGTCAAGGGATGATCTAGCATCCAAAGGAGGTGCAAAGGCCCTGGGGTTGGAAAGAACTTGACATGCCAAGGCGTATTTATAAGACCAGAGTGGCCAGAAGAAGAGGAGTCAAAGCAGGAGGGGGTAACAGGGCCACTTTGTGGGGTGCCCCGGGGGGTCAGAAAGGAGTTTGGATTTTTAGTCGATGTGTAGTGAGAATTCACATAAGGGTTTAAGTCGGGGAATGGTTTGATCTAAGTTCTAAGAATGTCTTAGCTCTGCAGGCATGCAGTTTTCTAGAACAGAAAAGAGCAAACGAATCTTGTTTTCTTGGGGCTGGAGAGGGCAGTTAGGGGAGACCCTTGCCCAGAGACTTGTAATTGTGTGCATTACACACAATTATACACACACAGTGTAATTGTGTGCTGAATCTTGACTGCAGCAAGGTATTTGATAAAGGCTGTCTTGGAGAAGTGGAGATGGGATGATAGTGACTGGATTCATTTATTCCCCCAAAGTGTTGATCCAGGATTACTGGCAGACTGGGGGCGGGGGAGGTTTCCAGCAATGTCCCTAAGGCTCAGCCCTGGCCTCCCTCCCCTTCAACATTTCTATCCATAAATTGGTGGGGGACCCAGAAGGCGTGCTCATGAGACATGCAGCTGACACAGAGCTGTCAGGGACAGCTGATGCCACGGATGACAGGCTCAGGATTCACCGTGATGATCCTCCACAAGCTGGAGTGAGGGGATGATCCTAGCCATATCCCTGATTGCATTCAGATTGGGGAACAAAGCCCAGCCGCGGAGCAGGGGCCGGTGGACCTCACTGGAGAACCATCCCTGGAAAAGAAGCCGGGTTGGGGTAGGAGGAGGTCAGGAAATCAGCCGGACCCGGCAGCATCCTCACACCAGTCTCTTCACATTCTCAGCGACAAGGTCCTTCGCCTCTTTCAGGCTCACTTTTCCCATCTGTAAAGGGAGAATGATATCGTCTATTGCCCAGGGACGTGGAGAGGATTAAATGCAAGCATATATGTGGATGCCTAGCTTCCAGTCTGGCCTGTAGTGGATTCATGGCAGATGCAAAGGAAATAGGAGTTTGTAGAGGCTGTCTCGGGGAGGGCCAGGTGCTCCGGGCCAGCCTTTCAGGGACACATGGGGGACCCACAGCCAGGGTGGGCCCCTCTGTTCTTAGCACTGCCCTGCCCTTTCTGGGAATGCCAGCTTCCTAAGAGGCCCATTGACCCCCATGATGTGTCCAGAGGAGAATGACCGGGGAATATGAACAGGGGTTCACACTCAGCCCCTGCTGGGTCCTCTCTGCCAACCTGGCTCCCGGGTGGGGGAGGGGTAGGAGTATCCTCTCAGGTGCAGAGAAGGGACTGTCTGTGGGATGGCTTTTGGTACAGGGACCTCGGGCCCTGTGGGTCTTTTAGAAGCTGCTTTGACTTCTCCTTGGCGCTGATACTTTAAAGGATTCAGTGGTGAGACTTTTGTGTGTACATCTATTATAGAACATTTTTATTTTAGGAAAAAAAACAACAACGAGAAACCAAACACAGGCAAAAATAGAACAACTAGTATGTGATGAACCCATGTACCCCTCACCCAGCCTTAGCCATGATCAACATAAGGCCAATCTTATTTTATCTATTCCCCCCGCCCCCATCTTTTCCCTCCCCTTGCTAGGTTAAGTTTAAAGCCAATCCCAGACATAATGTTACCTGTAAATACTTTAGTATGTATCTATAAGAGATAAGGACCCTTTTTGTTGTTGTTTAAATATAACCACAATACCATTATCCCAATTTAAAAAAATTAACATAGTTGAGGAATTCCCTGGCCGTCCAGCGGTTAGGACTGTGCGCTTTCACTGCTGAGCACCCGGGTTCGATCCCTGGTCAGGGAACTAAGATCCCGCAAGCCTGGCGCAGCATGGCCAAAAACAAAAAACAAAAAAATAACATAATTGTGGTGAGTCTTTCCAATCCAGAAGATCTGTTGGTACATAACTTGCTTTGCAAGTCTGGGGGCAGGCACGGGAGAGACAAAAACTGGTCCCTCAAGTATCTGGTTTCTGTGACTCGAGACTCCCCTGTTCCCTTTGAGGGTGATGATTGGCAGTCTCTTTATTCCAGGTGTTCCCAGGGACACGGCAGGAGAGGGGGGCCAATTTATAGACCGAGTCTAGAGTGAGAAGGAGGAAAGGATGGGAATAGGAGAGAGGCCAGGGAAAGAAGGGGAGAGCAGAGTGGACCGCCTTGCCTCATACACGGCTTTGATGGCCTCCGGGATCTTCCAGGGCCAGGCTGCTCCCACTCTGCGGCTCACAGCCACCGTGTGCCCAGGGCTTCCCTGGTGCGTGTCCATGCTGAGCCTGCACAGGGGTTACTGCACCAAGCTCTCATCCCACCCAGCGTCTGGGCACTTGTAGTGTCATACCCATGTCACAGGTGTCATGCCCTCATCACAGGGGAGCCCCTGAGTTTCCAGGATTTGACGTGAAATACGCAGAGGTGCCCGATTCTGACCTCGGTCTGTTTGGCTGGAGTCTGCTTTTCCCGGCACCTCTCTCAGCTGCCAGGCCTGGGGAGACCACATGGGGGGCTGGTGGTCAGGAGGCATTGCTTGCCTCGGTTGTTAGAATAGTGACAAACTCCCAAGTTTTAAACTCTTCCCTGTGCTTCCCAAGTGCCCTGGCTACCCAAAACCTTTTCCAGGACCCTCTGGGCTTCATCAGGACCCAGCAACTAAGGGGTTAATACCCAGCACAGTAGGCAGTGGCTGGTCGTCAGATGTGGAGACTGTCCCCGGTTCTATGTGTGATAACTGAGTCATTTTGTGCCTGCACTGCACGTGTGTGTGTGTGTGTGTGTGTGTGTGTCCACGTGCATGTGCCCATACACAGAGCATTACCAGGAAGGACCGTGCCTGCAGGGCGCATTCCCCAGTCATGATTTTCGGGGCTGACTCCACCCACAGAATGGGCTGTCAGCGCAGGAATGTGCACAGGGCCTCCCCAAAGCTCCACTCACAGGGGGCTTTAGTTTTTCCCTCTGCCTCTTTTTTGCCACTTTCACCACCTTCTACCAGCGGTAGAGCATTGAGCAGTTTCCAGAATGCTCTGTGTAGGCCACCTCATCCACCCTTCATGGGAACCCATCCAGGAGGGATAGCAGATGGTTCTAAGCTGGGTGACCATGGTCCTCCTGGGAGTGCCAGGGAGGAAGTTTCCCCCTTGCCAAGGAGGCTGGCCACAGGCCAGGCCAGCAGGATTGCTACCCTGTCCCACACCTGGAGAGAGCCAGCAACCAGGAGGCTAGAGTCCACGGGACCATCAGGCCCCATCAGGCTGGTGCTGGCCGTCAAGGGTCCAGGCTGGAGCTCCCGGGGTCTGAGGTGCAGGTAGAGGCCTGTGTTTAGATACAGGGAGATGCTTGTGAACCTGTTCAGGGATCAAGAAATTGTCAGTGCTCCCAGGAAGCGGGCCCCAGTCTGTGGTCTGGTCAGAGGGCCATGCCAGCCAAGGTGGACGTGGGCGTCCACGGAGCCACTGTGCGGATTTCAGGACCAGGGGCCCAGCCAGGCCGACAGAAGTGTCGACATACTAGCTGACACTTGTATTGCCCTTACCGTGCCAGACATGGTCTGAAGTGTCTCTATGATATTCCTGTTCACCAAGAGAGGAGACCAAGGTGCTGAGCAAGGGGCCCAGGATCACACAGCTGGGAAGTGACAGAGCCGGGCTGTGAGCCCTGAGGTCCCCTGCTCTCACTCAACCATCCTGCAGTGCATCTGGGGGCTTCCCAAGACTCAGCGCCAGCACTCTGGATGCCACGCTCAGAGCTGTCGGCTCCGTCCTGTCCCCTTTGCTGCTGGTCTTTTATTGCTTCCGGTCCTGAGCATGACTGAACAGGGAGAGATGGACAGAAATTAAGGCTCAGCTCACTCAGCAAGATGTAGTATTGGGAGAGGACCCGGGCATCCCGATTCCTAGAACCAAGCTCTCGGTACTGTGCCCGCTGGTGTGGTGTAGAAACCCCTTGGAGTCCACTCATGGTCCATTTTCTCTCTTAAAAAAGCAATAGGCTCTCACACCTGGAGACGTGTTTCCTCCACCCCCTTTCCTTGGGGCCTGTGCCCTGCTGCACAGCCACCCTCAGGGAGCTGGCACTAAAGCCATCTGTCGTTCTGACCTGTTTGCAGACCTCCGGAACTCACCAGCGGCAGAGATGAGATCTCCTTGCTGGTGGAACAGGAGTTCTTGAGCCTCACCAAAGAGCACCTCATGCCGGTCACAGAGAGCTCCGGGGAGCTGAAGGCACCCGGCAGCTCCCTCGAGGGGCCCAGGCAGCCGGCTCCCTGCCTTCTTGTGCCTTCACTGGTGGCGGGCAGCAGTGAACGCCCAGCAGCCTCCATCACTGCCGGTTACAAGCTCCTGGAGCCAAAGGTGGCAGTGCCCGTTATCGGCAGCCGGCAGGACTGCAGTTCTACCATGTCTACGGTCACGGGCACCCTGCGTACTGCCAAGGTCAAGAGTGCCAAGGGGACAGAGGACAGGGGCAACAGCCTGGGGGCCTCCAACTCGGAGATCAGCAAGCTCCTGGCTCAGTTCCCACTGAAGTCCGCGGAAACGTCCAAGGCCCCCGACAACAAGACGGTGTTGGAGGAGAGCACGGCCATCAAGGACTTCCTGCTGAGCAGCATGTTCAGTGGCCCTGGACCCGGGGAGCCCGCGGAGCTGGGCCCATTCCTGCTGCCCACTCCCCCGCCTCCTCCAGCGCCTCCCGACAAGCTCGATAAGCCCCCCAGACTCCCTGCTCAGAGGAAGCAGCTGCCAGTGTTTGCCAAGATCTGCTCCAAGCCCGAGGCTGACCCTGCCATGGAGGGGCACAAACTGATGGGTGAGTGGGGCTGGGGTCAGGGCTAGGGAATGGGCCCGCAGGGGAAGAAACAACTTACCGGGCTACGTCAGGCACATGCAACGTCTTTGCGCAAAGTAGGATGACGTGGCCTCGCTGGCGAGCACAGTGCCCCGGTACAGGCTGTTTTCAGTCCCCACAGGCCTCCTCTGTGGATGCCCGTATACAGGGCACAGCTCTTGTAAGCAGATACAGTGGCTCTGAATCCAATGTGGCTTGGGAAGAGGGAGAAGCCCATTTGGTAACTGACTGGGTTTTTAAATCCACAGGCACCCAGAGTACACGGAAGGAAACATTTACCCTCGCTGGGTCCAGGGTGAAAGTGCAGTGTGCGGACTTTAAGCTGGATAGGAGGGAAATTTGATTGGCTTCTCATGGAGGCTCCTGTTCCTCCAGCCATGAGGCTTGGTCCCCTCTCTGTGGGGCAGGAGGGTGAATGTGTAAACTCTGCAGGTGCAGTGCAGACTGCTGGCCCTGGGATTTGTTCCCAGGTACTGCAGGGCTTTAGAAAAGTGCATTCCCACTCCTGAATTGAGGAGTTCACAGCCTCCACAGGAAATCCAGCCGCCTCCCAAGATTCCCCCACCCCACTCCCAGGATTCTGCCTTTTGTGCCTGTTCCGATCCAGCCACTCAGACTGGATGGTTCCAGGAAGGCAGACTGATGGCAGGGGCATTTGCCTGCTGTCAGCAGTCACTAGGAGAAAACCAAAAGAAAAATTCCCCCCAGACTGTGAGCGTGGACGGGTAATGGAGAGATGCCTGTGTTGGGAGGGCCCAGATCCATCTTCCTAAGAAAACGGGAACACAATCACCCTAAAGAACATTCTGTGCTCTGGAGCATTGGAGGAAGGCCAAGGACTCTGAGCTGTGGACAGCACGCTGGACTCTGGGTCTTGGGCAGGCCTCTAGAAGCCCGAGGACTCTGGGGACGATGGGCTGTACATGCGAGAGGATAGAGGCCTACCTGGGGGAGGGGACGTTCCTTCCACCTCCTTCTGCAGGAGAGAGGCGTGGATGTCTCTCTGTTGGATGAGGCTGCTGGGCTGGAGGCCATCCTGTCCCCTCCACCCTCCCACCATTTGTGTGTGTATGTGGGTACAAGCGTGTGGGCAAAGGTGTGCCAAGGGGAGCTTTGCAGGTGTGAGCGTATCTGTTAGAGAAAATGCAGGGTGGGTGCATCTGATGGTGACCGTGTGTATGTGTTTGTGTGTGCCCATTCTCTGTGTGTAGTTGTGTGCACGTGTGAGTGAGCCAAAGGAACGACAGGCAGGAATGTGTGTGGGTCTGTGTGCACAGACACTGGAAGAGGGAGCTTTGGAGATGAGAGAGGAGCATGTTTCAGGCAGCTGGGTATGTATGTGTGTGGTGGCGGGTGTGGGGCCTCTGGGGAGGGGACTGGGGGCTACACTCACAACCAGACAAACTCTTGGAAGAGACTCTAGGGACATGTTTTGATAAAAATGGCATTTTCTCCTAAATTGGCTCAGGCTAGAGCAGCTCTTTCCTTTGCTGGGACGGCACTAGGAGGTCAGGCCTTGTCCTGTCCAGACTCAGCCCCAAGGCCAGTGGGCTAATGGGGCCAAGAGTGGGTGGGATGACATCCACTCCCAACAGGTAGTACTGGGCACAGGTCCTCTGGTCCTGCCGCTATCAGAAAGATCCAAGGTGCCTGCTGTGTGTCCAGTGCCATTTCCCAGCCAAGCTCCACGGAGACCAGGACCTCCTGGCTGGGGAAGGTGTGACGATGTTGAGGACAAGGCCCTCTTCCCTGCTTCAACCAAGCAATGCCTTAAAAAATTTATATATGTATATAGAGTATATATGTGCAGTTATACACACACACACACACACACACACACACACACACATATGTATTTTCCCCCCATCATACTTAATTTTGTTGGAAGAAAGAGTTCCATTGCTCTCAAGGAAATATGGGTGAAAACCACTGCTGTAGAGGATCCCATGATGGTCCAGACAGTGTCCTAGCACTAGGGGGACACTCGGTCTGTTTGGAGAAAGATCTGAGCCTGGCACTGACCACATCCATTGCCTCACTGTGTCTCTCCGATGCTTCTGTGCCTTTGCCCACAGTCACCCACAGCCCCTGGTGTAAGGCCTTGCTGAAGACCCTCTTCCTTCTGGAAGCCCTCTGGTCCTCTCAGACAGAAGCTGTCTTAGCCACCTTCTTCTCCCACGGTGTCCCTCTGTCACCTCATGGTTCCCATCTGCCTTGTCCCAGAGCTATTTCTGGGTCTGTCTTTCTCTTCATCCTTGTTTTGAGCTCCTGCAGGGCCAAGTCTGGCTCTGACTCACCGCAGTGTCCCCAGGACTCAGGTCAGAAGCTGGCGCTGACGAGAGTGCTAAATTACTATGACGATTTAGCAAGAGGAGAGTCCGTGAGGAGGGACCAGACATGTGTTCTGTAGGAGTACGTGTCCCCCCACTAAGCCAGGTGCTCCCTGAAGGCAGGAACTGTGTCCAAGTCAGCTTTGTATCTGGGACCTTTGTATTCCAACCTATGGAGGGTTGGAAGGAAGGGAGGGAAAAAAGAGGGAGAAAGGAAAGAAAAACAGTAGAAATGAAGGAAAGGAAGGAAGAAGGGAGGGAGTCAGGGAAGGAGGGAGGAAGGAAGGAAAGAAAGAAAAGATAAGAAAAGAGAGGTAACTGGAAGGAAGGAGGTTTGAAAGGAAGGAAGGAAGAAAGGAATTATGGAAGGAAGGAAGAATGGGTAGAGGGCAGGGAGGATGAGTGGGTAGATGGAAGGCAAGAAGATAAGAATGGATGAATGCATGTGCATGTGTGCATGGGATGGGGAGACCATAATGGGCATTGGTCAGTGAAGCCTTCGGGGATTGAACTTGGGTTGAACTTGGCTGGGAGATAGAGCCCAGAGTGGTTGGGGCCTCAGATGTGCTCTGGAGGACGCATCACTTAGTCCACAAGACAGTGCTCCCCGCATCCAGCAGTTGGCCTTCCAGAGTCATTGACTCAGTTTCCCTTCTGCTGTAGAACGGAACCCTGGCGCCAAGGAGCTGACCAAGGGTCAAGAGAGCCTCTTTCTCAGTCAGTGGTCCCAGAGACGGAAGGACACCTGTGGTAAGGAGGGTGGCAGTGACCCCATGGGCTCTACGTCCGTGGCCCTGCCAGCCAAGAAGTCTGCCTGGCCGGCCAAGAAGAACCTGCTCTGTGAGTTCCTTGGGGCCACCAAGAACCCAAGCAGGCATCTGAAGCTTCGCAGCAAGGTGGAGGTGGACGGGCTGGAGCTGAAACGTAAGCTGACCCTGCCCAGAGGAAATCTGTAGAGGAAGGGATTTCAGAAACCCTCAGATGTCCCTGGAGTGGCTCTGTCATCAAAGGGCTGTCCCATCCATGGGCAAGTTACTGTCTTTCCCTAGTCCCATAAAACAGGGGATATGACTTCCTGTGTCCCCTACAGGGAATACTATTGCTAGAGAAACGCAGTTGACTTTCAGGGGTCACATGGGCATCATCGGTGGTCAGTTGGAATATAGCCTTGACTCAGCCTGTCTTGTATCCCCTCAAGTGGCCCAAACCAAAGAACAATCCGTTCTTTGAGATTATTTCTACATTGAGATTATTCATGTGCCGGCTTTCTCTCCCTTGTGCTTCTACAACTGTTTTAGTGTAACTGCCTTTCCCCCCGAAAATGTGCCAATAAGGGGAAACTGACACCCCAGCTCAGACTGTATAAGCCCACAGAGCATATTGTACAAGGAAGAAATCCAGGATCCATGTCCTAAAACAACTCAATCACACCTCATTCATTCAGACTAATTTTGGGTCCCATCATACTGAATTATGTGATATTTTAAAGTATTTTTTAAAAAATGATTCCAACATACATACAACAACCTGCACCAGGTCTTCACTGTTGCCAAGTACACGTCCTCAAGGGGTTGCTTTAATAATTTGATAAGAAAGACTTCCAATGGCATAGCAATTGTTTACACCAAACTGGATTTTTCTAAAGCACTTGAAAGAATGTAGTTTTGTAAGTCGGTGAGATACAGCCCCAGCAATCTGGTTTGTTGGGTCCTCTTGCTAAACTGCCTCCTTACTAGTCAATGACGGAGAGATGCTCCCTGCCAGGCCATGCTGGGATTTTCACCCCTTCCGAATTGGCAAGGTGTGAACTAACGATGTTTTCCTAGAGTTGGAAATTCATCCAAAAGTTGAAGAACCCTCTGGGAGCTTTTAAAAGACCTAACCCCTGAGAACATTAACCCCTCAGGCAGTCATGGGGCGGAGGGCGTCCTGGCCTCTCCCTTCCTCAATCACAGAAACGCTCTGCCTCTCCTGTGACTTACAGTTAACCCGCCTGTGACGGGGGCCGACAAGAACAACCTCGAGTACGCAGGGAGTGTGTTCACCCCATGTTTTGCCACCACCTTGACCTCAGCGACCCTGAACCAGCCGCTCTGGCTCAACCTGAACTATCCACTTCTGCCCGTGTTCACGAATCCCTCCACCTTCCCCCAGTACCAGGTGAGTGAGCGGATCCTGGGCCTGGCTCCCCGGTGGCCGTCCACGGAGGAGCCTTGGTTCAGGAAGCCTAGTTCACAAAGAGCCGTAGACTCATTAGTTAATTTTTTCATCGGGGCCACATCAGACCGACCACCCCGGTACACGTGTGCGCACATGCACGTGCATGTGCGTGTATATTTCTCATTTTCCTTTGTCTGAATTTCAGTTCACTCTGTGCCGTGTCTTCCAGAGCTTGGCTAAGTTTGGGCCTGTGAAGTACTTGGGCTCCCAGGAGAGGATGATAGCATAGTCCTTGTTTCCCACCACCTCCTTTACAGTTGGATGACATGCGTCCTAGGTTACTTGGGACAGTCCCAGTTTAGGTCTTTTGTCCCAGCATAATTATTAATTGCACCCCCTTTCACTCTCAAGTGTTCTGGTGCAGATGACAAATTATGTGGCCGTTTTATTTCAACTACAACCCGGCAATCTTAGCTTCTACCGGCTAAGATGGCTTGACACACATTCCTGGTCTTGGGCTCATAGCTAAGAGGGGCCAGACACAATGGGATGGAGAAACACTTGCAGGGTGGGAAATTTTACTCACAGACTTATTTATTCAGGGGAAGTGTAGTTTCTTTAGTTTGTCTGTTTAACTTAATCTCTCTCAAGAGCTGCCACCCACTGGGTAGATAGAAGAAAAAATCAAATAAATGTTCACTCTGGTTTAAACGATAGTCTAAACCAAGAGCTTAAATAGTCCCTTTGGGTCGGCTCGTTTCCTCCAGGAAAGGCACTCAGTGTCTAAGATTTCTCAGTGTTCTGTCTCCTCCGTGGCTCCTTTCCAGAATGGTGTGCAGGTGTATGAAAGGGCCAGGTTCCTGGGAACCTGCTACCCCAGCCTGGCCTGGCCAAGCCCGGAGAGGGCAGAGAGAAGGCAATTCACCTGAAAATCGACTCATCCTGTCTCTGTGCCCCTCCCCCTCCCCCCGATCCTCCGGTCCCACGTGTCACCTCCTCCTTTGCGACAGAGTGGCAAGCCTCACAGCTTAGACATCCTGCGCAGAAGGTGGATCTTCTCTGTCCCACGTAAAGCCCCTCTAAGCTGGCCCACCAGGCTCAGCCCCTGATTCTTAAACAGGAACTAAAGTAAAGGAGTTTAGCGTGGTCTCTCTTTTCTTCTGCAAAGTTTTGTTTTCAAGCCTTTTCTTGTTTGCCAAACAGAGCAAGTGGCCACACTCTCCTCACACCCCACCACTGAGGTGAGACGTCATAAGGAAGCACGATCCATGGGAAAATCCAAGTGCGTCCCTCCCGTGTCTATGATACGTTGTCCTGGCAGAGGTCTCGAGAGAAGTGCCCTGTCCACGTCCTCATTGATTCACCGACTCTTTCACTGATGTTCCTCCACCCTTGCTCACTCACTGTGCAGTCGTTTATCACCTAGTCCCTGATGCACTCATTTGTATTTATTTATTTCCTCATTCGTTTAAGTAATTAAAAAAAAAAAAACAAAAAACCTTGCTTCACACTGAGTATAGGCCTTGACTCAGGTGAGGTGATTCCAAGATGACTAGGAAGCTCGGCGCCCAGTACAAGTCAGGGACAAATCCAAAGCCAGCATGGTGTGCCCCCCACCCCTGAGAGAGAAACAACTGCATAATTGTATTTGGTGTAAACCGATTCACTCTCAAATGCACCCACAGGGCTCACCATGGAAAGCTAATTTGCAATGGTCTGTTTTGTACCGAGGAGCTAGTTTCTCTCTGCTACGTGAACTTCTTCTGACTTGACTTTTGGAGTGGGTGAGATTTGGACGTATTTTTCCAGCATGAAGTCCTTTGTCTTTAGAGATGCTGGTGTGTGCATCACAGGGCTGACTCTGAGCTTCCTGGGCCTCTGGGCAGAAGGGCCCTGGCTGGTAGGGCCCCTGGGTCCTGTGCAGCAGTTTAGACACTGAATAGGCCCAGGTGAAGTTGGCTGTACACATGGACACTCCCAGGTGGTCACAAGGGACAGGGTAATTTACCTTCTCCCAGGTCCTCATGGTCTCATAATGCCATCAGGCTTCAAGTCGGCTGATCAAGAGGCCTGATATGATAAAAAGAAAGCAGGTTTTAGAATCGTCAGACTTGGGTTTAAGGGAATTGCGTTGCTTCCAAGCTGTGTGGTCTTGGGCAAGTTAGTCAAATGCTCTGAGCCCTGGTCTCCTCACCTATGAAGTGGCCTCGTAATAATTACAGCAGCGGCAGCAAACACTTGAGTCAGTTGTCAGGTTAAGGGAGTCCATGCATGGGAAAGGGCTTTGTAAAATCTCAAGTATGATGTAGATATTGGTTATGATCACTTTTCAGCCCTGATCTTCCTAGGAAACAGTGTCAGGGAGCTCAGCAGACCTTGAGAAGGCACAGAGGAGAAATGGGGAACAGTCTATCCTAGCCTCTTTTCCTGCTCAGTGTGAAGAATAAAAATGAGGTCCCAAATGCAATTTACTCAGAGCTCCACTGTGGACGGACGCAGAGCTGTGGAAGACTCAGTCCCCAGCACACGGGAGCTCCGGGGGCTCCTGGGCTGCTTGACACAAAGGAACTCTGCTCCCAATTAGGGAGGGAGGGCACGTAGGAAGAGGCCGTGGCCTCAAGCAAAGAGGAATGAATGTGTGTTTACCCTTGCTTGTGATTTTACAGAATTGCAATTTGAACAACTAGAAATCTCCTTCAGGTCATACAGTGTGCCTCGTACTGAAGAATATAGCATCATCTCCTGAAAATCTGCCCCAGGACAGAGCAGGGACAGGCGGGCCATGGATCCTAGGGGTAGCCTCACCTAGGCGGGCGTGAGGAGGACGGCACCCTGGGGGAGTTGGCTGTGGAAAGCAGAGCTGAGCGCTGATGGGGAGGGAGTGAAGCAGAGGGGGGACACTTAGAACACGGCCTTGGAGCCCACTGGGGGCTGGGAACAGGCAGGGCGGCTCCATCCGGCTGACACCTCTGTCCCAGTTCAGGCCACGCCTGGGGTCACAGGCTGGTCGTGGTGGTGAGTGGGGCTGCCCCAGCAGCCGGGCTTGGAGAAAAGGCGAGCAGGTGCACTGGTTTCAGGTGAAGGGGTTGGTGGATGTGGGAAAGGCCCGGCCACGGTCAAGTGCAGGTGCACAGGAGGAGAGAGCAAGGAGGGCCCTGAAAGGATGTACTCTCTCGGGGACGTGGAGGATGGGCGCTGAGAGAGCTGGGGGCCTTCCCCAGGACCCCACATCAGGGATTCGGAGCCTTTTAGGAGGAGCCCGTGGGCTCCGAGGAAGTCGTCAAGGGCAGCATCAGATTGGCACAAGCCGAGCCCAGGGTGGAGGCAGCATCTCGGGGCATGGAATCTTCTGGAAAGACATGCGGTCTGAGGGGGGGGTTGGGGTTTTGAACTGCATCTTAGGGGGTTCTTAGGGGTAACTCTGGATTGGCAGATGGAAGCAGCCTGGGACTGGAGGGGTCATGGGCTGACCCCATCCACAGTGGCAGTTCTGCTGTGTGTGTGTGTGTGTGTGTGTGTGTGTGTGTGTGTGTGTGTGTACACATGGACACTTAAGGCCACCCCAGACAGAGTTGTGAATAAAGTTTCTACTTCCCGTCGGGCTGAGCTGCCAGGCAGCCTCTTCAAGTGGTGGGAGTAGCAGGGGCCGGGGGTGACAGTGAGAGATGGTGGCAGAATCCTTACTACGTGCTGCACTGTTCTAAGCCCTTTAGATGGAGTAACTCGTCTATCTTCACGTCAGTCTTCATCATCAGGTACAGACACAGGTGTGCGTGTGGGCAGGTAGAGGCACAGCAGCAGACCAAAACTAATACACCCAGGTTCATAGTTGCACATTTGTACACAGAAACACACAGCTGCAGACACAATGGAAGCACACGTGCAGATGTGCTTAAATAAGCATGGAGGCAAGCTGGCATGCACGTGCACACAGACGCACGCGGGTACTTCACGTCTTGGGGCAGGAATGGGGTTTGGGGAAAGGCACTTAGGAAAGGGGTATAGACAGCAACAAAGATAATCTGGCCACCTTCACAGGCTCTGCAGGCTTGAACACCCATAATTTTAGAGACAAGGGAAAAGGGGCTCCGAGAGGTGAAGTGACTTGCCCAAGGTCACACAAACACTAAGGGGCAGATCTGGAATTCAAGAGGCAGGCGGGTTCCTAAAGCTCTTGCCTTAAATATTCACCAAAAAGGCTGTGAATCCTGCTAACCAGGGGCTTCCTGTGTGCTGTGAGGCGTGCTGCTGGCTCGACCTGACTCCAGCTGGACTAGGCAGCTGGTGGGTCTGGCCAGTAGTGTGGTGGGACGGACTTGAAAGTGTCTGGAGGTCCAGGCAAGGGAGCTGGAAGCTGAGTTGAGTGGCTGCTGTTCTCTGGCTGGGAGCCCACCGCCCCACAGCACTGAGCCTCCCCCTTCTCTCCCCAGGGCCTGTACCCACAGCAGGCAGCCAGGATGCCCTACCAGCAGACCCTGCAACCCCAGCTGGGGTGTTACTCCCGACAGGTGAGTAGCTGACCTCCTCGCCTCTGTCTCAGCTCTGCAAAGGCCTTCAGGTCAGAAGGATGTCTGTTCCCTTGTCTTTGTCTAGCTGGTCACCAGCCACACTTTCCGGCCCATGCTTGACCCCAGAGTGCAGACAGAAACACCAGCATGCATGTGGACACAAACCAGTGTCCCCAGGTGATAATACCAGCTGGCACTTACAGAGCCCTTACTGTGTGCCAGGCCCTTCTCTAAGGGCCTTACCCGCATTAATTTAACCTTCAGAACTACCCTATAATCTACCTTATAGATTAGAGATGAGGAAACTGAGAGAGATTAAATAATTTGTCCAAAGTTATAAAGTTAACACATAAGTTAGCTTTTACTGTGGCAACAAATGGCCTCAATGTCTCAGAGGCTTCAGCAATAAAATATTTATTTTTTTACCCACGGGTCCGCAGGCTGGCTGAGCAGTACTGGGATTGGGTTCAGGCCTGTTTCACGTGTCCCCCTTTTGGGCCTGTGCTGAAGATACAGTCACTTTTGCTCCTGCCATGCTGGATGGCGGAAGGGCTGAGAAGAAACACCCAATGTGTCTGAGGGGCTCAGCTCAGAGCTGGGACATGGTAATGTACACCTGCCTTCCACGGGCCAAAGCAAATCACATGGCCTGCCCAGCATCAGTGGGGCTGGGAGTCATATCCCTTCCATGTCAGTTTGTCAGTTAAAATACCAGACACCTAGCTAAATTTAAATTTCAGATAAATGGTGAATAATGTTTTAGCAGAGCTATGTCCCAAATACTTCATGGACCATACTTATACTAAAAAAAAGAAAAACTTGCTGTTTTTCTGAAATTCAAATTTAACTGGGTGTTATATATTTTTGTTAGCTGAATCTGCACCCTCTACTCCCATGGATAGGTCGGGGGTCAATATCTACCTGACAGTAACACAATGGCAGATTGGGGGTTGACCTTGAGCCGCCTGGCTTCAGGGTCCACGTTCCCAATAACTGTGCCTTACTGCCTCATGTATACAGACACACAAAAATACGGTATCAAAATAAAGCAGCAGAGACAAAAATACAGACACAAACAAAGATGCAGTTATAGACATGCATGCCAAGCTGCATGCGTGTGGGCCCACGCACACACATGCAAAACACAAAACAACACTTCCAGAGGCTTTGAGGATCTAGGGGCAGGGATGGGGGCGTGAGGAAAGGAGCTGAGGACCGGCTACATTCTCAGGCTGGCCTTGCAACCCCACAATCAGGTGGACAGATCAAACCCACACTCAAACCCACAGACTCCTCCACCTCTCCTCCCTCCCCGGGGAGCCCTACCCTTTCTCTGCAAACTGCATCTCTGACCTCTGAAGGATGTTAGAATGTTCCAGAAGGTAGAGAAGGGCCCATAAGTGTACGTTACTTTCTTACGTGGGCCAGGACTGCTCTTTCAGCAGTAGGAGTTTTTGCGTCCTGCGATGAAGTTGAGATGAGGCAGTCAGGCTCACAGAATCTCAGTCTCATCCCCTCCACCCCACGAGCAGTGATCCCATCCACCTAGCTCCAAAGTGAATGCTTTTAGACAAAGTTATGTAAATGCATATATTTGAAGCAGTGATATAAAAACCTGGTACACAATTTTTAAAATCTTAGAGGCAATCACTGTGATCGGTTTCTTAGGTATCCTTCCAGTGATATCTATTTATACGAGCATTTTTATACAGATGTGGCACTCTGGGCACACTGCTCTATCATTGCTTTTGTCAGCAAAGAGGATTTCTTGGAGATGGTTCCAGAGCCCTATACCCAGCTCTGTTTTATGTGTTTTATCAGTGACATGTAGTTAGGATACAGTTTTGCATAAAGCTTGCATAAGCTCTAGGACCCGTATCTTCTCTTTCATGTCAGTTTCCTCCCAGGTGCAGGACTGTCCCCTCACTGTGAAAACCAGGGGGTTTCTTTTTCTGCCACGCTGACCCTCTGGTGTCTGTCTTGGGAGGTGCCTTCCTGGGGTCTCTCTGTGAGCCCTTGGCACTTTCTGACCTTCAGCTCACCCTCTTGGGGATTTGGTGCCCATGTCCAGTGTCACCAGATCCTACCTGTCCACTGGGGGAAAGATGGGGAGGGCCAGGAGGGAGGGGCTCAGGCTTCCAGAGGGAGCAGGCATAGCGGTGCAGTCCAGGGCCGTGGGCTCTGGGCTTGCCACACTGGGGATTCCAACAAAACTCAGACGCTTGGAACACTTACTGAGCAAGTTGCTTAACTTCTCTGAACCTGTTTCCTCATCTCTAGAATGGGGATCCTAATGGTCCTACCTCACAGGGCTGTTTGGACTTTAAATGAGAGAATCCACATGAAGGGCCTGGCACACCCTTGTTATCACTTAATAAGCGCTAACCTTTGTCATCTTTTTAAATCAGATAAGGGTGTGCAGGGTGAGAAAGGGCAGTCAGTACGCCCAACCCCTGAGCAGCTTGGACTACAGACTTGCTATTAAAGTGGAAATCCAGAAATTTCCCGAGTTTTGACCAAAACACACAGGAGGATGGGTGTCAGCTCCACACAAGACATTTGGAGCTGTCACTAGTGGAATACAGTGCTCGTGATGTAATGAGCTCCCTGTCATTTTAGATATTCAAGCTGACACTTAGCAGTCTCTTCTTTCCTCCCTCCTCCTCTCTCTCCCTCTTTCTTGCACTTATCCATTTAACATATATTTATCGAGCAGCTACTGTGTGACAGGCACCGTCTCAGGGCCAAGGATAAATCAGTAAATAAGACAGGTGGGCTTCCTGCCTCATCAGGGGCAACATAGGATGAGCCCTGCTTCTTGGTGGGGGTCTGATCCAGGTGGTCTCAAACCCAACGAGTTCCTACTTTTCTTAGGGTTTGAGCTCAATTGCAGTGCCCCCATTTGGCCTTTCTCCTCACTCACACCGCCCAGTACCATGACCACCAGCCACGTTTGGCTATTTACATTGAAATCAAAACGAAGTAAAATTTGAAATTCAGTCCCACTAGCCGCGTTTCAAGCGCTCAATAGCACACTGTGTCTGGTGGCTACCATATTGGGTGGTACAGACCCAGAAGATCTCCATCACCCGTCACAGGAATTTCCACTGGGCAGAGCTGTCTTGGACTTGGGGTCTGTTGAGGTCCTGAGCTAGAAGCCAGGGATGTATACATCCCAACAGCCTTTACTGAGATGGTACAAGACTTAAAAATGAACCAGGGGCTTTTGAGATGGTTATTGGCTGAGGGTAAGGCAGGGGACAGAGAAGAGAATGGAAATAATGGAAATAATATTCCTTTGCTATTTATTATGTGCCAGTCTCTCTACTTATTTCAGCTGACTCAGTCCCCATACAATGGAGGTAGCATTTGCCCATTTTATGGATAAGGAAACTGAGACCCAGATAAATTAAATAACTTACCAGTCTCACATATAGAAGCTGAGCCCTGTGCTTCTTCCCCGTCCAACACATTGCCTTCTATGCACCCCACAGTGACTGAGGGGCACAGGGGCTGAGGGGTGGGGCCTCGGGTTAGGGTCAGGGCTGGGGGACTGTGACGTTTAGTGGCAGCGGGCTCTGCTGGACCTCTGTCCTCTCCTCCAGCCCCTGTCTCCTCTCTGCCATGCAGGTGATGCCGTACAACAACCCACAGCAGACGGGACAGCAGAGCTTCCACTCTTCCTACAACCCCCTGCTGAGCTACATCCCCTTCGTCCAGTCCAGCTATCCGTACCCTCAGAGGACACCTCAGAAGCTGGCCAGAAATCCCCGAGACCCTTCCCCCATGGCAGGAGATGGACTGCAGTACCCCTTCCCCGCGTATGGGTGAGTCCTCAGCCCACACTGGAAATTCACCTCGTATCCCGAAAGCTGCTGGAGAGGAGAGGTGGGCGCGCTGGGCCTCACTGCTGCTCTCTTGGTACATATGTTCCTTGGCTGTGGGGAGGGCAGACCCTGTGCCTTGCGGGTCCCGGGTGGAGCTGATGTGGAGGTGAGCCTGATCTGGGCCTGGAGGAGGGCCCTTTGGCAGGCCCAGTCGGGGCTGGGGTCCTCAGCTTGGTGCGGAAATACAGCTGCATGGCCAGTAGGGGATGAGCGCACCACACATAGCAGGTGACAGGTAGTGGAGCGGGACGCATACGCCTTTCCCCACCTGCCTGGTTTCCAGCAGGCCACGGCCAGGTAATCTTACAGCTCTTTCCCCCACTTACTGCCTCCTGAGCTCCTTGCCAGGCTAATCCCTCCAACAGCCCAGTGAGTTCGCAACCGGCCCTGCTGAAGGGCCTCTCACTGCGTATCAGGCTGCTTACACTTTTCCCCCAAAATACCCCAAACAGCAGAGGAGAGGAGCTTAGCAGCCAACAGCCAACACAGACTCAACGTTTTAGCTGACAGTTCCATACAAACTTTTCATGCCTGTCAGTAAGGAATTGGTGTTTGTTGTTTTAACGTAACAACGCGCAGCTGCTCATTCCCACCCACCAAACCTTCACTGCTGTTGCTCTGCAAGGCGGGTGGTGCCGGGTCAGCCCTGAGAATCCAGGTGTCCCAGGCGCATCCCGGGGAACGTGTGCTCCAGCTTGAGAACCTCCCTTTACAGGATTAGGACCAAACTCCCCAACCTGACATAGATTCCCTTCCTCCCCATCACAGCCCCCTCACTGTAGTGTCAGCCGGGTGTCCTGGACTCGGACCCTTTCAATCAGTGTTTCCCATGAATGTCCTGATAGAGGGATAAATGCTGGAAAGAGGTTTCCATAGTCAGATCTGTTTGGGAAAAGAAAGGTAGAAACAAAGATAAACAGATTTCTTAACTGTTGGAATTTGCAGATTATTTCATTTACTAGGGTTCATGGAGAACATTCAAGAAGCTGGTCGATAGTGTCATTTGAATATAAAACCCATGACCCCTTATTTCTTTTTTTCTCTTTTTCTTTCCCTTCCTCCCTCCCTCCCTCCCTCCCTTCTTTCCTTCCTTCCTTCCCTCCCTCCCTCCCTTTCTTCTTTCCTTCCTTCCTTCCCTCCCTCCCTCCCTTCCTCCCTCCCTCCCTCCTTCCTCTCCTTTTTCCCCTTTTCTTGTAGAGCATATCATGGTGTGTTCCGCCAATGCAGCCTGGAAAGCGCTGCGTCAGTTCACATAGTTACGGTGAATTTAGCCTGTGGGGCACTGTCCATGAATAGGACATGGTTCATCCCTTCAGAGATGAGAGTGGATGAGAGGGGACACAATGATGTTAATGCCGTGACAAAGTGAAGGCCATCCAAGTGTCCCGAGGACAGAGGGAGGATCCCTGCTGGGTGCACAATGAGGGCTGCAGGATGGGGAGGGTCCAGTGAGCAGCGACTGGGGGAATTAGGCCCTCAGGTGGGAAGGTGCGTGGTGGGCTTGAGGCCTGCAGAATAAGGGCATCTGGTTGAGGTATTAGATTTATCCCTGAACAAGGTGGAAAATAGGAAAAGGGAGGCTGGACTTGGATTATTAAAGGCTCTGATTGGTAGGCCTGGGGACTCAATGCGGATTTGTGAACGTTGCAGTGAATTGATGGGCCGGAGGGGAGAGAAACAGGAGGGAGGAGAGGGCGTAGTCTGGAGGTGACTGCAGGGTCTGTAAGAGAGGTTCTCACCTCCCCGGAGGTGAGAGTAGATGAGACTGCAGAGGGAAGACAGCCTACCTGCAGGCCAGCAGACGTGCCCCTTGCACGCTGTGACTCTGGGCTCCAGGGAAGAGAGAGTTACTGCAGAAGCCAGAGCCTGCTGTCCTTGGGAGGCAGTGTGGTCCCAAGTTCTCACCACTCAGCGGTCAGGGAAGCACTGATTGGGAACAGTGAGAGCCGAGGGTTGGGACCTGGTCTCTGGCTGTCTTCAGAGGGGCAGGAGAGGAAAAGGAGTGAGCAGGAGACTGAGGAAGGAGCAGCCTTAGAAGTGGGAGAGAGCCTGCAGCCAGCTGGGGACACCGTGGGCAAAGGAGGAGAGTGACGGGGAGTAGCGGCAGTCAGCGCAGTGGAATGGTGGCCTGAGAGGGTGGAAAGACCAGGTAAGTGAGGTCGGAAAAAACGAGGCGAGGAGTGCAGGTCCGTGTCCCCCAAAGGGACAATTCGTTCATTCAAAAAACGTTTGTTGCATCTTCTGTGTGCCCGGCACTGCTCTCGGCACTGGTTACTGGAGTGAACAAGACAAAGTGTTTACTTCCGTCATTCCAGGAGGAGAACTAGACAATACGGAAGTAAAGAAGCGTCATACGTGTCAGGTGCAAGGGATAAGCGGGGAGGGAGTAAGGGACCTCTCTGCAGCCGAGATCTGAATAAAACGAGAGGATGAGCCGTGTGTATATATGGGTGATGAGCAGTCTGGGCAGAAAGAATTGGAAGTGCAGTGGCCGCGAGGTGGGAAATGTAGCTGGGGCACGATGAGTGGAGGAGGGAGAGCGGGCAGAATTGAAATCGGAGAGGTGGCAGGGCCTGGGAGGCGAGGGAAGGAAGAGCAGCGGGAGGCCATGAATGTCCTAATGCTCTGTGTAAGGAAGATGGTGTTGATCGACATACGAAGAGTAGGCTGGCTGGTGAGAGCTGATGGAGGGGACCAGGATGGGAGCCTTTTTAGCCAGCCAAGCAAGAGGTGCTGGTGGCGTAGACTAGGGCAGTGACCATGGGGAGGAGGTAAGAGAAAAGATGTGGAGCATTTATTTGCTTGGTAGAATTGATGGGAATTGACAATGGCTGGACGTGGAATGAGGAAAAGAGGGGAGTCAAGCGTGATTCCTAGGTTTTGGACTTGAGTGTCCAGAGGATTGGCAGTGCCAAAATTCTAGGGTCCAGATCACGATAACAAGGCTTTGTTGATCAGGAGTTTGGTTTTGCTTATGTGAAATTTGAGACGCCCGTTAGACACTTGCGTGGAGCATTTGATAGGCAGGTGGATGTCTGAGTCTGGGGCTCGGGGGAGAAGTGGTGGCTGATAATATAAATTGGGGAGTCATTAGCATATAAATGCTATTTAAAGGCGTGGGATGGGATGAGATCGCCCGGGAGCACATGTACATAGATCTCCAACATGGGTCTCCAGCATGTAGAGGGGTTGGGGAGATGGGGAGGCACCAGCAAAGGATCTAAAGGGTGGGAGGAAAAGCAGGAGAGTGTGGAGTCAGGGAGCCAGGAGGAGAGAGGGAGGATGACGGTATGGCAGGAAAACCTGGGCACTGTAGGATGGAATGTAGGCAGCACTGGGCACAGGGGTGGAGTTGAGGTTTACCAGCTGTGCTGGATGGAACAAGGTCCAGGAGAGGCTGCCTGGGTCAGGGAGGGGTACAAGGGCGTAGGTGGAGAGTTTAGTCTGGGAGACCAGGGGCCTCAGTGCTTCCTCTGGGTCAGGAACCAAGAGACTAAACTGTATGAGGTGGGAGAGGAAGGAGTCGGTGGCCTCCGTGTTCTCAGGAAAGGAGGAGGGGCCCCTTCCTGCCCTCTGCCAAGTCCGTTTGCATACATCCATCAGGGCAGGATAACAATACCATGTATCTTCCAAAGAACAATAAGTCTGAGAGTTAAAAAGCACACAAATGATAATTACACTGGAATTATTACTGGACATGTAGAAACTGTCCCAGGCAAACCAGGACCGTTCACCATGCTCGTGAGGCAGGTTAAGCCCCTCTTCTTCCTCCAGGAAGCCTTCCTGGATAACTATAGTCCACATGGATTACCTCTCTTCCTGGCCCTCTAGTTTACATCCTGTCTAGACCATGCCCTTGGCAGTTGATCTGATCAGAATTTCTCCTCATGAAGGGCTCAGATGTGTGGGGCGTGGCAATCAGATACAAGGTGTGTCATGAGTAATTTGTAACCGGTAATTATTAAATACCCGAGTATGGGTTACAGCCTTTATTTTATAAATCAGAGTAGAATTCAGAGTGTCCTTATGATAACATCACTTTTAATCATTTCTTTTCCAATATGATTTTTGAAAAAGAGAAAAAGAGGTGGGGTTACCACAGACATTAATTGCTTATCGGGCACCTACCTGGTGCCAGGTCCTGGCCTGAGTGCTGAGTGTCAAATGGTGAACAGTCCAGACAGTGTCCCTGCTCTCATGAAATTTATTTTTGTGAGAAGGGACTCAAACAACCCAAAGCCTCGCTTGTCCCTGGCTGCTCACAGCGAGCAACAGATACACATACCAGCTGAGGCATTACAAATTAATGCACTGGTTTGTTCCCATCGCTTCTTCCCCTCCTCCCCTTTTTTTGTTTCATCAATTCATGGGAGGGCGCCACGAATGTGAGCATCTTCTGTAATCTGCTTCCGCCCAGGTGAAAAGTGACTGAGAATCCCTGGATTAGACTATATCTAGCTATCTGCTCTGCCGCAATTTGTCTTGAGCTCTGTTCCATTCATTCAGAGTATCCTAGCAGATGGGGAAAGAAATTGCAGTAGGATCCCAAGTGTGAGTAAATGATTCCATCTGGAGAGGTTGGGGAAGGCTGCACAGAGGAGACGGCTTTTGAACTCTCTTTTGAAGTATGAATTAGCAGTGTGCCAGGGAGAAAAAGCAGATGGGTGTGTTTTCCTGCTCTCGGAGGGTGAGGCCCAAGTCTTCTCGGCACTTCCTTCCCTGAGGGTCTAGCAGAGTCCCAGGCAGTCAGGGATGCCTCAGTGCTTACTTGCCAGATTGGTGTGAAATGCAGGGTCTGATCTAGCTTGGTGCTGAGAAGGGGATCAGGAACCCTGGGATTGTCCGGACTCTGAGATCTCACCCTAGGACGTGGCCATGAGTTCTCTGATGTTGTGGAATTTCCTGAGGGACACACAGGGTCCTCTAAGGCAGGTAGAGGGGCTACAGGCCCACAGGTAAGGTGCTTAGATCCAGACAGGCTCCTTAGTCTTTGGTCTTGGATATGGAGAGAGCATAGGCTGGGTGGAAATAGCCCCTACAGGCTGCCAGGGCCTTCCTGACCTAAGGAAGTGGCAGAAGAAACTCTTTATTGTCCTCCAGTTGTATCATTTCAATATTTTATTTTCCCAGAGCCAAAACTTTTTACATTATTGCTAAAGCTTTCAGCTTCCAAGCCTGTCATGATCTTCCCAGTCTTTGACAGCCCCAAAATTAATATACTACTTTCCCTAATATCTCTGCCGACATCAGGAGTTCTATCACAACGTCATTTTCTTTCTCCTCCAGGTTCGGCTCGACATCCGGTGGGCCCCTGATGAACAGCCCCTATTTTCCCTCTAGTGGGAATGGCATACATTTTTAGATCTCCTTCTCATCTCCCTCCTCCTACCTTAGCCCTTGGAGCAGGGCTAAGGGCTCTGGAATTCTGGATTCTGCAGCAGCTTGGTATGAAGTTTGGAAAGCCAAGGTTCCGACCAGGTCACAGACAGAAAACAGCAAGGCCAGGCGCATCCATGGACCAACACTCACACACACACACACACACACTCTCTCACACACACACACACACACACACACACACACAGCTAGCCTTCACACACAGCACAGACTGCACACACACCCCTCAGATTCATACTCACTTGCTCGTCCACATATGCATCTGTATTTAGCTAGCATGAGTGATTTTTGTTTTTGCTGTTGTTGGTAAAATAGACGTAAGACACTTAATTTAGAAAGTTTGTATTTTCTGATAAAAGTATGAGCTGCTTGAAATGAAGTGTGCCTGTTACTTTCTGTAATGTTCTGCGTGATCTTCACTGCTCCTTTTTCCCCCATGAGGCTCAAAGTTTACTGAGGACATGAAGAGACACCACGGGCTACAGTCCTCCAAGTGCTGCTCTGTAAATAAGGGATCCCAGGGGTTATACACTTGAGGGCTGATCTCTTCTACTCTGTGATCCACTCACTTCTCAATAGCCCAGTTTATGCATCTCTGGAATTGATGTAAAGGAAGTGCATCCTGCTCTGCCCTATCCAGGTGGCGGTTACAGAAACAGTCTCTCTTGGACATGAGACGGGAAAAAGTGACCTGAAAATCAATTCTAAAAATAATCCTGAATGTGATAGACTATAGCCAGTCATTGTAGATCAATGCCAAGCTAGAGGTCAATCTCAGAACTGCCCCCAATGGCACTGTCCCTGGATCATTCTCAATCAGCTTTTATCAGTGACTTTAATGAGGACATTGAGAGCATCTTGATCACATTAATGGAGGACACAAATCTGGGAAGAGGAGATGGCCTGAGTCAGTGATACACAAATACCGTAATTCTCCTACACCCATGGCAGGCATCATTAAGCAGCTGATCCCCTGAGCCTGGACAAAGTCACAGAATCATTCTCCCTATGGTGGTCCCGGCAGCCATCACTGATCAGGGACAGTCTATGAAATGAAACTCACGTGCAATCCTCTGGCAAACAATCATAAGATGAAATTAAACAGAGGTTTAATGTAAGGACCTCCTCTTGGGTCTAAAAAATGAGCCATGCACATACAGATGGACCAACACTGTCAGTTCTAAGTTGCTGTATTACCAGTCCTGTTACTCACATGGAAGCTCGGGCCCACCCTGGCTGAGGCCAGTGACGGCTAGGTCTGGGGAACGTTAGCAGCCCCGTCCTGATTGCAGTGAGAGGCTAGGGCTCTGTACGTCACCAGTGTCTTGGGATGAGCTCAAGTCCAGGGCTCACGAGAGCATTTCTCTTGCCTTCACAGTGTGACACAATTGGCCTTTCTTCCTGGGTCCCTGGAAACCAGTTTCTCTCCCAAGTTCTCTTAGGACTTATGCCTTCTCCTTTCTCCATCGTCTAAGATTTCCCCCTGAGTTCTTCAGCCCCTTCCCCCAAGGCTCACCCCACTTCTAGCACATCGTGTTTCTTGTTGATATCCTCGGTTAACAGTCTAGACTCTCCACTGACTGAGAGACACTGGTTAGAAGTTCTCACCAATGCAGGAGCTCTTTTGTTCCCCAAAGGGTTTCCTCACATTGTACCTCTAGGTATTAACCCAGGCTGGGCCATAGTGAACCACCCTCTCTGGATCTCAGAGTGCTTGGGGGCAGGAGAGAATAAGGGAGTTGCCCTTGGCCAGACAAGGGATCTTAGCCACTTTCCAGCTCTGATGTTGGGCAGAGAATTTAACCTCTCTGAACCTCAGTTCTACTAATGGTAATGTTAATAGTTCTGAGGATTAAAGGATAATGTAGTCTTAATAGAGGCTTAATGTGTACTTCATGTACACTTGTGGTTTCAAGATGGTGAAGATGTTTCTGTCCCTTTTCTCTTGAAATTTACCCCCAAGTAAGAAGGAGAGTAAAAACATCTATACGGGGCTTCCCTGGTGGCGCAGTGGTTGAGAGTCCGCCTGCTGATGCAGGGGACGCGGGTTCGTGTCCCGGTCCGGGAAGATCCAACACGCTGCGGAGCGGCTGGGCCCGTGAGCCATGGCTGCTGAGCCTGCGCGTCTGGAGCCTGTGCTCCGCAATGGGAGAGGCCACAACAGTGAGAGGCCCGCGTACCGCAAAAAAAAAAACAAAAACAAAACATCTATACGAACTCCATTCTCAATGAAATTAGGAGAAGCCAGCAATTTCATCTGCTACATAAAAGGGCAGAAGTGTGGTGGAGGAATGGTAACGCCTTAGCAGAGGAGGGGAAGATCACGTTGAAATGTCTGCCAATCAACAAGAAGCAAACCATTTTCCCCTGCAGAGCCTGAAGTTCTCAGGGGGTGCTGGATGCTGAGGATGGAAGATGGGACTGAAGAGAGATGAAAGCAAGGGGCTGTTATGAGAAGTAGCTCCTATCCTGGCCCCACAAAGCCAGGGGCCACAGACAGTTCTATAGGAGATAGGAGGTACTTTCTCTGGAGAAACATACAGACCATGCATAAGGATTGTGGAGATGAGGGTACTGATGGAAAATGGGCATTAAGTGAAATACACATCCACACCCAAGGCCAGCAGCTAGACTTTACACAAGAGGCAGGAATTTGGAGGGTTCGCTGAAGAAAATGAGACGCCCCAAAGGCACTTGGAGGTACCAATGAAAATTACCCTACGATTATGCCCTTTCACAAAGAGCTTCCAATCAACTTTTAAAGACTTAATGTTTAATGGAAATGGACAATCTCCAACAAGAAAGACACAGATCAAAACAGAGGTAAGGGAGTTCGATGGTTGCCTAATGGTTAGGATTCTGGACTTTCACTGCTGTGGCCTGGGTTCAGTCCCTGGCCAGGGAACTGAGATCCTGCAAAGCCCCGCAGCGTGGCCAAAAAACAAAAACAGAAAACAAACGTTAAAAAGAACTAAAAAGAGCGTAACATTCTCAGGGAGCTAAGAGAAGCCACTTTATTTTAAAAATAAGACAATATGCCTTATGATTATTTTTAAAAATCAGAACAGAAAAGTGCTTTTGAAATTAAACAGTGATAGCTGATTTAGTTTTTTTCAGTGGAAAGGGTTGGAAGCTAACATCAAAGAGATCTTCTAGAAAGGAGAATTTTAAAAAGACACAGAGATGGATTATAGGAGATAAAAGGTAAGAAAATGAGAAGCTCAGTCCAGGAGGCCAAATATCTGGCTAATAGGAGTTCTATGCAGAACAGTGAAAAGAGAGGGGAGGGAAGTATCAATAGAAAAACGTAAGAAAATTCCCCAGATTGAGTGGTCCAGACCAGTGCTCAGAGAAATGAATGAAAAAGATCTCCATCAAGGTATATCATTATGAAATTACAGCGTATCAGGGATAAAGGCAAGATTCTAAGGTTTTCAGAAAATCCCACTCAGATACAAGTGTTCATGAATGAGAATGGCATTAGATTTCTCAACAGTAACATTGGAACCTAGAAGATCCTGGGACAAAGCTGTCACAGCTTTGAGTGGAAATGGCTTTTAATGGAAAATTCAAAAACTAAACTCTTATCTGTGAAGGTAGAATGAAGATGTTTTCAGATGTGCAGAGTCTCAAAAAATTTGCCTCCTTTCTCAGGAAGCTCTGTGCCCCATGAAGACAAGAGGGTAAACCAAGACAGAAGACATGGAATATAGAAAATAGATATCATCAGTTGGGGGGAGGCCGAGGAAACTCTTGGGGTGATGAGAAAAGATCTTAGCTCAAGAACCATGAAGCAAAGCCTGAAAAGCCACGACCACCACGAGCCCAGAGTAAAGCAGGAATTTGGAGACCTCAGATAGGAGGTGTCTGGGGGCGGGGGGTGGGGAGCGGCTAAAGAAAAAGAAAATGATAGATTATTCTGACAGAGTTGACTGTGTGGAAAACTGTGTTGAGAAGTGTTTTATAGTGGTCGGTGGGGGAGGGAAGATTTAGCTATAAATTCAAATAAGAAATGAAACAATTGTTATTAACTTGGCAGTGAACAATATTTATGTGATCATAATAGTAAAAAGCCTAAATATGGATTTAACCAAAATTAGTGTGATAACTATAGTGGGAAGATGGAGGTGAAGAAAGGGATATGAATAGAGCTAAACTCCTTTTATCATAATAGAAAATCAGTAGATGAAATCCCAAATGGATGATTTGAGAGATAGCAGAATTCCCATAATTATCTGGAATTCTGGAGGTTAATCCCAGAGTAAAAGAGCCAAGAAAGTTGAAAGAGTTATTATCTATGAGAAGCAAGGTTGGTGTGTGAGGGATGGAGGTGTGGGGTTCGCTGCCTTGTTTATGACTCTTTAGCACTATTTGGCTTTTTTTTTTTTGAAGTACAGTTGACTTACAATATTGTGCCAGTCTCTGCTGTACAACAAAGTGACTCAGTTATACACATATAGACATTCTTTTTTTTAACATTCTTTTTCATTATGGTTTATCACAGGATATTGAATATAGTTCCCTGTGCTCTACAGTAGGACCTTGTCATTTATCCATCCTATATAAGTTTGCATCTGCTAATCCCAAACTCCCAGTCCTTCCCTCCCCTACCTGCCTCCCCCTTGGCAACCACAAACCTGATCTCTATGTCTGTGATTTTGTTTCTGTTTTGCAGACAGGTTCATTTGTGCTATACTTTAGATTCCACACGAGTGATACGGTATTTGTCTTTCTCTTTCTGACTTACTGCACTTAGTATGATAATCTCTAGTTACATCCATTTTGCTGCAAATAGCTTAATTTCATTCTTTTTTATGGCTGAGTAGTATTCCATTGTATATATGTACCACATCTTCTTTATCCATTCACCTGTGGATGGACATTTAGGTTGTTTCCATGTTTTGGCTATTGTGAATAGCACTATTTGGCTTTGAAAATGTGTGTGTATTACTTTAATAAAAATAAGCATTCATTTTAAAAATGAGAAAGGGCATGCAGAACACCATCTAGTATGGTGCCTGGCACATAGCGGGTGTCAAAAATGTTTGTTGAACTGTACTGAGCTGTATTCGGACACAGCTGGAGCTCACTGCCCAAGCCCCTGTCCCGGGATGTCTAAGAATCAGACTCTCAGAAGCCTCTATGGATTTTTTTCCCTAAGAAATTCCTTAGGAGGAAACTTAAGGGAGGGCTGGAGCTAAAGCCCCAAATCTTTTCAACACGTTGCACTTCCTGACTCTGTTCACCTCTCAGAGAATTCCAGAAACAGATAGAGGGTGGTGGGCACTGGGACTCAGAACTGGGATCTTGAAGCCTGGGAAGGGATTGAAAATCCCCATCTCTTCTCTGTGTTCCTTCCAACCAGCTCTCCCCTCCATTCAGCACACTCGCATTGGAACTCCTTCTTAGAGATACAGTAATGAGCAAGACAGACATAGCGCCTGCATTTTATGCTGAGACGTTAACTCATAGTTACTATGAAGGGTGAATTTATTAAGGGGATATGTGAGAGCAGGACACCCACCCCAGTTCAGACTGTCAGATGAATGACATCTGCTCTTTTAACTTCCCTGGACTATGAAGCTAATTCTCATCTGATATGTTATCAAGTCCCACCCCCCACCCCCAGTCTCTTTCCTCAGAACATACTTTATTTGCAAATCTTAAAACTAATGATAGTCTATGCGTGGTTTAAGTGACAAAACTAAGGAGTAGCAAAATTTTGGGTCCCAGAAATACTTAATAAAATAAAAGCAGCTACTAGTCATCGAGCACTTATGCTGGAACAGGCACTGTGCTGTAAACATCACCTTTATTATCTAATGTAGGGGCAGGACAGGAATAAAGATGCAAACGTAGAGAATGGATTTGAGGACACAGGAAGGGGGAAGGGTAAGCTGGGACGAAGTGAGGGAGTGGCATGGACTTTATATATATATATATATATATATATATATATATATATATATATATATATATATATATACTACCAAATGTAAAATAGATAGCTAGTGGGAAGCAGCCGCATAGCGCAGGGAGATCAGCTCGGGGCTTTGTGACCACCTAGAGGGGTGGGATAGGGAGACGCAAGAGGGAGGAGTTGTGGGGATATATGTATATGGATGGCTGATTCATTTTGTTATAAAGCAGAAACTAACACACCATTGTAAAGCAGTTATACTCCAATAAAGATGTTAAAAAAATAATAACATTCATAATAATCCTGTGAGATATATATATATATATATATATATATATATATATATATTTATTACACATGCAGAAACTAAGGTTCAGAGTGATTAAGTAACTTATTTAAGGTCAGGTGGTAAGTGACTCAAAATCAATATTCTTACCCCTTTTTCCTCCCACTTCCCTGTTTCTAGTAACACGGCCCAGAGTGAATGAACTTTGTTGAAACACACGTCACATGGTTAATGACTATTAAGTTTTCAGGCGACTAAGACCTCTAGGTCATTTTTCCAGCATTAAGCCACAGTGGAAGAAGTGGGAGGGGAAGTAGCCCTACAGAAAATGGGTGTCATCTGGAGCAACTCCTCCCGGACTTCAAGTTCTCCTCCAAGGCTCCCTCCTTCAGTTCTGTGTTGTTCATTCCTCACTATGACAGGGATTTCCAGTTGGCATCAAATATACATTTCTCCCTTTCCCCCCTTGTAATAGAACTCCCCTTTTCAGATTGGCACGTGACCACCCAGAATAGGCTACCTAGTTCTGGCCAGATGGGATGTAGGCAGAAGTGTTATGTGTGATTTCTGGAGATTGGAGCTACATTATGAAGTTGGTGGAGCAAACAAGAGAGAAAGCTGAGCCTCTGGTGACCATGGTGGTGCCAGGCCAGCCCCGGAGTTCCTGTCGCTGGACTTTGTTGACATGAGAGGAAAGTAAACGCCTTTGAAAAGCTACTGTTATTTTGGGTTTCTTTCACACATAACCAAACCTAATCCTATGTGACATGCTCAAAAATGAAATAACACCATTCCTTCAAGAAGACCTTCTTCTTTCTACTACTAGACGTTCTTGAGATTCGCTAACATCATCCTTCCATCTACCAATCCATTTATCCATCCATCCATTCATCATTCCTCATCCATCCACCCATCCATATTTCCATTTATTCATCACTTAGTAGACACTTATTGAATGCCTCTCTTGCACCAGGCATTGGATTAAGTCCTGAGTTACATAGTTGGACAATCTTATTCTCTGCCCTCACAGAGCTGCCTATAAAGAAAAGCTTTCAACAAGGAAGGTTTTCCTTCCATAACCATAGTGCCCAGCTGCTACTGAAAGAAAAGGAAAAAATTGGCTTAGTGGACTCAGTCTCACCCATGAAACATATTTACCACTCGCTTCACTTTACAGGGAGAGAAATAGGCCCAGAGAATGCAAGAGTGGCCTATCTACTTTGGGGGGATTGCATCTTTCTGTCAAATGAAAGGGGCCAAGTTCCCATTCTCAGTCAGGAGGAGACAGAACCACATTACTTACTTTAACAGAAATAATTTAATATAAATAAATCATTGTTAAATCTATATTGAAAAACTGAAAGGGGAAAAAAAAATTCCAAGGGTAACACAGAAGTAGCAACTGCAAAAAGCTACCATCCAAAGAGAAGAGGGTGGAATTATTAAAATGTAGAGGCCTGGAGGAGGAGCCTCGAGGAGCTGAAACTCAGACACGAGGATCTGGGGAACAGGAACTGTTTTATTGGTGTTGGTGTCTCTGGGCCCAGAAAAGGTGCTCCATGGGGGTAGCAGCCCAGACCTTTAAGAAGGAAGCATCAGACTACTGGTGTTGATATTCTAAGAAGGCACAGTGAGACTGGTTCTGCAAGTATTGGAAAAATAGTAAACTGACTGCAATCGCTGCTATTGAACAAAATTGTCATTGCTACAGAGATGCTGATCAGAATAGGAGCCAAACAGGCATGAACAAGTCCCTTCTTCCTCCTCCAGCCTTGGGTCTCCCTCCAGTGCCCCTTCTTGACAGAGCCAAACAGAGATCCAGCAGGCAAAGCAGAAATGTGGTTTGCAGAGTTTAAGGATTATTAGGAGTGGATTTGAAGCCAAGTAATGAAGGCCTAATAACTGGTACACACCTCCTGTTATGGACTGAATGTTTGTGTAACCACCCAATCCATATGTTGAATCCCTAGTCTTCAATGTGAAGGTATTTGGAGATGAGGCCTTTGGGAGGTAATTAGGGTTAGATGCGATCAAGAGGGTGGGGCTCTCATGTTGGGATTAGTGCCCTTAAAAGAAGAGACATCAGAGAGCTGGCTCTTCCTCTCCACATGCACACAAAAAAGAGGTCACGTGGTCATATGGCCAGATGGTGGCCCCCTACAAGACAGGAGAAGAGGCCTCAGAATGAAACCTACTTGGCTGGCACCTTGACCTTGGAGGTCCCTGACTCTAGAACCATGAGAAATAAATTTCTGTTGTTCAAGCCACCTAGTTTATGATTATTTGTTATGGCAGCCCCAGCAGACTAAGACATTCTGCAGTGACCTTGACATGGAAACTTTTCAAGGTTGGTGAAATGCTCTGAAGTTGTCAAATATGGAAGTGAGCCCATCAAGAGTTATCTTCTGAGACTCACCTCAACCAGTTCTGCAGCACCCCAAGTCTTAGAGAAGAATGTGAAGGTCATCCCAGAGATTAAGCTTCCTTGGACAAGACATTTTTGCACAACGTTTCTCCAAATCTTCATTCTTCAGAAATCACCCGTTGTCCTTCAGGAATCACCCCAGGAGGCAGGGGGGTTGGTTGGGGGTTGATCAGGAACTATTAATCAACAGTCAAGTCGTCTTCTTTCTGCTTCATAAAGTCTCAAGGCTTAGCTTTAGCAGTTTATTAAATTACCAGAACGCCAAGAAAAATAGCTTTAATAACACATTTCTGTCTATGTATTATTTTTTTATAAGCCAGAGTGGAGAATAAAAAGGCTCCCTACCATTTAAAAGAGCATTTTTAAAATTAAAATGAGCATGTTAGAGGGATTATTTTTTAACTCAAAAAATAAGTCATTGATTCAGGATGTGATTACTCTTAGCCGAAATTTTATAGCTAAATCTTTGTTTGGTGTAAAGGAAGGAGGAGAAATGGTTTTCCTTGAGAGGTTTAAAAGTATATTCCTTAGAACAGGTGGATGGGCAGTTCACTTTGTCCTCTAGTGTGGTTTAGTGTTACAAACACTGGTTTCAAGAATTATGATGTTAAAGAAGTTGAGATGGAATTGCCATCTAGGGGACCAGCTGGTCACCCAAATGGGGTCTCATGAGGGGCACAGCTATGGTGAAGAGCCCACAGTTCAGACTCTGATTCTGAGCTTTGCAAATTCAAGAACGTTATCAGGGCCCTTATATCTGACCAAATTCCTAGGTTGATGTATAAACCCAACTAAAATTTATTTCTAATGAGACACCCCTCAGTAATTTTTGACAATCACTTACTGAGCTCCAGATATGAGACAGGCACCATGCTATGAATCCTAGATAAAATGGTAAACTAATTACAGTCCCTGCCCAAGCAGAAAGAGCTTATGGTGTGGGTGACGGGGAGAGTGGAAGATATAAATAAATATAACACAAAATGTTTTTTATAAGAGTAGAACATAGTTGTGGAGATACAGAGGATCAAAGTATTCATTTCCTATTGCTATGCAACAAATTACTCCAAAATGTAGTGGCTTAAAACAAAACCACTTATTATCTCAGTTTCTGTGGGTCAGGAACGTGGGCATGGCTTAGTTGAGTCCTCTGCTTTAACATCTCTTATAGGCTAAAAGCCAAGCGTCTGCTGGGGCTGCAATCTCACCAGAAGGCTCAGCTGGGGAGGATCCACCCTCAAAGTGAGCATTCATGAATTTGTTGGCAAGATTCAATTCCTTGCAGAGGTTTCCTTGGTTTCTTGCCACAGGGACCTTTCCATAGCGCATACCACAAAGACAGAAAGCAAGCAAGAAGGCAAGAAAGAGTGCCAGCAGGTGTCCACTTACCTAATCATGGAAGTGGCAGCCTGTAATTTTGCCATATTCTATTCATTAGAAGTGAGTTACAAGGTCCAGCCCACACTCAAGAGGAAGGGAGTACATGAAGGCTAGGGAGCTTCCTGGAACAATGAAGCCAGAAAACAGAGTCATTAGTAGCAGTTCTAGAATCATTTGAGTTGAATTCAAAGCCTGGATTCAAAACTCACAGTCTCTTCCTAAGTCTCTTCTCTAAAACGGACGTGTTTTATTCAACATACGTTTATTGAATACCTACCATGTGCCAAGACCTGTTGAGAGATATGAGGATCAGCAATGAACAAAACCAGGTCCCTGCTCTGATGGGGTTTGCAGCATAGTGAGGGAAGGAATGAACCTTATTACTCTTATCAGAGGCATCTGAGTGGAGGGCAGCAAGGGAGTAAGATGCAGAGACCTGGAGAACAGAGCTTTCCAGGCAGAAGGAATTATAAAGGCAAGGAACAGTAATAGTACATATTTCATATGGTTGTTGTCAAATTAAATAAAACACATGTTATAACCAGGGGTGATAAGGGCCATGCAGAAAAGTAAAACAGAGTAAGGGTTGAGGAGTGGGGAAGTGAGTTATTCTTATCCTATTTTCTTTTCTTTTGGTAAGCTTTATTTTAAAATTATTTCAAATATATAGAAGTTGCAAGAATAGCTGACAAGAAGCTCCAGTACACCTTTCCCTCAGGACTTCTCACTGTTAACCTTTTACCGTTTTATTTTATTTTATTATTTATTTTCAGAACCATTTGACAAGAAGTTGCAGATATGGAGTCCCTTTTACCCCTAAATACTTCAGTGTATCTATTCTAAGAGTAAAAGCACATTTTCTTCACACAGCCACACAAGACAATTATCGAAATCAGGAAATTAATACATTATCTTTTTTGCAGACCTTATTACATTTTTACCAGTTGTACCAATCATGTCCTTTATACTTAAAAAAAAAAAAAAAAAAAAAAAAAAGCTGCTTTCTCTGGTCCAGGATCTAAATCCAGGATCACATGTTCCATTTAGTTGTCTTGTCTCTTTAACCTCCTGTAATTGGGAAGAGTTGCTCAGCTTTTCTTTGTCTTGACATTTTTGAAGAGTCCAGGCTAGTGATCCCTCCATTGGGGCCTATCTGGTAAGACAGGAAAACCATGGAAGTAACATATCCTTCTCAGTGCATCATGTTAGGAGGCATATGTGGTAGCATTATTCCACTGCTGGTGATATTAACTCTGATCATTTAGATAAGGTGGTGTTTCCCAGCTTTCTCCATCATAATGGCTCTAATTTTTCCTTTATAATTAATAAGTATTTTGTGGGGAGATACTTTGAGCCTATATAGCTATCCTGTTACTCAGCAAAATTTTATCCACTAATTTTAGCTCCACTGATGATTCTTGCCTGAATCAATAACTAATACGATGGTTGCCAAATGGTGATGTTCTCATTCCGTCATTCCTTCTGCATTTATTAGTTGGTACTCTACGATGAACTATTTTTAGGTAGAGCCATCAGGGAAGGCATCTCTGAGGAGGTGACATTTGAATGGAAACCAGAAAGGAGTAAAGGAATGAACATGAAGATTATCTGGAAGAGTGTGAGGCAGAGGAAACTCTAAATGCAGAGAATAAAAATAATATGTACTTCATGTGGCTGTTGTGAAAAGTCAATACAAAACTATATGTAAAGGGTGGTGTACAGATTTTAGAAATAATTCCATAAAAAGAAATGACTATTGTTATCAAATAGTGACATCTAAGCTAAGAGATCCAAAAGGGAAGAGGGCCGGGGTAGTAAAGTTGAAAGGGAGCTGGGGGAGTCCAACTGCAGTGGGCAGAATTCTAAGATGATTCCCAAAGAACCCCATCCTTGTATAATCCCCTCTATCTCGAGGTGGGAGGAGCCTGTTTATAGGACGGGATATTGCTTCCATGATTAGGTTATGTTACATGGCACAGTTGACTGAGAAAGGAAGCTTATCTTCAGTGAGCCTGACCTCATCACATGAGCCCTTCAAAGGGACAATGCTCTTCTTGAAGAAAGAGATCAAAGTCAGAGAGATTCGAAGCACATGAGGTGTTTGACGTGTGAGAAGTTCTCCATGGCTGGCTTTGAAGACAGAGTTGCCCATGTGACAGGAACAGGAGAGTGGCCTCTTGGAGCTGAGTGTGACACTCTGAGTGCATAGCCAACAAGGAACTGAGCTCCGATAACCACCTGAATGAGTTTGGAAGAAGACCCGTGAGGTCTGATGAGAATACAGCCATCTGACACTTGGATTTCAGACTCACGAGGACCTGAGCAGAGAGCCTGGACTTCTGACCTACGGAAATCATGAGATGATATAGGCGCCATCTTAAGTTGCTACGTGTGTATTAATTTGTGATGCATCAATAGGACACCAACACACCTAGGGAACAAGGTTAAGGAAGATCTTGAAGAGAAAGAGGGCATGAGAACCCCGAGGAAAGAAAATAGCTCAGCTCAGTCAAAACACAGAGCTGGAAAAAGGAGTGGGGCCATAGAGGTAGGCAGTCTGTTCAAGCAGCCCAGGTGTTCACATCACTCTGGTTCCGCATTTACTGAGGACCTTGGTGCCAGGTCTTGTGCCGAGACAGACTGGAGACCCAGAGATAAATAACACCCAATGTTGCTCTCAAGGAGCTCGCAGTCTGGTGGAGAAATCAACTCAGTGGGTCATCAGAGGCGTGGTGATTGGCTCTCTCACGGAAATTTTGCTCACTCAGGTAACTCAGTGCCTAGAACAGTGCCTTGTGCTTAGCTGGTGATAATAACTCTTTGTTGAGTTGAATGGAATTGAAATGATATTTCACCTCAGCAGGTGATTTTCAACCAGGGACCAATGTCTGTAGACATTTTTCGTTGCCACAACTAGGGAGGTGCTACTGGCGCCTAGTGGGAAGAGGTCAGGGATGCGGCTAAACACCCTGCAATGCACAGGACAGCCCTCCACAACTAAGAATTACCTGGTCCAAAACAGTGCCAAGGCTGAGAACCCATGATCTAAACAAGGGTGAGAGCTGATGAAACCTTTGCTCTTCCCAGCAGAAAACAATTCTCTAATGCTTGTTATTCTAATGCCTGTATCCTCTCGCTTGGACAAGATAGGATCAACAGTGAAATTCCCCTTTGCTGGATCGTCTCAGGGCTTTGTGAAGTTCAGCTCCCTTCTGAAGTTCAGCTTCCTTCCACTGGCGTTTCTTGCAATACTATCAATGTCATTGATTAGGATCCAGTGGACCTCTTGTGCTGTTATGCTCAATCCCCAGCTTTGATTTGGGAGGTACCAAGTGGTATACTGGTCAATATTTGACAACCAGCTCTCAAAAAGATACACATATACTGTACATATGTACATACATTTATTAAAATTCTACTGATATAAAGGACGTGTTTCACACAATTTGCAAATAATATACAACACTAGTTATCATAAATTCCATAGGGCCAGTTGATTCTCATAGAATGCTTTCATCGTTTTTGCTGAACACTTGTGTCTATAGCCAACCTAAGGAAGCTTTGGTGAATGGGTGTAGTTCTGACATGAATACTGGCTGATATTTTCTTTTACAGTAACGAGTGAGATGAAAGTGAAACCACAAAGGCATGCCGGAACACTATTCGTTCATCAACGATGTGAGCGACTGCTTTGCTGAACCAGATAATCATTTTCAAATACTGGAAGAATATGTCCTCAATTTTTATGCCATTCACAATGCAACATTTACAGACATGACAGGCTTTTAAGTTTAATCTGCATTATTGACATTTTCTTCATCACTTTCTTAAGTCCAATCAACAGAACAATAAATCAAGTCCTGATCTGTAGCATTTTCCGATTTACATGGGTATAAATACTCCCACCTTGGCCGATGTCAGGCCATCGACGTGATGTCACTGAATTGGGAGGAGATCGTAATCACACACCTTTATATGGTATTTCCATCATACATGTATAATAGAAGTAAGTAACTTTAAAAGAATAGATGGTAGTAAAATGCAAAATAATTGGGAAGTATATGAGTCCTGAGTATTTGTTATCTTTGTTTTTAATAAAATGTATTTAACTGTAGGTTTAGAGAATTGAATTTTTAACAATGTCTGTGCTTAACAACCGGTTCACAAAATTCCAGAAAATTTAACAGTTGGCTTTTGGAAGCTGGTACGGGCTGGTTCTAGCAACATCTCTGCTTTACCTAGTTAGGGCCCTGTGCTGATAGTAGAGCTTCCTCTCTAATGAACACTTTAAACAGATGCACTCATGAAGAGTTATCTTATGTCTGAGTTCTGGGGATCATACACTGACTATAAACACACAGTGTAAATGTAGTGACCACATAGGAGCCCATCCTGTCACCATTTCATGTCTGCCGGTCCTGTTGGCCTTATCAGCATAAGAAGAAGATATCTGACTTTTGTTTTAAACTGGTGGAGGCTCTTGGCTTTTCCTTGCCCGGCTTCCTGTGGGGTTCCCTTCCAGGCAGCAATAGTGGTGAGCAGGACAGAGGAGGAAATGTGGCTTCCCAAATCCTTAATATATTAACACTGGCTGCCACATTCTTGCAGGAGAAGCATGCAAGAAATTACCTCCTCAAGACAATTTCAAGGCTCAGTATATTCTTTTATTGATCACCCCTCAGTGTCATCCCCATATGCTGTCATGTTTCATCCTCTCCCTAAACCCCTCCTATTTCCACCCAATTCCTCTTCAGGGTGGAGCTAGCTTGATTTTTGTTGTAGCGGTCCCATCTGAAGGAGGATTTTCCATTTCTGTTGTAGTTAGCAGGAGGGGCAGAGCAAGTGGAGTGGTGGCCACATTGTTGAGCCTTTGCTTTGAGGTCCTCTTTTCTACTTATTTGGAATCCAGCCGTGTCTGCGGCTCACTTCACCCCTGTGGTATCAAGGAGGTAAACACAGCATCCTCTGAATTATCCTGCCTGTTTTGTCCAATGCCTTAGTGAACCCTTCATGTTTTCTTGAATTCCCTGTCTTAACAGATTTTAAAATTTTCCACCAGCTAAACACAAATCATCCCTAAACATATTTAGTCACATAATTATACCTTAACCACTACCAAACCTCTTACTAAATGTACTCAATACACTTAATGCTTAACCTACAAATTCTCTTCTTCTAATGCAATGCATTTCCCTCTTAGCCAATTTTAGACATTAAAGACATTATTTGCTTTATGGAAAGTATTTATTTATGCTTTTTAACAAACTTGAGTGAGTGCCAGGCTCTGGGCTAATGTTTGGGGATGTATCAGTGAATAAGAAATACAGACCTGTTCCCTCCTCTTATGGAGCTTTTAGTCTGATGGAGGAGAATGACATTAAGCAAACACACACACAAATATGTAGAGTTAAAGTGGTGAATAGTGCTTTAAGGGCAAAGAGTGGAGCCCTGTGATGAGGGGATATAGCTTGTACTGGGGGCTAGAGAAGGCATTCCCGAAGAATGAAAAGGAAACAGCGAGAGAAGTAGGGGCAGAGTGCAGGGAAGAGGCCTCCAGGGAGAGGGAACCTCTTATTCAGGACCTTAGGAAAAATGAGAAATCTCCAAAGCAGGGATGGAGGAGGTGAGGAGAATGACGTTAGCTGTGAGGTGGGCTCAGGTAAGCCTTGCTGCAGCTTTTATTCGAACCTCGATAAGCCGTTGAAGTCTTAAGGCAGGGGAGTGAGCGTTCCAGTCCACTTTCTAAAAAGGATGATAGGAAAGTGGATTGGGGAATTAGGGCAAAAGGAGAAGCAGAATGAGAGTTAGGAGGCGACTGTATTCATCCAGAATGGGGGTAATGGTGGTGTGAACTGTGGTGATGGCAGTGGGGAAGAACGGAAATGGGCAGATTTGAGGATATATTTAGGAGGTGGAAATGACTGAATATGTGGGGGAAGCTGTCAGGGGGAGGGGATGAGTGAACAGGAGGTGTACAGGATGGAGGCTGGCAGGAAGAGGGGTTGTTCATTGAAAAGACGGTGTAGGCACCAGCCGAGAAGGACAGTGTCTGACACAGAGGAGAGGCAGTTCTGCAGGAAGCAAGGAGAGAAACAAGATGACTTGAACGAATTCCTTTCATATCTCATTGGAAAGGACCAAGCAGACCAAGAGGTAATTTTCTGGTAATAAAATGTGCTGTTTTGCCTCTCAATCCCTCCACTAGCCAACTAGTCCTCAATCTCACTCTCTTTGGCCATTCATTCAACAATTTTGACCAAGTTCAAACACTCCAAGACAGGGCTGCTTAAAGCGTCAGGCAGGGAGCATTAGGCGTTTACCGGATGGTTGCAGGTAGCACGGAAAGTGACTTTTCAATGCTACATGGCATCACATCACATTGAATCACAGAGTGAGAAAGTAATTTCCTTTTCAATGCTTTCTTAGGCTTTTTGATTACATCAGGGAGAAAGGCTCAGTTTGGTGTTAGTATGTCTTTACACCTCTCTAAGACTTGATAATCTCTCTTTTTAACAAAGAGAGAACAAAGCCACAATATCAAAGCATTTTAGCAGGCCACAGTCTCTCGTTGGAATTTAATAACATTGTTTTATTTTCACTGTAATAAAACGTTTAAGATTACCTCCTATTTATGGTAAGTAATACTCGTTTTTCATTTACAGCAGTGATATAAATAAATTTACTTTAAAATAAGGCTGAGAGTACAAAAAGGGAGTGGTGATAATGCAAGTTAAATAATAGCGCAAGTGGTACAGGAACATGGCAGGTATCAGGGAGGAGCACGGTGATCAAATTCTGGAAAACATGGCATGACAATGGAGTGACAATTTTTATTCCTGCATCTGCTTTCTCTTCTTAGGGCAGCAGTTCTTGATTTGCTTTGGTGAATCATCTCGCCCCTACTCTCAGACCACCATGCTGTCAGTAAAACTGATTTCATTCCTGGGTCCCAGGGAACAGGACTGGGTGTTCCATCACCTTGACCAGTGATTGGCTTAGAGACGGACACCTGACGCAAACCAGGCCAATCAGGCCCAGGGCTGGGATTTGAAACCAGGCAGTTTGGCTGCAGAGGTCATGCCCCAAACCACTGTACTCCCCTCTCTCGCATATACTGTGGCTTTTGAGCTGAGAGCTGAACGATGAATAGCAGAGTTAAAGATAGCAGATGAGGGAGGAGGGGACAATGTGATGAGGCTACAGATGTCCTCAGGGACCAGACTGCAGATGCCTTGTAGACTTTGGTAACAGCCCCATTTTGTAAGCTCAAAATGGATTAAAGACCTAAATGTAAGGCCAGAAACTTTCAAACTCTTAGAGGAAAACATAGGCAGAACACTCTATGACATAAATCACAGCAAGATCCTTTTCGACCCACCTACTAGAGAAATGGAAATAAAAACAAAAATAAACAAATGGGACCTAATGAAACTTAAAAGCTTTTGCACAACAAAGGAAACCATAAACAAGACCAAAAGACAACCCACAGAATGGGAGAAAATATTTGCAAATGAAGCAACTGACAAAGGATTAATTTCCAAAATTTACAAGCAGCTCATTCAGCTCAATCACAAAAAAACAACCCAATCCAAAACTGGGCAGAAGACCTAAATAGACATTTCTCCAAAGAAGATATACAGACTGCCAACAAACGCATGAAAGAATGCTCAACATCACTAATCATTAGAGAAATGCAGATCAAAACTACAATGAGATATCATCTCACACCAGTCAGAATGGCCATCGTCAAAAAATCTAGAAGCAATAAATGCTGGAGAGGGTGTGGAGAAAAGGGAACACTCTTGCACTGCTGGTGGGAATGTGAATTGGTATAGCCGCTATGGAGAACAGTATGGAGGTTCCTTAAAAAACTACAACTAGAACTATCATATGACCCAGCAATCCCACTACTGGGCATATACCCCGAGAAAACCATAATTCAAAAAGAGTCATGTACCAAAATGTTCATTGCAGCTCTTCTTACAATAGCCTGGAGATGGAAACAACCTAAGTGCCCATCATCGGATGAATGGATAAAGAAGATGTGGCACATATATACAATGGAATATTACTCAGCCATAAAAAGAAACGAAATTGAGCTATTTGTAATGAGGTGGATAGACCTAGAGTCTGTCATACAGAGTGAAGTAAGTCAGAAAGAGAGAGACAAATACCATATGCTAACACATATATATGGAATTTAAGAAAAAAAAAATGTCATGAAGAACCTAGGGGTAAGACAGGAATAAAGACACAGACCTACTAGAGAATGGACTTGAGGATATGGGGAGGGGGAAGGGTGAGCTGTGACAAAGCGAGAGAGAGTCATGGACATATATACACTACCAAACGTAAGGTAGATAGCTAGTGGGAAGCAGCCGCATAGCACGGGAGATCAGCTTGGTGCTTTGTGACCACCTAGAGGGGTGGGATAGGGAGGATGGGAGGGAGGGAGACGCAAGAGGGAAGAGATATGGGAACATATGTATATGTATAACTGATTCACTTTGTTATAAAGCTGAAACTAACACACCATTGTAAAGCAATTATACCCCAATAGATGTTTTAAAAAAAAAAGAAAAAAAAAAGAACCCCATTTTGAACTCCATCCAAAGGGCAAAGGGAAATCCTTGACTGATTTTAAGGAGGAGGGTGGCAGGCCTAGGTTTGTGTTTTTAAAGACCACTGTGGTTTTTGCATAGCGCTTAGCATGGAGTCCAGCACCTAATAAATGTGAGTATTAAATTGGAGAATGCCCAGTATGTGCAGCAGGTACAAAACTGGGGCTCAGTAAATGTGCATCTCCACCCCCTTTGCCCTCTGCTTGTTCCTGAGGCTGCTTCTATCAGAAGGAGCCTCCAGGGAAAGTGGAGTCTTACGTAGGACGTAGCCTTGCCCAAGGGCACTGAAGTTTAGATGGAGCCTGTTAGCCGAGGCCAAAGGCAGGAAGCAAAGGCGAGTGCTCTGTGTACTTTGAAACTTTCCTAGTCACTGAACTTTGACAGTTAAAAAAAAGAGGGACCGTGGAGTGAAGAGTTAATGAGGCAAATAAGAATTTTTAAAAAAAAAGGAAAGAAAGAAAAAGCAAAACCGGTGACTGATGGTTAAGGCAGGAAGTCTGACTTAACACAGGTTACTAGACTCAGGAGCGCTCCTTTTCTGGGTCATGGCCAAAAGGCAGACAACATGATTCGCCCACAGGAAGCAAGGCTTGTCGGCTTGCCATCCCTGTCTGCACGTGGAAATGAATGCACAGCTACAGGAGGAAGATGAGAGTGTAATTTGGAAATAGAAGTAGTCAAAGGAATTCAACTGAGAAATAACATCCTGGCACAAACTTAAGACACAAAAATAAAATCAATTTCACAAGACCCAGAAAACCTGATTCTTGTGAAGTACCCTCACAGAATCTCAACAGGCTTAGGCATCTCCAGTCTCCTGACCCCTCCCACCACCATGCCTTTGCTCCAGCCTCTGTGGAAATCTGCAGTCTCTCCATCCCTCATCTGCCTTTGTCCAGGGTGGCCTGGGGCCATCAGTCCTGCTGCTGCCTCCTCCCCATCCTAGGCCCTCTGAGTCCAGAGGTCCACCAGACCCACCTCACTGAGTAAAGGCACCTCCCGTGTGCCACCTCACCCCTCCTGGCCTCTGACTGCCTGGAACTTGGACTGGCATCACCGTCTCCTCTGACACCTGGACTCTCTCCCGTGTCAGGGCAGTGCGGCTCAGTAGTTAAGCATAGCGTCTCAACCAGTATCTGGCATTGGTCAGACAGACCTAGCGTTTTGAGAAGTGGTCAAGAGAGCAAGCTTTGGTGCCAGGTTGCCGGGGTCTAATTCCTAGCTTCCCCCACTTACCACCATAAAAATAAAATCAGTGTGCTATCTTGGATAGGTTATCTCACATCTGTGAGCCTCAGTTTTCTCATCTGTAAAATGGGGATAAAAATGTTACCTACCTCTGGGAGCTGAGGGGTTTATGAAATGAATTCATACGTGTTAAGAACTGAGAACAGTTTTGGACACCTAGTAAGCGTTCCGTGTATGTTAGATACTCTTATTTGAATCCCCTCCCTACCAGGTGCCAGCTGTGAAACCTCGTGCACGTGATTTAGTCTAAGTTCCAGCTTCAACACTTACTTCCTTGTTCCCCTGCAGCCGCGCATTCATTCCCATGAGCAAACAGGAGTGGTTAACAGACAAGCCTTGTCCTCTAGGCTCAGAATGTTTTCTATTGGTTGGGCCATGACCCAGATAATGACTGCTCACCTGTATGTAGTAACTTGTGTCATTCAGTCTCTTTTCTCCCTGAAGGATTTGTCAGGAGCTACACTTTTATACTTCATTCCTTTTGCCTCCTTCTGTCTCAAACTTTTGGTCAAGATTTCATGCCTGTTTTTTGGTTTTTTTTTTGAATGCAGAGTTTTGTGATTTCCAAATGCAAACCCAGGCCATCTCAAGAATGGGGTTAATCATAGGATTACAGGAGATATTGCAGGCAGCCTGGATGAATGGCCTCGGCAACTATCAGAGCTGCAAACGGGGAGCCATCCTGGACTCCTTCCTTTCCTTCACCTCCGACATCCAGCTGGTCACTAAGTTCCATCAATTTGGACTTTTAAACATTTATAATTTTTTAAGAAAATTTTTAAGAGCAGCAAAATTGCGAGGAAAGTACAAAGAGTTCTCATTTCCCCTCTACCCACTCTTCATTATTAATGTCTCCCATCAGAGTGGTTCATTTGTTACAATTGATGAACCTACATTGACACATTGTAATCACCTAAAGTTCACTCTTGATGTTGTACATTCTATGCACTTGGACAGATGTAGAACGACATGTACCCATCACTATGGTATCATTCAGAGAATTTTTACTGCCCTAAAAATCCTTGGTGCTCCACGTATCCATCCCTCCCCCAAACCCAAGTCTGACTTTTGAACGCCTCCTGAATATGCCTCTCTCTGCCATCTTCACCACCATCTGTCTAGTTCAGACCACCTGTATCTCTCATCCCATCACTGCAAAAGTCCCCAGAGACTGATGGCTCTGTCTCCAATGGGGCTTCCCTTCTGTAATCCATCCTGCCTCCGTGGTGGCCAATGTGACCTTTCCAAAACAGAAACCTGACTCTGTCCTTCCCCTACTTAAAACTGTCTCATTTCTCCTCATTGCCTCAGAGGATGCCCAGACTTCAATGAGGAGGATTACCACTCCCCACCTTTCACATCGAAAATGTTTCTAAACACCTCCCTGCACCTCAGCCCATGACAGAGATTGTACTTTTCGTCACTGTCAAAAGGGAAAATGCATAATGCCCAAACATACTAGGACCATTAAGTGCATCTGAATTATAAAAATCATGGCAATATTTATTTACGTCTAAAAATAGTAGCATATGTATTTACAGTCTTTATTCATTCAACAGGCAATATTTGGTGCACATAAGAATTTGAGAACTCCTTCCACATAACTTTATGATTCTCCCCAAAGTTCTCTGGGGGCTCAAAGGATAAAAATAGTTGGCCTAGAACTTAAACTCTAAGCTCTTTTTCCCTCTAGCTCTCCTAAAAGGCTCTTGGGTACACTGTCTTCCCATGTACAGCCAAGCTCCAGTTGTGGGAATCTCTTTGTTTCTTCAGGACACCCCAGAACCTTCCACACCTTCTCAGAAGGTCTCTGCCTCCAACCTTCTCTCTGGCAAATCCCTACCCCTTTTAACCCCATCTCAAATGTCATCTCCTCTGACATTTTGCTACTTTTCCCTCTATACAAAACTCAATTAGCACCAAGCTTAGTGTGTTGGAATTATATGTTGATATATCTTTTTCTCCCTTTATAAACTTTTCATGGGAAGATGCCTTGCCTGCTTCATCATCTTTGCACCTCATCCAATGACACAGCTCCTACAATTGGTAGTTGCTTGATAAATGTTGGACTAATGAGTGGAGGAAGGAACAGTCTCTAAAGAGATTTATCTCATTGGTGCAGATGTGCTAATGGGAGAGAGCCAACAGGCTGTCCAAGGTAAAGGATGTGCATTTTGATAGAGCCCTGGAGGAGTAATAGATGTTGGGTCTGTCATGCCATCCAGGAGGATGGGTGGCACATGGCACCTTTGTATCAGAGGTGATTTTCTGATTGTGGCTTTAGAAGGGAACCTAGTGGACTGCTCATCATCTTATGGAGAATTTGCCCCTGAGATCCCAGCTGCCTCAGGATAAAATGAACACGTGCTGGTAGCCAGCACCTTCACCGTCCATTACTTCCACTAGAAAAGTCCGCATGTGACAGGGATCTAACCTGTGTAGGATCTAATCTATTGTCTAACATCCTAGCATTCAGAGGAGATATTTGATGGAGAGAAGAGGCAGCTGATATTAGCAATATCCATGGATGGTGGAAATGGCAGGGTGAAGGCTGTCTCCCCAGCCAGCTACAGCACTGCCTGCCACCCCCAAATTCAACTCCAACCTGGAAGCAGGATGGTAAGATCTATTCTGCTCAGGGTCCATAGATTCAGGGGTCTCAAGGGTCAAGAGGTTTGGGTTTAAGTTCCAGTTCTGCCATTGAAATGCTATGTGCTTTTAAAATTTTATATTCACAAATATTATATTCATACAAAAGAATAATTATAATGTATGTTTCCAAAGAAAAAGAATAAAAATCTATGTTACCATCATTCAGCATAAGTAGAATATTGCCAACACCTCTAGCTTTTTCTTCATGCCTCACTGCAAACCCATATTCCTTCCTAACCCTCCCAGAGGTAACCAGTTTATTGCATTTTATGTTTGTCATTATCTTGCTTTTCTTTATAGTTCTCCCACATACATAAGCAGGTAGATGATATATATGTTTATGCACTTTAAATATGGACTCCAATCTGTTCTTTTTTTTTCAATCAATGTTATTCATTCACATTGATGCTTTTAATAGTTATTCATTCGTACTGATGTATGAATATACTACAATTTTCCTGAAGTTGGGTCTTTGGGATGTTCCTAATTAATAGCTATTATGAATAAAGCTACTATGAACATTTAAGTATCAGTCTTTGTACAGGCAAATGTGTTCAGGTCTCTTAGATAAATATGTAGAAGTGGAATTGCTACGTTTATGGAAAATATAGGTTTAACATTATAAGAATCTTCCGAACTGTTTTCCAAAATGGTTGTACCATTTTACAGTCCAACCAGGAATCTATGAGAGTTCTGTTGTTGCATTTCCTTGTCAGCACTTAGCATTATCAGTCTTGTTAGTTTTAGCCATTCTAATGGATGTCTAGAGGTATCTCATTGTGATTTTCATTTTTATTTTCCTGATGATTAATGACATTCAGCATTTTTATGTACTTATTTTTTATTCATATATCTTCTTTGGAGAAGTGTCTGTTCAAATCATTTGCCCATGTTTTATTGTTTGTCTTTCTATTATTGAGTTGTAAGAATTCTTTATATGCTCTGTATACAAACACTTTGTCAGATACATACATGTGAATATCTTCTTTTAGTCTGATACTTGCTGCTAACTTTTTAATAACATCTTTGGAAGATCAGAGATTTTTAATATTTATGCAGACCCACTTGCTAATTTTGTTTTTATAGTTTGAATCTTTTGTGTCCTAAAAAATCTTTGCCATCCCTTAGATCATAAAGATTTTCCTCTAAAATTTTTATAGTTTTAGTTTTTATGTTTAGATATATGATCTTTTTCAAGAAAATATTTGTGGGTGGGGTAAGGTAATGGTCTAGGTTCATTTTTTTTCTGTATGTCTATCCAACTGTACCAGCAACGTATGTTGAAAAGACTACCCTTTCACCATATAATTACCTTGGCGTCTATGAAAGAATAATGCCCCTCCCCCCAAAAGAAGTTCATGTCCTAACCTAACATAAGAATATGTTAGGTGAATATGTTGCTAATAGGATGACCTTAAAATAGGGAGATTATCCCAGATTGCTTGGGTTGACTCAATGTAATCACAGAGGTCCTTAAAAATGGAAGAAGGAAGCAGAATAGAAGTTAGAAGCATGAAATGTGAGAAGTACTTGACCCACCACTGCTAAATTTGAAGATGGAGAAAGGGGCCACAACCCAAGGATTGAGGGCAGCCTCTAGTAGCTGGAAAAGGTAAGGAAACATTCTCCTCTAGATCTTCTAGAAGGAACAGAGCCTTGCTGACACGGTGACTTTTGCCCAGTGGGACCTGTGCCGGATTGCTAATTTACAGAATTCTAAAATAATGAATTCATATTGTTTTAAGCCACCAAGTTGGTGGTAATTTGTTACAGCAGCAATGAAAAATTAATACAGTGCTATCAGTTGACCATATATATGTGGATCTATTGCCATACTATTCCACTGATCAATACATTTCCCTGTCTTGCTTACTGTACCTTTATATTCAGCTTTATATCAAATCTTGAAATCAGATGGTATAAAAGTCCTCCATTTGTTCTTCTTTTTAAAAATAGTCTTTGTTATTCCAGTTCCTTTGCATTTTCTTATAAATTTTAGAATCCCCTTTTCAATTTCTGTATAAAAGCCTACAAGGGTTTTGATTAGGATTGCATTGAATCTATAGATCAGTTTGGGGAAAACTGACAAACATCATAACAATATTAAGACCTGATCCATGAACATGATATATCTTTACATTGTTTAGTCTTTTACACTTTCTGTCTTTGTTTTGTAGTTTTTAGTGCATAGGTCTGAATATATTTTATTAAATTTATCCCTAAGTATTTCATGTTTTGTGGTATGACTGTAAATGGCATGGTTTGCTCATTCCAATTTCCAATTGAAAGCTGGTAGTATATATAAGTACAATATATTTTGTATATTAACCTTGCTAAACTTGCTTATTAGTACTGGTGACATTTTTGGGTACGTTGCTTAGAATTTTCTACTTAGAACCTCTTAAAATCCTCTTCTTGTCATTTTCTACTGCCTAGGACTGCTGGTACAATGTTGAACAGAAATGGTGATAATAGACTTCTTCATCTTTTTCCCAATTTAGGAGGTAAAGCATTTAGTCTTTCACTACTAAGTTTGCTTTAGGGTATTTTTGGTTTTGTTTTTGTTTTTTCTGTAGGGTATTTTTTGCAGATGTCCTTTTTCAGGTTGAGAAAATTCCTTTTAATCCCTGGTTTGCTGAGCGATTGTATCATGAGTAGGTCTTGAAGATTTCAAATGCTTTTTTCTATCTATTGAGGCGATAGTACAGTTTTTCTTTTATTCTGTTAATATGCTGAATTACACTGATTGATTTTTTTAATGTTAACCAATACTGCCTTCCTGGAATGAACCCCAATTAGTCAAGATGTATTATCTTTTTATATATTGCAGGATTAAATTTGCTAATGTTTTGTTAAGGATTTTGTGTCTATGTTCACAAAGGTTATTAGCTTATAGTTTGCTTTTCTTGTAATATCTTTGTCTAGCTTTTGTTCATGATAATTCCAGACTCATAACATTATTTGGAAAGTGTTTAACTCCTATTCCATTTTCTGAAAGGTCTTGTGTATAACTAGTATTATTTTTCCCATCAATATTTTATAGAACTCAAAGTCATCTGGACCATGTGTTTTCTTTGAGGGAAGACTTTAAGGATTCAATTTCACTAATAGGTATAAGACTATTCAGATTCCTTGCTTCTTTTTAAGTGAGCTATAGTATAATTTGTCTTTCAAGGAATTAGTCTATTTTACCTAAAGTATTGAATTTGATAGCATAAAGTTGATAACAATATTCCCTACATGATATGTAGTGGTGGTCCCTCTTTCATTCCTGATATTGGTAATTTGTACCTTCTTCTTTATTCTTGATCAATCTCACTATGGTTTTATCAACCATTATATTGTTGATTTTACTATTTTCTCAATTTTCAGTCTGCTTCTTATTTTATTAATTTCTGTTCTTATCTTATTTCTTTCCTTCTACTTACTTTGTTCTTAATATGTTATGCTTTTTATTTTCTGAAGATGAAAGCTTAGAAAACTGATTTTAGACTTTTCTTCTTTTCTAATGTAATCATATAAATTATACATTCTTCTTGAAGCACTCTTTTAGCTTCATTTCACAAATTTTGATATGTTTTGTTTTTGTTTTCATTCAACTCAAAATACTTTCCAATTTCTCTTGTGATTTCCTCTTTGATATGGATTATTTAGAAATGTTGCTTCAGAGCTTCCCTTCCCTCGTGGCGCAGTGGTTGAGAGTCCGCCTGCCGATGCAGGGGACGTGGGTTTGTGTCCCAGTCCGGGAAGATCCCACATGCCACGGAGCGGCTGGGCCTGTGAGCCATGGCCACTGAGCCTGCGTGTCCGGAGCCTGTGCTCCGCAACAGGAGACGCCACAACGGTGAGAGGCCCGCGTACAGAAAAAAAAAAAAAAGAAAAAAAAAAGAAATGTTGCTTCAATTTTCAAATATCTACAGATTTTCCAGGTATATTTTTACTATTAACTTGTCATTTAATTCCCTGTATTCAGAGAACATCCTCTATATGATTTCAATTCTTTTAAATTTGTTAGGATTTGTTTTATGGTCTAGCACATGGTTAAAACTTGGTGAAAGATCCATGTACACTTGAAAGAATGTGTGGTCTGCTGTTGTTGGAAAGAATGTTCTATAAATGTCAATTATCTCCAGGTTTTTTTTTGTTTTGTTTTGGTTTGGTTTTTTTTGTGGTACGCAGGCCTCTCACTGTTGTGGCCTCTACCGTTGCGGAGCACAGGCTCCGGACACGCAGGCTCAGCGGCCATGGCTCACGGGCCCAGCCGCCCCGCAGCATGTGGGATCCTCCTGGACAGGGGCACGAACCCGTGTCCCCTACATTGGCAGGCAGACCCCCAACCACCACGCCACTAGGGAAGCCCCTCCTTATTGCTTTTTGATCTGGGTGATCTATCCATTATTGAATGTGAGGCATTGAAGTCTCTTACTATTACTGTGTTGCTACTTTTTTTCTTCTTTCAGATCTGTCAATGTTTGTTTTATTTATTTAGACACTCTGATGTTGGGCGTAAAAATATTTATAATTGTTACACTTGCCTGTTGAATTGTCTCTTTCATCACTATGTATCGATAATTACCTTCTTTGTCTCTCATGATAGTTTTTGACTTAAATACTATTTTCTTTGATATAAACATAGCCACTTCTGTTCTCTTTGGATGTCATTTATATGGAATATCTCTTTCCATCCCTTCACTTTTAGTTACATGTGTCCTGAAATCTAAAGTGAGTCCGCTGTAGACAGCACATAGCTGGATATTGCTTTTTTAAAATCAATTCAGCCATTCTATATTTCTTGATTGTTGAGTTTAATCCATTTCCTTTTAAAGTAATTGTTGATAGATTAGGCCTTACTATTGACATTTTGTTGGTTGTTTTCTGTCTGTTTTGTAGCTCTTTTGTTCTTCTCTTGCTGTCTTCCTTTGTGATATGATGTTTTTTGTAGTGATATACTTGGTTCTTTCACCTTTATTATTATTTTTAAATGTACTATAGGTTTTTTTCTTTGTGATTACCATGCAGTTTTCATGAAACTTCTTATACTTATAACAGTCTATTTTAAACTTACAACAATTACATGCCAAAACTCTTCAGTTGTAACAATCTGTAGCAATTCGTGCAAAACTCTCTACAGTTCTACTCTCCCTGACATTATATGTTATTTATGTCAGAATCTACGATTTTTATATTGTGTATCCTTTAATAAATGTTGTGGCTATAGTTATTCTTAATACTTTTATCTTTTATCTTTTATACTTGAGTTCAAAGTGGTTTGTGCACCACCAATACAGTATTACATTATTCTGTATTCGTCTATATATTTGTCTTTACTGATGAGATTTATACTTTCATGTTACTGTTTAGTATCCTTTCATTTCAACTTGAAGAATTCTTACCACTTCTTGTAAAACTGGTGTAGTGGTGACAAAATTCCTGTTTTTATTGGTCTTGGTAAGTCTTTATATCTCCTACGTTTTAAAAAGACAGTTTTGCTGGGTCTAGCATTCTTGTTTTGCAGGTTTTTCTTTTAGCACAATATAGTATCCCATTCTTTCCTGACCTGTAACGTTTCTTCTGAGAAATATGCCGATCGTCTTATGGAGGTGAGCCCTTTGTATGTGATGAGTTGCTTTTCCCTTGCCACATTCAAACTTCTCTCTTTATTTTTGACTGTTGACAATTTAATTATAATGCATCTTACTATAGACTTCTTTAGGTTCAACATATTTGCAGTCATTTAGGTTTCATGGGCCTGGATGCCCATTTCCCTCCCCAGATTTGGGGAGTTTTCAGCCATTGTTTCTCTAACTAAGCTTTCTACTCCTTTCTTTTCCTCTTCTCCTTCTGGGACTTCCATAATGCATATATTGGTTATCTTGATTGTGTTCTATAACTCTTATAGGCTTTCTTCACTCTTTTTCATTTCGTTTTGTTCTTCTGACTGGATAATTTCAAATGACTTCTCTTTGAATTCACTGATTCTTTCTTCTACTTGATTAAGTCTGTTGTTGAAACTCTTGATTGAGCTTCAGTTCAGTTATTATATTCTTCACTTCCAAAATTTCTGTTTGATTTCTTTAATGGTTTCTATCTCCTTTTTGAACTTCTCGTTTTGTTCATGTATTGTTTTCCTGGTTTCATTTAGTTGTCTGTGTTCTCTGTAGCTCATTGAGCTTCTTTAAGATGATTATTTTGAATTCATTCTCAGTCAGTGATGGATGTCCATTTCTTTAGGGTAAATTACTGATGCTTTATTTTTGCCCTTTGGTGCCTTCTGTTGGTATCTGCACATTAGAAGAGGGAGTAACTTCTTTCAGTCTTTACAGAATGGCTTCAGCAGGGAAAGCCCTTCACCAGTCAGTGTAGCCAGAGATTCTGGGTGGGCCAGGTGACAGAGCCCATGGGCAAAGTAGAACCATAAATGGGGTCCACAGGTGGGCAGGACTGACACTGGGCTCCACATGTGGACTTGCTACCTATTAAATGGGAGAATTCTTAAGCCAAAAGGATCTCTCTTGGTGCTGCTCTGTACCAAGTTGCGGGAGGGGTGATGTGGGTGCAGTGAAATTGTTCTTACCCTTTTCAATGCATCCTTTCTCATTCTGTGCTTCACTGAGTTGCTGTAATCTCTCACCTGGATTCCAGAGCTCTCATAAAGTATTTTAACCTGGGGATGGCTATTAAATTGACATTTTTGTGGAGAGGTAGGGGCTGGAACCTCCTATTCCTCCATATTGCTGATGTCACTCCAGGCTTTGTTTTTTAAATCCAGTCTGACAATCTCTATCTTATAATTGGAGAGCCTAGAATATTCACACTTAATGTAATTAACAATATGGTTGGGTTTAAAATTACCATCTTGCAATTTGTTTTGTATTTGTCCCATATGTTCTTTATTTCTTTTTCTCCTTTTCCTACCTTCTTTTATATTGAGATTTTTAAAAAATATTCTATTTAATTTCCACTTTGGCTTATTAACTATGTTTCCATGTTTTTACAAATTTTTTAGTGGATGCCCTGGGATTTACAATATACTTCTTTAACTTACTGCATCTGATTCAAGTAATATATAACACATGACCTTTCCACATTGTGGGTTGATTGCCTTAAGGAGACAGTATATATATGGATATTAAAGAGATTCTGAGGGGTCAGAAAGAAAAGAGGAGCGCTGAAGAAAAAGATTCTATTGTCTTAGAGAGTACATATAACATCATGAACAGAATTTTGCTAGAAATATGAATGTTAAAGATGCTTTTGGTGAAGTCTCGTACAGAAATGAAGGTCATGTTATTGAAAATTGGAGAAGCACTTGTAAGTAATAAACTTGGATATTTAGCTGAGGAAATTTCTAAGCAAAGTGTTGAAGGTGAAGCAGGCTGTCTCCTTGCTATGAGTGGAGAGAAATAAACTGAAGGAACTAATAGGCAACAACAAACCAGCACTTGACAATTGGGAAGAATCTCAGCCTATCCAGATATGATGCTCTGGAAAGGGAGCTAATGGTGTGACTGGACAACAGTTGACTGAAGAGACTAGGCATGGGACTCATGGATCCAATCAATCATCTCAGCAGAATCCAGGAATAGAGATGTAGTTATTCAGGAAGGATATGGGAGGACTGTCTTGTCTAATGACTTGATCTTTCACAGATTTTATGTTAGGCTAACATGAGTTTTAGCAATTTTTTATCAACAGAAACACTGCAGGCCTGGACTGAAAGAGACAGTGATAGGATGAACTGAAGGAAGAATTACTTCAAGGACAGAGCCACAAATGCTGAAGCCAGTGAGGCTGCCACTGCCACCACCAAAGGCTCAAACAGCAGGGGCAAAGCTGCCACCCAGGATGGAGGGTGGGTCTGAAGGGCAAAGCATCAGTCCAGAAAGGACTGTTGACTAGTCTCAAGTCATAAAAGTTAATGGAATTTTCCCTGCTAGGGTTTGGACTTCATTGGGGCCCATGACCTTACATTTTTTTTCCTTCCAATTTCATCCTTTTGGAATGGAAATGTCTATCCTGTGCCTGTGCCTCCATTGTAGTTTGGAAACTGATGATAGGTTCACAGATGGAGAAGAATTTTGTCCCAGGATGAATCATATCCCATTTCACCCATAACTGATTTAGATGATATTTAAATGAGATTTTAGACTTAGATGATGGAATGGGTTAAGACTTTTGGAGATGTTGGGATGGGATGAATATATTTTGTGTAAGATATGAATTGGGGAGCTCCAGAGGGCAGCAGTTATGGATTGAATTGTGCCCTCCTCCTATATTCATAGCTTGAATCCTTAACTCCCACCACCTCAGTATGTGACCTTATTTGGAAATAAGGTTGTTTCAGGTATAATTAGTTAAGGGGAGGTCATACTGGAGTAGAGTGGGTCCCTGATCTAGTATGTATGACCAGTGGGGAAAATTTGGACACAGTCATTATGAACACAGGGAGGACAACATGTGAAGATGAAGGCATAGATTAAAGTAATCCTTCTACAAGCCAAGAATGCCTAAGATTGCCAGCAAACCACCAGAATCCAAGAGGGAAGCATGGAATGGAGTCTTCCTCACAGACTTCAGAAAGAACCAATCCTTCTGACACCTTGTCTTGGACTTCTAGCCTCCAGAACTGTGAGACAATACATTTCTATTGTTTAAGCCACATAGCAACCCAAGGAAACAAATATAAACAGTATGTTTTTATTTTTCCTTTCCCTTTCTTTGTGTTACTTATGACATACATTTCATTTTTATGGGATTGAAAATCCAGTAATATGTTGTTATTAATTTTAATTTAAAGAGTCAACTATCTTTTAAAGAAAGTAACTTCATTTTTGGAAGTCTTAAGGGTGTAAGATTAGAATGTTTTTCTAATTCCTTATGAAACTGAGCATCTGCTTTTTCATGTTGTTCATTTTTGTTTCCACATCTGTCAAGTGACTAACTCCTCATGCCTTTGTCTATTTTTCTATGAGGTTTTTCTATTTTTAAATTTTCCTTATTGATTTGTGGAAATACTTTATATATGCTGAATACTAATCCTTTGAGGCTTTCCTAATTGGTGATTTATTTTTCTTTATAGGCTCTCATAATAAACAAAAAGACTTAATTTCAATGAGTTGAATTTATCTATATTTTCCTCTATGATTTGTGCTTTTGGAGTCTTAGAAATATTTTGCAACTCTAAGGTCTTATAGATATTATTTTCTATTATTTTTCTAAAAGTTTTATAGTTTCTCCTATCATACAAAACATGTAATATATCTAGTATTGATTTTTTTTAACATCTTTATTGGGGTATAATTGCTTTACAATGGTGTGTTAGTTTCTGCTTTATAACAAAGTGAATCAGTTATACATATACATATGTTCCCATATCTCTTCCCTCTTGCGTCTCCCTCCCTCCCACCCTCCCTATCCCACCCCTCCAGGCGGTCACGTAGCACCGAGCCGATATCCCTGTGCCATGCGGCTGCTTCCCACTAGCTATCTACCTTACGTTTGTTAGTGTGTATATGTGCATGACTCTCTCTCACCCTGTCACAGCTCACCCTTCCCCCTCCCCATAGCCCCAAGTCCGTTCTCCAGCAGGTCTGTGTCTTTATTCCTGTCTTACCCCTGGGTTCTTCATGACATTTTTTTTTCTTCTTAAATTCCATATATATGTGTTAGCATACAGTATTTGTCTTTTTCTTTCTGACTTACTTCAATCTGTATGACAGACTCTAGGTCTATCCATCTCATTACAAATAGCTCAATTTCGTTTCTTTTTATGGCTGAGTAATATTCCATTGTATATATGTGCCACATCTTCTTTATCCATTCATCCGATGGTGGGCACTTAGGTTGTTTCCATCTCCAGGCTATTGTAAAAAGAGCTGCAATGAACATTTTGGTACATGAATCTTTTTGGATTTTGGTTTTCTCAGGGTATATGCCCAGTAGTGGGATTGCTGGGTCATATGGTAGTTCTAGTTGTAGTTTTTTAAGGAACCTCCATACTGTTCTCCATAGTGGCTGAACCAATTCACATTCCCAACAGCAGTGCAAGAGTGTTCCCTTTTCTCCACATCCCCTCCAGCATTTATTGTTTCTAGATTTTTTGATGATGGCCATTCTGACTGGTGTGAGATGATATCTCATTGTAGTTTTGATTTGCATTTCTCTAATGATTAATGATGTTGAGCATCCTTTCATGTGTTTGTTGGCAGTCTGTATATCTTCTTTGGAGAAATGTCTATTTAGATCTTCTGCCCAGTTTTGGATTGGGTTGTTTGTTCTTTTGTTATTGAGCTGCATGAGCTGCTTGTAAATTCTGGAGATTAATCCTTTGTCAGTTGCTTCATTTGCAAATATTTTCTCCCATTCTGAGGGTTGTCTTTTGGTCTTGTTTATGGTTTCCTTTGCTGTGCAAAATCTTTGAAGTTTCATTAGGTCCCATTTGTTTATTTTTGTTTTTATTTCCATTACTCTAGGAAGTGGGTCAAAAAGGATCTTGCTGTGATTTATGTCATAGTGTGTTCTGCTTATGTTTTCCTCTAAGAGTTTGATAGTTTCTGGCCTTACAATTAGTCTTTAATCCATTTTGAGCTTATTTTTGTGTATGGTGTTAGGGAGTGATCTAATCTCATACTTTTACATGTACCTGTCCAGTTTTCCCAACACCAATAATTGAAGAGGCTGTCCTTTCTCCACTGTACATTCCTGCCACCTTTATCAAATATAAGGTGACCATATGTGCGTGGGTTTATCTCTGGGCTTTCTATCCTGTTCCATTGTTCTATCTTTCTGTTTTTGTGCCAGTACCATACTGTCTTGATTACTGTAGCTTTGTAGTGTAGTCTGAAGTCAGGGAGCCTGATTCCTCCAGCTCCTTTTTTCCTTTTCAAGATTGCTTTGGCTATTTGGGGTCTTATGTGTTTCTATACAAATTGCGAAATTTTTTGTTCTAGTTCTGTGAAAAGTGCCAGTGGTAGTTTGATAGGGATTGCATTGAACCTATAGGTTGCTTTGGGTAGTAGAGTCATTTTCGCAATGTTGATTCTTCCAATCCAAGAACATGGTATATCTCTCCATCTATTTGTATCATCTTTAATTTCTTTCATCAGTGTCTTATAATTTTCTGCATACAGGTCTTTTGTCTCCTTAGGTAGGTTTATTCCTAGATATTTTATTCTTCTTGTTGCAATGGTAAATGGGAGTGTTTTCTTGATTTCCATTTCAGATTTTTCATCATTAGTATATAGGAATGCCAGAGATTTCTGTGCATTAATTTGGTATCCTGCTACTTTACCAAATTCATTGATTAGCTCTAGTAGTGTTCTGGTAGCATCTTTAGGATTCTCTATGTATAGTATCATGTCATCTGCAAACAGTGACAGTTTTACTTCTTCTTTTCCAATTTGGATTCCTTTCATTTCCTTTTCTTCTATGACTGCTGTGGCTAAAACTTCCAAAATTATGTTGAATAACAGCGGTGAGAGTGGGCAACCTTGTCTTGTTCCTGATCTTAGTGGAAATGCTTTCAGTTTTTCACCATTGAGGATGATGTTGGCTGTGGGCTTGTCATATATGACCTTTATTATGTTGAGGAAAGTTCCCTCTATGCCTACTTTTTGCAGGGTTTTTATCATAAATGGGTGTTGAATTTTGTCAAAAGCTTTCTCTACATCTATTGAGATGATCATATGGTTTTTCTCCTTCAATTTGTTAATATGGTTTATCACATTGATAGATTTGCGTATATTGAAAAATCCTTGCATTCCTGGAATAAACCCCACTTGATCATGGTGTATGATCCTTTTAATGTGCTGTTGGATTCTGTTTGCTAGTATTTTGTTGAGGATTTTTGCATCTATGTTTATCAGTGATATTGGCCTATAGTTTTCTTTCTTTGTGACATCCTGGTCTGGTTTTGGTATCAAGGTGATGGTGGCCTCGTAGAAACAATTTGGGAGTGTTCCTCCCTCTGCTATATTTTGGAAGAGTTTGAGAAGGATAGGTGTTAGCTCTTCTCTAAATGTTTGATAGAATTCGCCTGTGAAGCCATCTGGTCCTGGGCTTTTGTTTCTTGGAAGATTTTTAATCACAGTTTCAATTTCAGTGCTTGTGATTGGTCTGTTCATATTTTCTATTTCTTCCTGATTCAGTCTTGGCAGGTTGTGCATTTCTAAGAATTTGTCCATTTCTTCCAGACTGTCCATTTTATTGGTATAGAGTTGCTTGTAGTAATCTCTCATGATCTTTTTTATTTCTGCAGTGTCTGTTGTTACTTCTCCTTTTTCATTTCTAATTCTATTGATTTGAGTCTTCTCCCTTTTTTTCTTGATGAGTCTGGCTAGTGGTTTATCTATTTTGTTTATCTTCTCAAAGAACCAGCTTTTAGTTTTATTGATCTTTGCTATTGTTTCCTTCATTTCTTTTTCATTTATTTCTGATCTGATTTTTATGATTTCTTTCCTTCTGCCAGCTTTGGGGTTTTTTTGTTCCTCTTTCTCTAATTGCTTGAGGTGCAAGGTTAGGTTGTTTATTCGAGGTGTTTCCTGCTTCTTAAGGTGGGCTTGTATTTCTATAAACTTCCCCCTTAGAACTGCTTTTGCTGCACCCCATAGGTTTTGGGTTGTTGTGTCTCCATTGTCATTTGTTTCTAGGTATTTTTTTATTTCCTCTTTGATTTCTTCAGTGATCACTTCGTTATTTAGTAGTGTATTGTTTAGCCTCCATGTGTTTGTATTTTTTACAGATCTTTTCCTGTAATTGATATCTAGTCTCATGGCGTTGTGGTCAGAAAAGATATTTGATACAATTTCAATTTTCTTAAAATTACCAAGGCTTGATTTGTGACCCAAGATATGATCTATCCTGGAGAATGTTCCATGAGCACTTGAGAAAAATGTGTATTCTGTTATTTTTGGATGGAGTGTCCTATAAATATCAATTAAGTCCATCTTGTTTAATGTATCATTTAAAGCTTGTGTTTCCTTATTGATTTTCATTTTGGATGATCTGTCCATGGGTGAAAGTGGGGTGTTAAAATCCCCTACTATAAATGTGTTACTGTCGATTTCCCCTTTTATGGCTGTTAGTATTTGCCTTATGTATTGAGGTGCTCCTATGTTGGGTGCATAAATATTTACAATTGTTATATCTTCTTCTTGGATCGATCCCTTGATCATTATGTAGTGTCCTTCTTTGTCTCTTCTAATAGTCCTTATTTTAAAGTCTATTGTGTCTGATATGAGAATTGCTACTCCAGCTTTCTTTTGGTTTCCATTTGCATGGAATATATTTTTCCATCCCCTTACTTTCAGTCTGTATGTGTCTCTAGGTCTGGAGTGGGTCTCTTGTAGACAGCATATGTATGGGTCTTGTTTTTGTATCCATTCAGCCAATCTGTGTCTTTTGGTGGGAGCATTTAGTCTATTTACATTTAAGGTAATTATCGATATGTACGTTCCTATTCCCATTTTCAAAATTGTTTTGGGTTCGTTATTATAGGTCTGTTCCTTCTCTTATTTTTCTTGTCTAGACAAGTTCCTTCAGCATTTGTTGTAAAGCTGGTTTGGTGGTGCTGAACTCTCTCAGCTTTTGCTTGTCTGTAAAGATTTTAATTTCTCCATCAAATCTGAAGAAGATCCTTGCTGGGTAGAGTAGTCTTGGCTGCAGGTTTTTCTCCTTCATCACTTTCAGTATGTCCTGCCACTCCATTCTGGCTTGTAGGGTTTCTGCTGAGAGATCAGCTGTTAACCTTATGGGGATTCCCTTGTGTGTTATTTGTTGTTTTTCCCTTGCTGCTTTTAATATTCTTTCTTTGTATTTAATTTTTGACAGTTTTATTTATGTGTCTTGGCGTATTTCTCCTTGGATTTATCCTGTATGCGACTCTCTGTGCTTCCTGGACTTGATTAACTATTTCCTTTCCCATATTAGGGAAGTTTTCAACTATAATCTCTTCAAATATTTTCTCAGTCCCTTTCTTTTTCTCTTCTTCTTCTGGAACCCCTATAATTCGAATGTTGGTGCGTTTAATGTTGTCCCAGAGGTCTCTGAGACTGTCCTCAGTTCTTTTCATTCTTTTTTCTTTATTCTGCTCTGCAGTAGTTATTTCCACTATTTTATCTTCAAGGTCACTTATCCGTTCTTCTGCCTCAGTTATTCTGCTATTGATCCCATCTAGAGTACTTTTAATTTCATTTATTGTGTTGTTCATCATTGCTTGTTTCATCTTTATTTCTTCTAGGCCCTTGTTAACTGTTTCTTGCATTTTGTCCATTCTACTTCCAAGATATTGGATCATCCTTACTATCATTATTCTGAATTCTTTTTCAGGTAGACTGCCTATTTCCTCCTCATTTGTTAGGTCTGGTGGGTTTTTATCTTGCTCCTTCATCTGCTGTGTGTTTATCTGTCTTCTCATTTTGCTTATCTTACTGTGTTTGGGGTCTCCTTTTTGCAGGCTGCAGGTTCGTAGTTCCCGCTGTTTTTGATGTCTGTCTCCAGTGGCTATGCTTCGTTCAGTGGGTTGTGTAGGCTTCCTGGTGGAGGGGACTAGTGCCTGTGTTGTGGTGGATGAGGCTGGATCTTGTCTCTCTGGTGGACAGGTTCACGTCTGGTGGTGTGTTTTGGGGTGTCTGTGGCCTTATTATGATTTTAGGCAGCCTCTCTGCTAATGGGTGGGTTTGTGTTCCTGTTTTGCTAGTTGTTTGGCATAGGTTGTCCAGCACTGTAGCTTGCTGGTTGTTGCGTGAAGCTGGGTGCTGGTGTTAAGATGGAGGTCTCTGGGAGATTTTCGCCGTTTGATATTATGTGGAGCTGGGAGGTCTCTTGTGGACCAGTGTCCTGAAGTTGGCTCTCCTACCTCAGAGGCAGAGCCCTGACTCTTGGCTGGAGCACCAAGAGCCTTTCATCCACATGGCTCAGAATAAAAGGGAGAAAAAATAAAGGGAATTAGTAGAAGTATGAAGAAAGAAAGAAAGAAAGGAGGGAAGGAAGGAAGGAAGGAAGAAAGAAAGAAAGAAGCAAAGAAGGAAAGAAAGGAGGGAGGGAGGGAGAAAGGAAGGAAGGATGGAAAGAAGGAAAAAAGACAGAAAGAAAGAAGATACAGTAAAATAAAATAAAGTATAATAAAGTTATTGAATTAAAAAATAATTATTTAGAAAAAATAAAAAAATAAAGGGACGGATAGTACCTTAGGACAAATTTTGGAAGCAAAGCTATACAGACAAAATCTTACACGGAAGCATACACATACACCCTCACAAAAAGAGGTAAAGGGGAAAAAATCATAAATCTTGCTCTCAGAGACCACCTCCTCAATTTGGGATGATTCGTTGTCTAAAGGAAGGAAGGAAGGAAGGAAGGAAGGAAAGAAAGAAAGAAAGAAAGAAAGAAAGGAAGGAAGGAAGGAAGGAAGGAAGAAAGAAAGAAGGTAAAGTATAATAAAGTTATTAAAATTAATTATTAAGAAAAAAATTTAAAAAAGAAACTATGGACGGATAGAACCCTAGGACAAATGGTGGAAGCAAAACTATACAGACAAGATCTCACACAGAAGCATACACATACACACTCACAAAAAGAGGAAAAGGGGAAAAAATCATAGATCTTGCTCTCAAAGCCCACCTCCTCAATTTGGGATGATTCGTTGTCTAGTCATGTATTCCACAGATGCAGGGTACGTCAAGTTGATTTTGGAGCTTTAATCCCCTGCTTCTAAGGCTGCTGGGAGAGATTTCCCTCTCTCTTTGTTCTCACAGCTCCCAGGGGCTCAGCTTTGGATTTGGCCCTGCCTCTGCGTGTAGGTCGCTGGAGGGCGTCTGTTTTTTGCTCGGACAGGACAGGGTTAAGGGAGCCGCTGATTCGGGGGCTCTGGCTCACTCAGGCCGGGGTGGGGGGGTGGGGGGGTGGGGGGGTGGGGGGGTGGGGAGGGAGGGGCACTGCATGCAGGGCGGGCCTGCGGTGGCAGAGGCCGGAGTGACGTTGCACCAGCCTGAGGCCCGCCGTGCGTTCTCCCGGGGGAGTTGTCCCTGGATCCCGGGACCCTGGCAGTGGCGGGCTGCACAGGCTCCGCGGAAGAGGGGTGTGGATAGTGACCTGTGCTCGCACACAGGCTTCTTGGTGGCGGCAGCAGCAGCCTTAGCGTTTCCCGCCCGTCCCTGGGGTCCGCGCTTTTAGCCGCGGCTCGCGCCCGTCTCTGGAGTTCCTTTAAGTAGCGCTCTTGAACCCCTCTCCTCGCGCACCAGGAAACAAAGAGGGAAGAAAAAGTCTCTTGCCTCTTCGGCAGATGCAGACTTTTCCCCCGGACTCCCTCCCGGCTAGCCGTGGTGCACTAACCCCTTCAGGCTATGTTCATGCCGCCAACCCCAGTCCTCTCCCTGCGCTCCGAACGAAACTGAAACCCGAGCCTCAGCTCGCAGCCCCGCCCGCCCCGGCGGGTGAGCAGACAAGCCTCTCGGGCTGGTGAGTGCCAGTGGGCACCTATCCTCTGTGCGGGAATCTCCCCGCTTTGCCCTCCGCACCCCTGTTGCTGTGCTCTCCTCCGCGGCTCCGAAGCTCCCCTCGTTGCCTCCCACAGTCTCTGCCCGCGAAGGGGCTTCCTAGTGTGTGGAAGCTTTTCCTCCTTCACAGCTCCCTCCCACTGGTGCAGGTCCCGTCCCTATTCTTTTGTCTCTGTTTTTTCTTTTGCCCTACCCAGGTACGTGGGGGAGTTTCTTGCTTTTTGGGAGGTCTGAGGTCTTCTGCCAGCCTTCAGTAGATGTTCTGTAGGAGTTGTTCCACGCGTAGATGTATTTCTGGTGTATCTGTGGGGAGGAAGGTGATCTCCGCGTCTTACTCTTCCTAGAATTGATTTTTGCATGTTATTTGAGACAAGATTTCAGCATACAACTTTTCTGCAAGACTATAATTCTCCCAAAAACATTTAAGGAAAAGACCTTCCTTTCCATACTCATCTGCAATTCCACTTCTTACATATCAAGTTTCCAAATATATGTGGGTCTGTTACTGGGCTCTCCAATTTGTTCCATCGTCCTGTTCAATTTATTTGTCCCTGTAATAAAAGGACATAATTATGATAATTTCACAACACATTTTTTATCTGTTACAATAAACCTGCCACACTCATTTTCCTTTTCAGGATTGTTTTCTGGTTTTTCACATGAATTTTAGAATCAACTTGTCAAGTTCCATGAAAAACCCTATTGGAGGCATTCACAGAGCCAGACCCCCGGGCTGCAGGAGGAGAACCTGCAAAGAATCACAAAGTTTGCACAAAAACTTGTGAGAAATAGGACATTTAAAAACACTTCTCAGGGGGACCTTCAAGATGGCAGGGGAGTAAGACATGGAGATCACCTTCCTCCACAAATACATCAAAAATACATATACATGCAGAACAACTCCTACAGAGCAACTAGTGAACACTGACAGAAGACCACGGACTTCGCAAAAGGCAAGAAACACCCCACGTAACTGGCTGTGTGGCAGACAGAGGATTGGTGCTCTGGCTGGGTGCCAGGCCTGAGCCTCTGAGGTGGGAGAGTCGAGTTCAGGACATTGGTCCACCAGAGATCCCTAGGACCCATGTAATATCAAATGGTGAAATCTCTCCCAGAGATCTCCATCTCAAAGCTAAGACCCAGCTCCACTCAATGACAAGCAAGCTACAGTGCTGGACACTCTATGCCAAACAACTAGCAAGACAGGAACACAACCCCACCCATTAGCACAGAGGCTGCTTAAAATCATACTAAGTTCACAGACACCCCAAAACACAACACTGGACATGGTCCTGCCCACAAGAAAGACAAGATGCAGCCTCATCCACCAGAACACAGGCACCAGCCCATTCCACCAGGAAGCCTACACAATCCACTGAACCAACCTTACCAACTGGGGGCAGACACCAAAAGCAATGGGAATTATGAACCTGCAGCCGGTGAAAAGGAGACCCCAAACTGAGTAAGTTAAACAAAATGAGAAGACAGAGAAATACACAGCAGATGAAGAAACAATGTAAAAACCCACCATATCAAACAAATGAAGAGAAAATAGGCAGTCTACCTGAAAAGGAATTCAGAGTAGTGATAGAAAAGATATCCAAAATTGTGGAAATAGAATAGAGAAAATACAAGAAACGTTTAATAAGAACCTAGAAGAACTAAAGAGCAAACAAACAATGATGAACAACACAATAAATGAAATTGAAAATTCTCTAGAAGGAAGCAATAGCAGAATATCTGAGGCAGAAGAACGGATAAGTGACCTGGAAGATAAAGTAGTAGAAATAACTACCACAGAGCAGAATAAAGAAAAAAGGATAAAAAGAATAGAGAACAGTCTCAGAGACCTCTGGGACAACATCAAACACACCAACATTCGAATTAAAGGGGTCCCAGAAGAAGGAAAAAAAAAGGGGACTGAGAAAATATTTGAAGACATTGTAGTTGAAAACTTCCCTAATATGGGAAAGGAAATAGTCAGTCAAGTCCAGGAAGCACACAGAATGCCATACAGGATAAATCCAAGGAGAAACATGCCAAGACACATATTAATCAAACTATCAAAAATTAAATACAAAGAAAAAATATTGAAAGCAGCAAGGGAAAAACAACAAATAACATACAAGGGAATCCCCATAAAGTTAACAGCTGATCTTTCAGCAGAAACTCTACAAGCCAGAAGGGAGTGGCAGGACATATTTAAAGTGATCAAAGGGAAAAACCTATAATGAAGATTACTTTATCCAGCAAGGATCTCATTCAGATTCAATGGAGAAATTAAAACCTTTACAGACAAGCAAAAGCTAAGAGAATTCAGCACCATCAAACCAGCTTTACAACAAATGCTAAAGGAACTTTTCTAGGCAGGACACACAAGAGAAGGAAAAGACCTACAATAACAAACCCAAAACAATGAAAAAATGATAATAGGAACATACATATTGATAACTACCTTAAATGTAAATGGATTAAATGCTCCCACCAAAAGACACAGATTGGCTGAATGGATACAAAAACAAGACCCATATATATGCTGTCTACAACAGACCCATTTCAGACCTAGGGACACATACAGACTGAAAGTGAGGGGTTGGAAAAAGATATTCCATGCATATAGAAATCAAAAGAAAGCAGGAGTAGCAATTCTCATATAAGAAAAAATAGACTTTAAAACAAAGAGTATTACAAGAGACAAAGAAGGACACTATATAATGATCAAGGGATCAATCCAAGAAGAAGATATAACAATTGTAAATATTTATGCACCCAACATAGGAGCAGTTCAATACATAAGGCAAATGCTAAAAGCCATAAAGGGGAAATCAACAGTAACACAATCATAGCAGGGGACTTTAACAGCCCACTTTCACTCATGGGCAGATCATTCAAAGTGAAAATAAATAAGATAACACAAGCTTTAAATGATACGTTAAACAACATGGACTTAATTGATATTTATAGGACATTCCATCCAAAAACAACAGAATACACATTCTTCTAAAGTGCTCATGGAACATTCTCCAGAATAGATCATATCTTGGGTCACAAATCAAACGTTTGTAAACTAAAGAAAATTGAAATCATATCAAGTATCTTTTCTGATCACAATGCTAGAAACTAGATATCAATTACAGGAAAAAAATCGGTAAAAAATACAAACACATGGAGGCTAAACAATACGCTACTAAATAACGAAGTGATCACTGAAGAAATCAAAGAGAAAATCAAAAATTACCTAGAAACAAATGACAATGAAAACACGACGACCCCAAAACTATGGGATGCAGTAAAAGCAGTTCTAAGAGGGAAGTTTATAGCAATACAATCCTACCTTAAGAAACAAGAAAAATCTCAAATAACCAACCTAACCTCACATGTAAAGAAATTAGAGAAAGAAGAACAAAAAAGCTCGAAAGTTAGCAGAAGGAAAAAAATCATAAAGATCAAATCAGAAATAAATGAAAAATAAATGAAGGAAACGATAGCAAAGATCAATAAAACTAGACGCTGATTCATTGAGAAGATAAACAAAATTGATAAACCATTAGGCAGACTCATCAAGAAAAAGAGGGAGAGGGCTCAAATCATTAAAAATAGAAATGAAAAAGGAGAAGTTACAACAGACACCGCAGAAATACATAGCATCCTAAGAAACTACTGTAAGCAACTCTATGCCAATAAAATGGACAACCTGGAAGAAATGGACAAATTCTTAGAAGAGCATAACCTTCTGACACTGAACCAGGAAGAAATAGAAAATATAAACAGAACAATCATAAGCACTGAAATTGAAACTGTGATTAAAAATCTTCCAACAAACAAGAGTCCAGCACCAGATGGCTTCACAGGTGAATTCTATCAAACATTTAGAGAAGAGCTAAACCCTATCCTTCTCAAACTCTTCCAAAATGTAGCAGACAGAGGAACACTCCCAAACTCATTCTGCGAGGCCACAATCACCCTATACCAAAAGCAGAAAAAGCTGTCACAAAAAAAGTAAAGGCCAATATCACTGATGAATATAGATGCAAAGATCCTCAACAAAATACTAGCAAACAGAAACCAACAGCACATTAAAAGGATCATACACGATGAACAAGTGGGATTTATCCCAGGAATGCAAGGATTCTTCAATATATGCAAATTAATCAACATGATAAACCATACTAACAAGTTGAAGGAGAAAAAACATATCATCATCTCGATAGATGCAGAAAAAGCTTTTGACAAAATTCAACACCCGTTTATGATAAAAACCCTCCAGAAAGTAGGCATAGAGGGAAGAACATAATATCACAAACCCACAGCCAACATTGTTCTCAATGGTGAAAAACTGAAACCATTTCAACTAAGATCAGGAACAAGACAAGGTTGCCCACTCTCACCCCTATTATTCAACACAGTCTTGAAAGTTTTAGTGAGAGCAATCAGAGAAGAAAAAGAAATGAAAGGAATCCAAGTCTGAAAAGAAGAAGTAAAACTGTCACTGTTTGCAGATGACATGATACTATACATAGAGAATCCTAAAGATGCTACCAGAAAACTACTAGAGCTAATCAATGAATTTGGTAAAGTAGCAGGATACAAAATTAATGCACAGAAATCTCTTGCATTCTTATACACTAAAGATGAAAATTCTGAAAGAGAAATTAAGGAAACACTCCCATTTACCATTGCAACAAAAAGAATAAAATATCTAGGAATAAACCTACCTAAGGAGACAAAAGACCTGTATGCAGAAAACTATAAGACACTGATGAAAGAAATTAAAGATGATACAAACAGATGGAGACATATATCATGTTCTTGGATTGGAAGAATCAACATTGTGAAAATGACTATACTATCCAAAGCAATCTACAGATTTAATGCAATCCCTACCAAACGATCAATGGCATTTTTCACAGAACTAGAACAAAAATTTTCACAATTTGTATGGAAACATGATAGACCCCAAATAGCCAAAGCAATCTTGAAAAAGAAAAACAGAGCTGGAGGAATCAGGTTTCTGGGCTTCAGACTATACTACAAAGCTACAGTAATCAAGACAGTATGGTACTGGCACAAAAACAGAAATATAGATCCTTGGAACAGGATAAAAAGCCCAGAGAAAAACCCACTTACATATGGTCACCTTATATTTGACAAAGGAGGCAAGAATATACAATGGAGAAAAGACAGCTTCTTCAATAAGTGGTGCTGGGAAAACTGGACAGGTACATGTAAAGGAAAGAAATTAGAACACTCACTAACACCATACACAAAAATAAACTCAAAATGGATTAGAGACCTAAATGTAAGGCCAAACACTATCAAACTCTTAGAGGAAATCATAGGCAGAATGCTGTATGACATAAATCACAGCAAGATCTCTTCTGACCCACCTCCTAGAGAAATGGAAATAAAAACAAAAATAAACAAATGGGACCTAATGAAACTTGAAAGCTTTTGCACAGCAAAGGAAACCATAAACAAGATGAAAAGACAACCCTCAGAATGGGAGAAAGTATTTGCAAATGAAGCAACTGACAAAGGATTAATCTCCAAAATATACAAGCAGCTCATGTAGCTCAATATCAAAAAATCAAACAATCCAATACAAAAATGGGCAGAAGACCTAAATAGACATTTCTCCAAAGAAGATATACAGATTGCCAACAAACACATGAAAGGATGTTTAACATCAGGAATCATTAGAGAAATGCAAATCAAAACTACAATGAGGTATCACCTCACACCAGTCAGAACGGTCATCATCAAAAAATCTACAAACAATAAATGCTGGAGAGGGTGTGGAGAAAAGGGAACCCTCTTGCTCTGTTGGTGTGAATGTAAATTGTTACAGCCACTATGGAGAGCAGTATGGAGGTTGCCTAAAAAACTAAAAATAGGACTACCATACAACCCAGCAATCCCACTACTGGGCGTATACCCTGAGAAAAGCGTAATTCAAAAAGAGTCATGTACCACAATGTTCATTGCAGCACTATTTACAATAGCCAGGACATGGAAGCAACCTAAGTGTCCATCGACAGATGAATGGATAAAGAAGGTGTAGCACATATATACAATAGAATATTAGCCATAAAAAGAAACAAAATTGAGTTATTTGTAGTGAGGTGGATGGACCTAGAGTCTGTCATACAGAGTGTGGTAAGTCAGAAAGTGAAAAACAAATACCATATGCTAACACATATATATGGAATCTAAAAAAAAAAAAAAATGAGCATGAAGAATTTAGGGGCAAGACGGGAATAAAGAGGCAGACCTACTAGAGAATGGACTTGAGGATACGCGGGGGGCGGGAAGGGTAAGCTGGGACAAAGTGAGAGAGTGGCATGGATATACATACACTACTAAATGTAAAATAGATAGCTAGTGGGAAGCAGTCGCATAGCACAGGGAGATCAGCTCTGTGCTTTGTGACCACCTAGAGGGGTGGGATAGGGAGGGTGAGAGGGAGGGAGATGCAAGAGGGAAGATATATGCAAGAGGGGGATATATGTATATGTATAACTGATTCCCTTTTTTATACAGCAGCAACTAACACAACATTGTAAAGAAATTATACTCCAATAAAGATGTTAAAAAAAGTAACCCTATTGGATTTGCAATAGGAATAGTATTACATTGATCTTCTTATAATTTTGATTCCTTCTCTTCATGAATAAGATATATTTCTCCATTTAATTAGATATTATTTATATCGATTAATTTAGATCTTCTTTAATATATTTTAATAACATTGTATACTTTTCTCTCATGTCTTGTATTTTTTTAGATTTATTTTACTTTTTTTGCAATTTAATTTTGTGTATAGAAAAAAAATTTCAACATCTATATATATTGATTTTCTACCCATCAACTTTGTTAAATTATCTTAATTTGAGTAATCTGCATATTCTTTTGTGTATTTGTCATCAATAATCATAACACTTATGAATAATAATAGCTTTCTTTACTCCTTTCCAGTCTTTATGACTTCCATTTCTTTCTTGTATTACTGAACTGTTTAGAACTAGAATATAGAATTCAGGTAGTGACAGAAAGCACCCTGCTTGTTCTTAATTTTGAAGAGAATTTAAAAAAATTTAAACTGTTCAGTATACTCTTTGCTGTAATGTTGCTGTAAATACCTTATGTCAGCTTAAGGAAGTCTCCTTCTATTTGTAGCTTGCAATAGTGTACTTTTAAAACATCTCAATGGATGTTAAATTTTACTGTATGCTTTTCTTCATCTCTTGAGATTTTAGATTTAGGTATCAAAGTATACCAGTCTTATAAAATGAGTTGGGAAGTGTTCCCTCTTTTCATAGTTTCTGAAAGAATTTCTGTGATATTGGAATCACCTCTTTTTTAATGTTTGGTAGAACTCATGGGTGCAACCTTCCGGGCCCTGTATTTCTATATAGCAATAGAGAAATTTTAAACTAGTGATGGTTTCTTCAATTGTTATAGAACTCTTCATATTATCCCTTTGTTTTTAATAACTTTAGGCATTTTTCCCAGGTACTTATTTTATCTATGTTTTCTAGTTTACAATTAAGTTGTTCATAATCATTTCTTATTACCTTTTTATTCTCTGTTATATGCATCGTGTGCCGTCTTCTATACCTCATAATTTTAATTTCTCTAAGAACCTGGCAGGTGTTTGATAATCATTTTAGTCTTTTTGAAACATTTACTTTTGACATTGCTGATTATCACTATTGCACATATTTCTAATTTTAGTACCTTTTCTTTTCTCATTATTTCCTCCCTTTCACTGTCTTTGTGTTTATTCTATTGTTTTTTGTTTCTAATTAACTAAGTTGGAAAAAGTTTAGTTCATTAATTTTCAATCTCTATGAATATAAGCATTTTGCTGCACAGACTTTCCTATAAGTACTATTTTAGCTGCATCCCACAAGTTTTTATATTTCGTGTCTTCAATATTATTTAGTTCTAAGTACTTTCTAATTCCCATTGTGTTCTACTTTTTGACATATGAGTTATTTAGACATGTGATATTGGATATTCAAATGGATTTTCCTAGCTATTCATTTGTTATTGTTATCTAACTTAATTGCGTTATGGTCACTAAACACAGTCAATGCAATACAAATGGTTTGAAATTCATTCAGATTTTGTTTAATGTTCCTTATTTATGAGGGAAGATTATTATTCTCCAACAGTTGCTATAGATTTCAATTAGATCTAACTTTAAATTTTTGCATTTACATCTCCTATATCTCTACTGATTTTTTCTTTCTTTTTCTATTTGTTACTGTGCTATGAGAATATTTTAATGTCTCCCATTGTACTATGAGAATATTTTAAACTCTCCCATTATGGAGGCAGATTTATCAGCTCTCCTTATGGTTCTATCAGTTCTTGTTTAATTTATTTTGAAGTAATATCACTACATTACATGCAAGTTTAGAATTTTTAAATCTTCCTAGTGAATTGAATTTTTATCAATATGTAGTGACTCCTGTTATTTCTACCAATGTTTTTTGTTTGTTTGTTTGTTTTTTGTTTTTTGGGCTTTTTTGCTGTGCCACACAGCTTATGGGATCTTAATTCCTGACCAGGGATGGAACCTGGGCTCTCAGCAGTGAGAGCACAGAGTCCTAACCACTGGACTGCCAGGGAACTCTCTCTAGTAAAGCTTTTTACTTTAAAGTCTTTTAAATTAGATAAGACTAATAGAGCCATGAGCTTTCTTTTGTTTAGTATTTAAATGATGTATCTTTCCCCATCTTTATGCTTTAATCTTTCTGTTTACTTCTGTATACTTTCTGTCTTAATTATAGTATATAAGACATTATTTTCTCTGGTAACCTTTTATTATTCTGGTAACACTTAAAAAATTCTGGTAACCTTTTCATTTTAACTGGAAAATTTAGTCATTTTATATTTATTGGGATCACCAGTAGAGTTGGAGTTTATTTTTCCATTTTATTTTATGCTTTCCATTGGTCTTGTCCTTTTATCTTCTCCCACTTTGTTCTACTTTTTTGCCTTTTTATAGATTGATTCTCCCTAAACTTACTCATTATTCCTCAAATAGTATAGAAGTTACACATATTATTTTTGTTCTTGTAGTGTTATGTTAGAAATTATATTCGCATATTTAACTGGATAAATTAAATATATGCTTTCCACCAAAATAATTCAAAGAATTTTAGCTACATTTCATTTTACTACAATTATTCTCCTCCTGACTAAAGGCTACTGTCGTTCAGTATTTTTTAACATCCCAAATTAGACATTATTATAATTATTTGTATAGTCAGTATTTATTTGGGTTTACCCACATGTTAATATGTTCCTTTATCAATTCTGGAAAATCCCAAGTTACTATTACTTTGAGCATTTCCACTCCTCCATTCTACTATGAAAAATGGCCAGAGGGCAGAAAAACCCATAAAACAGGTGCCATGTACGTTGCAGGGTCTTTTACCTGGCATCCTACTCCCAGAGGCAGGGAAAGAACCTCAGACTCCAGGAGAGAAGCTCAACTTTGGCCTGTGGGAAGCTGATAAGTTCAAAGGACAAGAGGTAGAGTCAGGCTGGTGGTCATATTGGGCCGACTGCAAGCTGAGTACTCAGAGAGAAAAAGAGATGAGAGGGACTGTGAGGCTGCTGAGAGAAAGAACAGCCTGAGTCCTTGATTGGCCAGTTTCTGTCCCTGCAAGACTCAGCTGTACTCTGGGCCCAGGCCTCTCATGTTCATTAGATTGTTCAACCAGAGCTAGCTTGAGTAGCTTTTGGCTTTTGCAACCAAGAATCCTAGAACTATAACACCTAGAACCAGAACACCTGAGACTTACCTTTCTGTATCTGTAAGACGGGACAACATCTGCCCGATCAACTTCATGAAACAAAGTGCAATGGTAAGAAATAAAAACACAAACAATAAGTAAGAAAACACCTTCGTCATGCAAACAGAACTGGTCTGTCCACAGGAAGCCATGTCATAGGGCATGGAGTCCATGGGCAACAGCACGTTCCTTCCCTAAAACAGAGGGACCTACCTAGTTTTCTATTATCTCTTTGAGAGACTACTGCCACTCATATATGTTAGCTAAGGTTCTCCCTGTATAATTATTGCGTGTACCCGGTATTCATATGTTGTGAGGCTGTAAAGTGGATGGGACTTTGAAAGGGAGCTAAAACTTATTGAATATTTTATAATGCGTGGTCCACTTTTTACATACATGATCTCACTTATTCCATCCTCATAGCAACCTATCAAGATCAAATTAATATGCCCATTTTGCAAATGAGGAAACGGACTCAGAGAATTTTATGACTTGGAGCTAGAATTTGAGTCCAGGTTAATTTGACTCAAAATCCATATGCTTTCAAGTTTAACATCATCCTAAATGTGAACAATGAGGGTTAACATGGATGAGTTAATAAGGAATGCTCCAAAGGTAAATGACATCAACGGCCTAAACAAGACCATTCACTGGACCTTTGGGATACCAGTCACGCTGGCCCCAAAGTCATTATGTGACCCTCTCAGCACTGAATTGGGTAGGAAGTTTGGAAAGAAAGGTCAGTCTTTTGCATTGTTTGTGGAGAAGGTCAATGAACAAGGAGAATAAATAGCATTTAGAACAGTCCTTCATTCACAGTAGGCACTTAATAAATAAGGAGTTGAAAATGACAGGTACCCACAGGGTCACACGGGTACTGTAAATGAGTGAAGCAAGCTAGAATGTGTAGGTAACTACACATTCAGACACTGGGGTGTGGTTCTGTCCATCTGGAGACCAGAGCTTATGTCCCAGTTAACAGGGGCAGCCATCGCTCAGCTGCACCATTGTTCAGCACTAGTCAACCATGGCCGTGTGGGAAGGCAGGCTAACCTTGCTTCACCTTCCAATTTTTCTAGGGTCCAGAAATATGGATTTTTTGAGTGATATCTCCAGATTTTGTTTCATGTTGCCTGTCACTAGTCAGAGTCTAATTTGCAAATAGACATTAGTCCCTCTCTGACTTTCTTCTTTTTCCCAGCTCCTTAGGGAGTCAAAATGGCTCCCAGATACCACATGGACCACAAACAGGCAGACCATTGAGGGAAGAAGGAAAGTGAGGGCTATATCCCTGAGGAGACAGGTCATCTCTCAGTTGGGGGTTGTTGTCAGAATCTTGGCTTGAGTTGTAGGCGTCAACTCTGTACAGCTCTTTATATCACTTTATATTTTGGTGCTCATAAACGTAGATTTGGGAAGAGAATTGAGCTTATGTTGTGTGTGTTTCCTATGATTTCTATAAATATTGTGTTTTAAGGACATGGTTCCCAGAGGAGAAAGAAAATGTATGATTCCATGCGTGCTAGGTTTGTGAAAAATGCATGAAATCAGTTATGGAAGTTGTCACACTTAAGTCTTGGTTCTACTTGTGCTATGATGGTGTAAATATTGCCAATTTTTCATCAAGATGGAAGACAAACACAGCTTTTTCAGAAAGGTGTCATGATGATTCTTTACGACCAGCCTGCCTCTCTACATCTGGATCCTCCCTTTTCTTTATTTCCTAAGGGTCAAGCCTCGGGAGGGGCTTCTAAGCTAGAAGGCAGGTGCAAAGCAAAGACAGGCCACTTTGGAGTCACATAGTCCTGGTGCGGTAGACTGTTTCATTCTACTTAACTATTCCCTGAAGGAGGGCTGTATGTCTCCTCTGCCCACCTACTTTGGGCTTTGCCATTGCTTTGGCCAATGTAATGTAAGCAAACTTGACATATAATATGTCTGAGCAAAGGCTCTAAGTGTGTGCTTTGTGTCAGCTTCTTGCTCTTCCCCTCTGCTCTGAGAATGGGTGTATCCCACACAGGGAATATTTCTTTCACCTGGGTCCCAGAATGAGAAGATACATAGAACAGCTACACAACTGTCCTGCAGCTAATGACATGCAATGTGAGTGTAAAGTAAATGTATGTTGTTTTAGCCTTGAGATCGGGAATTGTTTGTTATAATTCCAAGTTAACGCATATACCTGGCTTTGCCACTTCTCAGGTGTGTGATCATCAGAAAGTTGCTTCCTGTATTCAACCCCCAAATTCACTGATGCTTATGTGATAGGCCCCATTTTTTGGGGGGGGTGGAGGGGTACGCAGGCCTCTCAATGCTGTGGCCTCTCCCATTGCGGAGCACAGGCTCCGGACGCACAGGCTCAGCGGCCATGGCTCACGGGCCTAGCAGCTCCGCAGCATGTGAGATCTTCCCGGACCAGGGCACGAACCCGTATCCTCTGCATCGGCAGGTGGACTCTCAACCACTGTGCCACCAGGGAAGCACATAGGCCCTATTTTTGACACAAGAGATCAAAGAGGAATAAGACAAGTCCCCACCATGGGGGAGCTCTCAGTGTTGAGGGGGAGATAGTGAGTTAAGGGTTGTGTGAGGGGCCAGCGCAAGAGTCAGGAGGACCTCTGACTCAGTGAGATCATGGAAGACTTCCTGGAAGTACTCATGTTAAATCTTGAGAAAGAAATAAGCCTCGAAAAAGGGGTGAGGGTGGGGTAAGTTTTTTTGCAGAAGAAACATCGCGGCAGAGGCTCATGACATTTTCACACTGAGGGCTGCCTAGGATGGGCCTGCAACCAGATGGTCTCTGAGACCCTTCTCCCTCCCTCCTCAATTTCATCCATCCCTGAACCTTGTTGAGGAAGCTCAGACTCACATCCCAAGTCAGTAGTTGTTCCTGGTTTGTGTCTGGGGTTATGTCTAGACACCCCAATGACTACCATGAATCATGAATTGCTTCACTTCGGGAGCTGACTGAGGAGGAAAGTGGCAGCTCTCAGGACTGAACAGTTTTGGAGAAGCCCCACTACCAGACACCAGGAACCAGGGCAGGAGGGGGAGAGGCTGGAGCCTGGGCTGCTGCATTCTCACCACGGTCACAAAGAGTGACTGATTTTGAGTGAGTAATTTACCTGTGTTTCCACATTCATCAGCCCAAATGAAGAGTTCCCTCATCTGAACAGAATGGATTGCCCAAGTTAATCCCAGAGTCTGTCTGAGGGAAGTGAAGCATGGTAGAAAAGTAATACGGAAGGCTTGCTGCTGGGAAATACAGTGAGTCCAAACGGCAGAGAGATGAGAAAGGGGCAAAATAACAGTTCGGAAGAACAAGGTTCCTAAGTGCTAAAACCTGTATTAGCTCCAAACAAGTTCAAGCTATTTCATTACAGTCCTGACTGTACTCAGTAACACTTTTTTTCTTTTTCTTTCCTTTTTTTTCCTTTTGTTGTAACTGAGAGCAAAGGATTTCAGCAGTATTAACCCAGACTCATTTGATTTCTATCTCTCTCTTTCTTGACAAATAACAAATAACAACATTTGGCTTTTCACTGACTCCTTCCCTTGGGTCTTGAGTGCCGGCTCTTTGCCAGTCACTGTTGTAGGCACTGGACACACAGCAAGGATAAAACAAAGTTTCTGCTCCATGGAGCTTGCATTCTTCTAGAAAGCCTTTGAATGCTCTCCTTTTTTTTTTTTTTTTTTCCTGCGGTACGTGGGCCTCTCACTGCTGTGGCCTCTCCCGCTGCGGAGCACAGGTTCCGGACGTGCAGGCCCAGCGGCCATGGCTCACGGGCCCAGCCGCCCTGCGGCATGTGGGATCTTCCCAGACCGGGGCACGAACCCGTGTCCCCTGCACCGGCTGGCAGACTCCCAACCACTGCGCCACCAGGGAAGCCCCTGAATGTTCTCCTTTTAAGTGATGCTGATAAACATGCCCAACAAGGCAGCACCTGAAAACCCTGCCCCTGCTCCAAGATTCTAAAGCTTCTCAGTACAAAGTCAGCTTCAAGAATGTTCTCTCATTTTATCCTGAGATAAATAGCTACCCCTTTGAGGTAGCTGCTACTGATCCCATCTCAGAGCAAGGACACAAAAACTCATGGTCAAGGGATTTCCTTGGAGTAAAGGATATAAAAGGCTGATGGGGACCACTGCTTCTTTGAGCTCTTGGACCTCACACATCCTTACTGTTCTTTTTCTTTTCTTTTCCATTATAGTTTATTACAAGATATTGAATGTAGTTCTCCATGGTATATAGTAGGACCTTGTTGTTTATCTATTTTATACATAATAATGTGTATCAGCTAATCTCAAACTCCTAATTTTTCCCTCCTCCCTTTCTCCTCTGGTAAGCATAAGTTTGTTTTCTTTGTCTGTGAGTCTGTTTCTGATTTGTAAATAAGGTCATTTGTGTCACATTTTAGACTCCAACATATAGGTGATATCATAAGATATTTCTTCCTCTGTCTGACTTACTTCATATAGTATGATAATCTCTAGGTTCATCCATGTTGCTGCAAACATCATTTCATTCTTTTTTATGGCTGAGTAATATTCTATTATATATATGTACCACATCTTCTTTATCCATTCATCTGTTGATTGACACTTAGGTTGCTTCCATGTCTTGGCAATTGTAAATAGTGCCTTTCTAAACATTAGGGTGCATGTATCTTTTCAAATCAGAATTTTCTCTGCATATATGCCCATTAGTGGGATTGCTAGAATCGTTACTTTTCTAATTCTTGCTGCTCTTGGCTGTGAAATAAAGTCTGTGTGGGTCCCCCTGCACACTTCAAAAAGTTCCTTCTTGGGCTTCCCTGGTGGCGCAGTGGTTGAGAGTCCGCCTGCAGATGCAGGGGACACGGGTTCGTGCCCTGGTCCGGGAAGATCCCACATGCCGCAGAGCGGCTGGGCCCGTGAGCCATGGCCGCTAAGCCTGTGCGTCCGGAGCCTGTGCTCCACAACGGGAGAGGCCACAACAGTGAGAGGCCCACGTACAGGAAAAAAAAAAAAAAGTCCCTTCTTAAATCCTGCCATATGTGACAATATGGGTGAACCTTGAGAACATTATGCTAAGTGAAATAAACCAGTCACAGAATGACAAATACTGCATGATTCCACTTATATGAGGTATCTATAGTAGTCAAACTCAGGATGAAATGGTGGTTGCCAAGGGTTAAGGGTAGAGGAGATGGGGAATTGCTGTTCAGAGGGTGTAAAGTCTTGGTCATGCAAGATGAATAAGTTCTAGAGAGCTGTTGTACAACATTGTTAACTTATAGTTAACAGTACTGTTACTGTACACTTAAGATTTGTTAAGAAGGTAGATCTCCTGTTATCTGTTCTTAACACACATACACAGACACAGAAGAGTACCTTTTATTCTCTCGGGAGCTGGAAATGTGGGCAAGGTAATTAAGACCCAGAGTCCTGATGAGTGGGGAGAAGACGAAGGAGAGGAGGACCACTGTTTTTCCCCGCATATGATGTGGGGTGAGGTTACTTATTCAATCAATCTACAAGTATTTATTGAACACAGACTCTGTGCCAGGTTCTCACAGAGGCAACAGCAGAGCAAAGAGACAAGATTCCTGGTTTCCTGGAGATTAGATTCTAGTGAGAGAGGCAACAATTAACAAGTAAACAAACATCCAAAAAGATGGTTTGGGACTAAGAGAAGGGCGCGGGAGGAAACAGGTGGTGTGGTAGGGCTGTAACTGGGGGCTGGCTTGTAGATATGGTGGCCTCTGTGAGCAGATGCATTTGAACTGAGACCTGAGGGGTGAGAATAAGTCAATGGTGCAAAGAACCGGGACCAAGGCATCCCAGGCAGAGGGAACAGCAAATGTGGAGTCTGGAGGTTGGCGAGGCCCATTGTATTCAAAGACTAGAAAGGAACCCAGTGTGGAAGGAGCATTGTGAACAAGGAGAGTGTTGCAGGATGGGGCTGGAGAAGTGGGCAGGAGTCAGGTTATTCCAGGACTGTATGCTACATCAGCACTCTGAGCTTTATTCTAAGAGCCATAGGAAGCTTAAGGGAGGATTTTGAGCAGGGAATTTCAGGATAAAACATGAGCCCCATCTTTCTCTTAAAAAAAAAATCACTCCAGGGCTTCCCTGGTGGCGGAGTGGTTGAGAGTCCGCCTGCTGATGCAGGGGACATGGGTTCGTGCCCCGGTCTGGGAAGATCCCACATGCCGTGGAGCGGCTGGGCCCGTGAGCCATGGCTGCTGAGCCTGCGCGTCCGGAGCCTGTGCTCTGCAATGGGAGAGGCCACAACAGTGAGAGGCCCCCGTATTGAAAAAAAAAAAAATCACTCCAGCTGATGAATGGAGAGTGAGCTATGAGGGGTAGGAAGAGGAGTAAAAAGAGTACTTTGGAAGCTATTGAAAGGGAGGGTGATCAGGCTTGATCTGGAAGTGGAATTGGGGAAGAAGGCAGGAGAAAAGACCTGAGATAAATTTTAGAGGTGGAACTGATTCAGACATGCCAGTGGATTGGATGCACAAGGTAAGGGAGAACAAGGATTCCTCAGATTTAAGTCTGAGCCATGGAGTAATTGAAGGTGACATTTTAATGCTGTGGAAAACTGGGGGAAGAACAGATCTGGGACCCATGGGAAGTGGAAATCAAGAGATGTTGATTGAACACCCACCTGGAGACAGTCGTCTATGTGTACCTGGGGCTGAGGCCAGTGGCTTTAACCGGAACGTGTGGAATGTCTGGGAGAGAAGATCAGTACAGAAGTGGTTGGGCATTGTTAGAAATCTACTTTTCCATGAGCAAGATAACTTATTTCAGGATGGGTGGAGTCAGAAGTAGGTTTCTTATTTTCACAGATGATGTTTTCTTTTCTTGAACAGTCACCATCTCCCCTCACCTTAGGAAGCTGTTTTTCCCCAAAAGGCAGAGTTGTTAAGAAAGGCAAGACTTTGGAGCCAGGCCCCCTGTCATCCCTATATCCCCTCATTATCAGGCTGTCTCTGGGATCCAGGAGCTGCAAAAGACTTAGAGGCCACAAAGCAGAAGAAAGTGACATTAGCTGGAGACAAATGCCCTTGCTCTCCTCAGCTAATCCCTCCACTGCCATCACCAGCTGCTTGTGTGTAGGAAAGGCATTCGGTGAGCTGCAGGCACGCTATCCTTGAGATGCCTCTGGACATGTCACCATCAGGTTGAGAAACCTGATAGCCCAACCCAGGGGTCGGCAAACTATAGCCCATAGGCCCAATCCAGCCTGCACCTGTTTCTGTAAGTGAAGTTTTATTTGCTCACAGCCATATCCATTCATTCACACATTGTCTATGACTGATTCAAGCCACAACAGCAGAGCTGAATCATTGTGACAGACTATTTGGCCCTCAAAGCTGCAAATATTTATTATATGGCCCTTCACAGAGAAAATTCGCTGACTCCTGGCCCAACCGATTAGACTGGAAAGTATATTTGTAGAACTTGCTGGTCACTTCCCTCCACTGTTGCTTTGGCATCCCTGTCCTAGAACAGCTCCCTCGGCAAAGCTGCTTGTCCTTCCAGCAGACCCCAGTTTGGAGGAATGACCCTAAGAAACACCTCTGGACAAGGTACCCTAGGACCAGCCACACAGCCTCACGATCTCGAGACTGGACGATAACTTGGAAGATCCTCTAGGATCCAACACCACTTAACCATCAGTCATTTTAGTCCCGCCCATCCACCCCCAGAAGCAAGAGTGTGTCCAGTGCTCCGCCATGACCATGACTGAGACACGCTCTCATCTCAGCTCTCCCCGTGTGTCCTCCTGTTTCCATTCTTGCTACCCACTGTCTAATCTCTGGTTTGCGTTCAGGCAGAGGTTACCCCACTAAGGAGAGTTACCCCCTTGCTACCCGCTTATCCCCACTGTGGAGAGTTGGGTTTGACTTTTAAGATGACGTTTTCCTCTGAGTAGAGCTTTCTGGCTAGACTGAGTCAGAGGTTACTCACAAGTCTGTAGTTCATCCACCCCTTGGCCTAGGTGCTCTCCTGTGTGGTATCTGTGGGGTCCGGGTGAGAGTGGTTGGGTCAACCAGCACGGCAATTTTTGTAGAAGGACTCCAGAGTGATGGGCTAATGGGCATGCCTGTTTGGAGACTCCATCTACTCTCTATTTTGATGAATATTGACCTGGGCATTGTTTCCTTCAGGTGGGTTGGAACAATCCTCAGAGCTTCTCATATTCAGAGGTGGGGGTCCACAGGACCTGGCAAGACAGAATTCCCGCCCTATAAACTCAATATCTGTCATCAGCTAAATGGTTCGCTCCCCAGGAACCATGTTTCTCACCAGGACCTGAGGTAGAGGTGACTGACCAGAGCAATATCTTTCATCCAATTTTCTTGGGAGCCTGTATCCATCCCTCTCATACTTTTCCTCAATAAGGACATTGCCGTCCACAGAATTTCTACACAAGTCAGCTTCTCCATGAAGCTCACAAGCTATTCAGAGAGATCTGTCCTCCCCACTGCTCAAAGTCTTCAGTGAGGCATGAAAAATTCAGTCATTTGGCTCATTCAGAATTTCCAGATGTCTGATGTTGGGCAAGAGATGTGTGCTTCTGACAGATGGCACTCTTTTACCTTCCACCCATGTGTTCGACATCATGCAGATGTAGGCATTTGAGAAAAAAGATCGATTTGTTTTATTAATGAAAAAGTGATGAAATAACACTGGAGAAAGTTTTGACAAGTCACACATAATCCTACTGTTCTAATACAACCAACATTTCTGCTTTTGCATATTTCCTTCCTGGTTTGGTTCATCTCAGATGCATATGGGTAAAATTGCAAACACAATGTTCCCACCATTTGGCAATCTGCTTCTTTCATTTATTATTTCATCATATATATTCTCCCTCTGTTTTCACATTATCTTTGAAATTATTGATCTTGATTTCATAATAGTCCTTTGGGGTGGATATACCATTTCTTTACTGTAATGATTAATGGTCTTTGGGTTAGCCTGCCTCATTCAAAACCTTGTTCTGTGACCTTGGGAAAGTTAGCAATTTAACTTCCCTGAGCCTCAGTTTCTACATCTATAAAGTGGAGTCAATACTAATACTGAGGGACATTATCAGGGTTAAAATGAGATAATATGTATGTATCAGTCAGTGTAGGTTGTATGCTGCATAACAAACAACCCCAAGTGTCAGTGGTTTAAAACACAAAGGTTTATTTCTTCTTCATGTTACATGCATATCATGGGTTAATTGGTGGTGGGAGGGGTTTTTGATGGTGTGGTTCTGCTCATTGCAGTTACTTAGGGACTCAGAATGACAAAGAAACCATGTGTCACCTGTTTACAACTCTCTTGACAGAATTATATGGCGCCACCCACCAACGAAGGGGACCAGAAGTATAATCTTACCTTGTTAGACAGGGAGAACTAGAAGCATTTGATAATTTCCACAACACATGACTGTGGAATTCTATGCTATTATGCTTATTTCCACAACATATAATTAAAATGGAACCATACATGTGAGGTTCTTAGCACCGTGTCCCAGGAACATAGGGAACACTCATTAAAGGGTAGACACTATCATTAATGTTATTATTATTATTGTGTTTTTCAACTTTTTTTCTGGCAGTGATAGGTAGTGCTTTGATGAATATCCTTATGCAGAAGTTCTTTGCTTCTACTGAATAGGTACTTAAGAATTAATCATCCAAAGTAGTATTAAATGCCTAAGCTTTGGGATCAGGCAGAGGAACATTCAAATTCTGGCTCTGAAACTTACCAAATGGGGAACCAATGCCAGAAGGTATGTGAAATCAGTGAGAACTAAATCACTGCTTTGGTTTCATTGCTAATCTGATTTACGTTTTTCACCCTTAGCATAATATCTTCCACTTGTGGGGGTTAAAAATTTCTAATTTATATTCTTAGGTACTAGACAGAGTTAATGAATTTTTTATGTTTTGTATAGTATGCCACACTCTCTACAGCTATAGTTTAATTTCCATCTCATGATGCTAATATATACGAACTACTCTGTGTATCTGACTGGTGGGTGATCTTGGTCTTGCTGAATTCTTATTGATTGAATGTACTTGAGGTCTGCCACCTGGTGATGTCATTCACAAGACGTGAGTTTAAAGAACTTCTTTCTGGAAACAAGAGTGTTGCACACATTTTCTATGGCATGTGGTGTCAAGGTCTAGCCCCAGACACAGGGTCTAGCCTGAACCCCCAGGTTATGATTTGTGTAGAGTCTGCCTCATGGTGGGTGGATTTGCTTCTGACTTTGGACAAGCTACTTAACAAATATGTGCCTTCATTTATTCCTTGGTAAAACAGACACAGTAATATCTAGGCATCTAATAGGTGCAGTGAACTTGATTTCCCTTCTCTTGCACAGAGACAAAATATCTTTACCACTTTTGCTAAGCACATTTATATTGGAAAGAGGATGTTTGTGGATTTAGCCATTAAATATTTAGGTCAGTGGTTCACAGCTTTCAACATCTATCAGAATCACCTGGATGAACTTAAAAACACTGATGTCTGGGTCCCACCCTGAGGCATTCTGATTTAATAGGGCTGGAGTGTGGCCGGGCCATTGGGATTTTAAAATTCCCCAGGTGATTCTAATATTCAAAAAAGTTTGGGAACTGTTGTCAGGACCAGTGGTTCTCAAACTTGAACATGCAGCAGAATTCCCTAGAGGGCTTATTAAAACCTAGATGCAGGGACCCACCTCCAGAATTTCTGATTCAGTGTTTTCGTAGATGTGAGGTAGAGCCTGGGAATTTGATTTCTAACAAGTTCCCAGGTGATGCTGATGCACTGGTCCAGGGTCCGCTCACTGACAGGCATTGATGGATGCTACCATTTGCTTTCTGTGCATTTCCCTCCTGTGAAGGGCTTTGAAAGGGGAAATTGGGACAGGCCTTTTGCAGGCAGGAAAAATGGACAGAATGTCCTCTCTGCACCTTTCCCAGACCCGAGGACTGTGGGACTCTTTCCTGAGGTGCTGTCACTACAGGCAGCCTGGTTAACCGCTTTTTTCTTTGAGGAGCTAGCAGCTGGCTGAAGTGCTCAGCAAGCCCGTGCCACCAGCTCTCCTGTGAACTGGAGACATCAATCTCCCCACTTCCATTACCTCCATTAGCACGGTTATTTGTGGCAATTCCTCTTCCTGGCTGCTCAGGTTATAAAATACTGACTGTGAAGTCACACTTGCTGTTTGAAGCTTCCAGGATGGAAAGGGGGGATAGGATGGTATCTGACCCAGGGGACCAGAGTGGCATGAGGCGGGGGGGGGGGGGACATGATGTAGTAGCAGCCCCTGCTTCCTGGAGGTGGGGGAGGGGATGCTGAGGCATAAGAGGAGCCTGGCCAGAGTCATTCTGGGCCAAAATATTCCCAAATGAGCTAGCCTTAAGATACCTGGGTGATTTGAGGACAAAGCAGGATTTATTTCTCTATTATTATCCAGATAAAGGTAGTTATGAGGAGGTGGTGTGCATGCATGTTGGGGTGTGGGATGGGGGTAAAATGGGGGGAAATAGTGGAGAAAGGATAGGGGTAGAGATACAATATCTTTGCATATCATCTGAGTGACTGGTGTGTACATTCTGTAGCATGGCTAAAGGATAATTTAATCATCCTGAGTTTATAAAGAGAAAATGTTCAGTCCTACAGACCTTCTACTTTGGCAGACAAAAGCATCTCAGAATAAACAGTAACAAAAGCAATAGTAAAAGCTAACACTCACCCAGTACTGCCTCTGTGCCAGGCGCTATGCTGCACACCTTCCATATATTAACTCATTTCATCCTCACATCAACCCTAGGAAGTAGGGACTATTATGATTCCTGTTGTATAGATGAGGAAATGGAAGCACAAGGAGGTTAACTGACTTGCTCAAGGTCACACAGCTAATACGAACTTGGTCCCAGAGTCCATGTTCTTTGTCCTGGAGGGGCTACATGTGAGGGATCCCATCACCAGGTAGAGATGTACGTTGTGAATCCATTTGAAATCTGTGGTCAGGTTTTGTGGACTGAGAGCAGGGACCTGGCTCCTTTCTGGCCCAACCCTTATGAAATCAAGTGTGTAACCCGAATCTCACTCCTTTCCAGGGTTGTTTCTTTTCGTGAAGTTTCCTTGCACAAAGTGGTGCCTGGTATGGCTTAGGCAAGAGAGCAGATCTTTGGTGCAAGCAGGCAGAGTTCACCTCTTTGCCTTCTCTTTCCGTGTCCCATCTCTCCATCCTCTGGGTGCCCTCAGGATGCCCCAAGCCCCTATCATCATGCCTCCCCAGACATGCCTCCTGCACCTCTTCCCAAAGCAGCCTCTCCTTCCCATCTCCCAGGCACCTCATAACACCCTCAAATAAATCCAAGGGGTGTATCACTAGAAGGTGAAAACAGTAATTCATTTTCTTCCCAAATTCCAACCACCTCAAGCTCAAACCCACTCTGCCTTTTATCTCTCATGTTCCCTTTTTCATTCTTCCATCCTCTTGTCATTGCTCTTTTCTACTTGGAAGATACAGGAGAAAAAGAAAAATGGATAGTTGTTTAAGCCAAGGTCTGGTCCAGCTCTGACATTTATCAACCATGAAACTGATGACAAATCAGGCAGTGTTGTTAGTGGTTACAAGCAATGACTATGGCATTAGACAGACCTGGGTTCAAATTCTGGCTCTGCCGTTTTGGGACCTGGGGCGAGTGACTGAATCTCTCCTTATCTCTGGTCCCTGGTCTGTATGGTGGGGCCAATAACTCTGATCTTGTGGGTTATTTGGAGGAACAAATGACTACACACCGTGGAGTGCTGACAACAGTGACTGGCACAGAGAGCGAGCCTTCAATTCACGGTAATTATGAGATCTGTTAATATGATTACTCTCCTCCATGGCCTCAGTTTCCTCAGGGTTGGACTGCTTGATTTCCCAGGGCCGTCCCAGCTCCGACATCCTCTGACTCACCGGCATCCTTCTTGTTTTGGGTTTTTTATTAGATTTCTCCAACTGACTCATCTTTCTCCATATCTCTCCCTTATCATCACCTTCCATGAAAACGAAACTTCCTTCTCTTTGTGCTCAGGCTACTGCCCCATCATCTCTGCCCAGGGGTGGGAGTAGGGGGTCGAAGAATCCAAGCCAGCCAGCCCCCTGTGTGCCACGACTGCTTTGAGTCAGATTCCTTTGGATTTATAAGGCACCGGAGGAGTAGGTAGACGATATGAATAACCATTACATCGGGGAGGGCTTTTTCTTCTCCCTCTGACTGATGACAGCTAAATTACTGCTAAATATAGGCCCTGAATTTGCATGAATCTGCAGCTTGCCACAGTCAGGCTGGGGGTTTTATTGACAGGCAAGGCACTGGAGGCAGGCAGGCACCTGCTCTGATACACCTCTTCCAGCGGATGCGAGGAGTCAGGCAAGGCACACCCTCCCTCACCTCCTCTCCAACGCACGCACTCTTCTCTCCAAGCCTCCAGGCCTATAGGTTCCCAGGGAAGAGCCTGGGCTTTGTGTTTGAATCCTAGATCTGCCCTCTAGCTGTGTGATCCTGAGCAAATGACTTAACCACTCTTCACCCCTCCCCCAGCCTCAGTTTCCTCACTGGCACAATGGGTTAATAATAGCATAGAAAGGCTAATCGTCATCTCACAGAAAGAGAAGTTTGAAACTAGGCTTTCTAAGTTTCTATCGCGCCACACCAACATGTTTGCTTTTTCATCCTTAGGTTATTGTTTCAAAATCCCAACATGACAGTTCCAGGTATCAAATCTTATCACAATCAAATTCAAAGCAGGAAAAAGGGGGCTACCTTCCTTGTCACCTCCCTTTTCATCAAGGAGCATGGTCTTGTATAGAAACTCCCAGGGGACTTGCATGTTGTAGCTCATGGCAACAACAACAATAATAATAACCACCACAACAATAGTAACATTTATGGAGAACTTAGGACATGACAGGCACCTTCTAAATACTTACATGGGTTAACTTACTTGAGAAAACAATCCCAAGAAATAGGTGCTATTTCTAAGATGCAGAGAGGTTTAAAAAACTTGCCCAAAGCTATTCAGCAGATAATTGTCAGAGGTTACATTTGAACCCAGGGAGTTTGTCTATAGGGCTCAGGCTCTGTAACTGGAGTTGAATGAAGGTCATGTCCATTTGTTCAACCTTCCACTCTGACTGGTGAAAGCTGAGATGCTGGAACTCGAGAAGAGACCTACCTTCCTGAACACGTTAGACTTGCTGAATACAGAGGCCAAAATTAGGGCTCTATAAACTAAGGAAGAAGGGGGAATGGCTTGGCTCTACCTCATATGGTTGTTACAGAGTTAAAAGGCAGAATGCCCCTGTCTTAGTCTGCTCAGGCTGCTGTAATAAAATACCATAGACTGGGTGGCTAAAAAAAAAAGACATTTATTTCTCATGGTTCTGGAGGCTGGGAAGTCCAAGGTCAAAGTGCCAGCAAGGTAGGTTTCTTCTCTTGAGTGGTAGGCAGCTACCATCTTGCTGTGTGCTCACATGATCTCTTTTTTCATGTGCATGTGGAGAGACAGAAAGAGAGAGCACACTCTGATGTTTCTTCATATAAGGGCACTAATGCCATCATGAGGGCCCCACCCTCATGACCTCACCTAACCCTAATTACTTCTCCAAGGTCCCATCTCCAAATACTATCACATTGGAGTTTAGGGCTTCAACATATGAATTTGGGAGGGGACACTACTGAGTCTGTGGCAGTCCCTTAGTGATTTTCTCAAAGTAGGTGTCCGGTAAATGAGAGTTTCCCTCTCCTCCTCCAATCATTGATTCAATTCGTTATTTTGAGCACATGGTCTGAGACTAATGTTAAGACACTACAATCTAGTTGGGAAGAGAAGATAAGCAGTGAAGTCATGACTCACGATGGCATTAGTTTAAAGGCCAAATGCCCAGGCTTGTTCAAAGATGTACCAGATGGAGCAGCTGGTCCAGCCTCTCCTGTCGATCACTGTGGCCAATCCACTGAATGTCCAGATCTATCCTGGGCTGAGATGCAACAGAGCAGACCTCAGTTAACTCAGAGACAGATTTTTTTGGACATCCTGGCCTAGACCATTTAAGGATAGAAAATCTCAGCTGGCAGAATGAGTTTTGGAGAAAGATGCTTTTCTCTGGCTGGGGAAAACTGGACTAAATGTGGGTGAGGCTCAGGCTTAAAGCCTCTGACATCATCAGAAGATATTTCGGGAGGGATCACATTGAGGGGGACACAAAGTGAATGGGATCATGTCCAACCGGCCTGCCCCTCATGTCTCAGCTGGCAGGGCTGTGGGTGGGCTGATACTCAGGTGAGGATTAGGCAGAGCAATAGTGCTGTTGTGAAGTTTGGAAAAAACATTACTAAAGGAGGAACATTGGCATTAAGGGTCAGTAGCATGGAGGTGCCAGTTGCCAGGTGACAGAAGCCAGAGTGAGGGTGGAAATGCGGGGGTGCCAGGCACCTGGAGCTACTGCTGCCACCTGAGGAAGAAAGCCAGAGACCTGACCATCCAGAAGCAGAGTCCAGATCCTCACCAAGTAGGAGTGTGGTTGTTGTGGTTATTGAAACGCCAAAGTATGAAAGGCTGTGCAAATAGATGACCCTGGGGCATCTCTGGAGGAGCCAGGCCAGAACAAGTAACAAGGGGGCAGGATTGCCCAGTGCTACAGCTCCCAGACTGACCGGGTCTGAATCCCAGCTCTACCATGGCTAACTTGTGATCTTGGCCAGTAACCCTTCACTTGTCTCATAAAGACAATGATGGTTGTCGAGGATTATGGGAGAGGTGTGTGCAAAGTGGCCAGAAGCATCTGGCACTTAGCAGAAGGGAGATTGTGGGCTCTGTCTTTCTGAAGTTGATGGAGGGGTGGATGGCGACAAGTTGTCTCCATCCTATGGACCTTTCTGCCAATGAGAACAGTCACCCCAGGCTTTCATGATGAAAAACTGGCGTTGGAACAATGTCACCCGGGGAAAAGCTCTTTGAACCCCTTCTTGATGGAAGATGAATCGATGGTCAGCTTCATCTCAGAGGCAGGCCCTCTAATCTCAACTTCTCATCTGGTTTTCTGCTGCCTCCAAGGCCTCTTCAGGGGAGGTTGCAGCCCCTTTGTTCTCCAGGACTGACCCTGAGAATGGCCCCAGCCCTCTTTTCCCCACATGACCTGGACTGATCCTGTGGCTTGGAACCTGGTGGCATTTCTGAGGGCTCTGGGCAGCATTCACCCATTCTAGTTCCCGCCCTCTGAAGCTGTGGCCAGCCCTGACCTCCCATAGAGCCCAACAGCAAGAGATTTTTTCCTGGAAACAACAGTGAGTTAGAAATAGTCGTGACTGCTCTTTGCAGAGCAAAACCAGAAATCCCTGTGGGAGACCGGTGTCACTGCCTGGCTCTTCTTTGAGAGTATTTCTTGGATTTTTCTATGCCCTTCAAAGCACTGGTAGAGCACTGAGGGTGCTCTGCTTTCTGCCTGGGTCTTCACCTTTCCCCTCTGCCAGAAGGAGCCTAGTTTGGTTTTACTCCTGGAATTCCAGGAAAGCCCTGGCTCTGAGTCTCCCTCTCCCCTAGTCCCTAAGCTGCACTTCAGAAACATCTTTGCCTGCTCGTCCTGCCAGAAGCATTCATTCCTCTTGGATCTTGATCTGCTGGGGTAGGTCTGCTCATGCCCTCTTAGAGTTTGGATTTTGTCACCATGGTTGGCTTCCCTGGACACTAGTTCAGTCTGCAGTTGCTCTGCATCCTTGCTAGCCCTGTATCCTTGTCTGTGGATGTGTCTGCCATCTTCCCAGCATGGCCAGCAGCCAGCCGGTCCCTGCTCAGCTGTGTGGGCTTGGGAGCTAAGAGATTGGAAGCACAGACTCTAGGACTCCATCTCTCATTCTCCTGTGGACTTCAATTTTGGATATAAAATATTGTGTGGGAGTGCATGTCCAAAGCTTTCTTTGAGCGGTACACGACTCACTAAAAAGTTACAATTCAGTGAATGAGAGTCCTTCTGAATACCCCTGATACCACAATATACCTTTGCGGTCAAAGGAAGGGCTGTGTCTTGTTCGCCTTTGCATCAATTGTTCCTAGCCCAGTGTCTGACACATAGCAGGTGCTCATTGGGTGAACAAATGGTCAATGAATGAATGGACTAAGATGTGGTACATCTTGAATCCATTGGGGAAGGAAGGAAATTCCTCTCCAAGGCCCCTGTGGATGAACATTCATCTCTTCAGAGACACTTTCAGCTATGGGGAGTTCCTTCTTTCCTAAGATAACTCATTCTACTGTTTTTCCTGCACAGAGCTGGGTTCTGTCCTTCTTTGACATTTCCTCTCGACTCACACTTTGGCCTGGGAGGCTGCCCAGGATTCATTCCACCTCTTGGGCCCTTTGAAGGACCATCACATCAGAGGTGCAGGCATCACCTTTTCAGCCTTTGTCAATGTTAATGATGTTTGCTGTACCCAGCGAGGCCCATCCAAAGATAATCAGAGGCGTAGTCTCCGCCCTCTGGAAGGTGTCAGCCTCAGAGGACAACTCATGACAAGTCGCCATCCCCAGATGGACCATAATTCTCTTGATACAACAGAAAGTGTCAGCACAAAAGAGAGCTTTAGAGCTCATTTCAACTGATCACCTTAATTTATGGACAAGAAAACTGATATCTCCAGAGAGGAAATGATGTTCTGTGGCTCACACATCTGGAACCAGAGCCCAGTTCCCCTGGCCCCCAGAGCCATGCTCCTCCTTCTGTGCTCTTCAGCCTCCTTCCTGCAACACATAGGGGTGACCAGAGTCTTGCACCTCCTGACCGGTTCCAAGTATATGCTCCTGATAGATTGCCGAATTTTCCTGGGTCTCCCAGGGTCTGGGCACATTCTTGCTTTGTGGAAGTGAAGAAGGTCCTGGGGGTCAATCTTTTGCCCTCTGTGGATGTACTCTGGGCTGCCAACTTCAGACACAGTTTAGGGTGGTGTTTAAGATATAGCCTCCAGAACAGAGTTTCTGGGGTTCTATCCTGGTTCTGTCCCTTCCTAACTGTGTGATCTTGGGTGAGTTATTTGACTTGGCTATGCCTCACCTTCATCATCTATAAAATGGGGTAAAGTAGTACCTAATTAATACGGCCATTTGACACTTAAATGAGGAAGAAGGGTTTGACACAGTGCTGGGTAAGTGTTATTAGCTCTTATGAGCGCTGATTCCTGTCCTGCTTTCCCTGCGCTCGCTGGAGCCAGCTCACGGATACCAAGGACTGACCTTACAGCGACCTCAGGAAAGTAACCTTCTGTGCCACAAAGAATGGTCCTGGGCATACCTGAAGTGGAGCTCTGTCTGTCTCCAAAGAAACCTGGTGTGCAATGTTGCTTCTAACAAACCCATTCGAAGAGGCTGCATTGCTGGGCAGTGGAGTACAGGGTTTAGAGTCAAAAATGGGCTCTGAACCCAGCTGCCTGGGTTCACGTTTCAGCCCTACCACTTTCTAGACATCAGACCCTGGGCAGGTTACTTTGGTTCTCTTTGACTCAGTTATTTTATCCGCAAAGGGGGATGATAATACCTGCCTCTGAGCGCTGTGTGAGAATTAAATATGATAACACACGTGAAGGACGATGTCTGCTGTTCAGTAGATCATTGTTAGTAGTGACATTCGCTAATATCTGTTGAGCACTCTGTGTGCCAGCATTGTTTTAAGGGCTCTGAGCTTAATTCATTTAATCTTCACAACAATTGTATGAAATAATACGAGTTTTATCCTATTTTGCCAGTGAAAAAAACTAAGTCACGGAGAAATAAAGCAACTTGCTTGTGAGTGAGATGTGCAACCAGGTGCTCTTGCTTTGGTGCTCATCCACTGAGTTACCCCTGGACACATAGAGGGTACCACACATGATAGCTGTGGCTGCAGAACTTCCCGATTGATGTTATAATTTGTGAAGTATCTCAAAAAGGTATGAGTCTTTCTGGAGCCATCTTTCTCCAAAAAGCCTGAGTCAGCATTGTGGATACACATGAGCATGGGGAAGGAGTGGGAGAGAAAATGACCCCTGGCAGAGAATGACTACTAAATTTGCCATGCACTAACCATTGACCATGTGCCTAGGTTGGCAGCCCAGGGGCAAACCAGCTGCTGATGCCATCTCCTAGGCTGCACCTGGCAAAATCTGCTATCGTGATTGGGAACGGTTTAATTACAACTGTGGCCTAAACTGTTGGAGGAAGGGGTGGGCTGTGCAGGGGCCAAGACAGAAGAAAGGGTCTTGGGTATTACGACATACCCTGGGCTCCCCAGCCTCTGACCCATAGGACACACATGGGTTTCCCTGACCCACACTGGGACTAACTCGGCACATCTTGCGCTCCAATCTATCAGTATTCACAACCAATCTCAGATCTTCTGACCTCTCCTGAAATGAAGTCAATCCATCTTGCTAGCCCTCAGCTTTCTGGGAGCTTGGCCAAACAAGATCTATATCCTTGTTGCCAAACTCACTCTGAGCAGCCTAGAAAACTGTCAGACCACCTTGCATGCATCTAAGTGAGATCTGGTCAAGAAAGCAGGTCCTGTCCTTTGCTATTACTACCAATCCTATAAGACTTCCACCGTACCCAGCACACAGTCGGTATCAAGGTGTCACTGTGCCCAGCACATGGTTGGTGTTCAATAAATATGTTACTGCAGTTGCAAGGTAGAGCTACCCTGGGGAAGATGCTGAACAGGAGGCCAGATGGCAGGAAGAAACATAACCTGGTCTGAAACTGTGGGGGTTCATGATGAGGTAGTAGGGGTGGGGGCAGGGATCCCTCCCAGTCTGCCAGACACAATCATCACATCTCTAAGAGACAGTGCCCAAAACTCTCAGCACACTCAACCCCGAGGTCCATGCATGTAGTACTCAGCCCTCGGGGGCCCTGCTCAGGTCCCTAGCAGCAAGTGATCAGGACTGGAGTATTCTGAACTCCAGGAAAGCAGTGCTCTGTATACAAGACAAGCCATCAGCAGTCCAGGCAGAGAACTCAGGACCCCAGGAGGCAGCACTGAGCACTGTGGGCATCTGTTGGGGCTGATGACTCCAGGTGGGGTGTGGTACCTAGTTTACCTGAGGGAAGAGTCCAGCATTGCAGGAAGCAGTGCCTGGTACTCCAGATGCAGTCGTAAATACTCCAGGAGTCAGCGTTCATGCAGGAGGTACGACTCAGGACTCTAGGAGCTGTGCTTGGTATGCTGTTCAGACTGTACTCCACACGTCAGGGGCAATTGGTAATGAAGATATGTATCCTGGGAATGGGTTTCTGCCTCCAGGCTCTGAGTTAGGGGTCTGGCCACTGCACCCGCCCCATGCAGCCCCGCTCCATCCTTGCTCGGGGGCTGGTGATCAAGCAGATTTTGGATGATGAAGAGCTCTTTCCTTCTTTAGAGTCAGGGTGAGGTTGGCCTGCAGTGGAACAGAATGATCCATTTTACTGTATACTTTTTGTACGGGCAATTTTTCTTCTAGATCTATTCTATGCATATATAGATTGTTTTTTACATCGATGATGGAACATTCAGTACCATGCTCTAAAAACATTAATATATCTTGGATTCATCTGTATCAGCTGTCTCACCCTTTTTCATTACTGCCTGATTTTCCATTGCATGATGGCCTATAATCTGCCTAGTTCTCTACTGATCGATGTTTAAATTATTTCTGTCTTTTGCTATTACTACCAATCCTATAATCATGCATGTGTCAGCATACTTGAAAGATAAAGTCCTAAAAGATAGGTTGCTGAGTTAAAATGTATATTCCTTTGGGGAGAGCTACAAGATTCCCTTTGTGAGGAACAGTGGAAATATTCAAAGAAAACATGGAGGATGCTTTGGTACAGCTTACGCATGGTGGAGGAGTTGGTTCCACATTCACCCCGTTCTTTGATGCATAACAAGTACACATCAGGTAATGAACCTCAGAATTCACAAAGGGAGGATCATCTGGGTCAACAGCCTGTCTGTGCAATTCCTTTTAACAACAAATTCACACTCCTGTTCAAGTGTAATTCACACTTGCCTGCACTCAATCCCACTCTCATTTGCCGCGGGCTGCGCTCTTGGTTCTGAAGGAGGATGGCCACCTTGTAGCTTCTGCAGTGCTTTTGGTTTCTAAGCGTGTTCCTCCCTTAATGGGATTTGAGAAGAAAACCTTTGGCAGAGTTCTCCAAAGCCACTTCATACTGGTCAATGTGGTAAGCCATGGACAGTAGATTCAGGGGGCACAGAGCTCCAGGTTGGTCTGGGGTTGAGGGAGGTCTCCCAGTGCTTCTGGTGGTTCAGGGGGATGTGAGGTCCTGGCAGGCAGCTGAGGAGAGGTGGCCTTGGGGACCCTGAGGGACTGGTCAAGGTTCAGCCCAACCACTGCTGAATCAGGAATCTGCATCCAGTGAGCGTCTGACCCACTCTCTTCATTTTGATAGATATCACCAAATTCCGCAGCAAAAGCCTGCACTAATTTAGTTTCTACCAACAGGCATGAGAGTACCTGTTTCCCCACCCCCTGCTACCACTGTGTCTTATCAGATTTCTGAATCTTGCCCATCTGAAAGATGAAACATAATTTATCATTTAAATTTGCATTTCTTTCATTATGAAAAATGCTATAAACATATTTAAAACATATTATTAGCCACCTGCAAGCCTTTTTTCTCTGAGTTGCCTGTTTCTGGTTTTTGTTTTGGTTTGGGTTTGCCCATTTTTTTGCTGGTGGGTTATTTGTCATTTTCTTAATGATCTACAAGAGCTTTTGATATGTTAAGTCAGTCGGCCTTTGTGTGCCATATGAGTTGCAGGTATTTTTTCCAGTTTGTTCGCTGACGTTTGAGTTAACTTACAGTATTTTTTGAAGTTCTGAAAGTTTTATTTTTCTATTCAAATGAATCCATTCTTTACTTTTTCTGTTCAGAGTTTGTGTCTTACTGAGAAAGGCTGTCTCCACTCCATAGTCATAAAAAGTCTTCCACATTCCTTTCTAGTATTTTTATGAGTTTATTTTTTTATGTAGAAATCCTTGCTCCATCTGGAATTTTTTGGATGTGATAAGTGAAGACAAGATCCAATTTTACTTTTTTCCCAGATGGCAAGCTGGTTTTCTCAACACCCCTTGTTGAATAATCCCTTTTGCCTAACTGATTTGAAATACCATATTCATTATATACAAAATGCTTGTGTCTTCTTGGATTTTTATCTGGATTTTATTTTCCTTTACTTGACTGCCTTGTCTTACTCCCAAATGCTTTTAAGTATTATCGATTTTTATTATTTTTTTAATATCTGGTAAGTTTTGTCATTTTCATTTATTCATTTTTTTAATTTCAGAATTTTTCTGCCTAGTATCACATGTTTATTTCTCCATGTAGACTTTATTTCTTTTATTTCCTTTTATTTTTTTAACATCTTTATTGGAGTATAATTGCTTTACAATAGTGTGTTAGTTTCTGCTGTATAACAAAGTGAATCAGCTATACGCATACATATATCCCCATATCCCCTCCCTCTTGCATCTCCCTCCCACCCTCCCTATCCTACCCCTCTGGTGGTCACAAAGCTTGGAGCTGACCTCCCTGTGCTATGCAGCTGCTTCCCACTAGCTACGTATTTTACATTTGGTAGTGTATATATGTCAATGCCACTCTCTCACTTAGTCCCAGCTTACCCTTCCCCCTCCCTGTGTCCTCAAGTCCATTCTCAATGTCTGTGTCTTTATTCCTGTCCTGCCCCTAGGTTCTGCAGAACCTTTTTTTTTTTTTTTTTAGAATCCATATATATGTGTTAGCGTATGGTATTTGTTTTTTTCTTTTTTTAATTTTTAAATTTTATTTTATTTATTTTTTTTATAGAGCATGTTCTTATTAGTCATCAATTTTATACACATCAGTGTATACAGGTCAATCCCAATTGCCCAATTCATCACACCACCATCCCCACCCCCCCACGGCTTTCCCCCCTTGGTGTCCATACATTTGTTCTCTACATCTGTGTCTCAACTTCTGCCCTGCAAACCAGTTCATCTGTACCATTTTTCTAGGTTCCACATACATGCGTTAATATACGATATTTGTTTTTCTCTTTCTGACTTACTTCACTCTGTATGACAGACTCTAGGTCAAACCACCTCACTACAAATAACTCAATTTCGTTTCTTCTTATGGCTGAGTAATATTCCATTACATATATGTGCCACATCTTCTTTATCCATTCATCTGTGGATGGACACTTAGGTTGCTTCCATGTCCTGGTTATTGTAAATAGTGCTGCAATGAACATTTTGGTACATGACAATTTTTGAATTATGGTTTTCTCAGGGTATATGCCCAGTACTGAGATTGCTGGGTCATATGGTAGTTCTATTTGTAGTTTTTTAAGGAACCTCCATACTGTTCTCCATAGTGGTTGTATCAATTTACATTCCCACCAACAGAGCAAGAGGGTTCCCTTTTCTCTGCACCCTCTCCAGCATTTGTCGTTTGTAGATTTTTTGATGATGGCCATTCTGACTGGCGTGAGATAATACCTCACTGTAGTTTTGATTTGCATTTCTCTAATGATTAGTGATGTTGAGCATCCTTTCATGTGTTTGTTGGCAGTCTGTATAGCTTCTTTAGAGAAATGTCTATTTAGGTCTTCTGCCCATTTTTGGATTGGGTTTTTTGTTTTTTTCATATTGAGCTGCATGAACTGCTTGTATATTTTGGAGATTAATCCTTTGTCAGCTGCTTCATTTGCAAATAATTTCTCCCATTCTCAGGGTTGTCTTTGCATCTTGTTTATGGTTTCCTTTGCTGTGCGAAAGCTTTTAAGTTTTCACTAGGTCCCATTTGTTTATTTTTGTTTTTATTTCCATTTCTCTAGGAGGTGGGTCAAAAAGGATCTTGCTGTGATTTATGTCAGAGTGTTCTTCCTATGTTTTCCTCTAAGAGTTTTATAGTGTCTGGCCTTACGTTTAGGTCTTTAGTCCATTTTGAGTTTATTTTTGTGTATGGTGTTAGGGAGTGTTCTAATTTCATTCTTTTACATGTAGCTGTCCAGTTTTCCCAGCACCACTTATTGAAGAGGCTGTCTTTTCTCCATTGTATCTTCTTGCCTCCTTTATCAAAGATAAGACCATTTGTGTGTGGGTTTATCTCTGGTCTCTCCATCCTGTTCCATTGATCTATATTTCTATTTTTGTGCCAACACCACACTGTCTTGATTACTGTAGCTTTGTAGTATAGTCTGAAGTCCAGAAGCCTGATTCCTCCAGCTCTGTTTTTCTTTCTCAAGATTGCTTTCGCTATTTGGGGTCTTTTGTTTCCATACAAATTGTGAAATTTTTTGTTCTAGTTCTATGAAAAATGCCATTGGTAGTTTGATGTGGATTGCATTAAATCTGTAGATTGCTTTGGGAAGTCATTTTCAGAATGTTGATTCTTCCAATCCAAGAACATGGTATATATCTCCACCTGTTTGTATCATCTTTAATTTCTTTCGTCAGTGTCTTATAGTTTTCTTCATACAGATCTTTTGTCTCCTTAGGTAGGTTTATTCCTAGGTATTTTCTTCTTTTTGTTACAATGGTAAATGGGAGTGTTTCCTTAATTTCCCTTTCAGATTTTTCATCATTAGTGTATAGGAATGCCAGAGATTTCTGTGCATTAATTTTGTATCCTGCTACTTTACCAAATTCATTGATTAGCTCTAGTAGTTTTCTGGTAGCATCTTTAGGATTCTCTATGTATAGTATCATGTCATCTGCAAATGGTGACAATTTTTTTTTCTAAAATTATTCCAAAGCTTTGCATGTGTGGTTTTGTTTGTTTGTTTTTTGCAACAGTGACAGTTTTACTTCTTTTCTAATTTGGATTCCTTTTATTTCTTTTCCTTCTCTGATCGCTGTGGCTAAAACTTCCAAAACTATGTTGAATAACAGCGGTGAGAGTGGACAACCTTGTCTTGTTCCTGACCTTAGAGGAAATGGTTTCAGTTTTTCACCATTGAGGATGTTGACTTTGAGTTTGGCATATATATGGCCTTTATTATGTTGTTCCGTCTATGCATACTTTCAGGAGGGTTTTTTATCATAAATGGTGTTGAATTTTGTCAAAAATTTTTCCTGCATCTATTGAGATGATCATATGGTTTTTCTCCTTCAATTTGTTAATATGGTTTATCACATTGATTGATTTGCATATATTGAAGAAACCTTGCATTCCTGGGATAAATCTCACTGGATCATGGTGTATGATCCTTTTAATGTGCTGTTGGATCCTGTTTGCTAGTATTTTGTTTAGGATCTTTGTATCTCTATTCATCAGTGATATTGGCCTGTAGTTTTCTTTTCTTGTGACATCTCTGTCTGGTTTTGTTATAGGGTGATGGTGGCAGTGTAGAATGAGTTTGGGAGTGTTCCTCCCTCTGCTATATTTTGGAAGAGTTTGAGAAGGATGGGTGTTAGCTCTTCTCTAAATGTTTGATAGAATTCGCCTGTGAAGCCATCTGGTCCTGGATTTGGTTTGTTGGAAGGTTTTTAATCACAGTTTCAATTTCAGTACTTGTGATTTTTCTGTTTATATTTTCTATTTCTTCCTGGTGCAGCGTCAGAAGGTTGTGCTCTTCTAAGAATTTGTCCATTTCTTCCAGGTTGTCCATTTTATTGGCATATTGTTGCTTATAGTAATCTCTCATGATCCTTTGTATTTCTGCAGTGTTAGTTGTTACTTCTCCTTATCCATTTAAAATTCTGTTTATTTGAGTCTCTTCCCTTTTTTTCTTGATGAGTCTGGCTAATGGTTTATCAATTTTGTTTATCTTCTCATAGAACCAGCTTTTAGTTTTATTGATGTTTGATATTGTGTCCTTCATTTATTTTTCATTTATTTCTGATCTGATTTTTATGATTTATTTCCTTCTGCTAACTTTGGGGGTTTGTTTGTTCTTGTTTCTCTCATTTCTTTAAGTGTAAGGTTAGGTTGGTTATTTGAGATTTTTCTTGTTTTTTGAGGTAGGATTGTATTGCTATAAACTTCCCTCTTAGAACTGTTTTTGCTGCATCCCATAGTTTTTGGGTCCTTGTGTTTTCATTGTCAGCTTTTTAAAGGTATTTTTTTATTTCCTCTTTGATCTCTTCAGTGATCTCTTCGTTATTTAGTAGCATATTGTTTAGCCTCCATGTGTTTGTATCTTTTACAGATTTTTTCCTGTAATTGATATCTAGTCTCATAGCGTTGTGGTCAGAAAAGATACTTGATACAATTTCAATTTTCTTAAGTTTACCAAGCCTTGATTTGTCACCCAAGATATGATCTATCCTGGAGAATGTTCCATGAGCACTTGAGAAGAAAGTATATTCTGTTGTTTTTGGATGGAACGTCCTATAAATATCAATTAAGTCCCTCTTGTTTAATGAGTCATTTAAAGCTTGAGTTTCCTTATTTATTTTCATTTTGGATGATCTGTCCATTGGTGAAAGTGGGGTGTTAAAGTCCCCTACTATGAATGTGTTACTGTCGATTTCCCCTTTTATGGCTGTTAGCATTTACCTTATGTATTGAGGTGCTCCTATGTTGGGTGCATAAATATTTACCATTGTTATATCTTCTTCTTGGATTGATCCCTTGATCGTTATGTAGTGTCCTTCTTTATGTCCTGTAATAGTCTTTATTTTAAAGTCTATTTTGTCTGTTATGAGAATTCCTACTCCAGCTTTCTTTTGATTTCCATTTGCATGGAATATCTTTTTCCATCCCCTCACTTTCAGTCTGTATGTGTCCCTAGGTCTGAAGTGGGTCTCTTGTAGACAGCATATATATGGGTCTTGGTTTTGTATCCATTCAGCCAGTCTATGTCTTTCGGTGGGAGCATAATCCATTTACATTTAAAGTAATTATCTATATGTATGTTCCTATTACCCTTTTCTTAATTGTTTTAGGTTTGTTATTGTAGGTCTTTTCCTTCTCTTGTGTGTCCTGCCTAGACAAGTTCCTTCAGCATTTGTTTTAATGCTGGTTTGGTGGTCCTGAATTCTCGTAGCTTTTGCTTGTCTGTAAAGGTTTTAATTTCTCTATTGAATCTGAATGAGATTCTTGCTGGGTAGAGTAATCTTCATTGTAGGTTTTTCCCTTTCATCACTTTAAATATGTCCTGCCAGTCCCTTCTGGCTTGCAGAGTTTCTGCTGAAAGATCAGCTGTTAAGCTTATGGAGATTCCCTTATATGTTATTTGTTGCTTTTCCCTTGCTGCTTTCAATATTTTTTCTTTTATTTAATTTTGATAGTTTGATTAATATGTGTCCTGGTGTGTTTCTCCTTGGATTTATCCTGTATGGGATTCTCTGTGCTTCCTGGACTTGATTGACTATTTCTTTTCCCATATTAGGGAAGTTTTTGAATTCCCTAATTCCCTTTAATTTGAACATTGGTGTGTTTAATGTTATCCCAGAGGTGTCTGAGACTGTCCTCATTTCTTTTCATTCTTTTTTTTTTTTCTTTATCTGCTCGTGGTAGTTATTTCCACTATTTTATCTTCCAGGTCACTTATCTGTTCTTCTGCCTCAGTTATTCTGCTATTGCTTCCTTCTAGAGAATTTTCAATTTCATTTATGGTGTTGTTCATCATTGTTTGTTTGCTCTTTAGTTCTTCTAGGTCCTTGTTAAACGTTTCTTGTATTTTCTCCATTCTATTTCCAAGATTTTGGATCATCTTTACTATCATTACTCTGAATTCCTTTTCAGGTAGACTGCCTATTTCCTGTTCATTTGTTTGATATGGTGGGTTTTTACCTTGCTCCTTCATCTGCTGCATATTTCTCTGTCTTCTCATTTTACTTAATTTACTGTGTTTGGGGTCTCCTTTTTGCAGGCTGCAAGTTCATAGTTCCCGTTGTTTTTGGTGTCTGCCCCCAGTGGGTAAGGTTGGTTCAGTGGGTTGTGTAGGCTTCCTGGTGGAGGAGACTGGTGCCTGTGTACTGGTGGATGAGCCTGGATCTTTTCATTCTGGTGGGCAGGAGTGCGTCCTGTGGTGTGTTTTGGGGTTTCTGTGAACTTAGTATGATTTTAGGCAGCCTCTCTGCTAATGGATGGGGTTGTGTTCCTTTCTTGCTAGTTGTTTGGCATGGGGTGTCCAGCACTGGCACTTGCTGGTCATTGAGTGGAGCTGAGTCTTAACGTTGAGACAGAGATCTCTGGGAGAGCTCTTGCCAATTGATATTACGTGGGGCTGGGAGGTCTCTGGTGGTTCACTGTCCTGAACGTGGCTCTCCCACCTCTGAGGCTCAGGCCTGACACCTGGCCAGAGCACCAAGACCCTGTCAGCCACATTGCCATGGATATTCTGGGTGTTGATCTGTCACGAGCCTCAGGTTTCCTTCTGATAAATTAAATATTGTGGTTTTAAAAATCTACATTTCTGCAATTATGTTTCTTCTTAAAGCATCATTAACAGTAATGACTTTTCCACTTAATTGTTTGAAGAACTTTCAATAAAGTATCTTATTTAATGTTATTTTCCCAGGAAATCTCATTCATTCTGCCTACTGCTCTCATCATACAGTTCTTAGAATTTTCTACTCTTGCTGCTCTATAGAAAGAAAGAGAGAAATTTCTGAGATTCTGAGTCATCAAATCCCAACCGGCTTGTCCAGCTTCCCTGGGTTCCTGCCTGGGAGCCTGCTGTCAGTGCCCACCCACGATGGTGTGAACCTCAGTGAGGCTCAGTGGGCTTGGAGACTCAGCTCTGCCTCAGGGCCTCGGAAGGAGTTGGAGCAACTTCCACGTGGCTCCAGTGCAGCATCTTGATGACTGGGAATGGTGTCCCCAGCTGATTGGCCCCACGTCCTGCAGTAAGCCCTGTGGAGGTACTGGAGGAGGCTTAGAGCAGAGGGCTGGTGTGGCCTGCTCATGGCTGGTCTGCGCCCTCTCCATGTAGACTTTAAATCAGTTCATCTGCTCCTCCTCACTCTTCAAATCCCGTAGGTATGTTCATTGGGTTTACGTTGGCTCATGATTTTCTCCTTTTCCCAAGGAGAGAGCAGACTCCTTTGGCCCAGGAGGAGGGGGAGGTCTGTAGTCAAGCTGGCCTCAGGGGAAACCAATGTTGTCAGCCCAACTTGTTGGCAGAGACCCCCACCTTTCCCCAAATCTGATGTTCTCAGGTGCTATAGGGGGAAGGGTTTAATGGTTAAATAAGTTTTTGACCAGGGGATAAGAGGGTGGGTGAGGGATAAATTGGGAGATTGGGATTGACATATACACACTACTATATATAAAAGATAATAATAAGAACCTGCTGTATAGCACAGGGAACTCTACTCAATACTCTGTATTGGTGTATATGGGAAAAGAATCTAAAAAAAAAAGAGTGGATATATGTATACATATAACTGATTCACTTTGCTGTACACCTGAACCTAACACAAAATTGTAAATCAACTATACTCCAATAAAAATTTTTAAAACCTATTAAAAAACAGTTAAATAAGTTTGGACAACCTTGGATTAAATAAAGTTAAATAATTTTTTCTTGATCATCCATTCAGCAGATATTAATGTGTACCTCCCACGTACCAAATGCTGGGCCCAGAGCCAGGAATGCTGTGGAGAAGAAGTTGGACACATCCTGCCTTTCGTGGAGCTATGGTCTAGTTGGGGAGAAAGACATTAAACAAAAGACAAACTCCAATGTTCATTGCAGCACTGTTTACAATAGCCAAGACATGGAAGCATTGTAAATGTCCATCGACAGATGAATGGATAGAGAAGATGTGGTACATATATACAATGGAATATTACTCAGCCATAGAAAATAATGAAATAATGCCCTTTGCAGCAACGTGGATGGGCCTAGAGGTTATCATACTAAGCAAAGTAAGTCAGAAAGAGAAAGGCAAATATCATATGATATCGCTTATATGTGGAATCTTAAACAATGATACAAATGAAAGTATTTCAAAACAGAAACAGATTCACAGACTTAGAAAACAAACTTATGGTTACCAAAGGGGAAATGTTGGGGTGGGGAAGGGATAAATTAGGAGTCTGGGATTAACAGATGCACATTACTGTATGTAAAGTAGATAATCAACAAGGACCTACTGTATAGCACAGGGAACTCTACTCAATAATCTGTAATAATGTATATGGGAATAGAATCTGAAAGAGAATAGATATATGTATAACTGAATCACTTTTCCATACACCTGAAACTACCACAATATTGTAAATCAACTGTATTCCAATATAAAATAAAAATTAAAAAATAACTCCAAATACACATTTTCTCAGGCTGTGATTGTAAGTGCAAAGGAAGGAAGCCCAGGGAAGGTGCTATGAGAAGAAACTGCTGGGCTGAGAGCATGAGGACAGGTCTTGCTGAGGAAGTGAAGGTTAAGCAGGTTTCGTGGAGTTTCACCACACACGCTAGCAGAGAGGACCTCCAAAGCAGGGCATTTCCCAGCTTTTTGACTATGGAATTCTATTCAGCTGGCCTTTCTGGGTGCATCTCGGCAGGTGCTCTTTGGAAAATGCTAAACTTTTGCTCCACCCTGAGGTCTATAACCCAGACCTGTCTCATCTGAGCCAGGTGTCCTTAGAGAAGTTGCTCACCTTCTCTGAGCCTCGTTTTTCTCATCTGTAAAACGGTCTAATAGGGCCACTGTACAAATTACTACAGACTCAATGGCCGAAAACAGCAAAAATGTATTCTCTCATAGTTTGGTGGGGCTGGAGCATGAAATCAAGGTGTCGGCATAGCTGCGCTCCCTCTGAAGGTTCTAGGGAAGGATCCTTCACTGCCTCTTCCAGCTTCCGGTGCCTCCAGGAATTCCTTGGCTTGTGGCAACATCACTCCAACCTCTGCCTTCATCATCATGTGGCCTTCTCCACTAAGTCAGTGTCTCCTCCCCTGTCTCTTATAAGGACACTTGGCATTGGCTTTAGGGCCCATCTGAGAATCCAGCGTGATCTCATCTCAAGATCCTCAACTCAATTACACCTGCAAAGAATCTTTTTCCAAAGAAGATCACAATGTCAGGTTCCAGGACATATCTGGTTGGGGGCCACAATTTAACTCACCACAGATGGGAATCCGAGAACTCGTTTTAGAGAATTGTTGTCGAGGTTTGACAAGGCAACATATGTGAAGTTGCCTGCCTCAGAGTGGTGTGGATGCTAAATGTTTGTCTGCTCCCTGCTTCTCCCTCTCCAGGTGTCTCTGTTCTCGAGAGGGTTGAGCATGACTGATTCACAATGAAGCAGAAGGGACCAGCGGGTTTCTTCTCCCATCTCACCTCCACTGGAGGGAATTTCCTTTTTAGTGAAGAGTCAGGGAAGGGGAATTACTCCTCCTCTTTCTCTCAGAGCTTCCTTTTCTGAATTCGGAGCCCCTGCAGGAGACATTTATTATCTTTCCTCGCAGGAGGTCCTTGCCAGCTGCTCCTCTACAGTCCTGGTCATCTCCAATCTGGATCTATCCTTATCAAGACACCTCTCCTTATCACGACATCTCTCCTTATCAAGTCATCAGTGAAGATGTTTCTGGGACCCAGGGTGGGAGAGCCGACAGACCCTGCCTGAGCCATTTCCCACTTCTCTGACAGCTCCCAGGAGACTCCCATCTTCAAAGAGTAACTCAAGGCTTTTCCTCATCGTCTCCTGGGTCTTCACTGCAAAACAAAGACAACCTCTCTGACCTCTTCCCTTTTCTGACTTGCCGTGTTGAGGTGTGCTTGTCAAGCTGATGTTGAGGGGCATGAGGAAGATACCATTCAGGGGGAAAGAAACAAACGTGCCAGGAAGCAGCTTAAAGGCTTCCCTGACTCTGGGATGTGTTAATGGCCTTGCCTGGCATTCCCGTTCTTCCATAGACACTGACTTCTCCAAGCTGCCTGCCTCCACAGAGGCAGCCCCTGTGTTACTGGGTCCCTCTGTCCCAGGCTCTTCTGCACCTCCGTCTCTCGGCTCCATGCCCATCCTCCCATACTCCCCTCGTAATGACAAATCGATGGTAATTGCTTCAGTGCAACTGTTCAATCCTCAGACTGTTGGGAGAGAACTTAATGTCCAAAGAAGTCCCCAGGGAGCCACATGCTCCTTGAATTATGTAAAGGTGAGCAGAAAAGGGTGAATTTATATGCAGAAATCCTTTCTGGCATTAAAGTTTCATGGGGAAAACTGAACCCTTGGACTCATATTTCTGGTCAAAGCTTATTTTCCTTCATTCAGTACACATTTGTTGGACTCTTATTATGTACAAGGCCACAGTCTGGGTGGTATAGGAGAAAAGGAGATTAATTAATCAGTTTCAGATCTTTCCTGGAGGCTCCCTCACTGCCACATGCGTATACCTGCCAACAAGTTAGGGTATCATACCATCCATCTGTATATCCATGCACCCATCCATCCATCCATCCACCCTTCCATCTATTTACTCACCCAGCAAGTATTTATTAAGTGCCTGCTATGAGCCAGGTTCTGTGACAGGCACTGGAAGTACTGAGCTAGGTGCAAGGCAAGGCATCTGTTAAAAGGCAGAAGTGATGAAGGTTTTAGGGATGGTCCTGTAAAAGAGATGCTGTTTAAGCTGGATTTTGAAGGGCAAGTACAATTTGGGCAGAATGCTTATGTCCATGCCTGTAAGATATGAGCAAGGTCGAGCCTCCCAGCTCATTTCCTTTCTTCCCCAGAATTTATGTGCATTCTCAAGGTTTATATTCATTCCCAAGGTCAATTCCAGCTCTCTCACAAAGCTCAGCCCCACAGGCTTTTCCTACCTGGGGGCTCTACTTTCCCTCTGCTTCACATTGACCTACCCCAACATGACATCAACCTCTTGCTCTTGATTTCCACAAGAGTCACCAACACAAAGCATCTGTGTGAAGATAGCAGTGGGTCCCTCAGAACTTTCTGGCTTGTTCCACCTCCAGCCCAACTTGCAAATCCAAAGAGAGGTAGACAGTGCAATCACTCTCTCATCTCCATGTGGATCTCAGCAAGAAGAGAGCTGAGATTCATCTTCCCATTGACAGCAATGTAAGCCCCACAAGGGTGGGGAGTTTGCCTATTGTGCTCACTGCTAATATTCCCAGGACCTAGATTGAAGCCTAGAACAGTGCCTGGCACATGGTAGGGACTCAAAATATATATGTTGAGTTTGTTGAATGAATTATTCTGTTCCCCAACTCCCTTAAAATACTTGAATGGGAAACAAAAGAGTGGGGATACCACTGTAACAGCAGCAATGGTCATGACACAAAGCTCTCCAGCATTATCCTGTCACATTTGGAATAAAACCCAAAGGTCTCCAGGTGGTCTAGATGCTCCCTTTGACACATGCCACTCCAGCCACACTGGTTTTCTTGCATCTCCCTTGACCACACCGAGCACACTGCTGCTCCAGGACCTGTTGCAGAGGTCGTTTCTCTACCCAAATTGCACTTCTCCATCACCCCACAAGGCTCACTCCTGCACCTCCTTCAGGTCTCTGCTCAAATATCACCTCCTGCCTTAGTTTCCTCATTACACGCATTACTGCCTGCCATTATCTTATACATTATTTATGGATTGCCTCTTCCCTTTGAGAATGGTAGCTCCATAAGAGCTTTATTTTGCTCACTACTGTATTCTCAGTGTTTGGGACCATGCCTAGCAAACAGCAAACACCACATAAATACTTGCTGTTGAGTGAACGAATGGTTATGAGTGAACATGGCCTCTCCACAAACCTAGGGATGGGGGTGGGAATCAGTAGTGGCCTGGAAGAGGAGTCACAGAGGTCATTACCTGAATGAAAAGGAAAAGTGTAGAGGAGAAGCTTGGCAACTAGATCGAACCCTGAAAAGGCAGATCGATTAGACTAAGAGCAGTTGTCCAAGATGGTGGAAAGGTCAAGACCTCCACTGGCCCATGTGGTGCCCTTGTGTAAATGAGAGAAATAATTCCCCTTAGTTTAGGTGGATGTAGCTTTGTGCAGAGGGCTCTGCATGGTGAATGCAGTATGGGCTGGATTTCAGTTGACACCCACCACCATGTGTCAGTGCCTCTGTGCAGGGTGCATCTTGTTTCACCCTACCTGATGGTTTCAGGAAGTTGGTCAGTTGAGGTCTTGTTAGGGACAAATGTGAGTGTCCACCATGGCATTTCTCTGTTGCTGAGTTTGGAAAGAAAAAGCAACAACCACCCTGAATTTGAGCTTGGTGAAGACCTGCCCAAAGTCACACAGCTGCTAGAGGGCAGAACTGAGATCTGGGAGCCTTCCAATCAGACGACTCGGTGTATCAACTTGTGTCATCCTCTTACTATTCAAAGCTCAGCCCAAGGACCAGCTGTATTGGCATCACCTGGGAGTTTTAAAGAAATGCAGAATTTCAGGCTCTGCCCCAGACCTACAGATTCAGAATCTGCATTTTTGCAAGTTCCTCAGGTGATTTTTGTAGGCACTGAAATTTGGGGAATACTGTACTGCTCCCAGATTTCAGGCTGCTATCTTTATTATTTTTCTACTTAACTTGAGGCTGGATCACCTTACTTCATCCATCTGGCCTGTCACCAGATGTTATTCACAGGGCCAGCCAGCTTGGAGTTCTAGAAAGAGCCCTGGGCATTTAGTTGTGTTTCAATGGCTGTGTGATGTTGGACAGATCTTTCATTCCTAAGAGCTTCCTAATCTGAAAAAAAGTGGGAACAATGACCCAGCACTTTTATGGGTCTCAAATGACATGATGGATGTGAGAGTGCCCTTGTCAATCCTAAAATTCTGTCCAAACACACAGCATTACTGCTCCCACATAATGTAATATGAAGGCCTCTGACAGAGACCACTCATCTCTAGAATGCTGTTTCAACAAATTAGAAGGAGGGAGAAAATGAATGGTCTGGGGTCAGTAGACTCTAATTAGCAGACTGGAATAGACATAGGAGTCCATAGATTCATTTAGCTTACAGGGGTGACTAACTGACCCCTGGGAGCTTCACACAAGGCTTTGATCATGGGATTAGCGCTACTCTGGGGAAATTCTGAAGGTTGGTAAAAATTAGGTGGGACATTTTCCAGAGAGGGAGATTTTTAGGGTTGCCATGTGTGGTGAGTTAGTGGGAGGGGAGAAAGACTCCTGCAGATAAGCTGCCTGCTCCCCAGTATGACCAGGGATGCCTTATCACTTCCATGCCTGACCACTGCCTGGCTATCACACTTTTCATGTTGTGTCTAGATGGTCTGTGCCACATGGAAGTGGTCAGTAACACTGCAGCCACTTAGCTGGTCATGAGCTTGGGGAATGCCATTTGTTAGAAAAAAAATAGCTCAGACCACAGTGGTGCTCTTGGGATCCTTAAGAGAGATGGTTGGCTGCCCACCTCTATCAAAAGGCTGGGCACGTTGAGTGTTCAGTAATTTCTCAATGGATGAATGAATGAACGGAAACCTTTGCCTTTAGGAAGATTTCTCAGTCTCAGTAAGACCTACCTTAACCATCATGTTTTAAAATTAAGCTCAGCCATCTATACAGCTCTCCATCCCGCTTATCCTGCTTTATCTTTTTGTTTGTTTGTTTGTTTTTATCCGTAGCACTTATTCACTCTTAACATACTATATACTTAACTTAATTGTTCATTATCTGCTCCCCACTTCTCAGAATGGAAAGCTACTAGAGCATGGATCTTTATCTCTTTTAATTCACTGATACATCCCTAAAACAGTGCTCAGCATAGAGTAGATGCTCAACAAACATTTGTTGAATCAAACTGAATTAAGTGAATTAGAGAGAGTGGCCGTGTCAGACTTAAGTTCTTATCTGGTTCTGCCACCAAATTATTGTCTAACAAGGGGCATGTCTTCTGTTTCCTGAGCCCCAGTTTCCACATCTGTACAATGAAGGGATTTGGATCTATCTCTAAGGGCATTTTCAGCTCTAATTTAGTTGCCTTTCAGGACGGCTTTGGAAGATTATTTACATGAAGTGCTGAAGAGGGTTCTATAAAGGAAATGAACAGACCTGGGTGGGAGTTCTGCTCTGACACTTCTTAAGTCCTGAGACTTCGGGTGAGACTCTGACTTCTACTCCATATATGCTGCTCCTAGCACTGTCTCTGGCATATCTTATAAATTGATTAAACGTGAGCTTCTGCCTTCTTCTCCCCATCTGGGCCTGGATGCCTTGTTGCCAAATGAGTCCCAGCTCACACAATCACATAACAATGAGCTGAAAGGACTTCGCACACTATAAAGTCTTCCTCAAATGTAAAGGGTTATGATGGCTGCATACACACCCAACCCCTGACCTTGTGCCACACAGATGAGATTGAGACCATAGTTGCTATTTATACCCAAATCATCTCATGATTCACTGACCTCACTGCTTGTCAGAAATGTTGCACCTGACGAGATCAAATTCACATTGGTTTATCAAAGTCTAATTAAAACTTGATCATCGTGTCTAACATGCTGCCTTATTATTTTGGCTTAATTAAGGTGATGAGAGGAGGCTGAAAGCAGCAAATCTAGCAGTGCTGTGATGCAACATCTGGAGAGGAATGGGGCCTAACCAGATGAGCATTTAAGTTGAGCTATACACATAGCGAGGATCTTTGCATCTGCCAGCCCTTCCTCAATACAGGGTTTGTGAAAGCCAGACCAGGGTGCTCTTCTCCACCTTCTAAAATATCAGGAACTAGTCAGACCCTTCAGAGAACATGGTGGCAAAGCTACCACTGTGAGGAAGGTTCTGCTGTCATGGTTTTTAGTCACTGGGGGAAGGAAAAAGGGAGCATCTGACAACTAGGAGAAACTAATTCTCTGTTTGGCCTTGGATTTGGTCAGCTGTCGTCACGACGTTTACGTGAATCATGCCAGGAGAACTCAGTCCTCTTTGAAATGTCATCACTCATCTATTCAGTTATGAAAAACCTGAAATTGTGCACTTCTGCATCTACTCCCAGGAATAGGCAGGAAGCATGGGGTAAAATGTTCAAACAGAATTGTTCAAAATTCTCAGCAACACCAAAGATGTAAATTGCTCCATTAGACTTATGGTAATAGAGTAGGCTAGCTGCTGTAACAAAGAGACCCTGGGATAGGAAGCCTCTGAAATGGCTTCCAATGATCCCTATCTCCTGGCTCTCATATTCTTGTGTAATTCCCTCTGATTGAGCATGGGCTGGACCTAGTGACTTGCTTCTAATGAATAGAATGCAGCAAAAAGATGGGATGTCACTTTGGAGATTAGGCTACAAGGGATTGTGATTTCTGTCTTGCCAGCTCTCCCTCTGGCTCTTCTTGCTTGCTGGCTCTGATGAAGCAAGCCGCCATGTTGTGAGCTGCCCCATGGAGAGGTCCACATAGCCAGGAGCTGAAGGCTGCCTCTGGCCAACAGCCCTCGAGGAACTAAATCCTGCCAACAATCACATGAGTGAACTTCGAAGCAGATACTTCCTTCCCCAGTTGAGGCTTAAGCTGACTGTAGCCCTGGCTGACACCTTGATCTCAGCCTGAAAGTGACGTTGAAGTAGAAGATCCAGTTAAGCTATACATAGATTCCTGACCGACAGAACTTGTAAGATAATAAATGACATTGTTTTGAGACATTAAATTTGGGGTAATTTGTTACACAGTAATAGATAATTAAAACAGACCCCAATGTGAATAATGGCTCAAATACAATAGAAATTTATGTCTAGTACTTGTAAGTGTGCTTAAATAGACTGTCATTTTCAACATTTTCAACGGCTTCCAAGAATGCCCTGAAGTTATCTCCATTTCAGCCAGTTCCCAAGAAGGGAACAAGAGTGTGATGGAGCACGTATGGGAATTTTTTAAAACTTTAAAAATTGTGATAAAATATGCATAACGTAAAATCCACTGTAGCAGCACCATTTACAATAGTCAAGACATGGAAGCAACTTAAATGTCTATCAACAGATGAATGGATGAAGAAGATGTGGTATATATATATACAATGGAATATTACTCAGCTCTAAAAAAGGATGAAACAATGCCATTTGCAGCAACATGGATAGACATAGAGATTATCATACTAAGTGAAATAAGTCAGACAGAGAAAGACAAATATCGTATGATATCACCTATATGTGAAATCTAAAAAAAGAAGAAGATGCAAATGAACTTACTTACAAAACAGAAACAGATTCACAGCCTTTTAAAAGAAACTTATGGTTACCAAAGGGGAAATGGGAGGGGGATAAATTAGGAGTTTGGGATTAACAAATACACACTACTTTATATAAAATAGATAATCAACAAAGACCTACTGTTTAGCACAGGGAACTCTACTCAATATTCTGTAATAACCTATATGGGAAAAGAATCTGAAAAAGAATAGATATGTGTATATATATATAACTGAATCACTTTGCTATACACCTGAAACTAAGACAACATAGTAAATCAACTATATTCCCGTAAAAAATAAAAATTAAATTTAACAATCTACTATTTTAGCCATTTTTAATACATAGTTCAGTGGCATTCAGTACATTCACATTTCTGTGTACCCATCATCACCACCATTCATCTGTAGAGCTGTTTCATCTTGCAAAACTGATGGATAGGAATTTTTAAGGGCCAAGCCTAGAAGTGGTACACATCATCTCGTCTCATATTTCAAGGGCTAGAACTTGGTCTCATAGCCACACCTATAAGAGTGGAGGTGGAGAGTGTAGCAAGGGAGACTGGAAAGTGTAGTCTATCTGTGTATCCAAGAGAAGAGGAAACCATGGATTTTTGGGTGAAAAAAAGTACATACTTATGTACAACAGTATTTACATTCTAAAATAATACCACGTCATTATTACAATGCAAACACCACTAACCCAGGGATAAACTAACCCATAGCCCCATGTGATCATTCTGGCTCCACAGCTCCTCACTGCTATGTGCTTAGTTTTAGAATCAAGGACTTTTAACAGAAGGCTGTAAAAATGTAGGTGGCAAAAGATTACTTGGCGTTTCTTTGAGAAACTTTGCAAAATGTATTCTAGACCTGTTATATCACCATATCACTGTTCACGCCCTGCACACTTCGTAATGGCTTTTTTAATTGCTTGGGACGCTTCCTAGAACCCAGGATTTTGTGCTCTAAAGACTCTCCTCTCCTGAAGGCAGCTTTTTTCATCGCTGTCTCATCACATCAAAGATGTGGCTGAAGTGGAGTGATGACACCTTCCCTTCCCCAGCTGGACGATAACAACTTCTGAGATGGGGCTCTGGGGACGCCCCGCCCATCCAGAGAGGGTTTGCTTTCACTGTCAAAAGAGAAGTGCCCTTTTGGGGCCATTTGAATTTTGCATTGCCTGAGATATGGCCAGAGAGATGAGTTCCATTCCTTAAATCTCTCATTTCTAGCACCTTTTAGAGTCTGTTTTCATGAGAAAGTGTTCAGCAATGAAATAAAAAAAGAGCAATCACCCTATAATCTTGCATTTTCTCTTCAAGCCCACATATTAGAGTTTGGGGTGAGTGGCTTTGCAAATTCCCTGTCTGTGAAAAGTTCATTTTAAGACCCACTGTCTTAAAAATTGCCAAGTGGACTGAAATTTCCATTTCTGTATGAGTAGCTGGCACTTCTATCGGTTTTAGGTATTCCAGTTCTACTTATCTCAGTTTGCGTAGTGCCATGGTGGTATCTAGGCAACATTCTTTTGGTGTATATTGGCTTATGGTGCCTGACTGGGTGAGGTGATACTCTCACCCACTGACCCCACTCCTGAGGCTAGAATCCCTGTCCTCAAGGAGTTTACAGTCTATGGAGAGACATAGCATCAATATAATGCAGTGAGAGTAGGTAGAAGTTTGCAGGGGATGCTATGGTGGCAGAGAGGAGGGTCATCTAATCCATTCTGGAGGAAGAAGGGGAAGTCAGAGACACTTTCTAAGGAGGTAATATACAAACAGCCTTGTAAAGGATAAGTAGGAGTTAGCCAAGAAGAGCAGAAGGAGGGAATGTGTAAGGAAGAAGAGTCAACATCAGTAAAGTTAGAGATGTGAGAATGTGATACGTACTTGGAACCACAAGTAGTGGGGAAAGGCACTAGAGTGGTGACTATCATAGGCTTCTGGAGTCTGGCAGACATGGATTCAAATTCTAAATCTACCAATTGCTGCTGTGTGATTATGGGCACATCATGAACTTCTCCTTGCCTTGGCTTTCTCACTTGTAAGATGGGGTAATGGAAAAATCTACCACATAGGGTGGTTGAGAGGATGAAGAGAAAGATGTGTGTAGCATTGCATCTGGACCATATGAAAACCTGGATAAATGTTATTATCTAGTAGGCAAGTATAGATGTGAGTCTGGTAGATCTATGCTAGAGATGTAGTCTAGAAAATGATCAACACAGAGATGACCATTGAGGCATGAGAGGGAGTGAAACTATGTAAGTTAGCTTTTGCTGCATAGTAAATTATCCCCAAACTTAGTGGCTTCAAACAACTATGAATTATTGTTCATGAGTTTGTAAATTCTGTCATCTTGGACAGGCTTGGCTGATCTCAAATGGACTTGCTTATGTGTCCATGGTCAGCTGGCAGGTTGTCTGAGGCTGGTTGGTCTCAGGGGGATTCACTCACCAGCTGCTTGGTTGGTTATTGGCTGAGGTGACTAAGCCATAGACTTATCATCCAGGTAGCTAGCCGAGGCTTGGATCTGGTACACCATTGCTTTGCCATATTCTCTGGGCCAAAGTAAGTCAAGCCCAGTCCAAATTCAAGAGGTAGAGAAATAAACTCTACTTATTGATAGGAGGAGTTGCAAAGTTACATTACAAAGAGCATAGAATACAAGGAAAGGTAGAAAATTGGGATCATTTTTGCAAATAATCTACCATAGAATGCATCCAATATTAAGGTATAGCAAGAAAAAGAGAAGAAACCCAGCCCAGAACTCTGTCATTCAAGGTCAAGCAGAGGAAGACTAAGTGGTAACTTCAGTGTTCATGGGAAGGCCAGGAGAGTGTGCCAAGGGGAGGAGCGAATTTCTAGGAGGGAGAAGTGGTTAACAGCATCAGACTGCCAAGAATCCAAGGCGCATGACTGAAAGATGACAACTGGGATTTCAAACGGAGGTCATTTCAAACAGAGGACAATGACAAGGGCAGGTTCACGATGAAAGCAAGACTATGATGGTTTGTGGAGACTGTTCAGTAAGAATTGGAGACACAAACAGTGTTAACAACATTTTCAGAAAGTTTTAATAAGAAAATAGGAGAGGGATCTGGCAGTAACTAGTTAGGGGAAGCGAGAAGGCTAGGTTCTTTAAAACCTTTTTAAAGTTGGGGGCAACCTGAGAAGTTTCAATGCAGTTAGGAAGGAGCTGGTAAGGGAGTGGATGAACAATACAGGGAATAGAGGGGATAAAAAAAGAAGATTCATGAAAAGTAAAAGGGAATGAGATCCAAGCGGAAATATTACTTTTATACAGAAGGAGAGATTTGTAACCAGAGAGAGATAAGAAAGAATAGTTTTAGACTGAAGTAAGGTTGACAGAAGAAGACTGAGGTAGTTCTACTTTCTGATAGCTTGTATATTCTCTATGAAGTAGGAGTGGATTCATCCGCTCAGAGAGAAGGGGAAGTGGGGTCTAAGAAAGGGTTAAACTCTGCAATGGCCACTGTGGCGAATGAGAGAGAACTGGCAAGAGAAGTAGAGGATTGCCAGGCAGCACTGAGGGTCCATCTGAAGTTGGAAACCATAAATTTAGAGTGGCACCAAGGGTTTATAGTGACACCAGTCTGTATGGATTTCCAGCAGTGCTTAGCAACCAGAGATGAGTGATAATTGGATTCATCCAAAGGTAGTATTTTGCCAGAATTTGAGTTGGGGGAACACTGGGGCAAGAGTATTGGTAAAAGAGAGGTTGAAATGATAAGAAATAGTATCTATGCTGGATAGGGAAGGAAGTAAAGATAGGAGGGGCTGGTATACAGACAGGAATGAATGCTGGTGTTATGGCCCAGCAAGGTAACACTTCAAGTTCATCTCTATGGAGTGAATTTCACAATGCTTTGTATAGGCCATGCTCCTCAGTCTTCTCCATACTTTGACATCTTTCAGTTTGCTCCTAATCAAGCACTCTACACCCCAATTACTTTAATGACTCACATCCCATAAAGAGCTGGAAAGGGCAGGTGATCAATAAAGATAGGACAGTAAGCCTCCATATCTGACCCTTCCACAGGCTTTCAGTAAATGAAACCAGCACCTACTCAATTGCTCAAGTCAAAATCTTAGGAGTCAATCTTCAGTCCTTCATCTCCCTCACTCTCTGTCACTGAATCTATCACCAAATGCCACTGGTTCCAATTCCCAATATATCTCTGTGTCTGTTTCTCGCCATCTATACTGCTGTCACCTGGGTCCAAGCCACCATTATCTCTTACCGGCACCTCAGAAATAGCCTCCCACTGGTCTCTTTGCTTCACCAATTGCCCCCACAAATTCATTGTTCACACAATAGCCAGGGTGCTCTTTTAGGAATATGTCAGATCATATGTAGTCACTTTTCTGCCTAAAAACTCTTCAAAGATTTCCCATTGCTCTTAAGATGAAATGAAATTCCTTGCCAGTGAGTTCAGGCCAAGGAATCAGTGAAAAGTTCCTGTGATACGAGGGAGCAGAGTAATATGGGGCACTGCGAGGCCAATGTGGGTTAGAGAGGAAGGTGTCAGGGAATGAGGGATGTTCCGTGAGGCTGGAGAGTTAGGCAGAGGCTGGACCACTGGGGTCTTGGAGGTGGCGGTGGCAAGAAGTTGGGGTAGTCACAGTTTGAAAAGACCATTCTGTCTGCAGAGTGGAGACCAGACAGAGAGGAGGCAAGAAGGACTGCAGTGAGACCAGTTATGAGGACATTATAATATTCAGGCAGGAGGTGATGACAGCTTGGACCAGCTGGTGCTGGAGATGGAGAAAAGCAAATGGCTTTGAGAGATAGTTCAGGAGATAAAGCGAAAGGCTTAGAACACCCGCCCTACCCCGCTGCTCCTCTATTTGCTGGCTAGTGCCTCCTCATTATTCTGAGGTCAACTTCCACATTCTCAGAGAGTCTTTCCCTGACATTCCAGGCAAGGTTATACAGAAACCCAATAAATGTCTGTGGAGCTGACATGATAGAGAATATTCTTGTAAAGACGGAAGAGACCTGAGCGTTATATGGACTAAAGGAAAAGATCTGGTAGAGAGGGAGAAAGTAAAAATATCCAAGAGGAGAGGTAATTGGTGGAGTGTGGTTCCCAAGCAGGAGAGGGGCATAGAATCTGGAACCCGGGCAGAGGGTCAACCTTGGATCAGAGGAAACATCTAGTCCTGCACTCTCAGTGGGCTGGGATTACACTGGGAGACAGTGATGCCATGCTGGTGACTAGACCTGTGGTTACCAGTTCTTCCTTATTTTAAGCTCTTTTTGAACTTCAAAATATTTCCTGAATTCCTGAACGTAGCTATATTTTAATATCCATTGATTGAGAAAATACATAATGGCAAGAAGCAACATGAGTTCAGAAAATCTTTTTTTTTTTTTTTTTGCGGTACGCGGGCCTCTCACTGTTGTGGCCTCTCCTGTTGCGGAGCACAGGCTCCGGACGCGCAGCCTCAACGGCCATGGCTCACGGGCCCAGCCGCTCCGCGGCATGTGGGATCTTCCCAGACCGGGGCACGAACCCGCGTCCCCTGCATCGGCAGGCGGACTCTCAACCACCGCGCCACCAGGGAAGCCCCTGCCTTTTTTATATCCCCAGCATCTAGCATTAGACATGAGACAAAATAGGTTTTTGAAAATTATAGTTAAATGAATGAACATAGAATTATTTACATGATGACTTTATTATTATTTAAAATGAGATGCCCAGATATTCTCACATATTCTAATTCTTTTTTTTAAAAAAGTCCTGCTTTCTTTCCTCCTAGTGATTAAGATCATTCAAATTCAACCCATTTCCGTTAGGTCCTTGTTTTTGGATTCCTGTCTGTTTAAGCCGAGGGACCCTGCCCTGGCTCAGGTTCATTTTTCTGTTTCTAGACAGTCTTCAGCAATGCATCATCTTAGTAAAGTGCTGGCTCATTCCGCTGAGTAAAATGTACTAACTGTGCAGGCACATCCTGTCCTTTAGATGTTCCAGCTCAAAACTCAAATTTCTGCATTTGCACAGCTTATTTGGCCAAATGTATCTTGCTGGATTAGTTTAAGCCACTGCACAAGCTGACTTTGTATTTTGAACATTAATGTACAAATCTGAAGCGAGGCATCACCTGGTTTTACGTGAATGAAATAAAGAGGCATTTCAGCCCTTAGCACTTTAATTGGATCATTTTGACGAGAAAGGCCAACAGAGACACCAAATCTCAGGATATGATTCTTCAGCTTCAGGCTGTCCTTGGAATAATGGAGAGAAAGCTGGCTGTGTGAGCTCTTGGGGGTACTACTCACCAGGAACAAATTGACAAATGGATTTGAAAGTTCAATTGAAGAATCAACTACCATTTCACAGGTGGCCCAATCTTACCATTGAGTAAGTGTGGTTCTTCCAGTCACAAATATAAAGTGGTGACAATGTCCCACAAGGGTAGTAGACAATGAGACGTATGGCTTTGGAGATGGGAAAGCCTGAATGGTGGTCTTGAAATAAATGGAACTGCACACACACACACACACACACACACACACACACACACACAGATGCTGTAGGGCTGGGCCCTAGACACTACTCATGTAGACTCCTGCTCTGATTGGCAAACTCCCCTGGATCCTCAGCCTCTTCTCCCAGTATCCCATCCACCCCTTGCCCTTGTGAAAACATGGCTGTCCCCTGACGATATCACTGCTCAGACAGCCTCTCAGGTGGAAACAGCATCTTCAGGTTTGTATTTCCAAATGCCTCGGGACCAGGGAGGGAGGCCTTGTTATTCTCCTTACTCCTTGTGGCTGCTTCCCGACCACCTCTCTCTTTTCAAAAGCCGCTGTTCCTCTGAGACTCAGCTCCCCTCCTACACACACCTCCATTGCTGCCACCACTAGCCTGGTTATTCCCCATTCACTGAACACTCAGTCCACAGTTCTTTAGTTTCCTTTAGGTCTCAGTTGCTGAGTACCCTAAGGTCCACATAAATAACCCATCTAATACCCTGTTGCCATTGTTGAATTGTGCCCCTCAAGTTCACATGTTGAAGTCCTAACCCCTAGTACCTTGGAATACAGCTGTATTTGAAGACTATTAAAAACTTATCCACAACCCTTGCTGATGAACACCAAGGCAGACTATTCAGGAGACTATTGCAATAGGTATAGGGACTCCCCCACTGGGGTTTTGCAGTAGAAGAGAGACTGGGCTCAACTCTGGATACAATAAAGAAAAGTGGGGATTTTATAGCCAAGGAGCCAGGTAGGGGGGTCGGTAGATAGAATATTACTAAGATGAAGCATTGGGGTAAAGGGGGATTCTAGCCAAACTGACCTAACAAAATTCTTGCTGAAGGCATGCCATGGTGATCAGACTCAGCAGGGGCATGGTGGAGGATGAGGAAGTCTGATTAGATATTGAGGGGATTTTGGTTAAAGTGACTTATCAGGATTCTTGCTAAAATTGGGTAATACAAGAAAATCCAAAAGTCAGGACATATTTGAGAAGAGAATTCAGAGATCCTGACTAGAGTTTAGTCAAAGAGAGGATCTTTGTCAAGATAGGCCCTTTAACAAGGTAATTAAGGTAAAATGAGAATATGTGGGTAGGTCCTAATCCAATATGACTGGTGTACTTACAAGAAGAGGAGATTAGGTACACATAAGACTGAGGGACCATTCTCTGAGTACACTGAGAGGACAGCCATCTACAAGCCAAGAAGAGAGGTCTTAGAAGAAACCAAACCATTATGTTGGCCTCCAGAATGCTGAGAAAATCAATTTCTGCTAAGTAACCCAATCTACGATATTTTGTTATGTCAGCCCTAGAAAACTAATATGCCCATCTTTTTTTCACATTTTATATACAATTGATTCTCGTTAGCAATTCAAAAACAAATGGGAGTCATTTGATTTTTTTCATTACACACATTTAAAACCATTCTACTTAAAACAATATAATAGACTTACAGAACTAAAAACCAAGGACTTTAATTTCAAATATTGTCAGAATGACTGAATGTGTTTATCTTTTTCTTCCTGTAATACATCCATCTTTTGGGTTTTTATACCTCCTCTTCTCCAAGGACACTTTCTTCCACTCCAAAAACGATGTCCAAGGCTTTCCTCTGGACTCCAAACTATCACCCCAAATAGTACTGATATCTCCCAAATTATAATCCCAGCACCCTGCCCTCTGACTACAATTTATCCTACATTCACTTTTTCAAGTGCCCCCACTAATCATTCTGAAATACACATTGATTCCCATCTCCCCTAATGCACATAATGTCCCTCCCTCATCGGCTTTCCTTTGTCATCACTTCCCTTCTATTATCACTGAGATTCTGGGGTCCATTTGCTATAGCCACCCCCTTGCAAAGAGCCTCAACTCCCTTGCTCATCTCTTCATTTTGCATATATTCTTCTGAAAAACTCCACCTATGGATAAACTCAACCATTTGTCTTCTCCATGCCTGTATCCAAGCAAGTTAAATACATCACACATCCAAGCTGATCAGCTTCTCTTTGTATCATTTTTTAATTTGACCCCTTTCTTCACCGAGACCTACGCTAAGAAATATCATACTGAATGTACATGAAAATCGGCCTGTCTGTAGGAGCACCCTCATCAGTGGCCAGAAATGCCACTCTCTAAAAAGTCTACATCATGCTTTCCCTCTCGAAAACCTTCTACACCCCAAGTCTCTTGGATCCCTCCATGGCAAAAGTTCTAGAAGGGGAGGACCACATCTACACTATACTTGCTCATCTTCCAGGTTTCATTTTACTCAGTGCAGTCTGGATTTAGCTTCCCCTGCTCAAACTGTAACTGACTTTTTCAAGGTTACCAGCAACCTCCCTGTTACTAAATCCTGCAGACACTTTTTAATTTATTTTTCTTTCAGTCGCATTGGGTCTTCGTTGCTGCACGCGGGCTCTCTCTAGTTGTGGCGAGCGGGGGCTACTCTTCATTGCAATGCACGGGCTTCTCATTGCAATGGCTTCTCTTGTTGCGGAGCACGGGCTCTAGGTGCGCAGGCTTCAGTAGTTGTGGCACTCGGACTCAGTAGTTGTGGTTCACGGGCTCTAGAGCACAGGCTCAGTAGTTGTGGCGCATGGACTTAGCTGCTACGTGGCATGTGGGATCATCTTGGACCAGGGATGGAACCCGTGTCCCCTGCACTGGCAGGCAGAGTCCCAACCACTGCGTCACCAGGAAAGTCCTCTCAGATTCTTTTGACGCAGTTGATTGCTCCCCTCTCTTCAAAACACTCTCCGTGACATCACTGTCTCCTGGTTTTCTCTCATTCCTCTGGTCACTTCTCAGTCTTCTCACAGGTGTCCCCTTCTCTGCCCAATTGCTGTGTGTTGGACTTCTATACGGTCTTCTCTGCGTTCCCCAGGACTCCTTGGGACCTTTGCTCTCTCTTCACTCTCCTACGCTCTCATCCATTTCCAGAGCTTTGAGTGGCATCATAGGCTGATGACTCCCTAATCCATACCCCCAGATGAAACTCACCTCTGACTTCCACACATGCGTAACCAACTACCTCACTGACCTCTCCACTTGATTCTCAGATTTAACGTACCCAAATGTCCTCAAGCTCCGTCTCTCCTCACACGTGATCTTCTAATCTTTCCCACCTTTGCAAATGACACCACATTCTACTCAATTTCTCAAGTCAGAAATCTGGATACCATCCTTGCTTCTCCTTCTCCCTTAATCTCTTCCTTCATATCCAATCCATTATCAAGTTCAATTATTTCCATCTCTTAAATATAGCTTGAAACAAGATACTTTGCTCCCTCTACTGCTCCTACCTCTTAGTTCCAGTCACTTTCACTTCTTGCCAAGACAACTGCACTGGCCTCTCCTAGTTTCCCAGGTTTGGCTCTTGGCTGCTCCAATTTATTCCCCACACGATGGCAAGAGTAAAAATTGGACCATGATGTTTCCCTGCTTAAAACCCCCAATAGCTTTCCGTTACCCTTTAACTAAAATGTACACTAAATGCCTCAACTGGGCCTGAGTGATCTGGACCTTATCTAGCTCAATGGTTTTCTCATTCCATGCTTATCTCATCAACACTTCCAGTCCTGCTGACCTTTCACCCTCTCAAACAGAACAAGCATTTTGTTACTATCAAGCTTTACAGATGCTGTTCTATCTGTCTTTGACATTCTCCCCCTCACTATGTGTGGCCAGCTCCTTCTTATTTTATGTTTCATCTATATTTTTAAAAATAGTTTTACTTTTAAAATAAAATTTATATACACATTAAAAGACACAAATATAAGCTGTATAGTTTTGACAAATGGATACATCTTTGCTATCCACATCTCTATCAAAAAATTCCTTTGTGTCTTCTCCCAGTCAATTCACATCCCCGGCCCAAAGGCAGACCTCTGTTCTGAATTTTTTCACCATTGGTTTCGTGTGTTTTAGAACTTCATATACATAACATGATAAAATATGAAAAATTTTGTGTCTGGCTTCTTTTGCTCAACATAATACCTAGGACATTTAACCATGTGGTATGTATCAATGACATACCTTTCTATTGTTGATTAGTATTGCATTGTATGAATATATCACAATTTTAAAAGCTCATTCTCATACTGATACACATTTGGGTTGTTTCTGGTTTTGGTTATTAGGAATAAAATTGCCATGAACAATTTTTTGATTGGGCATTTGCTTTTATTTCTTTTGGGTAAATACCTAGACCTGGAATTAGTAGGTTACAGGGTAGTTCTAGGCTTAACTTTATAAAAAACTGATGGAACTTCTTCAAAAGTAAATGTACTATTTTATATCCCCATTAGCAATATATGATAGTTCTGGTTGCTCCACATCCTTAGTGATATTTTGTTGTCAATCTTTTGAATTCTTGCTGTTCTGCTGAGTATGTTGTTGCATGTATCATATGTTAGACATTTTGTTATTGTCCTACAGGTCCCCAAGGCTCTTTCCTCCTATTGTTTGGATGAAATCATTTCTATTGCTCTATCCTCCAATTCCTTCTTTCCTCTGCCATCTCCATTCTACTATTGAGTCCATCCATTGAGTTCTTCATTTCAGTTCCTGTGTTTTTCAACACAGTTCAAATTTTTTTTTTTTGGCTGAGACTTTTTATTTTTCCATTTGTTTACATTGCCTGTTGGAGCATTTTAGTAAGAGCTACTTACAGCCCTGTCATAATCCCAACATCTTGCCATCTTGCTGTTGGGACCTGTTGCTTGTCTTTTACCATGGAAGTTAAGATTTTCCTGTTTCATTGTATGGTAAGTAATTCTCGGACTGTATTCTGGACATTCTGAATATTATGTAATGATACTCTGAGTCTTATTTAAATACTATGCAGATGTTGATATGGTTGTTTTAGCATGCAATCAAGCAGGTTAGCAAGAGGCTTCAAGTTCAGGTGGATTGTTGTTCCAATGACAGTTCAACTTTCAGAAGACTCACAGTGCTGTTTTAATGTTTCCCCCATGTGTGCCACCCAGACACTAGTCCTGGGTCTGGGTGTTGGGCTGTTAGTTAGTTTAATTCTCAAATTCTTTGATATGCTGGTTAGGATTGGAATCATACATGTGCAGCTTGAGGGTGAACCCAGGAGTTCAAAACAACTTTATGGAATTGCTTTCTTTATTTCCCCCCTCTCTATGACTTGGGGCACTACTTTTTGGTTCTCTGTCCAGCAAGTTGGAGTTTTAGTTACCCTACTCTACCATATGCTTCTGTAACTGCATCAGCATCCAAGGCCAAGCTACATGAGGAGAGAGAGAGAGAGAGAGTGAAGGAGAGAAAACAATGGGATTTTGCTCATCCTCTGAGACTACACCAGGGCTCTCTGTACTATTCTGAGCATTAGAAGTTCCCTTTCCCACTCTTTGAGCCAGAACAAGAGGTGTTCTCTTGAAGCTCTCTTTTCTGCACCTCACTGCTCATTTCTGGGTTTGGGAACTGCATTGAGATTAGGTCAAGGGATACTGGGAAGAGTGAAAAGTCAGGTAAACTCACCACCAGTTCAGTGGTACCTTGCATTCTTGTCTCTTCACCAATCTGCTCATTACTATTTTCTTTTCAGAATACTCAAATAGCTGCTCCAGGTTTTATAACTGCATTCCATGGGAAATGCAGGGTGGAGGTGCTAAATCCATTTTAACCTTACCCCAAACTGGTACCCCTTTTATAGCTTTTTAAGGTGTAAGTTTATATAATTGATTTTTGATCTTTTTAATATAAGCACTTAAAGCTATGGGTTTCCCTCTAAGTACTGCTTTAACTGCATGCTATAGATTTTGACACGTTGTTTTTATTATCATTCATTATGAGATAGTTTCTAATTTTTCTTATGATTTCTTCTTGGACTTATGGGTAATTTTTGAAGTGTATTAATTAATTTGGAAATATGTATGGCTTTTCTAGATATCTTATTATTAGTTATTTCTAATTTGAGTTTGAGAATATTCTTGTTAAGGTTTCAATATTTCAAAACTTTATGGAGACTTGTTTTATAGCCCAACATATTAACTATCTTGGTGAACATTGTGTGTGCCTCCCAAGATCATGTATTCTCTGTCACATTAGGACAAAATGTTTGGCAGTATCATATAGTTTCTTTAAAATTTTACAGATTTTATATATATGTGTGTGAGTGTGTGTATGTGTGTGTATTTGCTCTATGATTATGTATTTTGCTATTTCTATCCTTAATTCTATGAGTTTTTGTTTCCCGTATTTTGAAGTTCTATTATTATATTCATGTATGTTTGTGCATGTTATGTTTTCCTAAAAGAGTGACACTTTAATCCTACAAAATGTTTTTATTTATCTTTGGTAATACTCCTTGTCTTAAAATCTATTTTGTCTGATATTTTATAGTGTCATTTCACCTTTTAAAAATATGTTTATGCACAGGAAATTGTTTTCTTTAAAAAAAACTTTAAAACTATTTGTCTCTCTGTACTTGACGTTTGTATCTTGTAGACAGCATATAGCTAGGTCATGATTTTGTTTAATCCATTCTAAAAATTTCTGCCTTTTAACTGAAATTTTTAATTCATGTATATTTAACATAATTATCAATAAAGCTAGATTTAGGTCTACCGTTTGCTACTTGACTTTCTAGTAGAAATTTTTACTGAGATAATTATAGATTCACATGCAGCTGTAAGAAATAATACAGAGATATTCCTTGCACTTTTTGCTCAGTTTTCCCCAGTGGAAGTATTTTGCAAAACTATAACGTGACATCACAAACAGGGTAGTGACCTGGACACAATCCATCAATCTCATTCAGATTTCCCTAGTTTTACTTGTGTGTGTGTGTGTGTGTGTGTGTGTGTGTGTGTGTGTGTGTGTATGTGTGTGTGTATTAAGCACCATATAATTTTATCATATGTATATGTTTCTATATCCAACACCACTGTCAAGATATTGAACAACTCCAACACCACAAAATTTCTCATGTTGCCCTTTTATAACCACACCTCCCTCCCTCTCACTTTACTCACCTCCCCTTCCTAGGCCCTTGCCACCACAAATTTGTCCTCCATTTCTAAAATTTAGTCATTTCCAATGTGTTATATAAATGGAATCATAGTATGCAAACTTTTGTGACTGGCTTTCTTCACTCAGCATAATTCCCTGGAGATTCAACCAACTTGTTGCATGTATTAGTAGTTTGCTCCTTTTTATTGCTAAGTAGTATTGCATGATACACATGTAGCACAGTTTAACCATTCACCTATTGAAGAACATCTGGGCTAATTCCAGTCTCTGGCTATTACAAATAAAGTTGCTATGAACGGTCATGTATAGCTTTCTATGTGAACATAAAATTTCATTTCTCTGGTATAAATGCCAAAGAGTACAATTGCTGGGTCTTATGGCAATTGCATGTTTAGTTATTAAGTGAATTGCCATACAGTCTTTTAGAATGACTGCACTATTTTATATTCCTCTTAGCAATGTATGAGTGATCTTTACTTCCTTGCCAGCATTTGGCATTGCCATTATTTCTTTTTTAATTTTAGTCATTCTGATAGGTGTGCAGTGATATCTCGTGTGGTTTTAATTTGCATTTGTTTGGTGGCTAGTGATGTTCAACATCTTTTCACCTGTTTCTTTTCCATCTGTATTTCCTCTATGATGAAATATCTGTTCATGTCTTTCATTCATTTTCTAATTGGGAATTTTTTACTGACTGATGAGTTTTGAGAGTTCTTTATGTATTCCCAATACTAGTTCTTTGCTTCAAATGTGTTTTGCAAATATTTTCTCCCAGTTTTGTATTTTCATATTTTTCACCTGACCTCTCACAGAACAAAAGTTTTAAATTTTGATGAGATTCAATTCATCAGTTTTTTCCTTTTAGAAATCATGCTTTTGGTGTCAAGTGTTAAGAATTCTTTGCCTAGCCGCTAGTTCCTAAGGATTTTCTCATATGTTTTTTGTTAAAAGTTTTGTAGTTTTACAGATTTCATTTAAGTATTCCATTTTCATTACTCTCTTGGCTTTTATCTATGTCTTTTTGCAATATTTTTTAGTGGTTGTCCTGGAAGTTATAATATACACCCTTTACTTGTCACAACCTCCTATGTTTTCTTCTAGGAGTTTTATAGATTTGCATTTTACATTTACATCTATAATCCATTTAGAGTTAATTTTTGTGAAAGGTGTAAGGTCTGTGCCCAGATTCGTATTTTTGCATGTGGGTATCCTGTTGATCCAGCACTGTCTGTTGAAGAAACTATCTTTTCTCCATTGTATTGCCCTTGCTCCTTCACCCCAGATTAATTCGCTATATTTGTATGGGTTCATTTCTGGTCTCTCTGTTATGTTCCATTGATCTGTTTTCTATTCTTCCACCAATACCCACACCATCTCATTTATCATAGCTTTATACTAAGACTTGAAGTAGGGTAGTGTCAGTCTTCCAACTTTTCTCTTCTCCTTCAATGTTGTGTTAGCTATTTTAGATCTTTTGCCTCTCCACATAAGCTTAGGAATCAGTTTGTCTATATACATGAAATAATTTGCTGGGATTTTGATTGGCATTGTGCTGAATCTATACATCAAGTTGAGAAGAACTGACATCTTGACAATATTGAGTCTTCCTTTCCATGTATGTAAATATCTCTCCATTTACTTAGATCTTCCTTTATTTCTTTTACCAGAGTTTTATAGTATTCCTCATGTAGATCTTGTACATATTTTGTTAGATTTATATCAAGGTATTTCATTTTTTGGTGATAGTGTAAATGATGCTGTGTTTTTAATTTCAAATTCCAATTTTTCATTGCTTGTCTATATAAAACCAATTGACTTTTGTATGTTAACCTTGTAGCCCGAAACTTTGCTGTAATTACAGGAGTTAGTTACAGGAGTTTTTTTTTTTTTTTTTTGTGGTACACGGGCCTCTCACTGTTGTGGCCTCTCCCGTTGCGGAGCGCAGGCTCCGGACGCGCAGGCTCAGCGGCCATGGCTCACGGGCCCAGCCGCTCTGCGGCATGTGGGATCTTCCTGGACCAGGGCATGAACCCGTGTCCCCTGCATCGGCAGGTGGACTCTCAACCACTGCACCACCAGGGAAGCCCAGGAGTTTTTTGTTGTTGTTGATTTTCTGGTATTTTCTATATAGAAAATCGTATCATCTGTGAACAAAGTTTTTTATCTTCCTTTCCAAATTGCATACAATTTATTTTTGTCTAACTGCATTAGATAGGACTTCCAGTATGATATTGAAAATGAGCAGTAAGAGGGGGCATTCTGGCTTGTTCCTGATGTTAGTGGAAAAGTATCTAGTTTCTCACCATTAAGTACGATGTTAGCTGTAGGTTTTTTGTAAATATTCTTTATCAAGTTGAGGAAGTTTTCCTCTATTTATAGTTTTCTAAGAGTATTTATCATGAATGGGTTTTGGATTTTGTCAAATGTTTTTTCTGCATCTATTGATATGATATGATTTTTTTTCTTTAGCCTCTTGATGTGATAATAACATCAAGTAATTTTCATCCAGATAGTTTTTAATAGCACTTATCACTAGTTGCACACACACACACACACACACACACACACTTGTATTTATTTCTTTATTCTTTGTCATCTCCAATAAACTGTAAGCTTGAGCCCCTAGCATATTATACACTCAATATGTATTCGTTGAGTGAATGAATTACCGCCCACTTATATTTATTTGTATCTATGGAGAAGCTAGGGGAGGAGGATGCAAGTTTATTGGACTCCAGGTACATGATAAAGGTGGAAAAAACTGAGGGGAGAGATGCCATGATATCCACTCCTCTTAGTTCCAGATGCTAAGTTTAAGCCTCACTGGTTGAAGGGCTAAAGCCAACAGCTGATTGAGTTGTTTTGTTGAGACATATCATGGACTCGAGGAACAAGCAGAACTGCTTTGAGCCCAGGAGACAGAGTATGACAGAGTTGTAAAGAAGACTATGATCATGTTTTATAAACGTTGTAATCCAGCAAGTGGGAACTTGGAGCTATGAACTTGAGCATTAAAAGTGACCTCCTTTGCATCTGCAGCCTGCATTTGAGGTACATACAATGTACAAAAGAATCAGAGCTATGCTTGATATCCTTAAAATATGTCTAGACTTTTTAAAAAAAATCTAACCTCTTTCCCTCAGAGAAGCTTATCTTTCTGAGTCTTATGGTCCCCAGAAACCTTAGTTCCATTTGACTGGTTTCCAAGTTTCAGATGTATCATTCAACAGTACCCAATTGGCTGGAAGATCCCTTTTCTGGATCCCACGTCTGGAAGGCGTGAACTCCTATAACATCAGAGCCCTTCCAATCCACATGTTCTCCAAAAAGCCTGTTTCCTTCATCTCTACCCATAATTTGACAGATTTTACTAATATTTATCATCTAGGCCCTTGCCTGCTTGCAACAACTTTTACTCTTCATTTTCAGGAAATTTTCAACTTTCAGGCTGGAAGGCTTCTGATTTTTGTTCCATATTTCTACCCATAGCTGCTTATAATGAACACCTGGGGGTGTTCCCCCATATCTATTGACCCATCTTCAGATTTTTAAAAAAAGGAATCTTGAATTTCCTTTGGGGAATTACTCTTTCTCCTCTCTAAGTGTTTGGAAAGGGCTGAGCCCTGCCAGCTCTCAGGGTAAGCTCTAATCAGCTTAAGCCAATTAGTGTATGGTAGGACTTTAGGCACTGGGATTGGTCAAGTATGAGCAAATGGCCTAGCTGGACCAAAGACAGCCAGAACCAGGACTTTGTATACACTATTGAAAGAGAGGCTCTCTCTTCCTGCTGGATTTAGATTGCAGTAGATGAAAGATCTAGTGCAGCTGTAGCTTTCTTATGCCTGTAAAGGAGGAACCTGTCAAAGACAACAATGGGGGAGAGCAGGGCTGAACAAAGAGACAGAGAAAATTGAGTCCTGGTGACACTGTCACTGCACAAAGCCATGCCTTAAAACAATCCTACGCATGAACTTTTCAGTTTTGTGATCCACTAAATTTCCATTCAGATTAACTCATGTTAGATGGGATTTTCTGTGATTTGCAGAAATCCTGAACAACATACTATTCATGTTGTCTTTAAACACTTGCCACAGAACGTTCCCTGCTTGCTTTATCCTTTGCTGTGTGCTGGCATTGGTGCTGACCGTGGGTGCATGGTCCTTAACTCTGGTTTTCCCATGGACTTTAGATTTATAGCTCTTTGATGGACTTGATTTTGGTGTCCTTTCATGCAAACGCCTGATCCTGATTCCACAATCCCACAGTCCACCCACGATGCTATTTCCTGAGTCACTGACACTATCTTAAGCCAGATTCCAGATTTTGGTTTCTAACATGGCACTGCCTACATTCCTTTTCTGGAACAAATTTTATTAAGATTATTAGAATTCATTCAGAACTATGCACAGGAATAATTTCACCCCGCTCAACATTTATACTGATATCTGGGTGGTCAGAACTAGGCAAACAACTCCAAGCAACTTTCTCCAGAAGGAACCTGAGAGAAAAGAAGAGAGGACCGGGCTTCCCTGGTGGCGCAGTGGTTGAGAGTCTGCCTGCCGATGCAGGGGACACGGGTTCGTGCCCCGGTCTGGGAGAATCCCACATGCCGCGGAGCGGCTGGGCCCGTGAGCCATGGCCGCTGAGCTTACGCATCCGGAGCCTGTGCTCCGCTACGGGAGAGGCCACAACAGTGAGAGGCCCGTGTACCACCAAAAAAAAAAAAAAAAAATGAAGAGAGGACCAGGGTGCGTGTTCTAGTAGGATGCTTGTACTTCTTTTAGGAGATGTGATGGAGATTGCCTGGACATTCATCAGTTCCATCTCAACTTGTAATATTAGCTGAAAAATCTGTGTGTTCACATATGTTGATAAAACGCAATGAATTATCACAAAGCCAGCATCTCAGAGTGTCTGTTCCTGCTGCATAGACATTCAAATTCTTGAAAGTGTCTGAAAGCAGAGGTGCCACCGAGGAAATAGCACTTCATCATTTTGGATTATCCTGAAAGACAGAAAGAACCGTGACTTATATTTTCTTTCTTTATAGATGAAAGTAACAGAGGCTGAGAATCATGGGATCACAGAATGTGTCGGAGCCTGAAGGGTCTAAAATTAGCTAAACTTGCTTTTTTAATATATAGATAAAGGAATCAAGGTCCAGAGATGTCAAGTGACTTGCCCATGGTCACACAGTTAGTTGGTGGCAGAGTCAGGATGAAGATTTTGGTCTCCTTGCTTCCAAAGCAGTGCTCTTTTGATCATATCCCTCTGAGGCTTTAGAATTAGCAGTAGAATTGCTTCAGGATCTGACATGGGCATCTGACTTCTAAGGACATATTATTTCAGGAAAAGTTCAGATTTAGTCCTTCATGTAAGGAAGTACATCTGTTAGCTATTTTAAGGTAACAAACTACCTCAAATTTAGTGACTTTAAACAACAATCATTTGTTATTACTCATAAGTCCATTAATTGGCTAGACAACTCTTCTGATCTGGGCTGGGTCAGGTCACTTGCTGCAATGTTCACTCATGTATCTGCTGTCTGATGGGGACTGACTTGTCTAGAAAAGGCTCAGCTAGGATGGCTCATCTCTATCCCGTGTAGTCTTTTATTCTCCAGCAGGAAAGCCTGGGCTTGTTCACAAAGCAGCTGGGCTAGTTTCCAAGAGAAAGAATGGGAGCATTCAAGGCTTCTTGAGATGTATGGAACTGGTGCTATCTCACTTCCATCCCTTTCTGTTGGCTAAAGCAATTCATAAGGCCAGCCTAGATCCCTGGGATGGGAAAATAGACTACTTCTAGAAAGGAAAAGGGCAAATTCACATTTCAAGAGGCATGGACACAAGAAGGGAAATAATTGTGAATTTGCAAACAGCCTACCCCAGGAGCTATGCTTGACTCTTCTTTCCAAAAAAAGACCTAAACCATCCTAGTTTTTTGGAATAGATATAGCAGGAGTTGAATGCATACATACCAAGTGAGTTTTGCCATCTCACTGTTCATGAGATACGTGTGGATGAGTTTATGACGTATGAGTGTCTGTAGGGCTGTGTATGTGCACGTACATGTGAATTTGTGTTCTTTTAGGGCTTTTGAGATGCAGGTTTCTGCAAGGACAGGTTGCAAAGACAGTTCATTTCAGAACCAAGGAGAGCAGCCTAAACTGAGTGTGAAGATGACGGCAGGCCCCCAGCAGAGCCCATCTCAAGTGTCAGACCATAAATTAGACTTTGTTTCTGGTAGCAACAGCACATTGGGTGATACAGTTTTCATCTTCTGACACCAGAAAACACTGAGATTCAGGATGGTGGAAAGGGTTGGGACAAGAATAACAGAGGTTACTGGTGGTAAAATATTGGCAGCACACACACAAAAACATGTTTCCTAGAAAGCTAGAAAACCGTCTCAAATGAAACACACTAGGGAAGGGAGATCACTTTGTACACAGCCACCTTCAAGGGGTCTTGACCCTCAGGAACAAAACCTCTGCAGCCCCCCAATCCCACAGGTTCTTACCTAAGGGGTCATGGCTACCACCACTCCCAACATTCCAGTAAGTTCTAACCTATCCTAGCTTTGTGGCCTTAGGGTAGACAGTCCATATCCCTTAACTCAACCACACTGAGGTTACAGACTTTCCCACAACTAATATTTACCGAATAGACACTGAGTACCAGGCACTTACCTAAGTGCTGGGTATATAGAGTGAAATTAACAGCTATATAAGTGTCCTTATATAGCTCACAGTATAGTAAGAAAGGAGACAATAAATAAGGAAATGGTCCAATACATAAATATCCAAAAATTGCAATAAGTGATATGAAGGGAAACAACAGGGAGAAAAAGAAGGAGCAGTCAGTTTAGATCGGGTGATTGGGAAAACACTCTTTGAAGAGGTGATGTTCCAGCTGAGAGCTAGAAAATGAAAAGGAGCCAGTAATGTAAAGGGAGGAGGGGGACCATTCTAAGCAGAGGAAATTGCAAGTGCAAAGGGCCTTGGGCAAGAAAGATCGTAGTGCTTAAGCACCTGAAGAAAGCTCAATGGAACTGAAGTCTAGTGAGAAGACACAAGTTCAAGATGAGTGTAGAAACAGCAGAGGCCAAACTATGCATGGTTTGGTAGGCTAAGTTATGGAGTTTGGACTTTATTGTAAGAACAATAGTAAAATAATGAAGTGTTTTCTCAGATTTTCTCAGGAAATTCAGATATGGCCACCTTCATCTCCTGTTGGGAATGCCTAGGTTGAGAAATGCTGTAGGAAACTGAGAGGGAAACACCTCCAGTCCCTCCCTTGTCCCCGAAATGAACAGCTTTGCAGGCCAAATTCCTCATCCTCTGGACCAGCCCAGACACAGGTGCAAAGGATCTAGCCTTCATGGACCAAGCTCTACTACCTTGAACTGCATGTTGTTCTCCATGCCAGGCTTTGTTTCTCTCCTAAAACTTCTCTTCTTCTCAAGCGCGTATAGCCTAGTATGTGCTGTTCCCACTCCCCTCAGCCTTGGTTAGTCTTGTGCATGTTCTCACCTCTTCCTGCATGGCTCCTGGATTGCTCCTCCCCTGACCAAGACTTTAGGTCTTTCAGCCAGTGCAAATCTGGTACTCCTTTACTCTCCCAGAGATCCTTACCTTTTCTCTCCCCATTCGTTTACTAAATGGTCAAGTGACTCTGTCTCTTGGGGAAATCTTGTTTCTGTCGTTCTTTTAAATTAATGGTTGCCAATATTTTACCACCAGTAACCCCTTTGATTCTTGCCTCAACCCTTTCCACCATCCTGATATGCTGAGAGACATCTCCCAAATGTGTTGTATCTAACAACAGTAGCTAACCTTTATGAACACTTTATGCCAAGCATTGTCTTAAATGCTTTCCACGAAATGTCTTATTTAATCAGTGTGTAATACCATAATGCAAGGCTGGCGGATTGGGTTTTCCAAAGGTTACCACAATATCTCCTGTTTTATGTGCTCTTCTAGACCCTTCCCACTCCCGCATTCAGAGGCAGAGTTTAATTCTCTGCCCTTGAACGTGGCAGTCCTGTGACTCACTTGTAATCAATAGAATACAGTGGAAGTGACTGAATGATTTCTGAGCATCTACCCTAGAAAGGCGTTCAGCTTCCCCTGTTAGCTGAGACTCTTTTGGAGTTCTGAATTGCGAAGTAAGGAGTCTAACCATAAGACTGCTAAGCTGGAGAGGCCTTGTAAGCACTCCAAGGAGTGGCCCAGCTGTGCTCGCAGCCGACAGCCAGCACTGATTGCCTGCCATGGAGCGAGCATCTTGGATGTCCAGCTTTGTGGAGCCTTCAGAAAGCAGCAGCCCCAGATGACATCTGACTGTGATCATATGAGAGCCTCCAGACAGATCTGCCCAACCTTGCCTTCCCACAAATTCATGAGCAATTGTTTTAAACTGATACATTTGGGATAGTTTGTTACAAAGCAATAGTAACCAAAACAATAGATATCGGTATGGCCCTGATTTACTGTTGAGGAATCTGGGACCAAAGTATCAAAGAACTAATAGGAGGTAAGGACTGGAATCTTAGGTCTTTCACACCACTTAGCCTGTGCGGTTAGCCTGTATGCCGTCACTGTCCAGCTATTAAGCAATTGTCTGTGCAGCCTGGTTATGGGGATGATACAAGGTTCTTAGCTTGTGGACCCCATTCAGAGATGGATCCCAAGGCTAACAGCTCCTGTTCTAAGCTCATATAGGGGATTAACTTCAGGAATTGCCCTCTAGCCTCCAAAGTGGACCCCTGTGCCATAGATAGTCTATGCGCCATGCCTACCCTGTCCTGTAACTAGCAAGGGTATTCTCTTCTCCTTTCAGAAGACAGCATAAACCGATGGTTAAGAACATGGACTGGGCTTTGCCATTAATGGCTGTATGATCCTAGAACAAGAGGTTACTCCCCCTCTCTGGGCCTCAGGTTTCTCAGCTAGAAAGAGGGATGATTATATTGCTAATTATTTGAGGAATGCAGATCAAAATTACAATGAGACATCACCTCACTCCAGGCAGAATGGCCATCATTAAAAAGTCTGTAGGGAATTTCCCGGCAGTCCAGTCGTTAGGACTCAATGCTGTCACTGTTGGTGCCCTGGGTTCCATCCCTGGCCAGGGAACTAAGATCCCAGAAGCCGAGTGACCAAAAAGAAAAAAATCATATTAAAAAAAAAGTCTCCAAATAACAAATGCTGGAGAGAGTGTGGAGAAAAGGGAACCTTCTTACACTGTTGGTGGGAATTGGTGTAGCCACTATGGAGAACAGTATGGAGGTCCTTAAAAAATTAAAAATAGAGTTACCATGTAATTCAGCAATCCCATTTCTGGGGATATATCCAGAGAAAATTCTAATTCAAAAAGATACATGCACCCCAATGTTCATAACAGCACTATTGACAGTAGCCAAGACATGGAAGCCAACTAAATGTCCATTGACAGATGAATGGATAAAGAAGATGTGATATGTGTGTGTGTGTGTGTGTGTGTGTATATATATATATATATATATATATATATATAATGGAATACTACTCAGCCATGAAAACGAATGAAATAATGCTTTTTGCAGCAACATTAATGGACCTAGAGATTATCATTATTATAAGTCAGAGAAAGACAAATGTCACATGATATCACTTATTTGTGGAATCTTAAAAAATGATACAAATGAACTTATTTATAAAACAGAAATAGACTCACAGACATAGAAAACAAACTTTTGGTTACCAAAGGGGATCGCAAAGGGGGTGGGAGGGAGAGATAAGTTAGGAGTTTGGGATGAACAGATACATACTACTATATATAAGATAGGTAAATAGATGAATTGGTTTGCAAGGCAGAAATAGAGTCACAGACACAGAGAACAAACGTATGGACACCAAGGGGGTAAAGCTGGGGGTGGTGGTAGTGGTGGTGGGATGAATTGGGAGATTGGGATTAACATATATACACTAATATGTATAAAATAGATAACTAATAAGAACCTGCTGTATAAAAATAAATAAATAAATAATTTTTTTAAAAAAAGGATATCCAAACAATAAGGAACTACTGTATAGCACAGGGAATGATACTCAGTATCTTGTAATAGCCTATAATGGAAAAGAATCTGAAAAAGTACATATATATAACTGAATCACTTTGCCGTATACTTGAAACTGACAAAACATTGTAAATTAACTCTACTTCAATTAAAGAAAAAAAAGAAAATGGGATGATAATAGAACCTAATTCACAAGGGTGCTTGAAGTGTTAAATGAAATAATGTATATAAAGTACTTACCACATTTCCTGGCTGTTGATATGTTTCATATAAACGTTCCTCCAGGCTAGAGAAAGATACACGTTGAGCCTGATGGAAAAGACAAGCCCCTCTCCCCACCCCTACTACTCTATACTGTTAGCTTCTCTAACAGTACTTAATTCATCTGGTTGTCCTCACAAAAGCAGTGATTAAAGGTAGATCACCGGGCTTCCGGGCTTCCCTGGTGGCACAGTGGTTGAGAGTCCGCCTGCCGATGCAGGGGACACGGGTTCGTGCCCCGGTCCGGGAAGATCCCACATGCCGCGGAGCGGCTGCGCCCGTGAGCCATGGCCGCTGAGCCTGCGCGTCCGGAGCCTGTGCTCCGCAACGGGAGAGGCCACAACAGTGAGAGCCCCGCGCACCGCAAAAAAAAAAAAAAAAAAAAAAGGTAGATCACCTTCCCCAGGTGGTAAGAAAACACACCCAAAATGAGGGGACGCTAACCTGACACAGGGTCCCACCTCCTTATTTCTTCACCCGAAGACAGGATTACCTTAACAGAATGATTAAGAATTTGGATACCTCACTTCTCTGGCTCTCAGTCTCCTCAGATAAAAAATTGAAATGATACTGACGACCTCACAGTGGATGTGAGCAGTCAATGAGATGATGAATGTCTGGCACCTGGAACACAGAGCTTAGAGAAGAAGAATAATTCTCCCTCTCCCTCTCTGCTCTTCTTTGGGCCACTCTCTAAAGCACAGCTAAGTATGACATCTCTCCCTCCCTCCTCTCACTGTTACCAGAGATCTGCAGGCTTGTAGCAAGGGCTTCAAGGAGCTGAATTCCTTCTATGGAAACTCAAACTAAGCTGGGGGCACCCTCCTGCTCCACCCTTTCTGGGGTACTCAGAAATCCCCCTTCCCCTGGGAGACAGGAAGATCAGCATTTAGAGTTTCAGTGGGTCTCTGTGCTATCACATGGACTTTGGGAAGCCTATGAGGAAGGAAAAGGGAGCAACTTGGGGTCATAGAAAGAGTACTGGCTTTGAGAGTCTTTCCCTTTTTATCCATCTCTCCTTGGCAATGGCACTGAACTTCAGTTTCTTCAACTGTAAAAATGGAAACAATAGGATACCTGTCTTGTCAGTATTACAAGCTTATTGTGAGATTTGGAAAAAAGAAGCAGGTATGACATCTCTGCTGATTCCCATTATTGCTGTTAGTCGTGGGCAAGAATCTGGTCTACTTATACAAAACTGAGACAGCATCAGCGGTAGTCCTCAGAGAGAAGCTTCATTCTGTGCACTGGGTACCACTTCCATTTTCCTGTAGGGGAGTAGACTTTTTGTAATATTCTCATATTTCTTGCCCCTGGGAATGGCAGCATCGTAGTCAGCTCTGTAGAAGCAAGTTGAGGCTCACCCTCTAGCTCACTGTCTACCTGCAATCATCATAGGTCTAATGGATTATAAATGAAAATAATCAGTAATTACAGAGCATTTGCAATGTACCAGGGGTGGTTCAACTGCTTTACATGGATGAACTCATTTCATTCATAGAACAACTACTATGAGGTAGTTGCTTTTATTATCCTTAGTTTACAGATGAGGAAAATCATGTGCAGAGAAGTTAAGTAACTTGTCCAGGATCACACAGTTGTTAAGGATTCCAGGCAGGCTTTGAATCCCAGAGATTGACTCCAGAGCTTTTGCACATAACCACTGCACTAATGCTCTCCAACCACGACTGCCACCATCGTCTTTTGCCGAGATTCCTGCAGCATCTCTTAGCTGGTGTAACTGCCCTGGTCTTCCCCATCTATAAACCAACCCCCACATAGCTACCAAAGAACTCTTTCCAAAAGACAGTTCTGATCACATCACTCTCTGGCCAGAGTCTTCAAGGACTCCCCATTTTTCCACTGGAAGGAGTCCAGGCTTCTCCAGCTGGCCCATAAATCCCTGCACGGTCTGTCTCCTGCCTGCCTCTCTTCAGCCTTCTTCCCACTGAACTCTGTTCATCCTACAATCAGGGGCATTGGAGTGTTCTCTGCTTTTTCATCCTGCAACACTGTGGTGTATTCATTCCTTATTCCTTCTGAAATGCCTCATCATCACCAGAAAACTCCTACTCATCCAACCCATATATGAAGCCCTCCCACCCAGGCCCTTTGCCTCTGCTCTCTGCACATGCTAGGCTTGTTCCCATTAGCGTCATCACCTTGGAATGCAACAATTTGTCTGCAGACCTATCTCTCCCAACAGCCCATGAGTTCCTGGAGACAGAATCCGCTTCAGCTCCCCAACACCTCCCACAAAGCCAGTAAAATAGGGCATTAACAAATAAGTGCTAAAAAGTCCTTTTAGGTATGAAAAACTGTTACTGTTATTATGCTGGTACAATACAGGTAACAATGACCTCAGGACTCCAACCTAACCCCTTGGCTTCCTACAAGAACACAGCCTCTGGCAACTCTGCTTGTGTTCCTCAGCTCTTCCTAGGTGCATGGTTTCAGCATCCAGACACACCCCCACTTCATCACTTCATCTGTCTTTCTCTTATCACTATCCCAGCCCCCCAGGCTCCTTCCCATCCTGGAGAACAGAGCTCACTGCTTCCATCATCAACCAGGACAGGTAGGTCCACTCCTGGTTCACCTTTAGGACCTCCTGATTTCTCACCTAGCTTTAGTTAAAACAGGAATCAGAATCTTCAAGAGCTGCATTTAAAACAAATGAGACATCCTGGGCCAAAAGGGGGCTGGAGTATCACCACCCTGATTAAATCATAAGTAAGGTTTGGGAGAAGAAATATAAGGAAGTCACTCAACCTCAAATACCCCCTTATATCTATTTTAAAATATATTAATAATTTTATACTATCTTATTCCATTATCACCATTTCCTTAATAAAGAGGAAAAAATAGATGCGTTTACTGAGCAAGAAGGGAAAGCAAAGAAGAGGTGGATAGAAAAGGTGGGCTTTTGTGGACCCCAGGCTTCTGCTGGTGTCTGCCCACCATACTAGGCTGTGAGCTTCTCCAGGGCATCTTAGAACAACTGGGAAAGTTTATGGAATGAATGAATGAAGGACTTGTTGAGTTGCTCACCTGGGCAGATGATGTGGCTCAATGCTTTCATCAAGACACTGCTAAGAGCAGCCCTGCTGGATTCCACGTGTGAGGGTTACTGGAAAGCGCTTTGCACTCTATGCAGGCAAATTGTTCCTTCAGGACTTCCCAGGGCACAAGACACCTCAGGGCCACCCCAGTCGCGGGTGTGGGGGAGAAGCTGGAGAAAGAGCAACATTTTCCTGTGGCCCCAGACTGGGATTCCAATTCTCCATTTGAAAGGGAGACCAACATTCAACTTTGCTGCACTCCAGCCCTCAGGGTAAACCTACGAGAGGCTGCCAGGGAATCTGCCAGGTGTCTTTTTTTTCTCATCGGTGTATAAATGACATCTAGCTGCCTTTTTGGCCAGAGCGAGATTTCTACTTAATTCAGGCTCTGGAGAGACGTCTCCAGCAACCCGCAGCCCCAGCGGTGAGGTTTATCTAATTGTACATGCAGGCCCACCTCCCTGTTCTGCTTCAGGAGGCTTTGCTGTTTATTGTACATCCCGCAATGCGTGAGCTGTCACCTCTTCTGTGAAGCCTTCCCAGCCACCTGGCTCACAGCCTCACTGGAGCCCCTGTCTCCCAGACGGCATCCACCACACGGAACCCAATCAGGCACCCACTAGCTTTTGCTATGTAACAACCACCCCAAAACCTGTAGGTTTAAAACATTAAGTGGGACTTCCCTGATGGCACAGTGGTTAAGAATCCAACTGCCAATGCAGGGGACATGGATTCGATCCCTGGTCTAGGGAGATCCCACATGCCTCAGAGCAACTAAGCCCACGAGCCACAACTACTGAGCCTGCGCTCTAGAGCCCGCGAGCCACAACTACTGAAGCCCGCACGCCTAGAGCCTGTGCTCAGCAACAAGAGAAGCCACTGCAATGAGAAGCACGTGCACCACAACAAAGAGTAGCCCCGGCTCGCTGCAACTAGAGAAAGCCCACGCGCAGCAACGAAGACCCAACGCAGCCAAAAACAAATAAACAAACAAAACCAAAAAACGTTAAGTGCTGTGAGTCGTGGGTGGTTATGCTGGACTGCTACATCTCTGATCACCTGGCAGACTGCTAGTTTCTGTGGGCTGGGGATGTGGGGCCACTGAGTCAAATATCTCTCATCCTCCAACAGGCTAGCCTGAGCTTGCTCACACGACCGAGGCAAGTTCCCAGATGAGGGGCCTCTTGAGACCTAAGGTTGGAACTGGTGCAATGTCCCATCTGCCCCGTTCTACTGGTTAAAGCAAACCACAGAGGCCAGTGCTGATTGCAGGGTCAGGGAAACACGTTCCACTCTCAAAGGGAGGCGTTTCAAATGGACATCACAAAAAGGTGTGCATATAGGGAGGAAAACAAAATCTGCCGTAAGTGGTCTGTTATTGCTGTTTCATTATCTCAGCTTGAACCTGATAAGGAAGAGGTATGAGGCTGAAATCCAGGAACTTGGGCTCTGAGTAACTGTCAAGAGAAAATCTAGTGTTTAGCCTAGAGCTTGTTTCTTGGGAGTCTTCAGACTGAGGTTTGAATTCTGTCTCTGCCACATACCTACTGTGTGACGTTGGGCAAGTCATGTGCTCTTTTTGAACTTCCATTTCCTTTTCTGCAAAATAAGTGTATTAATAATTCCAACCTCACAGAGCTGGGGTGTAAAGCCCTTAGCACTGTGTCTGGCACAAAGCAAAGGCTTAATGGAAGTAGCTTTTATTATCGGTATTATGGTTAAAAACAACAGTAATCAATTTTTGCCCTGCCATAAACGAAAGAGATGCAATCCCTGTCTCAAATTCTTATACTGCGAGTTCCTCAAGGGCGCAGACTGTATGTACAGAAACATTCACTGCAACTTTGTTTATAACAGGAAAACAATTGAAAGCAGCATAAATAGCCAACGACAGGGGCTTGGTTAAATGAATTTTAGAATATTAACCCAAAGCATTGCAGTGTAGTCATTACAAATGATATAGAACTGGGTGTGCTGACGTTGAAAGCTGAACATGAAGTATTGTCAAGTGGAAAAGAAGGTTACAAAATAGTACATATAGTACAAACCCATCTGTGTAAAATATATTTATGTGTAGATAAACACATGGAAGTCTTGGTGGAAAGGTAAAAGTGTTAATATGTCTATCTTCAGGTAGTGGGAATATAGGCTTTTTTCTCCTTTTACTTTAGTTTTTCTAATTGCTCTACAATGCAATGTGTTACTTAACTAAACTTAAAAAAAACTGCAACAGGAGAGCCGCTCTGGGTCACCCTGAAGGCAGGCTGCAGAACCACTGCCATGTGCCAGGCTTTGAACTTGACACCGGGAGTTTCTGAGCCTGATGTCAGGCCCTTTGCTGGGCACCCTGTATGATGAAGCTGGTGCCTCCGTGAGGCGCTGAGGTGTGTTCCCCAGAAGCTCCTCAGAGGCTACAGCAGTCCACGCCTCACCCTCACTGTGGGGCCTTATTTTGAGGGCACCTACAGCTGCTTCTTCTTCTTCCTGCTCCTTGCAATGTCCCAACAGTCCCCGTGAAGTTAGTGCTGGGGGAGAGATGGGGTGGCTGTCCTCAGGGGCTGCCCCTTCCCCATCCAAACAGCCTGGCAATGGAAGGAGAAGGACTGGACCCACCCAGGCGCCCAAGCTTGCAGCCCAGGCCATGGCAGTGGATGGGGGCTGGAGCGCCTGGAACATATGGGGAGGAGTGCTCCAGCTTCCTGTCCTGCCTTCACTGCAAACAAGAGCATCACTACAAACCCTACAGACCTGAAAGGAACAGAGATGGTACTTGCCACCCTATGTAGAGGGACAGAGCTAGTTAAAAATCAAGAATGTCCATTAGCCATCATTTCACCAGAAGAGCCCTCAGGCCCTCAGGAAATGAATGACCCACTCTGGCAGCACTGTCTCTCCCCATTGCACCTAAATCCCCCGCTGACTTTGTTCCCAGGTTCTGGGTACTTTCCTGGGCCCTGAAGCATCCCCAATAGGTCTCTCTCTTACTTACTGACCTAGTTTCTCCTGGAGAAGTCTTGTGGGTCAGTTTATCCTCTTAAGCATTTACTGAAAGCAAAGTTAACAATTCCAACCACTACCACAAGAGAAGACTGGATGCTTTTCCCAAAAAGGTATTTGTCACATCAGGAGCAAACATGCACCGGTAAAGGCGGATTACCTTGGTGAAGCAGCTGTGGCTGGATCCTGGCAGCTGAGGAAGACTGGGAACGCTGCGGAAATGGCAAAATGCTTGAGGGCTCAAGGGGCATGGGAACCAGGGGATTAAGATAATCAAAGAGAACAGAGTTTAGAGGAAGACTATACTGATTTTTAGAACATTTAGCTGAGGCATTTCCCAAGTCTCCGGGCAGATCAAGACGTCCATTTCCCTGGTTACTCACCAGGAAGCATGGTGGATACGGCATCCGCCCTTGGAATACCAAAATGCAAACGTTCGTGGGCGTGTGTGGATGTGATGTTGAGTCACAATATTGTTAGTTACAAGGAGGTTTAGGAATTGAGGCAAACTTTCTCCCACCTCCATTTGCTGACAATTAAGGCAGGCTGGCTTCGAATTACCAGCCATCCTTCTTTCCTTTTCCAACTCCCGTAATTGGGTTAGAATGCCTATGTGAAACAAGCATGCCTCCAGAACCTGAGTGAAGTTAGAGCCCTTTCTAAATTAGGCAATGTATTAGAATACGTTTCCCCATCTGGTATCCAGCCTTATAAAATCTGTGATTTCGTGTGAGGCACTGAGATCTACATCAAAGCCCAGGGTTTTGTGGTGTTTACGGGTGCTTGGGTGGCATAGAGAAGTGGTGGAAACTCTGGGGTTTGTAGTAACTGCCGAGATGCCTCTTCCAACTCTGCCATTTATTACCTCCATGGCCTTGGGCAAATATTTTAAATCTCTCTGTGTGTCTCAGTATTTTCATCAGCAAAGTGGGAATAATAAGGGCACCTGCTTCATAAAGTTGTCACGAAGTTTAATAAGATCATCCGTGTAAAATGCTTAGGATGCCATCTGGCAGAGAACTGCGTAAACATTAACAAGCTCTATTACTACAATTAAAGTTCATAAAAATCCAAGAGCACAGAGGCATCCTAGTACAAGAGACCTTTTGGAACAACACAAGGCACACTTGGCATCGGCGAGCTCTCTCTCAGACAAGTGGCTCTCTCTCAGACAAGCATCCATCCTAACCAGCTTGGGTTAAACCCAATTTCCTGCCCAGCTTCATGCCTGCACCCTTACAGCTGGCTGGGTGTGGCTGGAGGAAAACCCCACATCGTGCTGATCGCTCTCTCTCTCAGCTTATGTCTCCCCACCTCAGAAAAGCCTTTAGTGCAACCTGGTAATTATCCTGCCTGCTTCTGGTTTGGGTTGCTTCCCCCGATCCTAGAAAACTGTTTCACACTTCCTTCCTCCTCTTCCTCAATTTTAGCTATAATCTTGCTTCCTAGGTCCTTCAGAAAATGGAAACTCTCAGAGGATAACTTTCACAGGTTTCCAGCTCCTCAGCTAACAGCCTGATTGATACCTGTGTCTGCCCGTAAGTGCCACCTGCCCTCCTGTTGACCTACACATGCATCTGTCTTAGGCCACCCTCCCACAACTTATGCACTGGATCTCATCCCCTCCTTCCTCTGAAGGATGTCCGTCAACCTGAAAATATCTCCTCTATTTTCCTCGTATCAATTTCCTTTTTCTTTTGGACCATTCTTATAAGCATCCAAACACTGATTTTTAAAAAGGGGAAGTGCAAATGTGCCCACTCTCATTCCATTGGCCACAACTTATATCACACCTAGCTGCAAGGGACGCTGGGAGAGAGCTTCTAGCCAAGTGGGCTGGAGAAAAAGGAAATGGTTTTGATGAATAGTAGTTTAGTCACTGCCACAAAAGGAAAGTGAATGTCAACGTTAGCTTGCCCCAGGCCACATAAGGACAAATTCTGTTTCTTGGATAACCTTGGCTAAATTAAAATCACAATGTCTTAGTTTTTTCTCTGCAGAATATCCTCTTCCCCCATTCCCTTTTCTCCAAATGCTATTATGACCTCCTCGAGGGTGAGGAGTTTAATATTTATCTGACTACTACTCAGCTGTTTTTCACTTTTTAAGGTTCTACTGACTGACCTATCTCACAATTCAACCTGATATCTGAGATCTGCTACATGGAGGCTTGGAGCAAATGTCCATCCTGTGACACTATTATTATCAGTTATTGAGAGTGTCCCAGGCAGAAGCAACAACATATGCAAAGTCCTTGAGGCAGGAGAGAGCCCAGGGTGGCTGAAAAGCATTTTTGGCCCGGAGGCTCTGTGTGAGGGCTCCCATATCAGGCTGTCTGAATCAGCCCTTGAGTCCACCACTGGCCAGTTAGCTGTGTGAGCTTAGACAAGTTATGTACTGTCCAGGGCTGTTTTCATTTCTGTAGACTAGGACAATAGAGGCATTGATCTCATGCGTATATTATGAGGATTGAATGAAATAACACATCCAGAGTACTGAGGACAGTGTCTGGTTTCTTAGCTGTTATTATTGTTAGTATATCACCAGTATTTTATCATAATTAACAACCTTCCTTTGCCTGGGTCCTTGGTTTAGAGAACTCTTCCTTCCGGGCAGTTTCCACCTTTCTAATCCAGTGTCCAAATGGCACAACTACAGCCCCTTGGGGCAGATTGCATTTTTCTTACAGATGCTGCAGTTCAATTGAAATCTAAGCTTTGCTATGCGGCTGCTTCCTACTAGATATCTACCTTACGTTTGGTAGTGTATATATGTCCATGCCTCTCTCTCGCTTTGTCACAGCTCACCCTTCCCCCTCCCCATATCCTCATAGCACAGGGATATCAGCTCGGTGCTTTGTGACCACCTGGAATGGTGGGATAGGGAGGGTGGGAGGGAGGAAGATGCAAGAGGGAAGAGATATGGGAACATATGTATATGTATAACTGATTCACTTTGTTATAAAGCAGAAACTAACACACCATTGTAAAGCAATTACACCCCAATAAAGATGTTAAAAAATAAAATAAAATAAAATAAAATAAAGAAATCTAAGCTTCGGCCTGTGGCCTTACTTTTCAGACGGCATGTGTCCCGAGTGCTTGAACTTCGATCAGCGTAAGATTCATCTGTCCACTCTTGCCCTGCTTTTCCGTAATTGCACTTGCTTTGTGGAGCTTAGCTTAGGTCAGAGTTACATTCATTGGATCAGTTGTTCTGGAAATCCTGACTTTGCCAGGAGTTTCATGTTCATTCATGCTGCAATTGTCTTGAAATTTCAACTCAGAGTCCGAGCCATGAGTCTCTCTGAAGCTGTCAGATGCAAACCCTTGTGAATGAGGACAAGAGCGTGGCCAGGCTCTCTGATGTTCTCTGTTGGCCCTCATCCCAGGCATCCTTCCCTACTCCTTGGGGACTTACTCCAGACAGACAGGGGTCAATAGGATTGCCAGAAAGTCTGCTAGGTCAGGCGCTCTGGAAACAAGAAATCTCTGTACAACCAAGGGAATCTCTAGCCCCCTATCTAATGGCCTTTCATTCCAATCAATATGCAACAAACAGATATCCCAACAGGACAAAGGGATTTTGACAACTTGTGGAGTTCATTGTGGTGAAGCTGCAAGTTGAACAGAGCTGGTTTCCCGCTGACTTTGTCTGCAACATTCACCTACAGGCAAAAAAAGGAATAAGATTTAACCCTTCATGGAGCCTGTCTCCAATTTAACTCTAATTCTTCATTTAATCCGTTCATCAAGAAGAGTTTAATAAACACGTATTACGTTGCAAGCACTAAGATCAGCATTAAGAACACTAGTATTAATAAGGCTGCTTCTTTCCTTGAGGAACCCATGGTCTAAATACACAGCAGATTACATAATAGTGTACAAAATGCTGCAGCAGGGGTGAGCATTAAGTATTACAGGAACACAGAAGAGGAAGGGGACACTTTTTTTTTTTTTTTGCGGTACGCGGGCCTCTCACTGTTGTGGCCTCTCCCGTTGCGGAGCACAGGCTCCGGACGCACAGGCTCAGCGGCCATGGCTCACGGGCCCAGCCGCTCCGCGGCATGTGGGATCTTTCCGAACCGGGGCACGAACCCATGTCCCCTGCATCGGCAGGCGGACTCTCAACCACTGCGCCACCAGGGAAGCCCGAAGGGGACACATTTTTCCTGCCAGGGGAGGGTGAGTCAGACACATCTTCATGGAAAAAGGGACACAGCAGACTTGAAGAAACAGAGAGAGAATCAGGAGTGTGTTGAATAAGGTTATTTTGGTTCTAAGTAACAAAAATGAACTGGTTAGTTAAAATAAAAGAGGGTTATTGGAAGAGTCCTGGTCGTTTCAAAGAATCCAAGGGAGAGATGAGCAAATAAATCTCAAGAATGGCAAGAACCCAGAAGTTTGGGAAACCGTGGCAGCAAGAATCTATGATCCTTCTCTCTAGAGAGCATATCTGAACATAACTCTCCTTCACCAACTCCTAGCCTCTGGGTATCTTAGTCCAAAATTCCAGATTCTTCAAAGAATCTGACTGGCCCAGCTTGAGTCACAGGTCCATTCCTGGTTTATTTAGCTGGACCTGAAAACTGAGCTCTGATAGTTCAGAACCAGACACTGAATCTAGGGCATTTCCCAAAGAGGAGTCATCATATGGGCTTAATGTCCACCCCAGGAGATGGTTATTGCAAGGAGAGTGGATGTTTGCTTGGAGAGAGCAGTTTTGGCAGACTCATTGAGGCACGGAGGTAAAAAGGTACATGGTGTGATTGTGGCAAAACAGCGACTTTGTTGTTACTTTTTTGTGCCATCTCTGTGACATGACATGTACACTGAATATCCATTAATCTTGTCACGTTTTATATGCACAAAGGTAACCTGCTATTTACAATCCTTTTAGTTAAGGTTTATGGGCTAACTTAAACCAAAAGCACATTTATTAGAAACCTATGAGGGGTGAATGTGTCGCAAATGGAAAGGGAGGTAAAAAAAAAAATCACACTTGGAACTGGCAGTATCTGGACACCTGTAGGAAATCTTGGCGGCAGACACCTCCCCCACCGTCCTCTGATCACCACCGCTGGAATCAATGAAGTTGAACTGTGTACAGTATATTTGATAAGGCTTCTAGTGAGTTGGCAAATTGAGGCTTTGTCGTGACTTAGAAGATGAACATTAAAGGGTGAATCATATGTCTCCTTCTTTAGCTGACACATCTCTTTCTCTCTCTCTCTCTCTCTCATTCATCGCCCTTTTCTAACACCTTCTCAATTTTTTTTTTTTTTGAGAATTATCTCCTTCTGGTGGATCTGCCCCCTCAGGGCTTTGGTATAGTCAAAAGTAAACCCGTGAATAAAACCCATTTCTTCAGACTCTCTCTACCTGAACTTTGAATCATGAGCAAGTCCACAAGATAGAGCACATTGTTCTTGGTGAGATGTTGAATCCAGATGTCGGTTTCCCAGCAGAGAACTGACAGGGTCCCTGTGGGACTGTGGCTATGGCCAACCTTCCTCTCTCTTCCCTGGTTCAGCCGAGGGCATGCCTGAGACTGAGACTCAGTGATTCAGATCCCTCCTCTCCATCTTCATTAGGAGCCTGTATTAGGGAAAAGGGGAGGCAGAAAATCACCCTCATTCGGCAAAGCAGGTGTCTGTCCTTAGCGACTATGGTAAAGAAATTAACTGGAGCATTTTAGAGTTTCCAGAGGAAGGGGCAAAGTAAAATTGTTTAGGAGTTCATGCTAGCTGGTCACAATTTATAAAACCACTGTAAGAGTTATAGGAAGAACCCAAGGGTGTTGTGTCGTAAGTCTGTTCAGGCAGTCACCTGTTCTTCTTGGACAGTGGATCTGCGCTGATGGGTCAGTGCATCTACTCTGATTGGCCAGTGCAACATGCTGATTGGTTGGCACTAGCGCCATATCAGCTGGTAAATATTTTGGATCTCATCGGTATTTACTATGTGTAAGGCGCTCTGCCTAGTGCTTTACAGACGTCATCTCATCTAATCTTTACAGATTTCATTAAACAAATATTTATGAGGTATGGGTCTTATTGTACGAGTTTTATGCATTACCACTTCATAGATGAGGAAACAGAGGTTCAGAGAGGTTGGTTCCTTGCCCCTTAGTAGAACAGCTAGTGGGTAGTGGACTCAGGATTTGAACCCAGAGCCCACACTCTTCACTGCTTAGTTATCCCACCTCAGTTACCTAAGATTACTCACTGCTGTAGAACAGTCCCCACTCTGAATTTATGGCTCTTTGAGCCATGGCTCAAAGTAATGTTTTTATCTTGACTTTCACATATAAGGTTGGAAAATGCTGGGAACACATGTGCAGGGGAAATTTGAGAGTATTAGACAAAATGGATTTGTCTGGAGATTTTCAACCTTTCTTCTTTTTTTTTTTTCTACCCTCTTAATCTAATCGTTACTTTTTTTTTTAAAACACCTTTATTGGAGTATAATTGCTTTACAATGGTGTGTTAGTTTCTGCTTTATAACAAAATGAATCAGTTATACATATACATACGTTCCCACCTTTCTTCCCTCTTGCGTGTCCCTCCCTCCCACCCTCCCTAGCCCACCACTCTAGGTGGACACAAAGCACCGATCTGATCTCCCTGTGCTATGCGGCTGCTTCCCACTAGCTATCTATTTTACGTTTGGTAGTGTATATATGTCCATGCCACTCTCTCACTTTGTCATGGCTTACCCTTCCCCCTCCCCGTGTCCTCAAGTGCATTCTCTACATCTGTATCTATATTCCTGTCCTGCCCCTAGGTTCTTCAGAACAATTTTTTTTTTAAATTCCATGTATATGTGTTAGCGTACGGTATTTGTTTTTCTCTTTCTGACTTACTTCACTCTGTATGACAGACTCTAGGTCCATCCACCTCTCTACAAATAACTCAATTTCGTTTCTTTTTATGGCTGAGTAATATTCCATTGCATATATATGCCACATCTTTATCCATTCATCTGTCGATGGACACTTAGGTTGCTTCCATGTCCTGGCTATTATAAATAGAGCTGCAATGAACACTGTGGTACATGACTCTTTTTGAATTATGGTTTTCTCAGGGTATATGCCCAGTAGTGGGATTGCTGGGTCGTATGGTAGTTCTATTTTTAGTTTTTTAAGGAACCTCTATACTGTTCTCCATAGTGGCTGTATCAATTTACATTCCCACAAACAGTGCAAGAGTCAACCTTTATTCTTAATCTGCAGGACCCTTTGTCCAAACACGATCTCCTAAGGAAGCTCAGTGCTGAAAGCAAAATTGCTCTGGCTGAAGAAGGGCTCAGGATCACAGTGTGAAAAACTCTTGTCCAAAAGACAGTTGAGATCCTCTTGGCTGGGATGCCCTCTGAAGGGAGGGAAGCTGAGATGGCATGTGTCATCACTCTTCTTGTACATACTGTTCAGCAAGAGCTCTGGGACAGGTGTCTGGTTCCACAGACTTAGCACTCCCCAGCCCTGCATGTCCTGACCCAGGCTACAGGGGCACCGGGCACCTCAGCCACCAGGAGGTGTGGCCTGGAATTAGTCTTCTCTCTGGAGAGCTGGAGAGCCCATGTGCACCTGGTCCTCCCAGGGCAGCCCAACAGCACCCTAGTACCTGCGATGCTGTCCCTATCCCTCTACTCAAGCTTTTGCCTCCCTTTCCTTCTTTCCTCCATAGCTACCACTGAGCTGGAGCCTTGTCCTAAATCCCAGCCACTGCTCAGTGGGGCCCCAAGGCAGCGCTCAGCAACTTCCCAGGACCCAGTCTTCATCTTTTCTCATGTACTCCTGTGAACAGACTACTTGAATCACACTATAGGGTGTGAGGTTGGTCCCCCATAAGAAGATCCCAAAGATTCATGTGAAAGTGATTTGTTTTGAGTGGTTTCCAGTTAGGGAATGGGGAAGTGGGACAAGTGAAAGAAGAAGCCAGGCAAGGTGTGCTCTCAAGCAAAATCCCACATAGGGTAACTTGGCCTTAATTCCATAAGGGAGCTCCAAAGACAACCCAAGTCACACTTCAGAGTTGTCCCTATCAGAGGCAAAGGAGTCCCCTGGCTCTCTGTATGCATAGGCAAAGTGAGCTCCTGTAGCCCACTGCCACCCTCCAACAAAGAGACGCAGGAGCTGGGGAGGGAGTGAAGGCATGCTGGGAGCTGGGTGTACAAAATGGCTCAAGGACCCAGGGAGTTGAAGCAGAGCTGTGATGGAATGTGTCTTGCTCACTGGACTTTTGGTGCAGCCCTTCGCTGGCCATAGCTCCTCTGCTGCCATCCATACTCCCAATGGTTGACTTTCTTGGGTGTGAAGGTGGGCAGACTGTTTATTGCCTACTAAATATCCATTCCCTCTTTCTTCCTTGCCCACTGACTCCTTATTTTGTTCAGATCAGCAATGTGCCTAGTCTTTGGAGATGAGCCATGATTAGTCTCTAACCCAAACATGACAATATTAACCCTACCTTTCCTGCAATTAGAGCTAGACTTTTGACATTTGGGGGCTGCAAAATTATATATATATATAGGCCTCTGCCCCCATTTCCTCCGACAGAGTCCCTAAATCCCTTGGAATTTCCTGGGTGACAAGAGTGTCTTTTGTTCTAATGAGGTGACTCTTGATGGACTCCTGGATAGGCTTCAGGATGGGGGTTGGTCACCAGAAAGACCAGGTCATGGTTGACTCTCATCCCCTAGGATGGGGAGAAGGGCTGGAGATTAAGCTGATGACTGATCATGTCTATATGATGAAGCCTTCATAAAAACTCCAAATGTATTGGGGTTTGGAGAGCTTCCAGGTTGGCAAACACATCCATGTGCTAGGAGGTTAATGCACCCCAACTCCAAGGAGACAGAAGTTCCTGCACTCAGGACACTTCCAGACCTTGCCCTATGTATCTGTTCATCTGCCTGTTCATCTGTATCCTTTATCATATCCTTTATTATATAATAAATCAGTAAATGTGAATAACTGTTTCCCTCAGTTCTGTGAGCCATTCTAGCAAATTACCAAACCTAAGGAGGGGGTCATGGGGAGCCTGATTTATAGTTAGCTGGTTAGAAGTACAGACGACAACCTGGGACTCGCGATTGGCATCTGAAGTGGGGAAGGACCATCTTGGACTGAGCAGTTAACATGTGGGATTTAATGCTATCTCCAGGTGGGTAGTGTCAGAACTGAGTTAAATTGTAGGATACCCAACTGGTGTTGGAGAATTGCTTGATGTATGGAAAAAAAAACCCAGTATATTTGGTGACCAGAGGTGAAGTGTGGTAGTAGGCGAGACTAAAGAAGAAACACAGGAGTGCATTTTTCATATACACTGGCCAACTGAGCCTGCATGGAAGTTTTTGGAATGGTTCTGGCTTCTACTACCCTGATTAAAAGGGGAGAAAGACAGGATCAGAGCAGTCTCTGCCTCTTCCCCCTTCCTTCTTCTTCCTGCCTTGAGCATGGGTGCCATGTCCAGAGCTGTAGCAACCACCTTGTGACCATGAAGCAAAATGCAAAAATAAAGTCCAAGAGCATGTCAAAGACCAAGAGCATCTCAGAGATGCTGCCTCTGACATCATTCAGCTGCCGAGCCATTTCCAGAAGCCTCCTACCTCTAGGCTCCTTGTGGTGTGAGAAAAAAAAGCTCCCTATTTGCTTAAACAACTTTATTCAATTTTTCTGTTAATTGAAGCTGTACACATTTCTAAGCAATTCAGGAGCCTGTAGGAGTCCAAACTGACCTCTCCATGCCCCTATGAACACTACATACAGGATGGATGGCAACCTCCCTGGGAGGTCAGCTCCAGAGTAGAGCCACCTGCTCAGTCCTGGTCCCATCTGGTCCTGTCTCCTTCCAACTCCGGGTGGATCATAAAAATGCAAATCTCTTGTGATCAGTCATAAATAAGGAACAGGCAAGTTGGACCAGCAGAATCAGGAAGCAGAACTTGGGAAGATTCCCAGAGGAATAGAGGGAGAGAAAACCTTTTATGGGGTGTTTGTTTTTAAGCCCATAGGAAAAAGAGAGCCAGCATAGACACTTCTAGGCATGACAATAATACTGATTTTAAAATACAACTGTAAATGCAACTGGCATTTGTTGAGCATCCACTATGTGCTTGGTGCTTTGTAGTCATCATCTTGTCTGCACAAGTACTCAATGGCGTGATTACTATTTCATCCATGTTTCAGATGAGAGTAATGGGGCTCAGAGAGCTAAGAGCATTCACCTAAGGTCACTCAATTAGAAAGAGGCAGAGTCTGAATGCATGACCAGCCTGTCTGACTCCAGTGCTCATGGATTTAACCTCCATGGAGCAAGGGCATCAGTAGGTGTGAGATAATCCAGTGATATAAAACATGGGCAGGGCAGGAAAGGGAACGCCCAACTCTACCTTGTCTACAGTTCACTGCACACTCTCTAGGCTCCATAGGGCTCTTGGATCTCCTTCCACAGCCCTGAAGCAGTGACCTGTCCCAACGATAGCCTGTCTAGATGCTCCACATCAGCTTCAGCCCTTCGGTTCTTAGAACAGCCACTCCTCCACAAAACAAGTGTTTCTCTAATGTGTGCCCAAGCCAGGCCTTGGCAAGCTGTTCACCTGGAGAAATCTGAGTCTTTCCACACACTGTCATTCTTGCCGTTCCACTGTGGGGCAAGGTTCATGGGAGTGAGAGAATTCTGTTCCCCTGTCCCCACTGCCTCCTTGCGGTCCTATCCTGCATCCCTCCTTCCTTTACAGGTTTTCCTCAAGAGCCCTCCCTCAACAAATCATATGCATCCAAATTCCTCAGGCTCTGTTTCTAGGGAATCAGACCTAAGACAAACCCTGTGTTAAATCCAAATTTTGCAAATGTCGTTACACCTTAGGTACCATTCAGGGACTATTGCCATTGAATCTTGTAGCCAGACGATTCCTCATCCTTGCAGCCTTGTCATTTGTGACTGTCCACCTTACAGATGAAAGACCCTCTCTCACCCCCTATCTCTGTTTTCTTCTGCCCTCTCTTTCCCAAACTGCTTTCTTCTCCCTTAAGCCTGATCCAACCTCATAGCTCCCACTCTCCCAGTCCTTCACAGCCAGGTTCCTAAACAGATTTACCTATATGCTCAGACTTTCCCCAGAATATTCTTTGCACCTCCTGCCTTAAGTGAGAATGAGATCCCCCCCACACCCCACTCCCCAGAAGACACTGCAGTCTCTGAGATCTTCCCAAGTCCAGGCTGCTCATTCTGCTAAGGTACGAAAGCTCAGGTCAGCATTCTCCTTGCTCCTCGTGACCATTTCTCAAGCCATTATGCCTCCACCCTCATATTAAAATACGTCTCCTTTGTTTCTCATGCCATCTGGCCATATCATTAAAACCAACTAATTGCATATCCTTTGACACAGCAACTTCTCTTTATACAAAAATACTAGTGCAAGGTGAAAAGATATATGTAAGAACACTTGTAATAGCATTGCTTGCAACAATAAAATAAAAGAAATTGGAAATGATCTAAATATCCATCAACAGGAGTCTGACAGAACATTGTAGTGCAGCTGCACAATGGACAACCACACCTCTATTAGAAAGAAGTGGTAGGATTTTTTGTGCTGACACGTGGGATATGCACATGATATGTAATTGTGTTGAGCAGAAAAACTGTGGACAAAATATAATACGATCTCATTTTGATAAAGAAAAAAGAAAAATATGCATATGTTTATAAGATTAGGAGGAATGTTCTAAGCTGAATGATCCTTGCTTAGCAATGTCCTTGCAGTTGCTGCTATGGTTATGGTTATGGAAGTTCTCAGAAGTGCCACACTATCTTCAAAGTCCGTAAAATGAGACCAGAAACCATCATGCTCTTGATATAATATGCTGATGCTTGCTTTGCCCTCCTGGCAGGGGTCGACCAGGTCATGGTGATATTTAATGACTCTGAAAGCCCCATTCTTAAACTCTTTTAAATATACTCTGAAGTTGTTTATACGATGGAGTCCGCATCTCATCCCTCCAGATGGGAGAGATCCAGGGGGATAACTATTCTGAGTGCCAAAAAGTTGTTCTGAAATTCAAGCTTTATTGTCTTCTCTTCCTATATCAACACCCGCCCCCCCCCCCAAATAATAATCAAGTCACTCTAGCATTGTCTCCTCCCTTCCTATCTCTTTTCAGTAGGACACTGATGGAAGTGTGTGGAGCAGAGACACCCACAAGGGAGAATATAAAGATGGGGTGGGTTGGGAGGAAAATTTGACTCTGTATTGATTGCTTTGAATTGCTAATAGAGTATGTCTCATCTTTTAGTAACAAATGAAGATTAAAAATAAAATTTTAAGATAACACTGATCCATCAAGCTACCATACACTTACCTGAAGTCTCCGATAAAGAGGGTCCCATCAAGTACAGTGGTTAAGAACTGGAACTCTAGAACTACATTTCCTTGGTTCTAAGCTTTGCAAACTTGGGTAAGTTAATTAACCTCTCTGCAGACTGACTGTACAGTTTGTGCCCTATATACCTCCAGGGGGCACCATTCGCATAGACCAAGTGAGAATGAGAGGCATCCTTGGAGTTGTGTGATGCGGTGGCACAGGGAAGCCCTGAACCTGTGTTTTCAGCTTCCTCATCTGTAAAATAAGGATAATAACAGTCCCCACCTCTTAAACTTATTCTGAGTGTTTGGTCAATTAATCCATGTGAAGTGCATAAAACTGTACCTGGCACATTGTAAATATGCAATAAATGTTAGCTCTCAATATTATTACCATCTCCATCACCCCCATCACTAGCATCATCATCATCATCAAGATAAATCCAGGGAGGGGTTCTGTGTCCTCATGTCCCAATCTGATCTCTCAAGCACAAACTCCAAGCCAATCTCTAACTCTATCCAGAGGAGAGACCTTGGCATTTTCTCAGGAATGAAGACCTCGATGTCTAATGTCTCTGTTAGAGAACTCTTCTCCAGAGAGTCCAATGGCCTGAAGGCAATGGTGCCTGCAGGAGATGGAGCAGATCTGAAAATCTCCCTGAAATTGCTACTAGCTGGGAAGGAACTCTCCATGGTTCTGGACTTATGAAAGCTAAACTGACTTTTCTCTCTCCAACCCTCCCACGTTCTGACTTGGTTTGGCCGTAGGCACCTCATCAAGCAGCTCCCCCTTTTAAGGCTTGCCTCAACTCTGATAATGTGTTACCCTTATTAGAAATATTTTCACTTTAAAGATTTCTTAATTCAAATTAAAATATCCTCAATGGTGGAATTTATAGACCTTTAACAGACAAAAGGAAGTATTTTGGAGAGAAGGGGCTTCCAAAAAGTCCATCCTACAGGTAGCTATCTCCAGCTAACCCTGAGAAGCATGTGTTTCTGTTATTCCTTCAAAGGTCCTCCTGTGATCCTATAAATATGTCACCTTGAGTCAAATATTTGGGAGCAGAGAGGAAGGAGATGTGCACATGTAGCAGAACGTGTGCAGAGAAGCTGATGGTACTGGCTCACACTCAGTGTGTTGTGTCCCAGAGTTCTGCTCACGGGAATGATAGGCAGGATCCTAGTCCTACAGCCTTAAATGATACAGAAGGAGGAAGTTGTAGGTTGTGGGGAGACTTGGAGTTGTCCCACCGAAGGCTTATATCTGGCACATTGACTTCTGGATCTGGTTGGTTACAAAGGAGACTTAAGGGAATCATAGGAAACCAAAGTTGCAGACAGTCCTTATATCTCAGGCTAGGAACTGGATGTAAATTTTGGATTATCTTGGTCATGGTTGGAGGTTGTGGAGGTATGAAACAGGGAAAGGTGTCCCATACCCTACCAGGCCCTAGCCCTGCAGCAGCTCCAACTCACACCCCTGTAGGGTCTGAGGTTCATCTCCCTGGGGATGAGCTGGCACATTTCATATCGCCTCCCTCCCACCCATTTACTCACTCATTCTCTCCTTCTTTTCCCCATCCTCCTCCAGTGCCTATGAGTTCACTGGACACACCGCTTCTATACAATATTCCACTTCTGGGTCACCACCCACCCCTCCCACATACCTTCCTAGTACAGGCAGCAAATAAATAGACACATTCTGGTCATTCTCTGCAGACTCACCTATCATCTTCCATAACACCGTTGTGCCCAGAATTATCCCATATGCCTTGTATAGCTGCTATGTCTAATCTTCATAGCAATCAGTGAAGTTTCTTGTACCCATTTTAAGGCTAAAGAAAGGGAGGCTCAACTCTCTTCATCTGAAGAGAATGAAGAGAATAAGACCTACATTGTGCGGCTACTGTGAGGTCTGGATATAATGTTAGTGATGTGCACAGTCTAGGATAAGGTGCTCCACACACCTTGCCATTGCACCATATCCAACTCCCTTTCTAGGCTATAAGCTCCTCAAGATCCTGAGCAGTGCATTTTTTAGTTTTAAACTCACACTATTTAAGGGAGATTTTGCTTCTGAATAGAGTTCCCTAAAAAGATGCAGGTGGAGACTTCCGGGAAGATGGCAGAAGAGTAAGACGCGGAGATCACCTTCCTCTCCACAGATACACCAGAAATACATCTATGCGTGGAGCAACTCCTACAAAACACCTACTGAACGCTGGCAGAAGACCTCAGACCTCCCAAAAGGCAAGGAACCCCCCACGTACCTGGGTAGGGCAAAAGAAAAAACTAAACAGAGACAAAAGGATAGGGACGGGTCCTGCACCAGCGGGAGAGAGCTGTGAAGGAGGAAAAGTGTCCACACACTAGGAAGCCCCTTCGCGGGTGGAGACTTCGGGAGGCGGAGTGGGGGAGCTTGGGAGCCGCGGAGGAGAGCACAGCAACAGGGGTGCGGAGGGCAAAGCGGACAGATTCCAGCGCAGAGGATCGGGCCGACCGGCACTCACCAGCCGAGAGGCTTGTCTGCTCGCCCGCCGGGGCGGGCGGGACTGGGAGCTGAGGCTCCGGCTTTTGTCGGAGCGCCGGGAGAGGACTGAGGTTGGCGGCGTGAACACAGCCTGCAGGGCGTTGGTGCGCCGCGGCTGGCCGGGAGAGAGTCCAGGGAGGGGTCTGGACCTGCCGAAGAGGCAAGAGACTTTTACGTCCCTCTTTGTTTCCTGGTGCACGAGGAGAGGGGATTAAGAACGCTGCTTGAGAGAGCTCCAGGGACGGGCGCGAGCCGCGGCTAAGAGTGCAGAGCCCAGAGACGGACATGGGACGCTAAGGCCGCTGCTGCCGCCGCCAGGAGGCCTGTGTGCGAACACAGGTCACTGGCCACACGCCCTTCCGGGGAGCCTGTGCAGCCCGCCACTGCCAGGGTCCCGGGATCCAGGGACGGCTCCCCGGGAGAGCGCACGGCGCGCCTCAGGCTGCAGCGTCACGCCGGCCTCTGCCGCTGCAGGCCCGCCCCGCACTCCGTGACCCTCCCTACCCCCCGGCCTGGGTGAGCCAGAGCCTCCGAATCAGCGGCTCCTTTAACCTCGTCCTGTCTGAGCAAATAACAGACGCCCTCCGGCGACCTACACGCACAGGCGGGGCCAAATCCAAAGCTGAGCCCCTGGGAACTGTCAGAACAAAGAAGAGAAAGGGAAATCTCTCCCAGCAGCCTCAGAAGCAGCGGATTAAAGCTCCACAATCAACTTGATATACCCTGCATCTGTGGAATACCTGAATAGACAACGAATCATCCCAAATTAAGGAGCCCTGTGGATGAAAGGCTCTTGGTGCTGCAGCCAGGACTCAGTGCTGTGCCTCTGAGGTGGGAGAGCCAACTTCAGGACACTGGTCCACAAGAGGCCTCCCAGCTGCACATAATATCAAACAGCAAAAATCTCCGAGAGATCTCCATCTCAACGCCAGCACCCAGCTTCACTCAACGACCAGCAAGCTACAGTGCTGGACCTCCTATGCCAAACAACTAGCAAGACAGGAACACAACCCCACCCATTAGCAGAGAGGCTGCCCAAAATCATAGTAAGTCTACAGACACCCCAAAACACACCACCAGACGTGGACCTGCCCACCAGAAAGACAAGATCCAGCCTCATCCACCAGAACACAGGCACTAGTACCCTCCACCAGGAAGCCTACACAACCCACTGAACCAACCTTAGCCACTGGGGACAGACACCAAAAACAACAGGAACTACGAACCTTCAGCCTGCAAAAAAGGAGACCCCAAACACAGTAAGATAAGCAAAATGAAAAGACAGAAAAACACACCGCAGATGAAGGAGCAAGATAAAAACCCACCAGACCTAACAAATGAAGAGGAAATAGGCAGTCTACCTGAAAAAGAATTCAGAATAATGATAGTAAGGTTGATCCGAAATCTTGGAGATAGAATGGACAATAGAATGGACAAATTGCAAGAATCAGTTAACAAGGACCTAGAAGAACTAAAGATGAAGCAAGCAACGATGAACAACACAATAAATGAAATTAAAAGTACTCTAGATGGGATCAATAGCAGAATAACTGAGGCAGAAGAACGGATAAGTGACCTGGAAGATAAAATAGTGGAAATAACTACTGCAGAGCAGAATAAAGAAAAAAGAATGAAAAGAACTGAGGACAGCCTCAGAGACCTCTGGGACAACATTAAACGCACCAACATTCGAATTATAGGGGTTCCAGAAGAAGAAGAGAAAAAGAAAGGGACTGAGAAAATATTTGAAGAGATTATAGTTGAAAACTTCCCTAATATGGGAAAAGAAATCGTTAATCAAGTCCAGGAAGCACAGAGAGTCCCATACAGGATAAATCCAAGGAGAAATACGCCAAGACACATATTAATCAAATTGTCAAAAATTAAATACAAAGAAAACATATTAAAAGCAGCAAGGGAAAAACAACAAATAACACACAAGGGAATCCCCATAAGGTTAACAGCTGATCTTTCAGCAGAAACTCTGCAAGCCAGAAGGGAGTGGCAGGACATATTGAAAGTGTTGAAGGAGAAAAACCTGCAACCAAGATTACTCTACCCAGCAAGGATCTCATTCAGATTTGATGGAGAAATTAAAACCTTTACAGACAAGCAAAAGCTGAGAGAGTTCAGCACCACCAAACCAGCTCTACAACAACTGCTAAAGGAACTTCTCTAGGCAAGAAACACAAAAGAAGGAAAGGACCTACAATAACGAACCCAAAACAATTAAGAAAATGGGAATAGGAACACACATATCAATAATTACCTTAAATGTAAATGGACTAAATGCTCCCACCAAAAGACACAGATTGGCTGAATGGATACAAAAACAAGACCCATATATTTGCTGTCTACAAGAGACCCACTTCAGACCTAGAGACACATACAGACTGAAAGTAAGGGGATGGAAAAAGGTATTTCATGCAAATGGAAACCAAAAGAAAGCTGGAGTAGCAATTCTCATATCAGACAAAATAGACTTTAAAACAAAGACTATTAGAAGAGACAAAGAAGGACACTACATAATGATCAAGGGATCGATACAAGAGGAAGATATAACAATTGTAAATATTTATGCACCCAACATAGGTGCACCTCAATACATAAGGCAAATACTGACAACCATAAAAGGGGAAATCGACAGTAACACATTCATAGTAGGGGACTTTAACACCCCACTTTCACCAATGGACAGATCATCCAAAATGAAAATAAATAAGGAAACACAAGCTTTAAATGATACATTAAACGAGATGGAGTTAATTGATATTTATAGAACATTCCATCCAAAAACAACAGAATACACATTTTTCTCAAGTGCTCATGGAACATTCTCCAGGATAGATCATATCTTGGGTCACAAATCAAGCCTTGGTAAATTTAAGAAAATTGAAATTGTATCAAGTATCTTTTCTGACCACAACGCCATGAGACTAGATATCAATTACAGGAAAAGATCTGTAAAAAATACAAACACATGGAGGCTAAACAATACACTACTTAATAATGAAGTGATCACTGAAGAAATCAAAGAGGAAATCAAAAAATACCTAGAAACAAATGACAATGGAGACACAACGACCCAAAACCTGTGGGATGCAGCAAAAGCAGTTCTAAGGGGGAAGTTTATAGCAATACAAGCCCACCTTAAGAAGCAGGAAACATCTCGAATAAACAACCTAACCTTGCACCTCAAGCAATTAGAGAAAGAAGAACAAAAAAACCCCAAAGCTAGCAGAAGGAAAGAAATCATAAAAATCAGATCAGAAATAAATGAAAAAGAAATGAAGGAAACAATAGCAAAGATCAATAAAACTAAAAGCTGGTTCTTTGAGAAGATAAACAAAATAGATAAACCACTAGCCAGACTCATTAAGAAAAAAAGGGAGAAGACTCAAATCAATAGAATTAGAAATGAAAAAGGAGAGGTAACAACTGACACTGCAGAAATAAAAGAGATCATGAGAGATTACTACAAGCAACTCTATGCCAATAAAATGGACAATCTGGAAGAAATGGACAAATTCTTAGAAATGCACAACCTGCCAAGACTGAATCAGGAAGAAATAGAAAATATGAACAGACCAATCACAAGCACTGAAATTGAAACTGTGATTAAAAATCTTCCAACAAAGAAAAGCCCAGGACCAGATGGCTTCACAGGCGAATTCTATCAAACATTTAGAGAAGAGCTAACACCTATCCTTCTCAATCTCTTCCAAAATATAGCAGAGGGAGGAACACTCCCAAACTCATTCTACGAGGCCACCATCACCCTGATACCAAAACCAGACAAGGATGTCACAAAGAAAGAAAACTACAGGCCAATATCACTGATGAACATAGATGCAAAAATCCTCAACAAAATACTAGCAAACAGAATCCAACAGCACATTAAAAGGATCATACACCATGATCAAGTGGGGTTTATTCCAGGAATGCAAGGATTCTTCAATATACGCAAATCTATCAATGTGATAAACCATATTAACAAACTGAAGGAGAAAAACCATATGATCATCTCAATAGATGCAGAGAAAGCTTTTGACAAAATTCAACACCCATTTATGATAAAAACCCTGCAGAAAGTAGGCATAGAGGGAACTTTCCTCAACATAATAAAGGCCATATATGACAAGCCCACAGCAAACATCATCCTCAATGGTGAAAAACTGAAAGCATTTCCACTAAGATCAGGAACAAGACAAGGTTGCCCACTCTCACCACTCTTATTCAACATAGTTTTGGAAGTTTTAGCCACAGCAATCAGAGAAGAAAAGGAAATAAAAGGAATCCAAATCGGAAAAGAAGAAGTAAAGCTGTCACTGTTTGCAGATGACATGATCCTATACATAGAGAACCCTAAAGATGCTACCAGAAAACTACTAGAGCTAATCAATGAATTTGGTAAAGTGGCAGGATACAAAATTAATGCACAGAAATCTCTGGCATTCCTATATACTAATGACGAAAAATCTGAAAGTGAAATCAAGAAAACACTCCCATTTACCATTGCAACAAAAAGAATAAAATATCTAGGAATAAACCTACCTAAGGAGACAAAAGATCTGTATGCAGAAAATTATAAGACACTGATGAAAGAAATTAAAGATGATACAAATAGATGGAGACATATACCATGTTCTTGGATTGGAAGAATCAACATTGTGAAAATGACTCTACTACCGAAAGCAATCTATAGATTCAATGCAATCCCTATCAAACTACCACTGGCATTTTTCACAGAACTAGAACAAAAAATTTTGCAATTTGTATGGAAACACAAAAGACCCCGAATAGCCAAAGCAATCTTGAGAACGAAAGAAGGAACTGGAGGAATCAGGCTCCCAGACTTCAGACTATACTACAAAGCTACAGTTATCAAAACGGTATGGTACTGGCACAAAAACAGAAAGATAGATCAATGGAACAGGATAGAAAGCCCAGAGATAAACCCACGCACATATGGTCAACTTATCTTTGACAAAGGAGGCAGAAATGTACCGTGGAGAAAGGACAGCCTATTCAATAAGTGGTGCTGGGAAAACTGGACAGCTACATGTAAAAGTATGAAGTTAGATCACTCCCTAACACCATACACAAAAATAAGCTCAAAATGGATTAAAGACCTAAATGTAAGGCCAGAAACTATCAAACTCTTAGAGGAAAACATAGGCAGAACACTCTATGACATAAATCACAGCAAGATTCTTTCTGACCCACCTCCTAGAGTAATGGAAATAAAAACAAGAGTAAACAAATGGGACCTAATGAAACTTAAAAGCTTTTGCGCAGCAAAGGAAACCATAAAGAAGACCAAAAGACAACCCTCAGAATGGGAGAAAATATTTGCAAATGAAGCAACTGACAAAGGATTGATCTCCAAAATTTATAAGCAGCTCATGCAGCTTAATAACAAAAAAACAAACAACCCAATCCAAAAATGGGCAGAAGACCTAAATAGACATTTCTCCAAAGAAGATATACAGAGTGCCAACAAACACATGAAAGAATGCTCAACATCACTAATCATGAGAGAAATGCAAATCAAAACTACAATGAGATATCATCTCACACCAGTCAGAATGGCCATCATCAAAAAATCTAGAAACAATAAATGCTGGAGAGGGTGTGGAGAAAAGGGAACCCTCTTACACTGTTGGTGGGAATGTAAATTGATACAGCCACTGTGGAGAACAGTATGGAGGTTCCTTAAAAAGCTACAAATAGAACTACCATATGACCCAGCAATCCCACTACTGGGCATATACCCTGAGAAAACCATAATTCAAAAAGAGTCATGTACCAAAATGTTCATTGCAGCTCTATTTACAATAGCCCAGAGATGGAAACAACCTAAGTGTCCATCATCGGATGAATGGATAAAGAAGATGTGGCACATATATACAATGGAATATTACTCAGCCATAAAAAGAGACGAAATTGAGCTATTTGTAATGAGGTGGATAGACCTAGAGTCTGTCATACAGAGTGAAGTAAGTCAGAAAGAGAGAGACAAATACCGTATGCTAACACATATATATGGAATTTAAAAAAAAAAAAATGTCATGAAAAACCTAGGGGTGAAACAGGAATAAAGACACAGACTTACTAGAGAATGGACTTGAGGCTATGGGGAGGGGGAAGTGTAAACGGTGACAAAGCGATAAAGAGGCATGGACATATATACACTACCAAACGTAAGGTAGATAGCTAGTGGGAAGCAGCCGCATAGCACAGGGAGATCAGCTCGGTGCTTTGTGACCGCCTGGAGGGGTGGGATAGGGAGGGTGGGAGGGAGGGAGACGCAAGCGGGAAGAGATATGGGAATATATGTATATATATAACTGATTCATTTTGTTGTGAAGCTGAAACTAACATACCATTGTAAAGCAATTATACTCCAATAAAGATGTTAAAAAAAAAAAAAAAAAAAAAAGATGCAGGTGGGGAACAACAATTCATAGAATAAGTCTCTTCAGAGATAACTGCCTTCTTATGGTCTCCCACATCAATGTGCCAACTTTTTGGGGCAGCATAGTAATCATAATTATGATCAGCATAATTATTATTATTTATTGAGCATCAACTATAGGCCTGGGACTATGCTGTGCATTTTACAAACATGGCGAATATCTAATTCAAGCAACACAGGAGCCAGTTCAAGTTCAAGGTTTCAGAACAAAGAGGCTATCTCTGCATACCCCTAACCCTTTCCTTGTATTCAGAGATCTATCTAGCCCTGCCTCCAGGCCCCATTACTCTTGAGGTGCATGTTTAAATGTTCTCGCTATCCTGGCTTTCTTGACAGCTTAATTGCCCAGCAGTTTATTTGGAGCTTGCAGAAAATTAACATCTCCAAATGTTTCTGCTTCCCCCTTCCTCCTCTCCTAGCATCTCTCACATTGAGTCTGAAACACATTATCAAACTCTTGATTAGATATTGACTTCTAGAAATCTATAGTAATACTAATAGCAGTTGCTGTTTATTGAGCCCTTACTAACTACATTAGTGCATTTGGCACCAAAACTACTCTGAATTGTTACTATTACAATTCCCATTTTACAGATGTGCAAATTAGAGGTTAAGCCATTTAATTAAGGTCACCCAAATAATAAATGGCAGAGTCAACAGTTGAACTATGTGTACCTCACTTCATAAACTAAGCTCTTCACTACTGCAGTTGAGCCATTCTTAGTTTAATGTATGCCTCAATATTGCTGTCCCAACAATAGCAGAAATGCACTGAGGACATGGACATTTCCCATGGAGGTAGTCTAATGTACAGGAAAATATGTGAGTTTTCCTTTTGGAGACAGTCATGAGCTTGAATCATAGCTTACCTGTTACTGGCTAAGAAATATGTCTAGTGAAGACAGAGATGGATTGTGAATTAAGCTTGCATCAAAGGAATAAAGATAAGATATAAGAAGGTGGGCTATGATGGGTTGAAAATTTGGGGCCCCAGATAAGAATGTCTGTAAATAAACCCTCTTTTCAGAGGCTGAACCATTGTGGTAGACATTACTAGAACTTATAAATATCAGGTTCTTTTCTTCTTCCTGGGAATTTTTGAAATGAGGTGGTGTCATGTGACTAATTCTGGTCAAGACTGTGAGCAGAAATAATGTATAGCACTTTAGGGAACATGCAGTGAAAAACCCCCAGATGGCTCTCCAGCCCTCCCTCCTGCCACAGCAAACATGTGTTAAGATGCTAGAGTCAAAAGGTGGAAGCCCACCAAATCCCTAAATCACTGCTTAGAAGGGAGTTGCTCTGGAGAGCCACTGAATCTGCTTCAGACTTTGCATGAATAGGAAACAAATTTTTGTTGTGTTAAGCCACTGACATTTGGGTGTTATTTGTTATTGCAGCATAACCTAGTCTATCCTGACTAATGCCCTAGAGTACCTTGTACACTCACCTGGTCTGATTACTAAAGGGTTGGGGAAAGAATGGACTGGTGTGAGTCAGCAACTGGCAATGGGTTGAGCTGGAAAGGTAAGGTGTAGTCAGATTCCAAGAATGGGGACTAAGCAGTCTCAAATGCCTCTTGAGAAAGGAAAGAATATTCAGGAGTAAACTCCAAAGGGGAGTGCCAGGTTTACCCAAAAGGCCAAAGCCAGAAGCAGATCATCAAGGAAGAGAGTTGATTTTGCATGCATCCCACTCCCCACCCTAGGTCCTAGGCAAGCAGGTGTAATTGCTGCAATATCTGGCTTTTCCATTATGTGGTGAGCTTCTGGGAGAAAGGCACCAAGTCTTGCCCAGATTGGAGATCTTCCTCAGTACTTTGCTCTCTTCATTGGACATCTTGAGTTGAGTGGATCAGAAAAGATTGCCGAGTGAACAAAGGGAAAGGTGAGTCTACCTTGAACCAATTCTGATTTCTTCCCTGAGATTCATTCCTTGGACTTGAGGTTGACTTAGACATTTTTCACAGTAAAAATTATTTATCTATGAGACCATTGGTTAATATCTGTCCACTCAAATCACATTTAACTCCATAAGGCCAGGGCCTGTGTCCTGAATATTTCTAGATCCTACCATGGGGTCTCAATAAAAGTGTTGAATGAATGAATGGACTTGTGATCTGTGAATTCAATGTGGAACATTTCTGCTTCTTGCCAACTGGGACTGTCTCTTGGGCCTTCTGTTTCCAGTCTTGTTCTTTTCCATGTCTTCAAAAGAGGTCATCCAATTCCGACCAATTTCTTTGCCCCTTGTCTGCTGACCTCACTGACTTATCTCACTGAAGAGAGATCTTCATCTGAAACTTCTTTGGCTTTTCAGGACAGGAGCAGTGAGAAATGGACCCTTCATTTAGTTGACTGAGCTATCAAAAGGGAAGTTTGAGACAGAAAATGAATATAGATCTAGCTGCAGCAATTAGAGGGAAAATCGATAGAACATCATCAACGGCGTCAGACCCCTGTAAGTCGGCGTCTCCAGGGATGGGACAGCAGAGCGGTGTTCATTTCATTTTTGTTTTCCTAACTTAATCCTCAGCAAGTGAAGAGGGATAGTTGTGGTGGATGGGGTGGGGTGGAGGGCGGGGGAGGAGAGCAGACAGGCAGGATGAGATGGAAGAGAAGCACAGGGTCTCTTTTCACACCACCGCCGCTGTCCATGGTGGGCAAGTCCGTGATAGGAAGATTCATCCCTCACAGATGAGGTTCAAAAGGGCTTGGGTTTGAAACTCGGACCATCATGCACTAGTATGTAAGTGTCCATGGGCAGATGACGGAGTCTTATTGAGCCACACTTTACTCATCTATAAAATGGCGATTGTGAGGCTGCTCCACACGGTTCTCATGAGGAGGAAATGAAAACATATACAGAGTCCTGAGAGCGAGTGCTGCTGGCCAGTAGTAGATGCCAATTTCCCTAATGCTCCCTTGCCCTGTACTTTGGCCCAATCAAGCTTCTTTTCCACTTTTTGGGCTTCTTTTCCTTGGATGAAGTCCCTTAGCCTTGTTGGGTCACAAGTATCTTTGAGATTTTAATAATCAAATGTAAATGGGATTCACAAAGACTGGGTTCAGATACCAGTTGCACCTCTTATTGGCTGTGTGAACTTGAGTATATTACTCAATCTCTCTGTGCTTTAGTTTCTTCATAAATACAATGAAGATAACAATAGTGCTTGTCTTGTAGGGTTATCACCTATAGTGATAAGGATTAAAACAGTTAATACATGCAAATGCATCAGTGCTCACCACAGTGCCTGGCACACAATACATTTGAGTAAATGTTTGCTATAATTAATAAAAGTGATAGAAATGCCTCTATTAAAACGCACACAGGCACACACATATGCATACAATCTCGTGAAACTAGTCTCCAATTCTCGTTTGCTGATTCTTGCAGGGCAGAGTCCAGATGCTCGTCTGGTGTTACTGCTGTGCATTTTCTGGCACCAGTCTACAGAGCTGCATCTGTAGGTTTACAGAAGCCGCACCTATGTCATTGTAACAGGACATCTCCAAACTGGAAATCAATTCCACAATTTTCAGCTCTCTCCACTTAAAAGTCCAGATGAGGACTCTGTCAGGCAGTGATTTAAGGCCAAGACTACTCAGGCTTGAGAGAGGGACCAGCAGTCCAAACTCCAAAGTTCAACCAGTGAACTTTGTCTGATCTGGGCGAAAATCAATACCCAAAGTGTTGGCCCCAGAAGCAGGAAAAAGGCACTGGTCATCTCAGGCTGAGAATACACTATAGGAGCCTGTAGGCTAAAATCACAGGCTAAAAGCACAGGGATCAAGGTCCATCTGGAGAGAGGCATGGAGGAATCTTAGTGGATGGGAAACAATGCCCCAGCCAACAAAGCTGCTTTGATGAGACAGTTAAGAGTTGGAAGGGAAAACCAGGGGCTGGGTCAGAAGCCTGTCAGTGGGGCAGAGCACACGCCCAGGACAAGGGGACTCTGGCTTGAGATCTATGAAACCTATCTCAGCCCATGTGGCAGGCATGACTCTCTTTTGCTAGTGGGATTGGGAACCTCTGATCCCAAAGGTTTCCTGCTCCACTAGTGGAAGTGACCCCAAAGGGCTGACCCATCTTCTTCAGAAGCTCTGGAGACATTGCTCAGGATGGCTGCTCCTCTGAGCCAGAGGGAGTTGGGAAAGGATGTGGTAGCCAGTGGGTTCAGGAGGACTCACAGAACAGAGTTGGTCTCTGAGATGCAGCTGCGCGAGTGGCTGATGAGCAGGAAGAATCAGGCTCAGCTGATGGAGCTGCCATCCTTTTCCCCAGGACAGGCAGGAAAACCAGTGGCTGGGGTGGGCTGTCCATGGGGACCTTTAGCCTGGATTTGTTACATCTAGGGGTGCGATGGAGAAGCAGGCAGTGCCAGCATTGTCTGGGAAGCCCTACCCCACAGGCGGCACCCGGGGACGTAGTTCCTGCACAAGGTGGAGTCATGCACCTCTTTAACCACAGATCCAATGTCTCTCTGTGTAGAGAGTGGAGTGGAAAGAGGAAAGGCCTTGAGCATCACTTAGGCCTGGGTTTGAATCCCAGCTCTGCCATTTGTCAGCTGTGCGACTCTGAACAGTGATTTAACTTCCTTGGGCCTCAGTTTTTTAATCCGTAAAATGGAGGAGAATCATACCAGTCTAACTAACAAGGATGGCAGCTTGAGTCTAAATGAAATCCAGATATATGTGAAGTGGGCTCACCAGAAACTATTTGGCATGAGAACTGATGCAGTATTTTATCCATTCAACCAACCAACCATTCAACATACAGTTACTGAATGCGTACTCTCAGCCAGTTAGGAGAAACCCTCCTGAGAAAAGGAGAATCAGACATACAGGATTCGACCCCATAAAACAGCCTTAGGTTGAGTTCGTGAGGTAGAGAGGGGAAGAAGGAGAAAGAGAAAAAGAAAGGCAGGGCGGGGAGGTGTGATTCTTGAGCTCAGCATGGTTTCTATCACCTGTACTTGTCTCGCAGCTCAGTCCCCCCTGGTCTCACGCCAGCGTCCAGTGGTCAAGGTTGTGTGATGGGGAGTGGGGTGCTGATGGAGCCATTTCAGTAATTGTATTGTGTATCAGAGCACAAACAGATCTGCTCTAGGGCCCCACTAACAGCACGTGGCATAGAGTGGAGGGGAGGAGAGAGGCATCTTCCCCAAATTTACCACCATGCAGTGGCAGGAAACAGTGCCTGGTGGCTCAGTGACAAGGACCTGGGTACAGGTAAGCAGCAGCACGGAGACCACGGAGCTTGGCAGAACCTATGAGCCCATATTAGATGGGAACCCACAGAAACATCTGTAGCGGGCGGGAGATTATGCCCCAGCACGTGGAGGCAACAAGTCTGAAATCTGAGTAGTTATTAGCAAAGTGATCCCATCTGTACCTAGGGATGGGCAAAGACTGTGGTGGGCTCAATTACACTATCTTGCAAAGCTACTGTATAGACATGCAGTGATATGTTTAAAGGGCTTGGTGCATTGTAGACCCTTAAAGTGGAAGTGGTAATAACAGTGACTATCATTGTTGCTAGTGGGATCGTTATTATTGCGCAGATCTGGGCAGTAGTGTCGGTGGCCGCTATTTCTGGCTGAGCAAAATCCATGCTGGGAAGAAGAGGGAAAAACCCAAATTGCATTTTTCTAGGTTTGCATCAATTTCAAACATTTCCAGCCCAGTGGTCTGGAATGAGGAGAGGTGGGCTGACCTGCTGACAGCTGCCTGTGGCTTGGGCATAACAAGATGAGGACTTCAGGAAGGAGGCACAGGAAATGCAGGGGAGTGGCTGATGGATGGGACTCATGGACACAGAGCCCCTGCTGGGCTAGTGAAGTTTTGGAGGGCTTCCGTGACAAGCTCACACTGTGTTCTCTGTTGGGATGGGGTCATGGAAGTAAGCATGTATTGATAGTGACTACATGTCAGGTGGTGGGACCTGGCAGTTCCATGAGCAGTGCCAATCAGCACTGTGCAAATCAGCATCCTCACCCTTCTTGTAAGATACTCAGCTTCTCTCTGGGCAGCCACCTCTTTCCTAGTCTAAACTTAAGCCAGTGAGAATGCTCTGCCTTCGCTTGGCCATGGTGATTGGATCAGGGAAGAGCACAAGGCCCCATCGGAACCTGAGGGCGAAATAAGACTTTTGGGGGGATTCTAGGATGTTTTCTCATCTGAGCTCGAAGCAGAGAGGATGTGAATGCTGGAGCTGCTGCAGCGCTCTTGTGACCACAAGGGAAATGTCTATTTGAGAATGGAACCAACCTGGAAGAAAAAAGCACAGAGATGGAGAGAGAAATCAGGTCTTCTATGGTGAAATTGCCTGAACCCCTGAACCAAACTACACCTGAAACCAGTCCTATGCCCTGGTTCTTAACAGTTATAAGAGACATAAATTCCCCTGTGCTCAATCCAGTTTGGATTGGGCTTTCTCTAACCTGCAACTGAAAGAGAACTGACTGAAGCAAAATCACTGCCTTCAGAGGATTCATTGTCTAGAAGGAGAGGCAGACAAGCAAGTAGACAGTTATGACACACAGTGGTAGCTTCTTTGTGGATACAAATGAGGGCCGTGAGAGCTCCCAGGGCTGTGTTGAGGGTGTGGGGTCACTGACTCCTGAAGAAAGGGGAGGGCTGATGCATGCACATCGGGGGAGGTGAGAATGAATGGAGAAAACCTCTGTTTTCACTTGTCAGTGTTTCTAGTCACTTCCAGCTTAACCTACTTCCCAATTTCTACCTTTTCTACTTCCTGTTTTTATATAGGACGGACCTAATATCCATCCATCCATCTACTCATCCATCCATCCACCCATCCACCCCCTCCCCCCCGCCACCCACGCAAACAACCTTAGCTCCAGTTTCACCGTCTATTCCAGTAGTAAAGCTGAGTCGGTGCAATCTGTACTGGGGGCCCTTGGGAGTTTCAAACAGCTGTACCTGGGGTCCAAGGTTAATACAAAATGTCTTTGTGTAGAGCAGCCCACTGTCTTTACAGTGAGACAGACAGAAAGTCCCTGGAGAGAGAATCAGGCAAGAGTGGGATGGAGGGGACAGGCATGGGGAAAAGAACCGAGGTGGAAGGTGGCCTCCACAGGACCACAACCTCTGCTCAGAATCAGGGTATCTTGGTGACAAGAGCATCCTGTTGGCTCCCACAGAAGCAAGGAATGGGGGTCTCCTTTTCACATGTAGTGAACTTCTCATGAGAGGGAAGGGGTAGAAGCCAGGTTTACTCATTATGGCATTCATTGATATCTTCATTCAACTCATCACCAGGCCTGTTCCGGTCACAGAGATGCTTAGGAATCATCCTTGCAATCAGACCGCAGATGGTCTTATACCACCAGTCCCTTCACACTGGGCGTCTTCTGTGGAACTCAGGTGAGCTTCGCTCTGGCTGTCAGTCCTCAACTTCAAAAGTGAGACAGGTCTGAGTCTGACCCAGATTAGGGGAGTTAGGGGTCCATTCCTGATACTCCTAATATTATCAATTACATTATTCTCGCTAATTCTACCAAATTCAATTATTTTGTTTGTGACATTTTATTTTCTGAATGCGAAAGTAGTTCTTTGCTAATTCAGAAAATTTGGACAGCACACAGAAAAACACAAGGGAAATAAAGACCAGTAATCTACCGCCAAATGAAAAGTAAATATTTGGAAAATAAATGTTTCTAGGTACACACACACACACACACATTTATGGGGTTATCTATATTGTTCTGTAGCCTGCTTTTTTCACTTAGTGACACATTACAAACATGTCAGCAAATATTCTTCTATCACTTCGTTTTAATGGTTCCACAGCATCCCATAGTACGGATATTCCATAATTTAACCAACTGCCTATGGATATGCAGATTATTTCCCTGTTTCATCAATATAAATAATTCTTTATAGAATATATTTATCCATATATAAATAGTTGCAGGTGTATTTGCTTCGATCATTTAGATAAATTCCTAGAAATAAAACAGTTGAGTCAAAAATCTGTATGCACGTTTTTAAGACTTTTGATAAATATTGCCAAATTGCAATATTTTGCAAGTTGGTTACACCAACTTGCACTCCCTCCGGCAGGGTATAAGAATGCCCAATTCCCACACTCACTGTTGATTTAATTTGCATATCTTTTGTTTCCAGTGAGGCTGAACGTTTTCTCATATGTTTATTGTCTATTTGTAATTTTTCTTTAGTGAATTGCCTACTTATGTCAATTGTCCTTTTTTATGGGGGTGTTTATCTTTTCCTTTTTGACTTCTGAAAGCTCTTCATATACATCAGCCTTTTGTCTGTAATATATGTTTATTATATTTCCCTCAGTGTGTCATTTGCCTTTTAATTTTGCTTATGGTGGATAGTTTTGGACACAGTGAAGATTTTCTTTTTAAGTAATCAAATGCATCAATCTTTTGCTTCATCGTTTTTGCTTAGAAATGCTTGAATGCTTAGTGATACTTAGAAAGGACTAACCAGCCCCAAGTTTTTTGGGTTTTTTTTTTTTTAAATATAAAGAACAGGAATCTTTCTTTTTTTTATAGTTTATTTTTTTTGTTTGTTTTTTAATTTTATTTATTTATTTATTTGCTGTGTTGCGTCTTCGTTTCTGTGCGAGGGCTTTCTCCAGTTGCAGCGAGCGGGGGCCACTCCTCATCGCGGTGCGCGGGGCTCTCACTATCACGGCCTCTCTTGTTGCGGAGCACAGGCTCCAGACGCGCAGGCTCAGTAATTGTGGCTCACGGGCCCAGTTGCTCCGCGGCATGTGGGATCCTCCCAAACCAGGGCTCGAACCCGCGTCCCCTGCACTGGCAGGCAGATTCTCAGCCACTGTACCACCAGGGAAGCCCCAGCCCCAAGTTTATATAAACATTCCTCTAGAATGTTCCTCTAACTCTTTTATGGTTTTAATGCCTTTAGATTTAACTCTTTAACCACCTGAATTTTATTTTGTTGTATGCTATGCAGTAAGTCTTTAACTTTTTTTTTCCCAAGTAGTTAACCAACCCTCCCAGCCCCATGGCATCCTTTCTTCCCTTATTTGAAACAGATCTATGCAATTTAAACCATATCTGACATCTTTGGAGGTAGCAGTGATTTCTGTGAATGGGGAGGTAGCTTAAAAGAGATAATGAAGCATGATGCTTTCATCTTTGCTTCGGTTGGTCCTGAATGTCCATCACCATTTATCCAGCAATATTTACAAAATGCCTACACTGTGCATTCAGGGAGGTATTGGAAATAGAGAGTAAGAGAGCATTGCTGCTCAGCACTTTCCAATATCCACATCAGATGTGTAGTGGATGCTGTAGTGTTCCACCTAGAGCCCTCCTGCAGGACTAAGGCACTTACTCCTGAAGTGGTCAAGAATGTTGGCTGCTGACAGCCCCCCCAGTTACCTCCCTGGGAGTTACCCTCCTTCCTTCAAAGGGTGCTGACTTGCCCAAGGTTATATGCAGCACACATCCTTAGTCTGTGGGTAGGGTCAAAGGCCCAGCCCCCTTACCTTAATTCAGGGCAGCTCTGAAGGGCCACCCCAGTTCCAGAGCTCCCTGTGGGATCTGCTAAGAGCTGTCAAAACTACTACATCTCAGCTCAACCTCTCCCTCTGCCCATCCCTGTCTCTCTCATTCGTCCCCTTCCGGGTGCTCCTGAGAGCCCCCTCCCCACACCCTCATGCCCCATTCCGGGACGATGAACTTCTTGTATGCAAATCTCTATCTCCTGAGACAGGTGCAAGACCCAAGCTTCTGCTTGGTTGAAGATGAAGGGTGGGTGCAAGGGTGACTCCTGGGACGACAGCAAGCTGGCATGGGCAGGGCTCAACTGAACAGGCTTGGCACCGTCTTCCTCAGAAGAACTTTATACATCAGATATTGTGTATCTCTTGAATTACATAACGAGCTCTGAACAGGAGAAGGACCATTTAGCATCAAACTTACGAGTTTCAGTTTTAACAGCTGAATTATGGTTGCCAAAGCCCTCTCCTAGAAAACTTGCACCAATTAGGCCCTAAGCTCAAGGACAAGATATTAATAAATGCCACCATTTAATTGGCTTGTTCTTACCCAATCCCACCTAGTCGTGCTGCATTTCCCTGATCTGAACAAATCTAGGCCCTTGTTCTCTAGGCTTTAAGCATAACTAGGTTCTTCTCTTAAGAATATTCACGTAACCGCTTCCATTTCTTGACTGATGTTGGCACGTATGTCTGTGTGAGTGTCATGAAACATGTGGGTGTGTATGTTTACAGGAGGCATAAAGCTGGACACTGAGGCCCAGATTTCTCTTCAGATCAATCACCACAAAGGAGACAGGAGCACCACAGCTCCTCCTGAGATGTCTACATCTAATCACACATTTTGCTTTTTCACTTTTGGGTGCAGCAAACGCAACTCAACAACTCCAGACAATGGGAAGATTTATTAGCTCATGTTACGACCAGTCCAGAGGTAGGGCAGCTCCCGGGTTGATTAATTCAGTGGCCCATAGATGTCATTAAGGACCCAGGCTTCCTTTATATTTCTCTCTGCCACCAAAAATATCTTGGCTTTGTCTTAAGTCTCGTTCTTCCCATAGCTGTAACCATTTCCAGGCAACACGTCTAGACCTGCTGACATTGAGAAAAAGGCAATACCTTCTTTCCCAAGGGTCTACTTTCAAGAGCAAGTAAGTCCCTCCCAGAAGCTCCTCTGCAGGCTTTCCTCACAACTTACTGTCCAGAATTGATGTCTGGTCACCAGTGGTGCGAATAGGAATAACCAAGAATGGTTTAGTCTCACCAGGAAGCACCACCAAGGCTGTGTCCACTCCTCCCAAGGCTCAGGGCAAGATGAGAAAAGTGGATATCCAACAAAATAGGGCTCCACTGGAAAGGGGGGATCCTGAGGTGGGACTGGATATTGGGGGTAGGCAACCGCCATGCCTGCCACACTTACCAGCTCACAAGGCAAAGGGGGAGCAGGAATGTTTTGCTTCGAGGCAGTGCAGGGGAGAGGAAAAGGGAAGGGTGGACAGGTGAGAGGAGTGGTGTGCAGGAAGCTGGATGCCCTTGTGCCCAGGGAGCTGCTATCCCCTGTTCCCAGAGCTCTCCCCACCTCCCTCACTTGCTGGGATCCACACCCTGGTCTCTTTGACATCAAACCTTGAGCACATTCCCCTCTGCCGCCGTTCTTAAACATTCTCCTACAGTTGAGTAATCACAGGAGAAGGCGCTGGCAGGAGATGAGATGAAGAGAGCCCTCAACAGCGGGGTTCTCTCTGAGCTGCTCACAGATCTTCAAAAGCCTTGGGGCTATCACACACGGCCCCCAGTCTTTTGGACAGATCTTTAGCATAATCTTTAGACTTGTAAAGGTTAGAGCAAATATTAGTAGGGATAAAAGACATCCAAAAGAGGAGGAAGAGGTCACTACAATCAAACACCGAGTTACTATGTTTGTCCCTTGCCTCTTGGCCCAGACGAATGACGGGCTAGGGTATTTAAAAACACTTGCAAAGGCAATCGCCCAACGACCATTTGTTGATCTTTGAGGAATTGTGCTAGTCTGGTAGCGGCTGCAAGCCTGGAAACAGGCAAATGTCATTTATATTTTCAAAGCCTTGGAGAGGGTGTGTTTCTTAAGGCATTGTCTGCACCCAGGAAAGCACCTCCAGGGTCTGTAGGGGCTGGATGCTGAGCGCCCAGATGAGGACTCAGGCGCACTGTCGGGCTGCACAAGCACACTTAGAACAATTCATGTCAGACTGACCCGATTTCCTTCTTTGTCAAGGACACTCGAGGCTGAGAGCAGGGACATGTGATAGACACAAGGTCAGGCCCTGCAGGCCCCAGCTCTACCCAGCTACATGAAACGGAAAGCCTTTAAGTCCCTCAAGCCAATCTTGCTCAATCGGGGCAGAAACTTGGGTGCTGTGAAGCGTCTGTCTGGTTCACCCATTTGTCTCCTGCTGGGATATCCCAACCCTATTCACTGAGGCCCCCAAGCAAGGCAACAGAGCTTCTGAACCCAGCAGTCATCCATTCGCTCGTTCACTTATTCAGTTACTCATTCACGCATCTCTCTGCCAAATATTTACAAATGCTCGCTATGTGGTAGGCACGATGCCAAATGCTAAGGATACAGTGGAGAATAAAACAGACACAGTCCCTGGTTGCATGGCATGTACAGTCCAGTGGGACCTCAGAGGAGGGCCACTGAATCCACTCCCTGGCATTTGGACAGCAAGAGTGCTTTTCAAGATGTAAAATGCATAGAAATCACCTGGGGATCTTATTAACATGCAGATTCTGACTGAGTAGATTTGGGACAAACCTGGGATTCTGCATATCTGATAAATATCAGGGGGAAGCTCATGCTGTTTATCCTTGGACCACACTTTGAATAACAAGAAACCAGAACACCTCATGTGGCAGGATGCTCATTCTCCTTCCTAAGAAGATAAAAGCCCAGCCATCTTGGCAACAACATCGTATCAGTAATCATCTGCTGGTGAGCCCCACCCTCCTGAATGCCCAGAACTTTCTCCTATCACTGACCTCAATCCGGGGAATGATTTCATTCCAGTCAGCTTAGTCCTGGTCTCCTGGAGACTCCTTTGCATATACGTAGAATCTCAGCTCCAAGGACAATGAAGGAAAGACGACCCAGAAATAATCAATTCAACCAATTTCCATCTCTCTTCCCTTCCTGAAGCTGCTCACGTCACCATCATCAATCATCCTCATTCTAGCAAACACTTACACTGCACTTACTGTAAGCCAGGCATTGTTCTTAGCATATTAACAAGGTATTAAAACATTTAAATCTCACAAACAAGCCTATGAAGTAGGTCCTGTGATAGGTAGGTTGACATCAGTACTTCCATTTTGCTATCCCAAGGAGCCTAAGCACAGAGAGGTTAAGTAACTTTCAAGTCCACACAGTTAGCATAAAATCCAGGCTGCCTGCCTCCAGAGCCCATGCTCTTAGCCATTCTCTACATTGTATCAGAAATGCTGAAGACGTTGCATTCTTCCATCCTGAGTCGCAGTGGAAGGCGCCAAAGATAAATGGAGGAGAGCCTCTGATCCTTCTGGCAGGTCTCTGCCATGGAGTAGCTTGGGAGGAGGACGAGGACAGGAAAGAAAAGCAGAGTCATGATGCATTGACTGGGTGGTTTTGAAATCTTGGTGAGATTAGATCTACCTGTTAAATTGCCTGTAACTTGTGGGTGGATTTGGGGAACCAAGGGGAGGCAGAGAGAGGAGGCAGGATGGAACTGTTCTTGCATAAAGAACAGGCACTGAAGGAGACTGTTTTTCTGGTCCTTGCTGCAGAAGCTGGAAATTCCTGGTTCTTGCTGCAGAAGCTGGAAAGTGATACAGTCTGGACTTGCGGACCATGGGCACTCAGTGATCCCGAGTCCAGATGGGGAGTTCCCTTCCACACTCAGTGTGGGAACCACTCTCTAGGGACACCTGTAGACTGGTGTGACTGAAGAAGAACCCTGGGGAAGGCGGACGCAGCATTGCTTTGTTCTCCACTCCGTCCTCTCCCTCCCAAACTTTTTCTCAGTTTAGGAATGATGCCCTGAAGGTGGAGGGGGGACAGCAGATTAAAACCCCATGAAAAATGAAATGGATTCATTTAAAATGTATTAAAGAGCCTGCTTCTTTACATTATTATTTTCCCCAAACAATTTCATAAGCTTAAACTGACTTTTAAATTTAGCCTCAGGTCTCCCAAACCAGCTTTGATCCATTGGAATAATTGACCATTACATGGAAACAAACTTCACTCTAAATGCACTGTCCCTAGCTGAAGCCTCAGGAAGATCAGGCTGATAAAAGACCCATTCGATCATCCAGGCCTCAGAGGCTGGTGCCAGATGACAGGTGAACACAATGGGGTGGGCCATCTGAGCCCCTGCTATCACTGTTTTGCATGATTTGGAGTGAGCCCAGTACAACCCCCTGGAGCTCTTGCTTGTTCTGTAAGTAGGACTTCACAAACAAAACAACCATGATTTTTCCCTCTTCTTCTAACTTTCCATGTAACCTTAAGTTTGTGACTTCATAATTCTGGAACTCCCTTTTCCCCTCCTGAAAAATGGGTGAAATTTTTGACCTTGGAGTGAAGTGAAATTGTCTTGAATCGTCAAGAGACTCAGGCTCTCCTAGTTAAGCCATTCTATGCTATGTGAACTTTAGTCATTAATGTCCCCTCTCTGGATCTGAGTGTCCTAATCTGTAAAACTAGGGGGTTGGTCTCCAAAAACATTCATTTTCAATGCATTAGTGAGTACATCAGGTGGCGAGAATTTAGGATGAGAGGGGGGCGGCAGGAGATGGGGTTGGAGAGGTGATGATGCTGGAATATGCAGCTATACTGGAGAGCAACGTGGCGGGACTTAGTCAACTGAGGAACCACATGCCCCATGACTCCACAATTCTGCAGAGCAATTCTCACACCAGTCCACAGTGGATATGCCAGGAATACTCATAGTGGCATGATGTGTGGGGAGGGAGTCAGAGGTAATCCAGCTGTTCTTGCAAAGCAGTAGAAGCAATGGAACCAGACACACACACAACAGAGTGGACAAGAGTTAACACAGTGCTGAGTAAAGCGATAAGGAACATGGCAGATCTTGAGCAGAGATCTGTTTAATGGAGATTAAAACAATCCTTACTTTCCAAAGATACATACAAATTGAAGAATATACATAAGATACATTTGCGTGGTCGCCTATAAGAGGAGTAGTGAGAAAGGAGAATACACATAAAACAAATGAAATCAGAGGGGTCTTGTAAAGATCATGACATTAACGTCCTGCAGAACAAGGTGTGTGATAACTTGACCCTTTGTACCTGAGATCCAAATACGATCCCCAAACAAAACAAATCAAAAATCCCACACTAACAACAAAAAGCATTCGCGCTTTACCCTATAGGTAATAGGGAAAATTTTTTGTTCTTTTTGTTTTTTTTAAGCAGGAGGGAAATAAAATTTTATTAATGTTTTAGAAAAATTGCTTGGGTGGCTCTGTGGAGAATGGACCGGAGAAAGAATGTCTGGGGCTGGGGAGACCAGTGATAAGGCTACAGCCAAGTCTAGGGGTAAATGGTAAAGTCTGAATGAAGGTCATGACAGAGTGGGGTCAAAGATGGGGAGGGGCAGGTGAGCCTTTAAGAAAGGGATTGGCTTGTGACCTGGTATGTCACCTAGTGGGTCACAGAGAAGGCTAGTTCTGGTGTAAGGAAGAGTATGAACCTGCAGATTCAGGGGCAGAGGTGCTGTAAGGGGCAGAGCCTGGATGAACTCCTACTCTCTAATGGCTCAGACCCTTTGGGAGAACTCACTGGGGGCTCTAGGCCCAGGAGGGAGTCCCCCAGAGGCAGAGCTAAGGGTTGCCCTCCAAAAAGGTATCTGGAGCTGGGAAACAAGGATTGGCAGGATAGGTATGGCATGTAGGATGGAGGCACTGGTAAACTGGAGCTGGTTCATACTGGCTCAGGAATTTTGCAAGCCATTGGGAGCTTGAAATTGGCTATGGTGGGAGTATTTACACCACAGAAATCGGCAAATGCTACTAATCAGAGTTCTTCTTTTCCCCAGAGAGTTGTTTCGCCAACACACCACAGGGGAGTAAGAGAGAAAGGATGACCCCAGATTAGTCCTCCCAGAGGCCCAGCATCCTCCACTCAGAGGCCCTGGAACCTGCCTCCACCTCAGAGAATGAAGACTGTGTCAGGGGAAGGGAAACAGGCCTGGGAAGAACTCTCAAAAGCAGTCAGACTCTGGTACAAATGGGGTGGGCTGGGCAAAACTTTGCCTTCCACCTGGAGCTGGAATGGAGGCTGGAGGAGAAGTTGAAGGAGCTCTCTTGGTGCTCATCAGAAAGATGGGAGAACTTGGTTGAATAATTTTCATAGGTCAGTTTTTTTAATGGGGTGGGGGAAGTGATACTAAAGAAGTGGAAGTAACTTTTATTTTGGCATATGGTGGACAGTTTTTAATATTTACACTATTGCAGAATCTATAGAATGATGATCTCTGCTTTGTAATTTCTGCAGCAGTTTTCCTGTACCCAGGAAAATTTTTATTATGTTTCCAACACGTAAAAATTGTTTCCTTCTGGGAACTTGGGAATGAAGGGGACATAGGTCACTCTCTCCATCCTAAGTCTTGTTTATAGTAATGAGAATAATGGTATTTTATAAATCCTTCCCATATACCAGGCTCCATGATAAATACTTTATGAGTGCGACCTCTCTAGATTTTTCCCGGTGAGAATTATTATTCTTGCTCTTTACTCTTTTATAGGAAATGAAATGGAGGCTCCAAGAGGTTAAGTAACTTGCCCAGGGTCACACAGCAAGGAGGAGGCAGAACTGAACTGAACTTGGGTCAGCCTGCTCTTAACCTGTATGTTCCATTTGCCTATTTTCCCAGATGCTCCTCGCTTGGGGAGCAGGCTAGAAAGTCTCTGTCAGACCAGCATCCATCCTTCCACCTCCTCTATAATTCCCTCTTTCCAGCCCTGAAATTCTCCTTCTCTCCTTATTCCTCTGATTTGAACAACAAAGTCCAGGCTACAGTCTCCTGAAGTCTTCTGGGAAAAGATGGTGTTACCTGAGCCATAAAGGAAGACTCAAGTCTGGTTTCACCCATAAACATTTATGCATCTAATCCAGGGACTGGTAAACATTTTCCGTGAAGGGCCAAATAGTAAATACTTTCGGATTTGTGGGCCATACGGTCTTTGCTGCAATGACTCAACTCCGCTGTTTTGTCACGAAAGCAGCCACAGACCATACGTCAATGAAAGAGCATGGCTCTGCCCCAATAAAACTTTATTGACAAAAATAAACATTGGACCAGATTTGGTCCATGGGCCTTAGCTCCCTTAGGAAACCAGAGAAAGAGCATCTGCTGAAGGGGCTGTGGATGGGTAAGGCTTTTGCTTGTGTTGCTGCCTGGGGCAGATCAACTTTGGCCACACTTGTCGTGGGAGCCCTGAGGTGGTGGCCAGGAGTCCAGCTGAGGGCCCAGGTCATTGAGGCAGGGGAGAGACATTTCAATTTGATGTTTTTGTCCTTTGTCTGATTCATATTCTTCTGACTCAGCCCATTTATCAAGCCCTCTGTGACAGGGCTTTTCATCCATTACCCTGCGTAATCCTCATGCCATCCTTGCGGGATTAGAGTCACAGCAGTCAACTTTGATTCCGGTCTTTTAAACCAGATTTGCCCAGTTTGATCAGGCGCAGATATATTTGGGTCTTGGGTATTCCAGACCCTCTTCCACGTGCCCACCCAGGCTCCCAGCAAACAGGGATGTCTTCACCTGGTTCCACGCCTTTCTCACTCTATACCTGCCTCTACCACTCTTACCCTGCTTGCTCCTTGAATTCTGCCCTTGGAAACACTGGCTCTCCCATTCTGACTCTGTGTTTCAAGGACATGTACTCCTATCATCAGGCTCACCCTCATCCTGTCCATTTACCCCTGATCTTCAAGAACCCCCCTCTCATGTCTCCTGGATGATGTCTGGCAATTGTCAGACAGGTGAATGAGCTCGCCCAAGGCCACACAGCCAGGACAACTGGATGAGTCCAGATGCAGCCACTCCAGGCTCAGCAGTCTGGACACCATCTCGGCTATGGGGAAAGAGCAAGGGCTTGGCCCCAAGGTCAGGCTGCTCATCTCCAAGGACGATGGTGTTTGCTCCCCGCCCGGAGCCCGGGGAGCCACTGGAAACAAGAGCTCAGAGGAAATGGCTTTCTGCAGCAGACAAGCCTCAAAGTTGATTTCCCAGGAGGAATCCAACAAGGCCCTTGAAACGTGGACATCAAGGAGGAAAATCAATCGTCTTTTAAGTTTTCACCTGGATGATTGATCTGCTGCTTCCAGCCCCTTTTTTCTCTCTCTCAAGTCCGTGGACGTGACCTCTCTCTTACTTCCATATATTTCCCCTCTCATCTTTAAAGTGTGGGGTGTCCTGGTTCTGATCTGAAACCAAAATACATTGCTTTATGCCAACTGACAAGGTATTGGTCCCATGCTACCAAACTTTTTATTTGTTCTGAAGGAAAGAAGCCCTGGGATCCTTCGAGGAGGGAAGAGGAGAAAACCAGCATTTGCTGAGTTCCCGCTGTGCTCTGGGGCCTCTCACTACATCACCAGAGTTAATTCTGCTCCCAGTCCCGTCCAGGCAGATTTTACTGGCCTCACATCTCAGATGAAGACACTGGATTCAGGGCAGAGAAGTAACTTGCAAATATGGTTTGCAGGCAGGAACGCAGAACTGAAGTGGGAACTGTTATTCTGCCTCCTCTCTACCAGGACTGGCAGTGAGCACCCGAAGTGGAATGGGAACCTGCAACTAGACAGCATTACAACCTCTCTTGGGACTTCCCTGGTGGCGCAGTGGTTAGGAATCCGCCTGCCAGTGCAGGGGACACTGCTTCGAGCCCTGGTCCGGGAAGATCCCGCATACCGTGGAGCAGCAGAGACCGTGTGCCACAACTACGGAGCCTGCACTCTAGAGCCCGCGAGCCACAGCTACTGAGCCCGTGGGCCACAACTACTGAAGCCCACAAACCTGGAGCCTGTGCTCCGCAACAAGAGAAGCCACCACAATGAGAAGCCCACGCACCACAACGAAGAGTAGCTCCAGCTTACTGCAACTAGAGAAAAGCCCGTGTGCAGCAACAAAGACCCAATGCAGCCATAAATAAATAAAAATAAATTTATTTAAAAAAACCCAACTCCGTTGACCTTGACCACAAAGAGATCAAAGTATCTAGGAAACCAGCTCCTGAGTAATATAGGGGCCTCAGGGTGCTGTTTATTCATTCAGGATGTACTGAGTGCAACCTCTGATTCCAGGCACTGTGCTGGGCACAGAGGGAAAAGAGGTGAACAAGGCAGACATGACCCCTTTCTCTCTAGATGTTACAGTCTGGTAGGGAAACAAACAATTAAGAGATCATGACAAAGGGTGATAAGAGCTATAATATGGTAAGTGCAGGGTGCTTGGGAGCATATATCCCAAACATCTCATCTGAGGGGTGGTTGGAAAAGACTTCTCAAGGTCACCACCTTGCTCTAGGATGGGTAAGAATTAGCCTAGCGAAGTGGGACAGTGAGGGTGCCGTGGGGCTGGTATGCCCAACAGGGTGGGTAATAACATTGAAACTTCAATGTGTGGCTTCCATGGGCCATGTCAGTCCCTTAGAACAGAGACTGTTCGAAGCACCTTATGTGTGTCAATTCATTTAATCTTCACAGGAGCAAGTACAGAAGAAGAAAGGGAGGGACTGCAGGGGCCTGGGGAAGAGGCTTACTGAGAGCGGAGCTGCAGAAGAAGACAGGGCCAGCGGTAGAGGGCTTTGTAAACAGGGCAGCCAGATAAAATTCAGGACACCTGGTATGAATTTCAGATAAATAAGAAGTTTGGTTTTAGTGTAAGTATGTCTCAAATATTGCACAGGACATACTTACACTAACAAAGTGTTTGTTGTTTACCTGAAATTCAAATTTTACTGGGAGTCCTATATTTTTATTTGCTAAATATGGCAACCTTCTTCCTTTGGAGACCATTTGGAAGGGCTTAGACTTCAACCTCCGAGCAATGGGGGCTCTTGGAAGGTTTTAAAAAGTGGAGTGACGCCGCCAGCTCCGTGCTGTAGAGAATTGTGTTGGATACAAGCCCAGGGGCAAGAAGGCAGCTTCGAGGACACACTTCCAAGTCCATGGCAAAGGCCTTATCACCCAGGTAGCATGTATCAACCAGGTGTGCTGCTACCTTTCCAACCCCAACCCAAGCAGCCCAGTTGCCCATCAAGTAGGCATTGAGCAATTGTGCATTGAGCAGCTGTCTGGGGAATAAAAAAGCTCATGACAGGTTACCCGTCCTCCCCAAGCTCCCAAACTGGCTCTTGGATCTGGACAGGCCAGTAGTGCCGTAGTGTGGTAAGTCCCTTAAGAACCCAGGTTTTGAGCAGCAGGTGGAAAAGAAGACCAAGGAAGGCTTGAGGAGGCGAGGCTTGAGCTGGGTTTTGAAGGATGCATCAGGAATTTGGGTCTCTCTGTAACTGCCATTAAATTAGATCCTAAATAATGCCCCTTTGGATTGGGCCTGCTTCTGTATCTTCTGCTCTGTGTAGTAAGTTGCATCCTTCACTTTAAATTAAAGGAACTCATTTCCTTTTCCTGTGACTGTTGGCTTCTTCCCATCAATCATATCACTGTCACCTGGACAGTCACACCCCAGGGAGTGGGGGAGGGCATGCAAGCAGTGGAAAGCATGTGCATTGGTATGGGCAGCAACATGCCTTAGGGAACTCCTGGTGCTCTCTAGAGTCAGGGGCAGAGGGATGGGGAGGGGAAGCTGGCAGACGTGGCAGGAGCCACATCAAGAAAGGCCTTGTCCTTTAAGCTACGAAATGGGACCTTGCACTAAATACTTATAAAGAGCCGCTGAGGGCTTGTAAGCATGGGGCTGACATGGTCAGTTAAGATGTTCCAAAGAACAGCTAGGACAACAGCTCTGGCTCCCTTTTAGAAGGTGGTTTGAAAAGAATCTACTGCTGGTGAGAGAACATGGGGGCGGTGGGCTTGGAATGAGCTGGCCACAGATCAGATGGAGGAGGCCCTTCCAGGCAGGTGTCTGAGTCCACCCCTTTTAGCTTTCAGGAAAAAGAGACATCAAGAGTTAAAGCCTCACAGAGGAGAGGCTGGGGCCCTGTCTGTCCATATTCATAGGTCTGAGTTCATGCCCAGTAGATTGATTTTTCCACCAAGGACCTGAGAGATGCTGTAAGGCACAAGAGGGGCTTCTTAGGTATTAGCTTTAACTGAAATAATGCTACATTAAAACCACCCCCAAAAACTAGTAACTTAAAATGGGACTCACTTATTTTCAAACCCACAGGTCTGTAGCCCGGGGGGGGGGGAGGGGGTCTCTGCTTCAGACTGTGGTTTGGCTGGAGAATTCTTCTTCCATGTGTCTCATTCTGGAGCCCAGAATGTTCTTAGTGTACGTTGGATGTTCTCTGAGGGGTAAGCAGAGTGTGGGATACTTCCTAAGACATTTCATCTTAAGACTTCGACCTCATATAATGTCACTTCTGCCCATATTCCATTGGTCAAAGCAAGTCCCATGGCCAAGCTTAACATCAGTGGGGTGGAGGACTATACACATCTCATGAAGGTGGGGGTAGCAGGGAGAAATTACCTGTGGAACAAATATCTAACTCTCACAGTTACTACCAAGGAGCACAAGTCTGACCCAAGGACAAACTTGCCTGGTGACAACAGAGAAAAATACCACACACAGTCATGCTCTTCACTGTGCCAGCTAGAGAAGACCAGCATGCCTGCAAGAAGTCTAACCATCTCTCAGTCTTTTCAAGGAGGCCATCTCAAAGGAAGGTCAGGAATGAGGCAGAGATCACATGCATTTTACAGGGGAAAGAGTATAGTAGAAGTCATGACTTTATCATGAATGGTATTCATCCTGGGATTGAGGCATTCCCTGGGGCTGGTAGATCAGGAGTCTATTTTGATGGGAGGCAGAGGAGCCTATAGAGAAGGAAAGATTGGGTGGAGGTGCATGTTGTGATGGGTTGTCAGGTGGAGATCAGGAGAGGGAGACCCTAGCAATGCTTCATCTGTTAGTCAATGTCCCTCAGCTGCCATGAGCTCCAGTCTGGGTTCAGGGTAAGAGGATTTCCATGGACAGTGAGAAAGATCTCAGAGAACTATTGCTATATGGTTTCCAGAAGCTTTGGAAGCAGGGTTTCTACAGCAACTGGTATGTATCATCATAAGGTTTGACTGCATGTAACATAAAGACCCAGTGAAATAAGTCAGACAGAGAAAAACAAATACTGTATACCCTCACTTATATTTGGAATCTAAAAAAAAAAATTAAAAACCCGAGAACTCATAGATACAGAGAACAAATTGGTGGTTGCCAGAGGCATGGGTCAGGGGTGGGAAAAGGGCCTCTTAAGGTAAAAACTTCCAGTTACAAGATGAATAAGTCCTGGAGATGTAATGTACAGCATGATGACTCTAACAGTACTGTATTGTATAGTTGCTAAAAGAGTAGATCTTAAGAGTTCTTATCACAAGAAAAAAATTGTAACTATGTGTGGCGATGAATTTTAACTAAACTTATTGTTTCACAATATATACATATATCAAATCATTATGTTGTACATTTGAAACTAGCACAATGTTACATGTCAGTTATATCTCAATTTAAAAAAACTCGATGATGATGTAATACATTATAGTAGATAACAGCTATTTGCATTTTCTAAGAACTTGTTTAATAAATATGAAGAAAATTAGCTTGGCTTTTATTTAAAAAACAAAAACATAAAGACCCAAAATGAAAGTGGCATAAACAAGCTGGTGTGGTGGCTCCTGGGGCCTTTAGGAAGCAAGACTCCGTCATCCTCAGACTGTGCTTTCCATTCTAAGGCCATCTCGTGATTTAACATGGCTGCTAGAGCTCCAACAATCACATCAGCTGCATTCTGGGCCAAATAAGGAGGAAGGGGAAGGGAAGTACCTTCATACCTTCTTCATTATAAGGAGAAGTCTCTGAAGTCTCCTGCAGCATTTCTGCTTAAATCTTATTGGTCAGAACTTACTTTCACAGTTACATGTAGCTGCAAGAAGGCTGGGAGATATAGTCTTTCTGCTGAATGGGAATATGTCTAGCTAAAAGTCAGATTTCTTTTACTTAGAAAAAAATATAATAGGTATAATAGGCATCCTCTTCCACAAGGAGAAAACATCAGTGTAGATACCCTTGATACTGGGCAGCATCAACCATGATCTTGAATTGGCAGCCATCCTGGCAGCTCTTGCAATATTGATGTCCTCAGCATCCCTGCAAGTGTGGACATGTTTGCTACTGTTGGTGGCAGGAGTAATTTCGACAGTGACCTAAAGCAGATGAGAGGAAGATGATGAACATTGATGGTTGCCAAAAAAAGAATATCTAGGGCACACATGGACCTGGCAGGAGACCTCCAGGGAATCCCACAGAGTCTGTTAAGACCAAACTACAGAAATACCATGTGTGCCTGAAACTGTGAGCTTTTCCCTATCCTGGTGGGATAACCCAAGAGACAAAGGTTACAAGCCTTCTCCTTGTCCTGTTGATGGGTTTCTTGGTCACATGGCATCCCATGCCCTTGGCCTCCCTCCTCACCACGTGGCTCTGCCCCTGCTTCTCGGCTGCCTATGTTACTGAGGTATGGAAATTGTATTCTGATCCACAGGGATTTCTTAAAGCTAAGAGCTGTCTGTGGGACCTGAAATTGTCCTCACAGTGATTTCATTCAAAGTAATAACAGCATCTGATGCTATAGAAATTTCATCCTCATGATCATAAGCATTTATAATAGCCCATCATCGAGCAAGTGCTTACATTGGAGAGGAATTTCCATGGAGAAAGTCAATCTTTTCAAAAATGTTAATTTTTTGTGTGTGTGTGAGGAAATCAAATGAGATGCCAAATTGTCTCTGTCATTATGTTGCCCTTCTCTCCTGAGCACTTACTGCTCTGATCAGTATGATGTTTTCACATGTAGCAATGCAGATGGGGAAATTTACCTCCTGTTGGAGACCCCTCATTTGCCCATTCATCAGCTCTGTTTAAGCAGCCGTCGTCTGCTCTGGTTTTACTGTAGGTAGAGCATAGGGGCAGAGTTAAAGACCACCAGACCTTGAAGATTTGGCTACCCTTTGGAAGAGAAATAAGGGAAACGTTCCCCACAATAAAATCAAGCCTCTGAGAGATAGAAAGTGTTGGAACACATGGATAAGGAATTTGGGGGCACCCAATTCCTGACCAGTCTTGTTGCCTTTATAAAAGGCCAGCCCTAGGCTATGACCCTTGTCTCCTTAGCTGTGACTCTGGTCCCTCTTTATGACCCATTCCAGTTCCATGCCCCACTCTGCTGCCTCAGACCACCTTGTGAAACACCCATCTTGGGCACCCTGGTGAACTTGGTGGCCAGGCACACCCCAACTCTCTCACCCACTCACCTCAAGAGTGAGTGCAGGCATCGACCAGGGGTCACTGGGTACAGGGCTATTTTACCCCTTGGGTGCTCTATTCACCGTCTCTAGGAATTGCGATCTCTTCAAAGCCCTAAGAAATATATGAGGTCCAAAAAGACGACTATTGGCCTCAATACACAAAAAGAAAGCAGCATAATCAAAATTAATAGGCATTTGCTTAAATGTTTGTGAAGTGCAACATTAGTTCACATTCATTAATTGTCAAATTTCATATTCATAAAAATGTCATTACATTTACAAACTATTTGCAGGTTAAATTGTCCCACTTTGCAAGAATTCCTGACTATGCATGATGATTGCTGAGAAATTGTAGTCAACCATAAATTAAATGTTAGACCCAAATTATTTCAAAAGCAAAATCATAAAAAATCCTCTTAATTTTTTACAACAAAAAGTATATGATATAGAATGTGGGCATACTTATATATGTTTGGTGTGATGTGAGGTAGAAATTCCAAAAATGAGTTTCATAGGCTCAGGGCCTATGAACGTCATAAAATGCCTGTGAGTATGTGGCCTTGGAAGAAATGATTAACTATTTTTTTAACTTTTTATTTTATATTGGAGTATAGCTGATTAACAATGTTGTGATTGTTTCAGGTGCACAGCAAAGCATGCATATACATGTATCCATTCTACCACAAACTCCGCTCCCATCCAGCCTCCCACATAACATTGAGCAGAGTTCCCTGTGCTATTCAGTAGGTCCTTGTTGGTTATCCATTTAAAATATAGCAGTGTATACATGTCAATCCCAAACTCCCTAACTATCCCTCCACCCCCCTTCCCCCCTTCATACCCCATAAATTCATTCTCTAAGTCTGCCAGTCTGTTTCTGTTTTGTAAGTAAGTTCATTTGTATCATTTCTTTTTAGATTCCTCATATAAACAATATTTCTCTTTCTCTGTCTGACTTACTTCATTCATATGACAATCTCTAGGTCCATCCATGTTGCTGCAAATGGCATTCTTTCTTTTCTTAATGGCTGTGTAATATTCCATTGTATATATGTACCACATTTTCTTTATCCATTCCTCTGTCAATGGACATCTATGTTGCTTCCATGACTTGGCTATTGTAAACTGTGTTGCAATGAATATTGGGGTGCCTGGATCATTTCAGATCATGTTTTTCTCTGGATGTATGCCCAGGAGTGGGATTGCAGGGTCATATGGTAGCTCTATTTTTAGTTTTTGAAGGAACATCCATATTGTTCTCCATAGTGACTGTACCAACTTACATCCCCACCAACAGTGTAGGAAGGTTCCCTTCTCTCCACACCCTCTCTAGCATTTTACTGTTTGTGGATTTTTTGATTAACTATTAAAGAATCTGTTATATTTTGCACCAAGCTAGACATAAACGTCATGATGGCAGAGGTTACAGAAATTATGGTAAACAATGGACCACTATGCAAACAGTCAAAAAGAACAAAGTATATCTGTATGTATCAATAGGAGAAGAGAACTGAGATATATATTGTTATATGAACAAAGCACGCTGTAGAACAATGTCTACGGTATGATTCATTTGGTGTTAAAATACTTCATGTATGTGTGTGTACACAAATAAATATGTAAATGCATGCTGGTTTATGTGTTGAAAAGTCTGAAAAGATCCACAGACATAACAGTAGTTTATCTCTGAAGATCACAAATGACGGGCTGGGAGTTGGCGGGGGGGGACTTCTATTTTCATGTTATAATACTCATCTGAATTGCAAGAAAAACATTCAGTAAGTGCATATATTAACTTATAATTTTGAAAAACAACAACAAAATTTCAGAAGAGATTGGTCTGCAAGCAGACTGGAAAGGGAAAAATTTGCAAACCAGAAGAGATTGGTCTGCAAGCAGACTGGAAAGGGAGAAATTGGCATTGTTAACCTCGCACTGTCCATGGGGGGTACCTCAGAGCATGGCAGACCTGAATACCCATCCCTACAGAGGTGGGCAGAAGGAGCATCCAGGAATGGTTCAACAGACTCACCGGGGCCTGAAAGAAATAGTCCTCCAGATGTTTGTCCTTCCACATCTGTAAAGCAACCTTCCAATTCAATGTACTCTTACAATTCAACCAGTTTGTACTGAGTGCTGATTGTATTAGTTTCCTGTTGCTGCTATAACAAACCACCACAAAGTTAGTGGCTTAAAACAATGGAAAGTTATTATCTTACAGATGTTCAGAAGAGATCAGAAGTCCTAAATGGGTCCCACTGGGCTAAAATCAAGGGTCAGCAGGGCTGTGTTTCTTTCTGGAGGCTCTAGGGGAGAATCCATTTTCTTGCCTTTTCCAGCTTCTAGAGGCCACCCTTATTCCTTGGCTTATGGCCTCTTTCCATCTTCAAAGCCAGCTGCACCTCCAAATCTCTCTCTGATTCTGATCTTCTGTCTCCCTCTTCCACTTATAAGGACTCTTGTAGTTATACATGGATTACAATGTCCAGTAATCTCCCCTTCTCAAGGTCAGCTGGTAAGGAATTAGCAATCTTAATTGCATCTGAAGACTTTTAATTCCTCTTTGCCATGGAACCTAACATATTCCTGGGTTCCAAGAATTAGGACATGGACATTTGCGGGGGCAGTCTGTTATTCTGCCTGCTACACCAATTAAATGGCAAATGCAGTTTGAGGAGCTGAGTTGTGAATAGATACAACCCCTGCCTCCCTGAGCTCTCAGGCTGGAAAAGAGGCAGATGACATACTTCACCACCCATACGGGATTTACAAATGGGAAGGAGTGGCCAAAACCAGTTTTGGGAACGTTAGTTCATCATCCATGTCAAAGGTATAAAGGGTCCAATTTGCAGTATTGCAGGGTGAGAGCTTGAGCAATTTATTGGAGAGGGCAGTCAGTGCACTGTGCGTCCACCACACCTGGCAAGGAGGAGAGGGACATCCCCCCCCGCCTTAAGCTAAGTGGAGAAGGGGGCTTTGAGGGAATCTCTTGGAGAGTTTGATACGTGCCCCTTGGAAATAGAGGAAGACAAGAGCTGGTGCCTGACACTCATCTGAGAAATATAAAGCAAGATGTCAAGGCTTGGCTCACTGGGTGAAGGAGACAGGGAGAGGTCAGGCTGCACTGGGCCTCGCTACACATCCACCAACCGAGCAGAGTGAGGTGGAGGCTGTGGGCCAAGTGGACCCAGGAGGAGTGTCACCAAGAAGGGTCCCTGAGTTACACTGAACATCAGTCAAGCCCAAAGAGAATCCGTAACAATCACAGCAAGTCCAGTAAGGTCTTGCCTGCCCCAACTCTCTCTCCCTCTTCCTGCTTTATCCCCAGAGCAGCCAAAGGCAGCCTGGTGAGGTGGATGAGGCAGAAGAGTTGTGCAAAGAGAGGAAAAGAGAAGACAACCTCTTGCTTTTGCCCCTACTTTGCTGAAGCCCAAGCTGGGGAAAGGGAAGAATGTTTACTTTAAATGAAGCTTTGAGCTTTAACTATTGTACTGGACTGGGTGCTTTAATGACTAAATGGAGATAACTGGGGAGTCTGAAAGTGACCAGAGGAATCTATTATAAAGGTGTGACCAGCCCAGATTATGAGATCACTGCAGAGGTAGGAAAGTGGAGATTAAAAGGGCAGGTGTTATTGAGCTGCATGAGCTGCTTGTAAATTTTGGAGATTAATCCTTTGTCGGTTGCTCCATTTGCAAATATTTTCTCCCATTCTGAGGGCTGTCTTTTGGTCTTGTTTATGATTTCCTTTGCTGTGCAAAAGCTTTGCAGTTTTGTTAGGTCCCATTTGTTTATTTTTGTTTTTATTTCCATTTCTCTAGGAGGTGGGTCAAAAAGGATCTTGCTGTGATTTATGTCATAGAGTGTTCTGCCTATGTTTTCCTCTAAGAGTTTGATAGTGTCTGGCCTTACATTTAGGTCTTTAATCCATTTTGAGCTTATTTTTGTGTATGGTGTTAGGGAGTGTTCTAATTTCCTTCTTTTACATGTAGCTGTCCAGTTTTCCCAGCACTACTTATTGAAGAGGCTGTCTTTTCTCCATTGTATATTCTTGTCTTCTTTGTCAAAGATAAGGTGACCATATATGCGTGGGTTTCTCTCTGGCTTTCTATCCTGTTCCATTGATCTATATTTCTGTTTTTGTGCCAGTACCATACTGTCTGATTCACTTTGTTATAAAGCAGAAACTAACACACCATTGTAAAGCAATTAGACTCCAATAAAGATGTTAAAAATAAAAAAATAAAAATAAATTAAAAAAATAAAAGGGCAGGTGTGAGAAACAGTTGTTTTCTGCTTTCACTGGTGTCTGGCTCGTTCGGTGGCGTCATCTTAAGTGCTTCACTCCCACACTGACCGAGCCCATGTTAAACTCCACCTGGCTGGGGCCCTGGCGTCCAGGTCACTTCTTACCAATGCCTCCCTTTAAGTTTCACATCCATAGCCTAGAATTTCTCCTGCTGGGTGGCCACTCCCATTCCAGTCTTGAAGCCATCAGTGTCTTTCCCGTCAGGCCCTAGTGACCAAGATAGGGGCGTGTGAGGTTGACTCCTCGTCTCTGGAGGACAGGCTGAGCCTGCTAGATGGCCAGAGCCGAGGCTGAACCTGGGGCTCAGGCTCTGAGAGAGCTTCCATTCCATGGGTCCTGGACATGGGCCTGTGTAAGCATCCCCTTAACTGAGCTGCAGGCCTTCTGCTTGCGAAAATTCACTCACAGAAGAAAAGGGTTGAAATCCCAGCTGGGCCTGCCATTCGCAATCTGGCTCCAGTTTCCTTTTGCAATCTCATATCTGACAACTCATCCACTTGCAGCCTCGTGGAGTCCACACAGGACAACCATCCAAAGTTGATGGTGATAACAACAACCGTAGCAGCAATAGTAGTAATAACAGCTAGCACATCTATAGAGCTTACTCTGTGCCAGATCCTCTTCTAAGCACTTTATGTGTATTAACTTTTTAAATCTCCACTCCAATCCTATGAAGTCAGTACTATTATTATTGTCTCCTTTATAGATGAAGGGACTGAGGCACAGAGAGGTTAAGTAACATGCCTGGGGTCACACAGCTAGTAAGTGGCAGAGTCAGGATCCAACCTTGGCACTCTAGCTCCAGAGCTCTCTTGTGCCTCTTTGCTTTTGCTTGTACTATTCCCTGTTTGTGCCTAGGATGAGTTTCCCTTCTTACTCACTCAAAGTTCTACTCATTCTACAATGATGGCCATTTTAATATTAGTTCTTCCAATCCAAGAGCACAGGATATCTTTCCATTTCTTTGTATCATCTTCAGTTTCCTTCATCAGTGTTTTATAGTTTTCAGAGTATAGGTCTTTCACTTCCTTGGTTAATTCATTCCTAGGTATTTTATTCTTTTTGATGAGATTTTAAATGGGATAGTTTTTTGCTTCCTCTTTCTAATAGTTTATTATTAGTGTCTAGAAAAGCAACAGATTTCTGTATATTAATCTTGTGTCCTGAAACTTTACTGAATTCATTTATTAGTTCTAATAGTTTTTTGGTGGTGACTTTAGGGTTTTCTATATATAGTAGCTTGTCATCCAAGGCCTCTTCTTATTTCACTGATCTGAAAACCCACCTCTTATAAGCTCTGCCCTTCTGGAAGGAAACCTCCTGCCTGTAGGCCTTGGCCTTGGGTAGAGCTGTGACCCATCTACCTGTGGTCACCATGGTGGCTGCATTCCTGAAACCAGCCAGACTTGACAGATACCCTAACACCGTCTTTTACATTGAAGCCCTTGCTCTGCAGCCCACATCACCTTGCTGCAGTGATTTGATCAGGACCTCTGAGGATTTTTTTTTCCTGTTAGTAGAGAGCTTAGTTTGTTGAAATTCAGGCAACAGGGCAGTAGAATTTGTCACTCCATCCGGGCCAGCATGGAGCTGAAAGCCTGCAGACACATCAGTATGCAAGCACAAACATCAATACATATATATTTACTGGAAAATACACAGGGGCTTCAGCCTTAGAACAAAACCCTTAGCCAGACAGAGGACTTAGTGATCTAAGGAGTGTCTTTTAAGCCAGAGACTCCCTGGACCAAAGGGTGGAATTATTCCATAGTAAATAAATCAGTCCTATTCTTACAGGATCAGGTAGCTTTGTGAATTTTAGTGACCCCAGCAACCTTGGATATACCATTAATGTTCAGCTGTAAATCTGAAAACAATCAAAAGAAGACCTTCGAAATGACATTGATTGTTGTCCCACTCCCTTAACTAACATTCTATTTTATTCTAAAAGTGTGTGTTTGTTGAAGAAAATTTGAAGACAAAGGATGATAAGAAAAAGAAAATTAAGATTATCATCATTCTATAACCTACATAGTGAAATTACTGTTTACAAGCCTTCTCTCTCTCTCTTGCCCATCCCCGCCCTCCCCACCCCCACTCTGCTTCTTTCTTTCACCATCTACCCTTGTTTTCCTAGGGAGATACATATGTTCTATATGTTTTTTCACAAAGTCATGTGGCCACGTATTTGGTACCCTGTTTACACACATGTTTACAAACGTACTGTGAGCACTTAGTGATGTCCCTTTATATCCTCGGAGAAACATGATTTTGCATGACATTACTACATTCGCATTATTTTTTCTCCGTGACATGTGTAGCCATCCTCTTTTGCTGGGCATTTGAGTTGTTTTGATCTTCTATCTCCTTATCTGTTAAAATAGAGATAATAACAGGATAGACCTCACGTGGTGTTTGAGGATAAACTGAAATAATGTATAAATATTAGATGTATTATCATCAATTTTGACCTGCTTTTAAAATGCTGTAAGGATCATCCTTGCAGGTAAATCTTAGTAAAAATCCTTGAATGTTTCCCTAGAATAAATTCCTAGGAATGGGATATATATATACCTAAGATTATGAACATTTTTAAGGATTTTGATGTATATTGCTAACATCTCCACCCATAGGCGCATAAGAGTGCCTGGTTCTTGTACCCTTTCCAGCACGCAATAATTGTGTATGTTTTAATCTATTTCAAATTGCCAGTCACGTTGAATATCTTTGTTAACTAATGAGGTTGAACATTTTTTCATATGTTGATTGCCCACTTGTGTTTCTTCATTTGTAATTTGTCAGTTTGTGCATTTTACCCAGTTTTTCCAGTTAGGTGCTTTTTTTTTTTTCTAATTGCTATTAATTTCTATATAGTCAGGACATTAACCTTGTGTGTGTGTGTGTGTGTGTGTGTGTGTGTGTGTGTGTGTGTGTGTGAGAGAGAGAGAGAGAGAGAGAGAGAGAAAGATATTAGTTTCCAGTTTTGTTTATTCTCCTTTAAACTTGATTTATGGACTGTTTGAAAAAGATCAGTTATTATTATTGTTATTATTATTATTTAATATTTATGTAGTCAAGCCCTACATTTTCTTCTGTTGTATTTTTTTCTTCTTGTGCCTTTTGGTCTAGAAATCCCTCTCTGTCCAGAGATCAAGCAAATATTTAGCCTTGTTTTATCTTTATTTTATTTTAGTTGTTTTATGGTTTTATCTTTTACATTTAACATTTTAATCAATTTGGTATTCATTTAGGTATGTGCTATAACGTGGTGATACAATTTTATTAATTTCCAATAATTAACAAGTTACCTCACCACAAAGTACTGAATAATCTATTCTCTACCCAATAGCATGAAATGCTGCCTTATTTATGTGGGTCTTTTCTGGGGAATTCTAGTATATTGCAGTGATACCTTCATTTTATATCCATACCATATTCCCTCTATTAATGTACCTTTTTTTTTTATTGGAGTATAATAGCTTTACAATGGTGTGTTAGCTTCTGCTTTATAACAAAGTGAATCAGTTATACATATACATATGTTCCCATATCTCTCCCCTCTTGCGTCTCCTAATGTACCTTTAATATATATTTTAATGTCTAAAAATAAGGGCCTTCTTTATTCTACTACTTCAATTTTTGTTTTGATTTCTCCTATGTTTATTCTTCCAGAATAATTTAAAAACCATTTTGCTAAGTTTTAAAAATTCTCTTTGAATATTTACTAGAATTATATTGTATTTATGAGTCAATTAGAAATAAATTAAATCTTTAAAATGTTGAAACTTCTTATCAAGGAACATGGTGTATTTTGACATTAATTCACTTTCTTTTATGTTCTAGAGTAGGGTTTTAACTTTCCTGTGATATAAACTTGTTGGATTTCAATTCATCATTTAATTGAGACTTTTAATTTTAACAAGGAAGCTTAGCTCATTCACATCTATTTTCACAAATGAACACTAGGCAGTTTTATTTCTGTTATTTTAAGCTTTTGTTTTTATGCTTATTTATTATCTTCTTTGTTCTGCTTTTGTTGTTGTTGTTGTCTGGAAATGAATTTTCTCTGTTCTTCTTGTCTGATGAATTTGAACTTTATATCCCTTTTTTTACCCCGGAAACATCATTTTTTTTTCTTTTTTTTTTTTTTTTTTGCGGTACACTGGCCTCTCACTGTTGTGGCCTCTCCCGTTGTGGAGCACAGGCTCCGGACACGCAGGCTCAGTGGCCATGGCTCACGGGCCCAGCCGCTCCGCGGCATGTGGGATCCTCCCAGACCGGGGCACGAACCCATGTCCCCTGCATCGGCAGGCGGACTCTCAACCACCGCTCCACCAGGGAAGCCCCACCCCTGAAACATCATTTTTAAATGTAAAAAATGACCCTACTTCATGTCAAAAAAAAGAAACTTTTATCAATACCTCTTTGTGAAAGAGGAGAAATCTAATAAATTTTGAATTCTCTCCCATCATCCCCAGGTCTCAGTTAAAAAAAAAGACCTATTAGAATGACTAATAACCTATCTAAAAGACAAGAAATAACAAGTGTTGGCGAGAATGTGGAGAAAAGGGAATCCTTGTGCTCTGTTGGTGGAGATGTAAATTGGATTGGAGCCACTATGGAAAACAGTATGGAAATTCCTCAAAAAATGAAAACTAGAACTACCATATGATCCAGCAATCCTGCTTCTGAGTATTAATCCAAAGAAAATGAAAATGCTAACTCAAAACAATATATGCACCCCCATGTCCATTGCAGTATTATTTACAGTAGCCGAGACATGAAAGCAACTTAAGTGTTCATCAATGGATGAATGGATAAAGAAAATGTATGTATTATATATATACATTTATATATATACATATATATGTAATTTAGCCATAAATAAGAATGAAATCTTACCATTTGTGACAACATGGTTGGACCTCAAGGGTATTATGCCATGTGAAATAAGTCAGAGAAAGACACAGGATCTCACTTATATATGGAATCTAAAACAAACAAACAAACAAACACCCACAAACTCATAGATACAGAGAAAAGATTGGTGGTTGTAGGGGGATTAGGGTCGGGGGTGGGAAAATGGGTGAAGGGGGGTCAAAAGGTACAAACTTCTAGTTATAAAATAAATGTCATGGGAAGGTGATATACAGCATGGTGACTATAGTTAATAATACTGTACTGCATATTTGAGAGTTGCTAAGAAAACAGATCTTAAAAGTTCTCATCACAAGAAAACAATTTTGTAATTATATATGGTGACAGATGCTAACTAGACTCATTGTGATTATTTCTCAGTGTATACAAATATCAAACCATTATTCTGTACACTTGAAACTAATTTAATACTATATGTCGATTGTACCTCAATGAAAACTTTTTTAAAAAAGAAATGCATGGTATTGGATCTGGGTTTGCGTTAACTTATTTCAAGGTTTTTTTTATATTTGCATATTATAAAACTTCATTAAAGACAATCCTTTGGCTTTAGCTTCAGCTTAGTTCTTTAAATTCTGAATTTAATTGATTTCTGAAGCAGTAGACCATACCTTCAAGTGATTTTTTTTTCATCACCCCCATGGCCCCATGGAAAGTGTACTCCTGAACCCCTTCATGTAAGAGAAAACCTTTTTCTGCTGTCCTCAAGGGAATGATAGCCCAGAATGGCAATCAGAATTCACCATCATTCTTTACCTGTCCTATTGCTGCTTCTCATCTGGAGTTTAGTTTTGTGGGAAGATACAAAGCTAACCTGATTTTCTTCCTTTGTAGTGAACTTCTCTTTTCTCTTACATCTGGCAAATCTTTCTCCGTATCCCTGCGATACAAAATTCTCACGAGGCTGTTTCTAGTTGTTGGTCGGTTTTCCTTTCCTGTTGCTCAGTCTGTCCTTTCGATTTGCAGACATATCAAAAAATGTTTTCATATTTTATAAAAGTAATTAATTCAACCACATGCGCTCTGTGTTCACCTACTCCACTTCCTGTTTTGAATTTATTGTGCTGCGGTTTATGCCTCTCTTTTTTTTAAAGCCTTGTGATTTTCACTTTTTATTTCTTTTGTTTTGAAATCAGGGAGAACTTCCCAAACTTGATCTCCACTTTGTTCTCGGTTTCCTGAAGAATCTAACCTGCTGTTCATTGCGATCTTCAAATTAAGCTGTCACATTGCATTTTCATGCACGTTCTCATGAAGAATAATGTATACTGGGTGCTTCTTGAGTGCCTGGCATTGTGCTAAGTACTGACCGTGCACCGGTATCTTGGTTAAGCCATGCAACCCTCCTGGAAGAAGAACTCTTTTAAATCCCCTTTTTGTAGGAAATTGACGAGCTCTAGAACTTGCCCATGAGCACAGAAGCAGCGAGTGTGGAGCCAGTATTTAGCTCAGGCCCCTCACACTCACCCTGCAGTCTGCTAGCCTAGTGTGTCCTAATTTGCCCTCTCCTCATATTTTCATGGTTGACTTTCTGCTTTAGATTCATAGATGCAATGACATTTTGAATCTTGTTGAGAGGAATATTAAAAGTTGTCTAAAATTATCTCCTGCTCCTTCCCATAATTTTACTATTTAGGAAGATGTGTTCTCTGATGTCGCAGATGGACCCCCATCTTTTGAACTTTAACTTTTTACCCGGAGTCTGGTTATTTCTGTTCCTTCACCCTCCCAGGGCCAAAGTTGGTTTGCTCGGTATTGAAAGTTGAAATTAGTTCTGGCTGAGATGGTCAGGATGGGCCCCTCTTTTTATCTGTTGGGTTCAGGCAAAAGGGAGAAGGAGAAAGAACAGATTTATTGTAAATGTAATGGACGATCAGAGACCAAGCAGTTTGGGGCAGGGAGGGAGGGAGGCAAGGGCTTTAGGACTCTTGACCTAAGCACCAGGAGGTGACCTGGCTGTGGGGCAGTGGCTCTTGTTTCCCTGGGCCAATCAGGAGCTGATGTCACTCATGAGACCCTGTGCCCCTGGCATGCTTCTCCAAGCCCTGGTTGAATCCATACACGTCCCTTGATGTGCCCAAAGCCCACCCCCACCTCCAGGTCTTCCCTTTGAGGCGAAGGGAAGGGTCTGATAAGAGTGGAGTTCTGCCGGGATCTCTTTCTTTAACTTAGGAGGGCACCGAAGTCCATTCTTCATAGACTGCGTGCTTTGTTAAAAATAGAAACCAGCTCATGTTATTTTGTATGAACCCTTCAATGTGTCCCCAGCACTCTTCACATAAAATCCAGACTCCTCCCCCTGGCCTGCAGGGCCCTCCATGATCTGCCCCTTTTGCCTTCCTGGCCTCCTTTTGTACCATTCCAGCCCTCCCTGTACACGCTGCAGCCACTCTGCACTTCTTCCTGTTCCTCCAGCATGCCAGGCTGCTCCCAGGCCAGAACCAGGTGGGCATCTTCTCGTGAGCTCTCTCACAACTGGCTCCTTCTTATCATTCAGGTCTTAGCTCAAAGCTCCCCTCCCCTGAAAAGCTTTCCTGACACCCTGTAGAGATAATCTGTTGCCCCCATCCACACATGCACGCCCTCCATGGAGTCCCACAGTGGCTCTCACTCTGAAATATCTTGTTCCTATCTCCCCAGACTGGAATGTAATTTTCATGAGAGCAGAGAATGTGTCTTTCCTGTCCTCTCCTCCATGTTCCCAATACCTAGAGCGGTGCTTGGCACATAGTAGGTATTTGCTAAATGTGTGAATGGATGTAGTCCATTCCTTTGCAGGGAGAGGCCGCCCTCCTTCCATTGGGGCCAGCCTGCCTTCTATCTTTCAAACACCCACGTACGTTTCCATCAGCTTTGCTTACTTTAGGGCACCAGTGCACACCCTCCCTGTGTTTATATTCTACTGGTAATTTTAACCTGACCAGGGGTGGAGGGAGGGAGGTGGGGCAGGTGGAATCTCTAATGAGAGCTCTGGCTTTCCTGCAAGTTCAAACTGAATCTAAATCAAATCCTTTCCCTCTTTGCCTGACCTCAGAGGTCATGTTCAAGAAGTCAGCAAGGCCTTTGGGAAACTGCATGAAGTACAGTTCTGCCTGGAGTGACACCTGGTGAACCAGGTGACTGCTAGGAGGGGCCTCCATGCCCCGGCCCCCTCTCACCGTTCCCACTCAGGAGGGTTCCATCAGCTGCTGCAGGGCAGTCTCCAAGCCGCTTTGAGGATATCAACGGTCAACACACGGCAGGTCATCCAATCAGATGTACACGTGTATAAGCCATCTGTGAGAAACTGATGCGCCCCTCTACTCCCTCAATGAGAGCCCCCGGCCATTCCCTTAAGCCACCTGACACATCCTCTTTTGAGCAAGGACTCCAGGGAGGCTTGAGCACAGATGCGAGGTCTCTGCTCTGCCCAGCATGCACAGAGCGGAGCTGGGCAGGCCTCGGTGAAGCCTGCATTCCAAGTTTATAGATTAATAAACTCTGAGCTGGAGGAAACATACCCATCTCACCTAGGCTCCTCACTTTATAGATGAGGCAGCTCCAGCCGAGAGAAAGGAAGAGATTTTCTCCCAAGCTCATCCCTAGTCTCACATCATCCCTAGTCTCCTGATTCCAGTCCAGAACATTCTCACTCCCCTGTGCCTCAGTTTCCCCAAGGATGCAGGATTCTAATCTAGGAAGAATGGAAAGCAGCAAGTGTCTGCCACTCTTCCCCTCCCCCCGCCCCCGCCTCCAGCCTTGCCACCCGGGGAATCCATTTCCCAGGAAGAAGACAGGCTGCACCTCTGCTCAGGGAGGCCAGGACCCCTGGCAAGGACGGGGGAGAATGCTGCTGGGACACTGCAGGAAGCAGCGGGGAGGGGCATTGGTCAGCATCTAAGCAGGTGTAACCTAAAGCCTGCTGTTCCCAAGCGGCCTCGCCTGGGCCTGCTGATGTGAGGGGCTGACTCACAGGGCCAGGGAACTTTGGACTCGACTCTGGGCAGAGCACGATTAGCTCAGTGTTCTGACTCATGTAATCATGTCAGGACAATTCCAGGGCACATAATCAAGCACTCCGTAGAAGAAAAGTGGCCATGATTACCAATCAGGGAGGAATATTTCAAACACCTTAAATCGGTAAGGCTTAAAATCGGAGGCTGTTTCTACTCCTTTCTCAAGGCAGAAACTGTCTTGGAAAACCCCAGTGCTGTAAAGCCTGTCCTTCTGTCAGCAGGAGCAAGTCCACGGGGCTCTCAGGGAGATGAGACCTGGGAGGAGGCCCGGCTCAGGAAGCTTTGAATTCTAAGTGGGGTCTGACTTCTCATCCACAGTTAGCAGGGCCCATCCAAGGAGGGCAAGCTATCCATTAGTCTCCATCACAACATTTCATTTGAGGGTGTGCTAAAGAAAATCACCTGATTGGCAAAGAGTAAACTCACTTAATAGGCTCTCTCCCTGCCAGACATAGATTAAAAGTGATTTTATTTTTTTGCCTAAATTACATTTTATTTTCTCACCAGCTGCTAACTCTCTGAGACAGATTGGGAGATAAATTATCACAGCAGTGAATGAATCTAATTTTTCAATATAATTCACGGTAATTCTATATTTTCCACACAAGATGGAAATAGAACTGGCTCTTTGCCAAGAGCCAAACTTTCAAAAAAACACAATATCCTGGACTCCCAGAGGTCTGTGGGTTTAGAAGGTGCAGACTGAGAAGCTGACGGAGAGAAATCCTGTAGGCTTGGGCAAGGAATGGGGACAGGGAGAAGGGGGGTGGTAAGGAGGAGAGGGACAGAGTAGAGAAGGAGACAGCAGGTATGTAGATGCCTCCATCCTTCCCCTAGCTCATGACAACCTGACCCCACAGGCCTCTTTTCATCCTCCACAGTCTTGGCTTGTCTCTTCTTTATGGAATGTTCTTCCCCTGGTCCTTCACATAGCTGATTCCTGTTCATCATTCAAGTTATGACTCAAAAGTCACCTCCCCAGAGAGGCCATCCTTGGCCACTCAATAAGAGGTAGTCCCATTCCCCCATCACATTCTATCACATTAGCCCATTTTGTTTCCTTCGTAGTGTTCCCACTGTCTGAAATGGTGAGTTTATTTTCCTTTGTTTGTGTCTGTTTCTCTCCATAGAATATGAGTACCCTATAGAGAGGACCACTCCCAGTCTTTTTCACCATGTACCTGGCACAAGGTGGGCACTCCAAAAATATTTGTGGACTCCGAAATATGAACAGGAAAGGAAAGGAGGAAAGGAGGGGAATTTATTGCAAGCACCTCATCAGGTACTTAGTCCCAATAGCATGGTGAGGGAGCCATGTAGCAATTTGTTACTGTTAGTGGGTTATTGATGGGAATTTGGAAGACGGAATGGATAGAGCAGCCCTTGATCAGGCAACCTGGCTTGGCTGTGAGCATGACTGCACCTTGTGTCAGTGAATAATCTTTCAAGGTTCATTTTTCTTCCACAGGGCCTTCTCCTGCCAGTATTTCAGGAGAAATTAAAAATGGTAACTCTTAGGAAGGTTGTTTACTAACAAGTCTTTCCCAATCAGAATCAGACTGCACACAGCTGGGGTCCACCCGGTGCTGCCTGACCTGCCTTCCTGTCACCCCTGGTGACCTGAGGCATGGGCCTGAGTACCTGTCTGGGCAGCTGAACCACAGCATTGGGTCCAAATGAGCTTAAATAATTGAAGGAACTAGCATCTGCCATAAGGGAGAAATGTGGCCGTACTGTTTGCTTTAAAGAGGCTGAGATCAGATCTGCCTTGGATCTGTAGGGAATATAAATGATGCAATTAAATCGCTGTAATTTACAACTCATCATTTGCACAGAGCTCTGCAAGAAAGGGTTCGGAAACCATATATTGTATGCTGTGGGCTCTGGGGCGTCCCCATTATTCTCTCTACCTATGGAAAACCGGCTCGGTCTTGAGGGCTCAGCTCAAGTGCTGCGTCCAAAGAGCCTTCCCAGCATGATGCACTCCTCCACCCGAGTTTATCTAGTCTCCTCGGGTCATTTCATCTGCATTTAGCCCTCACTTCAATTTTACTTTGAATTATGGTTGTTTGTTTCTGCCTCTTTCAGTGAAAGAGGCACCATTCCTCTCCAGCACCATTGCTATTTCTTGCCTATTGTATGTAATCAATAAATATGTACCATGTGGCATTACACTGAAGATGAAGTGGCTAGCCACTCTCAGCTCTGCCCAGCCAAGGGCCATAGATATTAGAAAAAGAGTCCTTGATGAATTCAGTGAACCAGAGAGGGTAGAGAGAGAGAAGGGTTATTTACTTCTTTTGTGGTGGAAACTGGTGGTGAAAGTTTCCCATTTCTGCCCCAAAGTGATAATGGTATCTCAATGTTCAGTTGAAGCTCCCTGCTTTCCTCCTCCTCAGTCCATTTTGAAAGAGGCTGACCCTACCCCTAGTCCCAGGGACAGAATATGTGACCCAAACCCAAGCCAACGAGAGCCCCACACTCCCCAGCTTGGGATCTGCAGCTCAGCCCTCAGAACCAATGGGGTGCCTGAGGTTTGGGGTGTGATTTCTGGGCAGCGGCAGGTGTATTTCTGGGCAGTGGCAGGTGCACTTGCCAGGTGTATTTGACACTGAGAGGAGTAAGGTCTGGAGTGACTGCCACCACGGAGATACCATTAGGAGCTTAAGATCAAAAACACAACCCAGTAGAAAGAAGAATTAAGGATGACAGTGAGACACAAAGCCCAGACAACATCCTCTGGGCCCTGAATCCAATTAGGCCTGGATATGACTTTTCTACCCCTGGACTTTTCAATTTTGTGAGACACATTGTTTCACTTGCAGTAGACATGCCCCGCCCCACTGGACTAGTAGCTCCTTCATGGCAGCACAGGTGAACTGTGACCCTAGTAATGACGTGGGAAGAGTCAAACCATGTAGTCAAGGAAATGTTCAACCTCACTTATCATCAAAGGATAGCCAATTAAAACAATGAGATAACATTGTTTGCCTAGAAACCTGGCAAAGATTAAATGCAAAGATAATGCTCTGTGGTGAGTAGATAGATGATGCTTAATAAGAGTGCTGTGGAAAGGATATTAATAAACTGCTGGGCAGAGGATAATTTGGAGAATGATTAATAAATGCATATTAAAATCCTTTAGAACATGCAAACCCTTCACCTGCATCTAGGAAAGTATCCTAAAGAAATAAGAATGTGTGCATTTAGCTAATAGAATAAACATATATAATAGATGTTTCTAAAACAGTGAAAAATTGAAAATAACCTAAAGTAGAGGATGGGTGAAGTAATTCTGGTGTATTCCATAATCAAAACTATGTATTTATTAAAATTATGTTTCAGAATAGAATTTATTTATGTAGAAAATATTTGTAATGTATGATAAAGTAGCAAATAAAATATTAAATATATGTAAAAAAACAAGATAGATATTCTGGAGGAAGAGATTAGAAGTATTTAAAATTTTTTCTTCTTTTGTATTTTTCCAACTGGCTCAGCTTTCCAAATATATCTCATATTTGACCACACTCACCACACCTGTGGCTACCAGCCTGGTCCAACTTGCCATCAGCTCTGGAGTGGACGACTGCAGTAACTTCTAACTGTGCTCCCGTTCAGTCTGCTCTCCACACAGCAGCTGGGGTGATTCTTTCAATGTGTTTGTGAAGTCATGTCTCTTGTCTGCTCCAAACCCTCAGTGGCTTTCCATGACACTTATAATATCAATAAAATTCGAAGCACCAAGCTGATCTCCCTGTGCTATGCAGCTGCTTCCCACTCGCTATTTTACATTTGGTAGTGTATGTATGTCCATGCTACTCTCTCACTTCGTCCCAGCTTACCCTTCCCCCTCCCCATGTCCTCAAGTCTATTCTCTACGTCTGTGTCTTTATTCCTGTCCTGCTCCTAGGCTCATCAGAGAGGAGTGGGATAGGGAAGGTGGGAGGGAGGCACAAGAAGAAGGGGATATGTATACATATAGCTGATTCACTTTGTTATAAAGCAGAAACTAACACAACATTGTAAAGCAATTATACTCCAATAAAGATGTTAAAAAAATAAAATAAAATAAAATTCAAAAGCTTAAACTCATAGCCTAAAATTCCCTACACCTCTGCTTAAACTACTCCTTCAAAAAGGCCTTTCTTGATCAATGAATTACAAATAGCATGGCCCTACCCACCCACCCTTTCTCTATATCCTCTTATTCTGCTTTAGAGCACTTAGCAATACCTGGAATTATAATTTAAATAAATGTAATTTGATTCAACACAACACCTCTCCCATCTAAATGTTAGTTCCTTGAGGATAAATGTGATCTTTAATTAACCATTGTTTCCTCAGTGCCTAGAACAGTCTGGAGCCTAGTAGACACTCAATAAATACTTGTTGACTAAATGAATGAATCAGAACTAATTTTATCTATTTTTTAAAATTTTCCTTTTGATTTTCATGGGCTATATACATATTATTTTTAATCATTTAAACTTAACTTTAAAAAACAACCCAGGGACGTTGTTTTCCGCTCCAACATGTAAAGAGCTTGGAGGTTGCCACTCATGTTCTCACAACAAGAAAAAAGCTAACAAAACTGAAAATCAACAACTCCTCCTAGATCCATCAAAGAATTAAGATCACAGGACAAACTGACTCCCCCCAAAACTGGAGAGACAGGGGAATAACGAGAAACACAACTTACTGGAAGTGGAAATTGTGGGAGCAAAAGAAGGGTAGAAAAAATGTGATTTATACACTGCTAGAGTCTTAGTAGGGTCTAGTTTGAGAGTTTATACTCCTGGGGGCCAGTCTTAGGGAGCTCCCACACATCTGTGAGTTTTAAATCCAGGAGGCCCACCAGGTTCTCACTGTGAAGATCATAGAAAAATCCCCTTCTGCTTCTGACTTCAGATGGCCTTGGCCTGCAGAGTCTTAAAGTAGGATCTCAGTTCCCCAGCCAGAGATTGAAGTCAAGCATGTCAGTGTGAGAGCACCGAATCACAGCCACTAGACCAGAGGTGACAGTGGCCAGTGACAAGGCCCCTGGCCCATTAGTTTTGTAGAAATGAATTTCCACAAAGAGACGGAAGGTAGTGAAGCAACTAAAGTGTTTATGAGGAGGAAAAGGGCATGTGTGAATAGACACACACGGGTGAGCTCAGAGAGAGTCGTGTGCTCATAGTAGTTTAAATCACTTATAAGGGGCATTTCTTCTGGGTTTTCTTTGGCCAATCATCTTGCTTTGCCTGGTTCTGAGTCTGTATTCGGTTTATCTCAGGGTCCTCCCCTGTGCGCATGAGCATCTCTTAGCCAAAATGGATTCTGGTGAAGAGGCCTATGGGTAGGTTGACATCAGTAACTATGGGGTGGTGCCCCCTCCCTTTTTGACCTCCGAGGAGCCTTTCTGCACATGTGTAGTCAGGAAGGTCTCCTTGACCTTGAGAGTGAGAAATATGTAGTCTCTTTATCTTTTATCTGGGCAGGGCTCAGCTCCTCCTTGCTCCTGATATTGTCTTCATCTTGGAGTATCTGTCTACAGGGGACAAACTCCAGCTGCTCAGCCAGGGGCCCATTTATCTCCAGCCTCACTTCTAACAGGTGGAGTGGAAAGTAGCCATTTTGAAATATGCCCAGAGCTTTTTATTTTTCACCTTCCCTCAAGGGAAACTACATTAACAGAGCCTCAGCTACCTGGAGGAAGGAAAATACCCAACTTTTGTACTCTACCCTTCTTGTCTTGCCTAAGAGTGGAGAGCGTACTGAGAAGCACTTGTGAAGGTCACAGCCTTGGGACACAGGCCACTAAGAGACTGTGACTTAATCACAGGATTATAAGATACTTCCCCTTCCCCCCATACCTCACCACCATGATAGAGCTCCTGCATAACAACAGAGGATTATAGCAGAAAAACTGCCAGCTTCAAACCCTATTTAAGAAGAAGTTTCTAGGGAAGCACAAAGAGAACTGTGGAAACAAAAACAAGGACGCTAGAAAAATTGAAGCATTATCACCCACAACTACAGCAAATAGTAAACAGAGTAGGAGTAAAACTCCCAGCCAGATAAAATAAACCTTTAGTGACAACACTAAAGGTTTATTTACCTCAGCTCCTATTACCCACATGTAATGACCAGCTCTCAACAAAGAGTTATAAAGTATGCTAAAAAGCAAGAAAAAAAAAATCAGTCTGAAGGGATAAAGCAAGCATCAAAATTAGACTCAGATATAATAGAGATTTTTGAATCATCAGACAAGGAATTTTAAATTTTAACTAAGATTAATATGCTAAGGACATGGGGAGGGGGAAGGGTAAGCTGGGATGAAGTGAGAGTGGTATGGACATATATACACTACCAGATGTAAAATCGATAGCTAGTGGGAAGCAGTCACATAGCACAGGGAGTTCAGCTCGGTGCTTTGTGACCACCTAGAGGGGTAGGATGGGAGGGTGGGAGGGAGACGCAAGAGGGAGGAGATATGGGGATATATGTATATGTATGGCTGATTCACTTTGTTATAAAGCAGAAACTAACACACCATTGTAGATCAATTATAGTCCAATAAAGATGTTAAAATAAAAGATTAATATGTTAAAGTTTCTCATGGATATCATGCAAGAACAGATGGATAATATAAGAAGTTAAATGGAAATTCTAAGATCAAAAGGAAATACCAAAAATTAAAAACACTGTAACAGAAATAAAAAATGACTTTGATAGTCTCATTGATAGACAGGACATAGCTGAGGAAAGAATCAGTGAAATTGAAGAGAGGTCAATAGAAACTTCCAAAACTGAAATGGAAAGAAGAAAAAGAATGAAATAGACTTAACAGAATACCAAGAACTGTGGGACAATTAAAAAACGTGAAACATATAGATAGTGGGAATCTAAGAGGGAGAAGAAAAAGAGAAAGGAACAGAAGAAATGTTTGAAGTAATAACTGAGAATCTTCCAAAATTAATGACAGACAGCAAACCACAGATCCAGGAAGCTCAGGGAATGACACATAGGATAAATACCAAATGCACACACGCGCGCTCGCACACACACATGCACAGAGTCATATCATATTAGAACTGCAAAAAAAAAAAAAAGTCAGAGGCAGAGAGAAAATCTTGAAAGAAGCCAGGGGAAAAATGTAAAGTGATAGAGAAAGATATGCCATGTTAACAAAAGAAAGCTGAAGTAGCTACATTAATTTCAGGCAAGCAGATTTCAGAACAAGGAAAATTACCAGGGATAAAGAGGGGGACATTACTTAGTGATAAAGAGGTCAATCTTCAAAGAAGATACAACAATATTTAATGTGTATGGCCTAACAACAAAGTGTATACAAGGCAAAAACTGATATAAGTGTAAAAAAATAGACAAAGACAGTATTATAGTTGGAGACTTCAACACACTTCTGTCAGCAATTGACAGATCTTATAGCCAGAAAAATCAGTTAAAAATAGTTGAACTGGGCTTCCCTGGTGGTGCAATGGTTGAGAGTCCACCTGCTGATGCAGGGGATACGGGTTTGTGCCCCGGTCCAGGAAGATCCCACATGCCGTGGAGCGGCTAGGTCCGTGAGCTGTGGCAGTTGAGCCTGAGCATCTGGAGACTGTGTTCCACAACGGGAGAGGCCACAACAGTGAGAGGCCCACATACCGCAAAAAAAAAAAAAAAAAAAAATAGTTGAACTGAACAGAACCATCAACTGACTCTAATTGATATTTATAAAATATTTCATCAAACAACAGCAGAACACATATTCTTCTCAAACTCATCCGGAACACTCATCAAGATAGACAACATTCTGGGCCATACCTCAACAAATTTAAAATAATATAAACCATACATAGTATGCTCCAAAATCACAATGGAATTAAACTAGAAATCAATGCCAGAAAAAGAGCTAGAAAATCTCAAAATATCTGGATAATAAGCAGCACACATTTAAGTAACATATGAATCAAAACAGAAAACTCAAGAGAAAAATTTTACTCTCCACGCAAATGCCTGTTAATCATGAAATATCTAGTTTATGTTATATTTGTCCAACATTCATGAATTATTGCTTTTATGACCTGCTCAGGGATTTTAAGAATAGTTTTCATTATATTTAATGGTGTTCAGAAATTGATTTGAAGATGGGAGTAATTCCCCAGTGAGCATATTGAGTTGATTTTGTTTAGATAATACATTTTATTTCTTCCTACTTAATTGGAGAGGAACATTAAGACAACTTTTCTTTATTTATTGTTCCTTTCACTTCTTGTAAATGACATCATCACAGTTATTCACTTAACTGTGACAGATCAGGTGAAAACCTGGAGAATTCATAAGTCATGGGGTTGTTTATAAAAAAAGAGACAATTTAAAAATATAAACTAATTAAACTGAAAATATAACATCAAAAATTGTAGAATGCAGCAAAATCCATGCTTAGAGGGAAATTTACAGCATTGTATGCATATTACATAAGGATAAATATCTAAGTTTCATCTAAGCTTCCACTCCAGGAAACTAGAGGAAGAAGAGTAATATAAACCTTAAGCAAGCAGGAAAAAATAATAATAAAAATTAGAGCAGAAATCAATAAAAGTGAAAACAAGAAAGCAATGGGTGAAAAAAAGCTGATTCTTTCACAAGATTAATAACATTGATAAACCTCTAACCAGGCTAACCATGAAAAAAAGAGAGAAGATACAAATTACTCATATCAGAAATGAAAGAGGGGCCATCAGTACTGATCTCTTGAACATTAAAAGAATAATAAATGAGTATTATGAAAACTCTATGTCCACAAATTTGATAACTCAGATGAAATGGACCAATTCTTTGAAAGACATTAACTACCAAAATTCACACAAGAAGAAATAGAAGCTCTTAATACACCCACATCTATTAAGGAAATTAAATGATTAATTAATACCTTCAAAATAGAAAGCATCAGGCCCAGATAGTTTTGTTGGTAAATTCTACAAAACATTTAAAGAAGAAATGATATCATTCCTCTATAAACTCCTCCAGAAAACACAAGCAGAGAATACACTTCCCAACTCATTCTATGAAGCCAGCATTACCCTAAAACTAAAACCAGATAAAGAAAACTACAAACCAGATAAAGAACCAAAGACATTTATCTCTTGAACATAGAGGCAAAATCCCCAACACAACAACAGGAAATCAAATTCAAAAATATGAAAAGAATTACACAACACAACCAACTGAGTCTTATTTCATGGATGCAAGGCTGGTTCTGCATATGAAAATCAATTAAAGTAATCTGACAGGCTTAGAGAAAAATTGTTTGATCATAGAGATAGATGCAGAAAAGGCATTTAACAAAATTCAATGATAATTCATGATTAAAACCCTCAAAAAGCTAGATATAAAGTGGAATTTCCTCAACTTGATAAAGAACATCTATAAAAAATTTTACAGCTAATATCATATTTAATGGTAATAAAATAAATTATCTCCCTAAGGTCAGAAAGAAGGCAAAAATTTCCCTCTCTTTCACCACTCCTATCCCACATTATACTGGAAGTCCTAGCTGATGAAATAAAGCAATAAAAGGAAGTAAAGTGTATACAGATTGGGAAAGAAGAAATAAAACTTTCATTGTTCATAGAAAAAATCCCAAAGATTTACGTAGAAAATCCCAAAGACTCAACAAAAACTGGAACTAACAAGTAATAATAGAAAGGTTGCAAGAATACAAGGCTAACATACCTAAGTCAATTGCTTTCATAAATGTAAGCAACGCACAACTGGAATTTGAAATTTAAAATATAATACCACTAACATTAGCACCTTTCCAAAATGAAATGCTTGGAAATAAATCAACAAAACATGTATAAGAACTATATTAGGAAAACTACAAAACTCTGCTAAAAGAAATCAATGAAGAGTTAAATAAATGGAGAGATGCTCCATGTTCATGGATAGGAAGATGTCAGTTCTTCCCAACTTGACCTAGAGATTCATTGCCAAGCCATTCAAAATCCCATCATATTATCTTTTGAATATCAACAAATTAATTCTACAGTTTATATGAAAAAGCAAAAGACTCAGAGTAATCAACACAGTACTGAAGAACAAAGTTAGAGGACTTAAACTACCCAAATTCAAAACTTACTATAAAAGTACAGTAACAATTAGAAATATTTATGCACCCAACATAGGAGCACCTCAATACACAAGGCAATGGCTAACAGCCATAAAAGGGGAAATTGACAGTAACACAATAACAGTAGGGGACTTTAAAACCCCACGTACACCAATAGATCATTCAGACAGAAAATAAATAAGGAAACACAAGCTTTAAATGACACAATAGACAATAGACTTAATTGATATTTCTAGGACATTCCATCCACAAGAAGAAGAATACACCTTCTTCTCAAGTGCACATGGAACGTTCTCCAGAATAGATCACATCTTGGGTCCCAAATCAAGCATTGGAAAATTTAAGAAAATTGAAATTGTATCAAACATCTTTTCCAACCACAACACTATGAGACTAGAAATCAATTACGGGAAAAAACCTGTAAAAAACACAAACACATGGAGGCTAAACAGTGCATTGCTAAATAACCAAGAGATCACTGAAGAAATCAAAGAAGAAATTTTAGAATTCTATCCTATTTATGTTGTTTTCAAGTGTATCTCTTTGAAAAGACTTTTTAGTTGTTGCTATAGGTGTTATATTTATATAATACATTCTACTGGTGTCATTTTGCCAGTTCAAACGAAGTATAGAAGTCTTACCTCCCTTTATATCCCTTTACCTTCTCTAATGTATAATACAAAGTATCTTAAATTTTCCTCTATATAAATTTTAAATTTCCTCTATATAATATTTCCTCTAATAAATCAGACAGTGTTATAATTTTTTCCTTCAACTGTCAAACATTATTTTGGAAATTCAAGAGGAGAAGGTAAGTCTATTGTATTTACCCATATTTTTGCCCATGATATTTTTTCTTGCTTCTAGATGTTTCCAAGTTCCTTCTTTTGTTATTTTTTTCTATTTACAAAACCTCCTTTAGACATTTTTTAAGGTATGTCTACTCGTGACAAATTCTCATAGTTTTCCTTCATTTGAATATGTCTTAATTTCTCATTCATTCTTGCAGAGTAGTTTCACTGGATACTCTGGGTTGATGGTTGTTTTCTTCAGCACCTGAAAAAAACGCTATGCCACTTCTTTCTGGCCTCCCTGTTTTCTGCTGAGAAATCCAGTGTAATTTGATATTATTTTTCCTTATAAATAAGACATTATTTCTTTCTCAATGCTCTCAATTTTTTTCTTAGTTTCTAGAACTTTAACTATGATGTTTTGGATTTATCTTGTTTGGGATTTGTTCAAGTTCTTATGTTTATGTCTTTTGTCAAATCTGGGAAGATTTCAGCCATTGTTTCTTTGAGTACCTTTCCAGTCCTGCCCTCTTTCTCTACTCCTTCCAGGATTTTGATGACATGAATACTATAATCCCACAGGTCCTTGAGGCTCTGCTCATTTAGTTTTCATCTATTTTCTCTCTGTTGCTCAGATTGGGTAATTTCTATTGTTCTATCTTTCATTTCACTGGTTCTTCCCTTGGTCCCCTCCATTCTTCTCTTGAGCCCATCATGAATTTTTAATTTGGGTTACTGTATTTTACGGTTCTAAAATTTCCACTTGGTCTTACTTTATATCTCCTATTTCTTTGCTGAAACTTTGTTTTTCACTTGTTTGAAGTGTGTTCATAATCACACATTGAAGCGTTTTTTATGATAGTGGCTTTGAAATTTTTGTCAGATGATTCTAACCTCTGTCAGTGTGAGCATCTATTGATTGTTTTTTTTTTTCATTTAGTTTGAGCTTTTCTCGGTTCTTGGTATGACACGTAATTTGCTATTGAAACCTGTACATTTGGGGTTTTACGTTATGGATCTTATTTAAATCTTTTCTTTTAGCTGGCTTCTTCTGACACTGCTTTTCCAGGGGAAGGGGAATGGGGCCAACTCATTACTGTCAGGTAAGGATAAAAGTCCAGGTTCCCAGCTTGACCTCTATTAACACCAGAGGGGTGTGTCCCTCATTATTGCCAGGAGGGGTTGGGAGTTCTGGCTCCCCACGTGGCCTTCAATAATAGCTTCCTGACCAGAAGGGTAGGTGTGCCTGTTACAGCCAGGAAAAGGTGGAAGTCTAAGTTCTTCACTTGGTCTTTGCTGGTGTGTGTTGGTTGGGGCCACCCTTTTTCTGCGGTGTTTGGCTAGAATAGAGAGGTTATTGTCTAAAAGTCTTCTGCCTTGTTAGCATGACCCTTTCCTGATCTTCGTCAGACCCATTTATGAGTTGCTTGGCTTCTTCAGCTTCAAATCAGGGATATATGAGTCAAAATTTTAAAAAATTAAAACAAGGAACTCACCATTGTCATTTCTCAGGTCCTGAGCCCCACCAGCCAGCCTCATTTCTCTCCACCTTTTAGATTTTTCTTAGATTTGTTTTATATGTAATGTCCAGAGTTTTTAGTTGTACTTGGTGGAAGGAATAGGAAAAGTGCATGTATTCCACCTGCCCATAGTAGAAGTCCTGGAGCTGTCTTTAACACATAAAACAAATCATGTCACTTCCCTGCTTAAAATGCTCTAGTGATTTCATAACCAACCTAAACCAAAATCCACACTCCTTCCACTGGTCTGCACCTTCATGAACTGTCTTATGCCCACCTCTCTGGACTCATCTTTTACCACACTTCTTACCCAAGTGAAATAGGCAAGAAGCCAAACTGACCTTTGTCTTTCTCAAATATCTGAGCTCATTCTGCACTAGAACATTCACACCTGTGCTCCTGCTGCCTGGAGTGATTTCCCCATATTTTCAGATCTCTTTGTAAATATGGCCACTGAAAAGATACTTCCTAAAAACCCAGTCTCTATCATATCCCAGTTAAGCAAGTTTTTTCTGGGTAGCTCTTATTTCTATATGTTATACTCTGATTTATGTTCTTGTCTCCCCTATTAGAATAAGCTCCATGAAAATGGGTTTTATGTGTTTTACTCATTTTTGAATCCTCAGACCCTAGAACAGTGCCAGGCACTCTGTAAACCCCACATAAATAACTGTTGAAAACAATGAATGAACGAATGTACCCACATCAACCACTTACATTCTACCAGTACCTGGGAAAGACAAGTCAGAACCAGTCAAGAGAGCCGATGCAGAGTTGATGGTAAAAAGCGTTGTGACCCTATTACCTCCAAAGCTTGTGGTCGGGTAAATGATGCTCTATTAGCAATATAAGTTAAAACACTCAAAACATTTTTAAAGCTTGTAAGTGAAAATATCCTTTGCAAAATTGCATTTAGGTCAACTAATAACAAATATGAAAATCAATAAAAATAAAAACACTATATAAAAACCTCTGTAGTACCACAAAGTCAGACTCAGAAAATCAATTGTTCATTTTGTGGTATCATATAATTGCATTTATCTTATTATAAAATAATGCACTGTCATTGTTTGAAGAAAATAGGAAGGAACAAACAAGAAAAAGAAAACTGCGGATAACCACTGATAACAATTTTTCCCCCTTGTAGGTAAGAGATATATTCACAGAGACATGGATTTTATTTTTGACTAATTTGGAATTTTAATTCGGGTGGGGTGTTGCAGGGGGAGAGTGAAATGAGAATCTGGTACTTTGTCTACTTGGGAGAAACTTAAGGCAACTGTTATGAGAATAAACTGTAGGACACAGGATGGTATTGGCTGCTAGGCATATGGGAAAATGGGCAAAGCAAAGATTATCAAAGAATCAGGTGGCCTAAATATTTCACAATAATTAGTGAGAGAAATAATGAATTTGCATCACTTTAGCCTCTAAATTATTTTAACTTCTTCTATTATTTACAAAAGTCAAATAAGCATTAAGCTTAAAAAGAAAAGGAAATATCTTAAGATTGGTTGCATGAAACAAAAACTTTAGCTTAAGGATAAAATGGACTTATATGAAAATAGAGGAGGATCCTCATGGAAATTCATGGTGAGGAAATATAGTCAGACCTCATGGGAACTAGAAGGACAAAAGGCAGCTAGATTCTCCATCTTCCTCTCCCTGGGGTTACATGGTTCCTGGACTCTGCTTCTCTCTGCATATTTATCTCTTTTCCCTACCAGCTTCCATAGCTCAGGCTGGTATCCTTCTTTCCCTTAATTTCAGTTTGCATGTGGCTTTGCTGGTGACAGTATTGGTTCATACATACTCTGATGTTGCAGCTTCACTCCCTACAGTTACCAATCACAGTTTTTTGGTCTCTTAATTACATTTTTAGTGAGTAAGAATCTAACGGTTAACCCTACCTTTTGGAAGACCGATGCTTGTATCAACCAAATATCTATGACTAAGGAAAGGAGGTGGGGTCATACAGGCAAGCCAGACTGTCACCAAGGGTAATAGCAACAGAAATCCAAAGGAAGTAAGAAAGGAGAAAACAAGCAAATGACAAAATAAAGAAACCTAAACTAGTAAAGCTAATCAAAACAACTTCAAAGTAACAATGTTAAAATCAGGAATCTGACGTAACAACCAATAGAAAATAATTTCTTAAATTACGAAGGTACATTATGCCAAACTATCAGATAATTTGAAAGCTCAATAAAATAGGGGGAAATGTCTTTAAAAACATGGCATTCCAAACTTCATGCAAGGAAAAGTGGAAAACAGTATTAGGCTTACCTAAGTGATTAGTTACAAGGACCTTAAAGATGTGCTGCTAATTATTCCTAATACAAATGATTTCTGTGTGCTATAAATTGTTCTAAAACAAAAAAAAGAATTTCAGGGCGCCCATATAGGTCTATGAGGTCAGTATGATACAAAGCCCGAAGTCTGATAAAGATGGGGCAACAAAGCAAGATCTATGCCAACATCATATTTGAACACAGATATGAAGTATTGAAATAAAATATCAGTGAGTAAAATCAGTCCTACACTAAAAGAATAATATAGCAGAAGCATATATGATTTATTCCAGCAAAATGAGGAAATGTATTCATATCAACCATACTTGGCATAATGTATGCTGGTCTAGAAGATCTTAATAGTTATTAATATTGCCTATTTTATTATTTATGCACATATTATATTGTAAACACAATTAACAATCATTCCTAGTAGATATAACACTTCATGAATCCTGGAAAAAATTCTTAAGAGAGTCATGCAGTGTTGCCTGTGACTAAACACAGATTACCAAGACTATAAAGTGATTCTGTCAAACGTCTGCCCTTGTAACAAACACAGAACCACACACGAGAAATCCTTTTAAGTTTAAAATAAGTGAAATAGTTAACATTACACATTACTGAAGTGTTAAGATTAATTTTCAAATGTTGAGTAAATAAGCACTCGAAATGCATTAAATTCTTTTAAATATTCACCTGTTGCTAGTCTATCAATGTCAATGTTTAAAAATTAATGAGTGTTTTTCAATCATCACTTGGCCCTTCTTCATTCACTGGCTGGAGTGCTCAGAGGAACTTCATCTAAACTTTTCTACCCAGGAATTCCTTAGCAGTCTAGTGGTTAGGACTCTGTGCTTTCACTGCAGGGGGTACAGGTTTGATCCCTGGTTAGGGAACTAAGATCCCACAAGCCTCACAGCGCAACCATAAAATAATAATTAAAAAAATAAAAAACTTTCCTACTCTTTAATGTGTGTATGGAGGCTACGAGCAGAGGTAGGAAATGACAACAAGAACAAAAACCCAAAGGACATCAAAAAGAAGAGGATAATAATTAAACAGTAAGATAAAGAAACCTAACCTAGAAGATCTTAGTAAGAACAAATGCTCAACATTTCAGTAGTTAAGCAAGAAACAACACAATCATTTCAATGGGTGAAACAAAGCATTTGATACAATCTAACAGCTATACCTTATGTTAAGAATTTTGAAGAAAGGGACAGAAACATCCACTTTTATATAAAAATTAATATTCATTGTATACAAAAACCCAGCTGAATACTTAATGATAATTCTAAAAACACAACTTTAAAATAAGCAACAGAAAAATTATGTCAGATAACCTTATAATCATTTATCATTATGGTGGGAGTTTTAGATAGAGCAATAAGACATGAAATTGAATTACATGAAAACATTGGTTCTCAGACTTTGGCCAAGATCAAGTGTACTGGAGAGGAATTAAAACAGTAATAATAACAATGACAACAACAATTGACACATGTAGTACTTACTTATTTAATTCTCATGACAAACCTATGAGCTAAGATTACTATCATTTCCTTTTCATAGCTGAGGAAACTGGCACAGAGAGGGTAAGTAACTTCTCAAGGGTTAAACAGCTAGGTAGAGGTGAAGGTGGGATTCCAAGGCAAGAAGTTTGAGTCCAAAAATAATGCTCTCCACCAATCCTGTGATATGCCAGACATTGGGCTAAGCACCACATGTCCATGTAATTTTCTCAACAACTCTGAGAAGTGGATAGTATCTCCATTATAGGTTGTGGCCGCTGTGAAGTAAAATATAGTTTATAAATTCAATAGGATTTTGTGAAATTCTTAAAATTATAATTACAAAGATGTAACTATATAGAAAGATTCTGATAATAAATTTTAAATGAAAAAACCAGATATCAAATAGTATTCTTGACATAATTAAAAATAAGGAAAAATGTATCCATTTGGACAAAGAGTAAGAGGGACTACACTAAAACGAAGACAGTTGTTATGGCAAGGTGATGGGAATATGGGTAATATTTTTTCTTTACCAAATGTTCACAATGAACATTTAATAAATAATCTGAGGTTGTAAAAATGATCTGCAAATGATGAAAGTGAAAAATACTTTGAGGATTTGTGTTGAAGCATCTATTAAAGCAGTAAGTCAGAAAAAGGAGATTTTTCATTGTGGAATTTTAAGTGTAGGTTAGTATATACTTAGAATAGATGTTGGAGAGGATGAGAAAAGAGACAGAAAAAATCACCTGTGCAAGCAATTGCTTCCTCTGTCACTCTGGGGGTTGCCTGTCTTTGCTCAAAGCAATCTCATTAAATCACTGCTCTGTAACCCAAGGCAAGACTGCACCTGAAGCAGACCAGATGGATTGGGAGCTCACTGGGCACCAACGTTCAGAATCCACTTCTTTCCTGGCAGCCAAGCTACTGCCCACCAGGGTTTATACTAAATGGCTTCATATACACGTTAAACTTGGGTAAATTCAATTCTATCTACTGGCCACCTGAAAGAAAAAGATGGGGTGGGAGAGGAAAAATTAAGCATATATCAAAACATGTTTTTCAAAATAAGGTCCTTAAACGTCAGTCCTCATCAAGAGCTCAGTCAAAGACACAGCCATAGTTCAATACTGGAAGAAAACACTACTGCATTGGACTTATTGAGAGTATTAAAGCATATTTTGAATATTAATCATTTTTTACCTTATACTCTAACTTCAGGAATTAACCCCAATTTAAGATGCAATTTCACTCTGTAGTCAAGAGAGCAGTAGAGATGGGAGAATGATCCGGTTTGTAATCCACGCAATCAAAAACCAAGGCTTATTCTCCTGAATAACGTTAATCTTTCTACAAGTGTAAAGACTGAGTAATCACTCTCTTGGTGCTGTGTACAGTGTAGTTATATTAATTAAGGTGAAACTACTCAGCTTCTTTAACAAAAACACCCCAAGACAGAGTGGCTGAAATAAAGTAGACATTTATTTCCCACTCGTATAACAGTCCAGACAGTCTAGCCTGGTGGGCAGCTCTGCTCCATGAAGTCAGTCAGGAGCCCAGACCCCTTCCACCTAGCTGTTCTTCTGTTCCCTGGGATTTTCCCCTGGTTTGTATTGCTGAAGCCAGATTCCCTGGCACATCGGCATTCTAGATTTCAGGAAGGGAAACACAGAGCCACAGCCAGGAAAGGTAACTTGCCTTCTGCTGGAGGTGACCCAGAACCTACACATATCACTTCTGCTCACATGCCATTGCCCTGTACTTAGTCATGTGATCACACTTACCTGCAGGCGAGGTTGGGTAGATAGTCTCTGAGCGCGTATGTGCTCAGGAAGAAGAAGAGAATGAATTTGTGGGAGGGGGCAATGAAGTTTGCAGGGAGAGGACAATGGATTTGGGGGATACAACTGATATCTTTGGGGGAAACTAAGTTGCCATTTAAGACCACTTACTTCCTGATCAGAGATGGGATATTTTCCTGGCCCTCATAACTGCCACTGCCAGGAAAATTTAATGGCCACTGAAGCTTCTTCATTCATGCACAGCCCTATTCCTATCCCCAAGCTTCATCAATAGGCCAAAGACTACAGTGATCTCCATGCTTGACACTTTTGGTCAAACCCAGAGACTGGATGTGGGCTCACATAGGAATCCAGCAGTTATATGTGTGCGTGCACAAGCACACTCACACCATACACACGCCACACACATGTTTTTAGGAACATGTTGATTGCAACCCATCAGAGTTTGCTTATAGGTACCCTCTGATAGTGGCCCCTGATAGGAGAGGAGGCAAACCAGAAAATCAGCAGCAGCAGATGGAAGAGGAAAGGTTTGCAGGGGAATGGAAGTGCGGAAGAGGTCTTCGATCTTCTACAGTCACTCCTGTGTTTGTCTGGGGATATCCTATTGACATACTCTAGTAATAGCAGGCGCATGTTCCTCTTTCAGCAAATATAATAGCTAAACAGAACATGCGTATCTCTGGAATTTGAGGGGACGGGATTCATGAGGAGCCATGTCACATTGACTGGAGTGGGGAGAAGGATTAGAGCTTAGTGTTTTGAAGGGAAACTCTTACAGCAATGTTCTCAGGAATTCATCATAAAAGAATCAGAGACTTTGAGGTCACATGGCTCTGGGTTACAAACCTCTGCTCCATGACAAGTCACTTAGCCTTCCTCAGTTTCCTCCTCAGCAAAAAAGGAGACAACCATGCCTAGGTGTATGGTTAAACTGATTCTTTGAATGCAGCCTAGAACCAACAGTAAGGTCTCAATAATGATAAGTCGTTGTTTATTATTATTATCATTACTTCCCTGCGTTGTTGGGAGGCTTAAATGAGTTACCATGTAAAAGTACGGTGGCAGTTCCTGACATGTCATAAATGCGATTTTCTGTGGTTAGAACACCTAAGGGATCTCTTAGACTTTCTCACATTAGAATCTGTATTAGGAGGTTTCCCTTTTGATAGAACCTAATGTTAAGACTGAGCAAGGGATAGACTAAAAGCGGGGAGAGGGGAAAAGTGAGGGAAAGACATTTGTTAAATGTCTATTATAAGTCAGACACTGTTGTGGGTATGTGGGGTCGCTGGAGACCAGCTTTGCCGTCTCAGTTTTGTTCTGACTTGGTATTGTGTATTAGTCTCCTATTTGCTGCTGTAACAAATTACCACAAACTTGATGACTTAAAACAACATAAATTATTATCTTATAGTTCTGGAGATCAGAAGTCTAAAAACAGCAGGGCTGTGTTCCTTCTGAAAGCTCTATGGGGGAATGTTTCTTTGCCCTCTTCAGCTTCTACAGGCCTCCTGCGTTCCTTGGCTAACGGCCCCTCCCTCGCATCACTCTAACCCCTTTCTCTGACTCTGACCCTCCTGCCTCTCTCTTATAAGGACCCTTGTGATTATATTAGACCCATCCAGATAATCCAGGATAATGTAATCATCTCAAAATCATTAATCACATCTGCAAAGTCCCTTTTGTCACATAAGGTAACATATTCACAGGTTGCAGAGATTAGAATGTGGATGTCTTTGGGGAGCCATTAATCTTTCTGCCACAGTTATTCATATAGACTTTGTACACAAAAACTCTGTGAATCTCGGGAGTAATCGAGAGAGATGGAGGCCAAGAAAAATATTTGTGTCCTCCAACACATTTATACAATGTATTCTGCATAAGTAAAATCCGAATGACCTTTGACACCAACAGCTAGTAGAGTTGAGAGTGCACATACCCTACAACTCAGCAATTCCACTCCCAGGGGAATGAGGCTCTGTGCTCTGGGACACAGGCTCATGAATCTTCAGAGCAGCAGCCATTCTACTTGTGAAAAATTAGTGTTTCTCCATGAAAATGGATTTAGAAATTCCCACAATGGAACATCACACAGAACTGGAAGACCCAAAGCTACCTAAAACAACCTAGAGGATTCTGAGACACGTAACAAAGAAAACAAGTCACAAGAGAATACATACAAGATCATTTATATAAGTGCATATAAAAAACTAAAAAAAATAAAAACATATTGTTTAGGAATATATAGTTTGGGGGACACAATACAAAAACACTGCGCGAGAAGGTAAACACCAAATTGAGGATAGTAGTTTCTCTTGGGGAAGAGAGGAAGCTTCTGGGGAAGGTGACCTATTTATTAAGTGGAAGTTGAGTACAAGAGGGCACTCATCATTTCGCTCATTTTGTAGGTCTGAAATATTTCATAATAAAAATTTTAAATAGTGACCTTGAAATTTTTAAGCAAAATCGTAAATGCTTTCACCTAAGTATCTTTAAGACTGAAGGACTTGACAGGGACACAGGAATGGGCAGGACGCTATTTCTAAAAAGTGCTAACAAGGAGACAGAGGAGTAGGTCTGTCAATATACCTAAGAGGAAATATGCAAGGCTGAGGACAGGCATGGAAGAGGGCACTCGGGGGAGGAAAGAAGAGGTGGCATTGTTTTGAAAACTATCAGTTAAGAGTCTTTCCATTTCAAATCACAAGAAAACCAACTCAAACTGATTCAAAAACTAAAGGAAACGCGTTGGCTCATATAATTGTAAAGTCCAGATATAGTTTTGGCGTCAGACTTTGGCTTTGGTTTCTCAGCTGATTACCCACAAGCACTACTGACATTTTGGGCCAAATAATTCTTTGTTGTGGGGCACTGCCCTGTGCATGGCAGGATGTTTAGCAGCATCCCTGGCATCTACCCCTAGATGCCAGTAGTCAACTCCAAGTCGTGAGAACCAGAAATGCCCCCAGACATCGCCAAATGTCCCCGGGAGGGCGGGGAGGGGATGGCCACACTCACCCCCTCATTGAGAACTACTGCTTTAGGGAAAGCTGACCTCATCACCAGCACCTTGTTTCTCACGATCAAGGCACATGCCTTCTCTAGTCTCGGCTTCATCCTCAGGGCCCATGGCAGGGTCCCCGGCAGCACCCCATTCTCACCTTATGGTAGCAAAATGGTTATCACAGTTCCAGCCCTTTCAGCCTCATACCGTACTGTCCAGGAGGAGAGAGGTGGTCTCTTGGACCATTCCCACAGAACCAAGACCATGTCTTCCAGAACAGAATCCCCAGCCTGTGTCTCCTCTCCCCTCCCTGCTCGGATCGGCTATGTGCCCATAGCCAGTCCCTGTGGCAAGAAGGACAGAACACACTGATTGACCTAAGCCCAGAGGACCCACTGTGGAGCTGGGATGAAGTCCAGCCACCAAGACTCATGTCTAAAGAGAGAGGTAGGGTGGCTTCCCCAAAATGTCTGTGCCCCAGCCCTTAAGCAGAGCATGCTGGCCTGGAGCTGTCCACATTTTGCCAAGGGACCATGTAAACCCAGGCAAAGGGGCCCCAGTGAGTTGATGCTGTGTGGCAGAGACTACTGGGGGGGGGGGTCTACATGAGGCTGGACTACTCCCCCCACCCCCCAAAACCATTCCCTTCCCCTAATCCCACCTCCCCCTGGAGCCAAACTCTCAAGGGATTAGAAACCTCAGAAATTCCCAGTTCAGCTGGAAGAGGAGGAGAAATTCTGGGTCAGAAGCTCGACAAAGACCCTGCCCTTCTCCAGAGGCAGAAAACCTCTTCCATGGGCCAGGCTGGGACAGGGAGGGGAAGCTGGCATTGAAACCAGTTCCGAATTTTTATTATCTAGGACTAGACCATTTTAATTACTGAACTGCGACTGTATTTGTGGTATAAAGTGACCAGAGATCTTTTTTGTGTGTGTGTGTGGTACGCGGGCCTCTCACTGTTGTGGCCTCTCCTGTTGCGGAGCACAGGCTCCGGACGCGCAGGCTCAGCGGCCATGGCTCACGGGCCCAGCCGCTCCGCGGCATGTGTGATCTTCCCGGACCGGGGCACGAACCCGTGTCCCCTGCATCGGCAGGTGGACTGTCAACCACTGTGCCACCAGGGAAGCCCCCAGAGATCATTTTATTACCAAAAAGCCAGGGGAAAGTTATGAGGCTTGCCTGAGACAGAGAGTTCATCCTCAGGCAAGGGAGAAATTGACCTCACTGAATAAATTTTAAAGGGCGAATGGGAGCAAAAATAAAATTATACTTCAGTCGTATCCACGGGTCGTGCTTGCTCCATGCACAGATTCCATGTCTTTTAATGGAGCCTAGGGAAGAGATCCAGCAGGACTGTGGACACAAACGAGGGCCCGAAAGGCAGGCAATCCCTGCCCCCACCCCCTGCCAGAGAATCTGGCCTGACCCGAGGATATGCAGAGCCCCTGGGAAGAGGTTGTAGCAGTAACCAGAGAAGCAGTGGGTTTGGGGGCAGCCCCAAGTTGCAACCCCAAGGCCGGGCAGGGGTCACATCACAGAGAACAGTGGTCCCAGCAGAAACACTTTACAGGCCATCCTGGAACCTGCCAAGGAACTGTAACCTCCCTTTGCCCCCCAGGGCCTCGTCTAGATGACCAAGCTAACACTGTCATTATTCACCACCTGCCTTGATTTTCTTGCTGTCTGTCAGGAAGCACTGTGACCCAGGAAAACAAAGATTACATCAAGGGCTGCTAGACCAGGGGACTGAGAGACCCTGGGCTGGGACCCTCAGTTCCCTTGTTCTGGACAAAAAGGCACAGCAGGCATTCACTTCCTCTCTCCTCCCTGGAGACAGATGCTCAAGGGCCAGGCCATGATGCTCACAAATGCTCTTCACTGACTTCCCGTTTATGGTACTGGCTTGACTCTCAATGAGGCAAAAAGCCAACGGAATCGCAGGAATCAGTCCAGTCTTAAAACTGAAGCAACACGGAGCTCACAGAACCTTCTCCCATTCTGACGAGTGTATGCTCATTGCATTCTGTCTCCTTGCAAATTACAGCTACTCCTCAGGTTTAAAAAAAACAAAACAAAACTGGATATTTCATTTTGGCTGCAGCAGCCTCCTATTTCCTCAAGCACTGGGAAAGAGAAGCGGGTAGAAGATTGAGGGCAGACACTGACCTCACAGCAGGGGGCACAGGTGCTGCCTTAGGATTCAAGGTCTTCAAGCCAAGTTACATTTTTGACCTCACGACAAGCTTGAACCCAGATGATACATGGGGCATTTCTGCTTCTGGCAGATTTGCGCAAATTGGATCCAAACCTTCAAATGTCATAGCTCATGTGGACTCAGGGCCCTCCCTGTGATTTCTACAATTTCTCGATGATGCTTCTTCCTGGCTTCCTCTGATTTTGCTCCTCTGGCCGGGTGAACCATTCTGACTTGTCTGCACATTAACTGGTAGATGTATCTCAAGAAATCCAACCACAGTTGTGATTCCATCATTCAGCGTCTTATCTGAGGGCTTGAGGAGTTACTGCAGGAATTCCATCATGTACGACATACCGTGCCCCCGTTCGAAGGTTCTCCAAGTGTGGTCCAGGGACCGATGGGGGTTCTGAGACCTTTTCAGGGTATCTGGGAGATCAAAACTCTTTTCCTAACCACACTAAGATGTCATTTGCCTTCCCACTGGCACTCCCTCTGAAGTGTACAGTGGAGTTCTCCAGTGTCCACATAATGTCTGATGATGTCACCCTTCTGAGGACTCATGGAATGTGTACTTGTGTGTTCTCACGTCTTAAAATAGTCTCAGTTTGAATTTCTAACATGGTAAATATCAATACACCCGACACACGTAAACAAAATTTCTTTGGGCTCCTCAATAATTTTTGAGACCAAAATGCTCTGTTGCATTCCCTCAAGCCCTGCTTTCTTTCAAAGCCGCTGCTCCCACCAAGAGACCTTCACCCTTTCATGCAGACCCCTGGGAAGTGAGGTCCAAAGAGCTGTGCTCCAATTACTTCTCAAACCAAGAGAGCATGAAGCTGATCTGCCTTCCACAGCCCCCTGGAAGTCTGGTGGGGATGTTCTCCATCTCAGTTCAAAGCTCTTGAACCTGGCAACTTGACGAGATCCGTGACATTCTTAGGAAGGGAGGGAGGACTCAGGGAATCATCACATTCTTGATATCATACCTAAGTCCTTCTTCATGGCAGAGTATAGAGTGGGGGTAGAGGAGGAGTTTCTTACTGCCCATTTTACAGGAGGCAAAACGGAGACTCTGGAGCAGATGGTGGAGATGTGATTAGAACCCACTAACCTGTGATTGTTGGTTTGAACAGCCACACCATGGAGGTTCAGTCCGTACTGAAATATTCTCTCCCCACTGGGTTTGCTGCTTCCCCATCTTCTCTCTCCCCTCTTTCCTTTCCTCTTTCCCCCCTCCCTCCTCCTTTTGGTTCTCCTTCCCTTGTTTTCTTCCTCCAACCTATTTAAGGTGGTGCTGTTTGTATTTTTGTCATTCTTTCCTTGGAGAGAACAGTGAATTTCAATAAACACAAATGGCAGAGAAATCTGGACAGTGATACTTGGACAGAAGCAGGGGGTGGGCCCTGGCAGAAACATTTCATCGTTCCCCTGGCTCTGGGCAGAGCCAGAGTCCTAATGTGACTCTTCAGCCCCTTAAGCCCCTCCGGCTCTCAGTGGAAACGCAACTGCTGCTCTCCACTCAGCCAGAAGTAGCGGAGGTTCATCCAGCCCCCTCTAATCCTATTTCCACCCTGCTCCAAAGATGGGGTTTTCCAATGAAGGCTACAAATCGACTCACTTTTCCATTACTTCCTTTGAGGCAGGATCTGAAGAGAAGAAGATGCAATCTCTGCCCTAGAGGAGTTCGCAGACAAGGGCAGAGACAGAGACAGATAAAAACAGAGCAGTGGTATAAAGGAGGCAGAGAAGCCTGGATTGGCCGTCACAGGGCATGTGGACTTGACTGTAGGAGTTACTGAGATTCTGTGGCTCCTGAAGGGCTGATGGAGTGGAGAGTGGGGCTAAGATGGTAACAGGAGATAAGGAGGCTCAGGAGCGCAGACTGCAAAGTCTAAGTTACCCTGAAGTCCAAACTAACAATAATATCTATATCTTAGGGGCCTGAGTGTTTGTCTGGAGGGGTGTGTGTGTGTGTGTGTGTGTGTGTGTGTGTGTGTGCGCACGTGTGCACACGCATGTGTTTGGGGAGCTGGAGATGGCAAAAATAGAAAGAGGAAACAGAAATAGAAACGGGAACTTCTAGGCTGTTTTCATGGAATTAATACAGAGTAGTGGTTCAGAACACCAGCTGTGACGTCAGATGAACTTGACTGTGACTTACCAATTTGTATGACTTTGAGCAAGTCCTTTAAACTCAGTTTTACCATCTGTACAATGGAGATGATACTAGTACCTATTCGTAGAGTTATCATGAGGATTACATAAATTAATATATGCCAAATTTTTAGAAAAGTGCCTGAAACATAGAAGGCCGTAGATAAATAGCACATCAGTTGCTATCAGTATTGCATTAAAGAATAACTGAAGTAATGTATGTTAACCATTCAGCACTGTACGTAAAACACGAAAGACCACGCATAGGAGGGAAGGAGACACAGTTCAATGTCACCCTGGGTACCAGGGGCTCAGCTCCTCAGGGACAACAGACATGAGGCATGATGGGAACAGGTTCCCAGACGTCCTTCACCAAAGGGTGTGGGGCTCCAAACAGGCAGGAATACGGATGTCGGATGAGTGTGAAGCCTGGAGGTGAAGGGTAGGTGGTGGGTGGCAGAGGCGGGCAGCAAGCGACCACATCCATGTTTGGACACCCATCACCAGGGGTCATGCTCAGATGAAGCACCTAAGCAGGCCTTGGACACCAGGGTAGCCCTCACCCAGGAAGTGACATTTCATTTAGATGTAAGAAGATACGTAAGCGTTTCCCAAAATTATGTACAAAACAAGTCCCGCAAATGTCATTTCTCCCACATTTCTTAAAGTAGTTTCACCTAACTGTCTAGAATACCACATTGTGCCTTTCAGAGTTGAACTTTGCTGTTATGTTGTTGGGATCTGGCATCTTAACACAACTGCAGATGATTGGTAATAGGTGAGGCTCACCAGTTTTATCCGTGAAGACATTTAGAACCGGAGGCTGGTACTTATAAACTGTTTCATAGTCTGTATGAGAAAGAAACTCCGATATATCTATACAAAGCATTACAGCTCATTGCCAGCTCATCTCATCCTCAAAAACACCCTCTGAAGTAAGTATCAGGATCCCCATGTTACACTGGAAGCGACACGGAGCTCAGTTCTTTGGGGCTTCTGCCTGGAGGCTACATAAATCCTTCTGCTGGAACTTCTGGGGAAATTCGTAGCAGCCATTTATGCTCCGTCAACCAGGCTCTTCCTTACCTCGGGTGGCAATAGATAAAAAGCCAGTTCTAGAGCTTGTTCTGTATTGTGGCCACAAACAAAGCAAAGCCAAAGGTCTGTGCAAGCTTCTCTGGCGAGTCTTCTAAAATATCGGTCTCTGGTATAAGGAAAATACACAAAGCCCTTAGGGAATGGCCAGTTTTATGTGTCAATTTGACTAGACTAAAGTCCCCGGTTAGTCCATCAAACACTAATTGAGGTGTTGTTTGAAGGTATTTTGTAGATGTGATTCTACCGAAACTGTGGGCCCTATGGGTTTATAAGGCATCAATATTTCATCTATGCGAAATGTTTCATTTAAGCGTCTATGTACCTTTTTCAGATCACTTCATGTAATTGTCAATTACATATCTCTTTTTATTTTCCTCAATATATTCTTAAAAACAAAACTCTGTAGCTCATTCTAGCCTGGCTTATTTAGAAATATACAGGGTCATATTGAAATTTGAGGATTGCTACTTTAAGGATTACTATATGCTCTGTCAAACTTATACATCTTACTCAATTTATGGAAAAGACTGGAGTTGCTTAGTATCATATCCATGTCTGTTGCACCCGAATGGAACTTCCGAGTTTTTTACTGCTTAAAATTTTCATAAATAAAATTTTTCCCCCCATAATCAGTTGACTAGAAGTACGAGATTACCCTGGATAATCTGGGTGGGCCTGGCTTAATCAGTTGAAAGCCCTTAAGAGCCGTCAAGGCTTCCCTGAAGAGGAAGAAAGTCTACCTGTGGGCAGCAGCTTCGCCCCGTGCCTGAGAGCTCAGCCAGTCCTTCCCAACGTTCTGCTCTGTGGGTTCCGGACTTGCCTAGGAAGCCTCCACAATCACATAGGCCAGTTCCTCACAATGCATCTCTTCATACATATCTCCTACTGGTTCTATGTTTCTTGTTGAACGCTGATGGATACACACTTTTTCCAGGCATCACTTCTGACGTCGATTACTGCCATAGTCTTCTAACCAGGCTCCCTCCTCTTCCAACCCTCCTCCTCCAACCCATCCTTCACACCCTGCCAGAGTGTCCACTATAAAGCACAAATCTGATGTTTCTTGCCTTCGGTCCTAAGACCCTCTTACCACAATCATGGTCAGCATCACCAGGGTCCACGTAGAAAAGACTGAATCCTGTGGCTCGCAGGCCTCAGGAAACTTGTTAAACTGCATGCTGGTGATTAAAAGTGCTGACAGCTCACCTTCCTCCCTCTGAATTCTAGAAAAGGGACACAAATTGCCAAATGGAGAGCCAATTGTCAGCTTCATCTGGGGCTTTCTTGTAGCAACTGCATTGGAGAAGATGGCTTGGACCTGAGGTCAAAATGAAACGTCCATCTCCCTATCCTGTGAATTGAAAATAGCCAGGTCCCCATCATAGGACCCACCTGACTTCTCCATCTGGTTCCAGAATGAAAGATGGCATTCTTTGAGGGATAGACCTGCTGTGCTGAGCTGACGGCATGGAGGAAGAAGAGAGGGGACCCTAGCTTTCCTCGCTTATCTTTGAGGCTGGCTGTGTCTGTGTGAGAGATCATGGGAGGAGAGAGAGATCGGCATTGCTGTGTGATGCAGAAGCTCTGCTCCCTAGTCAGCATGGCCAGGGGGTGTCAAGCTCACCAACAGAAAGGGTACAGTTCCCAGAGGGAGCACGCTGATGTAGCGCAGAGAGAAACCAAGAGTGAGTGCTTTCTCCAATACTTACCCCTCTTGGGATCTAGGAATGAAGTCCTCTCTTATCTGTGGGAGCAGGAGACAGGGGAGATGATTAGGGCTCCCTCAATAGAGGGCGCCACCTGTGAACACACATTTGTCACAGCACAAAGCCTCAAATATGGCTCCAGGGACTCCACATTGACAAAGGTATTGTAGGCTGAGCCCTTCCAACTTTGCACTGTCTTTCACAGGTCCCTCCCGTCCAGCCTCCTCCCTTTATGTGGACGGGAATTATCTAGAGAGTTGGGAGATGGCAACTTGAAAACGCAGCTGTACATACTCTGCAGAGACATTTGTCCTCAGAAGTTTTTTCGTCAAGTCACGTCGCCCCCTCTTGTTTTTTGGTGACTTGTGATGTACAGCCCTATCTGGGGCCCTGGGAACAGCCTCCAATACATCTGGGAGCCCCCAAACTCTTGGCATCAATGATATCATTCATATACGTGGTCTCCAAAGTCCAACAAAATCGTGATTTCATTCACCCTAAGAATCCCAGCTCAGGCAGTCTAACTGCACCCCAGTCACAACAGCGGATTTTTAAAATCTTTAAAATAAAAGCAAGTGCTGGATATTACAGAGTTATAAAAAGCATTATCCAGGGAAACAAAGACAATGAAGGCTGAGGCCAGCTGACTGCAGGCCTTTGCCTGAGAAGCTGAGTGCCCAATATAGCTCTCCCCAAACCCTCCGGAAGATTTCCGTTTTGAGCATCCCCAGAACTGTGTTGCTGAAAGGTGCTTGCTGCCTGCACATTTTTGGCGGATAAATTCCTAACTTCCAAGCAAGTCTCACAAGAAGTTTCCTAGGGAGGCCACCTCACCCTCAGCTCCCTCCAGTGCCCACCACCCTGCGCTCTGACTCTGCCACGTCCTCAGGTTTCCTGGAGTGTGTCTGACATCTGTAGGTCTCCAGGAAGCCTGTGAACCTGGAACATCCTTCTCTGTTCTCTGCCTCATTGCCTACTTTTTCTTCAAGTCCCATCTCAGGTTTCTCCTCCTCTGTGAAGTATTTCCAACATTCTGTGGCAGTCATGAATGCCATTCATCAGATATTTCATTTTTCCACACACCAGTCATATTATAGGATTGTATTTCTGGACCTCTTGTGTTTGAGGTCATGTGACTAATTCTGGCCAATGGGTCATAAGCAAGAATAACACATGTCCATTCTGGACGTGAGCATCTGCTTGCTGTGTGAGGCCCTCCAGCATCTTCCTCTCCCTGTGGCATGGCAACCAGCATCATTCCAGATAACAGCTGCTCTGTTAACATGGATCCTAGAGTAAGAATGGTAATGACAACCCTGCTAACCTACAGTGGAGAAGGAAACCTTTGTTTTAAACCACTAAGATATAGGGGTTGTTTACCCAATGGAAAAATGGGCAGAAGACCTAAATAAACATTTCCCCAAAGAAGACATACAGATGGCCAAGAGACAAACAAAAAGATGCTCCTCATTACTAATTATTAGAGAAATGCAAATCAAAACCACAATGAGGTACCACCTCACACCGGTCAGAATGGCCATCATTAAAAAGTCTACAAATAATAAATGCTAGAGGGGTTGCGGCGAAAAGGGAACCCTCCTACACTGTTGGTGGGAATGTAAACTGGTGCAGTCACTATGGAGAACAGTATGGAGGTTCCTCAAAAAAACTAAAAATAGAGCTGTCATATGATCCAGCAATCCCACTCCTGGGCATATATCCAGACAAAACTATAATTTGAAAAAATTCATGCACCACTATGTTCATAGCAGCACTGTTTACAATAGCCAAGACATGGAAACAACCTAAATGTCCATTTGACAGATGACTGGATAAAGAAGATGTGGTATATATACAATGGAGTATTACTCAGCCATAAAAAAGAATGAAATGGTGCCATTTGCAGCAACATGGGTGGACCTAGAGATTATCATACTAAGTGAAGTAAGTCAGAAAGAGAAAGACAAATGCCATATGATATCACTTATATGAGGACTCTAAAATATGACACAAATGAACTTATCTACGAAACAGAAACAGACTCATAGACATAGAGAACAGACTTGTGGTTGCCAAGGGGGTGGGGGTGGGGGAGGGATGGACTGGGAGTTTGGGATTAGTAGATGCAAACTATTATATATAGGATGGATAAACACCAAGATCCTACTGTATAGCACAGGAAACTATATTCAATATCCTGTGATTAAACCATAATGAAAAAGAATATGAAAAAGAATCTATAGATGCATAACTGAATCATTTTGTTGTACAGCAGAAATTAACACAACATTGTAAATCAACTAAACTTCAATAAAATTTTCTTTTAGGAAAGATATAGGGGTTGTTTGTTGCTGCAGCATAACCTAGCTTGTGCTGGCAGACATGTAGTCCCTGTCCAAGCTGGCTGGTCTCACCTTCTCAAGACTCCAACAGCACTCAGTCTTTTCTCCCATCACTGCATGTTTTGTTTACATGTTTTCATGTGTGTCCCTTCAACATCAACTAGACCAGAACTAGTTCAGAAACCGTATCTCATGCGCTTTTGCATCCCATTATTCAGCCCGGGGCCTGCCACGTAGCAGGCATCGATACACAATCATTGCGTTGTTATTGGTTCGTTTTTTCTCCTCTTCCCTGTTGTGCAGGTGAGAAAATGACCTTGACAGTTTCCTATTACTCTTGCTTGCTTTCTCCTGCTGCTTAGGTTACCAGAATTGATTTCACTTCTCCTGTTGCCAGTTCAATGGGGGGTCAGGGAGTCCAACTTGTTCTGGTTCATACATCCTCATCACCCATAAAAGTCCCCAGGATCTGGCTTCTGAGCTGCTGTTGTAAGTGAGGGATAGGATCCCTGGGACCACCAATAACTCCGCAGCAGCATTAGCAGGCAGCAGGGGCAGCCCAGACTGCTTCCATCCTCCTAGAACGTGGGAGAAAGGGAAGAAGGGAGAGGAAGCTCTCTCCTGGGTATCCAGGCCTCTGGATGCTTGCTTCGGTAGTACCCACCTGTCCCAGGCTCATTGAAGCACCATGATCAAAATACATACACACACATGAAGGCTCCACCCCATGGTCCTGGGAGAGTGGGAGCCAGGTTTGGAAGGAGATCAGGGGCTGCTCCATGACTGGGAATCATATACTGTCTCATTTCTTAAGCCTGGGTAGGCAAAGCATCTGGTACTTAGGGGGGCTCAGAGCTAGATCCTTTCTTGCTGCTCCTCCCTTTGCTGTGACTGCCCTTCTGTCTGGGCCTGGTGCCTGGCTCCCACTCTAGCTGTCTGTTGGACTGGGGCCTGAAGCTGACTCCCAGTTTGATTAGCTGGCTTCTAACTCATGGTCTACTTCACACCAGTCCCTCCACCTTCCTTGAGACAAGTTTCCTTTTAGTTCACGTTGGCCCATATAGACTCCCTGTCTGTCACTATAACTGATGTTGAGAACTACCACACCCAGAAGCCCTACTGCTGTGCCCACTGCCCTCTAGCTCTGCAGACAATCTCACTGAAAGCAGCTCTAGCCAGGAGGAGTAGAGTCTGCAGACTCCCTTGGATGTGGTGATTCTGTCAAGTTGCCAGGGGCAACCACCCTTCCTTGGTCATTTCTCTCAGGTTGCTCAAATTCATCACTTTCTCCTTATCAAGATGTATGTCTTCTGGCCCCAGGCCCTCCGCCATAAGAAAGAAGATGCAAAGGAGAAGTGAAGCTGGTCACCTAACCTATATCTTAAAGTCTCATCTTGACTGGGAATTATTTGATTGTAAGGAAAAAAAAAACTATTCCAATAAACTAAAAAAGGGAGTACAGCTGACTCTTAGAAGAATGGAAATTGTCGATGGTAGAGTGCATCAATGGCCCCAAATCCTCACGTCTCCCTTATTTCCGTGCCCTTTGCCAGGTGACTTGCTTTTGCCAATGAAATCACAACAAGCATCCTGTACCCAAAGCTTTGGATTGGGCTTGTCTCGTGCTTTTCCATTGCCACGAGGACAGCATGGCCGGGATGCCCATTAGTTCCGGGAGGAAAATGAGAGCCATGTGGGACTGAGCCACCACCAACCCAGCCCAGCCTAGATCCACCAATCCCAATGGATCAAAAGATGCATGGACAAAATGAACACTTGTCATCTGACGCTGAGATTCTGCAGAGATTTGGGACAATAGTCAACCGATATAGGGGTCAAGCAGTGACTCTATCCATTTCTGTTTCTGCTTTCAGATTCCTCGTGCTCTCTCACCTCTGCTTTCCTCTGCTCTTCTGCTTCATCTCTTCTTTTCCTAGAGATCAGCTTTTTCGCTTTCTCTTCCTCTCATACATGATTCCCTCATAGATGTCTGAGTTGGTTCTCAGACCAACTATCAATGCACTATCAACATCAGACCATCTCCTTTTCAAATTCTGAGACACAGAGGACTTATCCCTCCCTCTCTACTCCACACCAGAGCTTGATGGCCAATCAGGGAAAAAGCCAAACTGAGAAACACACAAGAGTGTTCCAGGCTTGCCAGGGCATGGTGTGAGGGGGGGAGGGAGCATTGTTTCTTCCTATAAGTCCTCCTCATCCCTGGGGAAATTTAGGGAAATTTAGGGAAATGTCTTGTTACAGCAGTGGAAACCCAAAACAAACTCTCAGCAGGTTACTCTGACACTCATGCAAATAATCGTCTGTCTTAGGGAGGGGAGCAGGCTGGGATTTCTATCTCAGTAGGCTGGTGTGGGAGGTGGGAAGGGATAGTAGCTGAAATTGAGAGAACTAGGAAAGCTGAGGGCTCCGTAGGTCTGATCCTGATGGACACACTGTAAATAAAGAAGGAGCTACATTTGTAGCCAACTTAGGGAGGGTTGAGATGAAAACTGATATGGCGGGGAACATCCCCAGACGTAAGAACAGTACACCTAACTCTGAGTTCTACTCAGTGCTGATGGGTGACTCTGCTTAAACAAGGCCAGATAAGTTGGGACAGACAGAGAATGGGGAGAATTCACAGATGCCACAGGGTAGGGAGGGGCAGGGCCAGAGCGTGGATACGTCTTAAAGCCGGGAGCCAAGGAGGAGCTACCGTCCTGAAGTAGGGGACTGGCTCAGCCCCGTGGCCGTGTAATTCCCTCCATTGGATGCCAACCAATCTCAAGAGAGTTACACCATTAGAAAAGTGGATGAAACCAAGTGCTGGAGAAAAAATAGAGAGCTGGGAACCCTTGCTATTTGGTAGAGGCTTTCCGGAAAGTGTTATGGAAATATTTAATGAAACTCAGTTTGTTTAAAGTCTATAACCTAGCAATCCACAAACCTTTCCTGGGTGTAGAGCCTGAAACATTCCTGAACAGATTCACGAGGCACATGTGCCAGGAGGATCATCCTGGCGCCGTGGCTGGTTAGCTGAAGGCTGGCAGAAAGGATAGGAAAAAGGCGGTGGATGCATCTGAAGCAATGGACTAGCTATGTAAAGAGCAACAGGAATAGATCTTACAAATAGAGCACAGGGTGGGAGAAAAAAAGTGAGAAACACAACAAGATTTATAACACAGTACCATTAGTGTAAATTAGAAGCACATACACACCACAAAACAACATTAGATTTTAACAAGGCTGTGTGAGTATGTGAGGCCATATATCAAACACACTGAAGTGAATACCTAGGGGAGGAAAGGAGTAGAAGTGAAGACTGAGGATGAAGTGGGAAAAAGCCCATAAAACAATGGAAGGCCTTGCACAGACAGATAATGAGTATGATATGAAGTCACTGATTAACATAATTTCTGTTTCTCAGATCTGTTTTTTTTTAAATTTCATGTGAGCCTGCCAGTGGGGGTAGGACCATCACACCTGTGGCTGTTGGGATTGTGGAGGACAAGGTGCCATAAGACAGTCACACTCAGGTGCAGGAGGCAGGGAATGGGGGGGTCATCCGCACAGGCCTGGGCTTCCCTGGTGGCACAGTGGTTGAGAGTCCGCCTGCTGATGCAGGGGACGCGGGTTCGTGCCCAGGTCCGGGAGGATCCCACATGCCGCGGAGCGGCTGGGCCCGTGAGCCATGGCCGCTGAGCCTGCACGTCCGGAGCCTGTGCTCCGCAACGGGAGAGGCCACAGCAGTGAGAGGCCCGCGTACCGCAAAAAAAAAAAAAAAAAAAGACAAACCTGGATCTCAATCTTGACTTTGCCACACACTAATCGTGCGACCTTGGGCAAGTTGTGTGACGGTGGACAAGTCACTTGACTCTCCAAACCACCTCATCTGTAACATGGAGATAATCCTATGCAGGTCATGGAGATCAAATGAGTTGATGCTTACGAATTACTTAGCGCAGTGCCTGGCTTTGTAAATAGCAACTCTTATTCTCTTGGGTTTTTCACCCAAGGTCCCCAAATCCCACTAGTTCTCAGAATCTAAAATGTAACTTCAGTTCCATGTTTCTTGCTCAGCTGCTTCCAGTTGGGAGAGGCTACACCAGCAGCTGCCAGGGCCACTCATGGGATGGGAGGGAACGCCCGTGACCAGGCTGGGAGGCCTGGTGGAAGCCTTCCCAGGAGCGGGGCAGACCTGGAGGCTACAGTCCAGAAACAGAAGGGTCAGGCCAGCTGGGGGCAGGGAACGCGGAGATCATCCACCCAGAGCATTGGTGGGGATGTCACGATTTGTGTTTGTTTGTTTGTTTCCCAGTCGGTGGAAATCTGACTACAGTTTTCTCTGAAGAAAGGCAGAACCCTTGCCCTCTGGGCATTTCACTCCATACTGTGTACACGATCTGTGCATTTTACATCAAAGCCTGAAATGTCTTATTCCTTATGTGGGGGACTCCCTTCTTCTCTGCATAAGCTCCCCTGGGAGGTGTGATCTGGGAATCTCATGGGTCAGAGGCCTTACTGAAATCCTTGTTTGTCCCCCTCCTTCATCCCCCTTCTATCATACAGTCATTTGATTCCACTTTATAAATATCTCCCCATTCCACCAACTTCACTCCATTTCCTAAGCCAACATCTTTACCTTGGACCATGACAAAGGCTTCCTTACTTGTCTCCTGGTCCCCAGGCTGCCGCTCTCCCGTCAATTCTCCATGTAGCAAGAATGATGTTTCTATAATATAAATATAGCCATGTCAGTCTCTTCCATAAAAGTTTTCAGTGTCTTCCCATTAACCTGAGGATAGAATCCAAACCCCTTAACAGATAATGCAGGGCCCTGCACCATCTGGCCCCTGTCTAGTTCCATCCCATGTTAATCCTACTGCCAGTCAATGTGCCAGCCAGACTGCATGCCCTTTATTGCCTCAGATGCTCTTAGCTCTCTGCTGTGCCCAGACCTCACATATATTTGTCCCTCCTCCTTCTTTCCCTGGCTAATTCTTACTTGCTTTCAAAGGTTAATTTCACTTCCTCCAGGAAGCCTGCCCTTATGATCCAAGTCCATATTAAGGGTGCTGTTGAGTTGAACTGTGTCCCCCAAAAGATAATGTCCCAAAATCCACATACCGTGGAGCGGCTGGGCCCGTGAGCCATGGCCGCTGAGCCTGCACGTCCGGAGCCTGTGCTCCGCATCGGGAGAGGCCACAACAGTGAGAGGCCCACGTACCGCAAAAAAATGAATGAATTAATTAATTAAAAAAAAATAAAAATAAAAAAATCCCCAGTACCTACGAATATGATCTTATTTGGAAATACAGCCTTTGTAGATGTTATCAAGTTAAAAAGAACGCATAGTAGAGTAGGATAGGCCCTGACCCAAAGCAGGGCATCTTTATCAGAAGGAGGAAATTTGGATACAGACACCCAGGGAGGACGCCGTGTGACCACGGACGCAGAGATGTAGCTGAGAGCCAAGGAACACTGGGGATCACCAGCAACCACCAGAAACTAAGACACGAGGAAGGATCCTCCCTTAGAGCCTTGCCAGGGAGCATGGCCCAGCCAACACCTTGATTTTGAACTTCTGGCCTCCAAAACTACAAGAGAATAAATTTCTGTTGTTTTAAACCACCGAATTGCGTCAGTTTGTTACAGCAGTCCTAGGAAATTAACACAGGCCCCAGCTAGGCATTCCCAGAGCACCCTTTGCTTTCCTCATCAGAGTATATACCCTTTATGTTTCTACTGGTTTACTCGTCTGCTACAAATCAGTCAATAAGCTACATGAGGGCAGGGACCTTATTCGACCTGTTCAATGTTGTAGCCTCAGCACATAGAATGTATGTGCTGCGTTTGTTGAGTGAATGAAGGATGAATGAACCAGCACGAAGGAGAGAAGGTTGAGGCAACAAAACGAGGATGGGGTGGGAGGCGGCAGAAAGGTCAGGAAGGCCTCATGGCTCTCCAGGGAACTCTGGGCCCCTACAGGGCTGCAGGAGGCCAGCAGGGGGGCAGGGCCACAGAGGGGGCATCTCAGGGGCAGCTACATACTAAGCAGATTGTATGGTCCTAGATGCAGGAGAAAAAGCCACTCCCACGGGGCTTGCAGGAGTGTCACCCTCTGGTACCTGGAGAGCTTAGGCCAAAGGAGTTGAAGCAGGGTTGTGTTTCAGCAGTAACACTCCCTGAGGCCCTGCAGCCTAGCACGGCTGCTGGTTTGAGAAAGTTCCCCAACACCCAGATGAGAGTGAGCCCCTCTCTACACGGGCAAAGCCAGCCTGCCTAGCTGCCCGCTGCACCTCTCTGCCACGGCGGCTGCTCTCCCCACATGAAGCCACTCCAGCTCCCCGGGGAGCCCTACCACGGCTGCTCTCAACCTCCGCTTGACCTTCTTTCCTCCCAGGCTCAATGAACCCACGCTGAGAGGTCATTTAGCTTATTCCCCTCCCACTGCCCCAGGCTCTCCCCCGCTTACCTGCGTGCCCTCCTTTCCCGGCCTGCCCCTCTCCCCACCCCAGTGGTGCAGGAACTCCCGAGTGGAGGTGCCAGAGACGATCTGGCAAATAGAAAACAATTCTCCTGAGGTTTGATGCACCTTCCTGACCGGCACACACGACCCAGCCCCAGGCTGCAGCAGGTGTGGGTTGGGCGGGGGGGTGTGGAGTGGCTGAGGAATTGAGGGGGCTCCTGCATAGCTGCTCAGGACGCAGGGGAACCTGAGTCAGGAGGGTGGAGACGGCTGAGATCCGCCTGATCACATGTTCAGGGACAGGGGGCAAGGTGAAGTTCAGCCTTGGCTTTAAGGATTCTGGCTTAAAGAGAATGGGATGAAGAGAGATGACAGATGGCTTCCAGAGTTCTGAGCAATGTTTGGGCTCATTGTAGGGTAGGAGACCATCTCCATTTTCCTAAGCATGTACCAGGAGTAACAGGAAAGGCCTGAAAGCAGATTCCAACTCCAGCAGAGAGGCTACCAGAATCCAGAAGGCGGCCAGCATCCCAGTCTGCATGGGATAAGTGCCGGGACCCATTCCCATAGGAGGCAGCACACGGGGATCTTACCAGAAGGCCTTTTGGGCAGCCCGGCCACACCTGGTCTAGGAGGCTGAGGCTTAATAGTGAAAGGGCTTGACCACAGACACTTGGATATTCCAGAGCCTGCTTACTAAAGGGGAAGAAGCCTCAGCTATCCTCTTGGGTGGGCTGGATAAGACTGTGTCTGGTGATGGCAGGCAGCAGGGGCTGGGCAGCAGGGGTGGACCGCCCTCCAGCCAACCAGCTGTACGGGCAGAGTAGGTCTGAGAGTTCCTTTCCCAAACTGCCTGTCAAGGGCCCTTTCCTCTGCCTAGCCTGATCTTAAGAGAAGACCAGTCCGCATTCCCATTGCCCAAATGGGGAAAGGACACATGGTCAGTTCCTGCTGATGGGTCGGTCCTGTGAGAAAGACTTTAATATCCCTTGGCAAGAAAGAGCTTTCACAGGTTCCAGAGGATGCATCCCTGAAGGTTACTCTGAAGGGCAGTGAGAGAATCTGGAGGCAGACCCAGGCTATAAAATGGGGGTGGGGTGGGGGTGGGAAGGGGGCGACAGTTACCACAAGACCATCATTCCCAGTGCCCGAAGCTTCCCCTACCAGTGAGGTTTTAGGGGGTCTCAGGATGGGCATGTGTCATTTTAAAAACCAGCTCGAACTCTGCAGCTGCGAGAGGCCCAGGCAGAGCAGAGAGACAAGAGAAGGTGGGTTGCATGCCTTGGTGTGTGCTGAGTTCTTTATTTCACTAGGGCCTCAAGTCCATTTCCATCAGGAAGCCAACAGAATTCTGCAGAACTGGTGCCTAGGACCAGAGGGCAGGCAGCCTAGGGATGAGATTTTTGGATAAGCCCCTGATACAGGAAATGGCATCAAGGGTTCACTGTTGGTCAGGTTTGGTGCATGGTAGGTGCTCAGTAGATATTGGCCAAGTGCATGCCTCTCCCTTTCACCCAGACATTTACCAGCTGCAGCATCTTGGCCTTGAGCTGAGCCCCTGGGTAATGGGTATTGAAACAAATGTTAAGGACGGGGGTGGAAGAGTTGTTTTTACGTTTGGCAAACAGTCCAATCCCCAAATTGCCCTAAACTGCTCTGCTATGCTTGCTCCCTTGTTAGACTCCCATCTGGTTGACAATTGTTAGAGTGACTTGCAAACAACAGATGGGCACTAACTCCCACAGGAGGGCTGAGAATGCAGAGCAGGAGACCCAGGGGTTTGGACAGAACCTTGGGAATGCTCCCCACGCTCCTCGGAGCCAGGGCAGGAGGCCTCACACACCACTGATTCCCTCTCCCCTTCCTCAGAATTGGAGTTTGTTAGGACCAGAAGCTCCATCTGAAATGTCTTTGGGAAAGACACTCCTCCTCAAATGTTAGAATTACCTATGGCCTGATTTTGCTTGCTGTTGACCATGAGTTGGTGATTCCAGGAAGATGCCCTGAAGAAGGAGTATGTAGAGGGACCCAGGGACCCCCCTTTTGTCACAAGTGCCTTGTATTGTTAGCACGCTCGTCCAAAAGTCATGCTGACCCTCACTTTAACCAGGTCTTCTCTGGCTGGTCTGCATACCACACCTAGGTCTGTGCAGGGTAGTGGGCGGGACAGAGGCTTGGCTGTTCTAAAGAGTTAGAAGCATGGCTACACTATTTCCTGGTTGAGTGGGGCCTGAATCTCTCTAAGCTTCATATCCTTATCTATAAAATGGGTACAGTAATACCCATTTTGAAGGAACCCTCCAGGGTTCCTGTGAGAATTAAATGAAGAAAAGTATACAACACACCTAGCACAGTGCCTGGTTTGTAATAGGAGCTCAATGTATTCTAGCTACAATTGCTACTATTTTCTAGACGAGAAACCAAACCTTAACGAGTGACTTCCTTCTAGCCAGAATCCTTTTGTTTGATCACAGGTGATAGAAACTAATTCAAACTAGCTTTAACAAAATAGAGAATTTGTTGGCTTTATGTAACTGGAAGTCTGGTAATTCCAGGTCTCAACAAATGACACTGTCATCATCAGTGCCATTCTCCCCTTTATCATCCCCGCTCTCTCTCTCTCCCTCTCTCTCTCTCTCCTACTACTACTTTCTGAACATTTGTTTCACTATTGTCTTAGGCAGATGAGCTTTCATGATGGTGGCTTGCAGCTGCACTCTAGCTGTAAACAGAGTGGCTTACACCATCCCAGCTACCCAACCCCACAGTAAAGGGGGAAACTTGTCTCTTCCATTGCCCATATATTAGATCCCAAGAAAGGAGTCTAGGTGACTCCCATTCTTGGGCCAACTGCCGTGGCAGGGCATGTGGGTATGGGAGTATTAACAAGGAAATTTGATTGTCCATGCCTGGGCCAACTGTCCATCTCTTTGGCCATGGGGTTAGAATTCCGACTGGCAGCCCCACCAGGCAGTTTTTGAAAGGAAAGTATGGTAGACTCAAAGGGTCAAAACTCCTTTGGCATGCCTCCCATGGAGAGGTGGAGGCTATTTCTCCGCCCCTTGAATCTGGGCTGGTTTGTGATCTATTTTGACTAATAGAATATATCAGATGTGGTGCTATTTCACTACCAAGGCTGGGCTTAAGAAATCTGCAACTTCTGCTTTCGTGCACTTGGAATGCTCCCTCCTAGAACCCAGCCACCATGCCAGGAGAAGGCTAAGCCACACAAAGAGGCCTGTGGAGAACAGAGGGGCCTGGCTCAAGAGCCCCCGTGAGCCCCAACTGCTGGCCATAACCAACCACCATACGAGTGAGCACTTGGGCATCCCAGTCCAGTCAAACCCCAGATGACCGCAGCCCAGCGAATACCAAGACGAACAGAAGAACCGCCAGAACCCAGTCAACCCATAGAATCATGAGTGATAATACAAGATGGTTATTTTAAGCCACTAAGATTTGGGAGGACTTGTTATATAGTAATTGATAAGTGAAAAGAAGCAGATGAGGAAAAAGAATGATAAGTAGACAAAAAAAAATAGATGTCCTTTTCTTTTTTTTTCTTAGACTCCATATACATGTGTTAGCATACGGTATTTATTTTTCTCTTTCTGACTTACTTCACTCTGTATGACAGACTCTAGGTCCATCCACCTCACTACAAATAAGTCAATTTCGTTTCTTTTTATGGCTGAGTAACATTCCATTGTATATGTGTGCCACATCTTCTTTATCCATTCATCTGTTGATGGACACTTAGGTTGCTTCCATGTCCTGGCTATTGTAAATAGAGCTGCAGTGAACACTATGGTACATGACTCTTTTTTTTTTTTTTTTGCGGTACGCGGGTCTCTCACTGCTGTGGCCCCTCCCGCCGTGGAGCACAGGCTCCGGACGCGCAGGCCCAGCGGCCATGGCCCACAGGCCCAGCCGCTCCGCGGCGTGCGGGATCCCTCCAGACCGGGGCACGAACCCGCGTCCCCTGCATCGGCAGGCGGACTCTCAACCACTGCGCCACCAGGGAAGCCCCATGACTCTTTTTGAATTATGGTTTTCTCAGGGTATAGGCCCAGTAGTGGGATTGCTGGGTCGTATGGTAATTCTGTTTTTAGTTATTTAAGGAACCTCCATACTGTTCTCCACAGTGGCTGTATCAATTCACATTCCCACCAGCAGTGCAAGAGTGTTCCCTTTTCTCCACAGCCTCTCCAGCATTTATTGTTTCTAGATTTTTTGATGATGGCCATTCTGACTGGTGTGAGATGATATCTCATTGTAGTTTTGATTTGCATTTCTCTAATGATTAATGATGTTGAGCATTCTTTCATGTGTTTGTTGGCAGTCTGTATACCTTCTTTGGAGAAATGGCTATTTAGGTCCTCTGCCCATTTTTGGATTGGGTTGTTTGTTTTTTTGTTATTGAGCTGCATGAGCTGCTTGTAAATTTTGGAGATTAATCCTTTGTCAGTTGCTTCATTTGCAAATATTTTCTCCCATTCTGAGGGTTGTCTTTTGGTCTTGTTTATGGTTTCCTTTGCTGTGCAAAAGCTTTGAAGTTTCATTAGGTCCCATTTGTTTATTTTTGTTTTTATTTCCATTTCTCTAGGAGGTGGGTCCAAAAGGTCATGAAGAACCTAGGGGTAAGATGAGAATAAAGACACAGACCTACTAGAGAATGGACTTGAGGATATGGGGAGGGGGAAGGGTAAACTGGGACAAAGTGAGAGAGAGGCATGGACATATATACACTACCAAATGTAAAATAGATAGCTAGTGGGAAGCAGCCGCAGAGCACAGGGAGATCAGCTCGGTGCTTTGTGACCACCTAGAGGGGTGGGATAGAGAGGGTGGGAGGGAGGGAGATGCAACAGGGAAGAGATATGGGAACATATGTATATATATAACTGATTCACTTTGTTATAAAGCAGAAACTAACACACCATTATAAAGCAATTATACTCCAATGAAGATGTTAAAAAAAAAATAGATGTCCATTATGTCAGATAAAGAAAACCAAGGATCCTTCCTCCCTAGCCCCATTGCCCACGACGGTGAATGCTGGACAGCCAAACACTGGGGTCATCATTTAGGCACGACGTTTCTCAAGTGCCCACAGGAGGCAGGGAGCTGTGCCCAGTTGCCAAGGCAATAAGGAGGCATAGCCTTGCTTTAGTCAGGCTCATTCAACTCCCAGGTGTGGGCACTTTCTGCTACTCTAACGGCCCAGAAGCGCCATGTACAGACATAAGCATGAGGGCTATTGGCAACTGTGTGGCAAGTGTCTGAGCAGTTCTTACCTTGTGGTGAATTCAAGAGGGAGATGGAATTTCTTACCTGAAACCCCAAAGAATATCAAAACCGAAAGACGGTGCAAAGCCTAGAGCAAAGCAAAAGCTGAATTCTGAAACACAGAGAGATGGGCAGAGCCACCAACTTCAGGGCTCAGAACAGGTGTGAGTGCTGGTGGCCAGGAACCAGGATCTGCGATCACATGGCTGAGAGCACCAGGGGAGCGGTTCCCGCCAGCCCAGTGTCCCCTCATTGCTGCTGACACTGCATCTTCCTCCCTGTTTGTCCACTGCACACCACGCCCATGGGGAGGTCTCGTGGGAGTTCAGTGCATATGCTCCAGCTGAGCATCTGACTCCAAAGACATGGCACGCTTTCAAATCAATGTCTTTTGAGACCTCGTGGCTTAGAGAGATGAAACGCTTACACTGGGCTGCTAATTGTCATATTGAGTTAAATTTGATCACACTAATAAAAGGATTTGTATTTTTGTACCAGAAAATGGATACCTCCAGAATTAGCAAACAAAAAGATGGCTGGAAATAAATTCAACCAATGCAGTCTGTCGAGTTCTAAGCAGGAAGGAGTCTGGGAGGACTCCTTCGTGTCATGAGGATATGACATGAGGTAAGTGTTGGCACAGGCTGGGACAGGAAGGGTTGCTGACGCTGGCTAAATCCACAGGGTCACCCTGGAATAATGAGCAGGCAGGTCTGCTGCCCTTCTTGTCTGGCTCTTCCTGCCCACCACTTTATCTTCGACTCAGATAACCCTGCAGGCTTTGCCCACTCAGGCCCTGAGCAGAGCCCATCCTGACCCAACCCAGCCTGGGTAAGAACCCCACAGGCAGGTGGATCCAGGGTTAGTCACGCTATCAGAAGCCTAGGATCCTGTGTGCCTAGGATGAAGCCCAACACCCCTCCTACCTGCTTGGAATGTAATGATACCACTGTGCTAGGGCTTGACAGGGACCCAGAGAAGTCCCCTAATAATGCATACCCCTCCCTCATCCAAAACAGAAAATTAATCTGTGCTGGGTGCTCTACTGCAACCCAAAGCAGAAGCCAGTTGTGCAAGCCAGGCACACAGGCTGGGTTGAGGGTCAGGAGAAAGTGTGGCTCCATGGGCACGTGGGCACATGGGCAAGTGCTGCATACAAGGCCCAGAAGCACAGCCTGATTCAGGTCTCTCTAGCTAGTGGTGATGCTGAAAACTTGGGCTCTGTGCGCTGGTGATGAATTGAATCTTGGAGACAGAGTTTTGGGTGAAGTAAAAAGGAATAGCTTTATTGCATTTCCAGGCAAAGGGGGACACAGCAGACTGCTGCCTCAAAACCTGTGTGTGTCCCAACCTGGGAGGATTGGGTGAGGAGTTTGATAGCAATGGCTCAAGAGTGGGATTGCTGATAAGATTAGGGTATGTGTAGGGCCTGCACTCCTTTAATCTGGTCTCAAGTAATCTCTTGATGAACTTCTCTGGCTCCTTTAATCTGGCCTCAGGTGGTCTTCGATGAATGAAGAATGCTGACATCTTCCATTTGTTGGGGGTTTTAGTTCTGTAAAGAGCTCAAAGATATTGTTATGTGTATCCCTTGAGGCAGAACCAGGACCCTGTCCCAAGGCTGCACCATTGTTTCTTGGCTTCTCCTCCCTTGTCTCTGCATCCCCTCCCTTCCCTGACCAACAACTGTTAGAATCTGCCCTTTGGAACTCAGGGAAGGTCATGGAGGCCGGAGTTTGTTCCCTACAAACAAGAAATGGAAGGGGGCTTCCCTGGTGGTGCAGTGGTTGGGAGTCCACCTGCCAACGCAGGGGACACGGGTTTGTACCCCGGTCCGGCAAGATCCCACATGCCGTGGAGCGGCTGGGCCCGTGAGCCATGGCCGCTGAGCCTGCGCGTCCAGAGCCTGTGCTCCGCAATGGGAGAGGCCACAACAGTGAGAGGCCCGCGTACCGCAAAAAAAAAAAAAAAAAAGAAACGGAAGACACAGAAAGGTTTCCATGCCCAGGAGCCCCACAGGGTCCTGCTGGGCTTCCATGTGACTCACCCAGAAGCCAGGATGGGTCAGTGTGGGCTCAAGGTCAGCGAGGACATTGTCTGCTGGGAACAGGTCATCAGAAAAGTGAGGGGCAGGAACCAAAAAGAACCTCTGCTCATGGAGGGGTGACCAGTAGTTCCCAGTGGGGACTTCAGTGGTTCCAGCCACTCGTCTTCCTCAGGTAGTTGCTGACACTCCTTTGCTATCATAGTGGAGACTCCTTCCCCTCTGGTGGGATTGATTAGGTTTTTTATCCAGTAATGCTTTCCTGCAGTTCTCTTTAATGCTGCTTATTGTATAGCACAAAGATGGGAATCTATTTACTAATCTGTTCAGTTTTCACTCAATGCTGCAATCATCCTGGGAGGGGCAGGAAGGCTAGAATCCTGAGGGGAGCACAGTGAGATCCCAGCTGGGTCAACTTCGTAAGTAACTTTAACACAATAGGTTTGGGTCTTTTCTTATAAGCAACTGAAATAGAGAAGGTAGGATTTTTCATGGGAAGCTGCCACTTGCAATTTCTCCATCTTAGTAGCTGCATTGTGGGACTTTTGCCTGAATAATCTGGGTAATTGCTTCAGGCTGGGTGAGGATCCTGCTGGGTCCTCCAGGGTAGGGGATCTGATCTTGTCACGGCTGCAATCAGGAGACAAATGATGAGTCTACCAACAGCCACCCGCTTCTGCTTCTCTTGCCATAGACTTTCCCCAAACCATCAGCTGTGTGTGTGTCAGAGTCTATCAGGACACACTGCCCGGCGGCATGAGACTCAGTCATTTGGGTTCATGAGTTGAGACTGGAAGGCAACAGGTGTGCTGAGGGTGAGACTGCCCAGGAGCCAGAGCCAGCGGCTGCCAGCCAGGCCCAGAGAGTGGGCTCTGAGCTGCCTTACATTACCACGTCTGCACCAGGCCCACGACTCACAGGACCTCAGCCTACACTGTGCTTATTGACTTGTCAGGTCTTCACCTCCCTGGCGTCCCCTTGGCCAATCCCCCGTGAGAAGACTGACTCCCACGCCGCATCCTGATTTCCAGCAGGAGGAATCTAGGGGCCTCAGTGCAGGAGCTCAGGGGCCTCCCCTCCAGCCTGGGTCACCACCATGCCCACTCTGACCCGCGTCCAGGTCAGTAGTCAGACCTTTGCCCCACCTGGTACCCAGGGCTGACAGGAGCTGGGAATGGGCAGCCCACATTCAGGTGTAGAGCCTCCTTGGGCACCCAAGGAGCTTATTTCAGCTCCTTCCCTCAGCTCCTGACTCCCACCTCCAACACGCTTGCTTTCTGACTCATCTGGACACCTGTCTCTAGCTTTAGCCCTTTCTTCCGGGGACACCATGCTGGCGCTTCTCCTCAGCTCCAAAGCTCTGCATAAGAGGCACTTCTCTCCTCAGCCTGAAGGACTGAAGGGCTGGGCCTGTTTTCTCTCTGCTTCACTGTTGGGAAAGAGGGCTCAGCCTTCTTTCCAAAGAAAGTATCCGTTAGCCCACTCCTGGCTGAGCCAGTGGTAACCCCACCTACTTTTTGCATCAAGACAATGGTGTCCGCTGCCTTGGCTGGGAGTCCCACAGCACGACCACCACCATCCTCACTGACATCAAAGAAAATTGCCAGAGGGGGCTTCTCCCGCTCCTTGATCCAAATAGGAATGTCTTTAAAGGTACTGAGCTCCCTGTTCAGCGAGGGCATCAAGTTGTCATCCGCAGTATGGCAGAGGCAGCAGAAACAAGGAGGTGCTCGATTCCTCAAGGAGGGGTGGGAGAGGCCCACCTGGCACTGAAGTCCCACTGAGGTCGGCACTGAGATACATACAGTCCACAGGTGTGAACTCGGAGTTGTCCATTCACAGAGCTTTTGGATAGCCCATGTGCAAACGCTCCTAATTTCAGTCACAGCTCACATCCACATCAGCTAAAACCAGCTTGCTAAATTGGGTTCCCTGCACCATCCTGATGTGTGCCCTGGCATATAAAATCAACCTCTTAAAGGCAAATCGATGCACCAGATGAGGTCTCCAGGCTCAGGAATTAGGCTCACTGCCTCTGCCTCAATATTTCAGATTGCAATTCAACTAATGTTTATTGAGCAACTATATTTGTCAGAGAGTGAGCTCAGTGCTTCCACATATGCTATTTTATGAACAGCTCTGCCAGGGAGTAATATTATGGTGGCCAGAGTAAAGATGAGGAGGGTAAGTGACATCCTCAAGGTCACCCAGCTGTCCATGACAGACCTGTGGTTGGAGCCAGGAGTTTTTCATCATTCTGCTGCTACCCAAGACTGGTTTAAAGGATGGAGTATATGCTTATTAGGGCCCATGTCTTCTGCTGACGCAACAGCTCTGGAGTAAATAGTACCTAATGCAGCTCAGCTCCTTAGGCCAAACTGTCCGTACTCAACAGAGGAATAAGTGTCCAGATGGCAGACTGCGCCCCTAGCGGTGACCACTGCGAGGAACCTGGCTCCTTGGGAAGAACACAGCTTTGGAGACAGACCAGGGCACTAAACCAGAGCTCCTGTTACTCTGGGTGACTCAATTTCTCTCAGTGTCAGTTTTCCCACATTGAGAATGGAGGCCTCAAACCCATCTCACCGGGGTTGTTGGAGGATAAAACTGTAAAGCTTTCAGGCAGACAGGCCCACTACAATGTGAGCTTCATGCGGGCGGAAACTTTGCCTGTTATGTTCACTGCTGTAGCCCTAGGACAGTGCTGGCACGTAGTAAGTGCTCAATAAATACATGTGGCGTGAGTGAATGCAGTAATGCTGGTTCCTTTCTGTTCTCCTCCCCACTGTGGATAGGCACATCCTACAACAGTTTGGGATGTCCCTTATGCCCAGGATGCAGGAGGCTTGGTTCAAGGCTTTGTGGGATTTTTATACTTATTGCTGAGAACAGCCACCCACATCCAGCAGCCTGTGCATTTCCTCATTTCTTTTCCCTCACTGCCACCCTCCATGTGAAACTACTGAGGCCCAGAGTCCTCCACCTTCCAAACAAGAGTTTAAGAATAGGGTGACGGGCTTCCCTGGTGGCGCAGTGGCTGAGAGTCCGCCTGTCCATGTCAAGGGACACGGGTTCGTGCCCCGGTCTGGGAAGATCCCACGTGCCGCGGAGCGACTAGGCCCGTGAGCCGTGGCCGCTGAGCCTGCGCGTCTGGAGCCTGTGCTCTGCAACGGGAGAGGCCACAACAGTGAGAGGCCCGCCTACCGCACACACACTAAAAAAGAATAGTGTGACTTTGCAAATTTTACTTTGGCAATTAAATTAAAATCTACTATTGCTATCATTTCATGAAAGAAAGGACGTTTGAACAACAAAACCAGGAGGACATATTACCAGAGTAAATACAGTCCTTTCTAAGGAAAAACAGCTGGCAAACTTAGATTAACATATTCCCCCCAAAAGTTGGGCTTTCAAATTTTTTGAACTCAGAAAAATGACAGTGTCGAATTTTGTTTTACGATGTCACATGGCAATTTTTTTCTTGATAGAAACTTGTCAGCTTGAGGCTCTACATTCAAAACATAGGGACAAGAGTAACGATAGAAAACATTCAATGAGTATTAACTGCAGACCACGTGTTCAGCAATTTTCAAGTCTTACCTCTTTAAGGTACAACCTATGAAGTAGAAATATTAGCCCCAATATGGAGATGGGGGAACTGAGACTCCTACCTTCTCCTCAATGGAGGCTGCCGTATGTGGCCTCATGAGGGCTATAGGAAGGGGCCCTCCCAGTTTACAGTGAGGGCAGTACCCCCTGGAGCCTGGATGAGCCAACGCAGAACAGTCAGGAGTGTATCAGGAAAGGATGCTGCTGTCAGGTGAGACTTCATCCCAGCCCCACAAGAACCTACAGAGGGTGCCTAGGACCCACTGTTCTAAATCACCATCCATCTCAAAGCAAGAAACCCAACAGCACTCTTCAAGACCTTCAGAACAGGGTACGTCATGGCCCAAGTCCCTCACAACGTTGAAATATCCTCTGAGGTATCTTGAGGTAAAAGCTAATATTTATGAGAGAAAAGTGGATCTAATCTCTAGTAAAGGTATCACAATGGGTTTATTGATTTTTTTAAAAGAAAAGTTACATTTTAAAAGGAAAAATATCAATTTCGTAAGAAACCTCCTTCCAGATTCTGGGCCCTTGGGAGAGCTCACAGCAATTCTGGTTTAAAAAAAAAGAAGAAAAGAAATCTTGAAAGAAGAGGTTTTTCATGCAGACATACAAGAAAGTAAATAAAAACAATTGAAAATACTGACAGAGAGCCATTCGTTCTGTTAAGTGTTATAAAAATGCCAAAAAGTGCACCCTCATTCCCAGGTTCCAGGGCTTAGGACATTCCTTCTCGGAAAACTGGCGGCTAGAAGGAGGAAAATACAAATAAAGAAAAGATTGATGAACATTGATCATGAACTGAATGATCATGAAATGGCAAATCCCATTAACATTGCAGCCAGGGTCTAATTTTCTTACCCTCTCAGCCACTGGGGGCAGAGGAGGTGTGACCTTTTTATAAAGAATCTTCTGGAAGAAACAGTGTCCTCACTGGGACTCAAGGTTGTGTGCTATGACTAAGATTGTTAACCAGTCAAAATACCTGGGCTCCGCATACCAGTTGGGGTCCCAGGAGGAGATAGGTGCCACACCGAGCTTGGGCACGTGAGGAGAGTTTGTAAAGGGGTGGACAGGGTGTGAAGACACCGTAAAGGATGGTGCAGGACCCTGTGCCTGAAAGAATGAGGGGAGGGAACACTTGCAGGAATCTGGGGACAAAAATAGCTGTGGTTTTCTTCCATGGTGTCACCTAGGTCATGATGAGCGCATGAGGAGGGAAGCAGAGGAAAATACCCACTCCCTCTCTCCTCCCCTGGGCTCTCCTACTGGCATTCCCCATTGACCAGATCCAAGAGGAAGTTAGAAGGCAAAAACCCTCATGGTCCATACAGTTCACCCTCCCAGGTACAGAGCTGGGAATCTCAGGACAGAGTATTTTCATTCATAGGGGCTTTGATTTATATAAGACTTCAAGGGTCAAATACTAACCAGACCTAGAAATATATATCTGCAAATGGATATGTACTTTTTATTTTAATAGGAAGTTATTTAAAATTTAGCTATTTCTGGCAAATCAAAACTACAGTGAGGTACCACCTCACATTAGCCAGAATGGCCATGATTAAAAAGTCTACAAATAACAAGTGCTGGAGAGGGTGTGGAGAAAAAAGAACCTTCTCATACTGTTGATCTGAATGTAAATTGATGCAGTCACTATGGAGAACAGTATGGAGGTTCCTCAAAGAACTGAAAATAGAGTTCCCATATAATCCAGCAATCCCACTCCTGGGCATATATCTGGAGGAAACTCTAATTCGAAAAGATACATGTACCCCTATGTTCACAGCAGCACTATTCACAATAGCCAAGACATGGAAACAGCCTAAATGTCCATTGACAGATGAATGGATAAAGAAGATGTGGTATATGTACACAATGGAATATTACTCAGCCATTAAAAAGAATGAAATAATGCCATTTGCAGCTACATGGATGGACCTAGAGATTGTCACACCAAGCAAAGTAAGTCAGAAAGAGAAAGACAAATTCCATATGATATCACTTATATGTGGAATATAAACTAGGACAAAAATGAACTTCTCTATAAAACAGAAAGAGACTCACAGACATAGAGAACAGACTTGTGGTTGCCAGGAGGGAGGGGGTGGGGGAGGGTTGGATTGGGAGTTTGGGACTAGCAGATGCAAACTATTATATATAAAATGCATAAACAACAAGGTCCTATTGTATAGCACAGGAAACTATATTCAGTATCCTGTAATAAACCATAATGGAAAAGAATATGAAAAAGAATATGTGTGTGTGTGTGTGTGTGTAACTGAATCACTTTGCTATACACCAGAATCTAACACAACATTGTAAATCAACTATTCTTAAGTTTTTAAAAATAAATAAAATAAAATTTAGTTATTTCTGGCTAAATTTGGAGAGAGTATTTGGAATCTGGTGTGGTACCATACAGACTGTCCTGAAACAAGCCCCAGTTGAATGGAATGTCCCCAAGTTCCTGAAGAAAAGGGCCAATCTGGACCTATGAGTTCAAATCCAGTAGAAATGTTGGAACATAAGGGGCACTCCCACTACTGAGCACAAGATGGGCAGTCAGAGGGGATGAGCAGAGAAGCCTGAGGACCAAGTCAAGGTCATGATGGGTCAAGTATCACGTAAACTCCAAGGGTACAGTGGGAAAAACTCCATGGCCATTGAGGAGAAAGTATGAGCCACCAGGGACTCTCTGGGGGAGAGGAGGGATAGGGGAGTTTAAGGAACCAGACGATCCATGGGTGGGAGCTCACAGCCAGGCTCACACTACCCCACCCCCACACACACAGGTACACGCACCCACATGCACTGATGCTACCCTGTTGGTTTGACCTCGCAAATAACAACCACATCAAAGTGTGAGAGCCCTGCGAGTGACTCCGCTGGGCGCTGCCATCACTAACTCGAGGGAGATCTGCCTGCAGCCACGGAGCTTCTCAACAGCATTTATCTCAGTCTCACAGCCCTCCTCTCACACACTTCAAACCCATCCAACTCCAGCTGGCCCTGAGCTCCCATGATGACCTCAGAAATAAACTGACAACCTTGGTTAATCACCTCAGGAACAAACACACACACTGTGTGCCAGGTAAGTTCACACGCTTACACCAAACAAAGCTCTACGGTGGGTCATCAGTCCCACATTTAGGGTGAGAAACCTGAGGCTCGGAGTAACTGAGCAAATCTGATTCCCACTGCAATTCCTGCTTTATGATTCCACAGCTCCAAATCAGAAGAGGAGGACTGACCCCAGTTCCCATGGGCTGCGTCATTCTGAGCTCCTGAGCTAAGTACAGTAGAGGCGGAGCACACAGTTCCCAAACTGCCGAACAGCAGAGCAGAGCTTTTGCACCCTCATCTTTCCACATCTTTCACAGACAGCCTCAATCAGATGTGAACTGGAATTTCTAAGAAACAAGGGAAGAAGGGGCCACTTCTGCATCTGTCCTTTGAGGAGTAAAGCAGCAGCTCTCCCTGACAGAGAGAGACACAACGTTGCATTGTTCCTTTCAACCCAGGAACAGAGCGGACAGGTCCCCAGGAGCTGTGCCTCCTCCATCCTTCCACACCCCCGAGAATTCACCTGGAGAGAAAGAGGCCAACTCCAATGGGTGTGACCTGAGAAGTCCTGACCCGCAGGCCGAATAACAGCAGATGGATGAGGCTGGGTTCTCCCAGAACCCGAGCCTGAGACAAGGATTTAAGAGCAAGTAGTTTACGCAGGAGCTGATTACAGGTAAAAGAGTGGGAAGTCACACTGCCCGCTCTGGGAAGGAAGCCAGTGCATTTCCCTTGTGGCCAGCTGGGCCTCCACCCTGGTGACTGTGTAGAACACGTCTCAAAGTTGTCACACCTGAGGACAAAGAGCTGGGTGTGTATCTGCTAATCCTTTCCAGGGGCTGGTTGAGGGCTGCTCCCAGGGGTGTTAACTCCTGGGCAGTCCTGCCCTCTGGCCAAGCATCCTCTGACTAGAGAATGCTTTTGGCTAAAGGGAGCAGGGGCTTGCAGTGGAAAACTGTTCCCAGGGAAGAGAATGGTGACTGCCAGGTGTTGGGGTGGGGCATCAGCGTGTCTGTGTTCCATTCCAGCCGCATTAGTTCCAGGTCTGGCGAAGTGAGGAGCGAGAGAGAGATACTATGAGGACCAAGATGGGGCCATCTGTCCTTTGGGGCAGGAGGTTCACCATCTCTGCACTTGTTTCCTCATTTGTTAAATGAGAGTAAGAACATTCCCTATCCCGTGAGGCTGATGGGGGATTACATGAGTTAGTATATGTGAGGCACTTAGAACAGTGTCTGGCACATAGTAAGTGCTCAACAAATTCAGCTCCGCCTGGTCCAGGGTTGAGAATATATTGGAAGCCCCATCCCCACCCATGATATAGAGACTGGAATCACTCTTAACACCTTGATCCTGGGGCACAAGAATCCCCGGGTACTCCTGCCTCGCTAAGCTGGACAGACCTCAAGCTCTTGCATGGGCCTCACCTCGTAGACCCCTCCTGATCATTTCCATTCCCTTAACTACCACTCCCGTGAGCATCTCTAGGACGAGCTTCTCCTTTGCTGTCCTGCCCAGTGTTTACACTCCTCTCCTGGGGCTGGAGCCTTGCCCTGTACCTCTGCCCCCAGCCTGATTGGCAGGACCCTGAGCTCTGCCAGCCCCTCCTCTGGGGGGTGGAAATTGATTCCACTCCCGGGCTGGGCTGGGGTCCTGCTCCAAGGAGACAGCACCCATCTACCTTTAGTATCATATGGTAGTAGCTATCCCATGTGTTCATATCACCCCACCCTGGTCCCTGTTGCAGGGGACCCAAAAGGAATAGATGAGCAATAGATGAACTGAATTTAGTGCAAGGATGATTAACAAGGATTCACAAAAGTTTTTACGCTTGAGCACCAAACCAAAAGAACACAAGCAGGATGGGAGAGAGACCAGCAATGACCTATGACTTGGCAAAGACAGGGCTGGACAGCATGGAAAACCCAGGGTGAGGATACTGACTGACTCAGTCCCGAGCTGATCCTGTGTCAACCAGCTCTGCCCACCTCACAGAGCCCAGGGGAGCAGGGGCAGCCTGGCAGGCAGGGACCATCCACACCTCTCTGGACACCAGCACTGGGCCTTGGGAAGCTGCCCTCTTTGCAGGGGTGAGACCCCAAGGGGTCAAGGTCCTGAGGCACAGTGACAGCACAAGGATACACCTTCCTGAGCCACCCACCCTAAGGGACTGCGAGACGGAGGCTCAGCATGAGCCTCTGAGCACCAGGCTCTTCCTCTGACCCCATGACTGAAGCCCCCAACTACACAGAGGCCACCTGGGCTCTATTTCTGATGCCCCAGGTCCTGTGAGTCACTCTGCGGCCCTGGACACTTCCTCCAGCTTCCTGTGAGTCACACCTGACAAGGCCCAGCTCTGTTCCCGGCATATGAGCCACCTCTGTTTTGATTCCCAAGTCATAACAGCCCTGAGCCTACCTGAGTTGAGCTTCCCTGGGGTTGGTCCTCTCCTTAGGGCTTGATGGCCATCCATAGTGGTTCTTCCCAGGACCGTGGTGGCAGGGAGACAGGGAGACAAGCTTGGGGCACTGTCACAGAGTACTACTTCCATCCCAGAGGCCCTTTTCCTGTTCAGATTTTAGAATACATGTCTGCTGATGCTATAGTTTTCTTTGCAAATGCATTCACATTCGCGGGGACATGATAATGGGCTGAAATTATCTGTGAAGTTGTCTGTTGGGGGAATGTAATGGGTGATGGATTTTCTTAGGGGCACGTGGCCAATGAGAGGCAGTGCCCATACCAGCTGCACTTAGCATCTTGATTAAGGATCTGGTTGAAGGAACATGAACAGTGTGGTTCATAAACTTTTTTTTTAACTTAAAAAATTTCACACATAATACATGGTTATTATAGAAAAAGCAGACAGGTCAAGGAAAAATTAAGAAAAATTAAATTAAAAATTCATCCCACTATTCTGAAGTGACAGAATAGTGTTTTAACATTTTTGTGCAAATTTTCCACACCTAGATGCACAGATATAAATAAATGTCTAGCCAAAATTCTGGACATAAGTGGGTTTTTTTGTTTTGTTTTGTTTTTTAACATGGATGGTTAAAGCTCTGATGTAAACAGGTTTTGTCCTGAAAGTGAAAGAAATTAATATCGACCTTAGGAATAGAATGTTTATTTTGGGAAAACCCTTTGAATGGGCTTTTTGTTACAAACCGTTAAGCAAATACCTCCCTCCTGCAGCTTTGGGGGAATGAAGTGATATTGAACTATTGTACTAGATGCCGTTGTCCACTTGGAGGCCATCAGAAAGGGCCCCGCAGTTCACTGAAGGAGAAATGAGCATGTGTGCTGTCAGCCATGACCAGGAAAAGGATGATCCCAGGAAAGCAAGCAAGGCTGGGGCAGGTGAGCCTCAGGGAGGGAAGAGAAATACCTGTCTCTCTCCAGGTCCTGTGGCAATTGGACCAGACCTCAGAGACCCAGAAATCCTAAAAGATTTCTGGTGAAGGTGTTGGCCTCCAGATCGATAGAGGCGGCAACAAGGCAGTGGGGGTCTCCAGGGGAGCCCCAGCAGTGGGCCTGGGATTGGAAACTCCAAAAGCAGTTCTTTTGGATGAGACTTGTCAGTTTTGCTCTAGGTGGTTCTTTCCTTTGGTTGTCTCCAAATCTAGTGACAAGGCAGTACTAGTACCCAAGTACCCAAGGGAAGAGTCTCTTTGGTGCTTGAGTTAGGACGGTGAAGAGGAGAGCTGTGGTACCCTCTTAAAGCCAGCCTGGAGGTGCTCGCCCCAGCTGGCAGAAGGTCACCAGTTCTGGAACATCATGGGACACAGAGCCTGTATCCTGACATTTGCTCAGGAGTGGGAGCAGGACAAGGGGAGCAGACAGTGCCCTGGAGGACTCTTAGAAATGATCAGACGGCCCTCTGAGGGAGGCTCTGTTCCTGCACTCAAGCAGCATCAAGATTTGGAGCCTTTGTACTTGATGGTATTCATTGAAATATGTTCTCACAGGCTGGTGACATCTGAGACATCCTGGTTACAAATAGACACCTGACAAAAGTAGAAATGTGCTCGATCTGCCATTTTGAAGTCTGCTTCCCCATCACCACCTGAATGATATATCGTGTGTCACTTTCTGTATCAGTAGAGATGGACATTGTCACTTTAATAGATGAAACATATTCCTCTTTACACGGCATGACCATAATTTATTTATACATTCCTTTTTGGTGAAGCAACTTGTAAGCATAGTGGTTTTGAGATAAGCAGGGTAGGGATGTGGAGAAAGGTGAGCATTGGCCTTGAATTTCAGTGATCTGGGGCTCCTGGGGCAGTGCCCATTTGGCTTGGTCTCAGACTCATGCCCAGGTACTCAGGTCACCACTCTCAGCCATGCCCCTTCCTCACTCTGATTCTGCCCCTGCTGGTTTATGGCTAGGTAATATGCCAATCTCTGCCTGGTTTCTTCTTACAGGGAAGAGATCACACACAGGCCAGCTGCACCTGACAGCCCTGATTGCTTGGCAAACCCTGCAGACAGTGAGACTTTCAATTTTAAGGATATCATCTCTTCTGCTCATGGCATACCCCATACTTCCTGCAAGGCGAGCTTCAGACCTTCTCCTGTTCCCCTGGTTCTCTCTCTCTCTTTCTCTCTATGTCCCTCTGTATGCCTTTTCCACCCCACCCTCACATCCCACCCCCTTCCAATACTTTCTCCCTTTTTTATTTTAATCAGGAAAAGATGCTGTGTCATGGTGTCTCCATCCACAACATGCATGTTGAATTCTTTCAGTTGAAGATGGTGAATTGACCACCAAGTTCATCTCCTCTACTTCCCCAGACTCCACTAAAATGAGAGTAAGGAGATTTTTTTTCAAAGACAAAGAAAATAGGGAGAGAAACAGTAATAGATTTTCAATAGTTTTTAGAAGATGCAAAGCAGACAGGGAGGTGTGGTAACTATTTCATCAGGGAGGAGAAAGCTACACATTCCAGAGGTGGATACTGATGAGATCAGGGAGAAAAAAAGCTGATTTTCTAAGCTCAGGGAGACCCTTAAGGGTTCAGGACCTGGAAGCACTAGATACTATGGCGTGCAGGAGCGCAGCTCAGGGCTGCGAACAGAGATGCAAGTCGGTAAACTGCCTGACCAAACTCTCTAGTGGATTGTGTAGACTGTCCACCCACACTTCAGTTCCACTCATCTCCCTCCTTCCCAGCAGAACCATGCCTTGTTAGAATATTAACACCTCTCCTACACAGCATGTGCTTAGGGGAAGACCTGATGATGCCCAGATCAAGCAGATGAAACTTGATCAGTTTAAGTCAGTCAGCACATGACAGTTCCTATGGGCTCTAGGACAGGGGCTTGTGGCCCAAACTGACCCAATCAGATGGAAGAAAAGTACAGGAAGAGAGATTTTCTCCCTCTTTCTTCAGTGGAATATGGATCTGGAAGTGTATATAGCCCAGTGCTTCTCAAATTTTCATGTGCCTATGAATCTCTTGGGGGGGTCTTATTACAATGCAGATTCTGATCAGTAGGGCTGGAACAGGGCTTGGGATTCTGCATTTATGACAAGCTTTTGGGTGATACTAATGCTGCTGGCCCGAGGACCACACTTTGAGTAGTAAAGCCGTAGCTTACTTCCTATTGGCACAATATTACGGTGGTGAAGGGAACCAGTTTATTTGAATCAGATGTTGAAAAGAGAAAAGCAAAGAACGTGAAAAACCCTGAATCCGAGATGGCATCATTGAGCCACTGATCCATACCACACTTGGAGCTCCCCCTACCTTGTAGCTTCCGGTTATATGGGTTAATATTGTTGCTTAAGCCACTAAAATTCAAGGCTCCGTCAATTACCGCTATACCCTGCAGCGAACAAGGATTATCCTCTGGAGAAGGAAAATGCTAGAGGATCAGGATTCAGGAGCATCACGTATAAGAGAAGCTGGGAGCCAAGTCAATAAGACCGAAAATAGGTATTAACAGTCTGCACATTAATGAGGCAGGAAGAAGTTTTCAGGGTGTTAGAAATATAAAAATTCACTTAACATAAAATTGAGTTTTACATTTTACTATACATAAAATTACACCTCCATAGAAAATATTTTTTTAAGTTGCACATGGAAAGGTGATAGCCCCTGGCTCCCTCTCTTGCCCTATGTTCAACTTTTTAGAAGCCAGGACTATGCAGGACTAAGGAGAAAACTTGAAAATAACATTGAATGAGTCCACTCAGAGCTGGAAGAGAAGATAATGCTTGCATTAAGGAAGAATAAGTTTTATTAAAAAATAAGAAAAATAAGAGAACAAGAAAGGACTATTAGAAAATAAGGAAAGAAAAAAAATAAACCAATGTAATAAAAGATTTGGAGGATAAAGATAACGAAATCTACTAGAAAGCAGAACAAAAAGATAGAGGTAGAAAATATGGAAGAAAATCCCAGAATCTTAGATAACCAACTGAGAAATCCAACATCTGACAAATAGGAAAAAAAATAACAGAGCAAAACAGAGAGGAAGAAATTGTCGGAGAACTAATTTAAGAATATTTTCTGGAACTAGACTTCATCTTCTACTTCAGGGTTTGTATAAATTTTCAGAACACCAGGGATAAAGAATAGATCCTAAAAGATTCTGGGGAGAAAAATAATATTATGTGCAAACAGACGGATAATCGGATTGGCATTTAACTTACCAAGAACAGAACTGGAAGCTAGAAGACAACAAAGCAATGAATGTGGGACATTTTGAAATAAAATATTATTTTCAGCCTTGAAATTTATATTCAGCCAAAACAGAAATTGTATAAAATTAAAATATTTTCAGACATAAGGACTCAGAAAAAATTACTTTTCATGTATTTTTCTTTCCAAAGCTACTAGAAGGTGTGCTCCAGCAAAATTAAGGAGTAATCCAAGAGAGAGGATGACGAAGGATCAAGAAAGAGTGGCTCCAACCCAAGACAGGGACAAAAGAAGTCCCTGGGGAGAGCGGTTCGGGAAGTCTACAGATTAAGCAGAACAATCGGAAGTGAGGAAAGAATTCTTTACCATGGATTTCTCCAGGAATAAAAAAGGGGGAAATGATAAAATACAGCATATAATGGAATTTTTGTGAAACTAATGTTAGGAGGATGATCGAGCTGATTGATTTAAAAAAAAAAAACTTTAAAGACACATATGTAGAAATTTATGCAAGTGAAATAACTAGGCACTTATTAACTCCAAGGAAAAACAAAATCTGTTCAAGAAAGGAAATATAATTACAGTAGACTCTGATCCCATATTGAAGTAAAAATGAGAATAGGTCTAAATGGGACGATGTGGTGGGAGGGGGCTGTTATAAGAAAGCCACATTCTCCCATTCCACAAATCAAGAAATAGAATATAGACATAAATGTAGAGATACGGAATTAAAGTCAATACAAAAAAACTCAAAAAGAGTTTAAAATGATCTCCTCTGGGGAGACTGTAGGGTAGGTCAGGGACTGCTCTTATTCATTATAAGCCTTTTGTTATCATTTGATTTGTTTTTAACCATATACATATATTAATATTTTTTTAGAAGTTAAGATAAAGTATTTTTGAGTTGATGAATGAATGAATGAATGGGAAGATCACCAGGCTACATGCATCAGAGATGCTACATGCATCAGAGGTCTGGGTTCTGTTTTGGTACCCCCACTAATCAGCTGAGTGGTCATCAGCAAGGCACTGAATCTCTCTGGGGTTCAGGGCAAGGCAGAAACTCTCTAAGCTTCCTTCTGTCTCAATGACCTACAGGCCCACGGGAGTCAGACAGGCCTGGACCCCACACCTGGCCCCATCACTGGATCACCTTGAATAAATGACCTCTCTTCCTCCTCTCCCAGCTTCTGCAAAATGGAGGTAATGATACCACCTTCAAAGAGGACATCAAAGGATCACATGCGGAGTGTGCCCACCCTAGGGCCTTTTAGATGCTCAATGGATATCAGTGATTTGAACCATGTGGGCTGGAGGAAAATCAGACCAAAACGGGCTAGATAGGGTCAGGTTTCAGAAAGCTGAGGTGCCAGGAGAGCCAGAAGTCAAGTATTTGCTGGTTATGACACCTGTAACTGCTCTTCCTCCTTCTCTTCTGGGGGTCTCTCTTGTGACGGTGACCATGGCCAAGGAACTTCCACTAAGTGGCCAGAGCAGAGGAGGGACCTGATAGCATGGTGTTCCCTTGGGTTGGACATACTTAAGCCCATTTAGCTATGATACATACCCCAGAACTGCCTAAACTCGGAGGAAATTTTCACCTACCCCCTTCATTTTCATAATCAGCATTTGCTTAACATGAGCAGAAGGATTTTTCTTTCTGAAAGTTCAGTCTGTGATTTCCATGCCCCCAGTGGCCTCTGGAATCCCGTTCTGCTCAGGCAAGAGCACTCTTCAAGCTGTCAGTAGGGGAAAGATGACAAGGCTTTAATGAAGTCAAGTCATCATTTTTTCATGGCACAAGGCTGCAGGCTGGCGGCTGGGCTGGGGAGGGAACGTGGAGATGGTTTCCTTCACCACGCTTCCTCTCTGACAGCTCCACCCCACTACCTCCTGCCCCCAGCCCTCTGGAGCTGCTTCCCACAAACAAGCCCAATGCTGCAGGGCTCCCCGAGGCCACTGGCTGGACTGCCAAAGAGGGCACCAAGGTCTGATGCCATTAATCACCCAGACGCGCACTTATGGATTCTTGGCTCAGCTGGGAGCTCCCTCTCCTCCCTGCCCCCAAGAGAATGAATCTGTCAGTTTTCTCCCTGTGATTCAACCAGTTGCTAATATTAACATGGCTTAAATCATCAAGACTCCCAGAAGTCAGATTTTTGCTGGTTTTCCTACAAATGAGCCACCAAATTTAGCCAGAAATGCTTTCTATTTAAATAAAGGCTATGCATCCACTTGGAAAAATATATTTCAAGGTCTAGTTAATATCTGATCCTCTGAATTCCTCCCACAGTCTGTATAATTCAAAAGTCCCAGTGAAAGGAGATACTCATCTGCTGATAGGAATTCACATCCCTGAAAGGAGAAAAAAAAAGGCTCCTTTCACACAGAGGATTGTTTTTGTTACAGCTGTGAACATCTTGGAAAATCTGCCACTTGTGCAGTAAGAGATGGGGGTGAGAAGAGAAGAAAATGCAAAGGATTGGGCTATGGCTCCAATCCTCCTAGGAGGACCAATGATATCCTAGTTGGTGGTCTAGGCCAATTGTCCTTAAACTTCAACCCGTACCAGAATCCCCTGGAGAGCTTTTTAAAACACAGGTTGCGGAGCAGCAGCTCCAGAGTTTCTGATTCAGTGGATGTGGGTGGGGCCTGAGAATTTATATTTGTTATCAAATTCCCAAGTGATGCTGAGGCTGCCAGTCTGGGGACCACACATTGAGAAGCAGTGCCCTGGACCTTCCTGAATGGTCACACCCAGGAGTTCACTCTGAAGGGACCCTGCTGCCAGCCTGTCTCCTCCCCACTCTCCACCTGCCTACTCGTTTTCAGCAGCCTCCTCTGAGCTGGTCCTGAGCACAGCTGGGAACCCACGCAGAACCTCAGCTCCAGCCCCATCCTCGCAGGCTGAGCTTGCTGCTGAACTTGGCTGGGCACTGGCGGAGTCTGGTGGCCTGAGAGAAGTCCCGTGCATCTGCCTGTCCGGTGCGTCATAGTTTCCCCAGCCCCTGCAGGGGTGGTTCAGCCCAAGCACCTGGGTTCAACCTTGGTTTGCTGGCTCAGCACCCGTTCCCTTGCCACTGGAGCCCTGTTCCCAGCCCCATAACACATGGCTGAGGTCCTGACACCTCACCCAGCCATTTTCCATTCCTCTCCTTACCAAGTGCTTGGACCTGGCATCTTGCCTCCTTCGCTCCACAGGCAGGGGCCGGGCAATGCCCCCTCTGGATGAGGAACACTGTGCCTGTCTGACTTGGAGGGCTGCAGTCACACACAGGCCCACCCCATCCCATGGTGGGCTCTCCCCGGGAATAATGTCTTTTACATTGGCTCAACCGTAACTGAGATGCCAATGAGATTTTTATGTTTGGCACCTCTTTTAAGGGGTAGCAAAGTCCAGATCAGCATGTCTACCCCTGACCTCACTCTGCCTGGCCCCGCAACTTCCTCTGCTTCCCCATGGCCAAGCTCGCACCACGTTTACCCCAGAACCTAACTCCCACCCACTTCTCCCCCACCCCTTGCAACATCTTGATTATGACACCCATAACTGCTCCTCTTCCTTCCCTTCTGGGGACTTCTCCTGTGACAGTGGTATGCCCAAGGACCCCCCACTAAGTAGCCTCAGTCATGACTACATGATTTCTTAGCCCAGCCTTGTAGAGTCTGCCTGATTCCTTGACACATTTGCCGTGGCTGATGTTGAGTTGTAGTTGCAAGTCACAGAGACTTGTGGTGAAGAACATGAGCTCAAGAGATAGACTTGAGTTTGATTTCCTGCTACTTGCTAATAGCTCCGTGCCCTTGAGCGAGCCCCTCATCCCCTCTGAGCCACAGTCTCCTCATCCATAAATAGAGATCATAATAGCACCTCCTTCATAAGATGGATGAGGATGAAATGACCTAAGGTGCTGCATTTGTTTCCTATTGCTACTGTAACTAATTACCCCAAACATAGTGTCTTAAAACAACACAAATGTATTCTCTTATAGTCCTGGAGGCCAGAAGCCTGAAACAATTCTTCCAGGGCTGAAATCAAGAGAGGTCAGCAAGGTTGGTTCTTTCTGGAGGCTCCAGAGGAGAATCCAATCCTTACCTCTTGCAGCTTCTGGTGGCTATTAGCATTCCTTGGCTTGTGGCCACATCACTCCAATCTCCACTTCTGTTGTCACATTTCCTTCTCTTCTGTGCCAAACTTCTCTCTGCCTTCCTATACTTGTGATTACACATAGGGCTCACCCAGACAATCCAGGATAATCTCATTTTATGATCCTTAATTTAGTCACATCTGAAAAGTACCTTTTGCCATATGAGGTGACATTCATAGGTTCCAAGGATTAGGACCTGGATATTTGGAATTGTTATTCAGCCCGCTGCAGGTGCTCAACACAGAACCTGGTGCACAGATGCTACTGTTACTGCTACTATTCTTATTACTGTTATTATTCATTACAATATTTGTCCTCTAATTCTGCCCAAACATGATTCCCATGATTGCCACTCAGTCAGTATAGGGTTGGGTTTCCATAGGTCCAAAGAGCACAATTATGTGAAGCTTGAATTAACACTCAGAAGGTTCAGCCATTTACACCTTCTATACAATCCTTCCTTCCCCATGTGCACTCCTAGCAGGAAGTAGGAATACTCAGTGGGGTGCAATACAAGCCCCTCCAGGTGAACTTTTAACTAGCAACTTATTAGAGCAAGACGATGTTCTAATGAGTCCCTGAGCTCTCCGGATGCATCCCTGAGCATGGCTTCCTCTGGCTATTACATCTGAGATTCCTTTCAAGGATACAGCTGAGCTCTGCTCTCCTCCCAGCTGGCAAGAGCTCAGCAAGACCCCCAAGGCTCTTACCTGAAGGGACAGCTATGAATGAAAGGTCGCTGCCCTTGTATCTGTCCACATCTGTCCACAGAGCATGTCCACAGGCTGTGTCTTATTGGATCGAACTTTGCCCAAGGCACTCTTGGAGCCCCACAGACTTGTGGTCTCTTTGGACACTGAACACTGATGGGAGTGAGTTTCAAGTGCAATGACCAGTGCAAAGCATGTACAGAGCCACAGCATGGGTGGACCAGGCCCATGTGAGAAGTGGCCAATCCTGAACTAGGTTCAGTTCATGATAACAGAAACAGGGTCATGGAGCGACCAAGGCCAATGAGAGAAAATCACCAGAGAGAAAAAGAGAGAGAGAGAGAGACTGACCAAGAGGTGCACCAGTGAAGGCCAGGAGCCAGGGGTCAGCTCCTGGAGAAAAAGCCAAGACAGAGACTGGGGTGGGACATGGGAGGTGGGTCCGTGGTCCTCTGACTAATTCTGGGGCTTTTCTGAAGGGTCAGTTCTTGCTCCTAAGAGTTTAAAGATCATGAATGCTTCACACTGAGCACCGCAATCATTCAGTTTCAAAAAGGAGGGAGCCCTCCTGGGACTCTTCTCCTTAGGAAGCCTCTAACAGGTGGTTCCCTGAGGCTGGAGGTAACCAGTGGTCAGTGGTGCCAAGATAAACATCCCCACAGTGACTCTACTGTTCATGCCCCCAAAGGCACATTCTTGGGGTTCCCTCCTGAACTAATAGCCTCCTGTATTCCATGGGTTCTTGTCTTAGTCAGCTTGGGCTGCTATAACAAATACCACAGACTGAGTGGCTTAAATGATAATTACTTATTTCTTACAGTTCTGAAGGCTGGAAGTCCAAAATCAAGGTGCCAGGATGGTGGGGTTCTGGTGAGTGCCCGCCCTCTTCTTATTTGCAGATTACTGACTTCTCATTGTGGGAAAGATCATCCCTCTTGAGTCATCTTCTCATAAGGGCACTAATCCCATTCATGTGGGCTCCATCCTCATAACCTAATTACCTCCCCAAAAGCCCCGCCTCCAAATACCATCACATTGGGAATTAGGACTTCAGCACATGAATGAGGGGAAAAAAACATTCAGTTCATAGCATGTCTCTTCTTGGTGTGGAGCCCCTTTTATTCATCAGATGCTCTCAAAGTTAACATGGGACCTCCAGGAGGCTCACCAGCTCTCAGTGTCTGAGACTCAGGACCACATGAGTTCCAGCTCAGGTCCAGGGCATCATCTTGGCTGAGCTTGAAGGGAACTTCAAGGTGTAATAGTTGTCAGGGCAATTTCAACTGGGTCTCCCTTTGTTTTGTCCCTTAGCCCTGCTCATATTTCCTAGGGTGGGTTCTCCATATCTCTTTCACTCTGTTGAAATCTCACCACCTCCATTCCCCCTTAGCCTACATCCCCAATCCCACATCTCCAGCAGATTCTCTCACCTCCATCTTCAAGGCAACACCAAGGCCACTAGATGGGAACTCCCCACCTCTGCTCCCATCTTCACACTAGTCTCTCTTTTTGAAAGAAAAGGGAAGTGAGTGAAGCATGGGTTAGTGCTGAGTTCTGGGGTCAGTCCATCAGGATCAAGAATGGGTTCTGCCTGTTACTAGCTGTGTGACCTTAGGTAATTCACTTCATATGCAAAATGGGATAGCAGTAGTATCCTCCATCTTATAGAGCTACTAAGGAGTACATGAGGAGTTAGCATATATAAAACAGTGTCTAGGGACTTCCCTGGTGGCGCAGTGGTTAAGAATCCGCCTGCCAATGCAGGGAACACAGTTTGAGCCCTGGTGTTAACTAAGCCTGTGTGCCACAACTACTGAGCCTGCACTCTAGAGCCTGCGAGCCACAACTACTGAGCCCACGTGCCACAACTACTGAAGACCGTGCGCCTAGAGCCGGTGCTCTGCAACAAGAGAAGCCATTGCAATGAGAAGTCCACTCACTGCAATGAAGAGTAGTCCCCGCTCTCTTTTTTTAAAGAAAGCCTGCACGCAGCAACAAAAACCCAACGCAGCCAAAAATAAATAAATACTTAAAAAAAAAAAACAGTGTCTAGCACAGTGCATGTACTGAATAATGTAAGCAGTGATTATTGTTTTTACGTAAGAAGCACATTGTGTAAACAAGTATAAAGCAGTGTTGGGAACACAAACTCTGAAGTCCTAACTATCATGTTTTAGCCTTGGGTCCTTGAGGAGAGTCACTTCACCTCCTTGACACTGGAGTTTTTCACTTGGAAAATGAGGACGTGACAGTGCCTGTCGGAGGTATGAAAGGGCACAGTCTGTGTGAAGTTCTCAGCATGGTGTCTGGGGCCTGGTGAGTTCTCCATAAATAGGGCTTCTTATTAGGGGGATGGCCTGCCCCCCCTTTCCCCTCTCCAGAGCTGGCCTCAAGCATGTGCCTCCTGGGTCCCATCCCTCATCCTGAGGAAGCTCATCCCTTGATCACCCCCAACCCCATTCATGTAACTTCAGCATCTTCCTCTCCTCTGGATGCTGCCCCTCTGTCTCCAGACAGGCTCAAGCTCTCCAAACAAAGAAAACCATACTTAATCTGTTTTTTAAAATACCACCTTCCTCTCCTCCTCTTCCCATTAGGGAACTTCTAGAAAGGGTGGTCTACCCTTGACCACAGGCTTCTTTTGCTGAAAGTGTGGTGATTGCAGGCTTTCACCGTTTCCCACCAGATGTCATATCTCTCGGGGACATCTCAGGATGATGAAGGGATGCAGAAGATGATTTACGACCCCAGGATGCTAGAGGGCCAGGGGAGTGGGCAGCAGGCTTGACCCAGACTGAGCAGAAGAGGGAAGGAGATGCTCATCAGACCCTCCCAGACCCAGAGGGTGACTCAGGAATGAGACTAAAGATGAGAAACAGGACAGCCTGACCTGTGTAGGCTCCATACCCAGGCGGGCTGATGCCTCAGTGAGTCACTGACGAAAAGGGAGAAGCTGGACCATGGGGGGCTGGTATTTCAGGTGCCTGACTTGGCACGCAGAGGATGATGGTTAGTTCCAATGCTGGGACCTCAAGGAGTATGGCGGACTTGGGCTGGAGGTGTTAATGTCTGATGGATCCAATGTGGTGCATAGAGGGCAGGGGCACTGTGGTTCCAGAGGGTCCAGCCAGCAGCTGGAATGACAGGGGGCAGGTTCAGCCCCTGAGTGGGGGAGCTGCAAGGAGCCAGGCAGGGTGAGGACCCTGAAAGCACAGGTAGGGATTCAAGGCAAGCTCCAGTTCATGCAGGGGACTGGCGGGCAACTGGAAAACTGAGGCAGGCATGCAAGCATACAGAAAGGGCTTGTGTGGGGGCAGGGAGTGCAATGAATGAGGGGAGCAGCGGCTCAGGGTCCATGGGGACTCAGGAGCAGCCACTGCTTTCCCCTCCAGACAACTGCACTGGGAGCAGCAGAGCTCGCCCCAGATCCCACTGCTGGTGTGACCGGACTCCTCGCATGCAGCCTGGCTGAGTCAGGAGGATGAACCTGTGTGTTTCTGCAGCTGAGCAGGCCTGGGACAGCACAGCTGGGGCAGAGGGGCAGGGAGTAGTATCTCATGCATTCACTTACCCACTCCTTTCCATCCATCCATCCATCAGTGACTGAAATCTAAGTGTCAGGCGCTCCGCTAGGTACTGCAGAAATTAAGATTTTTAAGATCCGTTCAGCGCTTTCATGGAGCCCCCGAGCAGCAGACTCCTGACGCTAAGTTAAATTGACAGCGTGCGGTAAGCTTGAGGGCATGTATCACTGAGTAATGGGGAGAGTCAGAGGGTGGCTGCGATGATGGTGTGCGCAACCAATAGGAGACAGTACGGCAAGCCATCTGCATGGGTATTCGATACAAGCTGTATAAAGATTAGGTTGATGGCTGCTTTCTAAAATAAGCTACAAGTCAGGCCCCCTCACCTACTCCACCTGTGAACGAGTTCAGTGACGCGGCTCAATAAGCCATTTCTCTTTACCCAGGGAGTATCAGATGATCTATGCCCAGACCCAGCCAGACTGCCATGACTGGGGCTGCAGCTGACCAAAGGACAAAGTATCCCTTAGTCTGGAGGGAACTGAGTGCTCTCTGAGCTGGGTGGACTTGTGTTGGTGTGAGGGTGATAAATGCTAATCCCAAAGCTGGCTTTGCCCCAGGCTCTGCCCTGCTTCTGGGAACCAGGGGCTCCTGCCCACTAACCTCAGCTGGGAGCATCAAGGGGGAGTTGAAGCCCCCACTGCCTGCTCCCCCACCAGAAGCCCCTCCCCAAACACATACTGCACTCAGAGTTAGGTCCTCCATCCTTGTGGACCACAGAGGAACAGCCGGCCAAAATTCATGTGCATTTTTTAATTTACTAGCTATTTTCTCTCTCTCTCCCTCTTGAACTTAAGCTCCTTGAGAGCAGCCCTCTGCTCTGCCTCGTTCATTGCTATGTCATTAGGACTTAGAACAGTGCCAGTAACATAGAAGATCTTTACTATATTTTTGTTAAACATATCTGTTATATATGAATGAATGAATGAATCAGTGAATCAATGAATGAATCAATGAATGAATATTTTAAGAATATGATTGGCTTAGGTTCCAGTCCCAGCCCAACTACTTAATAATGCTATGTTGTGTTACCTTGGGTCAGTTACCTAAACTCAGTTTCCCTGCATGCAAAATGGGGGCAGTAATAGTGCCTTCTGTGTAGAGTGGTTGGGAGGATCTGGTAAGATAATGTCTATAAAGCACTCAGCATAGTGTCTGGCTTATAATAAGGGGTCAGTAAGAGGAGCTTGATTATGAGCATCATTGCTGTTGAAGTTACTAAGTGCTTCCCTCCTGGGCCCTGGTTCCTCAGGTGACAGGGGGGAAAAAATCATCAAGCTGGCACAAGAGTGGGAGAAGAAGCAGCCTAGCGCAGGGCCCTGGACCAGCAGCTTCAGCATCACCTGGGAAGTTGTCAGAAATGCACATTCCCAGACCTACCCCCAACCTACTGAATCAGAAACTCTGGAGGTAGGATCCAGAAATCTGTATTTTAACGAGCCTTCAAGGTGATTCTGCTGCACACAAATTTGAGAATTCTGTGTCTAGAGCAAGGGGCAGATGGAGAAGGCCAGATTCCCAGTTGGAATGCCAATGCCTTGCTTTGATGCATAGAGAAAGGCAGAAAAGGAATCTGGGTAGCTCTAGGCCCAGCGCCAGCAAAGCTCCCCACCTTGAAGCCACCAGCCTGGCCTTGCCCTCTCTGTTGCTGGAGAAGTCTGGTCTCCATCCATTGCAAGAAAAGTACCATTGGCTGCAGGAAGAGTAGCGTTTGCTGAGACACTGTCACTGGGGCTCCTCTCTGCTCAGCATCCCGAGCGTCTGCACTGCCGAAGGCCAGCAAGGCAGAGGTACAGTGAGAAGCAGAGCAGAAGCAAGGGTCAGAATACCACAGGTCCTAGTTTTCCTGAGCATTCGTGGGTCGGGAACCCCGGGGCAGGGTTGGGGAGCCCTTTGTTTGAAGGTGGTGAGAAAACCCTCATGGTCCAGTAGAGGAGTAACAAGGGTTGGAATAGCAGCAGCCACAGACATTTGCAGCCACCTGCTTGATAAACAGCCCTCAGCTGCCCCCGGAATCTCCAGAGTGTCTATGGGAGGGAAATCTGCAGCTGCACCTTGGAGCAAATGATGTCAGAGAGGGGTCCGTGGCAGATTACACCATGGGAACCACTAAGGCTCCCCATGGAGGCAAAAGTATGTGTGAGCCTTTGAGTGTTGGGAGGTGAGGCAAATGCCCATAAATCACTGGAGAGCTTTAAAAATTACCATTGCCATGACCCTACCCTGGGGGATTCTGATTCAGTTTGCATGGGTTGGGACCCAGGCAGCAGTGTTTATAAATCTTCCCAGGTGATTCTAATGCCCAGCCAGGGTCGAGAAATGCTCTTCTAAACATTCCCCCTTCACTCGGGAGGGCAAATGTACCCTCTCATCTACGTCTCCATGTTTGTATCTTGGAACATGTCTCTGTTTTTTTTTTTTCTATCGTTGGGAATGTCTGGTATTGGGACTGGGGAAAGATGATTTTGAAACCAGCTGAGAAATAAGACCCAGGAGACAGAAGATGGAGATCAGAATGTCAAGTCTACAAGGTAAACTCAAGTGGAGAATGTGGCTTTAGATCTGTAACCAAATGGGTTTGCATTCCTTCACTGTTGCATTAGACAGACTTATCCATTCGGCAGTGGTCATACCAGACAACTCCCCAGAGGGGCAAAGCCAACCCTAGGAGGTTACCCAGTCCCAGACAACTGGTGAGAATGTTTCCCTTCTGCACGTGGGCAGGGCAGAAGACAGGGAAGCCCTAGGAGGGGCCACGCTGAGTGTGTTCAGCTCTTCTCCCAAGCTCACCAATCAGATAAGTCACTTCTCCTCTGGGGAGAAATATGTGAGGGGATGGACAAAAACCAGAAGAGTTCCTTCCATACTTTCCCCTTCTGGATGGTGCAATAGAAATGACCTCCCCTCCATGGAAACATGAGTGGTGGGATATAAATATTCCTCCCTAACATCTGGGCATTTATCTTAGCATTTTCGTCTTTCTGAATATCTGTGATATGTCTTTGAGTGTGGCTCTGTCAGTGGGAGTATATTTGTATTAATACAGTCTGTGTGCCTCCATTTACCTGACTCTTTGTGTGGCAAAGCTTGAATCTGCACCCTTCCTGTCACTCATCCCCGCAAATCTCAGCTGCACCACCAGCCTCCCTATGGGTTCCCCATGTTTGCTTCTTTCTCATGTATCCTGAGCAATCTCACAGATGTTCCCAGCAGTCACTGTGGTCAGAGAACATGCTGTTCCAAGTGGTAATGACCATCTTCTAATTGGCTAAGATGATTCATCATCCCCATGCCCTCGGTCCACAGGGTCTTACAAACTCTTGGGATACAGTCAGCCATGTGTTGGGTCTCCCATGTGCCTAGCCCCTAGCTAAGCCTGGGTGCAGGAATTAGTCCTTCTCCCCCATGTAGAGTCCCCTGAAGGGCTGGCCCTGGTTCTCCCAGTCTAGGGCTAGACCCTCTGCATCTTTAGGGGGGTTTTCTTCTCTCCAAGGTTTCCCATGGAAACCTGCCTTCTCTTCTTCAATCTTTCCTGCTAGGGACCCCCAGGAGCTAGGTCTTCCAAATAATGATGCTTTCAGAGCATTGACCCCTGAGTCAGAACAATGCTAGAGACCCCACTCTACTACATATTAATTGTGTAATTCTGGGCAATTCACCACTCTCTGAGCCTCATTCTTATCTGTGAAATGGAGGTATTAATAATAAAGATAGTTAATATCTATTGAGGGTTTACTATGCAGTAGGTACTGTTCTAAGGATTGTACATGTATTATTTTATTAGTTACCTGTTGCTGTCTAACAAATTACCCTAAAACTTAGAGGCTTAAAACCACAATATTTATTATCTCATAGTCTCTGTGGGTCAGGAATAGGAGCATGAGTTAGCTGGGTCTTCAATTTAAGGTATCACACAAGCCACAATTAAAGTGTCAGGCAGGGCCATAGTAGTCAGATGGGTTTGCAGAGATGTCAAGTCTCAATTGGAGAAGGATCTGCTTCCAAGCTCACTCTGGTGTCTGTTGGCAGGATTCAGCTTCTCAAGGCCTGTTGGACTGAGGACCTTGTTCCTAGCTGGCTATTCCTTACAAGTGAGCTTCTGTATTGGGCAGCTCCCATGTACAATTGGCTTCCATCAGAACAAGCAAGAGGTGAGAGAAGGTAAGCAAGATGGAAGTCATAGTCTCTTTATCCTAATCTCGAAGGGACAGCCTATCAGTTTTGCCATATTCTCTCATTAGAAGCAAGTCACAAGGTCCAGCCCACATCTAAGAGGAGGGGATTACACCAGAGGCTGCTCGCCACATGTACTGTCACTTTATCCTCACAGCAACACCATGTGGTTGTATCATTAATATCCTCCTTTATCACCATTCTACAGATGAGAAAACTGGGACACAGAGACTTTCCCAAGGCCATACAACTGACATATGAAGAAGCCTGGAAGCTACCTCCAGGGTCTGTGTTCTTAACGGTTAAACCTGAGGTGGTTGGGAGGATCAAATATGTCGCTGTAAATAATGAAACCATGGCCCTTATGAATACAAGCTCCTTTCCCCAGTATCTCCCTCAAGCTCCACGTCACTCAGTGTTTTGGTCTGGAGGAATTAGTGTAAGCTCCCAGGCAAGTGCAGCTTTTCATAAGCTAAGGGAGTTTACTCTCAGACTAGCCACACGTTCTCTCATTTCTGATTGGTCATCATGCTTTCTTTCTGACTTCTGGTTGGTTGCAGAACAAACTAGCATCCAAGATGAGAGAGGGAAGTGTAAGAGAGCAGCAGGTCGAGTCTCCTGACCTGTATTGGCTCCATCTCAAGAGGTGGTGAGCACATGCAGATGAATTCACCCAAACAGAGGTAACTTTGTTCTGTTGGAAATGGGTGAAGACTGGGGTTAGCATTTGGGATGGAGGTAGGATGTTCCCCATCTGGACTTAGCAGCAAGAGAGAACTGTTCCAGGCATGCTAGAAATGGCCTGATGGTACATCTGTAGCAAGTGGCATAGAGAGGCCTGTGCCTTCTGACTCAGTGACAGCCCCTTCTATGTAATATCAGTCCTACTTTATGGCATGATTTTTAATATGGCAAGAAGCCTATACCCATTGGTCCATGTTTCCCTAATATGTAAACATCCCTCCCAGGTGTGGTCTCTCTCCTGGCCATAATTCCCCACACAACTAGCTAAATGTCTGCTATGAAGACCCAGAACTACCCTCAGGTGGGCTCCAGAGTCCAAATGTAGAGGCAGGTATCGTGTAAACCACTTCAGTTTCAGGTCCAAGCTGTCCTCAGATTCAGCTTTGCCTGTTAAAAAGTCAATATTTTCATCCCCACCAAACTCCCATGTATAATTCCAAGTTGTCCAAAACTTTCAGGAGAGAGAGGTATGATTAATTATGACTCATAAACTCCAACACTGAGACAATAAAGGACTGTCTAGGTCATCTTTCCTGCACGCAGCAGAGCCAGGATGCATGGCTACATCTGCCAAGCTGTCCATGTAGTTTTAATCTTATTATATCCTTCCTTCAGTATTGTTCTGAGGAACATAGGGCACCCAGAGTTGTCAGAGGAAACTTTAGTTCTTCAAGACTTAGCTCCAATGTTACCTACCACCTCTAGCAGACACAGAGACACAATTCCCAAGACTATGGAAGTAACTGACCCAGCACTTAAATCAGGCACATGGCTAAAAACCCTCTCTGGTATATCACATGTTGTTCCTCAAACATTGGCTCCCTTCCCCTTGACCTCCATGGGAGAAATGTACTTCTCCACCCCACAGATCTTGAGCTTGGTCATGAAATTTGCTTTGCTCAATGGAACATGGGTGGATGTAACAGTGTATGAGTCAAAGTCTAGGCCTTAAGAGGAATCTTATCCTGAAGAACGTGCCAGAGGTAGCCTCCTGGCACCAGAAGAATGAGAGACACGTGAAGCAAATCTGAACCAACAGCAAATCTCAGCCTACATCAGCCAAACCCCAGCTGATCTGTAGACATGAGATGCTGCAGGTCATAAATGTTTATTGTTATTTGCCATTGAGGGTTTTTTCCTGGTGTTGGGAGAGAGTTGTTATGCAGCATGACTGTGCTGATAGCTAACTGATACACTCCCCAAGATGATCATAGAAAAGTTAGTGATGGCTGAGTGGTCATGGAAGACTTCAGAGAGAAAAGACTGCAGTGAATCCCAAATGGTGGGATGTACTTAAAGGTTAGGAGCTTTAAAAGTGGACTTCTGTCAGTCACATGTGTGGGTATGGCGGTAGGAGCATGTTGTAGCACACACATGGACACGTATGTGCTAAAGAGAATGCACACATATCCTCATGACAGCGTGGAGTGTGGTCTGGAAGAAATCCCCTTCTGTGAGTCTTAAGTGTTGAGTTCTTTTTAAGCCAAGGCCATTGTTTTCCATTTTTCCCCAAGGAATTAATCTTTTCTATTATTATTATGTTTGGTTTATCTTGAGTGAAACATGGATGTGAATTTTATCTGTGGCCTGACACATAATTGTGGGATGAAAAATTCAAACACTCGAGGAAAACATTGCTATCAGCACCGCCTTGCTGGAAGGGGATGCAGTGCCCATGTGCCACCTGGCACCCAGCACTTCCTGTGGCGTCCTCTCCTCCAACGGGCTTATCACCTCGGCCATTCGAATGAGGCTATTTGCCTAATTTAGGAAATCATTACAAATCAGCTAAGTGGGGCTTTTCTGTCACTGAGCTCAACAGTATAGCTGCTCAACCTCAGGGCAAGAAAGAACACAGAGGGCAAATTCCAGGCCAACCTTCTACAGCAGTTCCCCCATGTGTTCAGTGGAACAGTAGTTCCATGAAATGTTTAAAAACGTTACTTGAAAAAAATGCTCACTGATCAAATAAACGCTGGAAACACTGAATTCAAGAAAGTCAAACACTCATTTCTTCTGCAGAACATAGCTCTGAGTATTATTCCAGCTAATGTGTGAATCTTCAAGAGGGAATGGTGTTTGCAGCTTTGCAAACTATTTGATAGCAAAATTCTCCACCCCACCCTGCATACTTTTTTGTCAGAGATATGATAAGTCTAGAGTTCCCTGGAACACAGTTTTTTTTTAAGTTTATTAATAACATCCATTGATTCCATTGTGGACCTGCTTTCATTATTGGAAAGTTCTCACAATGAGTTAACGTTCACCTGCTCACGGCTTCTCCCATTCACTAGAGATCTGCAAAAAAAAAAAAAAAAGCCAAACAAACAAACAGAAAGACTGTTCCTTCTACCCACAGCTGACTCTCAGGCATTCAAATGCAGGGATTCTGACTCTCAACTCAGATTGCCTCGATTTTAATTTCTAGTCTACAGTTTAAGTATTATTATTTTAGCAGAGTAAATGATGGAAATGGAAAAAAAAACCCCACACATTTCTTTGACTCCATCATGTATTGAATTATTTGATCTCCAGCAGGTTACTTAACTTCTCTGAGGCCTCAGTTTCTTCATCTGTAAAGTGGGGATGAGAGGTGATACGTGTTATGGACCTGGCTCAGAGGCTAGCATTTGGAGGTGCTCATGAAGCAGTAACTATTATTGCTGTTACTCTGGAAGCCTGTCTTCCCGTCCCTGCCCCTCAGTGTCTCCCACATATTTTCCAAGAAGTGTCCCCTCCTCTCAGATCCTTGCTAAATTAAATTCACATCAACATTTACTGACATCTACTATGTGTCAAGCCCCGTCCAGGGCTCTGGGAACACAGTGCTGAATGAGATGGGATAATTATCCTCAAAGCTCTCCCAGCCAGGTAGAGGGCACAGCAAGGAAACCTCAGCTCAAAGTTCTTGAGAAAACCGGGTCCAGGGTCGCCACTGTCTCAGGTTTGGAGGAACAGAGAGGTCCAAGCTTGCAAGGACAATTCAAGGGCATAGATGTGTATGCACTGAGATGCTTTCACTATCCCTCTGCAGCCGGTGTTTTGTCTGGAAAGGAGGTGCCTCAAACAATGTCCAGCATTTCTAACACACTGTGTGCTATGTCCCTGGAGACTGAGCTTCTGGGAGGGCATGGGAATCTGTGTTTCCAATCACTTGGAGAAGGGGAAGTGGAAACAGAAGCCAAGGACTCAGTATGGAGATCCTCTCATTTCCCTCCTCCAGCCATTGATCCTGGGTGATAAAGAAAATTTTGAAAGCACAGTATCTTGTTCAAGAGCAAGAGGACACTTTCAAGCTGGGTCAAAACTTTGCCCTCTGCTTTCTCCTTAAATATAAATGAGCAGCCTTTATTTTTCCTGGATCGTACTTGCTTGGCTCTAAAGGGCTGCCTCCTTACACCAAAACTACCATATTTTTTAAAGTGCTATTTTCCCTTGACCTGCCCCTGAAAACAGAAGCCAACATGGTCTTGCACGTTCAGCAGGTTATTTTTTAGAGGACACTGAGAGTCTGCTCCCAATTGCTCATCTTTCCGAGGGAATTCAAGTCACACAGCAGAAGCAGAGTTCAATGTCTGATATCTGAAAGAGTTTTGTCGATGTCAAGGGTGTGAAACACATTAAGGTGCACCCAGCTGAGTTCATTCGTTCATTCAATAAATGTTTATTGAGCGTCTACTGTGTGCCTGGCCCTGGGCTTGGTCCCAGGCACACAATGACGACAGCAGCAGAGGAGCTAACCCTTGTGAATGTTTACCATGTACCCGGTACTCATTAATCCTTTCATCTTCACAACAGCCCTGTGAGACAGAGATTATTCTTTCCCGCTTTTTACGCATAAAGAAACAGAGGCATAGAGAAGTCAAATTACTTACCCGAGTTCACCCATCTAGTTAGTGGCAGAGCCAGGATGGGGGCCCTGCAGTCTGGCCCCAAAGCTGGTGCACTTAACCCGCGGCCCTCTACCATCTCTCAGTGTGACTGAGACAGATTTTGCCCCCAGATTGCCCGCTCATAGCGGGGACAGTCAAGTAAACAGGCTGTCTAACAGGGGGGTAAATGCTGCGTGAAAGGTGCTGTGGGAGTTCACAGGGGGCCCCATCTCATAGCACGTGCTGGAAAATGGCATGTCTGATCCTTCCCTCTGAGTGTGTCCAGTTCAGTGCTTTGCAAGAGTTAATGTCCACTCAGTCACCTGGGGATCTTGCAAAAATGCAGATTCTGATTCCGTTAAGTCTGGAATGGCGCCTGAGAATCTGCATTTCTAAAAGGACCCCATTTCTAACAGTCACATACATAAGACTCTATGCAAGGATGGCAAACTTTTGTTTTTTTCTTTTTTTTTTTTTGTCACTAGAACATTATAATGAGGACATCTGGCCTCTCCCTTCCTGATGCCAAGCTTAGATAATAGCACCTGAGACAATGATTCATGGCTACTCTTATACCCGCCATATACCCCGGTGCACCAGGCACGATGTTAGGAGATGACTAACTTGGCTAAACCCAGAGTTTACTAGGCACCAGCCTCTGTACTAAGTGCTTCACAGACATTTAACCCCACAAGGACCCTAGGAGGGAGGTACTACTATTTTCAACCCCATCTTACAGAGGAGGAAACTGAGGTCTAGAGAGTAAGTGACTTGGTGACTTGCCCAAGGTCACATCACCAATAAGTGGTGGGGCGGGGGGCTTGAGCTCTGCCTGTCTTTGAAGCACAGACACGCAGACCCCTTCCGGCAGCTTGCCTCCTGGGCCTCATTTTATCTCCCGTTTTTCTAATAAAGGAGCTTAGGATCAGAGAACTTAAGTTATTTGGACAAGGCCACCCAGTTAGTGAGGGGCAAAGCCAGGATTCAGAACAAGTGGGCCTGACCCCAATTTCATTCTTTTAACTGCTCTGTAGCAAAATAGGAATTTAAATTTCTGCTCAGACTCCAGTTCTCAGCTGTAACAATTTAAGGATCAGTTTATAACCACAAAATAAAGTTCACAGATCTATGGAGGATTTAGACCACAATCTGGGCCCCAAGCTCTGGAAGGGGGGCATATGTCCCGTTCATCCTCTAGCTTGTCCATTTCAAATACATGAACGGGATTTTGTTGTCTCTGATCAGAATGTGTCCATTTTCCTTCATCCTTCCTAGGAAAGAGAATAGGAGTCATTCTAGAAACATCACCCAGCTGCAGAAAATTGGGGGAACTGAGGTCATGATGGCCTGAGACTCTGGGACCTGGAAAGGGGGTTGATGCTGAGCCTGCCCTTCCAACCCCACCTCACTCCCCAGGCCCCTGGCCCGCTTCCCGACGTAGCAGCCTAGGCTCTCTTTAGCCTCCTGAGGTGGAAAGATGCTTCTTATCCTCCTTCCCACCTCAGCCCACTCACTGTCTTCCCACCTCAGCCCACCCCTGCAACTCACCGCCAGGCTTCTTGCCATGAGCACTCCTGTCGGAGTACTGATTGCTAATAAAAGCAGTACAATTGTTGATTGGGAATAAAAAACATAAATAAATAAAGCACTCGAGCCGACCAGCCACTGTGTCAGGCCATGTTTCACGCATGTCATGTGGAAGCCAGAGGAACAAGAAAAATTGCTGTCAGCTCAGACCGACTCCCACCCACGCACCCCAGCTCCTCAAACCAGCATCTATCATTTCTTTTCAAAAGCCTTCATCCTTCCAGTGCCAGCCCCCTGTGCCGGCCTCAATGCGGGGACCCCACGCCCACCTCAGCATCCTAGGCAGGTTATACCTGTCACCATCACTCAGCACCACAAGGAAGCATGTGTGTTTGTCCACAGTAAGATCCTACAAGGCCTGGGGTGGGGTGGGGGAGTCTGGAACCACAGGTGTTGGGGGTACAGAGATGGAAAAGGAGAGAAAACACAACATTCCATGGCACAGCAACGTCCAGTCGTGGTTCAGTGTGTCCAGGGGCATCGGGCAGGGTTTGGTGACACCCACGCAGGCAGCCGCCTTCAGAGGGCTTAGTCCCTGTGTAGCAATCACGGGACACAGTTCAGGATCAGGGCCTCAGACAAGGTCAGGCCTCTGTTCTCTCAGGGCCTGGGGAACTGGGAAAACCCCTGGAAACTTATTTCAAGGGGGCACCAAACTGAAGCCTAGTTAGACATCATAGCAGTAGAGGGCCATGCTCACTATTGCAGAGAACTTGGGGTCCCCAGAGCAAGTGATCTGTGACTCTAGAGCATTTCAGGGGCTCTGGATGAATGCTGTGAGTCAAACTAGAAAGTGGCTTAAGAGTAATCATTATCCCCCCACCCCAGCCCCTCACCCCCGGGAGTCAGGAGGAACTGAGGTTTCTTAAATATCTCCTGCTTCAACTCAGACTGGTCTGGGACCTTTGGGAGAGATGGGGACTGCACCTTTAGGTGAGGGGACCAGGGGGCTCAGCTGTCAGGAGTGTCAGAAGGCAGAGGCAGACATACAGAGGGAGGAGGAGAAAGGCCTCTCGCCTCTGAAATCAATCTTTCCTATTTGGTTTACAAGACTCATATTATTTCCTCGTGGGTTCATTTTCTTCCATCTGAGTAAAATGGTGTCACCAATGTTTTCCAGATCATTCCTTCAGAGCTTTTATAATATACCTGGTGATATATAATATTCACTACTATTGCAAATATGAGATTTTGAACAAAATTTTCTCTGATTAGACCAATTTGGGTCACATATCCATTTTTGAATGGCTGTGTCTTGAATGTGATGAGCAGATGTGAATGAGATCATGGTATTAGGTTCAACCAACCAGGGCCCACTCCTCAGCTGGGAGTACATTAAATCCACCCCAAATGGACAAATGGGAGATGTGGGGTCCTGTTAAGAAGGAGGGAAGAAATAGATGCTGGCGAGGCAGCTGCAAAGGCCGGGTATTAAGTACCTACCATGTGCCACGGACTGTGTGTTTTATGTGAACTCTCTCATTGGATTACTAGCTTTAAAATGGACTGTAGAGATGATTTGGCCCAGAGATTCTCACCAAGTCAGCACTCCAATTTAGGATATATAAGAATCCCTGGGGGGCAGTGTGTGATTTGCACATCTAACAAAAAGGGATAGTGGGTTTTTAAAGACTGGGAAACACTGCCTTATTGCATCATGGATAACCTTCCAAAGATCAGACCCAAAGGTCTGGCATAGTGTCAAAGGGTTTGAGCCTCTGAGAACAAACCTGAGGTTGAAGAATTCTATGTGTATTACTTACCAGCTTTCTGACTGCTATGAACTGAATGTTTGAATCCCCCCAAAATTTGTAGGTTGAAGCCTAATCCCCAGTGTGGTGGTATTCGGAGGTGGGGGCTTTGGGAGGTGATTAGGTCACGAGGGCGGAGCCCTCATGAATGGGACTGGTATCCTTATGAGAGAGACCCAAGAGAGATGATCCCTCTCCACCAGGTGAGGATACAGTGAGAAGACCGGCAGCCTGAACACCAGCAAGAGTCCTCGCCAGACAACGGATTTGCTGGCACTTTGATCTTGGACCTCTAGCTTCCAGAACTGAGAAAAATAAATGTATATTGTTTAAGCCACCCAGTCTGTGGTTATAGCAGCCCAAACTGAGTAAGACACTGATCTTAAGCTATTTAATTTACCAAAGTCTCAGGCTTCTCATGTTAAAGTAGAGATGACAGACTCTCCCTCTCTGAAGGTTGCTGTGTTATTAAATGAGCAACGCTGTGTTATTAATGTTGCCTCGAACAAAGGAAGCACTCAACAATGGGTAGACCTCTGACTATTATTATTATGTGAGTATTGAGGATTTGTGACACATGGTGCCACTTGGAAGAAAGAATAGAAAGACATCAACACAGCCCAATGCCCTCATTTTACAGATGAGAAAACTCCAACACAAGTTAGAGAATGATGTACTTAAGTCCCCACGAAGGATGGGTGGTTGAGCCAGAATAAGAGTATATTCCAGCTCAAGACGTGCTTCTGATGTTTAGTCCAGGGCTTACACCTCCCATAAGGCTGTGTCTGATCACCTTCATCCCTGTTCTCCCCACCATGAGCCCAGCATTGTATCTGGCATGTAACAGAGGTCCACTACCCTTCCAGAGCATCTGTACGTTGGAGAAAAGGAGACAGATCTCATGACTCACAAAGATCCTTCCAGGAAATGCATTTCCAACAATTCAGCATCAACATCTGACCACCTTCTCTCCATTCTCCTCAGCCAGGTTCTGTTCTCAACTATCATTAATTGCTTTGGGCAGGAGGAAAACTGCTGAAACAACAGCAGACAAGAACTGGTTCTCCCTGTGCTGGTTAAAGGAATTCAATCACGTAATCCTGCTTCTAGGAGATGGGACTCTCAAAATTATCATCCCTCTGTAGGTATCTTTCTGATTGGGCTTCCAGACACATGGCAAATGCACTTTTAAAGGCTTCTGCATCTGCCGTCACCTCTCAGACACAGGTACATGTGTACACGCACACACATGTACACACACACACACGTAACCCACAGTTTTCCTGCATGTTTCTCTTTCCATTCAAGATGATAGACAACCCTTACTTGCCTGATGGACCACCATCAATCCTAGATGGTGCTCAGTTATGCAAGTTTCTACCAAGCTGACTGTAATAGACACCCCCATGCACCACTTCAGGTCCTCCTGGCCTCTCTTGTCTCTGATTCCAGCTCCTGCTCCTGCAATCAGGAGGTACAGGCTTCTGCCAGCTTTATGCAGGTACAAAATGACAGTGCCTTGATCAGGCCACACCGTGCACCTCTCACCTGCCTCCCTTGAGCTTCTGTATGACACCTTGGTGTGGGATACTGTGGAGAACTTGCTCAGCACCCTTCACATGCACAACCTGGAGATGCAGGGATGTTAATACCCCTTGAGGAAACTTTGACCAATAGGTGACAGAAATTGTAGATAAATGTCTCCCTCCCACTCCTCAGAACATTGTTCGAGCCACTTTTCAGATGGTCTTGTGGGATTAAGCATCCAGTTGCTCATGGATGTAGCCGAGATAACGACTCCTTTCCTACCCTGTTCCACTCCCTTAAACTTCACTGTCCTTCACTTCTGTTCCCTGGGATCAGTTCCCCACAAAGTACTTGTACATAAGTCTTTGTCTCAGGCTCTGCTTTCAAGGGTCCCAGGCTTAGACGGTTGTCTCCCCTGGGGCCTGGAACGCAGACCTTCAGGATGGGATGTTAGGGCTGGATCACTCACCAGTCACATTGCAATAAGGACCCTCATGCTGGTGGTAAGTGGCGGGTGACGATCTCTGACGTTTAGTAGCATCCCAATGACCAAGATTTCCACCTGAGGCTGATGGATATGAGAAGCCAGTTAGAAGCTGAGGTTGGGTTATGGTGGCTGCAGCACTTGACTATATAAAGATAATAATAATTATACAGATTATAGAGTGGTGGCCTTTTGTGAACACCTTGAAATAAGAGAATTAAAAGCTTAAGATATCAAACTTAGATTCAAGCAATGCTGTGAAAACCAGAAGCTTTGAGGAGATTTTCATTGCCCATAACCATGGGCCAAAACTCTGTCCAAGATCTAATTGAAAGAGTGACAGTGTTGCAAAGGAAACTGAATGCACATGTCTCCTGTGTTGAAACCGAAACCCTGATGGAAAAGCAATGGAAACTTGAGATGTTAAATGGGGACACCTGAGTGGACAGACCTGAGAATATCTTAAACCGCCATATTCCCCTGCCGCTCTCTAGGATGGTAGAAGTATCCCCCTTCCTCTGTCTCAGGAAAACAGCCTCCCCAGCCTGGAGAAACTTCAGTAACTTCCAATAACTTCACCTAAGGAAGGTGCTTACAAAATAAACTTATCCTTCTCAAAATCTGCCCCTTCAACCCCTCATTGTCTCCAGAGTAATAATTAGGGTCAGATCTTAGCACAGCTTCTGTGAGTGCAATCCTTGCTCCTGGAGGAAATATCAGGGTCTAGATTATATGTATAAGCAGGAATTTGGGGACATGTGGGGATCTCAAAAATGTTAGACTGGAGGAGGATTTGGAATACAGGGTGGAACAGGGGAGAATTTATTGACCTTGGAGGAAGTCACCCGTGACTTGGGATTCAATATTCTGGAAGGAAACATGGAGCCAGTCCTAGGAGTCTCCTGGGGTGACTACTTGAAGCTTAGACACGACCATAACTTACAATTAATGAGATGGAGATTGTGGATTTCCCTTGGTATCCTGTCAAGGAAGGAGTCAGAAAGTTCAGGGATTTAGGAATATTAGAATGATGTGCCAAATGAGAACCTACCACTGGCCCCAGGGTGTGCCAGAGGGTACTTTTTCCAGTAAAACAATAAGGAATGCATGGGGCAAGGATAGAATCATCATCTTGGAGCTACTGTGGTTTTCCTCCTTAAGCCGGTGGTTGGTGAGAGAGAATGCCATGGAACTTGGATCCCTAGGATCAATAGGGATAATGAGATCCCAGCATACCAGAGGCCAAGGTCAACACTTAACCATCAGAGCCAAATGAATGTGATTCCATTATGCGCAGCAAGACCAGAATGGCAATTATTATGTCGAATATGTCCACAGGGATCTATGCTGATGCCTAATAAATCAAGGTATTTTAGGGCCAAGATAGATGAATGGACAAACAACGTATGCCTTCATCTGTACAATATTTTTTAAACCCAAAACTTTGTGAACAGAAGTCTCCTATGAGACACTATCACGGAAAAATCAAGCATCCTAACTCAGTTTCTAGATCTAAGCTAGTTCATGGATCCAGGACCTGTTAGTTGAAGAAGAGGCTTGGTTCCTTTAAGAGAGGAGGATGCAATGCTTTTGCGCATATATACAGGAAATACACCCCGATCCTTTCCCAAAAGATTTATGGCTATTTGTTAGAGTGACTTGCGCTGAGAAAAAGGAGAAAAATAGACCTTCAGATGACTATTTGGATGTGGAGATTGAGATGATACTCACGCATGATCTGAAACACAATCTGGTCCTCCAGTTAAAGTGGGGGACAATAGAAGGCAGGTGATCAACGGAGTTCGCGTCTGTCTCATCCAATGGGTCCTGGATTCTGGACCCACCCTGCAGTTATTTCCCCAGTCCCCAAGTATATAATTGGAATCGATATACTTAGCAGTAGAAATAGCCCTCATATTGGTCCTCTAGCCTACAAAACTGCATTATGGTAAGAAGGACTAAGCAGAAGCCCCTAAAACTGCTATCCCATGCTTCCAATTACAGTAGTAAACCAGATGCCATCCTGCATCCTTAGAGGAATCACAGAGATCAGTGACACCGTAAGAGACTTAAAGGTGTTTCCCGCTGCAATTCTTATTTGTGACTCATACAAAAATCAAATGGATCAGGGCAGATGAAAGTGAACTACTGTAAACTTAACCAGGTGGTTGCCCCAATCACAGCTGCCTTGTGATACCTTTACTGAGCAGATCAACACATTACTTAGTATTTGTATATGATTACTGACTTGTCATATTAATTATTATGGATATTTATCAGTAAGGATGATCAAATGCCATTTTCCTTTACATGGGAAGGACAACAGTACACATTCACTTGTGCTAGGACTATGTTGACTCTCTTGCTGTCTGCCATAGGGTCATTCATATAAGAGATCCTATCTGTCCCACAGAACCCTAACCAGCTTTACACAGGGCAACTTAAAAGGTGCCTTACCTGAGGCCCACACCATGTACTTTTTGCCTCCCATCCAGGGGTTCTCTGCTGATGCTGCACTATGGGATATCATGGGAATGTGTTCAGCATTTATGCGTGTGCAACCCAAAAGTGTAGCAGGGTTAATTCCTTGTAGGGCCAACTTTCAATCAATGGAGGACAAGAAAATGATGTAATTACCTCTTTCTATCCCTGGACACATGGTCCTAAAATGGCTTGTTGATGATCTTGGGGAATCAACCACCAATCAACCATGATGATGGTCAACTTACTAATGCATTCTTCGAGGAGAGGGGTTTAAGAGCGCTGCTTAAAGGAACTCCAGAGACGGGCGTGAGCCACGGCTAAAAGCGCGGACCCAACAGACGGGCGCAAGCCGCGGCTAAAAGCGCGGATCCCAGAGACGGGCGTGAGCCGCGGCTAAAAGCACGGACCCCAGCGGGAGACGCTAAGGCTGCTGCTGCCGCCACCAAGGGGCCTGTGTGCGAGCACAAGTCACTATCCACACCCCTCTTCCGGGGAGCCTGTGCAGCCCGCCACTGCCAGGTTCCCGGGATCCAGGGACAACTTCCCCGGGGGAACGCACGGCGGGCCTCAGGCTGGTGCAATGTCATGCCAACCTCTGCTGCCGCAGGTCCGCGCCGCACGCTGTGCCCCTCCCTCCCTCCCCAACCCCAGCCTGAGTGCGCCAGAGCCCCCGAGTCAGCGGCTCCTTTAACCCCATCCTGTCTGAGCAAAAAACAGACGCCCTCTAGCGACCTACACGTAGAGACAGGGCCAAATCCAAAGCTGAGCCCCTGTGAGCTGTGAGAACAAAGAAGAGAGAGGGAAATCTCTCCCAGCAGCCTCAGAAACAGCGGATTAAAGCTCCACAATCAACTTGATGTACCCTGCATCTGTGGAATACATGAATAGACAACGAATCATCCCAAAATTGACGAGGTGGACTTCGAGAGCAAAATCTATGATTTTTTCCCCTTTTCCTCTTTCTGTGAATGTGTATGTGTATGCTTCTGTGTGAGATCTTGTCTGTATAGCTTTGCTTCCACCATTTGTCCTAGGGTTCTATCCGTCCATTTTTTTTAAATTTTTTTCTTAATAATTAATTTTAATAACTTTATTATACTTTACCTTAGGTCTTTCTTTCTTTCTTTCTTTCCTTCCTTCCCTCCTTTAGACAACGAATCATCCCAAATTGAGGAGGTGGATTTTGAGTGCAAGATTTATGATTTTTCCCCCTTTACCTCTTTTTGTGAGGGTGTATGCGTATGCTTCCGTGTAAGATTTTGTCTGTATAGCTTTCCTTCCAACATTTATCCTAAGGTACTATCGGTCCCTTTATTTTTTTATTTTTTCTAAATAATTATTTTTTAATTCAATAACTTTATTATACTTTACTTTATTTTACTGTATCTTCTTTCTTTCTGTCTTTTTTCCTTCCTTCCCTCCTTCCTTCCTTCCTCCCTCCCTCCCTCCTTTCTTTCCTTCTTGCCTTCTTTCCTTCTTTTCTTCTTTCTTTCTTTCTTTCTTCATACTTCTACTAATTCACTCTACTTTTTCTCCCTTTTATTCTGAGCCATGTAGATGAAAGGCTCTTGGTGCTCCAGCCAGGAGTCAGGGCTCTGCCTCTGAGGTGGGAGAGCCAACTTCAGGACACTGATCAACAAGAGACCTCCCAGCTCCACATAAGATCAAACGGCAAAAATATCCCAGAGACCTCCATCTTAACACCAGCACCCAGCTTCACTCAACGACCAGCAATCTACAGTGCTGGACAACCTATGCCAAACAACTAGCAAAACAGGAACACAACCCCATCCATTAGCAGACAGGCTGCCTAAAATCATAATAAGTCCACAAACACCCCAAACACACCACCAGACGTGGACCTGCCCACCAGAAAGACAAGATCCAGCCTCATCCACCACAACACAGGCACTAGTCCCCTCCACCAGCAAGCCTACACAACCCACTGAACCAACCTAAGCCACTAGAGACAGACACCAAAAACAATGGGAACTATGAGCCTGCAGCCTGCAAAAAGGAGACCCCAAACACAGTAAGATAAGCAAAATGAGAAGACAGAAAAACACACAGCAGATGAAGGAGCAAGATAAAAATGCACCAGACCTAACAAATGAAGAGGAAATAGGCAGTCTACCTGAAAAAGAATTCAGAATAATGATGGTAAGGATGATCCAAAATCTTGGAAATAGAATGGACAAAATGCAAGAATCATTTAACAAGGACCTAGAAGAAATAAAGATGAAACAAGCAATGATGAACAACACAATAAATGAAATTAAAAGTACTCTAGATGGGATCAATAGCAGAATAACTGAGGCAGAAGAACGGATAAGTGCCCTGGAAGACAAAATAGTGGAAATAACTACTGCAGAGCAGAATAAAGAAAAAAGAATGAAAAGAACTGAGGACAGTCTCAGAGACGTCTGGGACAACATTAAACGCACCAACATTCGAATTATAGGGGTTCCAGAAAGAGAAGAGGAAAAGAAAGGGACTGAGAAAAATATTTGAAGAGATTATAGTTGAAAACTTCCCTAATATGGGAAAGGAAATAGTTAATCAATCCAGGAAGCACAGAGAGTCCCATACGGGATAAATCCAAGGAGAAATACGCCAAGACACATATTAAACTGTCAAAAATTAAATACAAAGAAAGCATATTAAAAGCAGCAAGGGAAAAACAACAAATAACACACAAGGGAATCCCCATAAGGTTAACAGCTGATCTCTCAGTAGAAACCCTGCAAGCCAGAAGGGAGAGCAGGACATACTGAAAGTGATGAAGGAGAAAATCCTGCAACCAAGACTACTCTACCCAGCAAGGATCTCATTCAGATTTGATGGAGAAATTAAAATCTTTACAGACAAGCAAAAGCTGAGAGAGTTCAGCACCACCAAACCAGCTTTACAACAAATGCTAAAGGAACTTCTTTAGACAAGAAACACAAGAGAAGGAAAACACCTATAATAACGAACCCAAAACAATTTAGAAAATGGGAATAGGAACATACATATTGATAATTACCTTAAATGTAAATGGACTAAATGCTCCCACCAAAAGACACAGATTGGCTGAATGGATACAAAAACAAGACCCTTATATATGCTGTCTACAAGAGACCCACTTCAGACCTAGAGACACATACAGACTGAAAGTAAGGGGATGGAAAAAGATATTCCATGCAAATGGAAACCAAAAGAAAGCTGGAGTAGCAATTCTCATATCAGACAAAATAGACTTTAAAATAAAGGCTATTAGAAGAGACAAAGAAGGACACTACATAATGATCAAGGGATCGATCCAAGAAGAAGATATAACAATTGTGAATATCTATGCACCCAACATAGGAGCACATCAATACATAAGGCAAATACTAACAGCCATAAAAGGGGAAATCGACAGTAACACATTTATAGTAGGGGATTTTAACACCCAGCTTTCACCAATGGACACATCATCCAAAATGGAAATAAATAAGGAAACACAAGCTTTAAATGATACATTAAACAAGATGGACTTAATTGGTATCTATAGGACACTCCATCCAAAAATAACAGAATACACATTTCTCTCAAGTGCTCATGGAACATTCTCCAGGATAGATCATATCGTGGGTCACAAATCAAGCCTTGGTAAATATAAGAAAATTGAAATTGTATCAAGTATCTTTTCTGACCACAATGCCATGAGACTAGATATCAATTACAGGAAAAAATCTGTAAAAAATACAAACACATGGAGGCTAAACAATACACTACTTAATAACGAAGTGATCACTGAAGAAATCAAAGAGGAAATAAAAAAATACCTAGAAACAAATGACAATGGAGACACAACAACCCAAAACCTATGGGGTGCAGCAAAAGCAGTTCTAAGGGGGAAGTTTATAGAAATACAAACCCACCTTAAGAAGCGGGAAACACCTCGAATAAACAACCTAACCTTGCACCTCAAGCAATTAGAGAAAGAAGAACAAAAAAACCCCAAAGCTGGCACAAGGAAAGAAATCATAAAAATCAGATTAGAAATAAATGAAAAAGAAATGAAGGAAACAATAGCAATGATCAATAAAACTAAAAGCTGGTTCTTTGAGAAGATAAACAAAATAGATAAACCATTATCCAGACTCATCAAGAAAAAAAGGGAGAAGATTCAAATCAATAGAATTAGAAATGAAAAAGGAGAAGTAACAACTGACACTGCAGAAATAAAAAAGATCATGAGAGATTACTACAAGCAACTCTATGCCAATAAAATGGACAATCTGGAAGAAATGGACAAATTCTTAGAAATGCACAACCTGCCAAGACTGAATCAGGAAGAAATAGAAAATATGAACAGATCGATCACAAGCACTGAAATTGAAACTGTGATTAAAAATCTTCCAAGAAACAAAAGCCCAAGACCAGATGGCTTCACAGGCGAATTCTATCAAACATTTAGAGAAGAGCTAACACCTATCCTTCTCAAACTCTTCCAAAATATAGCAGAGGGAGGAACACTCCCAAATTCCTTCTACGAGGCCACCATCACCTTGATACCAAAACCAGACAAGGATGCCACAAAGAATGAAAACTACAGGCCAATATCACTGATGAACATAGATGCAAAAATCCTCAACAAAATACTAGCAAACAGAATCCAACATCACATTAAAAGGAGCATACACCATGACCAAGTGGGTTTATTCCAGGAATGCAAGGATTCTTCAATATACGCAAATCTATCAATGTGATAAACCTTATTAACAAACTGAAGGAGAAAAACCATATGATCATCTCAATGGATGCAGAGAAAGCTTTTGACAAAATTCAACACTCATTATGATAAAAACCCTGCAGAAAGTAGGCATAGAGGGAACTTTCCTCAACATAATAAAGGCCATATATGACAAGCTCACAGCCAACATCATCCTCAATGGTGAAAAACTGAAAGCATTTCCACTAAGATCAGGAACAAGACAAGGTGGCCCACTCTCACCACTCTTATTCAACATAGTTTTGGAAGTTTTAGCCACAGCAATCAGAGAAGAAAAAGAAATAAAAGGAATCCAAATCAGAAAAGAAGAAGTAAAGCTGTCACTGTTTGCAGTTGACATGATACTATACATAGAGAATCCTAAAGATGCTACCAGAAAACTACTAGAGCTAATCAATGAATTTGGTAAAGTAGCAGGATACAAAATTAATGCACAGAACTCTCTTGCATTCCTATACACTAATGATGAAAAATCTGAAAGTGAAATTAAGAAAACACTCCCATTTACCATTCCAACAAAAAGAATAAAATATCTAGGAATAAACCTACCTAAGGAGACAAAAGACCTGTATGCAGAAAATTATAAGACACCGATGAAAGAAATTAAAGATGATACAAATAGATGGAGAGATATACCACGTTCTTGGATTGGAAGAATCAACATTGTGAAAATGACTCTACTACCCAAAGCAATCTATAGATTCAATGCAATCCCTATCAAACTACCACTGGCATTTTTCACAGAAATAGAATAAAAAATTTCACAATTTGTATGGAAACACAAAAGACCCCGAATAGCCAAAGCAATCTTAAGAACGAAAAATGGAGCTGGAGGAATCTGGCTCCCTGACTTCAGACTATACTACAAAGCTACAGTAATCAAGACAGTATGGTACTGGCACAAAAACAGAAAGATAGATCAATGGAACAGGATAGAAAGCCCAGAGGTAAACCCACACACATATGGACACCTTATCTTTGATAAAGGTGGCAGGAATGTACAGTGGAGAAAAGACAGCCTCTTCAATAAGTAGTGCTGGGAAAACTGGACAGGTACATGTAAAAGTATGAGATTAGATCACTCCCTAACACCATACACAAAAATAAGCTCAAAATGGATTAAAGACCTAAATGTAAGGCCAGAAACTATCAAACTCTTAGAGGAAAACATAGGCAGAACACTCTATGACGTAAATCACAGCAAGATCCTTTTTGACCCACCTCCTAGAGAAATGGAAATAAAAACAAAAATAAACAAATGGGACCTAATGAAACTTCAAAGCTTTTGCACAGCAAAGGAAACCATAAACAAGACCAAAAGACAACCCTCAGAATGGGAGAAAATATTTGCAAATGAAGCAACTGACAAAAGATTAATCTCCAGAATTTACAAGCAGCTCATGCAGCTCAATAACAAAAAAAGAAACAACCCAATCTAAAAATGGGCAGAAGACCTAAATAGACATTTCTCCAAAGAAGATATACAGACTGCCAACAAACACATGAAAGAATGCTCAACATCACTAATCATTAGAGAAATGCAAATCAAAACTACAATGAGATATCATCTCACACCAGTCAGAATGGCCATCATCAAAAACTCTAGAAACAATAAATGCTGGAGAGGGTGTGGAGACAAGGGAGCACTCTTGCACTGCTGGTGGGAATGTGAATTGGTTCAGCCACTATGGAGAACAGTATGGAGGTTCCTTAAAAAACTACAAATAGAACTACCATATGACCCAGCAATCCCACTACTGGGCATATACCCTGAGAAAACCAAAATTCAAAAAGAGTCATGTACCAAAATGTTCATTGCAGCTCTATTTACAATAGCCCGGAGATGGAAACAACCTAAGTGCCCATCATCAGATGAATGGATAAAGAAGATGTGGCACATACATACAATGGAATATTACTCAGCCATAAAAAGAAATGAAATTGAGCTATTTGTAGTGAGGTGGATGGACCTAGAGTCTGTCATACAGAGTGAAGTAAGTCAGAAAGAGAAAGACAAATACCGTATGCTAACACATATATATGAAATTTAAGGGAAAAAAATGTCATGAAGAACCGAGGGGTAAGACAGGAATAAAGACACAGACCTACTGGAGAACGGACTTGAGGATATGGGGAGGGGGAAGGGTGAGCTGTGACAGGGCGAGAGTGAGGCATGGACATATATACAGTAACAAACGTAAGGTAGATAGCTAGTGGGAAGCAGCCGCATGGCACAGGGATACAGCTCGGTGCTTTGTGACCGCCTGGAGGGGTGGGATAGGGAGGGTGGGAGGGAGGGAGACGCAAGAGGGAAGAGATAAGGGAACATATGTATATGTATAAATGATTCACTTTGTTATAAAGCAGAAACTAACACACCATTGTAAAGCAATTATACCCCAATAAAGATGTTAAAAAAAAAAAAAAAAAGAACAAGATAGGTGGTTTGACCAAGTAAAAAAAAATAAAAATAAAAACTTGACAGCCAAGTACAAATACATGGACCTTGACTGGATTCCAGATCAAAAAGAACTATATAGATATAAAGAGCATTTGTTTGAACTACTGGAAAAATATGACTATGAAAGACATATTAGAATTTGCGAATAATATTAAATGTTTTGAATATAATAATGTTAGTGTGGTTATGTAGAAAATTATACTTGTACTTAGGAATAGCATAATAAAGTATTTCAGGATGAAAAAAATAAAATAAAATAATGCATTCTTATTTTGACTCACTCTCCTTCCTTGCTTCCCTTCCCCTGTCCTTCACTTCTGCTCTCTGGTATCACATTCCTCAAGAAAGTTCTCATATACATAAACCTATATCTCATATACATAAACCTACCTATCTACTCTGGAAAACCCAGACTGGGTCACCGACTTCTCTGGGACAGAGAATGATGAAGAAGACATTCTTTTGTTCTCCGACCTTGTTTCTTTGATTTTAGGGTGGAAACAAGGGAATCCTGGAGTTGGGAGATCCAACACCACTAGAGGATTCAAAGAGTAACCAGCTCACTCTAACAGAGAGAAGGAATTTAGATAAAAGTACTTTTTTTATGAGAAAGCAATTTTTACTTTAGAGGTTCTGTGAGAAATAGGGATAGTTAGAAATAACAAGGAGTATACATCAGTGGATTTGTTTGATCCACAAGTGATCATCTATATAGTGCAATTTTTGGGACCAAAAGTTCCCTTTTTCTACTGGTGCCTGAAATGCCCCATATAATAGTTTTCTTTCTTGGATCAAGCATTGCCACTTTTAAAATGCCCACTTCTTTAAAGCAGACATCAACAACTAAAATGCCTGATGGGTCCAGGCGAGTAACTGAAAAGAGCACTGGGTTGAACTGGAGCATGCATGCCCCAGCTACAGGAAGCAGCATCTTGCCAGCTCCAGCTGATGCTGCCATAGAGGAACATGGGTCCAGTTGCTTGCTCTTCTCACTTTTCAAAAGAAATTGAAAATCCAGATATTAACATGGAACTCCTAATGTATGAAGTTAGCAGCTAATTTAAAAATTTTCAAAACATTAGGAAGGCAAAGAAAAAGTATCCGTGGGCCCAGGGTAACCTCGCTGTTTTGAAGGATTTGATCTCAGATATTTCCAAACTCTCTTTCCAATCACCCCTGTCAAGTTCTACATTGTTTATTCGAAAGTATTGATAGAGTACCTGCTATGAGTCAGAAATAAAAGTCAAACACCAGTTCTCTGCCTTCGATAGTGGACAGAGTAGCACACAGACAAGTAAAGAGACCATTGCAAAACAGTGTGATTAGAGCTATACTGTAAAAAGGGCAGGTATTACAGCAGCACAGAGGAGAGATACCCAAGCCAGTCTGGGGAAGTCAGGGAAGGCTTCCTGGGGTAGTTGATGGGAAATGAGATCTGATGAATGGAATATGTTTGACTTAGGCAGGCAAAGCTGATGGGGAAGGGTCGTTCCAAATCTTGGTCCTTCTCCCTTGCCACTTCCTCATCCTTAGTTCAGACCTTCATCATCTTGCACTAGAATTATCAAAGCAGCCTTCTCCTTAGTCTCTCTGATTCTAATCATCCTTCACCATGCTGCCAAACTCACCTCTCTAAAACACAAATGTGTTCATGTCACCCTCATATGTTAATTTCCTTAAGATGTCCCATTGTTTATAGGAGTTTCCAAATTTCATGATCAACACCCCATCAATAAAGAGTTACTGAGCTGCAACTGCACCATAAATATATTTATTCATTTATTTACAAGTTATGTACCTATGGTGTGCTAATGTATTGTGGAAATTTTGCACAAGAAGAAAATTTTCAAGGATAAGATATGTAAAGTTTAAAATGATAAAATATACTTTAGAAATAAAAATCTTGGACCACTAAATAGAATAATGAGAGCAATGTAATTGTTCATTGTAAATGATTTGTTGCTTTTCAAAATCTTAGTTTTAGCACTTTTTGATATAATCATTTAAGTTGAAAGTATGTTTATTTTGTACATGGTTTTAGTGACTTGACAAACTGAAAGACAAGCATCCCAAAGACATGGCAATCAAAACAGAAGAAGTGCATTATGGGCTGCACTTCCTATATATCAGACTCATTTTCCAATTTCACCTACCAATTACACAGAGGATGCTGTAGGCGTTTGGTTGGCAGATTTTCATATTCCACATGGCAATCAGTTGTTTTGCAAACAAATCAGAAGGCGTGGCATTTTTATATTTTGAACAAGTGTGTTCAAAATCCTCTAGAATTCTTTATTTAGAAGATTTTTTAACACTTTAGAATATTCTGCTTCTAAGTTTTTATAAAGTGCAGATATGACAGTTTTTGTAAATGACACACTGACAATATTTTAGGCAACAAGATCACGTAACGGTGGAAACACTTCAAACATCCACTTTTAAATGTTCTTTCTTTTGTGGAAACCTCTTTCAAACAACAGTTCCTTTCTCACTCATTGTTAAAAATGTTGCCTTTGTCTTAAAAGGGCAGCTTACAGATGCTTACTTTTTGAAAATATCTAGTAGCAACAGCTACCTCTCATCACTGGAAAGGTCAGCACATTTGGAAAACTTGTTTTTTTGTAAAAGAAAATTATATATCTCATCGTTAAATTCAGTGAGCCAGCAAGAGACCCTCTGGGTGGCACGAGATCACTCTCCTTCTCCCTACAAAATATTGAAAGATTCTACCACTTAAGATATTATACTCTGCCAGCCATGTCAACTGCTCTATGTTCATCAAGCTGAACGTGGGTGAGGGCGTTGCCCTCGCAGCCCTCAGCATGAGGGAACTCCCACTCCTTCCTCAGGAGACCTCATGCACCCCAGGAGCCAAACAACTGTCTGATGAGTGGATAAGGGAGAATAATGATGTCATTCCATTTATTAAATACTAGCAAAACTTAGTTTCTTTGTCATTTTCAAAATGAGAAATAAAACAAAACAAAACAAGGTTCTGCTATTTTCTTCCCACACTCCAGGGAACATCTGGTGCTTTGGAGACCACTAGCCTACAGGGATCAAGTTCTAACTATTAGTGACCTTCCTCACTTCCCCCTCCTCTCCTACTCAATGTTCCATCCATGAGAATAATAACTAACATTTAGTGAACGCTTGCTGTGGGCCACACCCTGACCCATATCTTTTACATGGATTAATTCATTCAATCTCCACCACCATTCTCTGGGATAAATCCTATCACAGTTAAGGAAACTGAGGCATAAAGGATTGAGCAACTAACCCAAGTTTCAAAGCTAGTAGTTAGCTGAGACAGGATGCAAACCCAGGCAGTTTGATTCAGAGTCTATACTCTTAAGCACTGAGCTGTGGTAGCGCCTGTAATATAGAGGTATGCAAAATTCTACACATCTGCCACAACGTTTAATTCTTCCAGGAGTTTGCACATACTATTTCTTCTGCCTGGAACAGTCCTGCAAGGTTTAATGTTAATGGCAGGATCTCCAGTGGCCTTCTCTGACCCTGCAGAGAGCATTAGTTACTCTCTCTTTACTTGTGACAGCTGCCTTACTCACAATCCTGGCAGTTTCTCTGGGAACTGCTCCAATATAAAAGGGATAAAGCCTGAGTCAAGCTAGACCAATCAGATTCCTTCTCCTGGGATTTGAAATTTTAACTGAGTGACATAGGGATTGGAAGAGGGAGGGGTCATTGGAAAAGAATCCATACTTTCAGCTCTCTAAAGAGGAGATCTTAAACTCCCTTTGTTGAGTTCTCCAGAGTGACTATGTCCCATAAGCTTGGTGATGGAGATCTTCCTTGATTTCCAAAAGATATCCCAGGGTCCTTCACTGACTCTATCCAGAATCCGTTTTCATTTCCTTCAGTGAATAAAGCCAACTTAACCAATCCACTGAGCTCCTGTAGCATTTTCCCACACCTCCGTCTGTGCATTCATTTATCAGCCTACACTGTGGTCTTTGTTTATCTGCAGGCCAGGCTGTTGGTGCCTCGAGTGTACAGGCAGCTCCCGCATCTCTGGACTTCCGGTGCCCGATGCTGCATGAGACCCAGAGCAGGGTGAGCAAATACCTGCCCAATGAATACATAGATGGGTCTGTTTCCCCAGGAGGAGGCAGACAGATTCAGGTGCCTCCCCTGGTTGTGATCCATTGCCTGCCTGATGATTTCACAGCCAGAGTCTTGAAAATACTATCTCCAAAAAGACAATCCAGGTTGGAATCATTAAAAGCATTAAAAAATGAACTTTACCTGCTGAAAGCATAATCCATTAATAATGTACCTTGTACTAGAGAGATAATGGGAGTCTCCCACTGGGGGATTAAGCAGTGACAGGAATTTAGGGTTGATACTCCTTCTCCAAAATTGCTTTATTCCCCGAGGTGCAAACAGCAGGGTTCGCACCAGCCCTCCCAAGGCTGAGGCTGGAAGGAGGAGCTCCAGACTGAGGGAAGGACTTAAGTCAGCAAGAAAGCCCTATCCAGGCCATTCCACTCACCATCTTCCTTAACACAGTCCTGCAGGGGCTCTGGCCTGTCCCACTTTGCTCTGACTAGGAGTCAGGAATCGTCTGTCTCTGCCCATGGGCAGTGTGGCCAGTTACTGACAGTAGCAAAGGTTGTGCATGGGTGTGGGTGTGGAGTGACTCTAGAATTTGGGGTTGTATCTATTCGAGACATGGCTGCTACTCATGCCTCAGACACAGCTAAGTCCCCAACACTCCCACGGACTGAAGGAGACTCTGTCATTCCTGACTCATGGTGTCACTGAGTCCCCAAGCTGGAAAGACCTTACAGGTCACCTTATGCTTGAGTACCTTTCATGACAGGAGATCTCCTGCCCCCGAGGGAGCCCACTCCATCTTGGTGAGCTGTGACAGTTGGAATGCTCTTCCTTACACTGAGCCCGAAGTGAACTCTTCTATCCATTGGGGACCCCCTCTAATCAGAGCACATCGAGGGTGGCATCGGTGGGCAGTTCACCCCAAGTGCAGACAGTAAGAGGGAACATTGCTTACAGTAAGAAAAAAATACAGCAAAATCCAGTCATAAACAGTAAAAAAAAAAAAAGTAATAAAACTGACTAAACCGTCTGCATTTTATTATCACCATTCACCATTCACCAGCAATTCCAAACAATGTGATAAAATATGCCTTTTTGCCAAAGTCTTTATTGGTCAAGTTCTAAACAGTTGTTATGTTACTGTTGAATTTTAAAAATAATGATATATATGTAACAAGGTTCCATTTAGCACATTTTTTATTATGTACCCTTTAATAAACACTGTGTTCTGCACGGGCACTAATTTGGAGAAGTCCCAGTTATACAAATGGCCTCCAACACACACAAATTTGGCTACATGAGTTCATTTCAAGAGTAAATTCTTAGAGTTTGAACTCATCCCAGGTTTTTCTTCAAGCACAGTTCCTGTCTTCAAGCCCTGAGCTACCTCATATCCCTGTGTTTAAATGGTAAATTTTTAGAAACAAGCACAGAAATGGTAAAGATGAAAAACAGAGTTACTTCAGTTCTGACATTCTATATGACCACTTGAAGTTTTATTTGCATTTAAAAGTTAAAACAGTGAAACAGAGTGAAAACTGCAAGGTGCAATAATTTTTGCTTGGTGAGTGCAATTTTTACATCATCTGTATTGCATTTGAATAATATCTTTAAAATTGAAATTCATCTTTTTCTTTTCATTGTTAATTGTCTTTGAACTAAGAAATTAATCAGGGAAATAAAATTTTAATGTTATTATTTATTACTGCAACATGCTGTAGATATTTGTTTTCCCTTTCTCATAAGCTACACCAACATAATAAAAAATATTCATCTATTACTCTTCTCCTTTTTTATTCTGTAATATTTGCTGTATATACATTTTTACTGGTATGGTTATATATAAGAATTTATATCGAGCTGAGGCAGTAAGTTAGGTACATGTGACAGCAAAGCCAATCAACAGGAAGGTTCAGCATGGAGAGAGGCACCTCCTTCATTACAGAAGCTGTACTTGTACTAATGCTGCCTCTCAACACATTGGTTTCATGGGCAGCCTCAGCAGACAGAACTGTCCCAGAAGGATATTGACTTGAGCCATAGGGGTCTGGCATGTGATATTTAGAATCCATCGGGTCTGCAAGGGAGGAAGTAGCTAATGCTGAAATGAAAAAGGGGTTCTTCTGTGCTATCCCAGTGAAGGGACAAAAATGTCAAGCCTCAAGGAAAGGACCATGCACAAGTCCTCAACTGCAGACAAGTTCAGTGTCTAAGAGCACTGATGCCGGGGAACAGAACCTGGGGGACAGAGCAGAGGTGACGAGCAGATGAGAAGCAGACCCCCGCCTCCGCAGCAAGTCTGTATGAGTTAAGGGAGGCTTGGGAAAAGGCTGGGCAGCCCTGGAAGAACAGACAGACCCTGCTGGGCTAGGACCAGAACAATAGTTAGGCTTCCACCATGGGGTCACAGGACTAGGCTGAAGGACTCCAGATGCTCCTGCCAGCCTCCTCTGGGAAGGCTCAGGGAGATGCAACAGATGCTACCACTAGCCCTTCAGGCCCTTGGCTTCCTTAAAACCTCATTTCTATACCAAAACAGCTGAAAGCGTTTTCTGAAGGCCACTTGCTAGAGGACAGAGAGTTTTGGACAGCCTGCTAGGTGAATCCTTCTCCTATTTTCCCTGATGTGAGATAGGTAGAGCCTGGAGCTGGTGGATCCATTCCAAGCAGCTGGACAGACTCAGGTCTGAATCAACTGTTCTCTCATCCTAGGCTTGGATTGACCTCCAATCCTACCTTTGTCTTTTGACTCTGAGTCTCCTCATCTTAATCATGAGCATTTGGCCTCAGTGCAAGACCTGGCATGAATTCTTGTTCAAGGCCACTTCATTCAGCCTAGCCATGGATCCAGGCTGTCGAGGCATTTAAGCTCCCGAATATATGGTGCTCATACAGTCAATGGGGCGCTGAGAGTCAGCTGGATTCTCCAGTTTCAGACAATACCAAAATGTGGGCAGATGCTGTCTTTTCAGGGCAGAACTGGATCCCATGGCCAGGAGCAGAGAACTAGGTCTATCCTCCAGGGAGAGGAACTAGTAGAACCAGGTAGGGTATAGGATCCCTGACAACCAATCTGGAAATCAGAGTCTGTAGGAGTTCCAGCCCTTCAAGAGGCTTAGGGCACTAGCCAAGTCTCCAGATGGAAGCCAGTCCTATACTTTGCTCCAGTAAGATAGGGATGAGGGTGGGGCAGTTCATGGGCAGGCAGTCAACTTGGTAATCTGTGGATAACTAGCCCCCACCGCCACCTCCAGACCCAAGGCCTAGGGCCATGAGACTAGATTAGACTCACGTTAGTGGAGACTGGGCATTTAACATGCAGATCTGGGCAGGGTCAGGGGTGAGCACTCCTGGGGATTCTGGCAGAGCAAGGAGAGGAAGGGACTGAGAGGTACATGAACACGCCCAAGCACCACTCAGTTCAGGACATAGGCATCCCCTCTACGGAGTCTGGTGTAATAGATCAGCCAAACTTGAACTTCCCAGCCTTGACATTGCATCTTGCTGGCAACATCTCTGCCATTTCCTTTAGATTAAATGTGGAGAAATGAGAGCATGATGATAAACACTGATGAACTGTAGCTCTAGCAAGGAGATAAGTTTCTCTTTCCTATCTTACTCTTTCTCCCTCCCTTCCTCGCTCTTCTCTCTCTCTCTCTCTCTCTCTCTCTTTGAAGAAGCACCACTCTTTGTCCTAACCTGTGGAAAGGTGGGTTAATTGGCTTATAGAACTGCTGAATATGGAACAGAGCTCTAATGGAGATTTAATCAAAGGAGACAGTTGTGTCGAGTGAGGTGTAAAAGCCATTGAAGATGAATGGAGACAGATACAATTTTCCCCCCAGAGTTATTCAGAGCAATTTTAATAAAGTGCAAGTTTAACTATGGAATAGATTGTGTGACCAAGTGTCATTTTGCTGTAGGGCACAGCAGGGCAGGTGAGAGAAGGAGAACTTAAAAAGTCATTTAGAGAAGGTAGACCTTCCCTCTGCCTCAGAAAACAGGTGTTGGGCCAAAGTTCAATGCTCCTATCCTAGTCTACTTGTCGTCCAATGGCCCATCTATGGGACTCATTCAATGATGTTTTCTACATCCTCTGTAGTTCGTGACCTGTGATCTTGTGGTTAGAGCAGAAAGTCTAAGTCATGGCTATGTTTTGAGACCCATAGACCCAACCATTTACTGGACACCTCCACTTGGGTCTCTGCATCCTCCTCTCCATCCTTCAGTTCCCAGCTTAGCTGTCACTGTTTGGCAAGGCTTCTCTGGGTCCCTGAGATGTTCCTTCTTGCATTTCTCTAATGACATCTACACCATGCCACCCCCTACTTGTCTTTTTCTTGTATTTCTGCCCACCATCCCCACTAGACTGGGAGCTTCCTGAAGTAAGTGTATGTATACCTGAAATCCATGACCGGGATTATCTTAGACAAGCTATTGTGTAAATTCCTTCTTTACTCAGCAGTATGGTGTGGGCATCTTTCCATATCAATGCATGTTGCTCTATAACAAGCTGCTTAGTGGCTGCAATGTATTCCTTTGTACGGATGTCACATAAAATGTTTAACAAATCTCATATCTTTTTCTGCTAGTAACATCATTGCAAGGAGCATTCTCTCACATATATGTTTTTGAAAATTTGCCCAATTAACTCCCTGATAAATTCGTAGAAGGAAAATTGTTGAGGTCAAAGTTTTGATAAATATTTTTAAGCTGCCCTTGAAAGTAAAGAGTTATGCTAAAGTTCCCTCCCACAAATGCTGTCCGAGAGTATCTGTTTCCCTTCATCCTTTCTAAGCATTATCAATCATGTTCGTTTTTGCCAATCTGATGAGTAAAACTTGATGTCTCGTTCTTGTCAAATTTGACAATTTAATAGTCCAAGAAAGGCCCCATCTAAGGAGATGAGATCACTATACAGCTTGACAGGGCCATGAGGAATTCCAAAAGCCCGTGGGGAGGAGAGGAAATCTTGCTGAGACTTTTCTTGGAGAAACCACTCAGGACAAGACAGTTGGCTCCCTTAAAGAAGAGGCTAGCAGCCCAAACCATTAAATCCAGGAGATATAGTCAGATGCAGTATGGCTCATGTAATATCATACCCAAGGGGTCTGGATGGGTTTTTTAGATGGCAACATTTTCTGACATCTGACTAGAATCAAAGTCTTAGATCTGAAACGGCCATCTGAGTAAGTATGAAGGCTAGCAGAAGTAATATACAGGTCAGAGAGATGGAAGATAGAGAGTATGTAAGATACAGACATAGGGGATTGAACAACCAGCCCCAAGGTAAAATCAGGAATCAGGGAAGTGGACAGAGGACAGTTAGACTCAAGGGGCAGGCTAGTGAAGCCGCAGTCTAATGTTCCCCCAGGCACCCAGGGAGCTAAATAACCCTGTGCACTGGGTACACCAGCTGTAAGGGCAGCTGACGATTTGAAGCCCTACTGACTAGTGGACAAAGGTTTCCTGATGGCTTTCCAGGCTGAGTCCTCATTGACTCAAGGACTAAGCAGGTGGTGGAGGAGAAGCAGGTCTGGACTGTACTCTTGACAACTGGATTTACCAAGCAAGGAGCAAAAAGATAAACTTCCCCAGAAAATATGCAGGTGATTCCTCCCAATCAAGTCCTCCTCCAGTCTGGAGGTGGGAAGTGAGGGTGGGCACAGCAGTGCTCTTTTCACAGATCAAAGATGGGGAGTCCAGGTTCTGAAAGGAACGAATTGGACCTAATGCTATTCCCACATGGATTGGCATGAAGTCCAGGCCCTGTTCCCCACGTTATCAATGACCAGAGAAAACTTGGTGAAATCCATGAGGGTACCTGACTCGGAGTGGAGCTATGTTTGGCCTGCAGGAGCCAAGTCAGCCCGGTGGCTCTGGCCAAGCAGGTGATGCTTGGTGCTGGATCCAGGTGATCCCAAAACCATGTCCATGAATCAAATCAAACGAAGTCCAAGCATTTCTTTTTTTTTTTTTTTTTTTTTTTTTTTGCGGTATGCAGGCCTCTCACTACTGTGGCCTCTCCCACTGCAGAGCACAGGCTCCGGACGCGCAGGCTCAGTGGCCATGGCTCACAGGCCCAGTCGCTCCACGGCATGTGGGATCTTCCCGGACCGAGGCACGAACCCGTGTCCCCTGCATCGGCAGGCGGACTCCCAACCACTGCGCCCCCAGGGAAGCCCCAAGCATTTCTTATATCTAAGAAGTGAATGTGAGGGTTGGGAATTGAAATCAAAAGGTCAGGAGCTGAGCAGACAAAGATGCAGAGCAAGAAGCAAGAAACAATTGGTGAGTTGTCCCCAGTGGATTAAGAACATTCGCTTTCAACAAGACCGGGATGAGCACCTGTAAAAGGTCCCATGGGGCGTGGGAGTGTGGGCTGACCTAAATTAAAGGCCGAGACTCAGGCAGAAGTTTGCTGTCCTGCTTATCATCAGTTACCGGGGCTGCACATTGATGGTCTTGGTATTACAGGAGAAGGTCCTGAATGACTTCATTGGCTGGAGTATCTCCTGCAGTGTTACCGGCTCTCCCCCTTTTGTTGCAGATGTCAAAGCCACCATGGGTCCACTGGGATGACAATGTTCTCACCTGTCCTGGGAAAGGGCAGTGAGATACTTCCCAGAGAAGTTTTCATCTTACTACCTTGGTGTGCAGAACTGGATCGAATAACCACAGTATTGCCGACACTGGAGTCTCAAAGACCTGCCTTCCAAAAGGCAGCTGGTCTAGCTGGAGAGAAAGGACTGGGGCTTCTGAAGGGAAAAGAAACAGAGAGATACCCTCCACTCCAGGAAATCCACCTCACCTGCTTCACATCCATGGTCACATAGCTTTTAACCCCACCACTACCCTGTCTAATCACTGGCTACCAACTAAGCTGAAAGACAGAATAGCAAAACGGTTAAGAGAATGGATTTTTCAGTTGAGCTGCCTGGGTTCAAATCCTGGCTCTGCCACATATGTGGCTATGGGTAATCCACCTGTCTAGCTTCCTTCCCTGTGCTTCTTTTTGCTTAAATTCTGTCGTCTTTTATTTATTTTTATTTATTTATTTTTTTCGGTACGTGGGCCTATCACTGTTGTGGGCTCTCCCGTTGCAGAGCACAGGTTCCGGATGCGCAGGCTCAGCGGCCATGGCTCACGGGCCCAGCCGCTCCGCAACATGTGGGATCCTCCTGGACTGGGGCACGAACCCGTGTCCCCTGCATCGGCAGGTGGACTCTCAACCACTGCGCCACCAGGGAAGCCCCTGTCATCTTTTAGACAGTACCTCACATGCAGTAAATGTCACACAACAGTTAGCATTAGCATTACTATAGTTCCCTAACATCACCCAGTCAAGGACTATGACCCAGATTGGGTAACTAGGAAAAAGCAGAAGACATCTAGGTATATCTCAGTTATCTATTTTGAAGAAAAATAATTTATTCACTTTTGTGTACTAATGATGGTAATAGCTGTGATCTGCTGAGTGCCTACCATGTACCAAGTGTTGTATAACCCCATTTAATCCCCATAACAACCATGTGAAATCCATGTTATTATCCTCACTTGACAGATGCAGAAGCTGAGGCTCAGAGAGGTTAACCAACTGGCCTGAGGTCACATAGCTGTAAGCAGAGGAATTCAGGTTTCAACCCATGTCTGGCTGGTGTTTGCAAAGCTAAGGAAAAGAAACCTCTCTCTCTCCCTCCCTCCATCTCTCCCTCTCTCTCTCTCTCTCTCTCTGTCTCTCTCTCTCTGTCTTTTTGTCTCTCTACCTCTGTCTCTCTCCTTCTCTCTCACTTATCTGCTCCTCTTTGGGAGGGAGGGCTGAATCAGCTCTCCACACTCTAAAAAGGCTATGCTCAGCTAGAATTTGTGATAAACGTGTTTTAAATCAGAGCTAAAATTTGGCAGCACGAATGTTCTAGAACTCCTCATCTCATTGTGACACTGAACTTGCACATACTCTTGTTCTTTCAGGTAATAGTTCAATATAATATGAGAAGAGTCCAAGCAACAGGCTAACTCTAGTTTGGGATTGTTTAAACATGGTAGTAGCTGCTATTCTTTGCTCATAATTGTCTGTTTCCTCCCTGTCCTTGTCGTGCTTCCCTGTAGGCAGCCCTACCTCCTCTTTGACTTTAGGCTAAGCCACACGACTTGCTTTGCCCACTAATGTGCCAGCAGATCTGACTTACCGCACATCTGAGTAGAGCCTTTCTGTGGGCTAGCTGGTTTACCTCTTCCTCCCTTGAGCTTCTGCCCTGGGCCATGAGAGCAGCATGCTACAGATGGGGGGCTGCCCCTTCAGCCAGGATCCCAGAATAAGAGGACCAGGCAGCTGAGTCAAGCCCAGCAGAGCCCAGAAGAATCCAGCATAGCTACCGGCGACCAACAGCCCTCATATAATGTGAGCAGGAAATAAATGTTTGCTCGTATAAGCCATTGAGATTTGGCAAGAGAGAGTGAAGTTTGTTGCCATAGCAAGAACTGGCTAATTCAGACATGGTCCCCGGGACAGGGGGATAGACTGGGCAAGCTCCACTCTGATGGAATAGGCAAAGGAGAGGAGATTCCAAGCTCCCTGCTTTACTAAATACTAATCCATTTGGTTGTAAAGATGGGCTTTATACCAGCCAGCTGCATTTTTGCACATAACTGCTGATTTAAATATGTTCTCTAGGGCTTCCCTGGTGGTGCAGTGGTTGAGAGTCCGCCTGCCAATGCAGGGGACATGGGTTCGTGCCCCGGTCCGGGAAGATCCCACATGCCGCGGAGCAGCTGGGCCGTGAGCCATGGCCGCTGAGCCTGCGCGTCCGGAGCCTGTGCTCCGCAATGGGAGAGGCCACAGCAGTGAGAGGCCCACGTACCACAAATAAATAAATAAATAAGTTCTCTAAATTAAGATCAAAATAATGAAGCCACTGAGGACTCAGGGGCATGAGGGAAGAAATGGAAAGTGGCCAAGGTCCTCTGAATTTCCCATGAGAAAAGACAGTGGTGGCTCCAGGGGATGCGGAGAACAAGCCCTGGAGAAGAGTCCACAGAAAGGGCTTTCCTGCGGGGAGGTTGGAGGGAGGAGCCAGGAAAGCCCACACAGACCTGTAGATGGGCTTCCATGCTGTCCTGGAGGCCCGTAGGGTGAATGGGACTCTCCGTGTGGCAGGTAAGGAGTGAAGCTCCCAGATACCCAGGAAGAGTGGCCACAAGCATAGACCCCCTAAATTCTGGCCAGGACATCTTTCACCAGGACAAAATGCCCGGCAAATAAAGTTTTTGATCACAACTGGATACTTAGCTGGGGGCTCGTCCAAGTCAGGTTATGGAGATCCCTGTGCACAGTTGGATGCTGGGAGTAACTCTTTTCTTTGCTGTATTGTGCCCGAAGGTGTTCAGCAGACTCTTTGGAAGGGGGGGTTTCTGGGAATTAGTGAAGGTGACCGCTGCCCAATCTCACTCTCAAGCCTGCCCTTGAGCTCTTGATAACACTTTGCGTTTCTGCTCCTGGCCTTTCCAGGGACAGCTGGCTCAGGCCTTTGGGGAGTTCAGGGGGGTTCTGGGGTCTGTGTGAGGAAGAGAGGAAGGAAATCCTGGGGCCACTCCATCAGGTCTCTCTTGTTGGTCCTAGGCCAGCTGAGAGCCAGGAAAAGGCTGAAACAAGGCCGAGGCGTTCCCATGGCAACAGCAGGCAGCTTTGCTCTTTAGGCATCTAGTTGGTGGAGGAGGAGGTGGGGAAGGGGTGGGGGAAATGAAAGAGGTGATGAAGGAGAAGGAAGCGGATAGGGAGAGATCAGGAAGGGAGATGGAAGGGAGAGAGAATACAAGAGGAAAGGGAAAGGGCAAGTCAGAGGAAGGGAAGAAGTCAGAGGCGGTGAAGAAGTGTAGGGGAGGAGGAAAAAGAATGGGGGAGGAATAAGGAGAGGTATCTGGAGAGGAAGAGAAGGAAGGAACAAGAAGAAGAGGAGGTAGAATGCATGAAAGAAAGACCAAGAACTGCTTGTACAGTATTTCCTCCTTCGTTCCCTGGAGGCGAGGCTGCCTGCAACCTTGGACACCATGAACCCCTCCCTCACATGCACCCTGCTCGTCCCATAGGAAATGGTGTCAAAGGACAGAACACAGCCCCAAAGACTTGGACTTGAGCCCAGCTTTACCCCCCAGGAGTTTTGAGATGGGACAGTGAGAAGTTTCAAGAACAAGTTTCAGAGTCTGATAGACCCTGCCTCTGGCCACATGAGTTAGGGTAAATTACTTAACTTCTCTAAACTTCAGTCTTCACATCTTTAAAAAAAATGGAGATAAATATACCTCATGAAATTGTGAAAATTAAATAAGAGCCTTGGTACGGTGCCTGGCACATGGTAGACATTTAATAAATAAGTTTTAATATTTTTATGTGTTTCTTGGTCATCATTTAACCTCTCTGTACTTCCATTTCCTCATCCATAAAATAGAGATAATGCCTACCTCAGAGGGCTTTTCAAATGAGTTATTGTAAATGCTCAATAAATGCTAGCTCTTAAAATTATCTTCTTAATAACAAGAGTAAGCATTATGTAATGCCTGGTCCTTTTTTCAAAGCACCTTCTCCATTGTCACTTCATTTAACACTTGAAACGACTGTGTGCAGTAGACAGAGCAGTATTGTGTCCCTTATTGCACCTGTGGTTTCACTGTAAACACTGTGCCAAGTGCCTTACCTCCATCGCCTCATCAAATTCTAAAAACAGCACTTCAACAGAAGTATCATCCTCATCTTACAGTTGAGAAAACCAGGGCACCAAATGGTAAAGGAATTTGCCCGCCACTTGCTAGTTGCTGTTAGAACTTAGACTTAAATGCAGAATGGATGGCAGGTGGAGGTAACACAACTAATTTGAAAAATCTTAGTTAACTCAGTATTTTTACCCCAAACCAACTTCTGATCTGTGCTGTGACTCTGCAAAACAGAGTGGAGGCAATAAGTCTTCGATCTGAGACTTAGGGCGTCTCATCCACATGAGAAAACTCCTAGGACATACCCAGCAGAACCCGGTCACTGGGAGGCTCCTTCGGGACCACCGACAGCTTGGTCCAGAGCCAGGAATGGAGCGAGACTCCCTAAAAACTCAGGCACAGAAGTCGCCAGTCAAGGCCAGACAAGAGGTCTACTGGTCCTCATAGGGCTCCACCCAGGGCCACAGAAGGAGGAAGCAAGGTTAAAGGAAAAATTTAGCTTTCTTCTCCCCTTGTTTTATTTTTCTTAAGAGGGAGCCATATTAAGGATATTTCACTTCCATTCTGATAAAATTTAATATATCTTTGTGTTTGTTTTAAGGAATTGTGTGTGTGTTTGTCTATGTGTGTGTGATTAGAGAGAGAAGAAGGCGGGGGAGGAAAGGAAAGGAAAGAAGAGGATGAACGGAAGTAGAGAGATGAATAAAGTACAGAAAGAGACAGAAAGACATGTCAAAAGACATGAGAGGAGAGAAAAACAATGCCAGAGAAAGAGAGAAAGAGAAGGAGAAAAAAGGGTGACAGGCAGATAACAGACTGTGAGCAAAAAAGCACCCAAAAGAGATAAGCAGGGACCAGAGACACACATAGGTAAAAAAGTGACACCAAAGGAAAGACAGCAAAAGCCAGAGGAAAAAACCTGCCTTTCCTTCTTGTCAAAAGAGGAGCACATGTGCTCCATGAATGAAGACATACATGTAGTTATGAAGATACACTGGTGTTTGCAAAGCTAAGGAAAAGAAACCTCTCTCTCTCCCTCCCTCCATCCCTCCCTCTCTCTCTCTCTCTCTCTGTCTCTCTCTCTCTGTCTTTTTGTCTCTCTACCTCTGTCTCTCTCCTTCTCTCTCACTTACCTGCTCCTCTTTGGGAGGGAGGGCTGAATCAGCTCTCCACACTCTAAAAAGGCTATGCTCAGCTAGAATTTGTGATAAACGTGTTTTAAATCAGAGCTAAAATTTGGCAGCACGAATGTTCTAGAACTCCTCACCTCATTGTGAAAATAAAGAAACCTTAATTTCATATTCTGGGAATTAGGATCATTCCATCTCATCTCTCAAAGAAATAGGGTTTTTATTGTCACAAATCATCCCTATTGCCACTAACCCTTTAAAATATTGGTGTATTTTTACTGTGATAGTCCTGCTTCTGGTCGGGCCTCAGTTGGGGTGGATGCAGTGTTTGTTCAATAGGCATTAATTATATACCTACTAGGTGCAGAACTGATGCCACGGGTAAATAGTAGGTCTTGCCTTGGCTACAAGCTATGTAATTGTATCACAGGCAAGAGTTGGATCAATACCCCGATGCTTCCAGATAATTCACACTAAGGTGACTTTGCTTGTGTTCCCCAGCTGTCCCCAAGGTCAGCATGAGAGGTGAGCTTCCCCAGAATAGGGTGGAGCTTGGACTCAGGGGAGCTTTATATCTGTCCATCTGTCTTGATGACTTTGGTCAACAGTAAAACAGGCATACTCTGAAGCCCTGGCATAAGCTCTGAAATTGTGCCTAGTTCTTCCAGGGCCAATGAAACCATGGGAGATGGGGAGGGGGGTAGAATTTGTAGAAGTAACTTTACACTGCATTGGCACTGCACAGAGAGCTTTCCCTTAGTAGTGGTCACTGAAGTTGTCCCACCCACCCTGGAGGTCACCTGCAGACAGTTCCTTTACACACAGCTTCTGGCTTCCTATACTTTTCTGCCTAAGGATGTTCTCTGGAGACTGGAGAGTGAGTGCTTGGGAGGTGAAGTTCCAGGAGTGACCCTCAAACAATGAGGCATAGGAGTTGGTGAATAAATAACCCAGGTTCATCTGCCCTTGGTTGGAAAATTCCAAGGTATGTTCTACTGAGCTAACATTACCCACAGTGGTAACCCACTCATAAACTCACCCTTCACTGGTTTTACTCCCTCCATTGTTTCACTCTCTCACTCCTTCACCATCCTAGTTGGGATCAATGATCAAATAAATTTCTTGTGTCTAAGTCCTTGTTTGGGGGAGGTCCAAACTAAGACACACTTGCATTGGCTGATTTAGCCCTCACAACAACCCTGTAGAAGTAAGCATCATTACTCCCAATATTAGAATCCATTCCTCAAGTACCCACTCTTTGCCAAGAACTGTACTAGGCACTGGGAATACATGGTCCCTGCCCTCATGGAACTTGTATTCTAGACTGAGAGAAAATGCTAAACAAATGACCACATAAATAAATATAAAGTTATTTTTGTGGCAAGTGCTACAAGTGAGAAGTACCTGAGCTCTAAGAATGTAAAATAGGCAGATTTGACCTAGTCAAGGAGGTCAAGGAAGTCTTCCCTGGGGAAGTGACATTTCAGTTGAGATTAGGTGGAGGAGTAGACTCTAACCATGGAAGATGGAAAGGAAAAATATTTAGAGCAATAAGAACAATTTGAATGAATGATGAAACTGAGGCAAACAGAGGTTGAGGTCACACACATATGAGGTGGTTGGCAGAGGGTTTGATTTCAGACCTATATGACTCCAGTGTTATAGTCAACAGTGGGAATGGAGATGGGTATGCAGGAGTGGGAGGTGACTTTTTACTCTCATTACTCATTTTATGAAAGGATTAACTATAAGCTTCCTTTAAATAGAAAACTCCTATAGGGCATTTAATAATTAACTCAATAACAAAAGAAGGAATTATAAATTTATGTAAATGTATCCATTGGGTATAAAGGGGGAGTGCCTGAAAGTGTACAAAGTGGATGTTCTGAAATCAATGAGAGATTAGGCATCTTCCAAGCCTAATCCACAGCATGTATCACCAAGGTAGCAACAGCCTTTTCAGGAACACCTGGGAGAGGAGTAGGGTTTTCCTGAGTGACTGATAGATGGGAAGGGAGTGATCTCTAAGTGTTCAGAGTCATAGGCCTCCCTTCCATCTCAAAGCAGAAACCCAAAGAGTGTACTACCAAGGAAAAATGGCACTCTGGAATGGGGGAGGTCATTTTTATTTCTGGTTAGTATGTAAATGTATGTAAAAGATCTAGAACTCCATGGTAACAACAAGGGAAAAAAATGAACAAAAAATAGACTATGAAACTATCAAAGAGAAGTAGTTGCAAAAAGCCTTGATGAACTGAATTCCAAGGGAGGAATGAGTCCTTTATATGTGAGCAGAAAGTGATGGTGGTTTCCATACCTGAAGGCATGGACCTTGTCTTAATGTAAGTGGATGGAGAATCAAGTCTTCCAGAGACAAAATTTTCAGGGATGAATAAAAATCAACCAAGTGTGATAACGTAGAAAATACTGGAATCTGGGAAGAGCCCCAAACATAAAAATAAATTACTTGGTCCCACTTGGGAATTTTGCTGAGTAGCCAGCCAAAGAAACACAGCTGGAAAGTAGAAGCCTTTGTAGCCTTGTGGTCCTTAAACTTTGGGGACCTGATGGAGTTTAATCCAAAAGTGATCCAAATTTACTTGAATTTGCAGCTCAACTCCTTTCCAGTGAAATTCTTTTTTTTTTAATTTAACATCTTTATTGGAGTATAATTGCTGTACAATGGTGTGTTAGTTTCTGCTTTATAACAAAGTGAATCAGTTATACATCTACGTATGTTCCCATATCTCTTCCCTCTTGCATCTCCCTCACTCCCGCCCTCCCTATCCCACACCTCTAGGTGGTCACAAAGCACCGAGCTGATGATCTCCCTGTGCTATGCGGCTGCTTCCCACTAGCTATCTATTTTACGTTTGGTAGTGTATATATGTCCATGCCACTCTCTCACTTTGTCACAGCTTACCCTTCCCCCTCCCCTTATCCTCAAGTCCATTCTCTAGTAGGTCTGTGTTTTTATTCCCGTCTTACCCCTAGGTTCTTCATGACATTTTTTTTCTTAGATTCCATATATATGTGTTAGCATACGCTATTTGTTTTTCTCTTTCTGACTTACTTCACTCTGTATGACAGACTCTAGGTCTATCTTCCTCACTAAAAATAACTCAATTTCATTTCTTTTTATAGCTGAGTAACATTCCATTGTTTATATGTGCCACATCTTCTTTATCCATTCATCTGTTGATGGACACTTAGGTTGCTTCCATGTCCTGGCTATTGTAAATAGAGTTGCAATGAACATTTTGGTACATGACTCTTTTTGAATTATGGTTTTCTCAGGGTATATGCCCAGTAGTGGGATTGCTGGGTCATATGGTAGTTCTATTTGTAGTTTTTTAAGGAACATCCAAACTGTTCTCCATAGTGGCTATACCAATTCACATTCCCACCAGCAGTGCAAGAGTGTTCCCTTTTCTCCACACCCTCTCCAGCATTTATTGTTTCTAGATTTTTTGATGATGGCCATTCTGACTGGTGTGAGATGATATCTCATTGTAGTTTTGATTTCTCTAATGATTAGTGATGTTGAGCATTCTTTCATGTGTTTGTTGGCAATCTGTATATCTTCTTTGGAGAAATGTCTATTTAGGTCTTCTGTCCATTTTTGGATTGGGTTGTTTGTTTTTTTGTTATTGAGCTGCATGAGCTGCTTGTAAATTTTGGAGATTAATCCTTTGTCAGTTGCTTCATTTGCAAATATTTTCTCCCATTCTGAGGGTTGTCTTTTGGTCTTGTTTATGGTTTCCTTTGCTGTGCAAAAGCTTTTAAGTTTTATTAGGTCCCATTTGTTTATTTTTGTTTTTATTTCCATTTCTCTAGGAGGTGGGTCAAAAAGGATCTTGTTGTGATTTATGTCATAGAGTGTTCTGCCTATATTTTCCTCTAAGAGTTTTGTAGTGTCTGGCCTTACATGTAGGTCTTTAATCCATTTTGAGCTTATTTTTGTATATGGTGTTAGGGAGTGTTCTAAGGAGAAAAACCATATGATCATCTCAATAGATGCAGAGAAAGCTTTCGACAAAATTCAACACCCATTTATGATAAAAACCCTGTAGAAAGTAGGCATAGAGGGAACTTTCCTCAACATAATAAAGGCCATATATGACAAGCTCACAGCCAACATCATCCTCAATGGTGAAAAACTGAAAGCATTTCCACTAAGATCAGGAACAAGACAAGGTGGCCCACTCTCACCACTCTTATTCAACATAGTTTTGGAAGTTTTAGCCACAGCAATCAGAGTAGAAAAAGAAATAAAAGGAATCCAAATCAGAAAAGAAGAAGTAAAGCTGTCACTGTTTGCAGATGACATGATACTATACATAGAGAATCCTAAAGATGCTGCCAGAAAACTACTAGAGCTAATCAATGAATTTGGTAAAGTAGCAGGATACCAAATTAATGCACAGAAATCTCTGGCATTCCTATATACTAATGATGAAAAATCTGAAAGTGAAATTAAGAAAACACTCTCATTTACCATTGCAAAAAAAAGAATAAAATATCTAGGAATAAACGTACCTAAGGAGACAAAAGACCTGTATGCAGAAAATTATAAGGCACTGGTGAAAGAAATTAAAGATGATACAAATAGATGGAGAGATATATCATGTTCTTGGATTGGAAGAATCAACATTGTGAAAATGACTCTGCTACCCAAAGCAATCTATAGATTCAATGCAATCCCTATCAAACTATCACTGGCATTTTTCACAGAACTAGAACAAAAAATTTCACAATTTGTATGGAAACACAAAAGACCCCGAATAGCCAAAGCAATCTTGAGAATGAAAAACGGAGCTGGAGGAATCAGGTTCCCTGACTTCAGATTATACTACAAAGCTACAGTAATCAAGACAGTATGGTACTGGCACAAAAACAGAAAGATAGATCAATGGAACAGGATAGAAAGCCCAGAGATAAACCCACGCACATATGGTCACCTTATCTTTGATAAAGGAGGCAAGAATATACAGTGGAGAAAAGACAGCCTCTTCAATAAGTGGTGCTGGGAAAACTGGACAGGTACATGTAAAAGTATGAGGTTAGAACCCTCCCTATCTCCAGTGAAATTCTGAAATATCAAATAGATTTGCCCCTTGGGAGGTCAAGGAGCCAGATGAAAGGCAAAAATATATATCCATGGTCCCATTTGAAACAAGAAGTGGACTCAATCTAATTAAAGTTGCATCCCAGCCCTAGCTCAATTCCATTCTTAGTGAAATATGAATTTTACCTGACAGAGAAAAAAACTTGTGCACTCTGCAATAAATACATACATACTTGCATATATATGTACATATATATACAAAAATTATACTTCAGTATCCCTGTTTTTCTGTGCAATATCTGGCACATAATTTTAAAAATGACAAGAGGTGAAAAAAAGCAGGAAAATGTGATAAATATTCAAGAGAAAAACAGTGAACTGGAGCAGACTCACAGAAGACCAATATATTGAAATTAACAATCAAGGATTTTAAATAACTTTTATAAATATATTAGGGAATTTTCAGGGAAAGAAATGAATAGAATTCATGAAGAGAAATAGAAAATCAGAAAGAAATTGAAATAATCCAGTAGAAAGTATATTTATTTGAAATTAAAAGTTAATATTATGGGTTTAACAACAGATTGGGTCCAAAAGAATAAACAGTAAACTTAAAATCAAGCTATTAGAAAAAATACAACAAACTAGTGAACACAACAAAAGAGAAGCAGACTCACAGACATAGAGAACAAAATAATGGTTACCAGTGGGGAGAGGGAAGGGAGGAGGGGCAATATAGAGGTAGTTGATTAAGAGGTACAAACTGTTATGTGTAAAATAAGCTACAAGGATATATTGTACAACATGGAGAATATAGCCAATATTTTATAATAACTATAAAGAGAGTATAACCTTTAAAAATTGTGACTCACTCTACCGTACATCTGTAACATATAATATTGTATGTCAACTATACTTCAATTTTTTAAAAAAAATTTTAGAGATTTAAAATCAATCAGTAGAAATTACCCAACTGGAAACGCAGAGAGAAAAAGGATGAGCAGAACATCAGTCATCCATGGCCTAATATAAAATAATCCAACATGCATGTATGTGGAGTCCTAGAAGGAGAGGAGAGAGAGAAGAGATATAAATATGTAATGACTAAATTTTTTTTCAAATTTGATTTAAAGAAATCAACCTGATGATCCAAAAAGCTCAACAAACTCCAAATAGAATGAATATTTTTAAAAATACATATACATACCTAATTACATCATAGTGAAAACCAAAAAGAAAATTTTTAAAGCAGCCAGAGAAAAGACCCATACATACACACACACTCATGCATGCACCCACAGGACTTCCACTTAGCCAGACTTAAATATTTAAAATGGCCTATCTGTGCCAGCTTCCCCAGTTCACCAGGCCTTTGAATATATTGCCCACTGTATTTACCATACCCTATCAAAACCTTGTAAGTGTGACACACTTCTAAACTTCCTGCGAAACTCAGCCAAAGGGTCATACTATAACAGACGTGTGTCTTTATTTGGGCTGACTAGATCTTTGAACATTTTCCTTATCTTTGGAGAGCTCTTCATCTTCCAAATTCCCTAATAGAAGCCATAATTTTGCAACCTTCCTTGCAGCTAGGACACAGGGATATGACCTTGGCTTCACCAATCAGACACATCTGCACTGAGCATTGAGTAAGAAACTTGTGACTTGTTGAATAGAGTACTATATGGAATCTAGGGGCAACAGTAACATCGAGTTTCCAAAGATGTCAATAGCAGGGAGTCTAATGGTAATGTCTAATGCCCTGCATCAGTAGAGTTAGTCTTGGGCTGCCATGTCCACACCCAGTTAGGCAGCCATGATATGTCTACTGAACTAGTTCTGCAGTATGATTTTGGGTGTTGCTCCTGAATGCACAGTCTCTAGACCCCCCTGGAAGTTCTCCAAGCTTTCTAATATCCCCTCTTGGATTTCTTCTATGCTTAACTAGCCAGGATTAGTTTTTCTCATTTGCAACTAAAAGCTCTGACTTACACACCTGCCCTGCCCTGAAATCTCCAGAACTTCTTCTTCCTGTTATCTCCCATCAACCACACCATCTATACACATATAAGCAGAAAAGTCACTCCCAGTTCTTAGCTTATAACAACACCCTGTGCTACCACTAACTCTGTACCACTTCCCGTGACTTCATCCAGTCTTAACTAGCTGGCCCTGATTCATTAGGAAAGGTTTTTCTCAGCCTGTACCAAAGAAAGGAAACCAGAGGCTCTAAGTAGTTAAGAGGTTTGTCCAAGGTCATCCTGCTAAGATCTGACAATGCTGGAACAAGTAAAAACAATGGTTAAAATTGAGGGATGCCTACCACGTCAGGCACTGTGATCAGTGTTTCACACAATTCATTTGATTCTTACCACCACCCTGTGAAATAGGTTCTGTATTATTTCTCTTTTTAGCTGATGTTGATAATAATAACTCCAGAGAAGTTAAGTCATTTTCAAGGGCACACAACCAGGAGTACTGGAGCCAGGATCCAAACCCAGGGAATCTAACTCCAAGCTCATGTTCTTAACCATTATCTCTGTGTGCTTCAGGTTCTCTGACTTTGCACCACGCTATTGCCCCTGTCATTTTTGAACTAAGACAAAAGTACCTGCTTACTTCTACAATGCTTAACTTCACTCTGTGCATAGTGGACCATTCCATGCCTTTTGCTAAAAGCCTATTAGGACCAGGCTTTTTTAGTTTTCTGATTGGCAGGAGATATTTGGCCCCAATCATAATCCCTTAGTAGCCAAAGACCTCCACTTTCAAAGAGAACAGAACTAGGATTCAGAATGGAGCCCACAGCTACCAGACAAGTTCCTTGCTTCATGGAACTGGACTCTGTAACACATCGTATTTATTCATTATTTGATTTCCTTAATTTATTTATTTATTCATTAAATATTCACAAAGAACCCATTGTGTGCCAGGCATGGTGTGGAGTTTCTAGGGCTGTGTAATCTATTAGACACTATCAGAGCAGTTTCCAGGACCCATGAGCTTTTCAAGTGTTCATGGAAATATTTGAGACCTGAAAATAATTAATATCATCTCCATAATACAAAGACTGCAAAATTAAATCAACAAACATGTACTTGAAAGTCTACAAAGTATAACCTCACATCAACCTGTCAACTGCCTTTCAACACAACTCCTACATGGTTATAAAAATTAATTTTAATGTGGCAGTGGCATTATAATATATTTGATTTTAAATAAGGCAGGCCTCTAAAACTAACAGTATCTTGAGCCTATGAAGGTCATGAAACAACCTAGAGATGCTAGGAAACAAAGCTGCGTAAGACTTAATCTCTGGCTTCAAGGGAGCCTAATCTAATGTTTTGTTTGTTTACTTGTCTATTTTTATGTTCTAATCATGAGTTCCCTGAAGGCAAGGATTTTGTCCTCTGTTTTCTTGTTAAACTTTATATTCCCTGAACCTAGAGCAGGGCTGCATTTAGAATAGTGTCTAACATGTTGACTAGACAAACACAATCAGGTTAGTGCTGTGATGTATACTCTAAATTTTGAGCAACCCACAAAGACATAGAAGTCATCTTCTTGCATCCTCTTGCAAGTGCACATAAACACACACACACACACACACACACACACACACACACACACATTCCCTGTCCACTAACCTCCATGGATGGAAGGAAAGGAGAAAATCAACATTAGTGAGTAGCTACAAAGTACAGCTATCCAGCCACTGTGCTGGGTACTTTCTATACATCAAATATACAGCATGTAAATATTCCTCATGCAGTGGGCATGGCATATAATTAGGGATTTTCAAATATTTTTTCTTGAACTGTCTATGCTTTCCCAACTTCTGTTTGTGATCCCTTTTACATATCCTCTTGCATGCCAAGTGCAAGACAATTTCAGGCAGATTATTAAGACAAGCGGGAAGTAGTCATCAGAAAAGGGGTTAAGTTTCTTGAAATTCATCTCACTGCTCACTTAAATGAAATGCTTATCTCTTCCACACTTATCATCAGTTCATTCAGATTCCTGGACCAATCTTGTCACTTCAGGAGGCTTAAATGGCTTTCATTTATGCAAGCTCAAGCCTGCCACTTCTGAACTGGCTGTCCACCACCAGGCACCCTTAGCCTTCCTCATTCTCAAGGAGCCAAAATATTTCCATGGTCCAGAGAAATCACACTGTGGAGAGCTGCATTACTCTCATGTCAGCGTTCCACAGGATGAAAGTGATTATTTCAGAGGGATGGATTTAAAGCTGCCCAATGTCCAGGAGAAGATAAAGAGGTGTGTGAAGGTCTAGGGGACATGGGAAAATGGTCTATAAGGCCTGAGTCCATCTGCACCATTCCAGATTTGACCCACACAGCACCACAGGATCAAGTAATGTGGTTTTAAGAAAGAGTTGCTTAGCATTACATAAATATGAATTTAAGTGTACTATTGAGGACTTTTGCTTCCTTGACTTGAAGGTTAAGTTTTTAAATTTAGCACTCATTGGCATTAATTACGTTGCCAGGCACTATGCTAAGAGATTACTGTTCATTATCTCAATCGAGCCCATCAACATACCTATGCAGGAGGTATGAATATCCCCATTTACAAATTAGGAGACTAAGGCTCAGGAAAGTGAGGGGACTTGCCCATAGTCACACATCTTGTAAATATCTCAAGCTGGATGAGAACCCAGTTTGTCTTTCTCCAAAGACGTGCTTTTAACACTTACCAAATATTATTGAGCCCCTTTGTAGGGCCAGAGGGAACAACAGACATGTAAATTCCTATGCCCCACATAGTGTGTTGTATCTCGGCTGTAGAAGAGATATAAACAGGGTTCTAAGGGAGGATGAGAGGGGGGATGGAGAGAAGGGACAGAGGGGCTTCACGTAGGAGGTTATCAGTTGAGCGGGACTTAATGCTGGGGTTTGAGTTCGCCAGGTGAAGAAAAAGGGAATGGCATTAGAGGCAGAGGGAAGATTGTGTGCAGTCAAGCTGAACGTGGGGAAAGGACCTGGAATGTTTGGAGAAGGGATGAGGGGGGCCTGAGAATGGCTGAGATGCAAGGTAAGTGAGGAGGTCTCATAAGCCAGGAAGCTGGCGAGCTAAACAGAGTAAGAATTTGGAAATCGTGGCGGTTTAGCACAAGCAGACATATGAGAAAGGGGACTGTGGCTGGCAAAGGAGAGATGAAAGAGGGAGGACCAGTAAGGAGGCAAGTGGGATAGTCCAGGTGAGAAACGGTTAAGTCCTGAACTAAGGCAGTAAGGCAGCTACTGTGGAGATGGAAGGATGGAACGGCTTTGGGAAGTGGTACTTAAATGTCAGTGTACATTGTTTTCAATTGCCTGGGAAATGATCTAAAATTGCAGATTCTGAGATCCACCCCAAGATAATAGAATTCCCTACATCTGGAGTAGGACCCTAAAACCTGCATTTTAACAAGAACCCCAGGAGATTCTGATGCAGGTGTGTGTAGATAACTGCTTGTGATCTACTTCTAGACAAGCTTAGCGATGGATTGGGTATGAGGGTGAGGGACAGGGAAGAGTTGAGTTATGTCACCCTTTCCTGACATTGCTCCCCACTTCTCCTGACAACTGTTTGATTTTCTTCGGGGAAGTGCCCTTTCCCCATCCTCTGTCCATGTGTTTTGTGCAGTGCCCTGTGTGACCAGGCTTAAGCTCATCAGTTCCTCACTCCTTACTCCTTCAGGGGTAGGCAGGTGACCCAATCAGAGCCAATTCTGTGACTACTGGGAAAAGAAGCAAGTAATCTTCCTTGTTGGCCTTGAACCTGGCAGATAAGATGCTGCAGCTGCTTCACCCAGGTAGAGCCTGAGAATAAAGCAAAGAGAAGGCAGATGTAAGAGATGGGAAAAAAACAAAATCCTATTGTCATTGTTTGGGTTCTCAATTCAGCCTTATCTAAAGCCACTATACCCCTAACCTTTTCCTTATGCACGCTTGTAATTCGTTTGTCTGCTGTTGGTTTTCACTTACCATACTGTGTTAGGTTTTCTATCACTGACAAAAGAAAAACTCTGCTGATCACTTTAAGAAAATCTGATGTATAAAAATCTTACCTTACAAATCGGATAAATGAAGAGCTGATGACTTCTATTAAAGAGGGATTCACTCGCAGCTTCTTTTGAAGAGAGAGCCTCCCCAAGGTATGAAGTGTAGAATTTGATTTATTAAATTTGATTTACACATGACCTTTTCAGGAGGACAATCTTAAATGCAAAGTAAGAGCTGCTCTACCAGGATAATTGCTCTCAAAGCCACTCCAGTGTGACTTTCAGGGGCCAGGCACGGTACCAGCTTTCTGCACTACCTTTGGGGTTCAAATTTGATTTCACAGCTCCATGGTTCCCACCACTGTAAAATCCAACACACCTACATCTGAACCTGCTCTAGCTGTCACGCAAGTTTGATCTGAGGTGCAAGTTGTTCCCAACTGTAAGTTGATGGTATTTGTATTGTTCTTCTCAGCCTCCCAGTAGAAAAGCTCAGAACATGATTCCTTAATGTATTAATTAATATATTCATTATTCTTTATCAGTGGCACAGATGGAGAAGCTTCCTGTTAAGGCATGTGTTCCTCGCGTTGACAGTGAATGCATCACTGTGGTTTCTAATTCTATACGCAGATGATCCCCTGCTGTCAGGGAGAAAAGAAATTCTGCACAGCCCCAGCTCAGTGTTCAGAGCAAAGCAAAGGATGTTTTCAGCATCTACAGGGGCCCCATCTTAAGCCAGGGATTGGTCTCACTCTTCTCTGCACACTCATTGCCCAGTACATGGTAGAAGCTCAATGCATGGATCTTCATTGGATGATTCAGTGATTAGATCCCTATCTGAAGACATCTGAAAATGAGACGGGGTCAGTCTTTAATGGGGGAACATCATTCCTTTTCTGGAAAATCCTTTGTTCTGAAACTCAGTGTTAGAAGGAACAACCCATCCCTCACCGGGGGTAGCGGCAACATCCATGAGTCTGCAGCATAAAGCTACCTTCCAGGTCTAGAAGTGCAATTTCTCAGCATGACTCTTGAAATTGCTCCCCATCTACTTCAGCAATTTTGTAAATGCCTTTATTTCCAACCTAGAAAGACTTTTTATTTCCTCCTGAAATCCATTATAGGGAACAATAAAGCCAGATTTTTCTTTCCAGCCCAGGGAAGGTTCCTGGCTCCCTTTCCTGGTTCCCAAGTTCTCATTTTTCTCTCTAGCTTCTCCTGCTCCTACTGTAAACCAGTCAGGGCTCACTCCCCGCTGCCCCCTCTCTTTTGCTCTCTTGTTTTGCCTTTGGAAAGAGCAGAGGGCTAAGTTAATCATACTCCTCAGTTCACAACATATACCATCAGCATCTGCCTGTTTAGGGTTCTGCTGTTGTTAAATTTTGTTTCATTATTTTTCCCCTTCAACCTCACTCCCCAGTCCCATTTCCCATAAGCACTTACTATATGGTGTTTGGTAAATGCCCTTGGATATAAATGTATCCATGAAAAATCTGTAATAGTGCTTCATGAATGAGTTTGTTTTAAATGTATATAAGAAGCAGTGTGCAACATATTTCATGCTGTTTCTTTTTACTTTAATCACTCTGGTTTATAGTTCAACCCATGTTGCTGTTGTTGTTGTTCTAACTTTTATGCTATATTACAAAAATGCATCCTCTACATTTTGCTTATCAATTTTTTAGTGACAAGTGTCTTAATTGCCTAAAACTCTCTGCCACCCCAACAATGTTGCTATGAACATCTTTGTCCATGTTCCAAGGTGAATCTGTACCTGAAGTTTTCTGGGTATATACACGAGAGTGAGATTGGCAGGTCATGGGCCATGTGCACATTTAACATCATTAAACGAACTCTAGAGCAGCTGCACCAGAATTGAGGTCTTTTCTTTTGTTTCTCTTCCAATCATATATTAGTGTTAAGTATCTTCATATGCAATTCTCAATATTTACATTATTTTGTTTAAATTCTTGTGGTTTTCTTTTTGAGATAACCAGGGCAACCGAATTTGGGGGAAATGAGGTTGCAATGCTGGGCTTAGTGATGTTTATACCAGAAATCAGTAAGCTAGAAATTCAATCAGTCTATGTCCCAATATAATCACGCATAGGAAGTTGAGATCAACTCCAGGGGCGGGGGTTGGGGCATTAGGAGATAGAAAGGTCCATCTCCAGACCAGTGATTCTCAACCCTTGGTTGTACATTAGAATTACCTGAGGAGTATTTAAGAAATACTGATGCTTACACTATTTACAATGGTGAAGACATGGAAGCAGCCTAAATGTCCGTCCACAGATGAATGGATAAAGAAGATATGACATATATATACAATGGAATATTACTCAGTCATAAAAAAGAATGAAGAAATAATGTCACTTACAGCAACATGGATGGACCTACAGCAACACGGATGGACCATACTAAGTGAAGTAAATCAGAAAGAAAAAGACAAATACCATATGATATCACTTATATGTGGAATCTAAAATATGATACAAATGAACTTATTTACAAAACAGAAAGAGACTCACAGACATAGAAAACAAACTTATGGTTACCAAAGGGGAAAAGCAGTGAGGAAGTGATAAATTAGGAGTTTGGGATTAGCAGATACAAACTACTATATATAAAATAGACAAACAATAAGGTCCTACTGTATAGCACAGGGAACTATATTCAGTATCCTGTAATAAACCATAATGGAAAATTTTTTAAAAAGAGATACTGATGCTCATGCCTCACTCAAGACCAATTAAATCATGTTCCCTGGTGGGGGGGGGGGGCTTGCATTGGCATTTTAAGAGCTCTTGAGATAATTTTAGCATGCAGCCAGGGCTGAGACTCTTACCCTGGACTAAGGGGTTAAGCTTAGAAGGAGGAGCATCTGGTATTTATCACTGAGCACATGGGTGTGAGGATTTAGGCACCTGATGGCAAAGAGGAAGTCCTGGAGGTAAAATACATAGAAACAGGATGAGAAAGGTGACTGTAACTACTACCATCCACCACTCACAGGAAGGATAACCTGACAGGAACCCGATACCACTAGCTCTCAGCCTAGAGGGAACTAAATTACATAGAATATTTTAATTCATGCCTAATAATTAGAAACTCAAAACTTCCAAATGATGGAATAATTACAGAAATATGTGAAGCCCTAAGGCCATTAGCAAGTCTGCTATGGATCATTACCCAGGGCTAGTGAGTGCCCAGCTGACAAACCTGTTCCTCTGGTGCCCTGTCCAAGGTGCTGAAGCCCACCATGCTTATTGCTGGCCCCCTCTCTGTCTGCAGGAAGCAGATTCGCGGGAGCACCCAGCACTGAACCAGCTGGCCCCCTGAAGAGTCAATTTCTCTCTGCAGCCTGTAAGTAAATCCTTTACCACGCTGATGTTCCTTCTCAAGCCACCAAGAAAGTTTAATCTCTAAACCGGCAGAAATGATGCTGACTCTGAAAATGTCTCTCCCCTCCCAGCCTGGTTCATTTTTCTTCCTAATATATTTCAAAATAATCATAGTGTCCAACGATGAAAACTGACTCTATTACAAGGAGGAGAATACATTAGAAGGGAGATTCTTAATATTAGTTGAGTGTCTACTCTGAGTAAGGCAAGGTGCTAAACAAGTTATACACTTCATTGTGCTTAAACTTTACCAAAGCCCTGATAATCTCTATTTTATGTATATAGTTCCAAAAGCTCAGACAGGTTGAGTGACTTATCCAAGGCAAATTATCTAAAAAGAGAGACATAAAAATTATTCAAACCATGTTTTCTCTGATTCCAAACCCTAACTTAGTCTACATTGAGGAAAATCTAATTTGTTTCCAATTTTTGCCCAGATGTCATAACTTCTCTTGTGTCCTCTAAGTGCATTCTGCAGTTTTTATTATCCAGTAGATTCTTCTTTGTACCTAATCTAAATCCTTCCCAGGATAATTTCGACATCTTAAGAAGATGGAAATGATGTGATGAGAATTATATCTATGAACTGGTCAATTCAATTGAGAAGGGAAATCTCAGTCTACTGTAGATTGATCAAAATATTAAATTCCACTGGTTTTGGTTATAAAAGCTCATTCATTGAAAGCAGCCCTCCCTAGGAAAAAGAAATGTCTGGCTGTAGGTCAAGGTGAAGCCCTGAGTCCCACCATGGGCAAAGAAGATGTAGTTATTCTCAGTGACCTTTCATGAACCCAGTGCTGCTGCCTGCATCTCAATAATGAAGAAATTTCAAGGGAAGACCCATTTGTGATTCTTTAAAGCAGTAGTTCTTCAAGTGTCCCTGGGCCAGCAGCAACAGCATCACCTGGAAATTTGTTAACTATGCAAAGTTCCAGGTCTTACCTCAGACCTACTGAAACAAAAACTCTGGGGGTGGATCCCATTAATCTGTATTTTAACAGATCACACACACACACATACACACACACAGGTTTGAAAAACCTGCTTTTAAAACTCCTGCTGTTCAATAAACAAATGGCAAATGCCAATCTGTACATATGCTTTGTCTGTGGGAATTCAGGAAAGCAGTCCCCTGGTCTGATCAGAGCCATCTAAAGACAAATAGAAATCATGCTACCATTGCATTATGTTTCTGCTTAAAAACCACACGTGGTTAGCTATGTCCCACTGTATTTAACCTGAATGTTTTGGTCTGGTTTTCCAGGCAACTTTGTCTGTCCGTATAGCATCTATCTAATTTTAACACTTTCTTCTTCCCCTCAGGCACTAAGTACTCTAGATTGAGAAGTGGAGATTTGGGTAAGGAGGGGTTGGTAGAGAGAAGTGAAACCAAAATATTATTTTTCTGAAGATGTTTCGTTTGTCAAGAAATAACACATTTCCCCCCAATTTTTGTACTTCTTTATAAGCTCTTACATCCCTAAATATACAAAACATGATCATTTTCTGAGCAGACTAAGTCATACATAATACATTTTTATTGGCACCTTGAATAAAGATATGGCAGACATGAATATCAAGTGTGCAGATGAAAAAGCTGAAGAAAGCACTCACAATGGGTGAACAGGGAGGAAGAGAGCACCTGGCTGCTCTTGCGAAGCCAAAAAAAGATTCAGCTGGAGGAATTGCACCCCACAGTCCTGGGAAGATTAGCAGTTGCAGTCACAAAACCACTGTTCATTTTCTATGAGGTATCAAGGAGAAGAGGCGAGATGCTGATGGCTGCAGATGGAGAAAGGTAATTGATTTAGAAAAGAGGGAAAAGATGAATTCTTCAAACGACCAACTAGTGAGAAGTTTTATGAATACTTTGGAGATACAGCAAAAAGCCTGGGAATCGTTGTGGATTTACCAAACACAGGAACCAGTGATGTTTGCCTTGAAAGGGACTTTATATAAAGTAGGTCTTTATATATCTGTAGATCTGTTGTATGAAGAAAAACTTTATGTGGTGTGGCTATCCAGGGCAGAAAGTATTGAAGCTACAGTGACCTTGGAGATCACCAAGTTTTTTCCTTCACTCATAGGTAGACATCAAATTTGAGAGAGGTAACATGGTTTCAAAGCTAAGATTATTGCTCCTGATTCCCACCTCTTTTCATCATACTAAGTCACTCATAAAGAAGAGGTCATGAAAGATGAAACTCATTTCCTATTTTTCCAGAATCCCTAAGCTGGCCAAAACTCCATAACCTGTAAATTCTATATAGATATAAGTTGTTATTATTATCATTCACAATACCAGGTTCAGTTCTTGACCTCTTCCCACTCAACACCTTTATGAAATGTCTGAAGAAGGACATTGATTTTCTGACAATAAGCAGTTGGGGCAGACAATGAGTGTATTTGGATGACTTGAAAAATTAGGTACATCATCTAACTTGATGAAATCTAACCAGATCAAGGTTAAGTCAGGCATTTAACGCAAAAAGCCAACGGAATAGCATCCAAACTTATGAGAAAGTAGATTATCTTGGAAGTTAGTCTGAGTCAAGAGCTGCCAAAGATTAGTCTTCAGCTGTATTATTGTGAAAATAATATCAATATAACAAGTGAAGCAATTGTTCCACTGCTGTGGCCAGGGCCCACCATGGTATTATGTTTTATTCTAGTCAGTGCCCTTCATCTAATGGTCATTTCTTCTCCAGTGAGGAGCAGCTGAAGAAACTAGATCCACTTGGTTTGAATAAGAGAAGCCTACAAAGAGATCTCACTGTTACCTGAAGTGTACAAAGACTGTGTCTTAGTCAGCTCAGCTGCCATAACAAAATACCACATGCTAGGTGGCTTAAACAACAGAAATTTCTTTTCTCACAGTTCTGGAGCTAGAGGTCCAAGACAAAGGTACCAGCAGGTTTTGTTTCTCCTATCCTTGGTTTGCAGATGGCCGTCTTCTTGCTGTGTCCTCAAATGGCCTTTTCCTCTGTTTTCTCTGCCTCTTCTTATAAGAAGACCAATCCTATCTGATTAGGGCCCCACACTTATGATCTTATTTAATGTTAAGAACGTCCTTAAATACCCTATCTCCAAGTCTACTCACATTGGCGTTAGGGTTTCAACATATGAATTTGGAGAAGGGACATTATTCAATTCATTATTGACTGACTGTCAGGTGGGAGAGAATTTTAGGCTCACTCTGTGATGCTCTAGAGAGAAAAACAAGGCCCATTGAACAGCCAATTGAGGGTAATTTGTGCTCAGTATAAGGAATATATTTCTAGTAATAAGACTTTTAAAATTAGAATGGTCTTCCTTGTGTGAGAGTGAGTTCTCTATCATTTAGTTCTTTAGAAGGCAACTTTCAGTTCCATGGATGCCTTAAGTAAAGAAGAAGAAGAAGAAGAAGAAGAAGAAGAAGAAGAAGAAGAAGAAGAAGAAGAAGAAGAAGAAGAAGAAGAAGAAGAAGGAGGAGGAGGAGGAGGAGGAGGAGGAGGAGGAGGAGGAGGAGGAGGAGGAGGAGGAGGAGGAGGAGGAGGAGGAGGAAGAGGAGGAAGAGGAGGAGGAGGAGGAGGAGGAGGAAAAGGAGTTGTTTTTGATTTTTAGAGGCTGTTAAAAGAAATCAAGTATTGCACATAGCTCAATAATTTACCACACATTCCTAAATCCTGCACCCAAAACTTTTAAAAATTGATTCAGTATTTTCAGGGTTTTCAGAAGTTTCATCACTCTCTCACAGAAATGCTCTACTTTTCCCATTACCACACCTTTGTCAACACTCTTCCTTCTTGCATCTATCTATCCTAATCCTACCATGGCCCAGCTAAAGTCCATTGAAAACTGCAAGCTAGGCTAATATTTCCTTCCTCTGATTGTCCACCATACTTCCAACACTATTAATGTAGTCAATTCTGACAGAGGTGAGTACTCTCAGGGGTTGAGTGTGATGACAAGGAACCAGGATCTCTAAACCTTGTTGACTCTGCCAGATGTTTATTAAGAGGAGGTTCCAAATCTTCCATCAGTGACCTACTGCTGCCATAGGTTGGTGAATGAGGCAAACAAAAGTCAGAAATCACCAAAATCATGGTCTTTATTAATGGCTCTGGACCTCATTATGACCTTCCAATAAGTTCAGCTGGACCAAGATTGCTATAAGAAGCCATTTTTCTTATATAAGATCAGACTTCAGATACCTGTACTAAAACAAATGAGTGGTCTGATTTCACTAATAGACTCAGCAGGCACTTATCAGCCCTGAGTGATTCCAAGTACTGAAGACATAGCAGTGAAAATGAGAGATAATGTCCCCACTCTCAAAGTTACAATCTAGTGGGAAGAAGACAACATCCAGGAAAAAATAAATAGCAACATCTATACCAGATAGTAAAAAGATGCTATGTAGAGAGGTAAAATAGAGTGATGAGACAGAAACCAGATGCCTAATTTATAGCTGATGGATCTCTCTAAGTTGTTGACATTTAGACGAAAGTAAGAAAGGAAGATGGAAACCTGTCATGATAAGATTGGGGTGAAATCGTTCTAGGCAGAGGGAACAGATAATACAAATGCCCCAGATTGGGAACAAGTTTGTCAAGTTTGAGGAACAGAAATCAGACCAGTACAGTGAAAGCACAGTGGAAAAGGAGAGAGGCAAGTCATGTAAGGATGACTTCCTTATCAGAAACATAAGAAAAGTTCAAATCACATGAAATTTTGAAAAGAAGATAAAATGTCAAATGTTGTTCTCATGCCATGGGAAGATGTAAAAGGATTTTTAAAAGAGGGACAGACATGATCAAATGTGTGCTTTAAAAATCTAATTCTGACTACCAAGGAGACCAGTTATGAGATGCTTGCAGGATCCAGGCAAGAAATGAAAGAGGCTTGAACAATGGGAGATACTGGAGATGGAGAGAAATAGATGAATGGTAAAGTCTGCAGAACTTGTTATTAGTTGGATTGGGGGATAAAAGAAAAGAGTTAAGGATAACACTTCAATTTGGGATATGAACAACTGAGGGATATACTGCCATTTTTCAAGATAAGGAAGAAGAGGAAGAGTTTTAGTAACAAAACATGAGTTTTATTTGGGCAACTTTTAGTTTGAAATGCCTTTATTAGACATCCATTTGGATATATAAGCTGTTGGATATAGGAGTTTGGAGTTCCAGCGAAAGTACAGTACTACAAGTAAAGATTTATACGTCATCAGCATATAGGTAAAACTTAAATCTTGGAACTGGATGGGCTCACCTAGAGACAGTATGTAAATAGAGAAATGAAGAAGCATATCTCTATGATGTTCCAACATTTAAAAGCAAAATAAAAAATGAAGAACCAATCAAGGACATCATGGTATCATGGAAGGTAGCAGAAGAAAGTGATTCAAAGATGAGAGAGGATCAACTGTGTTAAATGTTGCTTAGAGGACAAGATAGAAAGAACAAATAGTGACCAGTGAATTTTATTAATGGCCTTGACAAGAGCCATTGCAGTTGAGTGGTGGGGGCAGAATGCTGAGAAGTGTAGGTTGAAAGGAAGGGAAAATGAGGAATGGAAGCAGTGGTCAGAATCAACTCCTTCAAGAAGCTTTCTGTAAAAGGAAGCAGATAAATGGAGTATAATTGGGGGAGATTGGGGTCAAATGATGGTTTTGTAAATAGGAGATATGAGATAGAGAGGGAGAAGGTGGTAATTCAAAGAGAGGACATACTCTGAAATTCACCTCACATCCTATATTTGAAACCTAATCTTGACTGTGGTCCTCACAGTCTAACCACTTAGGTGGGCCCACGGAAAAGAAAGCTTTCTTCCAAAGTCCTAGAAAAGGAGTCTTTCCCAGGACGGACACATATTTTTAATCAGGATGCAGCTCCAGGTCCATCTTAGTGCAGCATATCCACAGGAAATAAATACTCAAAGAGCAAGCCAAAGGGAGGTCATATACCCATAAGATATGCCCTATGTTTGCAACTGCTCTTAATCTTTATCTGCCTTCATGGAAAGCTGCCCATATGCCACCCTACCACAGGCTCTCAAGCATCCTATTCCACTAAATATCCTGGCTTTTCTTTGGGTGAGGTGCAGGGAAAATAGAGGAGTTCTCCCTAGAGGTCAGAGAATGATGTGTCCTCTTATATAGTTGCCATTCATTCACTTAAATACTCTTAGAAGCTCAATAAATGGCAGTCACTGTGCAAAGGGCTGGGGAATATAGCTATAAGCAAGAAAAATAGCAACTCTGAGCATCCTGTGCATCTTTCATTCTATTGGGGAATACAACCTGGAAACAAATAATTGTGTAAGTAAATATTTATTACAATTGAGATAAACTATAGGAACAAGAACTAGATGTTTTAAAAGTATATAATAGGTGAAAAAACAAACTAAACTTTTGTTTGAAAAAAATTGTTTAATATAATATATGGCTGTGTAGTATTAAACAGTTTACAAAGAGCTTGATCATTCATGAAATTATTAAACCTAAGGGTAAAGAATGAAGAGATGAGTAAGAGCAGAGCTCAATTTTACAGACAGGAAAGCTAAGTTTCAAAGAGGTTAAGTAAAAATCAACTATCTCCATATTTTTGAACATATGTTTCCCTTTGTCTATTGATTAAACAAATCAGCCAGAACTCTAAATTACAACTCAAACCCAGACTAATGCACATAACTGAAAAGGTCAAAAGTAATAACAACATACAGTTCTTCCTTCCTCCATAGTGATGTAATTTCAGTTTGGCACATGGCAACCCAGCTAGACTTCATTACTCAGCTCTCCTTATAACTAGGTGTTACTGTGTGACTAAGTTCTGACAATCAAATGTTAATAGAAGGGAGATGGGAAAATTCTGAGTCTTGTGAGATGGGCAACTTCTGAGTCTTGCCCTTAAAAGATTTTTCCTTGGAGGACTTATGCTTCTTTTGTATAGAGATTACCTTCTCACCATAAACAACTAGAAAAACAGACAAAATATATAAGACAACTTTTATAAGACATTGGACAACAGACACCACAGGATTGTGATCCCTGAGGGAAGGGAAATAAGCAAGCTTAGCATAATAGTGACATTACTTACTGTCTAGAAGCATTTTCCAGGATATAGCACAGTGAGGGGCAATCAGAATGGATCAGTGGTCCTGCTGAGTTGAGAAGACAGAACAAAGATTGGGGAATCTGAAGCAGCCAAATTTTTTAAGGCACAGTATCAGAAAGGAGGAAGCTGCACTCAGAGAGAGCCTCAGATGTCAGCCAAAGGGTCCTTTTCAGTTTGTGGCTGAATACTAACCTAGGAATCCATGGGATAAGACTCCTCAAGGCCAGAAAAAGAACCACTAGTAATCAACAGGCCAACGAATGGTCAGAACTCACACAGGCTTGGGAATAGTTCACATTCCCAAAAGCCAGAGTGGAGAAATCATGAGTAGAATCCTCAGAAGTTTCAGGACTTCATTATGAGGTTAAATTAGTCCTCAAGTAAAGCTATCCTGGACTTTAAATAATAAAGCTTAAAAGCAAACCACAAAAGATCAAACAGATCCTCAATAACTTAAATTTGCATCAGAAAAAATCTAAATTCTTTAAAGGAAAATAACAAAATCTAGCATTCAAGAGTATAGTATAGCCAACATCCAGAATCCAGTCAAAAATTACCAGGCATGTAAATAACAAGTAACTATAACTCATAATGATTACTATAAATTATAAATCTTATAATAGCATGTGCTCAGAGATGTAAAGGAAAAATACACATAGAAAGAGAAACATAAGATATAGAGAGACTCAAACAGAACTTCCACAGATGAAAAATATAGTATTTGAAATAAAAAGTAAAATAAATAGGATTAAGAGCAAATTAGATGGCAGAAGAAAAAAAATCAGTGAACTTGAAGATATACCAGTAAAAACTATCTCAAATGAAGCAAAGAAAGAAAAAGAAAGACAAAAAAAATAGCTTAGTAATCTGAGATAACAGCAAATGTCTAACATTCTAGACTCAGTAAAAAAAAAAAATTAAAAATGGGGGGGCAAAAAATATATGAGGAAATAATAGCCTTTTTTTCTAAATTTGACCAAAAAATCTATAGATAAAGAAGATCAATTAACACCAAGGAATATGAAGAAAACAATACTGAAGTACATAATAATCAAATTGCTTACAACCAGTGAGAAAGAGAAAATCTTAAAATCAGCTACAGGGAGAAAAAAAGACATTATGTGTGTAGGACAAAAGATAAGAATAACAGCAAACTTCTCAACAGAAAAATGCAAGCTACGGGATAGTGGAACAACATCTTTAACATGCTGAAGAATATGTCACTATACTCAGAGAAAATAGCTTCCAAAAATGAAGGTAAAACAAATACTTTTTTTAGACATACACAGCATAAAAATTCATCAACTTATGAGCACTACAAGAAATACTAAAGAAAACCCTTCAGACAAAAGGAGAGTAAAACAAGTAAATCTGGATCTACACAAAGGAATGGAGAGCCCAGAAATGGTAAATATATAGTTAAATATAAAATACTTATTTTATTATTTAACATTTAAAATTTTTTAATCACTTTACAAGATAATTGACTGTTTAAAGCAAAAACAATAAAAATGAATTTCTGGTTTATATCACACATAGAATATATAACAACTGTGCACAAAAACCAAGAGTTCTTATATTATATGTGAAATGATATAATACCTTAAGTTAGCTTGTGATAGGAAAATAGGTACACTCTTAAAGCAATTGGTAAAATGAAATAAAACATAGGCATATACTAATAAGTCAAAATTGGAAATAAAATAGAAATATAAAAAGATATTTGATCTAAAAACAGGCAGGAAAAGAATAAAGGAGAACAAAAAATAGATGGGATGTATAGAAAACAAATAGTAAAATGGCAGTTTTAAATCCAGCCATACTGACAATTATAGTAAACTTAAATGGCCTAAACACTCCAATTAAAAGCAGAAATTGTCAGCTTAAGGAAAAAAGTAAGACCCAATGACATGCAGCCTGAGACAAACTCACTTTAATTGTAAAGACACAGATAGGTTGGAAATTAAAGATGGAAAAAATTAGACCCTGAAAACTTTAATCAATATAAAGTTTGGGTGGCTATATTAATAGAAGATAAAAAATAGAGCAATGACTAGTCCAGGGACAAAATGTGACAATTCATAGTAGTAAAGGGACAAAGTCATTAAGATAATATAATAATATTGAATGTTCATGCACCTATTGGTGGTGCTTCAAAATACATGATGCAAAACAGATATAACTGAAAGGAGAAAAAGACAAATCCATAGTTATAGTCAAAGATTTCAACACACCAATTTGAGTCATTGAAAGAATAAGTAGACCACATAAAAAGCATAAAGATTTTAACCTCACCATCAAAATTTTTATTTAGTTGACATTTATTGAACACTCCATTCAACAGCTGCATGCACATTCTTTTCAAGTGAACAATGAATATTCAAAATATAGACCACATTCTGTGCCACAAAACAATTCATAATAAATTTAAAATGGTCGGAATCTGACCATACTGAAATTAAACTAAAAATCAATAACAGAAAGATATCTGTAAAAACTCAACTACTTGGAAATTAAACAACATATCTGAATAACACACAGTCAAAGAATAAATCACAAAGGATAACAGAAATTATTTGGAACTTAAAAACATAATATATCAAAAAGTGTGGGATACAGATAAAGTAGTGCATAGAGAAATTTTCATATTAAAACATGTTTATATTAGAAAATAAGAAAGGTTTAAAAACAACAATCTAAGCCATTACCTCAAGATATCAGGAAAAAGAACAAAAAAGAGAAGAGCCAAAACCAATGAAAAATAAAACAGAAAAAAATAGAGAAAAATCAATGAAACTAAAATTTGTTTGGTTAAAAGAGCAATACAGTTAATAAACTTTGGCTATAATGATCAAGAAAAAGGAGTGAATACAAAAAATACCAATATCAAGGATGAAAGAGAGGTATTGCTGCAAACATTAGAGACATTTAAAGCATAAGAGAACATTACAAACAACTTTATGCCAATAGATCAACAACTCTGATGAAATGGAAAAATTCTTTGAATGACACAAACTGCAAACACACACTCAAGAGAAAATGTGTGTCCTGAAAAACCCTATATCTATTAAATAATTTGAATTTGTAATTACAAACTTCACCACAAAGAAAACTCCAGGTCAAAATGCCTTTACTGGTGATTCTACAAATCATTTAATAAAGAAATAATATTAATTCTACACTAGCTCCTTCGGAAAGTACAAAATGGGGAACACTTCCTAACTTATTCTATGAGACCAACATTATCCTAACATCAAAATCTGAGAAAGATATTACAAGAAAGGAAATATAGAATATCCCTTATAATTATACATGCAAAAATCCTTTATATATTAACAAATCTAATTCAACAATATTTAAAAGGATCATCATCCATTTAGCATCATGACCAAGTGAAGTTTATCCCAGAAATGCAAGATTGGTTTAATAGTCAATCAATATAATTCAACATATCAACAGACAAAGGAAGAAACATTATGATTATTTCAGTAGATTCAGAAAATCATTCAACAAAATTTAACTTCAATTCCTGTTTGTTTGGTTTTTAATGTTCAGCAAACTAGAAATTAAAGAGAACTACCTCAACCTGAGAAAGGGCACCTATTAAAAACCAAAAACTTAACATTATACTTAATACTGAAAGATTAAATGCTTTTCCTTTCAAATAGAGACAGGGCAAGGATGGTCATTCTCACAATTTCTATTCAGCCTCATACAGGAGATTCTAACTAGTGCAATTAGGCAAAATCGACAAACAAAACAAATAAAAGAAAGAATAGAGAGGAAGGGGCTTCCCTGGTGGTGCAGTGGTTAAGAATCCGCTTGCCAATGCAGGGGCATGGGTTTCATCCCTGGTCCGGGAAGATCCCACATGGTGCAGAGCAACTAAGCCCGTGCACCATGACAACTGAGCCTGCGCTCTAGAGCCCTCAAGCCACAACTACTGAGCCTACGTGCCACAACTACTGAAGCCCACTTGCCTAGAGCCTGTGCTCCACAACAAGAGAAACCACCACAATGAGAAGCCCACGCACTGCAATGAAGAGTAGCCCCTGCTTGCTACTAGAGATAGCCCATGCACAGCAACAAAGACCGAATACAGCAAAAACAATAAATAAATATAAATTTTTTAAAAAAAGAATAGAGAGGAAGAAACAAAACTGTTTCCACACAGATTATTTATTTAGAAAATTCCCAAAAAATTACCAGAAAAAGCTACTAGAACTAATAAGCAAGTATAGCAAGGTTAAAAGATATAAGGAAAATACACCAAAAATCAATCTTATTTCTATAATATATAGTAGTAACCAACAATGGAAATTTATTTTGAAAGTACCATTTATAATAGCACCATAAAATCTAAAATATTTAAATACAAATCTAACAAAATATGTGCAAAATCTGCATGCTGCAAACTACAAAATATTGATGGAAGAAAAACAAGAAAGACAAATAAATAGAGAGATATACCATGTTCATAGATTAGAAGTTTCAATTATTAAAATTTTAATTCTCCCAAATTGATCAACATAGTCAACACAATTTCAATTACAATTCCAGCATAGTTTTGTAGAAATCTACAAGCTGTTTATGAAATTTACATGAAAAAGCAAAGGAAACAGAATAGCCAAAGCAATAATAAAAAGGAAGAGCAGAGTTGGAGGATTCATACAACCTGATTTCAAGACTCACTATAAAGTTACATTAACCAAGAACTGTGGTGTGTAAATAGATATAGGCATGTAGATCAATGGAATACAAGAGAATCCAGAAATAAACCTTGAATATATGATCAATTTATTCTCAAAAAAAGTGCCAAGGAAATCCAACGGAGACAGGATAGTCTTTTCAACAGCTGGTTCTAGAAAAACTGAAAACCCATATGACCCATTTTTGAGTTAATTTTTATATATTATATGAAGTATGGATGAAGCTTTATTTTTTGTATATGGCAAAAGATTTGAACACCAAAGATATATAGAGAGCAACCAAAAGCATGAAAAGATGCTCAATATAATTACTAGGGAAATCAAAATTAAAACCACAATGAGACCCCACTACATACCTATTAGATTGGCTTAAAAAAATCATAACAATTTTTAAAAACTGAAAATATCAAGTGCTGGCAAAAACGTGGGGCAACTGGAACACTCATATATTGATGATGGAAATGCAACATTGTACAGCCATTTTGGAAAACAGTAGGGCAGTATCTTACCAACTTAAACATACACTTATGACAGAGTAAATTCATTCCAAGGTATTTACTCAAGAAAAATGAAAGCAAATATCCATACAAAGACTTCTACTCAAGTGTTCATAGCAGCTTTATTCATAACAGTCAGAAACTGGAAATGGCCCAAATGATTATCAACTGGTGAAAGGAAAAATAACTTATGGTAGATGTTTACAATGGACTATTACTCAGCAATAAAAAGAGACAAACAATGAATGATACATGCAATACTATGGCTGAATCTCAAAAGCATTATGTTAAATCAGAGAAACCAGATAAAAATAATACATATTGTGTGATTCCATTGATATGAAATTCTGGAAAATACAAAGCTATAGTTACAGAGAATAGGTTGGTATTCCTTGGGGCTGGGGTTGGGGAGTGGGATTGACTGTACAGGGTGGAAATGTTCTATATCTTGATTGTAGTGGTGGTTACATGACAGTATCCATTTGTCAAGTCTTAGATTTTTACGCTTAAAATAGGTTAATTTTGGATGTAACTTATACCTCAATAAAGCTAATTAAACATTTTTTAAAGTTCCCCTGCTCACTTTCTCTCTCCAACGAGGGAGAAGACAAAATACTGGAGTAGCTGCCTTGGACCTAGGGAGAGAAACCATGAATTGAGGATGGATCCCTGGATCACTTATCTCTCAGCTATGACCTGAGAGGGGAATGTATTTTGTTGACACCATTGCATATGTCAGCCTCTTTATTACGGCAGCTTAGTCTGCACACTAATGAATATGCCAGCTCAGGTTCAGCATAGCTGGTTTCAGAGGCTCAACAATGCCAGGACTTGAGCTCTGTCTCCAGCCTGACTCTGGTCCTCCCCATGCATTGGCTCTTTTCTCAGGCTCCATCTGGAGGCAAACTGCTCATGCAGCCCCAGATTCCTACTCTTTCATGTTTCACCAGTCATATATTGAGTATCCACTTCTGACAGTTCCATCCAAGCCTCCTTACATCTCATTGGTTGTGTCTGGGTCACATGACTATCCTCGGGCCAGTCACTGTGGCCCGTAAACACAATGCTGGGATTATCCCCATCTGAGTCAAATGCTCTATCCAGAGTATCAGGGGATAAAGCACCACAGAGAGTGCCATATGGGGAGGGAGGAGTGAGTTCCCCAAAGAAATCTGGGGTGTAGTTATGAAGGAAAGGTAGCTGCTGGAGAGCCAAAGTAACAGACGGCCCTGTCAGAGAGTGAGTAAATGAGCAAATGACTTACCCACTGTCACCCAGCAAGAAAGTGACAGGTGTTTGAGGCTTGCCTCCTGTAGCAAAGCATAAACAAAGACTACATTTTTGTTTCTTTTATATCACACCACAATACCTGGCACAGAGCAAGCCCACAGCAGCGATTCCATCAGTAACTCCTGACTTGACTTTTTGTCTGGATTTGTTTGCCCTTGATTGGAGTCAAAAGTACCATGGCTGAGGAGAGATTACCAGGGAAAACGTATGCTAGAAGGAAAAGACCAGGGCTTGACTGTGGATGTGTCTGTGGAGGAAGAACATGGCGACTCAAGTTACTAATGACTTTTTACAAAAGCTACCTCAGGCTGAGACCTTACTCAGACTTCACCTGTTCAAGGCAAATCAGAGTCATTCCTCCAAATTGCCATCCTGCTCCAGCAGTTCAAAGCTGTGTGGCCTTGGACAAGACACTTAACCTCTCTGAATCTCGGATTTGTCACCTATAAAACATGAACAGTGCTGCTTCCCAGGATCGTTGTGAGAATAAAATTTGCTGATGTATGTGAAAGCACTTTATAAGCTACAACCACAGCTTGAGGAACAATTGCCGCCCAGCTGCTCCCGTGGGCACATACCACTTGCTCCGTTCCATCACTTTCTTCTACTTCACACTCTCCGCCTGGGATTTCTCAAAGTCACCTCGGCTTCAATCTCCAACTCTCCATCAGATCTACAGCATGGAGAAAATGCCCTCCTTTGGAGAACATGTGGCCTGTTTGCTGTGCCCACCCTGTTTGCAACATACTAAAATGGTTTAGTGCATTGCAAAAAGTTGCAGAGCAAGACAGTGGTGATGGAGGGGCAGGATCCCAGGCTCAGTCCCTGGTGACCAAATCCAGAAGGAATCTATATAGACCATGTTCCCTTGCTCGCCAGGAGGCACCAGCTGAGATATACAACCTTCCTGGATCTGGTGTGCACAGTGGCTTCCCAGGCCAGAAAGCTCTGGGGGAGGCCTGCTGAGAGCACTCTGGCCAAGTTAAGGGTCTAAATTCAGTTGCACAACCATGGGGCTGGGATATAAGAAACTTGTGGCCCATCTATCAGGATCTTTTGCTGAATGGCCTTGTTGTTTGGGTATCACTGAAATTGTGCCCGGGAGGCTTGGTCATAAAATACCAGGCTCTGCAAACAGGAGCCGGAGAGACAACATTGAGTCTGTTTAATCAGGACCGTTCACTGAGATACAGAGCACGGAGATGCGGAATACTGCCCTGCTCACTCCCACCATTGCACACACACGTAAGCTCACACCTGGGCAAGCACAGTCACATAAATCCTCTCACTGCACACACATGTGTTCTCACTCCCAAAAGCATGTGTTTTTACTCTACCCCACTATTCATGCATAAGGCACACTCACCTGCACTCATGGAAGCACACACTCAAACACACCTGTGCACACACTCACACTCCAGAGCCATTCATTCACCCACTCAGAGGTTCACATAATCCTCAGAGTTTACACACCTCACAATACACAAGTAGTTGTGCAATTCACCTGTGGCCACACAGACATATTCCAACACACATGGTCAAGCATGCATTGCACACACTTAGACACACACACACTGGAAGTTCTACATTTGGAGGCTAAGGGCTCTTCTGTGCCTATCCCAGCCTTCACTTCTTTGCAGATTTATGTTTTCACTTGAAATCTTGGTTCAAATGGGTTCCCACTGAGCATGTTATCTGAGGGTTCCCAGCCATATGCTTGCTACAAAAATTCTGCCCATGTGTCAGATTCTGGCAGAAATGCAGCTCACACACGTGTATCCATTGCAACAAGAGCCAGAATGTAGTTCTCGCTGTGGGATGGATGGGAGCCTGAGAGAGAGCCCTGGTACCTGGCCAGGAAGGGTATTCTGGTTGGGCATAGCTTCCAGGCAGCTCTCCCGAGGCTGCCCTCTGTGCTTTGCCTGCTAGGAGGCCCAGCATCCTAGCAGAGCTGGAGTTCTTTTTACTACGTGCAGGAAGGACTCAGCTGGGGGCTCTGCGGCCTGAGCCCCTGCCTCTGGGAGAGGCCCCAAAGCTAAGCTTCTTCCAGCTTCTTCGGAGAGAAGACGATTAGAAAGGAGTTCAAGTAGGTCAAGGCTTTGACTTGGGCAATTTGGCCCCAGCAACAGGCAGAGCTTTGCTGATAGAATAAAACAGCCACAAGGAAGCATTGAAGTTTGCTGAGAATAGAGAAGGGGCAGACAGGTGAAATGTGCAAAGGCAATCCTCCTAGGATAAAGGGAGAATCCAACCACGTGACATAAAACTTAGAGACAGACAGCAAATCCAGGCTCTGCCGCTCACTAGCTGTATGATCTTGGGCAAGTGACTTAACCTCTTTGTGCCTGTGTGTTCTCATTTGCAAAAAGGGCTTAATAACAGTGCTCACAGAATAGGCTTGTTGTGAGGATTAAATGAGTGAACAGAAGTAATGGATAAGTTTCTATAGGTAAGGCACTTTGAACAGAGCCTGGCACCTAGCAAGTGCTTGTATTAGTTTCCCATTGCTTCTGTTAAAAAAAAAAAAAAGAAAGAAAAAATGATCACTCTTCGTAGATTAAAACAACAGAAATGTATTCTCTTGCTGTTCTGGAGGTCTGAAGTATGAAATGAGTCTTACAAGGCTAAGACCAGGGTGTCAGCAGGGCTGCTTCATCCTGGAGGCTCCAGGGAAGAATGCATGCCTTCCTCACCAGCTCCTGGAGTCTGTTTGCATTTCTGGCCTCGTGCCCCATCACTCCAGTCTCCATTTCTGTTATTATATTACCTTCTCCTCTCTCAGATGTTTCTCTCTTCTTCTTATGAGAACTTAGGTGATTAAATTGTGCCCACCCAGATAACCTTCCCACTAAATATCCTTAAGTTAATCACATCCACCAAGTCCCTTTTGCTGTATAAGGTAGCATATCACGGGTTCTGAGGATTGGCACATGGACGTCTTTGATGGTGAAGAGAGCGTTATTCAGCCTACCACAGTGCTCACTAAGTGTGAGTGATTATGACAAGGTCCTCCCAGCTAACTTGCCCAAAGTCACACAAATGGGAGGTACCAGTGCTGGGAGCCCCAATCTCCCTGATCCCAAAGCCGTTTTCCTTTCCACTAAGCCTATGGGCTTCAAACTTAAGGAACATCACCCAGAAGGCATGGTTGCTGGGCCCACCCCTAAAGTTTCTGATTCTGGGGTGGCACCTGAGAAGTTGCATTTCTAAGAGGTCCCCAGGTGACGCTGAAGCTGCTATACAAAGTTGCATGTACCATACTTTGAGAACCGCTGCACTATATAGTATGCAGTCTGCTGGGAGGAGTGAGTTCCCCGTCTTTGCAAACATTCAAGCAGAGGTAACAGAGGTGGTAGATGGGCAGAGTCCACCAAACGTTCTTTTTCTTTTTTTTTTTTTAATAAATTTATTTATTTATTTTTGGCTGTGTTGTGTCTTCGTTTCTGTGTGAGGGCTTTCTCCAGTTGCGGCAAGCGGGGGCCACTCTTCATCGCGGTGCGCGGGCCTCACTGTCGCGGCCTCTCTTGCTGTGGAGCACAGGCTCCAGACGCGCAGGCTCAGTAGTTGTGGCTCACGGGCCCAGTTGCTCCGCGGCATGTGGGATCTTCCCGGACCAGGGCTCGAACCCATGTCCCCCGCATTGGCAGGCAAACTCTCAACCACTGCGCCACCAGGGAAGCCCCACCAAACGTTCTTTACAGAGCTTTCCCAGAGAGAGGCTCCCAGAGTCTGGGCCCTTGATGGGAAGGGTGCCCAGGATCTCCTGGGGACAGGTGGGCTCAGCTCAGCCTGTTAATTGAATGCCCATTTGAGCTCGGGTCTCTCTGACTCCTTTGAAGGCAACCTGGTACCATAAACAGTCTGGAGCCCTGGTACCATGGGCTCTGGGGTCTGAGCAGACTGTGTTCCAGACCCCTCGCTCCCTCGCTCACAACAAAATCAGTCAACCTTCCAGAAGCCAAATTTTCTCCTCTGTAACATGAAAACCTCCATGCCTGCTTCGTCGGGTTGTTTTACGGATTAGAAAAAAATAATGACGTTGATACGACTTACACAGTATCCGGCACACGGTACAAGGCTTAATAAAATGTTAGGTCCTCTCTCCTTGAAAGAACGAAATGGAGTGTCTGGTCACATCATAGTGAACAAGACTCCACATACAGCAGGGCAGGGGATGTAGAACATAGGAGAAAGCATAGAGCAAGGCTGACAGAGGCACACAGGCAGTGAAAGCCCAAGATCTAGGAAGCAGAGAGCACTGAGCTGGGCAGGGAGCAGTCAGAAGTGGAGGAGATAGCATTTGAATGGGAGGCATCCCCTTAGCCTTTGGTGACACCCTCAATTCTTTTCAACTGGCACATTCAAGGGGCCAGATCTAACCCAAGTGCTTCCCCTCGGGTTTCTCCTCTTCATCTCTTGAAAAAGCATCATTGGTTCCCTCTTCAGCCTTGGGATGGGAGGTTGTGGAGCTGTCATTTATTAACAGTCTACTATGTGCCGGGCTTTATGCTAGACGCTCTACATGTGCTATCTCACATAAGCCGCTCACACAACTATGAAGCAGGGATGTTTCAGATGTTTCGGAGGCTCAGAAAGCCTCATCTTCCTTCCCTCCCTGTTCCAGGGACACCTGCTCATCCCAGCGGCCACTTTAGCCTTCCAGTTGTGGGACCCCTGGAAACTTCCTCAGCTTCCCTCCTTTGTACCAGTCTCTCTGTGTGCTGCATTTTTTATTAGGATTCTTGCAGGACTGCAGGGAAGCTAGGTGTGTGTGTTTGGTGATGGTGGTGGGAAGGGTGGAGAGGGGTTATTGAGTCTATAGCCATTCATCAACCACTTTCGAAGAGCTGCCTCCCCTTCTGCTGCTTATTATTATGATTATCTTCCAGGCTGCATTGCCCACAGCGGTTATTGCCTCCAACTCCAGAGGGCCACATCAGCTGCCGCTGACTTTTATTCCCGCAAATAAAATGGAAGCTCCGCAACGAGAAAACCGCGGGCTCGTGAGACAAAGCCCATAAACTCGAATTTTAAAGGCGGAAAGATGATGCCAGCAGTTCTCTGGGTGCCACCTCCCACATCCCCTCTGTACCCATTGCGCTGTGCACGGCTATCCTCCAGAGAGAGTCCCTCTGAGCTCAGAAGGGCCCTCCACTAGGTGAGTGAGAGGGTGACAAATTGGGAAGAATTAGGGTGAGTTGCAGTGGTTTGCACAGCCCTTCCCCCAACCAATATACACAGGCCTACGTAGACCTCCTTCTGGTACCAAAAAAAAAAAAAAAAAAGTCAAATAAAAACCATCTTGCTCTCTGGATATTATGTCAGTGTGTGTTTTCTGCGTGTATAGACATTTTCAACTAATTTCCTATTTATTGTCCTCGGTGGGGAGTCTGGTCCGTTCCTAAAGCAGGCTGAGCTCTTCCAGCGGCTGGAGGTGAGAGGGGCAGCTGTCAGGCTGGGAGTGTGGGCTGAAGAGGCAGAGACCTCCTCCAGACAGGGGTGCCTTCCCTGAACACCTTTCCTAATGATCCCCCCTCTGCATCCCCTAATCCACACTCCAGCTCCTCCTATTACCCAATATTATTCTCATTGTAACCTTTAGCACCATAACAGTATCTTGACTCACTACTGCCCGTCTCCTCTGCTAGAGTATGAGCTCCATAAAGGCAGAGACCTTGTTTCACTTATGTCGCCTTGATGTTCTAGGCATGTAATAGGCACTATTAAGTGTTGTTGGTGGTGGTAGCAGTAGTAGTAATAGTAGTATAACCACCTGTCTCTACACCTAGAGCACTGCCTGGCCTATAACAGGCCCTGAATAAGTACTACTTGAACAATTGAATAAACAGAGAAGGAAGGCCCCCTGAGGTTTGCTGGAGGGTGGGGTTGAGCACTGTCATCTCTCCAGGGCCACAGGATGAAACCAGGTGACCTAGAGGAGGAAGAGTGACTCACTTAGAGGACTCAAGCCTCTTTTAAAATCTCATCCCTGAGCCCGGGAGCCACAGTGATTTAGAAATTGGAAGGACCTGTAAGTATCAGGGAGTCAAACCTCCCACCCACCCACCCGTATGTCCCAAATCATGGCTGCCCAGTCTCCACTTGCATGTTTCCAGGAGGGGGAGTTCCCCCTCACACAGAACAGCCCAGTCATCTATTCAAGGCCCTAATTCCCATGCTGAAGCCTGGGCTAGCCCTGGGGGCACAGAGAGGAAATCGGCCACCCTGTCCTTTCTGGCCTTGCTCTGAGACCTACCCCCATCCCACCACTAGAACGATGAAATGGACAGCTCTCTAGAAGAGCCCTCTTGAGTCCTAACATGCTTCTTCTGTCCAGGTTAAGTGTTTCCAGTCCCTGTGATTTTTCCCCATATGACCCCATATTTAGTCTCCTTGGTTATGACCCTTGAACATGTACTAATTTTTCACTGTTCCTTTAAAACTATGCTGCCTAGAACCAAGGATATTACCACAGGTGGGGTCTGTCTACAGGAATATCACCTCCTTTTCTCTATTCACTAGGCTTCTGTTAACGTAGCTTTGAGACCAATTGAAATTACCAAAAGAGAATGCTGAGATGAAGAAAAGGGCCACCCTTGGAGAAAACCCCTTCATTATGGGATGGGCTTATGAAGGACAAGAGAAGAAACTGAGAAGGAGTAGTCAGAAGGTAGGTGGAAGCAGGAGGGCACACTTTCCCAGATACAAGAAGGATGGGAGAACATCCCAAAGCTGCAGGTGGTAAATAACCGTACAGATCCTGCAGGGGGGCCAAGAGAATGGGATGAGATAGAGGGCTTCGTCTAATGATTTAGCTCATCATAACCTTCAAGGGAGATTTTCCATGACATGGAAGGACCAGAAATTGGACTGCAAGGTGCAGAGGAGAAAATGAGAAGTGGAGAAGCAGAGGCAGGAGGTATAGACAACACCTTCAAGATCCAAAGGGAGAACTTGGTTGCTGGGATCTGGGGTGGGCCAGGGACTTAGGCAAGAGCTCAGACACTGTGGTGCACATCACAGTTTGTGTGTCCAGACTCTTCTTTCTTCTGGGAACCATATGCCCTCTTCTTTTGGGGCCATATCCTCCCCAACTTCAACCATTTCGTTTTAGTGGGACCTGGGCCTTGAGTCTCTGCTCAGCCAATCAAAGCCCTTCCCTGGGATTTCTCAAATTAGAACCAAGGGAATAGAGGCTTTTCCTCTCTAGTGTTAAAACCTGGGTTTGTGAGTCCAAGAGTAGCCAATGGTCCCTGTGGTAGCCCAGCCCGGTGGAGAAAGTCCATGTGGGAGAATTCAGTTGACGTTTAGAGAAACAGAAGTCTTGTCCTGGAGCATGTGAGTGCCTGACACTCAGCTCTGCCCCTGCCTGCTTGGCCTGAGATATGGTCATTTGAGTCAATAGAGCCAGTTGGATCTTAGACTAAATCAAACTGAGTTTCTGTCACTTTCTACCAAAAAAATTTTCATATCATGACTTTAGACCAAAGGGCAGGTTCATAATGTTTGGTACCCAAGATGCTTGATGCTAAAATCATTCATGTATAGAGCCAGGGCAGCCCTCGTGGGCCACTTGTCCCTCCTGAGCCTGATGTCCCCAGTCTGACAACTAGAGATGGTTACGCCTAGCAACTGTCCCTGCTATGAAAACGGAGCCAGCCTGGCTGCCTATAGAGAAGGTTATTTGCTTCATAAGCAGGAGGGCCCAAGGCACATCATGGCAGGGCCCGAGCTCGCCCTTCTTTCCTATTTCACATTATATTTCACCCTGGCAAGAATGATTCTTCTTGGCCAGGAAATTGATTTTAAATCACCCTTCTTGTTGCTGACAGCTCCCACGAAACCCTCCCTTCCTGGTGTCTTTGCCCTCTCTCCCTCTCTGAAAAGCCCTCCTCTCAGCCCATCCTCCAGCGTCCCCTCTACACACACACACACACACACACACACACACACACACACACACACAGCTCTTCTCCATGCTGGGGATTTTATTTTTCCCCAATTCCATTTATTGATGCACTTTTATAACCAACTCCATCTGTGGCACTGAGACCAGTCTGGAGCGATGGGGCCCTGGGAGAGGAGGCCAGGAAGCCGGCTGGAGGAAATGCAAACTTTAATTCTTGGCGCATGCCTAGAGGAAGCGAGCTGGTAGGGGGCAAGAGGAGGCTGACCGGTTGCTCCAGGAGCAACTTAAAGAAGGGATGGAGACTGATGCCATGGCCGTGAGCTCTATAGACCAACATCCTCAGCTAAGACACCAGACACCAAGTGGGGAGGAGAAAACACAGAAACTGCAATACTGCTGACAGAGCTCCTCCTGGGGCCCTGACCACCACCTTTCATGTGTACATTGACACTGTGCATCATATATCCCAGCACCTGGCTGCAGGGGACATGCCTGGGAAATTGGTGCACAGGCTTTGGAGTCTGAAAGGCTTTAAGAAGAGGCTGGGGTCTGCCAGCCTCTTCTTAAAGGCCCAGATGGTACGTATTTTAGGGTTTGCAAGTCAAGAAGTCTCTCACAACTACTAAGTTCTGCCATTGTAGAACCACAGCCACCATACACAATATGTAATTGAATGGGCATGGCTGTGTCCTAATAAAACTTTATTTACAAAAACAGGCAGCCTGCCCTCAGGGCATAATTGGCCCCTCCCTCCCATCATCCTCCCAGTTCAGATGCAACTCACAAAACTGATTATAGCCACAGGCGCTCAGCCCAGTTGCTCAAAGGAAAAATGCAAAATTGTGAGAAAGCAAGTACACATGGTACAGCCTAGTGGTCAAAACCATAGGCTCGGTTCAAGCCTGGCTTTGTCCCTTACAAGCTCCGTAACCTTAGAAAAGTCACTTACCTGTTCTGTGCCTCAGCACTATCATCTGTAAAATGAAGATGCTAAACGGTGGGCGTGTGTAAGGACTTGATTATTCAGCTCATGTGCTAAAACAGCATCTGGAAGATAGTACGAGCCTTATTATCAAGGAGTCTGGTGAGACCGCGAGATGGGTAACAGAAGGAGGCTTTCATGTGACGGCAGAGGAAGGCCTCTTAATCTAACCTTAGGAGGGCTTCCCAGAGGAGGTGCCCTTGGACCTGAGGCACTGACAATAAGTAGGAGTCACTCAGGAGAAGAAGACGGAAGCATGTTTGTGCATCTCGTTAAAGGCAAGAAAAAGTAAGTCTTTTTTAAGGCCTCACAAGGAGGCTTGGTATTCCCAGGATTTGCTGCAAAGCAAGCAGGCAGAGGCCAGGCTGGAGAGATAAGCAGCGGCCAGATCATGCGAGACTATGTGTGCTATGCAGCAGAATGTGGGTTTTATCTTCATGACACCGGAGGCTATGGAAATGTTTTAACTGGAGGAGATTTGTACCTAGATGTGTGCTCACTGTTGCTGCGGTCTAGAGGATGGATTAGAGCGGACAAGGGTAGAGGCATGGGGACCACCAGGAAGCGCTTGCATAGATTAGGGCAGGGAGGAGGTGGCTGCCCTAAGGCAGGGACCCTGGGAGGAGAGAAGAGGCACAAGCAGGAGATGTTAAGGAGATAGAAGCATCCAGATACGGAATCCTGTTGGACATATGGAATGGTAGAGAGGGAGGAGGCTAGAGTGACTCCCAGGTTTTGACCTAACTAAAATCATGACCAGCAGAAGCAATTGACATCACCACTCGCCTTTAAAGTTCTGACACAGCAGAGCTTTATCACAGACTGATTTGGGGCCAGAGCTCAAAAACCATCATGCAGACATCTCTTCAAGATCCTGATATCAATTCTTTTGGACACATACCCAGAATTGGGATTGCTGGATCATAGGGCCCTTCTGTTTTTAATTGGGAGGAACCTCCATACTGTTTTCATAGCTGCTGTAGCATTTTGCATTCCCACCAACAGTGCACAAGTATTCCAATTTCTCCACAACCTTGCCAACGTTTATTATATTTTGATTTTTTTAAAAGAGCCATCCTGGGCTTCCCTGGTGGCGCAGTGGCTGAGAGTCCGCCTGCCGATGCAGGGGACACGGGTTCGTGCCCTGGTCCGGGAGGATCCCACATGCCGCGGAGCGGCTGGGCCCGTGAGCCATGGTCGCTGAGACTGCGCGTCCGGAGCCTGGGCTCCGCGACAGGAGAGGCCACAACAGTGAGAGGTCTGCGTACCACAAAAAAAATAAAATAAAAGAGCCATCCTAACAAGTGTGAATGATATCTCCCTGTGGTTTTGATTTACATTTCTCTGGTGATTATGATGTTCAGCACCTTTTCATGTGCCTGTTGGTCATCTGTATGGCTTCTTTGCACTCCCACGTTCAATGACGTATAATACACAGTAGCCAAGATATGGAAACAACCCGAAAGTCCATCAGCAGACAAATGGCTAAAGAAAATACACATCCAGTGGAGAATGACTTAAGCTTAAAAAAGAAAGAAATCATATCACTTGTGATAACATAAATGGACCTTGAAGACATTATGCTAAGTGGAATAAATCAATCACAGAAGGACAAATATTACATGATTCCACTCGCATGGGGAATCTAAAGTAGTCAAACTTACAGAAGAAGAAAATAGATTGGTGGTTGCTAGATGGTGGGGGGGGGGGGGAGGGAGAAACGGGAAGTTGTTGCTCAATGAGTATAACATTTCAGTTATACAAGATGAAGAAGTTCTAGAGGTTTGCTGTATAACATAGTGCCCATAGTTAACAATACGATATTGTGCACTTAAAAAATAAAAAGGGTAGGTCTCATGTTAATTGTTCTTATCACACAAAAATGCAAAGGGACACAAGGAAACTTTTGGAGGTGATGGGTGTGCTTATTACCTTGCTTGTGGTTATTGTATCACAGGTGTAGGCATATGTCCAAACTTAAATATATTAACTATGTGCAGTTTGGGGTACATTGATTATACCTCAATAAAGCTGTTGTTTAAAATAACCTGAGGTAGTAAGGAGTCTGTCAGAGGCCATTTTATACATCCCTCTGCCTCAGAACCCATCTTCATTCAACCCATCTAAATGGTCAGCCACGGGTGCAGTAAAGGACAGATGCTCCGTGAACACACAGGTTGGCTCTGCTCTCAAGAAGGAAGCTGCTCCTACATGGAGGTGAAGGTCTTGAGGAACTGGAGAGTCAGAGCTTTTAACTATTAGGCACTACCGTGGTCGCTCCCGCCACGGAGCACAGGCTCCGGATGCGCAGGCTCAGCGGTCATGGCTCACGGGCCCAGCCGCTCCGCGGCATGTGGGATCTTCCCAGACCGGGGCACGAACCCACGTCCCCTGCATCGGCAGGCAGACTCTCAACCACTGCGCCACCAGGGAAGCCCCGGGGAGCCCCCCTGTTTCCTTTTATTTCTTTTAAAATTAGCCAGCCAGGTCAGCTTCCTTGCTGTAGGGGGAGGGAGGGTCTGGCAGATAGCCACCCCAACTGCATCACAGTTAAACTCCATGGCCTCAGCCACGACAGATGCAATTTATCTACAGCCAAGGCAAAGAGGGAAAAAAGATGCCGTTTCTTCCCTTCCTTGCTGTTAGAGGCTATTTATCACTATCGTTATTTTTATAGCAGTGTGGAGTGCTCAGCCCTCACCGCTGCCCCCCAGGAAATGTGAACAAATGAGGAATCTGAAACCCATGCTATCAAGGAAGGCATCAAAGCACAGAGGGTGATTAAGAATGGGATGTCAAATTCCCACCCCCCTGCCGTCTCTAGTTCTTATTTTAACTCCCTCCCATGCGCCGGAATTCCGCAGAGAATCTGAGTTGTGGACCAGAATGGAAGAGTTGGTCTAAAACACCTGGCGCATCAGTAGACTTTGAAAAAGGAGTTTATTGTAATGCTCATGCCAAGTGACCTCTGATTTAAGCCGGCAGAGTAAGCAAAACTGACTCAATGAGAAAATTCGGTGTGAGGGCTGTAGGACTTAAACTTTTGCTGGAAAGATGGAAAGGTGGAGAAAGAAAATGGAACCTACTCTCATTTGGGTGAAGGTTGGTGTTGCTCACCTCAAAGCAGAAGTGAGTGCTTTAATGCATTGAGAGATTCTATTTGCCTTGCTACAATGGGGAAGGTGTGTATAGTGGAGCTTTGGTATTATATGAACCTGAAACTGAATCTTGACTTCTCCAGTACCTCAGGGATTTATAAACTGGGAATAATTATATCCATATCATAGGGTTGTTATTTTTTTAATTAAAATACCAGCATTATTTTTTTGCTGCTCAAATGGTTCAAGCTTTAGCCATTGGGAGCTCCATCAAGTTGGCTCCTATCTTCTTTCAACAAGCCTCCAGATATTCTAAGCTCATCTTGTATTTTCCTTTCCTCACTCCTGGAATCAACCACTTCTTCTAGGACCCCTGGTTCCTTTTAATGGAAAATGGTGTTTAGAGACCAAGATCTGAGCATTACATGTGCTCATGGTTACTGAGGTGTCATTGATTCTAGGCCCTCTCATCAGACAGAGCTAAGAAATATAGGTATGTACACCAACCCATGCATATATGCATATCGATATTTCTTCATCTATCTATATTGTGGTTTTGCAAGAAGAAAATGAGGTAGGAAACTTAAGAGAATGCTTTATCTTTGCAACTTTTCTGTTCACTCAAAATTAAAGGTTTTTTGAAAGTATATAAAGAATCTAGAATGTAATAGGCATGCAATAGCTTCAGATTCCCTTTCCATCCCTCCACTTCCTGAACTTGACTGCTCTACCTCAAGAATTTATAAGTGGCCCCATAGGATTGTTGCAAAATATACTGGATGTGTTTCTGGATGTGTTTCAGGATGTGCCCTATTACAGCCAACTAGCAGCAGGAACCATTCTGGCCAAGCTCTTTGAGCAATTAGCTGACTCTATCCCAAGTTTGAAGCAGAGTCTTTTATAATCTGGAGGGGGATATAGTTTAGGCTCCCCTAGAAGCAGACCCTGAGACAGGATTCAAGTGCTAATAATTTATTTGGGGGGCACCAGGAACACTATATGGAAACGGGAAATCATCCAGAGAGAGGAAGGCAGCCAAAATGTGTGCATTAATAAGCCAGCTTCCCCAGTGAGGGTCTGCAACATAATCCCATAAGGAAACTCCAGGAAATGCTATAAAGCACACGCCTCAAAATTAACCACACACACCCAGCAAAGTAGCTAGGGGATTTTACATACAAACCCACATTCATCATTGGTTGAAGGCTGCTCCCAGGGTTGTTGCTTCCCCAGCACAGGCAGAGTGGCCTCCTGTGGTTCTGGGGAAAGATGGGCCTTAGCTTGCCCCAGACACCAGTGGCCATGGCAGGTCCAAGTTCAGTCTGCTTGTCTCCATATCCTCAACTTCTCCAGTTCTCCTGAGCTTCCTTGAGAAGACTATGTAATGGGAAGAGAATCACGACATCTCCTGAGCTTTTCGCTTAGGAGGAGAAGATTTGTCATGGAAGAGCCAGTTTCATCTAACCAAATATTCAGTAAACTGTGACAAGGTAGCCAGACCCACAAATTTCCTCAAAATGATATTAAAGTGTATTTATAGAGAGAGCTAAGTGGCATTTCTCTATATATGAATATGTAAATTTCTGGGTTTGTAAGTGTCTGTGGTTGAGAATGAGAATGAGAGTGAGTACAGAGCCGTGAATTCATAAAGAAGTTTTAAGGAAGCTCTTTCCAACCTTTTGGTGTGTTACGTTATTAAGGTACAGTAGACTTGCAAAGTATCTTGTAAACTTAAAAAAGTTTAATGCATCATTTGCAGAAGTTTTCCACCGAGTTTGCTCTAAGAAAGGTCAACGAGGAGAAAGGGATGTCATCTCAACATTTCCCCTTAAGAAGAGCTGCATGGTTGGCTTCCCCAGCCGGAACCAGCATCGCTCCCTGCATCCTGAGGATCCAGAGCTTCTTGCATGGCAGGCTTGCCATGTAAAGATGCAGACTGTACCCAGCACAAGCACACCCAGCCTAGAGATGATGCAGCACTGAAATCTTGCCCACACCCCCATCACCAAGCCAAGCACCCTGATGCAGGATTGCAACTGCCAAGAAGAAGAGTATCTTTTATTAATTTGCACAAAAGCACCATGTGGGTCAACAGCATTCACATGTGTAACATGCGTCATATACAAGCACCAAAGACAAGGAGTTATCAATTTAAGCATTGCAAGACCAGGACACAGCGAGGAAAAAGACTTGTCCAGGGTATATTCGTTTGCTGCGGCTGCCGTAACAAAATGCCACAGACAGTTTGGCTTCAACAACAGAAATTTATTGCCTCGCAGTTCTGGAGGCTAGAAGTCCAAGATCAAGGTGTCAGCAGGATTAGTTCCTTCTGAGGTTCTCTCATCGGCTTATATATGACCGTCTTCTCCCTGTGTCTTCATATGGTCTTCCTTTTATATGTGTCTGTGTCTTCATCTCTTCATCTTATAAGGACACCAGCCGTATTGTATTTGGGCCCACCCTAATGACCTCATTTTAGCTTAATCACCTCTTTAAAGACCCTATCTCCAAATATAGTCACATTCTCAGGTACTGAGGAGTTAGGACTTCAACATATGGGTTTTGGAGGTGGGGGGGGCACAATTCAGCCCATAACACAGGGCAACACAGAAAGTCATTAATGATTCCAGAAATTGAACTTCATATTTTCTGACTTCCTATCTATGAAACTCTGGGGCTTATTCCAAAGTTGTCACGTCCCAGTCAACCCTTGTTTTTGACAGAGGTGTAAATGGAATTGCAGACACTAAGAAGAAGAAAAAAAGCAGTCTGCCTCACTGCTGTTCCTGCTTAGCAAGTCATGTTGCCATCCCTAAATGGAGCCAGGATCTCCTGTGACACCCACGTAACACCCACCTCCACTGGTTCCTTCAGCGGAGGAGGGGAATGTCATTCCAGAGCCAAGAGCTCACAGGTGCCTGTTAGATACCCACTTCCCTCCCCTGAGCAGCCACATCCCACCTGATCTACACAGAGAATGGGTTTCCACAAACCCAGCTTTCAGAGACATTTGTGTCATTTCTGCATGATGAAGAGGTCACCATGGTGAAGCCCCTTCCATGTCAAACTTCTGCAGGGAAGAGGCTGTGCTCACCTCCACTCAGGGCTTTGGATGATCTATGTAAATGGAACCTCCTAAAGTAGTGCAGTGCACAACCAGCATAACTGTATGGGGCAGCCCTGCCACAGTATCAACACCTGTTACCCCATAAGTTGTTTCTATCTGTTCCCTCCTTTTCCCCTCCTCTCAACTTCTTGCCCCTTCCCAGTCTTTTGTTATGGTAAAACTGCTTCTTCCTTACAACCAATCAACCAACGGACAGCATTGTATCCAGTCTCCCAGACTGCCCCCAGTTACCGCCACCTCCTGGAATTTATACCCCCAAATTGTACCAGGGTGATTGATAGAATACTGCAGAAATGATGGCATGTCACTTTCAAGATCAAGTTATAAAAACAATGTGGCTTCTATCTTGATCAGTTTCTCTCTCTTACTCTCTTGAACCTTTTGCTCTGGAGGAAGCCATGTCATAAGAAACCATTTGGTAAGATCCGCCTAGCAAGGAGCAGGAGCTTCCTGCCAACAGACACATGGGTGAGCTCAGATCCCCCAAACACAATCTTCAGATGACTGCAGCCCTGGCTGACTCACAGCTAAGCTGCTCCTGGATTTCTGACCTACAGAAACTATGAGATAATAAATGTTTATTGTTTTAAGCTGATAAGTTTGGGGTCACTTGTTACGCAGCAACAGATAACGAATGCAAGCAAACCACATGTGGAGTCAGATCAACTCAGCCCCTCACAGAAGCACCGCCACTGAGCTGAGTTTGGATGTTCTGTCCCAAATTTTATCAGAAGTGGTTACAAGAAACAGCCACATAGAATGTGCCACCAATTCTGCCGCACATGTGTGATTAAGCATATTGTTTACTGCTTCATTAACTTCGTGGTTCTCTTTGTAAAGGGCCATATGAGAAACACTTTAAGAGTTTAGAACAGGGTTTGCCTTTATCCAGGTATTCATTATCTGAACTCCTACAGTTACATGTTTACCTAGGGAAGCAAAAGTCTCCACATATAATATTAGTCCTCTCTCCTTAATATTCCTCCCACATGCACACTAGGATCTATGCCTTCCTTTCTTATCAACATCTTTGGTGCTCAACCTTTCCCTGGTTGACAGAGGATCAATACCCTGGGAATACAATGCAAACTGATTGCCAAGTATAATTGCAAATATTGCAGAGGAAGGGGGCAGGATTTCATAAAGTCTATGAGAGTGAAGTTGAGGAACTGCTGGCATCGTGTGCAAAGGCTTTGACGAATGTGTATTTGGGAGCGTTAAAGCAGTTAACAGCTGAAGAGGGGAGAACAGCAAGGACGATGATACCATGAAGACTTTGAAAGGGATTGGTTTGAATATGAAAGGAATAAGAGAGGCTCTGGAGAAAATTTATAAAGCGCTCAAAGAGTTTTTGCAAAACATAACACTTTTATGATCATGCTGAAAAAGTCAAACATGAATTTGAGAATGTTATTTCATTCTACCATATACTTTTGTGGGGAAAATTCCACCAAAAAAGTCAGCCCTTGGTTTCCGCTGTTCATTCAAAGAGCAGACTGATAGTATCATGTGCAAATCCAATTTTGTTAAGTTTACAATAAAATAAACTTACTTTTAATAATTTTTGCTTTCACATTTCAAGGTACAGTCTAACAAAGCTCTGTTTTAAATATTAACTGTGAGATGTTTGTCCCATCTTTAAGGCCAATTTTTTTTTGAAATTTATTTTTTTTATATAGCAGGTTCTTATTAGTTATCTATTTTATACATATTAGTGTATATATGTCAATCCCAATCTCCCAATTCATCTCACCACCACCACCGTGCTCACTTTCCCCCCTTGGTGTCCATACGTTTATTCTCTACATCTGTGTCTTTATTTCTGCCTTGCAAACTGGTTCACCTGTACCATTTTTCTAGATTCCACATATATTTGTTAATATACAATATTTGTTTTTCTCTTTCTTTTTTTTTTTTGCAGTATGCGGGCCTCTCACTGTTGTGGCTCCAGACGCACGCAGGCTCAGCGGCCATGGCTCATAGGCCCAGCCGCTCCGCAGCATGAGGGATCCTCCCAGACCGGGGCACGAACCCGTGTCCCCTGCATCGGCAGGCGGACTCTCAACCACTGCGCCACCAGGGAAGCCCTGTTTTTCTCTTTCTGACTTACTTCACTCTGTATGACACTCTCTAGGTCCATCCACTTCTCTACAAATGACCTATTATATTCCTTTCTATGGCTGAGTAATATTCCATGGTATATATATATATATATATATATATATATATATATATATATATATATATATATATATATATACCACATCTTCTTTATCCATTCATCTGTCAATGGGTATTTAGGTTGCTTCCTTGACCTGGTTATTGTAAATAGTGCTGCATATACATTGGGGTGCATGTGTCTTTTTGAATTGTGGTTTTCTCTTGGTATATGCCCAGTAGTAGGATTGCTGGGTCCTATGGTAATTCTATTTTTAGTTTTTTAAGGAACATCCATACTGTTCTCCATAGTGGCTAGATCAGTTTACATTTCCATGAACAGTGCAAGAGGGTTCCATTTTCTCCGCACCCTCCCCAGCATTTGTTGTTTGTAGACTTTCTGATGATGCCCATTCTAACTGGTGTGAGGTGATACCTCATAGTAGTTTTTTTTTTTTTTTACATCTTTATTGGAGTATAATTGCTTTACAGTGGTGTGTTAGTTTCCACTTTATAACAAAGTGAATCAGTTATACATATACATATGTTCCCATATCTCTTCCCTCTTCAATCTCGCTCCCTCCCACTCTCCCTATCCCGCCTCTTAGGATGCTTTGTATTTCTGCAGTGTCTGTTGTATCTCGCTCCCTCCCACCCTCCCTATCCCACCCCTCCAGGCGGTCACAAAGCACCTAGCTGATCTCCCTGTGCTATGCGGCTGCTTCCCACTAGCTATCTATTTTATGTTTGGTAGTGTAAATATGTCCATGCCACTCTCTCACTTTATAACAGCTTACCCTTCCCCCTCCCCATATCCTCAAGTCCATTCTCTAGTAGGTCTGTGTCTTCATTCCTGTCTTACCCTTAGTTTCTTAATGACATTTTTTTTCTTAGATTCCATATCTATATGTTAGCATACGGTATTTGTTTTCTCTTTCTGACTTACTTCACTCTGTATGACAGACTCTAGGTCCATCCACCTCACTACAAATAACTCAATTTCGTTTCTTTTTATGGCTGAGTAATATTCCATTGTATATATGTGTCACATCTTCTTTATCCATTTATCCAGTGATGGACACAGGTTGTTTCCATCTCCTGGCTATTGTAAATAGAGCTGCAATGAACATTTCGGTACATGACTTTTTTGAATTATGGTTTTCTCAGGGTATATGCCCAGTAGTGGGATTGCTGGGTCATATGGTAGTTCTATTTGTAATTTTTTAAGGAACCTCCATACTGTTCTCCATAATGGTTGTACCAATTCACATTCCCACCAGCAGTGCAAGAGTGTTCCCTTTTCTCCACACCCTCTCCAGCATTTATTGTTTCTAGATTTTTTGATGATGGCCATTCTGACCGGTGTGAGATGGTACCTCATTGTAGTTTTGATTTGCATTTCTCTAATGATTAATGATGTTGAGTATTCTTTCATGTGTTTGTTGGCAGTCTGTATATCTTCTTTGGAGAAATGTCTATTTAGGTCTTCTGCCCATTTTTGGATTGGGTTGTTTGTTTTATTGTTATTGAGCTGCATGAGCTGCTTGTAAATTTTGGAGAGTAATCCTTTGTCAGTTGCTTCATTTGCAAATATTTCTCCCATTCTGAGGGTTGTCTTTTGGTCTTGTTTATGGTTTCCTTTGATGTGCAAAAGCTTTGAAGTTTCATTAGGTCCCATTTGTTTATTTTTGTTTTTATTTCCATTTCTCTAGGAGGTGGGTCAAAAAGCATCTTGCTGTGATTTATATTATAGAGTGTTCTGCCTATGTTTTCCTCTAAGAGTTTGATAGTTTCTGGCCTTATATTTAGGTCTTTAATCCATTTTGAGCTTATTTTTGTGTATGGTGTTAGGGAGTGATCTAATCTCATACTTTTACATGTAGCTGTCCGGTTTTCCCAGCACCACTTATTGAAGAGGCTGTCCTTTCTCCACTGTACATTCCTGCCTCCTTTATCAAAGATAAGATGACCATATGTGCGTGGGTTTATCTCTGGGCTTTCTATCCTGTTCCATTGATCTATCTTTCTGTTTTTGTGCCAGTACCATACTGTCTTGATTACTGTAGCTTTGTAGTATAGTCTGAAGTCAGGGAGCCTGATTCCTCCAGCTCCGTTTTTTGTTCTCAGGATTGCTTTGGCTATTCGGAGTCTTTTGTGTTTCCATACAAATTGTGAAACTTTTTGTTCTAGTTCTGTGAAAAATGCCAGTGGTAGTTTGATAGGGATTGCATTGAATCTGTAGATTGCTTTGGGTAGTAGTGTCATTTTCACAATGATGATTCTTCCAATCCAAGAACATGATATATCTCTCCATCTATTTGTATCATCTTTAATTTCTTTCATCAGTGTCTTATAATTTTCTGCATACAGGTCTTTTGTCTCCTTAGGTAGGTTTATTCCTAGATATTTTATTCTTTTTGTTGCAGTGGTACATGGGAGTGTTTTCTTAATTTCACTTTCAGATTTTTCATCATTAGTGTATAGGAATGCAAGAGATTTCTGTACATTAATTTTGTATCCTGCTACTTTACCAAATTCATTGATTGGCTCTAGTAGTTTTCTGGTAGCATCTTTAAGATTCTCTATGTATGGTATCATGTCATCTGCAAACAGTGACAGGTTTACTTCTCCTTTCCAATTTAGATTCCTTTTCTTTTTCTTCTCTGATTGCTGTGGCTAGGACTTCCAAAACTATTTTGAATAATAGTGGTAAGAGTGGACATGCTTGTCTTTTTCCTGATCTTAGAGGAAATGCTTTCAGTTTTTCACCATTGAGAATTATGTTTGCTGTGGGTTTGTCATATATGACCTTTCTTATGTTGAGGTAGATTCCCTCCATCCCCACTTTCTGGAGGGTTTTTATCATAAATGGGTGTTGAATTTTGTCAAAAGCTTTTTCTGCATCTATTGAGATGATCACATGGTTTTTATTCTTCAGTTTGTTAATATGATGTATCACATTGATTGATTTTTGTATGCTGAAGAATCCTTACATCCCTAGGATAAATCCAACTTGATCATGGTGTATGATCCTTTTAATGTGTTGTTGAATTCTGTTTGCTAGTATTTTGTTGAGGATTTTTGCATCTATGTTCATCAGTGATATTGGTCTGTAGTTTTCTTTTTTTGTAGTATCTTTGTCTGGTTTTGGTATCAGGGTGGTGGTGGCCTCATCAGATGAGTTTGGGAGTGCTCCTTCTTCTGCAATGCTTTGGAACAGTTTGAGAAAGATGGGTGTTAGCTCTTCTCTAAATATTTGATAGAATTCACCTATGAAGCCATCTGGTCCTGGACTTTTGTTTGTTAGAAGATTTTTCTTTTTTTCACAGCACAAGGGCCTCTCACCCCTGTGGCCTCTCCCACTGCGGAGCACAGGCTCCGAACGCACAGGCCCAGCAGCCATGGCCCACGGGCCCAGCCGCTCCACAGCACGCGGGATCCTCCCGGACCAGAATACGAACCCGCATCCCCTGCATCGGCAGGCGGACTCCCAACCACTGCGCCACCAGGGAAGCCCTAGAAGATTTTTAATCACAGCTTCAATTTCATTACTTGTGATTTGTCTGTGCATATTTTCTATTTCTTCCTGGTTCAGTCTTGGAAAGTTATACCTTTCTAAGAATTTGTCCCTTTCTTCCAGGTTGTCCATTTTATTGGCATAGAGTTGCTTGTAGTAGTCTCTTAGGATGCTTTGTATTTCTGCAGTGTCTGTTGTAACTTATTCTTTTTCATTTCTAATTTTATTGATTTGAGTCCTCTCCCTCTTTTTCTTGATGAGTCTGGCTAAAGGTTTATCAATTTTGTTTATCTTCTCAAAGAACCAGCTTTCTGTTTATTGATCTTTGTCATTGTTTTCTTTGTTTCTATTTCATTTATTTCTGCTCTGATCTTTATGATTTCTTTCCTTCTGCTAACTTTGGGTTTTGTTTGTTCTTCTTTCTCTAGTTCCTTTAGATGTAAGGTTATATTGTTTATTTGAGATTTTTCTTGTTTCTTGAGGTAAGATTGTATTGCTATAAACTTCCCTGTTAGAAATGCTTTTGCTGCATCCCATAGCCTTTGGATCATTGTGTTTTCATTGTCATTTGTCTCTAGGTATTTTTTGATTTCCTCTTTGATTTCTTCAGTAATCTCTTTGTTATTTATTAACGTATTGTTAGGCTCCATGTGTTTCTGTTTTTTACGTTTTTCCCCTGTAATTGATTTCTAATTTCATAGTGCCGTGGTCAGAAAAGATGCTTGATATGATTCCAATTTTCTTAAATTTACTGAGGCTTTATTTGTGATCCAAAATGTGATCTATCCTGGAGAATATTCCATGTGCACTTGAGAAGAATGTGTAATCTGCTGTTTTCAGATGGAATGTCCTATAAATATCAATTAAGTCCATCTTGTTTAATGTGTCATTTAAAGCTTGTGTTTCCTTATTAATTTTCTGTCTGGATGATCTGTCCATCGGTGTAAGTGAGGTGTGAAAGTCCCCCACTATTATTGTGTCACAGTCAATTTCTTCTTTTAGAGCTGTTAGCATTTGCCTTATATATTGAGGTGCTCCTATGTTGGGTGCATATATATTTATAATTGTTCTATCTTCTTCTTGGATTGATCCCTTGATCATTATGTAGTGTCCTTCCTTGTCTCTTGTAACATTCTTTATTTTAAAGTCTATTTTATCTGATATGAGTATTGCTACTACAACTTTCTTTTGATTTCCATTTGTGTGGAATATCTTTAACCATCCCCTCACTTTCAGTCTGTATGTGTCCCTAGGTCTGAAGTGGGTCTCCTGTAGATAGAATATATATGGGTCTTTTATTTGTATCCATTCAGCGAGCCTGTGTCTTTTGGTTGGAGCATTTAATCCATTCACATTTAATGTAATTGTCGATATGTATGTTCCTAGTACCATTTTCTTAATTGTTTTGGGTTTGTTTTTGTAGGTCCTTTTCTTCTCTTGTGTTTCCCACTTAGAGAAGTTCCTTTAGCATTTGTTGTAGGGCTGGTTTGGTGGTGCTGAATTCTCTTAGCTTTTGCTTGTCTGTAAAGCTTTTGATTTCTCCATCGAATGTGAATGAGATCCTTGCCAGGTAATCTTGGTTGTAGGTTCTTCCCTTTTATCACTTTAAATATATCATGCCACTCCCTTCTGGCTTGTAGAGTTTCTGCTGAGAAATCAGCTGTTAACCTTATGGGAGCTCCCTTGTATGTTGTCATTTTTCCCTTGTTGCATTTTTTTTTTTTTTTTTTTTTTGCAGTATGCAGGCCTCTCACTGTTGTGGCCTCTCCCATTGCAGAGCACAGGCTCCAGACGCACAGGCTCAGTGTCCATAGCTCACAGGCCCAGCCGCTCCACAGCATGTGGGATCTACCCAGACCGAGGCATAAATCCATGTCCCCTGCATCGGCAGGTGAACTCTTAACCACTGCGCCACCAGGGAAGCCACCTTGTTGCATTTTATAATTTTTCTTGGTCTTTAATTTTTGTCAATTTGATTACTCTCTGTCTTGGTGTGTTTTTCCTTGGGTTTATCCTGCCTGGGACTCTCTGTGCTTCCTGGACTTGGGTGGCTATTTCCTTTCCCATGTTAGTGAAGTTTTCAACTATAATCTCTTCAAATATTTTCTCAGGTCCTTTCTCTCTGTCTTCTCATTCTGTGACCTCTATAATGTGAGTGTTGGTGCATTTAATGTTGTCCCAGAGGTCTCTTGGGCAGTCTTCATTTCTTTTCATTCTTTTTTCTTTATTCTGTTCTGTGGCAGTGAATTCCACCATTCTGTCTTCCAGGTCACTTATCTGTTCTTTTGCCTCAGTTATTCTGCTATTGATTCTTTCTAGTGTATTTTTCATTTAAGTTATTGTATTGTTCATCTCTGTTTATTTGTTCTTTAATTCTTCTAGGTGTTTGTTAAACATTTCTTACATCTTCGCCATCTTTGCCTCCATTCTTTTTCCAAGGTCCTGGATCATCTTCACTATCATTATTCTGAATTCTTTTTCTGGAAGATTGCCTATCCCCACTTCATTTAGTTGTTTTTCTGGGGTTTTATCCTGTTCCTTCATCTGATACATAGTCCTCTGCCTTTTCATTTTGCCTCTCTTTCTGTGAATGTGGTTTTCGTTCCACAGGCTGCAGGATTGTAATTCTTGCTTCTGCTGTCTGCCTTCTGGTGGATGAGGCTATCTAAGAGGCTTGGGCAAGCTTCCTGATGGGAGGGACTTGTGGTGCATAGAGCTGGGTGTTGCTCTGGTAAGCTGAGCTCAGTGAAGCTTTAATCCAATTGTCTGCTGATGAGTGGAGCTGAGTTCCCTCCCTGTTGGTTGTTTGGCCTGAGGTGACCCAGCACTGGAGGCTACAGGCTCTTTGATGGGGCTAACGGCAGACTCCGGGAGGGCTCATGCCACAGAGTACTTCCTAGAACTTCTGCTGCCTGTGTCCTTGTCCCCGCAGTGAGCCACAGCCACCCCCTGCCTCTGCTGGAGACCCTCCAACATTAGCAGGTAGGTCTGGTTCAGTCTCTTATGGGGTCACTGCTCCTTCCCCCTGGGTCCTGATATGAACACTACTTTGTGTGTGCCCTCCAAGAGTGGAGACTCTGTTTCCCCCAGTCCTGTGGAAGTCCTGCAATCAAATCCCATTAGTCTTCAAATCTGATTCTCTGGGAATTCGTCCTCTGATTGCTGGACCCCCAGATTGGTATGCCTGACATAGGGCTCAGAACCTTCACTCCAGTAGGTGGGCTTCTGTGGTATAACTGTTCTCCAGTTTCTGAGTCACCCACCCAGCAGTTATGAGATTTGATTTTATTGTGATTGCGCCCCTTATACCACCTCATTGTGGCTTCTCCTTTGTCTTTGGATGTGAGGTATCTTTTTTGGTGAGTTCCAGTGTCTTCCTGTCGATGACTGTTCAGCAGTTAGTTGTGAGTCCAGTGCTCTCGCAAGAGAGAGTGAGTGCACGTCCTTCTCCTCTGCCATCTTGAACCAATGTCACAGCCAATTTAAAGTAGGCCTTTTCTACTTTCAAGTATACCAAGGTATCAAAGGCTGAAGCTAGCAGAGGGAAAAAATCATTCTTGTCCTGAGGAACTGGCCTGTGGCCTCATTTCTGATCATCTGTGTTTTGTAACTTCCATATTTGACTTTTTGCCTGGACTTCTGGGAAGCTAAGTATGGTTCTGCTCCCAGTTCCAGTGTGTGGGTTTTTCCCACACCACCAAGCAACTCTGGGACATCAGCAGGCTGTCCTACAATTCTACTCAATTCTGACATGATCTATCAAGTGATAGCATCAGATCCCACAGGTTAATGGCTCAGTCCTACAAAACTGCCCCCCACCCTGACACCAATCACAAGTCCAAGTTGTCACCTGTGCTTCCAACTGACCAACTATAGATTGGAGGTTTCAACAACCCCTCCCTTGGATTCAATCAATTTGCTAGAGTGGCTCACAGAACTCAGAGAAACATTTTACTTACTAGGTTACTGGTTTATTATAAAAGGCTATAACCCAGGAAGAGCCAGATGATAAATATCCACAGGGCAAGGTACATGGGAGGGACTCGGAGCTTCCATGCCCTCTCTGGACATACCACTCTCCAAGTATCAACACAGTTAAATGAAAGCTCTCCAAACCCTGTCCTTTGCATCTTTACAGTGACTTCATTACATAGGCATGACTGATTAAATCACTGGCCATTGGTGATTGATTCCATCTCCAGCCCTGCTCCCCTCCCCTGAGGTCAGGTGGGTGAGACTAAAAGTTCCAACCTTCTAATCACCCAGCTGATTCTCCAAGCAACCAACAACCCCCATCTTTAGATGCAGTCCAAAACTCACCTCATTAACATAACAAAAGAGCACTTTGTCTCTCTCATCACTTAGGAAATTCCAAATATTTTAGGAGCTTTGTGCCAGAAATGGGGACAATATCTATTTCTTACTATATATCTATATTTCTTATTATAAATCACAATATAACACTGTCAAGCTTTGCTGTTGTCATGTTTAGTTTCTCTTTTATCCTTGGTCCCAAATTTTCCTTCGTGTCCATCCTTCACTAAAACAATTGAATATGTATGTTGTAGACAAAGTGAAGCACAGACTTTCATCAGCCTTCTCAGCCTCTTTACTGCCTTTGACTAGGTTAGTCCCACGGCCCTTCCCCCAGCCTCCTTTTTTGCTTTTTCTAACACATGGTACTCTAGCTAGTTTTCTTCCTACATTTCTATCCTTTCTTTCTGGGTCTCCTTTTCCCAATGTAGAAATTTCCTTGCCTGAAACATTTGCTCTCTTTTCATATGTGTCCAGTGGTGTCTAGAAAGCTAGGATGGTCCAAAAGCCATCTTGTCACATCAACAAAGTTTATCTTAAGGCCACTCTAGAGTTACTTATTCTTTTTTTTTAATTTTTATTTTATATTGGAGTATAGTTGATTAACAATGTTGTGTTAGTTTCAGATGTACAGCAAAGTGATTCAGTTATACATATACATGTATCTATTCTTCTTCAAATTCTTTTCCCATTTAGGTTATTACATAATATTGAGCAGCGTTTCCTGTACTATACAGTAGGTGCTTGTTGGTTATCTATTTTAAATATAGCAGTGTGTACATGTCAATCCCAAACACCCAATCTAACCGTCCCCTCCGACCCTTCCCCTCTGGTAACCATAAGTTTGTTCTCTAAGTATGTGTGAGTCTGTTTCTGTTTTGTAAGTAACTTCATTTGTAACATTCCATTTTTAAATTATGCATATAAGAGATATCATATGATATTTGTCTTTCTCTGTCTGACTTCACTTAGTATGATAATCTCCAGGTCCATCCATGTTGCTGCAAATGGCATTATTCGTTCCTTTTAATGGCTGAGTAATATTCCATTGTATATATGTACCACCTTTTTTTTATCCATTCATCTGTCAATGGACATTTAAGTTGCTTCCCTGTCTTGGCTATTGTAAACAGCACTGCAATGAACATTGGGGTGCATGTATCCTTACAAGCAATTTTTTTCTCCAGATATATGCCCAGGAGTGGGATTGCTGGATCATATGATAGCTCTATTTTTGTTTATTAAGGAACCTCCATACTGTTCTCCACAGTGCCTATACCAATTTACATTCCCACCAACTGTGTAGGAGGGTTCCCTTTTCTCCACACCCTTAGAGTTACTTATTCTGATGCCCATTCTCTTAACCTGCCCAGACTCATTTTATTTTTTAGCCTATTATGTAATATTTAAGGTAGACAAAAGGTTTAAAACTAATGCAATGAATGTTGTGCACCCTATCCAGCTTAAGCAATAAAACATGGCTACAGAGGTAATGCTTTCTACCTCCAGCTCATTTTCAATTATTAAAAGAAGTTGGGGGGGAGTCAATATGGCATACTAGGAGGATGTGGAATTCGTGTCTCCACACAACTAGGGCACCTACCAGGCACCAGTAGGTGACCACGGACACCTAAGGGGACGGGAGGAACCCCCAGTGACTGGGTAGGACATGGGGCATGGGGGGAGTGAAGGGGGAGGAGAAGTGTAGGCAGGAAGGGACTGGCCCCCAAGGGGTGGCTGGGGGAGGGGAAGGGTTTCCCACACCCGAAGGGGGAAATTGGGGAACCACTGGGAGGGCAGAGGATCAAAAGGGAGCATGGCCAGGTTTCCCCTGCCCACTTGGTCCCCCAGTAACCTGCTGAGATCCCGGGCCTGATCCTCTGCCCACCAAGGCCCCCTCCAGCCGGGCGTGTCCTGAGGGAGTGAGAGGGAGGGAAGAGGGAGCAAAAGTAATGGCTGGACCTCCAGGACAGCACCCCTGAGGGATGGCTGGGGGAGGGGAGGAGTTCCTATACCCAGCAGGACCCACCCACGGTTCGGGGTCCAGCGGCGATGGGGGAGACCCTGGGGGAGGGGTGGGAGGGAACGCAGCCAGTGCTTTCCCTGTCCATTTAGGCACTGGGGAGCCTGTTGAGATCCTGGGCCTAATCCTCTGCCCTCAGAGCCTCTCTCCTGCCACACAGAACACAAGCCCTGTCCCTACACCCCCAGCCAGGGCCCTACCTCTACACTCGGAGACCCCCTCCAACGATCTGGACCTAAACCCCACCCACACACCCTCACTCAGGGCCCTACCTCCAAACTCTGGAACTCCACACTCCATAGGCCTTCCTTGCAACCGGCTGCCTCTCCCCTTCTGAGCAGGTCCTCAGCAGAGACCCCGCCCCATGCTTGAACATAGCCCAGCCTTTTCCGGCTCCATGGGTCCTGAGCCTAGGCCTCGCTCCACGCTCAAACGTGACCCCCCCACCCGCCTAGGTCCTGCTGAAGCCTAAGTTCCACCCCCGCCTAAACTCTGCCCCCATAGCCAAGCCTTTTTTTTTTTCCTCTTTTAGATTGGGGTTCTGTTTTACCTTGTTGATTCATTGTTGCTCATTCTTTTATATTTTTATTTTTCCTAATAAATCTTTTATTTTTCTACTTTTATTTTATCCTTTATACTTTGTTATTGCTCTCTCCGTTTGGTTTGTTTCCCCCCACCCCTTTATTTATTTCCTTTTTTCTGTTCAGGTTTTGTTATACTTTGTTGCAATTGTTTCAATTATAGTTTTATTTTTCCTAATATATTTTCTATCTTTCTAATTTTATTTTGTTTTTTATTCTTTGATATTGTACTGCTTTCTTTCTTTCTTTCTTTCTTTCTTTTTTTACCATGCCACGAAGTATGCAGGATCTTGTTTCCCAGGCCAGAGGTCAGGTCTGAGCTCCTGTGGTGGGAGCTCCGAGTCCAAACCTCTGGACTAACAGAGAACCTCAGAACCCAGGGAATATTGATCGGAGTGAGGTCTCCAAGAGTTCCTAACCCAGCTCCATCCAACTGCCAGCAAACTCTAGTGCTAGACGTCTCAGGTCAAACAATCAGTAAGACAGGAACACAGCACCACCCATCAAAAAAAAAAAATGAAATGACAAAACAATATGTTACAAAAGAAGGAGCAATGTAAAAACCTACAAGACCAAATAAATGAAGGAAAAATAGGCAAACTACCTGAAAAAGAATTCAGAGTACTGATAGTAAAGATGATCCAAAATCTCGGAAATGGAATGGAGAAAATACAAGAAATATTTAACAAGGATCTAGAAGAACTAAGGAACAAACAAACAGTGACAAACAACACACTTACTGAAATTAAAAATACTCTAGAAGGAATCAATAGCAGAATAACTGAGGCAGAAGAACAGATAAGTGACCTGGAAGATAAAATGGTGGAAATAACTACCAGGGAGAAGAATAAGAAAACAGAATTGAAGACAATCTCAGAGACCTCTGGGAAAACATTAAACGCACCAACATTCGAATTATAGGGGTTCCAGAAGAAGAAGAGAAAAAGAAAGGGTCTGAGAAAATATTTGAGGAGATTATAGTCAAAAACTTCCCTGACATGGGAAAGGAAATAGTCAATCAAATCCAGGAAGCACAGACAGTACCATACAGGATAAACCCAAAGAGAAACACGCCAAGACACATATTAATCAAACTATCAAAAATTAAATACAAAGAAAAAATATTAAAAGCAGCAAGGGAAAAGCAACAAATAACATACAAGGGAATCCCAATAAGGTTAACAGCTGATCTTTCAGCAGAAACTTGGCAAGCCAGAAGGAAGTGGCAGGACATATTTAAAGTGATGAAAGGAAAAACCTACAACAAAGATTACTCTACCCAGCAAGGATCTCATTCAGATTCGATGGAGAAATTAAAACCTATGCAGATAAGCAAAAGTTAAGAGAATTCAGCACCACTGGCCTTCCCTGGTGGCACAGTGGTCAAGAATCCACCTGCCAGTGCAGGGGAAACGGGTTTAAGCCCTGGGCCAGGAAGATCGTACATGCAGTGGAGCAAGTAAGCCCGTGTGCCACAACTACTGAGGCCACGTGCTGCAACTACTGAAGCCCAGGCACCTAGATCCCGTGCTCCACAACAAGAGAAGCCACCGCAATGAGAAGCCCGTGTACCACACAGAGAGTAGTCCCCCACTCACCACAACTAGAGAAAGCCTGCACACAGCACCAAAGACCCAACACAGCCAAAAATAAAATAAATAAATTTTTTAAAAAAGAGAGAGAGAATTCAGCACCACCAAACCGCTCTACAACAAAGATTAAAGGAAATTCTCTAGGTAGGAAACACAAAAGAAGGAAAAGACCTACAAAAACAAACCCAAAACAATTAAGAAAATGGTACTAGGAACATACATATCGATAATTACCATAAATGTGAATGGATTAAATGCTCCAACCAAAAGACATAGACTGGCTGAATGGATACAAAAACAAAACACATATATATAATGTCTACAAGAGACCCACTTCAGACCTAGGGACACATACAGACTGAAAGTGAGGAGATGGAAATAGATATTCCATGCAAATGGAAATCAAAAGAACGTTGGAGTGGCAATTCTCATATTAGACAAAATAGTCTTTAAAATAAAGACTATTACAAGAGACAAAGAAGGACACTACATAATGATCAAGAGGCCAATCCAAGAAGACATAACAATTGTAAATAGTTATGCACCCAACATAGGAGCACCTCAATACATAAGGCAAGTGCTAACAGCCATAAAAGGGGAAATCGACAGTAACACAATCATAGTAGGGGACTTTAACATCCCACTTCCACCAATGGACAGATCATCCAAACTGCAAATAAATAAGGAAACACAAACTTTAAATGACACATTAAACAAGATGGACTTAATTGATATTTATAGGATATTCCATCCAAAAACAGCAGAATACACTTTCTTCTCAAGTGCTCATGGAACATTCTCCAGGGTATACCATATCTTGGGTAACAAATTAAGCCTTGGTAAATTTAAGAAAATTGAAATAGTATCAAGTATCTTTTCTGACCACAATGCTATGAGACTAGATATCAATTACAGAAAAAAAAATATAAAAAATACAAACACATGGAGGCTAAACAATACACTACTAAATAACCAAGAGGTCATGGAAGAAATCAAAGAAGAAATAAAAAAATACCTAGGAACAAATGACAATGAAAACACAATGACCCAAAACCTATGGGATGCAGCAAAAGCAGTTCTAAGAGGGAAGTTTATAGCAATACAATCCTACCTCAAGAAGCAAGAAAAATCTCAAATAAACAACCTAACATTTCACCTAAAGCAATTAGAGAAAGAAGAAGAACAACAACAAAATACCAAAATTAGCAGAAGGAAAGAAATCATAAAGATCAGATCAGATATAAATGAAAAAGAAATGAAGGAAACAATAGCAAAGATCAATAAAATAAAAGCTGGTTCTTTGAGACAATAAACAAAATTGATAAACCATTAGCCAGATTCATCAAGAAAACAAGGGAGAAGACCCAAATCAACAGAATTTGAAATGAAAACGGAGAAGTAACAACTGACGCTGCAGAAATACAAAGGATCATGAGAGATTACTACAAGCAACTCTATGCCAATAAAATGGACAACCTGGAAGAAATGGACAAATTCTTAGAAAAACACAACTTTCTGAGACTGAACCAGGAAGAAATAGAAAATATAAACAGACCAATCACAAGCACTGAAATTGAAACTGCAATTAAAAATCTTCCAACAAAAAGAAAAGAAAAAACTTCCAACAAACAAAAGTCCAGGACCAGATGACTTTGCAGGTGAATTCTATTAAACATTTAGTGAAGAGCTAACACCTATCCTTCTCAAACTCTTCCAAAATATAGCACAGGGAGGAACACTCCCAAACTCTTTCTATGAGGCCACCATCACCCTAATACCAAAACCAGAAAAAGATGTTACAAAAAAGAAAACTACAGGCCAGTAGCTCTGATGAACATAGATGCAAAAATCCTCAACAAAATACTAGCAAACAGAATCCAATAGCACATTAAAAGGATCATACACCATGATCAAGTGGGGTTTATCCCAGGAACGCAAGGATTCTTCAATATATGCAAATCAATCAATGTGGTACATCGTATTAACAAATTGAAGGATAAAAAACATATATAATCCCAATAGATGCAGGAAAAGCTTTTGACAAAATTCAACACCCATTTATGATAAAAATCCTCCAGAAAGTAGGCATAGAGGGAACCTACTGCAACATAATAAAGGCCATATATGACAAATCCACAGCCAACATCATTCTCAATGGTGAAAAACTAAAAGCATTTCCTCTAAGATCAGGAACAAGACAAGGTTGCCCACTCTCACCACTATCATTCAACATATTTCTGAAAGTTTTAGCTACAGCAATCAGAGAAGAAAAAGAAATAAAAGGAATCCAAACTGGAAAAGAAGTAAAACTGTCACTGTTTGCAGATGACATGATACTATACATAGAGAACCCTAAAGATGTTACTAGAAAACTACTAGAGCCAATCAATGAATTTGGTAAAGTAGCAGGATACAAAATTAATGCACAGAACTCTCTTGCATTCCTATACACTAATGATGAAAAATCTGAAAGAGAAATTAAGGAAACACTCCCATTTACCATTGCAACAAAAAGCATAAAATACCTAGGAATAAACCTATCGAAGGAGACAAAAGACCTGTATGCAGAAAACTATAAGACACTGATGAAGGGTAGTTTTGTTTTATTTTATTTTATTTTATTTCATTTTATTTTATTTTATTTTATTTTATTTTATTTTATTTTATTGACAGTGAAATAATTCTTTATTTGGGCCAGTTGGGAGAGGGCAGGCGAGGCTAAGCTGGACCCCCATGGGGGGTGGCACCCAGGAGCTCCTTAGGAGGCCAGCCCCTGTGCCCCTTGGCTGTGTCACAGGAGCAGCCACAGGCAGCCCCCTGGACGGACGTGGTGGCTCCCTCTGTCCTTCCTACTTGTGTGACCAGGCCTCGGGGGCCCTCTGCAGGCAGTACTGGGTGGCAGGCAGTGACAAAACCAGGCTGCTGGCATGGCGCCCCATCCAGTACAGGCCGTAGCCCAGGAGGCCCAAAAAGGTGGCCTTCATGGTCAGCCAAGACACTCTGCCAGAGACGGAGAGCAGGGGGACCATCATTGTCTCCTGGATGTTGAGGTCAGTGGTCCAGTTCTTCTCGATGCCAGGGACATGGCCCATGCCCACAATGCCCACCACCATAGAGGGGACGCATTTTCTGCACTCGGCATCAGAGGCATGCAGCAGCTCCAGGCACCAGGCCGCCTGCCTCAGCATGTAGGTCAGATAGATGTCCCGCTCAGACACAATGGTGCAGTGCAGGTCGGGGAACTCGCCGATCATCTCAGCCATCATCTGCTCCAGGGAGTCCTGCTTGCACCACTCCACATCATCCTTGCCGATAGGGTCTGACAGGAAACATAGGCCCCAGGCCAGCTTGATCTTCTGCTAGAAGGAGAGGGTGGCAATGGCCCTCTTGAAGGTGATGGGGATAGGCTGGTCACCCAGGTGGAACTTGCAGAAAGGCACCTTGCTGGCCTCCTTGAAAACCTCCCTGAACTCACCTCCAGGGACCATGCCCAGCTTCTCAGTGATGTGGGCGGACACCTTCAGCAGCAGCATCTGCATGAGTTCCGACATGATCCCGTTCTGCCTTATGGCCTACTGCAGCTCCTCCAGGCTGATGTCCTTGGCCTCACGCAGCAGTGTACACTAGTTCACCTTCAGCACGTCAGGCTGCACCTCCCAGATGGTCTTCACCATGTCCTTTATGCTGTCATCGCTGAAGTGCGCCATGCCCACCATGTGCACCCAGCTCCCGTCCTCGGCCACCAGCTCGGTCACCAGGGAAGATGATACAAACGATAGAGAGATATACCATGTTGTTGGATTAGAAAAATCAACATTGTGAAAATGACTATACAGATTAAACGCAATCCCTATCAAACTACCAATGGCATTTTTCACAGAACTAGAACAAAAATTTTCACAATTTGTATAGAAACACAAAAGACCCCAAATAGCCAAAGCAATCTTGAGAAAGAAAAACAGAGTTGGAGGAATCAGGCTCCCTGACTTCAGACTATACTACAAAGCTACAGAAATCAAGACAGTCTGGTACTGGCACAAAAACAGAAATATAGATCAATGGAACAGGATAGAAAGCCCAGAGATAAACCCATGCACATATGGTCACCTTATCTTTGATAAAGAAGGCAAGAATATACAATGGAGAAAAGACAGCCTCTTCAATAAGTGGTGCTGGGAAAACTGGACAGCTACATATACATGAATGAAATTAGAACACTCCCTAATACCATACACAAAAATAAACTCAACATGGATTAAAGACCTAAATGTAAGGTCAGACACTATCAAACTCTTAGAGGAAAACATAGGCAGAACACTCTATGACATAAATCACAGCAAGATCCTTTTTGACCCACCTCCTAGAGAAATAGAAATAAAAACAAAAATAAACAAATGGGACTTAATGAAGCTTAAAAGCTTTTGCATAGCAAAGGAAACCATAAACAAGATGAAAAGACAACCATCAGAATAGAAGAAAATATTTGCAAACGAAGCAACAGACAAAGGATTAATCTCTAAAATTTAGAAGCAACTCATGCAGCTCAATATGGAAAAAAAAAACACCAACCCAATCCAAAAATGGGCAGAAGACCTAAATAGACATTTCTACAAAGAAGGTATACAGATTTCCAACAAACACATGAAAGGATGCACATCACTAATCATTAGAGAATGCAAATCAAAACTACAATGAGGGGATTCCCTGGTGGCGCAGTGGTTGAGAGTCCGTCTGCCAATGCAGGGGACACAGGTTCGTGCCCCGGTCCGGGAAGATCCTACATGCCGCAGAGCGGCTGGGCCCGTGAGCCATGGCCGTTGAGCCTGCGCGTCCGGAGCCTGTGCTCCGCAACGGGAGAGGCCACAACAGTGAGAGGCCCACGTACCGCAAAAAACAAAAACAAAAAAAAACTACAATGAGCTATCACCTCACACCAGTCAGTGGCCATCATCAAAAACCTACAAACAACAAATGCTGGAGAGGGTGCGGAGAAAAGGGAACCCTCTTGCACTGTTGGTGGGAATGTAAATTGATACAGCCACTATGGAGAACAGTATGGAGGTTCCTTAAAAAACTAAAAATAGAACTACCATATTACCCAGCAATCCCACTACTGGGCATATACCCTGAGAAAACCATAATTCAAAAAGAGTCATGTACCACAATGTTCATTGCAGCTCTATTTACAATAGCCAGGACATGGGAGTAACCTAAGTGTCCATCAACAGATGAATGAATAAAGTAGATGTGGCACATATATACAATGGAATATTGCTCAGTCATAAAAAGAAACGAAATTGAGTTATCCGTAGTGAGGCAGATGGACCTAAACTCTGTCATACAGAGTGAAATAAGTCAGAAAGAGAAAAACAAATACCATGTGCTAATGCATATATATGGAATCTAAAAAAAAAAAAATGGTTCTGATGAACCTAGGAGCAGGACAGGAATAAAGACACAGACCTAGAGAATGGACTTGAGGGCACGGGGAGGGAGAAGGGTAAGCTGGGTCGAAGTAAGAGAGTAACATTGACATATATACACTACCAAATGTAAAATAGATAGCTAGTGGGAAGCCGCTGCATAGCACAGCTCGGTGCTTTGCGACCACCTAGAGGGGTGGGATAAGGAGGGTGGGAGGGAGATGCAAGAGGGAGGGGATATGGGGATATATCTATGCATATAGCTGATTCACTTTGTTATACAGCAGAAACTAACACAACATTGTAAAGAAATTATACTCCAATAAAGATGTTAAAAAAAAAAAAAAAAAAGCAGGCAGTGACTTCCCCGGTGGTACAGTGGTTAAGAATCCGCCTGCCAATGCAGGGAACATGGGTTCGATCCCTGGTCCAGGAAGATCCCAAATGCCACAAAGCAACTAAGCCTATGTGTGCCACAACTACTGAGCCTGCGCTCTAGAGTCCATGAGCCACAACTCCTGAGCCCACGTGCCACAACTACTGAAGCCCATGCGCCTAGAGCCCGTGTTCCACAACAAGAGAAGCCACCACAATGAGAAGGCCACACACCACAATGAAGAGTAGCCCACACTCACCGCAACTAGAGAAAGCCCTCACACAGCAATGAAGACCCAGCGCAATGAAAAATAAATAAATAAAAGCAATCATTTATTTAAAAAAAGAAGAAGAAGAAGCAGGCAGAGGGGTTGTATTTGAGGGTAGCCTGGGGATTGTAGCAATCACGAATAATGAACGTAGGGAGCATAATTTCTGGCTTACATGTACTCTCACAGATATTTAATCTTCTCTACATTCTGATGAGGTATCTATTGTTCTTCCCACTTAGGGATGAGTAAAAAAGTTCAGAAATCATCTGATGTGATAGATGCAGTAGGAAGATATGGACCATGGAGCAGATGCTTGGGTTTCAGCTCTGTCTCCAATAAGTGCTGGCAGTGCAATACAGGCCCAACTACTTAAATGTTCTATGCCTCTAGCTTTCTCATCTCTAAAATGGGGTAATAATGTTACTTACTTCATGAGATTTTCCTAAAGATTAAATGTATGCTTAGAAAGAGAGCTTGGCACATTATAAGTGGTATATAGGTGCTGTTGCTGTCACTACTACTATGACTACTGTGATTATTATTATTACCTGAATTGCCAACTAAGGAGAGCTGTATTCTCCTACATAATTCTCTGTCCCCAAGAGTCTCAAATGCCTACAGCTATAGCCAATCAGCTTCCACCACAGATTTAGCTAAACCCCAGGCTCAAAACCCAATCATCTGGTACTTAGAAGAATTTAAGAAGCCCATAGCCTGCTGTTCAAGATTCATCTTGTCAGCCTTGGTGCTTGGACCCATTCTGATCTTGTGCCCCATGAACACTGGGGATCTGTCTCATGCCTCAGCATGCATTTTCCCAAGGCTATGAGGGGCCGAGGTGCAGGGGGTATCCTGCAAGCAGCAAGCTAACCACCTGCTGAGACTACTCCATCCTGGCACGTCCTTGCCTGGCTGGTGCAACACCCTTGGGCTTCTGATCATACCGCCACCAAGTGAATCTCCTTCCCTGGTAAACATGCCTGCCCTCTGGATCTGAGACCTCCCTGGCCTACATCAGCCCACCGCTAACTAGGTCTTCTTCCAACAAGAGTCACCCAGTTTGGGAATGGCATTTCTTCATTTCTACCAAGTTCCACTTTCCCTTTTAACTACATAATTTGATTTTTTTAAAAATCAATGGCCTCTTGCTAATCAACCTCCTGCCTTGGCATTTGTGCACTGAGCTTATACAGCAATCCAAAGCACTAGGCTACGTTAGGCCTTCACACAAATGCAATTGCACTTTTACTGCTGCCATAATTTTGAGTTGCTGAGTAACGAGACTGATTTCTCAGAGAAGTGAAAGGCAAATATGTGGCCACTCAGCAGCCAACTTCTTCTTCTTTTTTTTTTTTTTAATTTTATTTTTGGCTGTGTTGGGTCTTTGCCGCTGTGCACAGGCTTTCTCTAGTTGCGGTAAGCAGGGGCTACTCTTTGCTGTGGTATGTGGGCTTCTCATTGCAGTGGCTTCTCTCGTTGTGGAGCACGGGCTCTAGGCGCATGGGCTTCGGTAGTTGCAGAATGTGGACTCAGTAGTTGTGGCACACGGGCTTAGTTGCTCCGCGGCATGTGGGATCTTCCCGGACTAGGGCTCGAACCCATACCCCCTGCATTGGCAGGCGGATTCTTAACCACTGCGCCACCAGGGAAACCCATCAGCAGCCAACTTCTATTTCTTTATAATTTAGTGCCACCAAGGACTGTGTCTCATTTTTCCTCCTTTCTGGTCACAGCAACCTCAACTGTCGAGAATAGCTGGGTGGTGTTCAACCCAAGCAAGCTACACCTAGTCCTACTTATTCTTTTAAAAATATACATGAAGGGGAAGTACTTCCTGAAAGGTGCAAAAGGAGCTTGGCAGACTCTCTCTCTCTCCAGCAAAACAACTATTTAATTGGTGAAAATTATTTTTAAAAAATTATTTAAAGTCTCTAGAAATTGTCCTAAATATGTACAGCAATGGGAGAAACATTCACTCTAGAAAATCTACTAAACCTCAGTAAGAACAGTGAGAGTCTATGGTATCTGAGCCACAACTCACTCCCTTACCCCCTACCCCACAGCTCTACATTACAGAAGCGCTGCCCCAAGTCAATGTGTCCAAGAAGAAGAGGGCTCCCTCTCCCTCCAGCTCCCAGTGTGGAGCTCCTGTTTCATCTTGTCAGGGGGCAGTCCACTGGTTTTGCTCATCCCCCTCCCCAGCCCCAGGTTGCAGAAGTTCTATTCTGGTTGATGCTGCAGAGAGGACCAGTCTCCCTTCCCTCACTCAGCCCCTACTTATAGGGGAAAAGCTCTACTCTAGGCTCAGCAGGCTGAGATGACTGGGGACCCAATCACTCTATTCCCAGTTTGCCTATAGGGAAGAGGTTTCATGTTACTACAGATAGAGGGACTTTTTTTTTTTTTTTTTTTTTTGCGGTACGCGGGCCTCTCACTGTTGTGGCCTCTCCCGTTGCGGAGCACAGGCTCCGGACGTGCAGGCTCAGCCGCCATGGCTCACGGGCCTAGCCGCTCCGTGGCATGTGGAATCTTCCTGGACCGGGGCACGAACCCGTGTCCCCTGCATTGGCAGGCGGACTCTCAACCACTGCACCACCAGGGAAGCCCAAAAACTATTTTTTTAAAAATGAGAAAGAACTCAAATTAATAACCTACTCTTTCAACTAGAAAAATAAGAGTAAACTAAACCCCTAAAAAAAGCAGAAGGAAAGAAATAATAAAGATTAGAGCAGAAAAAATGAAATAGAGAATAGAAAAATGATTTTAAAAAAATAAAAACAAAAATTTGGTCCTTTAAAAAGACTAAGAAAATTGACAAACCTTTAACTAGGGTGACCAAGAAAAAAGCAGAGAAAGAATACTTGACACTAAAATTAGGAATGAAAATGAGAACATCCCTACCAGCCTTACAGAAATAAAAAGAATTGTAAAGGAATACTACAAATAACTTTATGCCAACAAATCAGATAAAATAGATGAAATAGGAAGTTCTTAGAAAAACACAAATTACCAAAACTGACCTGAGAAGCAATAGAAAATCTGAATATACCTGTAACAAGTAAAGAAATCAAATTTGTAATTTTAAAACTTCCCACAAGGGAAAGCCGAGGCCCAAATAAGTTCACTGGTAAATTCTACCAAAACTCAAAGAAGAATCAGTACCAATCCCTCATGAAATCTTCCTAAAAAATAGAAGACAAACATTTCTCAATTCATTCTATGAGGTCATTACTACCCCGATATCAAAACAAAACAAAGATGTCACAAGAAAACTACATACCAGTATCCCTTACGAATATATTTGCACAAATCACTAACAAAATACTAACAAGCTGATGTCAGCAACATGTGAAAAGGATTCTATACCATAATCAACTGAGATTTACCCCAGGAAGGCAAATTAGTTTACTATCCGAAAATCAATTCATGTAACGCACCATATTAATAGAATAAATGGCAAAATATATCATTTCAAAAGATGCAGAAAAATAATTTGACAGAATCCAATAACCTTTCAATATTAAAAAAAAAAACCTCAAGAAATTATAAATAGAAGGAAACTTTTTCAACTTGCTAAAGGGATCGAAGAAAACCCACAGCATCTTACTTAACGGTGAAAGTCTGAGCGCTTTTCTCCTAATGTCAGGAACAAGACAAGGATGTCCACTCTTGCCACTTCTATTCAATATTGCACTGGGGCGGGGGGGGGGGCACTCAGCAAAGATGCAACACACATGATTAATTTATAAAAATGTTTTATTTCTATACATTGGCAATAAACATTATGGGAAAAATTAAGAATTCAATTCCATTTACAATAGCATGCTTTTTCATACTAAGAAATAGAATGAAAAAGAATAACATAGTCAGGAAAAGGAAGTACAAGACTTGTACACTTAAAACTACAAAACATTGTTGAAAGCAATTAAAGATATAAATGAATGGAAAGACATTCCATGTTCATGGATTGGAAGGGTTAATATTAAGATAGCAATACTCAAAAAATTCATCTACAGATTTAACACAACCCCTATCAAAATCCTAACTTCCTTTTTTGCAGAAACAGAAAAGCTGATCTTCAAATTCATATGCAAATTAAAGGGACCCAGAATAGCCAAAAGAATCTTGTAAAATAAAGTTGGAAGACTCACACTCCCCAAGTTCAAAACTTGCTGCAAAATTACACTGCAATCAAGACAGTGTGGTACTGGCATAAGGATAGATCAATGGAATGGAATTGAGGGTCTAGAAATAAACCTTTACATTTATAATCAGTTGATTTTCAACAAAAGCGGCAAGACAACTCAATGGAGAAAGAACACTCTTTCAACAAATGAAGCTGGGACAACTGGATATCCACAAGCAAATGAATAAATTTGCACTCCTACCTCAATTATATACAGAAATTGACTCAAAATGGATCATAGACTTAAATATAAGTGCTAAGTTATAAAAGTCTTAAACAAAAACATAGAAGCCAATTTGTGACTTTGGATTAAGTAATGGTTTCTAAATACTATAACAAAAGTACAAGCAATAAAAGGGGGGAAAAAAGGAAATTGGACTGTATCAATATTAAGACTTTTGTGCCACAAATGATACCATCAAGAAAGTGAAAAGATGACCCATGGAATGAAATAAAATATTTGCAAATCTTATACCTAATATGGGACTTATATTCAGAATATATTTTAAAATTCTTAAAACTAACAATGACAAAAACAAATAACACAGTTTTTAAGTGGGTAAGGATATGAATAGATATTTTTCCAAGGAAGATATACAAATGATCAATAAGTGCATAAAAAGATATTCAACGTCATTATTCATAGGGAAATGCAAAACAAAACCACAATTGGATACCACTTTACACCCACTACAGTGGCTATAATTTAAAATACAGGCAATGACAAACATTGGTAAGAATGTGGAGAAATTAGAAGCCTCACACATCGCTGGCCGATTTTTAAATGGTGCAGCCACTTTGCATAAGAGTTTGGCAGCTACCCAAAACGTTAAATATAAAGTTACCATGTGACTCGGCAATTCCACTCCTAGGCATATACCCAAGAGAAATGAAAACATATATTCATACGCTTGTACACAAATGTTCACGGCAGCATTAGTCATAACAGCCAAAAAGTAGAAACAATCCAAGTGCCCATCAACTGATGAATGGTTAAATAAAATCTGGTATATCTATATAATGAAATATTATTCCACAATAAGAACAAATAATGTACAGATACATACTACCATATGCGTGAACCTTGAAAACATTATGTTAAGTGAAAGAAGCTAGTCTCAAAAAACAACACCTTGTGTTTATATGAACTATCCATTTATATAAAATGTCCAGAAAAGTCCAGAATTGGGAAGTCTGTAGAGAGAGAAAGTATATTAGTGGTTGGGCTGGAGCAGTGGTTGGGAGGAAATGGGGAGTACTAACAGGCATGGAGTTTATTTTAGGGAGACAAAAAGTTTCTAAAATTAGATAGTGTTGATAGTTACACAAACTTGTGAATATACTAAAAAACATTGAAATCTACACTTTAAATGGTTTAATTGTGTGGCAATGTGAGTTATCTCTCAATAAAGCTGTCTAAAAATCATCATCGCTCATGTATAGGAAGACAACATTGTTAAGATGTCAGTTCTTCCCAACTTGACCTAGAGATTCAATACAATACAGTCAAAATCCAAGCAAGTTATTTTGTGGATATCAACAAAATGATTCTGAAGTTTATATGGAGAAGCAAAAGGCCTACCATAGCCAACACAATACTGAAGGAGAGCAATAAAGTCACAGGACTGACACTACTTGACTTAAAGACTTACTATAAAGCTAAAGTAATCAAGATAACATGGTATTAGTGAGAGAACAGATAAATTAATGGGACAAAATAGAGAGCCCAGAAATAGATCCACACAAACAGCCAACTGATGTTTGTCAAAAGAGCAAAGGCAATACAATGGAGAAAAGATAGTCTTTTCAACAAATGTTGCTAGAAAAACCGAACAGCCACATGCAAAAACAAACAAAGAATTTAGACACTAACTTTACACCCTTTGCAAAATTTAACTCAAAAATGGATCACAGATATAAATGTAAAGCACAAAACTATAAAACTAGAAGATAACATAAGAGATAATCCATGTAACCATGGGCTTGGAGATGAACTTTTAGATACAACACCAAAAGCACAATCTATGAATGAAAAAAATGTTTATTCATTAAACTTCATTAAAACTAAAAATTTCTGCTCTGCAAGACACACTGTTGAATGAAAAAAAAGAAAAGCCACAATGGAAGAAAATATTTGCAAAACACATACCTGATAAATGATTTGTACTCAAAATATATGAAGAACTTTTAAAACTTAACAAGAAAAAAACTACCCACTTTAAAAATGGGCAAGAGATCTAAACAGACACCTCACCAAAGAAAACATAAAAATGGCAAATAAACATAGGAAAAGATGCTAAATATCACCTGCCGTTAGGGAACTGCAAATTAAAACAAGATACCACTTCACACCTATTAGAATGGCAAAATCCAAAACACTGACAACAAATATTGACAAGGATGTGGAGCAACAGGAATACTCATTAGGTTCTGGTGGGAATGCAAAATGGTACAGCCACTTTGGAAGACAGATTAGCAGTTTCTTACAAAACCAGACATACTCTTAATACAAAATCCAGTAATTGCACTCCTTGGTATTTACCCAAATGAGTTGAAAATGTATCCACAGAAAAGCCTGCACACAAACGTTTATAGCAGCTTTATTCATAATTGCCAAGAGAACAAATATGTCTTTCAATAGGTGAATAGTTAAACTGTAGTATATCCAAACAATGGAACACTATTCAGAGATAAAGACAAATGACCTATCAAGCCATGTAAAGACACGGAGGAAACTTAAATGCATATTGTTGAATGAAAGAAGCCAGTCTGGAAAGGTCTACATACTGTATGATTCCAACTATATGATATCTGTAAAAGGCAAAACTACAGAGACAGTAAAAAGATCAGTGATTGCCAGGAGTTGGGGAGAGGAAGGGACGAATAGGTGGAGCAAAGGGAATTTTTAGGGCAGTGAAACTATTCTTTATGATTCTATAATGGTAGATATTTGCCATTATGCATTTGTCAAGACCCATAGAACGTACAACACGCGAGTGAATCCTAATGTAAACTACAGGCTTTTGTTAATAATGATGTATAAATATTGTCATCAATTATAACAAATGTTCCACAATAATGCAATACTTCAATAACAGGGGAAACTAGAGATGGGGAACTCTTTGTACCTTCCACTAAATTTTTCTATAAACCTAAAACTGCTCTAAAAAAATAATAAAATCTATTAATTAAAAAAGAAAAAGTTTGGGGCTTGCCTGGTGAAGTAGTGGTTAAGAATCTGCCTGCCAGTGAAGGGGACACGGGTTCGAGCCCTGGTCCGGGAAGACCCTATATGCTGCAGAGCAACTAAGCCCGTGTGCCACAACTACCGAGCCTGCACTCTAGAGCCCACCAGCCACAACTACTGAAGCCTGCACACCTAGAGCCCATGCTCCACACCAAGGGAAGCCACTGCAATGAGAAGCCCACGCACCGCAATGAAGAGTAGTCCCAGCTCGCCGCAAGAGAAAGCCCGTGCGCAACAACGAAGACCCAATGCAGCCAAAAATAAATAAATAAATACAAAAGGAAGAAAAAAGAAAAAGTTTCCCAGTCATTTCTCATGTGCAATCCTGTTGCATATCACCAATTGAAGCACACAGAGATGCTTGATTCTTGAGAGTGAGTGTTTGCTCTTATCTCTTTCCACAAGGAAACAAGTAAACAAATTATAAAATAATAATAATTTGTCATGTAATATTTGGTACATCCAAAAGAAAATATGTAATCTGCGTGTGAGTTATACAGTGTATAGTAAAGTGAATACCGCCTTAAAAACTAGGATATCATCAGTATTGCTACATCCACCTATATGCTCCTCCTCATCCTATCTCCTTCCTGCCATCAAAGGGAAAAACGATTTTCCTGAGTTCTGTGTTTACCATTCCTTTGCATCTTGTGAAACAGCTTGGTGTTAGGAAGGCAGCTCTGGAACTTCACTGCCTACATCATTGCCATGGTGGTAGGCAGCTTCTAAAATGACTGCCAGTGATTCCAGCCAGCTGGCATATTTACTCCTTTGTGTAATCTCCTTCCCTTGAGCAAGGACTGGACTTCAAGGCTTGTTTCTCTTCTGAGGAGACTATGGCAACCATCATGGGATGTCATTTCCAAGACTGGGTTGCAGAAAGATTCTAGCAGCCATCTTGTTCTCGCTCTCTTGCTTTTTCTCTTGCTGGCCCTGATGGAAGCCAAGTGCCATGTTTTGAGCTGCCCTATGGTAAGAATCACATACCCTCAGTCCAACAAACCCAAGGACCTGCATCCTTCTGACAGCCACGTGAGTGAGCTTGGAAACGGATCCTCCTCTAGTTGAGCCTTGAGATGACTAGCAGCCCTAGTGGACACCTTGACTGCAGCCTTGTAAGGAACCCTGAGCAAGAGGACCCAGCTAAGCCATACCTAGATTTCTGACCCACAGAAACTGTGAAATAATTTTGTTTTTTTAAGATGCTAGATTTGGGAATACAATACTCTCCCCTTATCCACGGGGGGATACGTCCCAAAACCCCCAGTTGTTGCCTGAAACTATGGATGGTACCAAACCCTACATATACTATGTTTCTTCCTATATATAATACCTATGATAAAATTTAATCTATAAGCACAGTAAGAAACTAACAATAATCACAAATAATAAAATAGAACAATTATACTGTAATAAAAGTTTTCTGAATGTGGTCTCTCTCTCCCTCTATCTCTCTCTCTTTCTGTCAAAATATCTTATTGTACACCGGACAAACAGATGACTCATGTCCTGGGCAGGACAGAGCAGAATGGCGAGAGATTTCATCACACTACTCAGAATGACATGTACCTTACAAATTATGAGTTGTCTCTTTCTGGAACTTTCCATTTAATATTTTTGGACCACAGTTGACCATGGGTAACTGAAGCCACAGAAAGTGAAACTGCAGATAAGGGGGTACTACTGGTAATTTGTTACGCAGCAATAGATAACTAATATGGGCATTTTATTAGCTATGTGATCTTGGGAAAATAACTTATAATTTCTGTGCCTCTGTTTCATAGCTATGAAATAAAGTTATCTTCTCATGGTGTCTAGAGAGGATAAAATAAGTTAATCTACAAAAGGCTTAAAGTGGTTTGTGGTGCATAGTAAGTGCCTAGTAAATGTCAGCTATATGTTTGGGTTGCCTGATATATGTATGGATTCCTCACTGAAGGTGCAGACAAGACCCAACCTCTCCTCACTTTAGCATGAACATGCACTGCTGATGTTGGGATATTGGAGAAGGGGCTGCAGGTCCACAGCATTTATGCCTGTTTATAAGCGTTTGCCCCCCTTTTCTGAGGTGGGGGGGACTAGTTTCAGGAGCTGGTCCTCCACTGATAAGATGAAATGTATTGAAGTTTGTCTAAACTGACTGTGTTCAATGTTCAGGGAGCTTCCATATCAAGAACTTGGTGAGTCCCCACTGAAGACACTGATGTTACAAAAGGAGAGAAGACATCTCTGTTCAAGGCTCAGTTTCCCTGACTGACAAACACAGATCTCTATAACTTCTTTTTATGGGTTATACCTACCATTCATCTCCAGCCTCTCTAGAGCACCTCAGACCAGAAGTGCCAGAAGCAATACACAGGGATCTGGGTATGAACACATGGAAGTTAAACAAGATATGATATGTGTAATTCCAAAATTTAGTGATTTGCTTATGCTTCAGTCATTGATTTATGCCCTCTGCAAGCCAGGCACTCTGCTAGTTCATGAGGTTCAACACCAAATAAGTTAAGGGGCTTCAGTTGGGATTTGAGGATTCATGCAGATCCCTCACCTAAGTGTAGGGGTCTGTAATCCTGTCTGCCTGGGTTCACCATTCTTCCTTTCTTTCCCTAGTAGCAATACTGGGAAGTCACTAGTCCATAAAGCTATACGCATGGAACTTCCATTGAGCATTTTGGTGCCTCCCTTTTAAATATGAAAGGCACTGGGGCTCACCAGATGTTTGAGGAACTGCTCTATCATGGAAGAAAGACTAACATAAGCAAAGCAGGGGGGGAAAAATTGGGAAATAGAAACAAGGTATTGATAGATTTTTTTAAAAACCTGTAACTAATATCCTCAGAGATATAGGGAAAACTATTGTATCCTTAAAACAAGAACTTATAATGATTAAAGAGAAATATTAAAAGAACTCTTGAAAACTAAAAATATTATAACAAGTACACCTCAGTAGAACAGTTGTAAGAGTAAGTTAAGGGAACCTCCAAAGAGACGCACAGAGCACCAGAGAAGTGAAAAATGGGGGAAAGTACAAGAAGATTATAACACCAATGAGAACAGCCAATATTTGAATAACAGAAGCTCCTAATAAGTACCTAGTGTACAGCACAGGGAACTCTACTCAATACTTTGTCACGGCCTATGTGGGAAAAGAATCTAAACAAGAGTGGATGTATATACATGTGTAACAGATGCACTGTGCTGCACACCTGAAACTAGCACAACATTGTAAATCAACTATACCCCAATAAAAAGTTTAAAAAAATAACAGAAGCTCCAGAAAGAGAGAAACCAAGAGGGGAAATTATTGAAACAATAAACCAGGACATGAATTTCCAGATTGAAAGGGTCCCCAAGTACCAGAACAAAGGATGGAAAACATCACCCACCAACTGACACTCAAAAAATCAGGAACAAGACTAGCATCAGACTTCTCAATATCAACACTGCAAGGCGGAAACAATGGAGAAATACGTTAAAAATCCTGAGAATCAGGGGAGAGATGATCTCCATTCTATAATTTTATATTCAGCCAAACTCTTAAGAAAGTGGGAGGATATAATAGAAAATCACCTCACACATACAAGATCTCAAAAATAGTGCCTCCCATGAACCTTTCCTCAGAAAACTGCTAAAGGATGTTCTCCACCAAGATGAGGGAGCAAATCAAAAAAGAGAAAGCCTGGCATCCAGGGAATCAAGAATTTAATACAGGAGAGAGTCAAGGGAATTTCCAATGTGATGATGAAGGGAAGTTCCAGTGTGACAGACGAGCGAGAAACCAAGTTTGAGCAGGAGGACCAAGAATTAAATCAATACATAATTTTACGTGTCAACATATTTAAGAGAAAATTATAATTCTGCCAGGGAGCTTGGGGATAAAATAGTGATAGGTACATAGAAAACCAAGTAAATGACAAATCAGGGCAATTATAACCCAAGGAAAACAACAAAGTTGTACAAGAAAAGAAATGTAATCATGATACACTATGTAACTCAAGCTGAGATTAATACAACCATAATAACATAAATACTGAATACTAATATTACCCAAAAATGATAATATAATCATATTAGGAAGATAGAAAGAAATGTGTTTTGGGAGATAAGAGAGATAAATCCTCTTCTTACACAAAAAGAAGTTAACAAATGGTAAGTAGATTTAAAAAAAAAACAAAATAAACATGTTATTTAGAAACATGGATAATACTGGAAGAAAACAGCTAAAAGAGTTGGAAATGGTTGCCTGAGGGAGAAAAAAAATCAAGAGAAAGGAAAAATGCTGTCTTCCCTTCAAAGACTTATATGGATATTTATTCTTTTAAACTAAGTACATGAAATTTAAATATGGACTGCATAATAGATGATAGTGTTGAATTAACTTTAAATTCCTTAGTTATTATAATGGTATTATGATTATATAGAAGAATGCCTTTAATTCTTAGGAGATACATGATGAAGTATATAGGTATAAAGCAATACAATATCTGTAATATATTTTTAAATTATTCAGCAAAAATAAATAATAAGATAGGTAGATAATAGATGGGTAGGTAGATAGAGAGATAGTTGATAGACTGACAGAGATAAGAAAATAAAGAAATGTAACAAAATGTAATTGGTGAGACTAGATAAAGGGTATGTAGATGTTCACTGTACTTTTCTTTCAACTTTTCAATCATCTTTTTTTTTTAATTTATTTATTTATTTTTGGCTGTGTTGGGTCTTCGTTTCTGTGCAAGGGCTTTCTCTAGTTGTGGCAAGCAGGGGCCACTCTTCATCGCGGTGCACGGGCCTCTCACTGTCGCAGCCTCTCTTGTTGCGGAGCACAGGCTCCAGACGCACAAGCTCAGTAGTTGTGGCTCACGGACCTAGTTGCTCCGCAGCATGTGGGATCTTCCCAGACCAGGACCCGAACCCGTATCCCCTGCATTGGCAGGCAGATTCTCAACCACTGCACCACCAGGAAAGCTCTCGATCATCTTTTAAATTTTTCAAAATAATATGTTTGTGGGAAAACCACAACATTTTATCAGGTACATTGTTACTCTGATAAAAATAAAACACTTGGCCCAATGCCTGATATATTTATATAGCTAGCTATCATTAGTATTTTTATCATTATCACCATCATTATTTCTCACTAAGTGGTCCAATTTAACAGATAAGAAAGTGATAGATCACTGATTGTTACTCCCGGATAATAAGAAAAAATATTAACCAAAGACAATTTTTACTTCACCATTCACTCACCCACCTATCTACCCAGGGTCTAGGGCCTAATGTGTAGCACTAGAAACATAAGCAAATATGCTCTTTCCTCTTACGTAATGCTCATGGTCCATACCTGAGTGATAGTTGTGGTCACCTCTGGTTGGAGATGGTCCAGAAAATGACCAATGGCCTGGTTAAAGAGATATAAAAGAAGCAGAATCACAAATGTTGAAAGGAAAGGTAGTTTAAGGTACCTCTCAGGTGTCCAACTTGGTGGATCTGGGTGAGTGATAGGATGTTGCCTAGAATGAGACCAGCCACCTTGACTTTTACAGTACCTTGTTCAGAGTTGCTTAAGGGTGTACGCTGACTTCCCACCCCAAGAGCCATCCCGAGACCTGGAGCCTGTTGTGTCATAACTATGTATTCTAAATGTATTACATTCACACCTGGCCCTATTCCATGTTACCATTTTCTGTCCACTTGAGAAGAGTTGAAGGTCTTCCCAGAGTCTAGCCAAACAACTTAATGACTTATGTCCTAAAAAAGCTCAGTACAACTGCAGATTTAGAAACACCAGTGTGCCCCTCCCTACCCTGGTCACTTATAAACGCTTAGAAGTCCAATATAATAATGAGACAACCTCAAAGGAACTCATCTTCATGTGTCTCTGTTCTGAAGCATCAGGTCAAATCTAACTGGTGTTTTCTGCCTCTATTTTGAGTCCCTAACCTCTGAGTAACATGTCATTTCTGTGTGTGTGTGTGTGTGTGAGTGTGAGTGTGTGTACACAGACTAGCAAGTATATATACAGTCGATCCTCACTATTCACAGATTCCATGTTCATGAATTCCCCTGCTTGGTAAAATTTATTTGTAACACCAAAGTCAATACTTTCACAGTCATTTATGGACGTGTCCAGAGCAGCAAAAAAATTGAGTGGCCTGACATGCACATTCTCAGCTGAGGTTGAACAAGGCAACACTCTCTTATACTATAAACAAGTGTCTTATCTGAAGTCTATTTAATGCCCCGCCCCATTTTTCTTTTTTTGCATTTTTGTGCTTTTTCTGGTGATTTTACTATTTTAAAAGGCCCCCCAGGCATAGTGATGAAGTGCTGTCTAGTGTTCCCAAGCACAAGAAAGTTGCGGTGGGCCTCGGGGAGAAAATACGTGTGTTAGATGAGCTTCATTCAGGCGTGAGTTATAGTGCTGTTGGCCGTGAGTTCAATGTTAGTGAGTCAACAGTATATATTAGAGAATGCGTCTTTAAAGAGAAACACATAAAACAAGGTTATGTATTGATTGGCTGACAGAAATGTTGCAACCTGAGGCTCGCAGGAACCTGACCCTTTTATTTCCCCTAGAAGCAATGATTCAGTATCCACTAAGTCAGAGTTTTTGGCAACTTTGTAGACCACAACCCGCATAAATAATAAGAATCAACTATGCAATATGTGTTTGTGTGTCTATAGGTTTATGTACATATATTATGTATGTATATATATATATATATATACATATGTATATATCTTTCCAATGGCTCTTTGAAAAGTAATATGAACAGGTCCTCCTTTGTTGCTTGATTTTTTTCAAAACAACCACCAAATGCACTTCCCCCAAGGTCACATGTTAAAATTCTAGGATGGGGCTTCCCTGGTGGTGCAGTGGTTGAGAGTCCGCCTGCCAATGCACGGGACACGGGTTCGTATCCCGGTCCGGGAAGATCCCACGTGCCGCAGAGCGGCTGGGCCCATGAGCCATGGCCGCTGAGCCTGTGCGACCAGAGCCTGTGCTCCGCAGCGGGACAGGCCACAACAGTGAGAGGCCCGCGTAATGCAAAAACAAAAAAAAAACAAAACAAAATTCTAGGATGTAGCTGAAAAGGGGCAGGAATTCAAATGACACGGCTGACAAGGGATTAATCTCCAAAATATAAAAACAGCTTATACAGCTCAATATCAAAAAAACAAACAACTCAATCAAAAAATGGGCAGAAGATCTAAAAAGACATTTCTCCAAAGAAGACATACAGATGGCCAATAGGCACATGAAAAGATGCTCATCGTCACTAACTATTAGAGAAATGCAAATCAAAACTACAATGAGGTATCACCTCACACTGGTCAGAGTGGCCATCATCAAAAAATCTACAAATAAATGCTGGAGAAGGTGTGGAGAAAAAGGAACCCTCCTACACTGTTGATGGGAATTCCTTAAAAAAACTAAAAATGGAGCTACCATACAATCCTGCAATCCCACTCCTAGGTATATATCCAGAGAAAAACACAATTCAAAAAGGTACATGCACTGCAGTGTTCATAGCAGCACTATTTACAATAGCCAAGACATGGAAGCAACCTAAGTGTTCATCAAAAGACGAATGGATAAAGAAGATGTGGTATATATACACACAATGGAATATTACTCAGCTATAAAAAAGAATGAAATAATGCCATTTGTAGCAACATGGATGGACCTAGAGATAATCATACTAAGTGAAGTAAGCCAGAGAAAGACAAATATCATATTATATCGCTTATATGTGGAATCTTAAAAAAAAAAAAGATACAAATGAACTTATTTACAAAACAAATAGACTCACAGACATAGAAAACAAACTTATGGTTACAAAAGGGGAGGCAGGGAGAGGGATAAATTAAAAGTTTGAACTTCAAATATACACACTACTATATATAAAATAGATAACGAACAAGGACCTACTGTAATAGCACACAGGGGACTCTACTCAATGTCTTTTAATAACCTACAATGCGAGAGAATATAAAAGAAGAATATATATATTTATACATATATGTGTAACTGAATCACTTTACTGTGCACCTGAAACTAATACAACATTGTGAAACAACTATATTTCAATTCAAAAAAAAATTTTTAAGGGGGCAGGAATGATATAGGAAAAGTGTGGAAATGATAACTGTGGCTAGATAAGTCAGAAATCATCTCCCTTTGCAGAAATGTTCAGGTCCCCTCACTCTGAGCTGCACCCCTCACAACCAGTACCTCTAAGAACCCCACGGCTCTGGTCTGCAATCATGTACCTACCGTGGTACTTCACACTGCCCTCAGCCTAAGCCTCTATAGATTATGGGTAATGATTGTTTCCCATGAGAAGAAAGGATGAACGGGAGAGTCTTCCTCACCCTTCTGGCCTCAGCCATGGAGCATTCACTTATAGTGGGTAACAAGTACAAAAACAACCCCAGGTACTTTATCTTGAGCCCTGGTCATCTAAGTATGATTATTTATACATTGTCTGGCACATAGTAGGCATTCAGCAAGTATGAACAAATTAACATCTTAGCATAAATAGTCATTCTTTCCCTTTAAAATGTGATCCTGAAAGATCTGTCCCATGCCTAATGATGGTTTTATTATTCTTAAGGACATTTTCTTTTCTTTGCATCAGAGAAACACATCTTCAATTCTGCATCAAAAGTCACTGGGTGCTGGTGGGAATGTGAATTGGTTCAGCCACTATGGAGAACAGTATGGAGGTTCCTTAAAAAACTACAAATAAAACTACCATATGACCCAGCAATCCCACTACTGGGCATATACCCTGAGAAAACCAAAATTCAAAAAGAGTCATGTACCAAAATGTTCATTGCAGCTCTATTTACAATAGCCCGGAGATGGAAACAACCTAAGTGCCCATCATCGGATGAATGGATAAAGAAGATGTGGCACATATATACAATGGAATATTACTCAGTCATAAAAAGAAACGAAATTGAGCTATTTGTAATGAGGTGGATGGACCTAGAGTCTGTCATACAGAGTGAAGTAAGTCAGAAAGACAAAGACAAATACCGTATGCTAACACATATATATGGAATTTAAGAAAAAAAAAAGTCATGAAGAACCTAGGGATAAGACAGGAATAAAGACGCAGATCTACTGGAGAACGGACTTGAGGATATGGGGAGGGGGAAGGGTGAGCTGTGACAGGGTGAGAGAGAGTCATGGACATATACACACTAACAAACGTAAGGTAGATAGCTAGTGGGAAGCAGCCGCATGGCACAGGGATATTGGCTCGGTGCTTTGTGACCGCCTGGAGGGGTGGGATAGGGAGGGTGGGAGGGAGGGAGACGCAAGAGGGAAGAGATATGGGAACATATGTATATGTATAACTGATTCACTTTGTTATAAAGCAGAAACTAACACAGCATTGTAAAGCAATTATACCCCAATAAAGATGTTAAAAAAAAAAAAGTCACTGGGTAAAGACAGTTTGATTCAGTGACCTGGATTTATTGAAATTGCTTGAAGAGAACCTCAGTGCCATAAACAGTGGTAAGCATGCAGCCGAGACGCCATCCAGTCTCAACTTGGCCCATGCTGGCACCCCTGTTCTCACAGCTGGCAGCCCCAGTCCACACAGTGAGCACCTAGTGTACACAGCTGGCTGCTAATCCAGTCCACACCTGGCTGGCATCCCAGTGCACACAGCTGGCACTCCAGTCCATTCAACTGGCTGGCACTTGGATTCTCACGGCTGGCACCCCAGTCCACTCAGATGGTGACCCAGTCCACACACCTGGCTGGAACCCAGGCCCTCACAGTTGGCACCCACTCCACACAACTGGTGCCCCAGAATGGCAGCTGCTTCACTGGGAATGTTCTCACTGTTCCTTGCTCTTGACAACAAAGTCTGTACTGGCCTCTGAACACACCTCAGGTGACTACTCTGTTCTCACTAAGCAAAACAAGCTTCGATGACACTGAAAGGGGGTTAGGTAAGACACCTAGTAAAGCTTTCCAGGCAGAAGAGTTTAAGACACGACCACAAGGAACCTCTTTTATTGAGGATTCCCAGAAAGGAAAGCACTTACAGTTTCCCAGATGGTGTGAATGTAGTTCTAGTAAGGGGCCTCTTGGAGCCCCTTTGACCTGCGCTGGGATGGAGGTTGTTCTCTTCAAGGTGTCCAGGCTACTCCAGGCACAGCAAAGTCAAAAGCATGGCTCAGGCCTGCATCAGGAGCAAAGGCCCTGTGAAATCAGGCCCTGACCCTTGTGGAGGTATAGTGACCATGGTGTGGGGACCCCACGTTGTCCAGAAAACCCACCAGGCAAGCCTAGCACAGACGAACACTGGAGTCCAACTGCAGGTGGAAAGGAGCATCATGGGAGTCTCGGATACTGGACCAGACAGTGCACAGTGGGTCTGGAACAGTGCTCTTCTCAGATGGAACATACTTAGAAGGGCACACACACCCATTCCTAACTCTTTATGATCTTATAGAGACACCTGAATACAACACCTGTTGGAAACATGTCGAAGGGGAAACGCAGAAAGTACTTCTCTAAGCCCAGGCCAGGAATGTTGCTGAGAGAATATTCAGGAAGGGCAGCTCCCCGAGCTCAGTGGCACTGCCACTCGTTATCTTGGGAGTGCACCTTCCCCTCTATCAACCTTGGTTTGTTCAACTTGGAAATGAGAATGATGGTGCTTATCTCTCAGAAGCTCCTTCCACCATTGCCTCAGTCTGAGCTGATCCAATTAGATTCTCCCTCTTGGGCACTTGAAAGTGAGACGGAAAGACCACATAAGTTAGCCATGGATATCCTCCATTTGCCCCTCCAAATCCACACCCTATCCTTCTCTGCCCTGCTCTGTGCCCTGGGAAGCTGACCTCTATCTGGATTGTATCCACTGGCCTCCCTGACCTCCTGGATTCTAGCCTGATCTGTCCAACATGAGGCACCAGCAGGAGAGAGAAGAGTGGAAGGAGAGAAAGGTAGGGGCCCTTATTCCCACAGTTCCCTCTCTGCCAGGTTATGGTTTGGCAGGGGCTGAATTCCTCTACCGAAGGCCGTGACTCTTGTCAGGCAGCCTTTCTCCCATTGCCACAGGCTTTGCCAGGTTCAAGGGCACCGCTCCCTCCCCTTGCCCCTTCTGATCTACAAAAAGAAATGGTTTCCCACTTTGCCAGCCCCAACGTGCTTCAGGGTCCCTTGTTGGTTTCCCTGAGGCCTTTACTGGTAAATAGTCTCTGCCCTAAGCTCTCTTTGACCTCCCCTTTCGAGCAGACCATCTGTGTCCTGCTGGACCCCTGACAATACAGGGAGCCAAACCGGAAAGCCTCAAAGATTTAATGACCTGAGGTCACAACTTGGGGGCATCATGATAGCCCTTGTAGAAGCAGGATCATGTAGCTGTAGAGAGCATCCAAGGAGCAGATGGCTGCCTGGTGACTTTCCAGGACCCACACGGCATGACCACGCATCCCATACTCCAGAGTCCCTTCCAACAACCTCTCTGGCTGAGCTAGCTTGAGCAGGCTTCTGATTCTTGTGTTCATGGATCCCTGGCTGAAACACACGCCTGTCTTTATCCCACTGTAGGACAGCAGCTGCCTGTTACTTCTCACAAGGACTGGAATTCCTACTGGTGAAAAGGTCTATCCCTTTTTAGGTACGAAGAGCCAGATGGGTGGGTTCTATGTCTGCTCTTGAGCGCGCTGGATGATCAGTACCCAGCCTAGCACATGGCAGAGTAGACACTCAAAAATATATCATATTGAATGACTAAAAAAATAATCTCCAAGCAAATGTGTTTGTTGGGTGCACAAACACAAGATCATTTCAGAGGAGATGCTTAGTTGAGAAGGACTGTTGGGCATTTTGCTAATTGGCTGAATAAACACGAGTCCACTTTTCTCTTCCACCCAAACCGCCTTTGATTTATCGATGTTCTGTAAAGCCGGCTGCCACAGATGACCGGGAATGCCTTCCCAGGCACGTAGGGGCACTGGAAGAGGAGGAACTACTTGCCTCCAGGTACACAAGACCTGAGCATTTTGCTTTCTGGTTTTGAAATGTAGGAGAAACAACAAAGGGTTGAAGGATGACATTTTGGTTGGATGTAGAGGATAAATATTCCTAGAACTGTAGATTCTCATAATTGGAAGGAATGTTCAAGGTTGGCAAGTCCAGTCTTCCACAAGTGGTAAAATGGCCCTCAGCAAAGGCTGGGGACCCCTCTCGGCCGGCCCAGAGAGGTGCTGTACCTCCCCAGACTCCCCCCTCTCCCAGCAAAGGCCTGGCGTTCCAGAGGAGGCAGGCAGGGGGGTGTCCAAGGCTCACCTGCGCCTGTGGAAGATGGGGGTGATGGCATCCTCACTGTGGGTTCCACGGGACACAGGAAGCACGTGGAAGTGGCAGAGACAGGGTCAGGGGTGGCAGTCACGGTCATGCTCTGTCCATGCCCCTGTGAACACGGGGTTTCACAGGGCAGGGGCTTTGGCTAAGCAGGCCCAGTCATGGGTGTCCACACCAGCCCAGGCAGGTCCTCTTCACAGAACTCAAGTGCTCGTCGAATGTTGCCACGTCTCTGTCTCTCGGCTTGCAGTGGGCAGGTGCGGCCTCCACCACCCTCAGGAGCCTGGACTGGAGGTGCTGCCAAAGAACGTACCCCCCCCACCCCCCAGGTTGCCATCCAGAATGAGCCAGCAGTGCCAGGTCCATCTCAAAAGAGATGCTCAGAACTGCTCTATAGTAAGTATATATCATATCATACAGTATCATATCATATTGTATCATGTATCATGTTGTATAGTATCATATGTTATTACATCATATCGTATCATATCACGTCGTGTCATATATCATATCGTATGGTATCATATTATATCATTTCTTCTTATCACCTCTATTTTACAGATAAAGAAACTGAGGCCCAGAGGGACTAAGTCACTTGTCAATGGCTAGGAAGAGGGGAAGCAAGAATGTGAATCACAGTTGGGCTCAGATGCACGTGAGCTTTCAAGAGCAACAGGTGTTTGGTGGAGAGCAAATGGGGGGCAGGGCAGGGAGGATCAAAACCTGCCTGGAGAATAGGAGAGGCTTGGAGGAAAACATGGGCCAAGCTTTCAAGGTTAGGTAGAGGCTCTCCTGGTATCAGAGAAAGGGCATTCCAGTCAGGGCACAAGTTTGCCTCCTGGGTGCCAAACTCTGTTCTAGGAGTTGGGAATGCAACAAGATATACAGAATTTCCTGACCTGGGGTAGCTTATACTCTGGTGAGAAAGATAGACAACAGGGGCTTCCCTGGTGGCGCAGTGGTTGAGAGTCCGCCTGCCGATGCAGGGGACACAGGTTTGTGCCCCGGTCCGGGAAGATCCCACATGCCGTGGAGCGGCTGGGCCCGTGAGCCATGGCCGCTGAGCCTGCGCATCTGGAGCCCGTGCTCCGCAACGGGAGAGGCCACAACAGTGAGAGGCCCGCGTACCACACACACACACAAAAGACAACAAAAAATAATAATAATTAACTCTGTAGTGTGTTAGGTGATAAATGCTGTGCAGAAAAATTAAGCAGGGAATGGGAGTTAAGGAAGGAGTTCTGGAAGAATAAGATGGTCAGGGAAGGCTTCAGATATCCATTTGAGCAAATACTTGAAGGGCTAAGAATGAGCCATTCAGGTATGTACAGGAAGGGCATTCCAGGCAGAAGAAATAGCAGGTGCAAAGGCCCTGAGGCAGAGGCATTCTGGGTATTTGCGGAGCATCAAGAATCCAGTGGAAGGAGTGGGAAGAAGGTAACTGGACTGAATGGACTCTAGGGTTACCCATTGGGGGAACCTTTCTTTGCCTCAGTCTTTTCATCTATATAAGGAATGCACCCTCCCCAGGTATTCAGGGACCAGGATGCTCCAAGCCTATGGTTTCCACTGCCTTCTCCCCTGAGGTCTGAGTCTTCTTCTGTCTCAGTAAAAAGGACCTCAAGTAAAAGCCAAGGGGCAGCTGGCTGGGAAGCCAGAACAGGCAGCACAGGGAAGGGACAGGACAAACAGGGGAGTGGGGGGGTGCACTCTGGGGAGAGGGGGCAGCAGACAACTCCCATGTCCCCTGGACAGGACTCGTGGTCCAGGAGGAGGGAGTGGGGAAGAGGGCAGGGAGGAGGCTGAGTCAGCTTCTTCAGTCCTGGGGCTGCCATCTTGCCTGGGGCAGGAGCCCTACTCAGGAAACCAGTGTCGGGAGGGTCTCACCTGGAAAGTGAGTACTCCTCCCTTCCCCAGGCCAAGCCAGAAGGAGGGAGCATGGTCCATCAAAGGGCCACCAAAGGAGTCTCTCAGAGATTCCCACTGAAGCCCCGACTCTACAGTTGCACCTTGCCTTTCTCCGCCCATATCCACCCCAGGCCCCTGCCCTGCCTGTCCATGGGGGCTGCAGCTTCCAAAAGCCACCAACCCTCACCCCAGCCCCGGGACTGGAGAAAGGGCTGTCATTTCCAGGGGCTTGGCTTCTGACTTTTAGAAATGCCCCCAGGGAATGGGGCATGGCAAGAGGAGGAGAATTTCCCAACAATGGGTGGGGATGCATAGATTCAATTATGTCCCGCTGTTCCCCTCACTCCCCTTAGTTCTCCAATAGAGAAACTAGGAGACCCATGTCCTGTGCAGAGAGGCTGAGACACATAGAGAAACAGGAAAAACACACCAGAGAGGTAGAGAACTAGCACGACAGACACAAGGAGAGTCAGCAAAGGAAAGAGAGAGAAACAGAGGCAGAGAGAGGGACACAGAGAGGGAGAGATGGAAAACAGAGTGACAGCCAGACAGATAGAGAAATAGAGGGGAAGACAGACAAAAGTGTGCGGGAGGGAAGCAATGAGTCGGAGACAGAGAGACAGAAAAAACAGGCAAATTCTGGGCTTCAGCAGGAGAACCAGCGATGGCTGTCCCTGCTATGGGGATCCCTTCATCTATTTGTAGAGAACACAGAAGACATAGGATAAAGGGACCCCCACCCAAGACTCCCAGTAAAGCCTCTTAAAGGAGAGCTCTCACCTTAAACAGCCTTTGTGTCCCTCCAAATCCAGACAGATCCCATCACCGGCCCTCTCCCAAACCTTGCCCCTCCCACCCATGCGGGCTCTGGGCTCACTCCCCCTACCAGTGGGTACCTGGGGCAGGGCAGTGGGGAAGTCCACCCCAGTGCAGGAGATACAGGGATGTGTTGTCTGTACAGATGCCTAAAACAGTGATAAATCCAACTAAAAGTCCGTCTCTTTTTATTATCACCAGGAACTGACAATTCTAAACATTGCAGTGATAAAAATACTCTTCCACGAAAAATTCTTTTGTGGGTAAAATGCTAAAAATTGCTGTGGTTACTGTTGAGCTTTAACATATATATTTAATATAGATACAATATATTTCCAGATTATCTCTTTTTATTACTTGTCCTTTCATGAACATTGTATCCTTCATGGTTGGTAATCCAGAGCCCTTTCAGTCATAGTTGGCTCCCATACGTGGGGCCTCAGTTACACGTGTTTACTTTCAGAGTGTTCCAACATTCAGAATCACTCAAGCCCGCTTCAGGGGCACTTTATGTCTCTAACTCCCATGATACTACATATTCCTGTGTTTAAATGGAAGCTTCTAAATAAACAATGATAGCACAGTGACGGTAAAGATAGTCTTTGGAAAACAAAGAAACTGAGCTTGAGTTACCTCCATTCTGTCTTTCCAAGGGACCACATAGAATTTTTATTCATATATAAATTTTTAAAGCAGTGATACAGAATGCAAACTGCGAGTGTACTATCTTTTGTCTGGAAAGTGCAAATTTTAGCTCAAGAACTACTTTACTGGATTTGGATCATATCTTTAATATTGAGGTGAATTCTTTTTCCATTGTTGCCTATTTTAAAGCTAAAAAGTGAATCAAGAAAACAGAAATTGTACTGTTATCATTTGTTATTGCAACAGACCAATAAGTAAGTCGAAGTTTCCTCTTCCTTTCAAACCATATGTTAACACAATTTAAAAGTATTAATCCATTACTTCTTAAAATTTTTGTACTGTAGTATTTCACTTTTTTACTGGCATAATGGTATATATGAAGTTCAATACAAGATAACTTTTACTGAGTTTCTTCTCTAGTCATTATCATCATCATTATTATTATTATGGTTTTATTTCATAATTAGTACTAAAAATAACTTTATTAAATAGAGGAGGGAGACTGTTTAAAGACTGATCTATCCCAGGTGTCAAAATGCACCATTGCCCCTGACCAAACTTCAGTGGACTGGATGGACCCCCATCTTGCACACTTCACCCCTGCATCCCCTCCCCTTCTTAGTTCCCCTCCATTTCCTGGAGGAAGTGAGACCAACTCTGCTCTAGGCCTCATACTCTTAAGCCCCCAGGGCTTCAGTGTAGAGGGGTGGGCAGCACGGGAGGAAGTCTCCACCCTCCTCACCATGGTTACCATCTCACACAGGGATGCCTTCCTAGGGGCTCGGCCACCCCACCCCCTCCTCACTGCTGCCACATCTGACCTCCCAGTCACACCTTCACCTCCCTGGAGGGCTCTGACCCTGGCTCAGGGTCTTCCTCTCTGCTCAGCCTCAGCCAGGCCGACCTCACTGTCCACGTGGGCTCCACAATCCCTATGCCTTTGCAGCAAGTTGATAATCTCAAACCCAGTGAAGGTCTGCATCCCACACAGTACATCTCAACTAATGGCACCCACATTCACTCAAATACTCAAACCCACATTCACTACCACACCTAACCCAGCAGCAAGTCCAGACAGCTGTACCCTGGACTTGGCCATCCTCTGGAACTATCCAGTATCTTCAAATCTTAAATTTTAGTATTTCAGGATCTAGCCAATCAGCTCTGATTTTTCCAGCTCTCTCCCACCCTCTCCTGCCCTTTCACACACTCCTCCTTCAAAGTTCCATTTTTAGCCAATGGGCCACCATCCGTTAGTTCCAGAGGTCAGAAACTTGGGAATCGGGACTTCCTTGGTGGTGCAGTGGTTACGAATCTGCCTGCCAATGCAGGGGACGCAGGTTCGATCCCTGGCCTGGGAAGATCCCGCATGCCGCGGAGCAACTAAGCCCGTGCATCACAACTACTGAGCCTGCACTCTAGAGCCCATGAGCCACAACAGCTGAGCCCGTGCACCACAACTACTGAGCCCGTGCTTCACAACAAGAGAAGTCACCACAATGAGAAGCCTGCGCACCACAACGAAGAGTAGCCCCCACTTGATGTAACTAAAGAAAGCCTGCACGCAGCAACGAAGACCCCAAGCAGCCAAAAGTAAATAAATAAATTTTAAAAAGAGAGAAACTCGGGAATGCTCCTTACCTCTTCCCCCTTCCCACCTTCTATGTCCAAATCTATTTCCACATCCCACCCGTTCTACCTCATACATATCATTTGAATTCATCTACTTCTCTCCACCTCATTGTCACCATCCGAGTCCAAGGCATTTTATCTCCAAGCTGGAACACAAAAGCTTCCTAACCAGTCTCCATCCCTCCACATCCCCTACCCCGAGGAAGCTATTTGTCCCATAGAATCCAGAAAATTCTTTTAAAATGGTAATTTCATCACAATACTCCCACTCTTCAAAACCTTCAGTGACTTTCCATTATCCATAGAATGAAGATGAAACTCTTGAATAGAGACCATTATTATCCAACAGTGCCCTGGCCTCCACCTACCTGTCTCACCTTTTCTCTTATCATCCGCCCTCTCGCTCATTAAAATCCAGCCATACTATTCTCCCTTCTATTCCTATATGTACCTTGGTCCTTTCAACTCAATAATTTAATATATATTTATTGAGGCAAACTATATATTGGACACTGGGGTGGATATACAGTGGTGAACAAAAGAGGTGAAAATAGTTGCCCTCAGGAAATTTATATTCTAGTGAGTGAAGACAAATCATAAACAAATCTGTATATAATACAAAAGCATGGGATGAGTAAGTGCTATGAAGAAACACGAAGCAGGGAAAGGGAATAACAAATGTCCAGGGATGCTGTGCTAGCCAGAGAGCCAGGAAAGGCATCTCTGAGGATGTGATCTTTGAGCAAAGAGTGAGCCATCAGGGGGCTTCCCTGGTGGCGCAGTGGTTGAGTCCGCCTGCCGATGCAGGAGACACGGGTTCGTGCCCGGGTCCAGGAAGATCCCATGTGCCGCGGAGCGGCTGGGCCCGTGCGCCATGGCCGCTGAGCCTGCGCATCCGGAGCCTGTGCTCCGCTATGGGAGAGGCCACAACAGTGAGAGGCCCGCGTACCGAAAAAAAAAAAAAAAAGAGTGAGCCATCAGATTATCAGGAGAGAGGGCTTTCGAGGCAGAAGAAACAGCAAAGACCAAAGGAAGAAAAGTGCTGAGCACATGTATATGAAGAACAGCAAGAAATGCCAGGGCAGTTGTAAGGGTCTGGAACCCTTTCCTCAGCTCCAGCTTTTCCTTTTTAAACCTCCAAATCGCCTTTAGATGTCCAATCAAAGATCATTTCCTCGGGCAGCCTTTTCTGAACCCTGCCCTAGATCAAATCCACTGTCCCAAACTCCCAAGTTTCCCTGCTCTCTTCCTTAGTAGCCTTAAGCACCATTTAGCTTATGTATGTGGGAAACTAATTAAGGTCTGTCTACTTCGCTAGACTCTCTGGCTCACACTTAACATTATGCCACCCTGTGCATTGGCCTCTTTCCCCTGTCCAGGGCAGAAGAGAGTCTGTCACATCTTGCTCTCTGATTGACCACTTGCTATCTCCTGCCTGCTAGTTAAAACACCCTATTTTCAAGCACGATTCAATATAATTGATCAGGCTACAGCTTGCTTCACCACGATCACATCTTCCTGGGATTACTGCTTCATTCCCTTGATTGGACTCAGATGTTCTGTCATCACTCAGGATGGGTCTCTACCATCTCAAGATGCTGATTTAGTCCATCAAATGTTGAGTCTTCATAGTTTCTGTCTCAGAGATTGTTGAATTTAGCAGTCTCCTTATTTGCCCAACCATATCGTCTTCTAAAAGAGATTACGCCCATATCCCTGCTACACAACGTCCATGCTTTCTTTTACCTGACCCTTTTCTTGGCCTGCCATATTCAAGTGGGTCAGAGAGGGAACACATGAGCAAAGGCCAGAACCACCTTAGGTCAAGAAGTAGCCACTCCTTCCAAGCCTTGTAGAGCCCAGTCCACTATTCCCCCTCTTCTTGGATGGCCTTGAGAGTTCCCATCTCTGCATTTATTCTTAAGATCCATGGGCTATCCAGAGACTGTGTGGCCTGGTTTTAAAAAGAAAAAAAAAAAACTGGATCAATTTAATGCTTTCTTGAGACGGACCCAAAGGAAAAAAGTTTTTCAGTTAGTGGCCAAGAAAGAATTTGAAAGGATGCCTTGAGTTGGGACAATGGCAAACCAAGGCCAAATGCAATGGAAAATTATAAGGAAAGAAAGGAACTAGACATTGGCTGGAGGTAGCTGATGCATATTAATGGCAGAACAGGGGAGGGATTCTGCTGCTTGAAGAATCCAGAACCACATCAAGTCCAAAAGCAGCCACCAACATTCCACCCTTATGGGATGGAAAACAAAAGGAGATGTCAAGGTCAAGGTCGGTTTCTGACAACCAAAATGGGACTTGACTTGAATAGAAGGTAACTGATATCCAAACCACAAGGCTCCTTGACTGGACAGCCTCTACTGAAGGTAGAGGACACTGACTGAAGGTCTACCCGACTGAAGGTCTCTAATCAACTCTGGGGACAGGTGGGGTGCGCACGCCAAGGTAATGGGCTGTTCCCTTCTCCCCCACCTCCATCCCAGCTGGGCTCTGAGAACTTCAGCGTTACTGAAGTGACCTGGATATACTTGGAGCAAGGCTCTGCAGTGCAATGACGGCCTGAGCAGACCCCACCCTTCATTACCCTCTGCGATCAGGGCAGGGAAACTCTGCTCAAAAGACGTGTGCAGTTGATAAAGTGAAGGAATGTGGAGGCACTGCTATCTGGGGAGAGGAATAATTTTATTATTTCCTGGTTCTAGTAGCAGCCCAGTGTGAAGGCAGAGATGGGGTGAGAAGCAGAAAACACAATCTAAGCTACTCCTTGAAGGGTTGACAAAGAAAAGGACAAGCCTGGAAAATTTTCAGCAAATATTCGCAGTTGGTGAAAACATCTGGCAGCTGCTCTGACACAGATCCAGGGAAAGGGAAACCGAAGCAGACACAGGGCTGGACCCCCCGCACATGTACCAGGCTGTTGATCGTCACTATGCTGGGTACTCTGTACACACTTTGTCATTTAATTCCCACAAACTCTATGCCAAGGGTATAAATACACTCATCTTATAGGCGTGGCTCGTAAGTGAAGGGTTGCCAATAATTGAGAATTAGCCATTTATTGAGAATTTAGAACATGCAGATCCCAGCCTATTGCACTGTGTTATTTCATTAACCCACAGAGCAGCTGTGTCAGTTAAGTACCGCTATCTCCACTTTACAGGTGAGGAAATGGAGGCATAAAGACTCTTGCCCAAGGTCAACAGGGAAAGAAGATGCTTCGAGGTGACTCGGTATAGTAGAAAGTCTCCACAGCTCCTAAAGAGCAGAGCTTGGGTTTAAACCCAGAGAGATCTGACCCTGAAACTCATGCCCTTCCACTACACTGTGCTGCTTCCCGCCATGACCAAGAGAGGTCATGGGATGACTGAGTATGTGGACCTGTGAACGCCAGAGCTTTTGATCCCTGAGTCCTGCAGACCTGAATTCTCTCCCTGTGGGGCTCCAGAAGGGTGTGGGAGGCTGTGCCAGCCCCCAGGAGCTGGAAGGCTCACCCTCCCTGTCTGTCAGCACAGGGTTGCCCGGGGCCTCTGCAGCTGCCCTTGTCTTGGCTCCAGTGTGTCTTCCCCAAGCAGCACCCAGGGCCTGGGATAACTCTCTTAGGCAAGAGAAGAGTTTCTCTTAAGTTTCCAGAAATGACCTAGAAGAATCAACTTGACTTGCAGCCCAGTAATTGGGGGAAAAATCCCAGTTGTACCACTCACTTGGTGTTCTTGGAAAAACTGCTTCACCTCTGAGGTTAGCATCCTTATCTTAAAATGAGGATAACCGTCCCTATCTCCTAGATGATCAGACAGATTAACCGCCCCCAGCTCTGTACCTAGAATGCAGAAGGGACTCCACAATGTCAGTGTCTGCCTCTTCCTCTCCCCACTTATATCTAAAATGAGACTCTTTTTTTTTTTTTTTTTTTGCACGCCTCATAAGGCTGCTGTGAGCATGAAATGACATAATCCAGCCTGGCCAATTTTAGGCACTCAGTAAATGTTAATTAAAACCGAATATTCTAAAACGATTGACTTGATGCTGTCCCCAGGAAGCCTCAGCATTTGCACAGCGAGCTGGAGTGGCTGGAAGGAGAGTCCAGCCCATTTTGCCCAGGCCTGTGATCTTGGGTCCTGGCCGCACTTTGCTGTCTTTCAACATCATCACAGAGGCTCTGAAAGGGCCCTGGTTCTCGGAAAGGACTCAGCATGCACAGTGAAGCCAGAATGATCTTCCTAGAAGGCAAAACGAAGCATGCCCCTCCCAAAAGCTAAAAACTCTTCAATGGCTCCCTGTGTGCTCAGGATCAAGTTCAAATCCTTGAACATATTTTCAAGCCCTGTGTGATCTGGCCTGCATCCATTTCCAGCCTAATCTGTCACTCTCTTCCTCCTTCTCTACAACCCCAAACACTCTGAATCTCTTTCAGGTCCTTCAAGGGGCTGGATTCCTCCCCTTATCACACACTCCCAGAGCAGCCCAAGTGTCCTCCTTCATAACGTACATCCCATGTACCAGTCATGTTTTACGTCTGTCGACACCATAAGAACATCGGGTGTATGAGGGCAGAAGGGTCGAGTCCATGCCTCCTTTGTTCATTGTTATATTCCCAGTGTCTAGCACAGAGCTTGGCACATGGTGAAGACTGAGCATATTACTTTTACAAGCAGAAATATATGTTCTTATTCAGGTTTACTGAGAAATGTCACTTTTCTCTGTGTACCCCACCATCTTGCTCTGTCTGGTACGCCAATACAGCGTTCTGAGCTCCACTTCTGCAAACCTAGCAATTCTGATCCCAGCAGGGTCTCGTGGTGTGGGGGAAGTGCAAGGGTGAAGGGTTAATACAGACTACACGTTCATAAGGCTTAGAGAGCAGCTGTCTCATACACACACACACACACACACACACACACACACACACACACACACACACACATACACGGATTCACTTGCAAGCACCCAAATAACGCCATGCCTGTATGTGAGGATGTACATGTCTCAGTGTAACATCTCTAATACAAGGATGCATCTCTGTGCATGTATATTTATGTGAGTAGCCCAACGCCTTTTTTAAGTCCCTCTGAAATGCTTCCATCTTTTCCTCAAAGTCTCTTCTCCCTTGGGCCACCACTTGACTCTTTCTTCTCTCCCAAAGCCCCATGAATGTCCCTCTCCCCTACCATTCAGACTAATTCAGCTCTGCTTCCAGACTCACACGCCTCACTCAGTCTCTGCTCAGCAAGACGAAACTCCTGCAATTAACAGGACCTACCTTCTTTAGAAGGCAGTTTAGCTATAATCTGTTTTACTTAAGGACAATCGCAAAGGTTTCACCCAATCCCCAACCCAAGCCACTTATCAAAGCAGCTCCTCCAAACACATCTATCATTTGGTCCAAGAATCTTTCATCCCAGCTGCTTAGAGGATAACATGAAAGATAACACTTCCTCTTTAGAATTACAAACTCATACACAAAATCAAGGTGGGGGTCCTCCCTAATCCATCTAGCAGTGCTGTAGGTGACACAGTTTATGTAGGATCTGGGCGTAGGAAGAGGAAGAAAATTCATACTGGGCGTGCACCTATGTTTGCCCAGCCTATTCTTCGATAATTTATGACACTAATTTCATCTTCACAACATTATTCCTAGGTTTAGATAAAGAGGCTGAGGGTCAGAAAGGGTAAGTAACTTGTCCAAGGTCCAGCAAGTAAAGGGCAGAGCCAGGCCTTGAACCCATGCTTGTGTGACTCCTGGGTCCATACTCTTTACACTACACCAGGATGCCTCCTCTCCTCCTCTCCTCTCAGTATAACAAATGCACTGACTTACTTCACTCTGTATGACAGACTCTAGGTCCATCCTCATCTCTACAAATGACCCAATTTTGTTCCTTTTTATGGCTGAGTAATATTCCATTGTATATATGTACCACATCTTCTTTATCCATTCATCTTTTGATAGACGTTTAGGTTGTTTCCATGTCCTGGATATTGTAAATAGTGCTGCAAAGAACATAGGGGTACATGTGTCTTTTTGAATTATGGTTTTCTCAGGTATATTGACACATATGTGAAATCTAGAAAAATGGTACAGATGAACCTATTTGTAGGGCAGGAATAGAGATGCAGACTTAGAGAACGGATGTGTGGACACAGAGGGAAGGGGAGGGTGGGATGAATCTGGATATTAGGTTTGACATAAATACACTACCACGTGTAAAATAGATAGCTAGTGGGAACCTGTATAGCACAGGGAGCTCAGCTCGGTGCTCTGTGATGACCTAGATGGGTGGGATGGGGGGAGAGGGAGGTCCAAGTAGGAGGGGATGTGTGTATACCTATAGCTGATTCACCTCACTGTACAGCAGAAACTAACACAACATTGTAAAGCAATTATAGTCCAATAAAAAAATGCACTGAGGCCAACAGTGTAATAAGAGGTCTTCAATATGTGTAAAATACGTAAGTCATATTTGGAGAGAGAGATAGATAGAAAGAGGGAAGTTTTGGGGGCATGATCAGTAAGGAGACACAGATCACAGCACATTGGAAGTAGGCAGGACCTCAGATTCTTTTGTCTAACCACCTCATTTTACAGGTAGGGAAACTGAGGTCCAGAGAAGAAAAGTGACTTGCTTGCTAATCATCACACAAGTGCCAAGTCAGACAAGGTCTCAGGTGTGATAGCAGCCTTGCCAAGCTCTTGCAACTATATCCCCTTGCTGTTCTACAAATAATTTATATCTTATTCTGATGTTGACTTGCATAAAATCTCCAGTGTCATCCAGAACTTGAAATCAAAAATTTATCAGTCCCACCCAGGAAAAAACTGCTGAAAGATCTCTTCCCTGGAAGCCCCTACGTTTCCTGCCCCCTGAGCTCATCACTTCAGGACTGGAAGCCCCACCAGGAAAGTCACACCTAGTGCAGCCTTTGGATGGTCCAGCAGCTGATGAGGGTCATGACTGATGCTAAGGGTGCTAAGTCTTGGTCAACATCCTGTCTGGAGATGCAGGTATCACGCTTTGCTTTCCAGTGAAAAAGGCTGGAGTGTTTCCTATCCCAACAGTTAAATCTTTCCCATTTTCATGGGGCAGATTTAAGGCTGCTCCTGGGAGGACTGATGATGGGATGGTGGTTTCTATCCTGCAGGCCAATTTTGGCGGCAGCCCAGAACCCTCCGTCTCTGGTGCAGTGCGGTTATCTTGAAACCAAAGACTGAGTACAAAAAGATATGCCTTTGGCTCAATATGTAAAAACTCTTCAGCAATAAATTTAATCAGTTCCATTTGGGGCTCTCACAATTTCCTCCACTCAGACAAACTGCTTTTTATTTCGAACGTTCCTGAAGGAAATTGGCCAATTGCTTACTTCAACTGTCAATGCCATTATGCTGAGCCTGGAGGCAAGACACATATACAACCTGGGGATTTCTCTGAGTTGAATCCTTGCAAAATTGGCCACTAGAACAAGGGTCCAGCCCAGACAGTCTGTGGACATTGACCCCCTAGGAACTCCTCAGAGAAAGAGAACAAAGGTGGCCGGGGCAAGGACAGGGCTCTGGAGAATGAGGAATAAAGGAATGTAGCATCCAGCTTGGCTCTTCCAATTGACAGTCATATCCTAAATCCAAGGGGGTGGGGTGATCTCTGGCCACCCTGGGATGGCATCAGCAGTCAAGGAGACTGGCTAGAAGAGGCAGGGGTGACATTAGTGTCCGAGAAGTCCGAAATTAACAACTTCATTATTGATCACTTCCATGTGCCAGGGACTGTGCTAGGCATTTTACATGTATAACTGCAGTAAATCCAAACCCCTTACCATGTTCCCTGGAATGGTGCCTGGTACCTAGTAAGTATTATACAAGTGTTAGCAAATGTTGTGGCTGTTAGCAGGAGACTGCCAATGAGCCACCAAGCCAACCCCCTCTGGCTTGGAGTAGGCAAGTTGACCCTACAAGTTCCTGCCACCACACCATCAGAGATGAACTTGACTGAAGGCAGTGATCAGCTTGGGTCAGGAACTGATGGGTCAATTGTGTGATCCCTGGCTTTTGGGTCAGGAACTGATTGGTCAATCGTGATCCCTGGCTTTTGGGTCAGGAACTGATTGGTCAATCATGTGATCCCTGGCTTTTGGGTCAGGAACTGATTGGTCAATCGTGTGATCCCTGGCTTTTGGGTCAGGAACTGATTGGCCAATCGTGTGATCCCTGGCTTTTGGGTCAGGAATTGATTGGTCAATCGTGTGATCCCTGGCTTCTTGAGCCTGACGGATGATGCGCTCTGAGCACCTCTTTCCCTGGGTGCTCACGTAGGCTGGCTCAGAAGTGGTGCATGTCCAGTCACCTGTATCAGTAGGCGTGCTTCTCCCAGCCTCACCCCACAGCAGGAAAGGTTTCACCTGACACTTCAGGAGAAAGGAAGGAAGAGTTTACTTTTTACAGTCAAAGCAGAGTCCTGGGGAGTGACTCCTGATTCCAGCATTGCCATGACAACACCTGGAAAACATCCCTGGCTGAAAGCTGAAGTCTGCAAAGCTGAGTGGTTGTCTCAGGTGAACAGGTTCTGGGAAGGCTAGTCCAGACTAAGGAGAAGGGGGCAAGCAGGGACTTTGTACATTAACCACTCCCCCTTCACAGGGCTGGCCAGGAACACTGGATGTTAGAAGCAGGTCTCCTGGTGATCAATCCCTTTTGAAATGCGCCATACACAGAGCTTCTGAGTTCGAATCCCCATTTCCCTCCCAGAGGGCACTCACTGCTTGCTTTCCCTCCATTGCCTTCCAACCTTCAGAGTGAGTCTTGGATGACTGATCTGACACCCCCCAATACCAAACCCGGATCATAATCACAAGAATACACTGAGCACCTACTATTTTCTGGCTCTAGGCCAGACACTAGGGATACAGTGATTTTTTTTTTTAATGGGCATGCCTGGGTTCTCTAGAAAACAGAGCTTGAGACCAAAATAAACACCAGAGACTCCATTGACGTCAACGTCCAAGGAAAGAGTGGAGAAGAATAAATGAAAAGGGGGCGGGCTTATCAAATCTAACCCAATGCATTAGAGACTTGGACGCATTGTTAGATATGCAATGATATGGAGAAAATTATGTTCCCAGAACTGCTCTTGGGGAGAATATCCTCTGCTTAGAGAAGACTTTGATAGCCAGTTGTGCAATTGAGCGTCAAGGCACACGCTTAAGAAATAATAAGTGCCTCACCAGCTTCTCAGGAGGCTGGGCCTACTCGCTGCAGCACTTCTGCTGTGCTGAGTGGGGTGTGAGAGTGTGGGCAAGAGCTGAACTGCTCAGGACCCATTCTTCCCTCTACCCTTACCCCCTCCTCCCTATGGCTACTGAGCAGACAGGTAAACAGTGCTGATTTGAAGCAGGGGCCAAATTTTCATCCCCTCTGGGGTACCCACAGTCTGAATCCATTGTGGGGAGCCACCCTAAGGCTGGGAGACAAAGCAACTAAAAGGCAGGTACCTAAAGGGTGACCAGCTACAGCGTCCTAAGGACGGAAGTGGCCTGGGGCCTAATCTGCACTGTTCACGTGGGCCAAGTGGCCAGAGATGCTTCAGCCTTTAGAGGGAAGCTCATCCAGTGGCTAAGCATACAGGGCCTGCTCTGGGCCAAGGAGGCACCAATGCTGAGGCAGCAGCAGTGACCTTTCCAGCGAAGTGGGCTGTGGTTCGGTTCACAAAGCAGGTAGCGCTGTCTTCACCATCTGGGGCACAGAGGTATGTAAGGTAAGGACTCCCCTGCCCCTGAGTTGCTCATAATGATCGGGGGAAACAGCTAGGCCAACAGAAAATTACCATACACCAAGACGATTAGGGACTCTGGTCACATGGTACTTGGTGCTTCCAGAGCACAGAGGAGCCCTTTCTGGAAAGGGAAAGCTTCCCAGAAGAGGTGAGGCTGGGGACAGGGTGGGCGTGGGGGGGAGAAGCGAGCAGGGAAGGGGAGGGGAGGAGAGGCTGAGCGAGGGTGAAGCTGTCCCAAACCAAAGGAACAGGATGAGCAAAGGAACAAAGGCATGTAATACCATAATACGGACAAGGAAAAAGTCCTTCTGAATGTTGGATCAGAAAGTCCATACCCGTGAGTGATGGAAGATGATTCTGCAAACAGAAGAAAGGAGCCGGGTCGTGAAGGAGCTTGGATATCATGTGATACCTGGACGCTTATCTTGAAAGATGATAGAGAACACTGAAGGATTTTCAACTTGGGGATGACACAGTCCCATCTTTAAGACTTATCTCTCAAACTTCCTGACCTTAATGCCCTATTTCTTTCTTCCACCTGCCTGAACCTTGGCTATTCTTCAAGACTTCCCTGAAACCCCACTTCCCTCAGCAAGACTTCAGGACTTACACAGGAATCTCACCATATTTCATTTGACTTTCAATGGGTCTTAGTGGACTCATTTCTGGATCTGGCCCTCTCACTAGACTGTGTGGTCCTAAAAGACAGGCTTCGCCATAATCATTCCTGTGTTCTAGTTGCTTTGTGCGGCCGGCGGAAGGCACTCTGAAATGCAAAGCATGGCATAAACGTCTACGACTGCCATGACTATTAGGACAACAATTATTATCGTCCGTATTATTTGCATTATTGGAGTTCTTTAAATACTGAGTAATCCCTTAACCATGGAGACCCCAACTTCTACCAGTGAAGCCCCATTGGAGTTGATTCACCTGAATGGAAAGAGTTCAGGATTTGTTGTCTGGAGGTGAATTAAAATTCTGATTCCACCACTAACCGAATGAGGAGACCCCAAATTACAAAAGGTCTGTTGAAGGAGAGCAAGAGGGTTAAGGAGGCTCTGCAATTCGGATTCCCCAAGAGTAACACCTAGTAAAAGCCTGGCCCCTTATTCCAGATGGTCAACAAGATGTTTACACAACAGAAGCATTTGGGGAAGCAAGTTCCCAACCCCAGTCAAATGGGACAGACTCCAACCCCAGCACCTGGCAAATGAAGGCAGGAGGCTGCCCCTCTGAACCCCTTTAGAAGCCTCCATGCATGTAAAATGGGCACTGTGGAAGCCCAGCTGTGAGTTCCCCAAGAATGTATTAGGACTAGTCAGGTCAGAAGTGTCCACAAGATCAGAAGAGGCCAAGAAGTCAAGGGATCCCCGTGACCTGTGTCTTCTTCAGCCACTCAGAGACTGAGCAACTGGGAAAACAAAGACAGCACAGTGGAAGTACTGAGTCTTGACACTCCATAGGAGCAGGTGCGAGCTTGCTGACCAGCCCTACCTGCAGCTCCAAATCATCATCCCCCCGGGGAACTCGTGGTTTCTGCAAGGGACGAAGCAACCACAGCTTGGATGGAAATTGTCAACAAAGGCCTGACCTCCCTCTTCCTCCCAAAGCTACTGACTTGTCAGAATCTGTGGCTTTCTCTGATAGAAGAGCATGCCCACTATGCCGTTAAAATAAAAACAAGTACATGCAGGGGACTTCCCTGGCGGTCCAGCGGTTAAGACTCTGATCTTCCACTGCAGGGGGCTCAGGTTCGATCCCTGGTTGGGGAACTAAGATCCCGCATGCCCTGTGGTGCAGCACACACACACACACACACACACACAAGAAAAAAAACAAGTACCTGCAATATGGACTGGAGGAGAGGGGAGTGCCTATAAGAGATGGAGGAGTGATGGTGGATCACATGACCCAGGACTGCCCTTCCTGGCTCTCCTCCTACTTCTCCACCATCTCCAGCCCTCTTTAATGAACACTTGCTTAATTACAAGGGGCCTTATCAGACTGCCAATGAATCTGAGTACCGTTCACATTGAATCGTTGTGTCGTCTTTTTGTTTTTATGTGAAGGGTCTCAGGAAAAGTCTAAATTCTTTCTGAATTAGAGTGGTCCTGATTTGGTGCCTGATTCTCATACTTACTCTGGTATGTTTGGGCTCAAGGCTGGTAAAATGACCCAACTGCAAAGGGACCTGATGAACTGATCGGTGCTGACCTGGAGCAGGAGAGATTACAGGCCACTATATGGGACACTTTTGTAAGTATCTTTCTTCAGAACTGCCTGAAGAAAGGGCATGCTGACTTCACAGATAGTGATCTCCCCGTCACTGGAGAGGTTCAAGGAAAAGCTGGCTAACTACCTGATGGAGAAGTTGTAGAAGAAAGGCATGGATCTGTAGGGGTCTTTCCCAGCCCTGAGCCCGTGATTCTGTGTCTCTTACTACCTCTCCACTTAGGATGCACTCCTCCTGCCGAAGTTTTGTGAGCCCTTGCCACTCTGAGGATCCATTTCTCTGGCAGAAAAGATGGTGCCAAATGGCAGCAGAAGTCTGCTTTCTCTCTGTGTGTGATTCGTCCCCAGTGGCAGGCAACACTTCCCTTATTCTTCCTGATCCAAACACAACTAGGGTTTAGTCCAAGGAAGGGCGCTTTATTTTTCTTTAAAGCCTGTTCTTCACCAAGAAATAAATAAAGAGGATGTGAATAAGCAGAAGAGGAGGAATCCAGGTAATCTGCAGCATTCTCCCAGGATTTCACTTCCTAAGGAAATAACCAGTGGGATCACTGTAGGCTGTCCCTAAATATGCAATGTTCCACTGAGAGGAGAGAACTCCTATGACTCTGCCCTGTATCAAAAGCAGACCTACTGCTAGGGCAAGAGGTCCTTCTGGCAGAGGAAAGCAAGGGTACAGCCCAGCTACCAGCTACCGAGCTACTGACTCAGAAAAGAACCAGGAGTCATCAGCTACACCCTACCACCGTAAAGGATTTAGACAATTCCAGAATGTGTGCAATTTCTCAAAAGTTGGTTAGATTTTTTTTTAACCTCTTCCAAGTTCCTGGTAGGCATTATCAGTAAAACCCTTAAAATGTAAAGGCCCTACTTACTTGTTTTAAGGGACAGGAAGACAATGTCCTACTCGAAGGCTAATTTTAGTAGGGAGAGTCCCAAGGGATAGAGTGGAACTTAAAGACAAACGCCACAGAATGAACTCCAGAGCTGAAGACTCAGACACCTGGCTGCACCAGTTGAGAGAAGTGGAATCACAGACACCTTCTGGTACATCGACCAAGCCCTACCTATCTCTGAACTGTTCCTGATACGCGCTAGAATGGCCCTCAGACAGCTGCGGCTGTACTATGCGGCTCCACCCCCTGGCCATCGATGACTGGACGAGAGGAGGACATGTAACTAAAATGAGCCAATCCATTCTCCACTCAAAAATTTGAACTAAGGGACAGGGCTGGGAGTTGAGAACTGAGTCAGGCTAAGAGCAGTGCTCTTGGGCCAAGAGCAGCATCACCTGGGACCAGGGGAGAAATGCAAGTTCTTGCTGGGCGTTGGGTCCAGCAAGTCTGCCAGGTAATTCTGATGCTAGCTAAAGTTAGAGGAGCTTTGCCCTAGAGGAAAGGAAGTCCAAGAACTCCTACTGCTAAATCCCTCTCTCAACTGAATTCTGTGAGACATTCAAATATATTTCCAATAAATAGAATATATTTTCCCTTAAGCTACTTCAAATTGGTTTCTATTACTTGCAACCAGAGAACCTTAACAAATACAGTGGCTTGAGCCTGAGATAACAGAGGCAGACCCTCCATCCCCCAAGTCATCACCACCACTTCCCAATACTGGTATCCCATTCCCATTCCCAGTTCACCCTATGCTCTTTCAGTGGGAATGGCCCTAATCCCACCCCTTTCCCACCCATAGTTCTTTGGGTTTGCTCTTTTATTCACTTGCTTTTTTCAGTTCACATTTTTTCCCTAATCCTTTATTTACCGTCTCAACCTGGAATCTGACATGTTACTGTAACATCTTGATTTCTCCTCTTATGCCAGAAAGCCTAGGCCCCTCCCAGATTCTCCCTCTGTTCTCCAAAGCACAGGCATCCCCTATTTTTTTCCCAGCAATGCATTTCTCTTTCATTGCCTTGAAGGAGTGGGAAGCTTCTCTTCACAGTGGCACCCAGGTTCACACAGTAAGTAAGGGACACATTCAGACACCAAACCAAGTCTGGCTGACTGCAAAACTCACGTTCATTCCAGTCTATCTCAGCTTTTCATCTGCAAACTGTCTCCTTAATCCTCCCTCCTTCCCCTGAGTGAGAAGCAGGGGCTAAACTGAGAGCCGCTCCATCCCTCCCCCAACCTGAAGACTGTGCTCTGCAAAGCAATAGATTCTGCCCTTTATTTCTCTACCCTCTCTTATGGCTCTGTGTGTGTGTGTGTGTGTGCGCGCGCGCGTGCGCGTGCATGCAGGCATGTGTGCATGTGAGTGTTAATAACAAGTTCAGTTCCAAATAGCTGTTTGTAAGGCCATTTGTTTGCAAGTCCAAAGAACCTCGTGAAGGTTAAGTTTGTAATCCCCAGGTACGTTTTCCACCAAATAGAAAAGTGAGTTGATGCTTCGCACAATCTTCTGTTTTGCTCGATATGTGTTCTTCTTCCAAAATCTCCTAGTCCCCCCACTTTGAAAATCTGTTGAAGCAGGCAAAGCCCTCCTTCAAGATCTTTACAAGAGAAGCCCTTGGCAGCTATAGTATCAACATCATTTTGGCCCTGGGGAGACATTAGGAGCACTGAGCCTATGGAATCATTCCTAGCTCACAACAGCAGTAAGACTTTTACTGTGGCCAAGTTCTCAGCTAGATTCCTAGGTGTCTCCTGGACTCATGTTAGGCTAATGAGCCTCCCTTGATGCCACTCCTTTCTAGCCAAATACTCAAACGTTTTTCTACTTTTTTGATTTGGTCAATTTCTTCTCATCATATTTTACTGGTTATTGTCAATAGCGTGGGTGCAGCATTTTTTTTTTTTTGTATGTTGCCTGATTCACTCTGGGTCCTTCACAATCATGCCACTGTCAACAAGTGTATCCCATTTTCATTTGCAACATCCATTTTCTCATCACTTTCAATTTTCGAAATTATTATTCCACTTTGGTTTCCATCGTAACCATATGTCTTTTCTAACTAACATTTTCAGTGCACTCTCACTCACTGCTTCTCCACTTATCGGTCATGATGACAACAATGTTTGTAAAACACCTTCATTCTAAGCACCAACACTGCAAACAAGCCCTAACAAATCAAGTGACAACCAACTACAACCACTGTCGCCATCTGTTGGTGGCAGGAAGAGCTGAAGCGCTTTTGCTGTGGAGCAGGGGTCAGCAAACCTTATTTGCAAATAAAGTTTTATTGGAACACAACCGTGCCTAGGTATTTATTATTGTATATGTTAGCTTTTGAGCTACAATGGCAGAATTGGACAGCTGTGACAGAAACCGTATGGTCCTTAAAGCCAAAAGTATTAAGGATCCTTATAGGAAAAGTTTGCCAGCCCCTGCTCTACAACACTTGTGGAAATTAATAAATTTAAAGTTTGCAAGGAAGGAATATACAGCTTGAGTCCGTGCATGACTCAAGTAGACGGTCCTCATGAAGCTCGTTTGCATGAGAGCCTTTGACAGAATTCACCCTAAGTAAAGAACGGACCAAACCCAAATAGCCTGACCCAGTCAGAAAGTTTAAGTCAGTGTACAGAATAGAATTTCTCATTACTAGTAGTGGCTATAACTCCAACCTGTCCTGAGCTCATTTCCATTTATGTATGTCTGGGTCTTGGAGGGAAGAGGGCATATCTCAGTCTGCTATAGTCTAAATAAGGCCGCATAAGAAACCATCTCAAAACTCAGTGGCACACAGTCATAAGTATTTATTCCTCACTCTAGCATCTGCAGGTCAACTAGGGAGGCTCTGCCTCAGTCACAGGTCTGCTCTGTCTGGCTCAGTTCCCCATATCTCTCATTCTTCCAGGACAGTGGTCTATCTAGGAGGGCATGTTCTTCTCCTGACAATGGCAACAGTCCAAGAAGGTAGCTCCAAACGCACAGGCACATTTCAAGCCCTTCCTTGTTCTACATCTGTTAACGTCCCATTAGCCAAAGCAAGTCACATGGTCAAGACCAACGTGAATGGTTGGGAAATACACACCTCTCATAGAGGTTTGGGGGAAGGAAGTGAATATTTGCTGAACAATAAGATACCTAAGTAAAGACGGTGAGACTGTTTCATCAGACTCTATAGATTTGGGGGATGATTCCAAGACAGTGCAGCACAAAGGAGGAAGAGGCTTTCTCCTTTGCTCTCCACCCTCATTCACTATAGACCACCTTTCAGCTTTGACATTCAGACTGTGTCCCTTGAGAGATGGCAGCAATGAAAGAGCCCAGGGAGGCAATGGTGGTGCCTGGTGGCCACTGCTGGGCCTGGCAGATCAGCAGCAGAACTCGACAGGTTGCCCAGGAGTACAGAAGGAGAGGCTGCAGTGCCCAGCAGAACAGCGACAGTGCCCGGAGTTTCCAGTACCTGCAGGGGTGAGCCGTACCCATCGGAGCAGCAGCACCCCCTAGAGAGGACATGGGACTCAGCAAAACAGCCACATAGCTGTCCAGAGGCGCCAGGGACACAGCGGGGGATTCTCAGGAAACAGTGAGATCTTTTACAGGAGTCTAAGGTGAGGGCACACGGCAGTGAAATCTGAGTCACCTCATTGATACCCACAAACCGGTGGATGCTGCAGAAATTTATATTATACAAACTGGAATGTCTAACCCTAAATCCCAGAGAACACATTCCCTTAAATACACACACACAATACAGAGTGAAGTAAGTCAGAAAGAGAAAAACAAATACCGTATGCTGACACATATATATGGAATCTAAGAAAAAAAGAAAAGGTCATGAAGAACCTAGGGGTAAGACGGGAATAAAGACACAGACCTACTAGAGAATGGACTTGAGGACATGGGGACGGGGAAGGTTAAGCTGGGACGAAGTGAGAGAGAGGCACGGACATATATACACTACCAAACGTAAAATAGATAGCTAGTGGGAAGCAGCCGCATAGCACAGGGAGATCAGCTCGGTGCTTTGTGACCACTTAGAGGGGTGGGATAGGGAGGGTGGGAGGGAGATGCAAGAGGAAGGAGATACGGGGATATTTGTATATGTATTGCTGATTCACTTTGTTATACGGCAGAAACTAACACACCATTGTAAAGCAATTATACTCCAATAAAGATGTTAAAAATTAAAAAAAATTTTTTAATACACACACACACAAACACACAGCACAAACACCCTTAGGTCCCACCCATTAGAAAGAAGCTGGAGCATTAGATTCTCATAGAATTTCCTTCCTTCCTTTGGTAGAATCATCAAACAGAGATTCCTACCTATTCTAACCAAGACAGAACAGTGAGCTGTAACTAAGCCTGTGCCTGAGGGCAGAGCAGCCTCCATCCTGGAGTCTCTGGAGAAGCAGCGCTGGAACACCTCTTTATGGGGGAAGCTCCTCCCCGCTCTCCATCTGTCCAGCCCCACCAGTCCCTGGAGCTTCTGATCCTTAAGCAGTAAGTACAGTCCTAATGGGGGCTAATGGTGGGCTTAAGTACTTGTTACGGAAGGAACTCCTAAGGTTGTCTGACTTACATGTATCGAGTGGTCCGGCAGACCCATGGAACAGTTCCTCCTAATGAGACAAATGACTAAATGCTGAAATTGAGACCAGGAATCGGCTGGGGAGAGGGAGGAAACCCTGCCAGTGCCCTCTGTGAGGGCCCAGTGTGAAAGCACAGCCTCCTTTGCTATCCCCCTGGGGTCCTGTTGGACGAGCAGCCCTGTAGGAGTTGAAGAGCTAAGGTGCTGTTAGTAGTTAATAGGCAACAGTAAGGCTGCCAGGCTAGTCTCGATTTTCACCTCTGCTGCACCCCAGTCACCACGCCCAGGACACCCCTGTGTTCATGCTCACCCAGAACTGCCCTGCCCGCCTCAGAAATTCATTCTGCTCACGGTCCCCTGCCCTCCGGCTCTCTCCCCGCTGCCTCCCACCACTCCTGCCTTTCCTTTGACATTCTCCAACCCAGCAATGACCACATACATCTCCCAAGTATTTAAGCCGGAAAGCCAGAATCCTAAGAGTCACTCTAAATACCTTCCTCTCCCTTGAACCCCTATATCAATCCATCACTAAGTCCTACTGATTCTCCCTCCTAAATGTTTCTTAAATCTGCCCACCCCTCTCCATCTTCCTTGTCCAACTTCCCATCATTCCTTGCTTGGACTACTTTGATGCACCCCAATGGCAGGGACTCCATTGTACCCATCTTTGTATCTCAAATGTTGCACCTGGGTCTGGCACAAGCTGAGAACTCAGAAAATGCTTGCTGAATGAATGAGTAAGTGAATGAATGAATGAATGAATGAATAAAAGGGCCCAAATATATTCATGTGTAATTATTCTCAGCTTATCTCTCCTTTCCAGTACTAGCTGTGTGCAATTGGACTAGTCACTACTCTGAGCCCGTTTCCTCACCTGTTAAACAGAGATAATCCAATCTCAGGTAGAGTTGCTGTAAAGATGAAAGGAAATAATACTAAAGGAATTATTTTTTTGCTGCTGATAATAATCTGAGAAACAATGACCTACGCCAAGTGGGCTTTTTCTCTCTTCTCTGGTAAGAAGCTTAGAAAAGGCTGTTGCTGGCATTGGCCCAGAGGCTCAAGACATCTAGGCCAAGACCTGTATAATATTCTTGGTTTTTTCCTTATGATTAGATTACAAAATGGTGGCTGTACCTCCAACATCAGCCCACATTCCAAGTAAAAAGAAGAGGAAACACCAAAGGCAAAGGGCAAAAAAGGTACATGTAAACTCTGTTTATCCCTTTTGAAGAGCTCCACACACTTCCAATTTGGTTAAAAAGTAAAGAAAGCTTTGGATCAGACGCCAAACATCTGCTTGAACGGCTGTATCAGTCAGGGATCTTGGTTGCAAACACTGGAAACATCTTTGGCTATATTAATTTTTTTAAAGAATTTCTTAGAAAGATATTGAAGGTTCACAAAATTATTAGGAAACTAGGTGCCAGGGTTGGAAAATAAGCAAGAACCAAGGGCTCCCCCAAGGGCCCAACACAGGAAATGATCTGGCCAGTGTGCTATGGCCACTACAGCAGGACACCACTGACACTAGCCACAGCTACTGCCACTACTAGGCACCACAATGGCTACCACAGATGAATTCCCAACCATAGTTCTTCTTTGAATAATTTGCTCCATTTTCAAAGTCCTGGGCAGAACAACCAACTGGCCAAGTCCATTGTATCAGTAAAGGTCTTGGCAGGAATTGGGTGATTAAGAGTTTAATGAAGGGGCTATTTACAGAGGGGAAGGGAGGGTATAGGGAAACCACAGGAATGGTTCAGCATTCTGAAGTGTGTAATGGCACGGGGCCATGATAAGCCTGAACAGGCAAGGGAAGGGAGTGGTTACAGAAACCCAGAAGAGTCTTACAGAGATAGAGGGCCACCTACAGGGGCTGTGACCTTAGGGAGAGGGACATAGTCAGCCCAAGTGATCCAGCAGCGAGGGATAAAGAAAAATAAAGACTCAGACCTCACTCTCTTCTCTATTTCTCTCTCTCTCTCCTCTCTCTCTATAGTCTCCTGCAACAGTCCTCCATTGGACACACTCAACCAGAACCCAGAGAGCAACAGGCCCATTGATGTGGATAAAAGTCAGCCTCTGGGAGCACAGAGCAGAGCAGGGCAGGATGGCAAAAAGATCTGAAGAAGTAAATGTAAGATATCTGGCAAGAGACACTCTTTCTATCTCTTAGCATCCACTTTCGTCATTCTTCTGGGTCAAAAGCTCAAAAGTTCATGTCTTCGATACAGAGAACATCCAAAGTCCATCTGCCCCTATATCATTGCAGGGCGATGTCAATTCATTCAAACTCTCTACGGAAACCTAAAAATTTAGCCACCACAAGTGTTCTTCATATAAGATAGTAGAAGAAGAAGAAGAAAAGGGGGAAATTTTTACATAAAACTTAGCTGCTACTGTCCATACTTTTATAGCTGGACGTGAGACCTAAGTTGGTAACAACAGTGGCCCTCTTCTACTACCAATCCGTGTTCCCTTGGCCTCTAAGAACACCCTGAATGGATGGGGTTTATTGCCTGGTGGGGCTACCCAACCCTCATTCCTGTTAGATCTGAGTCCCTGGTAGTCTTGTCTTTACTGGTTTGCCACAGTTTTACTTTGATCAGGACTATTGGGTAAGGGAATATTAAGAGGAGTTCCAGTGACCCTGGGGTTCTAAATGGGTCTGTCTTACCCCAGGATGTGGCAAGAAGCAAATTTTCCTCTGGTAGCCAGGATCAACCACCTGGGCCAGTACAGATATGCCCTCTTCAACCTGGTGTCTCAGCAGCACAGAGATCCCGGAATGGCTAAGGGACTCTCTCAGCTTCTAGTTCCCAGTGAAGCCCAAAGTCAAGGAGACAGCAAGCAAAACATTTTCAGTTAAGTTACTGGGTGTAATAGTGAAAGAACTACTTCTGCCTCTACCTTGGTGCCCAGACCCATGCATTCTGGCTACAAGAGAGGCAGCAACAGACATTGGCTACTGGTTTAAGGCCTACACTGTACCCTGTAGAACCCCACCCAACTTCACAGATGCTATCCCCCAGTTGGTGTTGCAATTTAACCTTCAACAGACCTCTCCACCATATTGTCAAGCCAAGTGCTTCTGGGTGATGGGCCACATGGTAAGAACAGTGAATTCCATGGGTTGAGTCCATTGTCTTACTTCTTGGAAGCCTTGAAAAGTGTCCCCTCGTTGGAGATATGATTGTGTAAGATACCAAGGAGATAGATTAGGAATTCTTTAAGTCCAGAAACGATAGCTCTGGAAGAAGTGCTGTGGGGAGGAATGGCAAGTCCATACTTGTGCGACCTAGTCAGTCACGCTGCATTAGCAAACCACGAGAGGGCTTTGGTTTCACCAAAGTATTAGGAAGTGCATTGGCCAGAGGACGCCAGGCTTATCACCTGCCCCATCTCCCAGAAGTCGCTGTCCTGACAGGAAAGTGAAACAGCCTGATGAAAGTTCCGGGTAAGCATCTCCGTGTTGGGTTATTGTGGAAAATGCACACACCTTGTCTCTGATGGTTCAGCATCACCATTCGGCCTCAACAATGCTAGGATCCCATTATTCCCACTAAGAACAGCGATCCTGGTTCCACACCCAGCTTACAGATGAGTCAACTACAGAACTCTTTAAGGATTTCAGTGCCTGTTGACAATGTATTTCTCAATACTTTGGTGAAAGGAGCTTCAGGCCCTCCCAGGTTATAGGGGCCAGGGCGGGGGTGGGGTGGGGTGGGGGGTCGGGAGTAGGAAGTGCTGGGAGGGTGAGCAGTTTACATATCAATGATCCCTTCCTCCCTTCCCATCTCACGAGGCTTCGGACACCTTTTGCAGCAGTAGTTCTGAGCCCCCCATGGGACATTTAGCAATGTCTGCAGACATTTTTGGTTGTCACATCTTGAGGAGTGCTACTGGAATCTAGAGGCCAAGGATGTTGCTAAATATCCCTCAGTGTTCAAGACAGCCCCTGCCACCACACACACACATACACACACACACACACACACACACACACACACACACACACACACACAATGAAGGATGCCAGAGAGGTTCTGGCTCCTTGATCTCATTCACTGTAGGCCACTGAGTCCAGCTTTCCCTTAGCCAACCCAGTAGACAGTTCTTCTCAAAATGTGGTCCCTGGACCAGCAGCATCAGCAGCAGCTGTGAAATTATCAACAGTGTAAATTCTCAAACTCCACCCCAGACCTACAGAATCAGAAACTCTGGGGGTGGGGCCCAGCAGTCTATGACTTAAAAAGCCCTCCAGGTAATTCTGTCCCTAAAAGTTTGAGAAGCACTCCAGTAGACCAGGGGGTGGCAAACTTGGTAAAGGGCCAGATAGTAAATATTTTAGACTATGAAGGCCAAATGATCTCTGTTACAACTATTCAGCTCTGAAAAAAAAAAGCAGCTATAGACAACACAATCAAATAAGCCTAGCTGTGTTTCAATAAAACTTTACTTATAGATACCTTAATTTGAATTTCATAGAATGTTCACATATAACAAACAATTCTTCTTTTGAATTTTTCAAGTATTTTAAAATGTAAAAACCATTCTTAGCACCAGGGTCATACAAAAACACACAGTGGGCTGGATGTGACCCACAGGTGTAGTTTGCCAACCCCTGGAATAGACTATTAACACCACCCCCCGTGCTCAAGATGGCGTGTTCAGTTCTGAATCCCAGGAGAATACATCATGTGGATGAATCTTGCCTGAAGAAACAGTTCAAACCATATTCTCCACTCTCTCCCACATCTGCCAGTGGTCCCCAGTGGCTAAACTGCTTCCTGGGACACAGACAGGGTGGGGAGAAGATCTAGTGGGAATTGGGAGTAGCTTAAAGTCAGGGGCAGGAAAAGGGAGCTCCCTAGAGGGGGCGCTGCCTCACAAAAGAAGGAGATGGGGTATTGCAAAAATTTTAATATCAAATGTCTACTACAGTGGTGTATTTTCATCCAGCATCAATTGATCTTCTTAATGTCATATTGATACAACCCAAATTTCACACAGACTGGATCTACAAATGCTCGCTGCCACGGCAGAGTTAAGATAGAAGGATAGTCCCCCGTGTGCCCAGGGGGCATTCACAGAAAGCTTGGTCCCTGCAGAACTCCCAGGCCACCAGCACCGCTGGCTGGGTGGACTTCAGACCCGGTCCTCGGCAGGTAGGCCCATGCGTGCGCATGTGAGTCTTCCTAATGTCCCACCGCGGCAGAAGGGGCAGTGCAGGGTTCAGCAAAGCCAAAACACAACCGTCTCCTTGTGTGAAGTGGGCACCATTTCATTTTCCCTGGGGAACTCAGAAAAGTCACAGTCATAACATCGATGACAGTGCTTTCACACCCGAGGGGGCTCCTTGACAGCGGTTCACTTGGAACGTTGACCAGCCCTCGAGGCTACTGCTAGACTAAGGCCACGGTGGGGAACGCTAGCTGTCAACAACCTCGTACACACATACCTCACACTCAGCGCACAGTCACTGTGGTCACACCTGCACATCTCAGAGGTCCCCCAGACAGCACACCACAAGCAGTGCTGCACACACACTTATACAGAAATACAGATGTGTGTATCTTTCTTTAAAAGAGAACTGAACTGCAGAAAACCCTTTAAACTATCTGCTTAGAAAGCCCAGAGGTGCTGCATGGGAGACAAGTCAGGGGCTGGGTGAGAGGAGGAATCTTGAATCCAGGCATAAACGGAGTGGAGGCAGACAGGTGTATCCTAAAGTTGTTTTATGCCTCCCACAACGGTTATTGATGTCTCAGAGGTTAGGAAACAAAGAAAGGAACAGCTTATACTATCCACTTAGCAGAATGGCTATCTGGAAGTGAGTTTCCCAAAAAGAAGAGAGAGAGGTAAAGGGGTGGGGAAGTCATTTGTCCTCAGAGATGGACTAAGTGGGAGCCCTCTGGAACGAAGACAGCCCTGATGCTAGAGACACCCAGGTCTGATTTCCAACTGCACTGATCAACTGTGTGACCTTAGGCAAGCTACCTCACCTCTCTGAGCTCAGTTTCCCAGGTTTATAAACAGGGTTAGTGCGAAAGTTCAGTGAGATAACCTATAGGAAGTAGCTGGTGCAATGCCTGGCATAAAGTAGGCATTCAACAAATGCTGTCTCTCTTGTCTTCCCCCTTCCCATGAAACCTCCTTCCAGGAAACGCTGAGCCTTACCTGCCACACTGTCACCACATCCTGGACATTCTGTCATAATTTCGTTTCTGTTCCTGAGTTGATTCATCTCGAGATAGGTGATCTCCTTTTGCCCCTGGTATTTTGGGTCCCTGTCTAATTTGGGGCTCCACACTGGAATTTCATTTTCTGTCTGTATCTCCTCCTGTGAGCCCCTTTTGCTTCCCCTGCTTCCTGATTCAACTCCATCCTGCCTTTTTCCTGTTTGTTTCTCCCTCCCTCCATCCTTCCTTCCTTCCCTCTTGCCTACAATAGCTATAGAGAATCTGCTGCATTCCCGGTACTGGGCTGGGCATGCAGCCTAATAGGTCATCCTAGAAACAAGACAAATGCAGTCCCTGATCTCAAGGACCTTCAGTCAGGTAGGAGAGACAGTCAATGAACAAATATATTACAGGATGTTTAAATGGAAGTGTTAGCCAGGGCATCGAGACAGTAGCTCTCATATTTCAAAGAAGGTACTAAACCATATGCAGAATTTACAAATGAGGTTGTCAAAACCAGTTTCACATTCAAGTGTACATACAGGTCAAAAGTTGGATTTGGGGGAAATATCTTAACAAAGAATTTCTTGAGATAAACTGTGCTGTGAATCCCACCCCCTTCCAGGGGAAGGAGTGGGAGGCTGTGGTAGTCGTTACTACTCTTCACTGATGTTTGGTTTTTCTCTACTTCTGGGCACCAGAGATATTGTATCCCAGCCACACACACCCCCTTGAAATTAGAGATGACCATTAATTTGCTTTGGCCAATGAATTTCATGGCAATGCACATCCTTCCAGTCCCATCTTCCCTTGTTGTGGCAATGGTAGAAGAATTTTTTCTTATTATTTAATTCTATTAAGGTTATTCCACCCATCAATTTACACCAAGTGCTGAAAACAGAAAATATTGATAATGTCCGAATGAATACCTAGCATCTAGTTAAGGAAAAATTATTTTCTCTTACGAAGCAAAAGTTAAGTTCACTGAAAATAACGTTTTTCTCCATGCAACATTTTTTTTAATTGCAGTAAAGTATATACAACATAAAATTTACCATTTTAACCATCGGTAAGTGTACAGTTCAGTGACATTGAGTACATTCACTTTGTTGTGCAAACATCACTACCCTCCATCTCCAGAATTTTTTTGTAGAAACGTTTTTGACATGGAGATGCCATAGATCAAAGCAGCCTGGAATGCTGGGTCAACACTTGGAGGACCACTGCCCGTAACGGTTGTCTGGATCCATGGGGGACTGAGAGCAGGAAGTGAACTTGTGTGGTATTAAGTCATTTTGGTTGGATGCTGTTAACTCAGAGTAACCTAGCTTAGTCTTATTAGTGCACGGATGCTACCTCCTACCAGCAGGGTGACGAGAGATTGGCTTTGAGAGACTACTTGGAGAATTTAAGTGGGATGCCCGTAGTTTCACTTGAGAAAGCCAAATGTCAAGAGGCTGGCTGCAGCAGCCTGTAGAGCAAAGGAGAGAGCTACAGTTTGGGAAGTAACTTACTCCCAGAGTTCACCAAGCAAAGAAATGACAAAGGCAACGAAATGTAAGTCAAGTGCAAGAGTGAGCCAGTGTGGCGGTTATCTTAGGTCCTGTCGGTCCTGTCAAAGGGAGAAACCAGAGGCACTGTTGGATTCCCAGGAGAAAGCAACTAGCCAAAATAGAGATGCATGTGTTCTAGACCTGTAGGCTGAAAGATCCCCAGTGATGAGATGACCGTCTCCAACGGCCCACAAAAGCACCCAGGAGAGAAAGAGTTCACTTTTAACATCTGCCAAGTCCAAAGAGTGTTGAAACTGGTCACCACCGTGGAAACAGTCCCTCCTCCCCTTACCTCTTCTAGCACTCCTCCATCCCATCCTGGAGGTGTCATACATGGCTAGCAAGATGGCAGAGGAGAAGTACTAGATGAAGAAAGAGAGAAAACACAGTCATACATCTCCCTTCCCCAACAGCTTCCAGCCTGCAATAGGCCTCAGTGGAGGGCATCTTTAAGGCAAAATTGCAGGGCTGCATATTTTAATCACTAAGTTAGAAATACAGTAGAAACATAAAGTATACATAATACTTTTTCTTGCTGGGCAACAATCAGAGATGTCAAGTTTTCATCCAGAGGCAGGAGAACTAGCCCCACAGAATGGATCTAAACTGGGACAGTGGGAGACAGAAATGAAGTCGTTTATGATGACATCCCACAAGTCATCATAACTCATTCAACATAATGATACAAATAAATCTACAAATATTTTCTGAAATCAGCAAAGTCAGGTTAAAGATTTGACGGGGATTTTGTGACTAAAGAAACTATTTGTGAATCAAAACACGAAGTGGTCAGCCACAGGCACAGAACAAGAAGAGAACCATGGCGTGTCCATCTGAGCCTCGACGGCTCAGGTCACTGTGTTCCATGGCTTTGATCCTCCAGTTTCCAATGGCATATGGGTGGCAGATGTAGAGGTTAATTGTTTATTATGCGTCAGAGTCACACTATGCAGCTTTCAAATCACATAATTAAATCCTATTATTCTAATTCCACACGTGTCAGATGTAAATGGTCAGTTGGCTCTCAGTAGCCGTCCCCATCTCCTTCCTCTACTGGAGAAACTGAAAAGATTTTTTATGTATATACTTACATTTCCCACACTCCCTCGAAGATTGGTTCTGGGTAAGAGATGGGTTTCAACAATCAAGTGATGAGACAGGCTGGAACTCGGGACCCTTTGCTGCAGTGCTGCAAGGCTTGCACCTGGGCAAACGTCTCCTTGAGCTACAAAATACAAAGAAACTATAAGGGACTAAAAATAACTGTGGGGCAAATTAGAGACAAAAAGATACAAAAAAGACCAAAAACCTCAACTGCCACTTCTGAAGAGCCAGGAGCAAAAACAGGGTGTCGGGAGCAAAAGCAGGGTACTGCACATGCCCCCTGCACTCAACACCACCTAAGGGGTGGGCAAAACACCTAACCCATCCCTCCGGCCAGATCCCTGGACACACCCCTACCCTCACCCCATATAAGGAGCCAGCTAGCCCCACTTCGGGGAGTGAGAAAGCAAGGGAACCTGTTACTTGTTGTCGCTTCCCCCTGCTACAGCAGGGGCTCCAATAAAGCCTTGCCTGAGTTTCTTGATTAGGGAAGGCCAAGAACCCTGGTCAGTATCACTGAGATATTTGCAGATGAAAATAAACCAGATACTATCTTCCTGGTGACAAGCAAGAGGGTAGAAACACCAGTAGGCCTTTTTCAGATTATGTTTCAGTGCCCAGGAAATAGTGGTGGCAGCAGCAGATTCCTGAGTCCTGGATCATATCGCTGTGGACTCTGTGCCTCTGTGATTTCAGGGTCAACCCCCGATCTCCCACAGTCCAGATTATGTCAAAGGCAATAGCTCTCCTGATGAGTCCCTTCTACTGGGAGTCATTCTCGAGGCCCATTTTAGAGTCTCTCCTCCAACCCTTCCAACAAATTTGGAAGTACCTAATCCCTCATAATAAATGAATCTCTTTCTTCTTAAACTATCCAGAGTTTCTGTTTCCATCATTGAACACTGACTGATACACAAAAGCACCTTCTGGTTGTAATCTCACTTCTCACTTGGCATGGCCACAAAGAGAGAATGCTCTAGTTAACCTATGAGTAACCATTCCCCAAAGTGGTAATATTTTTCAATGAGGTCTGATGTCGTACATCAGATGCTTATGAAGTTCATGGGCATTCCTGAGTTTGAGTAATTCAGGGGCATGCACTAAACTGTGTTTCTATGTTTAAGGCTTGACTAAAGTCTGGATATGGGTGAATTCACCGAGAAACGTGCCACCTTGGAAGATCTTGGGGGAAGAGGACACCCAGATTTCTCTGGCGGCACCTCAGCTTCATAAATACCTCAACATTCAAACACCCCTTCTATGTTTCCAGACCAGCCCCAACAGGCTCCATTGCCCATGTAGCGAATCTGGACCACCTAATCATGTTCTCCATGCCTGTCGTATTCCTCCCCTTCCTTCTCCTCCTGCTGCTCCCTCCTAGGAAATAATCACCACACAGTTAGTGGCTCATCAGGAAAACCTTTCATTTTAGCTGGAAAAGTCCAGTTTTAAGGCATTTCCACCCAGGTGTAACATACCCCAAGAAACAAAGTGGTTGTGCTTCCCTCAGCTACAGCAGGGAGTTATGCATGAAAGTCAGTGAGCTGACAGAGACAACCTGGACAATATTCTCTTAACCCTTCCTTTGTGGTCTCCACTTGAGCTCCCTGGACAGTAGATGATTTTGAAGGCAGAAACTGTCCTGTTTGTCTTTACATTCCCAACACCCATCTCTGGACCTTGAAGAGCAGATGCTTAGGGATGGTTTGTTGAATGAATGGATGAATGAATAACACTTCTATTTCTCTGTCTCTTTTTTTCCCTACACTCCTCTTTGCGCTTTACATAGCAGCCACACAGGATAGCTTTCATTTCATGCTCTCTCTTACCGTCTGCCTCCATATACCCTTTTCCCACTATACTATGCATACATCCATCTTCAAGTTATGCCTGGACCTCCACATTTTCCAGGTACCTTCCCCAACCACTTAGACTAGTTTCTCCCAGTAGACATGCCCATAGCTACCGTATATCTGCTTCATAACACTCATCACCCCTGTGTGTCACTACTTGTCCAAGTGTCTGTCTTTTCCACTATAAGGTAAACTGCAAGGAGGCAGTGGACCACATGCTCTACAATTATGTTGAATGAATAAATAAATGTCTCTTTCAAAGGCATGCATTAAGAGTAGAACCTTTCTCCCAAGAACTCTCAGCCAGATTTTCTAACCACAGAGCACGGAAGGGAACTCCAATTTACATCTCTGCCCTTCTAAAGGATAGCACACCTTGCCTCTCACCTGCCACCAGGTTTGTAATGCTTAATTCACCCACCGGGTCCCATTGGTCCCTTGGAGGTTGGTACCTGTGTTATCTTCTATACTGTGTTTACTACAGCAGTTTTCTTTTGTTCTTTCTCTATTTTCCTTGTATTGTGTCATTTTTAGACTAGTTTATTCCCTTATATTATGTTTTCTCCTGTTTTCTTCATTACTATTTAAAAGGAAGTTCCATTTTAAGAAGTCATAGCTTTAAGCAGCTGATTTATCCTAAGTCAGGAACACTAAATGTCACCCCCATCTCTACCCATCACTCCCCACCAGCTAGTGCTACAGAGCCATTTCCTGTGTCCAAAGGAGAACTTCTGGTCCAGTCCTGGGAGAGCCCCTAGACTATAAAGACTTTTCAGTAGGGTCATGAAAAGTTTCCCACCAAAAGTCATTATGTCTGATCACAAAGGAGAGCAAAAGAGACATAGAGATAAGATTTGTGGTTGCCAAGGGAGTGGGGCGGGGGGGTGGACTGGGAATTTGGGGTTGGTAGATGCATACTATTACATTTAGAATGGATGGACAACAAAGGCCTAATGTATAGCACAGGGAACTATATCCAATCTCCTGGGATAAACCATAATGTAAATGAATATTAAAAAAGAATGTATATACATGTAAAACTAAGTCCCTTTGCTGAACAGCAGAGATTGGCACAACATTGTAGATCAATGTTATACTTCAATTAAAACAAAAACAAAAACAAAGGAGAGCAAAAGGCCAGGATTCTCTGGCCCCAGAGTGTGAATAAGTCCAGCCTCCAAATACAACCCTGCTGCCTGTGCATTCATCTGTATTTCCCCAGAGCCAGGCTCAGGAGCCTTAGTCTCTAAAGTGTCAGAAAATGGCTGAAAAGTGGATAAATCAACAAATAATGAATGTATGAGCAAATGACCGAGAGAGTAAACGGATGGACAAATGGATGAACTAATGAGCAACTGAATAAATAAGAGGAAGGAATCAGTGAATGAACCAATGAGTAAATAAATGGATAAATAGACAGACAGGATGGGCAGAGGAATGGATGAATGAATGAGTGGAGGACAGAATAAGTGAATTAGAGGATGAGTGATGAGTGAACAAATAAATGAGTGAAGTAATAAATAAATTTGAGTGAGGCTTGTAACTCAGGCATCAACCAGGCATGAATTCCTGTCAGGAACCATAAACCAGTCAGTTCCAGAAAATGGAACTGGATACTAAAAATACAATAAAGAAATTAAAAACAAAAACCCAATACAGAAGATATTAATCAGGGCCCAGAATCAATATTCTCCTGGATAAGCCTTCAACATGGCCTCAGCCCCACTCATTGACTGTCACTGGCGCTGTAGACATTCTGAAAAAGACAGACTGAGAGAGACAGCCTGTGCGTTGAGAGTCTGTACACTTGATCAAGACAGCAGTACTTTACCCTTTACCCATAATGCTTGGTCCCCACCCCCAAAGATTCTGATTTACCTAGATTGAGGGCAGAGGGCAGGGAGCAGGAGACAGGGGAAGGCAGACACTGCTTTGTTTGATCTTTTTAAAAACTCCCACAGGAATCTAAAATGCAACCAGTGTTGAGAACCACAGTTTCCATGACAAATGAAATTTTAATATGGGCACTTGGATGCAGTCATTTAGAAGCTGGTGACATCCTCATGTCACCAAAAAAAAAAAAAAAATTAGCCTTTCTGTTTTTCACCAAGTAATATGTGAAACTTACGACCCGGCCCCCAACAAGACTTGCTTCATTGCCTACCCTACTCACGCCCTCTGAGAGGCACAGCTTGATGACATGACTCCTCCTCCTGCACCCACACTAGGCGGATTTCCTGCAGATGGACCGTTGGCCTAGAGGCAGAGTTCTGGGGTAGAACTCAGATGGAGTAAGGCTCAGGAAAGGGGCACAATTCCAAGAAGGAGAGAGATACATGGGTCAGAGGGTTCAAAGATATCCGGATTTCAAACTACCTGGTCATTAAGAATATACTTTTCTTACATTTGATGTTGCCACCTTGACATGGTAACATCAACATGGATGAACAAAATGTCACCTCTGTCAAAATGTCTTGCTTGGAGACAAGATGGCAGACAAGCCTTTGTGACTCAAGAAAACAACAAGATCCCTGGCAACCAACCACCTGGCCAAAAGACAGGCAAGAAATCAGGTGGAAATCAGCAAGCCAACCACTTAGAAAATAAACGCAGTGTTTTTGGTGCCTGGGAACCAGAGGCCTGGGGAGGTACTTCTCTGCTTCAGTTGCGGGGGCTTAAGCACTGTACTTTCTGCTTCTTTCTTATCTGGGTTGCCTTCGTTTTTAGGAAAGTTCTTTTTAGAAGGCCATTCTACTATCTCCATCATGCCAAAGAGATGAAAGGAAAGGTTAGGAGGAAAATGAGAACAGAGAAAATCTTCAGATCCCTTGGGATGAACAATAGGGTTGATGCAAGGCTGGCGTAGAACGTAGGAAACTGCTTATCTATCCCCAGGTTCTCGTTTTAGCAGAAGATAAAGGAATGGGGAGGGGAGGAACCTTGGAACTTGAAATTTGCAGGAGGTAAATTCAGGATCAATAAAAGAAAGTGTGCCTTCACTCAGCAGGGAGCAAGCTTGTAGAGCTTATCATCCCAAGGGGGGATGCAGCTGGAACATAAAGAGGTTCCTCAAACTTGTAAATATATTTTGGGTTATTGAAAGAAGAGAGTCATGTTAAGTTGACATCTAGGAGAACAATCCTGTTTTCTCCTAATTTACTCTTTCGTGTCCTGGACTCAAACAAGATCCTGCACTGCAGGCACCATGGAGATGACCTAGTGTGGTGATCCAATGATCTCATGTTTGATCTGGGGTTAACAATTGCCTAGGAAACTAACTTCCTTCCTTCTCGCTTCCTTCTTATAAGTGCCAGTGACAGACTCCATCTGTTAAACACCTTCTATTTTCCAGGCACTATTACTTTACACCCACTGTTTAATTTAAATCAAGCATTCAAAGTGCACTTATTGAGTACTTCTTTGTGCTCCCCACTCTACGAGGTTCTATGGGTAGTGGAGAATTAAAAGACTCCACCAAGGTCTTTAAGGAGTCCATGATATATTTGAGAAGGCAGAATAAATATGCATCATTAATTAAACAATTGACAGATACAGGAAACCACTAGAAATGATGGATAGATACAGGAAACCACTACACATGTGAGGCATGTAAGATAAGGGACCAGTGGGGGCTGAGGACTTAGCAATCATGAGTTTCATAGAGTTATAGCAAAGTGATTTAAGAGCAAAGCCCTGGCCCCAGATGGTCCGATTTCAAATCCCAGCTGTTCCATTGACTAGCTGTGGCATTGGGGTAAGTTATTCAATCTCTCTGAACCTCAGTTTCTTTATCTGTGAAATGTGGATGCTAACAATACCTTCCCCATAGAGTTGTGGATTAAATGAATCAGGGCACCGAAGCACTTAGACCAATGCCTGGAACGTACTAAGTAATGTTCATTATCGCTATGTTTATCTCTGGTAAGGGTCACCACGAGGGGAGTGGTGACCAGGAGGTACATTAAGAACTTCCTTGCCTGTCTGGCTGTGGTCAAGGTGAAGTTCAGATACCTTAAACAGTCTGCAAAGCTCCAGATGCTCTACCCTCAGCCTACTCTTAAACCTTATCTCATGCCCTTTTCCCCTGTCGTTGTGCCCTAGACACACTGCCCTTCTCTCTCTTCTGCTCCTTGAACATGAGGACGAGCTCTTTTCCACCTCAGAGTTTCACATGCGACTTCCTTCTGCCTGGAGCCTCATTCCTCCTCCGTTCTTCACATGGCTGGCTCCCTCTCATCCTACAAGTCTAGCTTAAATGTCACTTCCTCAGAAAGGCTTTCTGTTGCCATCTGTATCCGTCGGGGTCCTGGCGGGAAACAATGGCACACTCACATAAGGATAATTCAAGGAGGCTTAATAAAAGGAGTATTTATAAAGGCACAGAGAAGCTAGGAGAACCAATACCCCAACCTCATCCTCCTCTCTAATATCCTGCTGGAGATCTCCTTTGGCAGAACCCACTAGAAGCAGAGGACAAGAGAGCCCATTGATGTGGTCCATCCAGGTCAGCCTGCCAGGGCAGAGACCAGGGTAAGAAGGGTGGAGGGAGTGCCTGGAGGAGCAAGAGGAAGACAGCAGGTGAGTTCCCCTTATTACCCTCAAAGTTGGAACCTTAATCTTTTTCATATCAGAGAACAATTTATTTTTAAGATTCATCTCTAGAACCATATTGGCTTTGCTTATCACTGATGTATCCATTGGGATACATCCTTGCAGACATAGTGTATAATTGGTAAATGCTTGAGACAAATTAATGAGTGAATGAAATTGTTGCTACCCACGAAGTGATACTAAAAGGTCCAAACTGTATTGTCCAAAGATGTGGGGCCATCTCCAGCTTGGGCCAGACCAGTAGCCAAGAATTTCAGTGTGCAAGAGACCCAATCGAGTGAACAGAGATGCCCTATAGGTAGAGACTAACCCTGCAGTGGCAGGACCCTAGTTCCAGGTCACTTATCCATTTTGAGCAAGACCTGAGTCAAGAGCTGAGAATAAGAGACAGAGTCCAGCCCCCAGCAGGGGGCCTGACAAGAACTAGGCAGAGGGTCCAGCACAGGTGAGAAGTGGGATGCTTGGGAAGAGAAGTGAGGCCGACTCTCTGTCGTGGCGGTGACAAACCAGCCTCCCTCCGTTCTCCACACCGCAGCCAGTGTGATTTTTCTAAATTATAAATCTGATCATGCCATTCCCCCACTGAAACACTCCCACTCACTTTCTCAAAAAAAATTTATTGCATGCCTATGATGTGCAAGCCCAACCTTCTAAAGACAGTATATATAAGTCCCTGCATATCCTGGCCCCTGCTGCCTCTCCAGCCTCATCTCACACTTCCACCTCCAATGTGCATGCGCTCTCTCGCTCTCTCTCTCCCTCTCTCCCTCTCTCTCTTTCTCTCTTTCTCTCTCTCTCTCTCTCTCTCTCTCCATCCAGCTTTCCAATACACTATTCCCTCTTTCCCCTCTGTATCTTTTCACATACAGTTTCCTCAACGGAAACACTCTTTACCTGTAATTCCCTTTCACCTGGCTAAATTTTGCTCATTCTTTGAGTCTCAGGTTAGACCTTGCTTCCTCTGGGAAGTCATCCCTGATCTTCTAAGGAAGAGTTAAGAGATTCCCCTTCAGGCTTTTAGGTTATTTCAGCACCCTGTACTTTCCTCATCCGAACGCTTGCCTCTCTGTATCATAGCTGCCTGCAGAAGTGTCTGTCTCCCACCTAGACAATGATTTTGTGAAGGTGGGACAGAGTCTGTCTTGTCCAGCCTGGTATACCTAACACCAAGCACAGTGCCTGGCACATAATAGGTGTTCAAAATATTGCTGAATGATTGAGTGAATGGATTGATAGGTGGATGGATAGATGGATGGTACATGATTGATGTTAAGGAAAGCTTTGATTCAGCCCTGTTCAGTGGAAACTCAGCGAAACATATTGCATACTGAGACAAAATTAGACAGAAAGCACTAGTCATCCCAGGCCCACCCATTGGGTCAGACACTCTGAAAAGACTCTGATGGGATTCGCCGGGTGAGGTTTTATCACCTGTGAGTGAGCAGGGTCAGGGAGGGCTACACTGATGTTCCTCAAGAAAGACTTTTTGAAAGAAGTGAATACTGGGATATATGTATATGTATGGCTGATTCACTTTGCTGTGCAGTAGAAGCTAACACAACATTGTAAAACAAATACACTCCAATAAAAATTAATTTAAAAATTAGATAATACATTAAAATTTAAGAAGAGAAGAAGTGAATAGTGACACTTGAAGAAAATGATGCATGGAGGTAGTAAATACTGTCACCGCCTGCATTCTGGAGCACTTATTTCATATCAGGCTCTGTGCTGAGAGCTTTATATATTTTATTTCACGTAAGTGACAGAGGTAGGATGTGAACCCAAGGAGTCTAACTCAAGGTCTACACATTTAATGGATATACTACAAAGTCTCTCAAAGCTTGGGTGGAGAGGACACAGGAAGATATCCCAAGCAGAGACATCTAACAAAGACAAAGATGGCAGTAAACAAGTCTTGGACAGGATCTGCCAGAGTGTTAGCCCTGGCAGGTGTAGGGAAGCTGAGGGCAAAAGACAAGGGAAAGACTGATGCATAAGACTATCAGGCTAAAGACTTTGGCGTTGGGCCCGCAGGCAATAGGATGTTGGATAGAACCACAATTACCTGGGGCTTGAAAAAGAACATTCCATGGGTGATGTGCAGGAGGGGTCAAAATGGAGGGAAAGACAGAGGACCACTTCGGAGACTTCAGGGTGACCCAGGTGACAGGTGACAAGTAACTGAACTTGGAAGGCAGCCTGGGGAAATAAAGGAGCCCTGGCAGAAGAACACAGGGGAGTATGTGGGGTAGTGAGTGGCAGTGGGCAGCCCCATTCAGTCCTGTAATTCTGTTTTTACTCTCAACACAAGCTAGTGACTCGATTCTGCTCCTGCCCCAGACCCAAAAGCTGCTTCTGTTTTCATTTGTCAACTTGAGTGGAACAAAAGTCATCAACGTCGGTTAATCACCTTGCAGCTGCATGGAGGGGTCCTTGGATCTGAAAGTCATTAGCCAGGTCTGGTTTTTGGAGTCACTGACCTCCAGTCTCTCTAGGATATGGACAGGGAACCTTAATTTAATTGACCTGATTAAAACAACAATTTCTGTGATGACTTTCATGGAAATAGGCCACTAGCAGAGAGATCTTGGTGACACATTAAAAATTCAAGTGCCTGGAGAGCTTCAACAGTCAACAGGTCCAGCACTGTGAGCTTGAATTCCCTGGCAGCTTGGCTGGCTCCCAGGGGTACTAACTCTTCTCCTAGATGTGCCGCCTTGACCAAGTGGGAACAGCCCTCCCAGTAAAAGGGTCACTTTGGAATTAGAGGTAAAGGGCAGAGCATGATGGAGACACACAGGAATGTGAAAGAGAAGATCCGAACTTCCCCATGTTCCCTGAGTGGAGGGAACCGGCATTTACTCAAGTACACAAGCCAGAAACCTAGGGCTCCTCTCCCTCCCTGGCCCATAACACCATATGGATCACCAAGTCCTGCCTATTCTAACCCCTCAGCATCTCTCAGAGCACATACTTTCTCCATCTTTCTATCATGTCTCTCTTGGTTACTACAAAATAGCTTCCTACCCATATACTCTTATATTTTTTACTGAGCCACAGTGAATGGCTTTTGCATTTCTCCAGGGCACCAAGGCTCTGTCATTGCAACTGGAGGCCACACGTGCACTGGGCATCGCGACAGTGGGGGCAGATGGAGCCCCAGTAAGTGTCAATGTGTTCACACTTAACCCTCGAGTCCCTGTATTCATTTCCAGGAGCTGCTGTAACAAATTACCACAAATTTAGTGGCTTAAAACAATAGAAATTTATTCTGTCATAGTTATGGAGGCCACAAGTTCAAAATCAAGGTGTTGGTAGGGCCACAGACCCTCCAAAGTCTCAAGGGGAGAATCTGTCCTTGCCCCTTCCAGCTTCGGGTAGCTGTAAGCATTCCTTGGCTTGTGGCTGCATCACTCCACTCTCTGCCTCCTCCTCTTCTCTCCCCATGTCTTCTCTTCTTCTGTCTCTTACATGGACACTAGTCACTGGATTATGGCCCACCCAGATCATCCAGGATGAGCTCATCTCAAGATCCTTATTTACATCTGCAAAGATACTTTTTCCAAATAAGGTCACATTCACAGGTTCCGTGATTAAAACATGAGCATATCTTTTGAGGCCTGACCAGAGAAGGGCACGATAGGGGTAACTCTTGAGCAAGAGGGTGACTAGAGACTGGATGTCTGTGTCACCTCAAAATTCACATGTGGAAACTTAATCCTCAATGTGGTAGCATTTGGATTTGGGGTCTTTGGAAAGTGAGTAGGTCGTGAAGGCAGAGTCCTCATAAATGTGATTAGTGCCCTTATAAAAGAGACCTCAGAGAGCTCTCTCAGCCCTTCTGCCACGTGAGGACACATCGAAAAGACCGCCATCCATGAACCATACACCAAATCCGTTGGCACTTTAATCTTGGACTTCCCAGCCTCCAGAACTGTGAGAAATACATTTCTGTTGTTTATAAGCCATGCAGTCTATGGTAGTTTCTTTGTTTTGTTTTGGTTTGGTTTGGTTTTTTTGGCTGTGTTGGGTCTTCATTGCTGTGCGGGGGCTACTCTTTGTTGTGATGCACAGGCTTCTCATTGCAGTGGCTTCTCTTGTTGCGGAGCACAGGCTCTAGGCATGCAGGCTTCAGTAGTTGCAACACGCGGGCTCAGTAGTTGTGGCTCGCGGGCTCTAGAGCGCAGGTTCAGTAGTTGTGGCACATGGGCTTAGTTGCTCTGCGGCATGTGGGATCTTCCCAGACCAGGGCTCGAACCCACGTCCCCTGCATTGGCAGGCAGATTCTTAATCACTGCCACCAGGGAAGCCTTGTGGTAGTTCGTTAAAGCAGCCCAAATGGACTAAGACAAGGACCTTTCTGGAAATATAAGTCACAGGTGAGGTGTGGCAGTATGACCCAGGGAAGCGCCAGGAAGGGCAAAGGTGTCAGCCCAATTGTTCTTTAAAATGCAGCCCAGTTTTGCACTGAAACGCTGACCCCCAAGGAACCCTGGAAATGACCAGAGGTCGGTCAGAGCCTGAAGCTTGAGCCTGTCCCTGTTTCCTGTGGATTTGGGATCCCTTGACACCACCTGCCCATCATCAGCCCTTGTCCTAAAAGCTCTGAGACCCCACGTCCTTAAGCCTATCTCATGAGCATGAGGAAAGGAGCTGATAGAGGGGGAAAACCATAAACTTGAGAGTCAGCAGACTGGATTTGAATCCCAGCTCAGCCACTGCCTAGTTGCTTCTGTTGCCTTTGCCATAAAAGAGGGTAATGACAGCCCCCTCTCAGGGCCGTTTAGAGAATATGAAGTAGGAACACTGTACGCGGCACAAAATGGAGGTTCTAAAAACAGTCTCCCCACCACTTTCAAAGTCACCCATTCCTTCTGTCCCTATCCAGGAAAGATGGTCTTACACCTCCCCATCCTGCAAGTATCCAGTCTGATGGGGAGGCTTAAGAAGACAGATAATCGATGAGAAGGGGGAAGCTGTAATAGACTCCACTGAAGCAGCACCAAACAAGCTTGAGCGAAAACTCCTCCTCCTTTGTTCTTTACAACCAGCAATGCTGCAGCCCCTGCCATCCTGCATTAAGCAACGTTTCAACTCTCTGTCTTTCTTTATCTAATAAACGGGGCCACTGGGTGAAAGCCTGCACTCCCTTGGTACCTTACTCTGCTTTCCTCTTCCCCCCTGGTTCTTATATATGATTTCATTCACTTAATTTACTACAGCTGGACCAATAAGGGACTGTCCAGGTCATACCCTTGGTATGGAAAAAGTCTAACAAAGCTCATATCCTTCAGGTGTGACAGGTGCAAAAAATCCCAAGATCTCATGAGATGTTTGTAAGCAAAGAGACAGAAGGGGACCAGTGAAAACCAACATCACCAAATTGCGCATGAAAGTCCCCTGATGTTCCACCACCACGACCCCATCACCCCTACCCACTGCTGTGTATTGGGAAATATCACAGTATCAGAAGATGACTGACATTAGGGAGAGTGTGCAATTCTTGGCAATGACTATAAAATATTGACTGTGGGAAGGATTTCCTGCATCTTATGTCAGTCTAAACAGGGATCACCCTCTTTAGACTCAAGGCTTCACGTTGCCTGCCTCCATGCAACTGGTTCTTGGACCCCACCTGGATAACAGTATTTCCCAAGTGACAGCAGGCCAGAGAGTCTTTGTCATCATTTAGCTGCCCTAGTGCCCCAGGGTCCACAGTGACTGAAAGGTATCATTGTCCAGCTGGCTCAATGCACCTTTATTGAAGGGAACTCTAGTCTGGCCCAGTGGGTCTCAACTGGGGGATATTTTGCTCTCCCCACCCCACCCCAGGAGACTTTTGGTAACGTCTGGAGATATTCTAGATCTACATAGTTAGGGAGGTGCTAGTGGCATCTAATGGATAGAGCACCCTACAACACACAGCACAGCCCCCCACCACAAAGAAGTATCCAACCCCAAATGTCCATAGCCTGAGAGGTTGAGAAATTAGTCTAGACCCTTCACCCAGAACAATGCAGAAACGCTTCTCTGAGTCAGATCCAACTTGCTCCATCAGCACTGGTCATGCTCCAGCAATGCAGGCTTGTTGGGTGAGCTGGTTTTCCCTCCCAGCGCTGGGCCCACCCCGCTCTGCTGCCTGCAGCCCCAACCCCTCGGGGACAGCACTCACATGGCAAAGATGAAAGACTGGTGCCGCAGGCCCCCATGCCAACTCACCACTTGATTGCTTTTAATTTAATTCTGTTTGATTACAGCACATGGGAGTCGCATTGGAGAGATAAGACAGGCCCTTTATATTCTGTCTTCATTAAGAAGTTTGGATCCAGAAGCTTTTTCAAAGAGCTATGTGTCTCCTTTACTTTTGTGCCATTTTTAATTGAGGAGGGCACAGGGAGATGTGCAGAGACTTCGTAAATGAAAGATGAAATGTCTGAGGCCCGTTTTAGAGGAGAAGCAGCCAGGATTGGGATCCAGTTGAGAGAGCCAGGACAGGGCCAGCCTGCTGCGGCTGAAAGAAGTGTGGGAAGAGAAGCATCTCTCTTAGTCCATTACCAATAGTGCGTTAGCCCGGATCTATGGAATGACATGGCCGGGTTACTTTGCAAGGCGAGAAGAACTCTCAGGGAGGAGATGGGAGATTGTGCAGTGGAGATAAAAGAAAGGAGATGGGGAGGATGAATCACCACAAATTATCTGTACCCATCTCTAGCTAGAGGACCATCCCAATCACAGGGAAACCTTGCCCAACTTCTCCATGCAGATCTAATCACTCCTACCTCGGTACTCCTACAACACATACTTTATCTCTTGAGCAAAGCATCATGTTGTATTAGTTACCTATCGCTGCATAACAAGTTACCCCACAACGTAGTGGCTTAAAACAGCAAACAACACTCATTATCTCACAGTGTCTATGCATCAGGAACCTGGGTGTGGCTTAGCTCGGAGCATCTGGCTAAGTGCCTCGGGATGCTGCAGCCAAGAGGGGTAGGATGCACCTCCAAGTCCACACACATGGCTGTTGGTAGACCTCAGAAGCTCCATTTCCAAGCTCATTCCTGTGGCTGTTGACAGGCCTCAGGTCCTCACTAGCTATTGGCCAGAGATATCAGTTCTTTCCCCATGAGCCTATCCATAGAGCAGGCCTCCCTCAGAGCAAGAGGTGGAGAGAGGGAGGAGGGCAGCCCAAGACGAAAGCCAGAGACTTTCTGTAACCTGGTCACAAAAGTAACATCCCATCCCTTTTCCTGTATTTGTTAAAAGTGAGTCACTAGGTCCAGCCCGCACACAGAAGAGAGTACACAAGGGTATGGACACAGGGGTCAGGGACCACGGAGGGCCACTGGAGAGGCTGCCTACTGTACATGCTGCATTGTAATAATCTGCCTCTTCTTCTGGAACAGTTGCTCCTTGAGGTCGGCACCACTGTTGACCTACCTCCGAATCGCCAACAACAGCCCAGCGTCTGGGACATGCTGGGCATTCCAGGGGTGTTTGGTAGAGTGAACAAATGCATAAACACATGCATTCATAATTAATAAATGAATGAATGCACAAATCAACAAAATACTCATTTCTTAAACCTTACTTATACTCAGCAAACCAGTCCTCAGCAAAGAAAACTTGTTTGCCTCCAAAACGACTGTAGCAGGAGTAGATATATCCAGGTCATCTAAAAATTCAATTAGATTATTTAAACATAAATTTGAAATAACAGAGTGTAATCATATTTTATTCCATTGAACATGGGGCCATTACTATTCTCTCCTATTATGGTTTAATCTGCATCCACTCAAATATTTTCTCTTTGGGGACTAATGACTGATAGTAAATCAATAATGCTGGAAAAAAACCAAAGTTTTTCATTATTTTAAGCTGCCATCTGGGTGACACTAAACAGTATGGCAATGATCAGTATTCAAGCAGTTCTGTCTAGACCTAGTTAGTCTTCATGCAAGATCGATCAGCAGAGGAGCTGGAAACCAGGGAGCAGGGGTTTGAGTGGGACCAGGAGAGGCTGATATGCCTGAAGACCCAGAATATCAGCTAGAACGTGGCCAGGGCCAGAAGTTGAGCCCAGCTGAAGCTGACTGAAATAAGTCAACCCATGCCAGGGGTGCCCCAGGATCCAGAGAAGGGCTAACAAATAATCAACAGATGAACAGTTTTCCAAGCAAGTTCAGCTGCAAAAGGATTTAGGCAAAAATAAGGGCTTCAAAGGTGAGTGGAACAGGCCAATGCAAAGAACCTGGCAGGGAGTAAGGAAGATTGAGGTCCCAGAGACCAGGGCTCAGAGACAGAATCCCATACCTACAAAGATGGTCTGAACCAGGTAAGACCTCAGTGTTAGTAGGACTGGGGTACAAGGCAAGAACATAAGGTGAGGAGGGAGGAGCAAATTAAGCCCTAGATACCAGGGGTACAAAGGAGGGCTTTGGTTTGAGGATTAAGCAGAAGGCTTCTCTCCAAGATTGGACTGAGTCCTTGAGATATTGAACCCTAAATTAGAGTTCCTTCGAGTCCCCTTCCTCAGAACTAAATTGGGCCCAGGGCCTGGAGGTGGTGGGAAGGAAGGTACTGGGATCTAGGGAGAGATCAAAGAACCTGTACCTTCCCATCCACCTGGTTCCCCACCTCCTGGAGGAGGGGTGTCGCTCAGCAGAGTTCAAATTCAGGGCCGCCATAGTCCCACTGAATGGGGCTTTAGGGGGTTGTGCAAACATGGGTGTGGTCACTTTATGGATGTCCTCTCTTCTTCTATGAGAGTAGGTAAGAGGGGTACAAAGGAAACGTCCCAGGAGAAAAAGCCTTGGGTGATCTAGGCGAGCTCAGCTCTAAGCACCAAGGTAAATCCTCTCTCAATCCTTCTTCTGGTTCCACTCCCTGACTCTGAAGCTTTGGACTAATCTGTCCCCCCACTGAAATCATAGGAGCTGAGATGGGGGTCCAAGCTTTGGGCAGAAGAAAATGAAGCAGACAAAACGTTTAGGTCATTGCTGCCCACATAGCTAAGGCCGAGGTGGCCCCTCACTGCCAAGGCTGCTGACTCATGCATCACACTGGGTTTACAGCCAAGGCCCCTGGTAAGAAAGCCTTCCTGTGCACAGAACACCCTCAGGCTTTCCTGAGTTCCTAGCCTACGACCATCACACTATCGTATCTCAGTCACAATGCAGTATCACTTCTGGGAGTCAGTGAGGCCAAAACTCCTGCCCAGGCATCAAGCTGGGCGCCCAGGAGGGCCCTCGGCTTGCAGAGCCCAGCCGGTTATTACAGTTCGGGCTGGAGAGACCTGCATGGGTAGTTTATGGAGACCAATGACATAGAACCTGGAATGACCATAATTTGGTGCAGATAAAGGGTAAGCCTTTCAAAAGATGTGAGAAACCACATATTGAATCCATCCTGAGGGAACTATTCCCAAGGAGTTAATTAGGATAAATCATTCCGAGTGGGTTATTTATTTATTTATTTAACAACCCTTTATTGAGGTCTGCCTGTGATGTGGCAGGCACTGTGGGGAATACAAACATGCCCAAGGTATGGTCTCTGGCCTCAGAGGAGCATGTAAGCTGGCAGGGGAGACAGATGCCTACACAGTTAACACAGGGAGGAAGGAAGCAGGGGAAGGGGGTGAGCCTGTAACTAATCAGCCTTCCCGTTACAATGAGAACACTTGGGCTCAGATGCCAGGGACCAAGCTAGAATTCCAACTCAGTGGCAGAGTTGATAAGATGAAGCCCTCCCAGGTCTGGGGGTAGGAGACATCCTGAATTATGAAGAGCTCAAAGGCAAAGTGCACGTGGTTCTAGTGTGACTCTGATCCTTCCTGGTAGATTTCTAAGTCACGTGGTCTGGTTTTGCATAGTGTAGCTAGGTCTTACTCTGACAAGAGGTGTTATGGGTAAATTGAATGATTGAGCTACTGTAAATACTGGGTGTGGGATAGGCATGAAGGAATAGGGAACGAAACAGAGAATATTCACTCATTAATTAAAAATTATTTCTTGTCTTGCAATATTTAAAAGAGTTCTGAAGATGGATGGTGGTGACAGTCACACAACAATATGAATGTACCTAATACTACTGAACTGTACGCTTAAAAATGGTTAAGATGGTAAATTTTATGTTATGTGTATTTTCCCATGATAAGAAAAATCGAAAAAAAGAGTATTGAGTTAATTAATATGTGCACTGTGTTACATGCTGGCCCAGATAAAAACATGAATGGTACAAAACCCTTGCCGTTAGGAAGCTCACAATCTGAGGGAGAAAGGCAAGAAAAAAGTAAATCTCAGCTCAGACATCACCTCTCCCAAGAAGCCTTCCCTGATCCTCCCACACTGGGTTAGGCCTGCTCCAATTGTCCCTCAATAGTCTGTGCTGGCTTGTTTCATAATTATCTTCATTTATTCAGCAAACATTTATTAAGCTAGGCATTAGGGATATAAAAGCAAATGAGGGGCTTCCCTGGTGGCGCAGAGGTTGAGAGTCCCCCTGCCGATGCAGGAGACACGGGTTCGTGCCCCTGCCCGGGAAGATCCCACATGCCGCGGAGCGGCTGGGCCCGTGAACCATGGCCGCTGAGCCTGCGCATCCGGAGCCTGTGCTCCGTAATGGGAGAGGCCACAACAGTGAGAGGCCCACGTACCGCAAAAAAAAAAAAAAAAAAAAAAAAATGCAAATGAGGCTTTCAACGTAAAGGAAGAAACAAACATGCAGATGGCTAAGTATTAAAAAAAAAAAAATACTGCACTTCTCTAAACCGTAGACTGAGCTTCCACAGGCTGTTTTCAGTAAATGTTTGCTGGATGGATGGATGGATGGATGGATGAATATCTGTGGTATGGAGAAGTGAGTTACAAACTACGTGCCTGTGAAGATAAACAAGGATCATTTAAACTGGGTTTCGAAAGATGAACAGGAGTCTGCATGGAGAAAGAGAAGAAAGGCACCCCGCCCAAGGACATGTGTGTGGGAAGAAGTCTGCAAGTCTGGGAAGCGGTGGAGAACTTGGTGCTAAGTGTTCTGGGAGAGAAGCAGAGGGAGCCTGATCAGGAAGGCCCATGTAGGCCATTCTAAGGAGCATGCAGTGTGTTGTGATGATAATCAGAGGCTACGAGAGGTTTTTAAGCAGAAGGATGTTGCCTCGCTTTTTATTTCAGCTTGCTCACTCTGCTGTGGGTTGGAGAAAGTGAAACTGAGTCTACATAGGCTGGTACAAGGAACCAGATAAGAGATTATCTTTACTTGTGTGGTGGAAAGAGAGAAATGTGGCCAAAACTAAGAAATGTTTATGAAATATTATAGATGGATTTGGCAACAAATTGGACTGGAAGGCTTATTCATTTATTCAGCAAATATTTATGGAACACCCACTCTGTAGTAGGCACCATTCTAGACACTGGGAATTTAGCAATGAACAAGGGAGCCAAAGTCTTATCCCCGTAAAACTTATGGTGGGGTGAAAAAAGAATAATAAAATAAAGAAGCAAACAAAAACAAACATGATTAAAGATGTGTGAGCTTAGGGACTTCCCTGGCAGTCCAGTGCTTAAGACTTCATCTTCTAATGCAGGGGTTGCAGGTTCGATCCCTGGTTGGGGAGCTAAGATCTCACATGCCTCACAGCCATGCCAAAAAATCAAAACATAAAACAGAAGGAATATCGTAAAAAATTCAATAAAGACTTTAAAAAAAAAAAGATGTGTGAGCTTGAACAAGTGAATTATTCTGTGCCTCCGTTTCCTCATCTGCAAAATGAAGGTGTTAATAGTATCTACCTCACAGGATGGTTGTGAGGATGCAATGAGTTGATATACGTAAAGGACTTCAAACTGGCCTGGCCCATAGTAGGCACTATGTAAGTATTAGCCATTATAATTAAGAAAAATAACACAGGACCCACGCATTAGAGAGAGGCTTTCATGGTGGAGGTAGGGAAAGATGATTTTGGTTAACAGGTTAAGAAATGGATTTCTGGGCTGCTATTCTTGAGCTGAAACCTAAGAAAGGGATGAAGGAACCAAAATGGCTAAGTTCTATAGATCAGCTTTCCAGAGGGACAGGTCCTGAGGCTGGAATGAGCTAGGAGCATCCAGGAAGTAGAGAAGAGGCCAGTGTGACCAGAGCACAGTGAACCAAGGCTAGGGGTGATGGATAAAACTAAAGAGGTCAGCAGGGACCAGATCATGAGGGCCTGCGGGGCCATGTGTTTTTATTTCAGTAGCAGCAGGAAGGAAGCCATTAGAGTGTTTTACATAGGAGAGTGATATTCTCTGATTCCTACTTTTAAAACATCATTCTGGCTGCCTGTAAAATGTTCCAAAATATGGCTCCAATTTCCTCCAATCCCTGTATACACATCCCTTTGCTGTGTGATTTGCCACGCCCCCAGCAAGAGGAGAAGCCTGTTTCCCCATCTCCCTTGAACCTGAGCTGGCTTATGACTTACTTTGATCAATGCAGTGAAATGTTTGTGAGTTCCAAAGCTAAACCTCAAAAGAAACTGTACAGTTTCCTTCCACCCTTACCATCTTGCCACCCTGTGTACTAATCGTATTTATTACTTTCTATATTTTATGAGGTCTAGTCATCTTCAGAGGGCCTTGCTGGCTGGGGAGTGACTGCCCTCCCAGGGCTGGCTAATTCCTAGACAGTAAACAACTTGTCAGTGAGCCCAGCTTTCATTTATAAACCAACCAGTCCCAAGTCCATAACCCCAACCGCCTCCTTTATCTAATTCTCATACCAGGCCAATATTTCCCTTGTCCTAAATCAACCAGGACCTGCTACCAGACAAGTAAAGACAGCTCCTATGCCTCAAAGCCTGCTAGAATTATTCAAACCAGCCAATCCTAAACTGTTTGCCCAGGCCGGCCTTGCTTCCCACAGAAATTCCATAAAGGCTGTGGCTGATGCCTTCCCTGCATTCCTTTCTGCCTCCTGAATGACACTGGTGCGTCTCCCTGTGGCCCTACGTGGAGTGCTGTGCCTCTCACTTCTGATGAAACTGTAACTTTAAATTATTCTTTCAGGGCTTCCCTGGTGGCGCAGAGGTTGAGAGTCCACCTGCCGATGCAGGGGACACGGGTTCGTGCCCCGGTCCGGGAGGATCCCACATGCTGTGGAGCGGCTGGGCCCGTGAGCCATGGCCGCTGAGCCTGCGCATCCGGAGCCTGTGCTCCGCAACGGGAGAGGCCACAACAGTGAGAGGCCCGTGTACCGCAAAAAAAAAAAAAAAAAAATTATTCTTTCAATGGCACTGACTTCTCCATGTCATCACCCAGTCATCTTTATAAATTAAGACTCAGGCACAAATCACCCTACCATGTGAAGAAACTCAGGCTAGCCTACTGGAGGATGAGACCACATAGAGTAGAGAAAAGATGCCCCAGCTGACTGTCCCTACTCCAACCAACCCCAGCTGATCTGTCAGCTGACTGCAGTGGAATGAGTGGCCCTGGGTCAGACCAGCAAAAAAACCACCCAGCTGAGCCTGGCCCAAACTGCTGACCCATAGAATTGTGAGCAAATAAAATGATTATTGTTTTATGCCACTAAAGTTAGGGATGACTTGTTACACAGCAGTTGATAACTGATACGGTGCTCTATGGGGACAGGGCTCTATAGGAATCAGAGTAGAGGCCAATGTTAGGAGACATCGGTCCAGGCAAGAACAGACATGACTTGGCCTGGAATGGTAGCAGTGGAGATGGAGGGGAGTGGCCAGAATAAAGATATGGTTTGGAGGTAACACTTGCTGGTTAGATGTGAGTAGGAGAGGAGGAGCAGACTCAAGAAAGATGCCACGTTTTCAGCTTGAGTAATTGGGCAAACAATGGGGGTATTTACTGAGATGTGAAGAAACTGGGGGTTGGGGGGGGTGTTTAGGCGTGGAGGGAGATCAGCAGTTCACTTTGGGATGGATTCAATTCGAAATATCTATTAGATAACCAAGCGGAAATGTGGAATTCCAAGTTGGACATTCACACTGGAGCTCAAGGGAGAGATTTAGGCTGGAGATAAGAATGTGTGAGTCACTCAGCTTAGAGAAAGTATCTAAAGCCATGGTGTTGAAGCCAAGTCGTATGAGATCACCTAAGAGAGCATAGAAAGAGGAGAAAAAGAGGGTACAGAAACCCTAGGGTTTCAATGTGGAGTTGAGGAGGGGAGACCAAGGCAGACTGAGAAGGGGTAGATCGCGAGGTAGGAGAAGAACCAGGCCAGCATTTCAGGGAGAAACAGGTGATAGTGGTTATGCTGCCGAGAGCTTGGGTAAGAGGAGAAAGAGAAAGAGCCATTTGATTGGGCAACGTGTGGGTGTTGGCTGCGATGAGAGCAATTTCAGTGACCTAGGGAGGACAGAAGCCAAGTTCACGTATGTGGAGGAGAGAACCGGGGATGTGGGCGTGAAGACAATGAATCCAAACAACTCCTCTGAGAAACTTTGCTGTAAAGGATGGTAGGAAAATGGGCAACACAGGGATGGGATGTGGGATCAGGAGAAGGAACTTTTGTTTTATTTTTTATGATTGTGAAGTGCATCCGACATTCAAAAAAATAACTATAGGATCTATGTGCTGTTTGAAGGGAGTTTTTCTTTTTTTTTTTTTTTTTAAGATAAGAGGTACTACAGCATTTTGTATGCTAATGGGAATGATCCAGTTGAGAGGGGAGAAACCGATGATGCAGGAAAGAGAGAGGATATTTACAGGAACAAAGTCCTTGAGAAGGTTAGAAAGAACAGGATCCACGGCCGCGTGGAGGTGTCAGCCTCTGTTAAGGGTAGGGACACGTCTTCCATTGCAATAGGAGGAGGTATGTCAAGGTAGTGATGGGAAGGTACAGGAGTTCTTGTCTGATGGTTTCTCTGTCTCAGTGAAGTATAAGGCAAGGTCGTGAGCTGACAGTGAGGAAGTGGGGGAGGGTTGGGGGTTTGAGCAGAGAGAGGCTGCTGTCTCCGAGTGGGAAAGGGAACACAGGGAGGCAGTGTTGTGGCATTGCTGGGCAGTGTCAAGTGCCCATCTGAGGTCTGTGGTCATGAATTCAGAGCGAGACCGCTCAGCAGGGTTATAGGGTTTCTATAGCAATGCTCAGAGGTGCGAGTTCATGGAGGACCAATGAGTGGAGTTAGCCAGGATGGGGCTCTTGCCAGGATGGAGGTTTTGCTAGGAAGGCAGTCAAGGACATTTAGAAGGAAATGATTATAATACATCCTGAGCAGTAAGGAGGGGGCAAGGGAGATGGAGGGTGACTCCTAGGTTTCTGCAGGACACCTCCAGGTAGGTGCCATTTGCCAAGATGCCGTCCCCATCCAGGAGGAAGCCCAGGTTTGGGGAAGGGAAGACTCTGAGTGATGACACTGATAGTTGTGTCTGTGCGAATGCAGGCAGGCAGGATGCCACCTCCCCTTCCTTCGCCCTGTCACCTGCCCTGGGCCCCTACCTGGGAAGGTGGAATCCAACCTCAGTGGCCCCGATGCCCACTGCCCTGCACAGCCAGCTGCAGCTTCCCTCCTTCTTTGGGAACCTGCCAAGGCCTGTTTGCTGGTTTTTTTAGTTTAATACATTTTAATCAGAAAATTAATCAGGAAACACCAGTTCAGCAGATAATTGAACAATGAGGAGACACGATAATTGCTGTTTAGTCTAATTAACTTTGTTAAGTCTTTATTGGTAACAGACACTTCCTGAGTGAAACTTATTAAATGTCCTCCCCTGGAAAATTCAATTCCTTTTCAAAGGAAAAGTCATAGGTTCTGCCTTTGTCTGCGTTATTTCAAGGAAAAGGACATCAGCCTCGCAGCAGTCCAGAACATCTCTCCTCTGCCCTGGGGGCAGAGGAGACCTGTCAGTCTCTCCTTGGGCTCTGGCCAGCTTCCTTCTCCTGAAATCACAAGCAATCTAGCTCCGAGGGGCAGGGCTTGCTTGCTGCCCCTGCCTTTCACTGACCCTTTACCTATTTTTTCTTTCTTTAATCTCCTTCCCATGATGACTCCGCTTCTCCTGTATCCACTGCCTTGATGTTTCATTTTGCTGCTCTCTCTTTGAACCCCCTCACCTTCCCCGTTCTCCCCCTGCCATGCATTCAAGGGGCTTCTGGGGTGAGCTCTGGGGTTCAGGGCCTCCTCCATCCTTCAGCTACTCTTTGCCTAGCTCATCCTCAGATTCCCCACTGCAGGGGCCATAGCCCTAGTCCAGGGCTGTGTGTGGATGCAGGGAGAGGACAGGTTTCCACCCCTTCCTCCCTTCCCACCACCTACACATCACAAAACTCTTCCCCACACCCTTCTCTGCCTTTATTTTTTGATTTATGCAACTTGTAACTAGGTGTTTGTGGAATAAAGGAGAATGGGGAAAAAAAGAGAGAGAGAGAACCACTGCCCTAGGTCACCAGGCTCTCTCCAAACCACATGACCTGCAGCCCATTAGTCCTGTTCTCCTTTTATGCTTTGGGGATCTTCTTGAATAGAGTCACCCAGAGTCATGGAGAGAGCACCGAGGCCCCACCCAGGGGCAGGAACCACCCATGCAAATCACCTGTAGGAAGCAGCGGGCAGACATTCTACACCAACAGGCATCCGGCTCCAAGTTTGAAAGCAGGCTGTTGATCTGAATTTTCCAAGCAAAGTGCTGCTTGGGGCTTCCCTGGTGGCGCAGTGGTTGAGAGTCCGCCTGCCAATGCAGGGGATACAGGTTCGTGCCCCAGTCCGGGAAGATCGCACATGCCGCGGAGCGGCTGGGCCCGTGAGCCATGGCCGCTGAGCCTGCGCATCCGGAGCCTGTGCTCCGCAACGGGAGAGGCCACAGCAGTGAGAGGCCCGCGTACCGCAAAAAAAAAAAAAAAAAGTGCTGCTTGATCCATGCAGTCCCTCTGCAAAGGACATGGTGCCTTCAGGGCTCCAAAAGTGTGCGAAGGCTTGGTTCATGCACTAAATGTTTTTCTCCTTAGAGTGTCTTCTCACCCTTTCCTCTGTGATTATTTCTCATGTAGGTACTCTCAGACAGAACTTCCTTCTAATCTACTGCCTTGCTACACAGAGCTAGTTCCTACCCAGATCCCATTTCCCCCACAGAGAATGATCCGGTACCAGGAACAGCAGACACAGTCAGGGAGTTTAGCTCATGGAAGCCCTGGTGATTTGACTGAATGATGGGAACTAGAAAATAGGTGTTACCTGCCAAGCTCAAAAAAGTGGACATTCAGAAGATGCTTCAGTAAGAAAGAGAAAGCTACCCTCTCCCGTTGCAACTTTGCACAGCCACCTTCATTTTCAACGCCCTCTCACCAACACGACACTCACCCTGGGCCCGTGCTCCAGGGACGCTTGTCCTGAGAGGTCCCCTCCTCCCTCCACCTTGCGAGCCCTTGGCACCTGACCTTGAGCTCCTGTTCACACGTGCTGAAGGGCTTGGTTGCTCCAGACACTCTGTCACAGGTGGTTTTGTTTATCACAAGCGCTCTCTGTCAGGTCTAACATCAATAGGCCAAACAGATTTTAAATGTATTTAGATCCAGCCTGTCAACCAGGGGGAAGGTGACAGTGAAATATTCCAAGGCAAAAGGAAGTACAGATCATCACCAGGTGGTTTGGGTTAGCAGGCAAAGAAATGAAGGGTGACAGACTGCTGTTCCTGCCTAATCTGGGAGAACATGCCCCTCACTGCTGGAAATGAACCCCTCAACCTGTCCTCCAGCTCCTTCCGAGAGTCTCCCCAGGTACAGCCCAGCGTGTTCCAGAACAAGCTGTCGCCTCCAGTGAGGTCAAGAGGCTGCTGAGCCCAGCTGACCTTGCCTGATGCCACAGGATGGCCGCCTCTGATGCCCTTGCTCGGGAACTGACTGCTCTTCCGAACCTGGGTCATCTCCTCCCCCGATTTGCTAATGCCAATTACCTATGTTACTGCTGCGAACAAGCTAGAACTTCAGCAGGACTTTACTGAAGATTTGGGACTAAAGAAAAGGAAGTACAGCCCACTGTACTTCCTTTATATAAAATAAAATAAAATAAATAAATAAAATAATAAATTATTTATTAATAAATAAATTATTTATTATAATAAATAAATAAAAACTAGAGAGACACCACAGGCCTATCTATGCACAATTTAGAGCTACTTCTAGTAGTGGCCACCCTTGGAACATCCAGGCCCAAACCTGACCTCAAAACGTCCTGTGGGACTGGCTCCCTGCTTGAATGCTGGCCAGCCCTTCCTCTCCAAGCACAGATCTGCATCCCAAGTCCTCAAACCCTATCCCAAAATGGTAGACAATGGGGACCCCTACCCACCCACAGGGGTGAGGTCTGGCACCAGGTCCCCGACAAGACAACCCTGCGAGAATCCCACGGCACATTTCCCAAAATCTGGGTCTCTGGGAGAACCAGGTTGTGCTGGCTGAGGCCAGTCCAGACCTTTCCCCACTCCTTCCCTGGCAGTGCCCAGAAGTTCAGGCTACACAGCCCTTCTATGCTCTCCACTTTCCCAGTTCCACCTTCGCTTCCAACAAGGGCGCTAAGAAAAACTTCACCATCTTGGTACAAATGCAAAAATTTACAGGCACGGGGCAGTCTGGATTCAGAATTAGAAAGGAAACATTTCTCTAAAGGGAACATAATTTGCAGAGGAATGGTTCTGCTAAAATACCCTTCTGATTTACATTACTAAGCAGTACACCTAACATCACATTTAGGCCTCTCCAAGAAGCAGGGAGAGCACTTGCTTCTCATTTACATAACCACAAGGGCCCACTCAAGAGGTTTTGCCAAGAACAAAGCGACAGTCTCCACCCTAAAAGACAGACACTGTGCATTATTTTTAAAATAAGTTTTTCTGCTTCAGAAATTGTAAGGTCCGATCTACCAGGAGCCCTGTTATATAAGGAGTGGAAGGAGGGCGATAAATTTGAAGGCAGGGATGATGTCATATTTATCTCTAGACATGAGAATGCTCAGCTCAAGAGTTTCTGCACACATAGTAGGTTCTCAATAAATAGTAGTCAAAGGAGATGGCACAGACAGGGGCAGGTGTGAGATTCCAGGTCTAGGGCAGCCTGGAGATAAAAACTAGAGAGACATCACAGGCCTATCTATGCAAGCCAGAAGGAGCCAGAGAAGATCTTCTCAGGCCAGAAGATGCTATGGGTTTAGAGAAGCTGAGGTCCTCCAGCAAGGCTGTGTGCTCGGGCCTTGGGCCCTGATTGCACCCCTAGCTGAGAGCACAGGGCTCTGAGTCCATGGAGTCTGGCTACAGTTTTGTATAATAATAATACTAATACTCACGTAATAATAATACTCATAGCTAATGCAGCATGGTGTGTATCAGATCATTAAATAATCATAACAGCTCCATTGTCATAGGAGGAAGGTACCATGAGGAAGGTATCGTTACCACTTCCAATTAATAAATTGCAAAGTGAGGCACAAGAGGTTAAGATATTCGCCTTTTTCCATAACAAGCCAGATAGTATTTTTAGCTTTGCAGGCCATATGGTCTCTGTTGCAAGTATGCAACTCTGCATTTGTAAAGCAAAAGCAGTCGTAGACAATATGTAAATGAAAGGGTGTGGCTGTGTCCCAATAAAACTTTACTTACAAAGTCCGGCAGTGGGCCACAGATGGCCCATAGACTGTAGTTTGCCAACCCTTGAGCTGGGAGGTAACTGGCTTTAGGGTCCACGTTCTTAACCCTTATCCACATCCTCTTTTAGAGGTTGAAGTGAGCAAGTCCCAGAGTGAAGATCGTCAAAGATGCGGGAGGCGGGCTTCACTTAGCAGCCAGGACCCAGCAGCCTGGACCTGTGGTCCACACACCTGATGATCTCAACCTTTCACGACATTTATCACCCACCCTTTCTGTGTTGAGGATGGCGAATGACTCCTCAAGTAAGGAAGGAGAGGAGATAGAAGTTAGGGTGGGAATGAATAGGGTAGGAAGCATTAGGGAACAGGCAGGATACTGGGGCTAAAACAGAGCATGAGATGGGGGGTAGAGGTTAGGGACTGTGGTGGTGACGGCGATGATGATTTACAGCATGCTTAGTCTGTACTATCTAACCCCATACTTGAGTGTCTTGATTGCAATATCTCAAATCCTATCCCAAAATGGTAGACAATGGGGACCCCTACCTACCCACAGGGGTGAGGGTGGTGTTTAACTCTCAGTTATGAGTTAAATTTTGTGCCTCCCCTGAAATTCATAAATTGAAGCCCTAACCCCAAGTACTTCAGAACATGACCTTATCTGGAGATAGGGTCTTTACAGAAGTAATCATGTTGAAATGAGGTCTTTAGGGTGGGTCCTAATCCTGATGTTCTGACTGATGTCCTTATAAAAAGGGGTAATTTGGAGACAGATACACATAACAGGACAATGCCACATGAACGAGAAGGTGGCCATCTACAAGACGCCTGGAGAGAGGAAAGGAACAGATTCTCCCTCACAGCCCCCAGAAATAACCAACACTGCTGACACCTTGATTCAGACTTCTAGCCTCCAGAACTACAAGACAATAAAGTTCCATTGTTTAAGCCATCCAGTTTGTGGTACTTTATTATGGCAGCCCCCGCAAATGAATACGATCTCCTCAAGTCATTGCTACCATTCTGGGAGGTCAGCTCTGTTATTATCCCCATTTCACATAAACTGAAATTCATAGGTGTTGAGTAACTTGCCTACAAGAAGTGGAATTTGAACCAAGGTTTGCCAGATTTCAGACAGAGGTTCCAAACAGACATCTCCAAACAGAATATGCCACCCCAGAGAATGCTGCTTTGACATAAGGATTATTTTGAACCGAAGGCAATTGAGAAGAAGCACATATGAGAAAAGCTCTCTGCCCTCCTCCATTTGCCTAAAAGCAGGATGTAAATTTACAAATGTGTCCCTCCTCTGCTCTGGACCAGGAAGAACAAAGGTTACTCCATGGAGACAACTTCAGACCCCTACCAGTGAAGAAGGTGCCAACTTAAATCTGCATAACAAACTTTACTCTTCTTTACTGTGCTTTTCCTCGTCACCACCCCAGAACTGGCCTCCCCCATACCTTTCTTTCTTTTGCCTTTAGCTGAAGATGGCATTTAGGCTTGAGTTCTAAGCTACCTCCTGGAGTTACTCGTTTTTCTCTGGGTCTCTCCCATGTAAACATGAGTATACAGGTTAATAAACTTCTGTTTATTTTTCTCTTATTAATCTCTTTTATTCCAGGAGTCTCGGCCAAGCATTCAAAAGAGTAGGGGGGATTATTTTCCTCCCCTATACATATTTTAACCACTAATCTACACCACACTGCATACAGTGCTGGAGTACATGAGAGTGTTGAGTGGCTCTTATCATGTCTTCCATATATCTGCTACCTGTACCCTCTCCCTTGAAGGACAAGCCCTGACCTCTCACATCTCTTGAAGGCCCCACACTTGCTCCTCAACTATCGGTGCTCTGTCTTGGGGGAAGGCTCAGCTCTGAACTCAGCAGAGTTGGTTCCAGGAGTAGGGAGCTTGGTGACTGTGCAGTGCGCTATGTTCCCACAGGAGGAAGGTAATTTCCCCTCCAGTGCTGAGAGAACAGTGGGGCTGTCAGCCTGCCCAGGGTAGGATCTGCCTGGTCCACATGGACAGCCCTGCCCCCCCACCCTACCCCCCCCCCCCATCCAGCAGACACCGTGGTTGGCCTGTCTCTTCTCATTAGGCAGGAGGGGACAGGAAGAAGCTCAGCCAGCAGCTTGCTGCAGAGTCTTCTGCCTGGAGACCAGGACTCCACTGTGGAGATGCTGTGGCTGCCAGCCCTGGGTCACCTTGTCTGCTCCAGGAGCCTCAGCCTTCCTGGCTAATCATCCCAGGACCAGCACTAACCAGGGGCCTTCCGCGCAGACAACCACATGCTTGGCCTTTCACGGACAGGAGGAGTCTGCTGAGGCTGCTTTAAGAAAGCAGAATTGTCAGAGTCCGAGAGGTAATTAGTACTTAAGAAGCACAAGTTGCCAAGGTTAAAAGCTAAGAAATAAACACACACACGCATGTACACTGTCATACACAATTTCAAATGATTCTTAAACGCTAAATAGAGAGATACGGCCCCTACCTGGAAAACTATTAAAGAAAGATAGGATTTCACACCAAAGAAGACCAGGGCCCTCTCAGGCATCACTGCTTGTCTGGGCACCTTTAGGTTGCAGAGGTCTACCTTCCCCTAAAACCTGTCCTTCCTCAACCTTCCTTGTCTCTGCCAGTGGCTCCACCATCTTTCCAGCACATGACTGACATCCTCAGAATTCTCTACCCCACTGTGCACTCAGACCCCACATTCCAGGGATTTGCCCTTGCCAATGTAGTTCATATCACACCCTCCTCTCCAGGCCTGTGGACACTCTGCCCTCACTCTGGCCTCATCCCTAGCATGGACCACTATCACTCCTATCTGGTCACTCCCCCACTCACTCCATCTTCCATAAAGATTTCGATCATGTCGTCCTCCTGCTTCAAATCCTTTCATGGTCCCCCGCCGCCAAGATGCGACATAGAGTGGCGCATTCACCCTTAATCTTCAGCACTGGGTTTGAACTGCAGCTCTCCCTAGTTTCCCTGTGGCCTTGAGGAAGTTACTAAATCTCTCCAAACATGGCTTCCTCATCTGTAGAATGAGGATTATCTCATTCTACAGAGGATTAGCGCCTTGAAGATGTAAATGACTCAGTAAAGCATAGCTTTTATGATTATCAATCCAGGAAGGAGAAGGGGCTTGTCCAAGGTTACCAGGTGGATTAGTAGCAAGTAGCAAGTAGCAAGTCCAGATCTTCCAACTCCCATGGCACGCCAGGGCCTCACGTAGAGACTCTCAACAGCTATTTGTTGGATGAATGATCATCAGTCAATCAATCAATCAATCCCAGCCTCCTGTGCTAGAGCCTCCTTAATCCCCTCTAGGGACTAAGTACCATGAGTCTGTTAAAAACCACTCAAGACAAAGGTAAGGAAACCCACCTTCCTTTTTTGGCCTGTGCTAATCTTTCTCAAGACTCAAGGGAGCCCCCTGATGCTCTTATCTGGCATTGCATGAACAAGCCCAGATTGGTTCAGACCTTCTAAACCCTGTCCTGACTCATCTGGGCATTTCAGACTGAGAAGGCGCTGTCCCTCTGGTTTCCACATGAGGGTGCCTTTCTCTGCACTGCAGCCCAGCAAAGATTGCCTGAGCTCCTGTAGCTGACTCAGGTGGGACTTCAGGTGGCCTGACAGAGCGACCAGAACTGCTATCTGTAATGGGATGATGTCTAGCTGTGGAGTGTAGAGCTCCTGAGCCCTTGAATGCGAACCTTATCAGGGACCCAGCTCAGAGCAGTCCTCTGAGATGTGTAAGAGGTCAAGAGCCCTGAGGGAACCAGACCTCCACCTGCCACTGAGCATTAGCCTGGACCCACCACACCCCTGCTCAAACCCTCAGCCCTTTACTGCCTGGGCTACAGACACAAGTGTCTCTCTCCACCCCTTTCTCAACTCAGCCCCACACCAAGTCCCATCCATTCTATCTCCCAAATGTGTCCATTTCCCTCCAACACCACTGACACCAACCTATTCCAAGCCACACTCATCCCTCTCCTGGAATGGTGCCACAGCCTCCTTCGTGGTCTCTCTGCCTCCAGCCTCACCACTTGCTACAGCCAGAACAATCTTGCTATAACACAAATCCTACCTCATCACTCCCCGGCTCGCAAAATTTTCTCACTGCACCTGGGAGAAAGTCCCAAATCCTTAACCGGGTTGACGATGTCTGAACCATCTGCCCTTGCCTTTGGCCCAATCTGACCAGACCCTTGACTTGCCTGCTTTTAGAGTTTCAGATTCCTTCTCTCCTCTGGGCCTTGGCATGTGTTATTCCCTCTGCGTGGAACGCCTTTCCCCCCTCTTCTCCACCTGCTGAGGTTATTCAGTGGGTGTCTGTGGAGTGCCAGGGATGTGTCAGGCACTGTCCTCTTGAGGCTTTGAGTCTCATGGAAGAGTCATAGATTCATCAAATAACCACATGGTGTATAAGTTAAAACTGTGATCAGTGCAATGGAGGAAAATGACACGGAGACCTAACCTTGCAATCTGGGAGGGCTTCCCTGAGGAAGGGATCTTTGAGCTGAGAGGTGAGAGTAGTTCTGGAACTGGCAGGATAGGCACCTGGGGCTGTGAGTGGCCCTGTTCCCCACTAAGTGGGAAAAGCCCACCTGCCGTGAGAGTAAAGGAAGGAAAATACAAGATGAAAAGAGGATCGTGAAGGTCAGTGCGGCTCTAGTTCCTGGCCTGAGGCTCCTGAAGCTTCTGCCTCTAATTTTCTGAGGCGACCCCCATCTTTCTTTCATAGACTAGTAATGAGCAACCCCTGAACAACATAGTAATAAGGCTCCCGGCAGACAGTGGCATGGCCTTTGAGATCATAGAGGCTTGGACTCAAATCTTGGAGTGTCCACTCTTTATTGTGTGTCCCTGGGCCAGTTACTTCCTCTCTGTGAGCTTCAGTCACCCTATCTATAAAATAGGACCACAGACCTCCCTTTGCAGGGTTCTTGTGAGAATGAAGTGAGATGGAAGGCACATCCCTTGCATAATGAGCTGCAAAGGGATGGCCGGGCTTGGGCAGTTTGCCGTCTGAGAGGGGGTAAAAGAGTGAGGGGACCCTCATGTTCTGGGCCACAAGCCAGATCCAGAAGCTGTGTGGGCTCAGAGAGGCAAAACTCAAGAGTTCGAAATTTCTCATCACAGAGAAAAGTCAGTAATGCCATTTAAATTGTTGATGTATTCCATTAAAATTGGTTCACTTTCTGGTAGAAAAAAAGTGTAATTGGGGCTTCCCTGGTGGCACAGTGGTTGAGAGTCCGCCTGCCGATGCAGGGGATGCGGGTTCATGCCCCGGTCCAGGAAGATCCCACATGCCGCGGAGCGGCTGGGCCCGTGAGCCATGGCCGCTGAGCCTGCGCGTCCAGAGCCTGTGCACCACAACGGGAGAGGCCACAGCAGTGAGAGGCCCGCGTATCGCAAAAAAAAAAAAAAAAAAAAGGTGTAATTGAATCTCTGGACCTCCCAATCTTAAAGAGGTTCCCAGACTCCTTTCCCGCACTCCCAACCCTCCATCTATGAAGGAAACACAGGTTGTATTGAAAATACCTGCTAGCCCTCCAAACTGAGAAAGACTGGACTCTGGGCCAGAGAACGGAGAAAGGGAGGGTGGCTGATGAGGACTTGTAAGTGACACCACTTTCTGATTCTGCCTGAACACAGAACTTAGGGAGGCCAGCAGATGGAGGGTGAAATACCAGCTGTACTATCTCGAGTGTTGGGGACTCCACTGGGGACTGTGGCTCAGGTGGCAACACTGGGCTTCCTGATTCCGCCCTCCACATAAGACAGCCTCACACCTCCAGCCACAGGGAGCAGTAGGACCACAAGCTTCACCCCACAGGGGCAGAAGATCCCTAAAGGAGACAAAGTGGGGGGCTGAACACTCAGCCCCTTTGCCCAAACTCACTAGTCAGAATGATCACTTGTCCTCTCTGAGAGGAGGGAGAGAGGAAATGGGGCAGAAGGAGGCTGGGACTCACCAGGTGTGGAAAATAAGAACAACCGCCAACATCATTCACCCCATTCTATACCCTCCCTCTCTGCACTGGTCTTCCTTTTGGTTCTACAAAAATGCATGCTTCTTCCCACCCCAGTACTTTTGCACATACCTCTGTGTGTGTGTGTGTTTGTGTGTGTGTGTGTGTGTGTGTGTGTGTGTGTGTGTACTTAGAACACTCTCCTCTTTTCTCCCTTTGTCTATTGACTCCTTACTTGTCTTTCAGGTCTGAGCTTAAACATCACTTCCCCAGGAAACCCTTCCTGATCTCCCGCACAAGGTCACATCCCCCTGTTATATGTTCTCCTAGCTTCTGTACGTCCTCTTTGTAGCATTTGTCATGAGTTTAGGTACATAATTATTTCTATGATTATCTGACTAATGTCTGCTTTCTGGAGAAGACTAAGTGCATTGAGAGCAGAGGCTGTGTCCATGAGGGTGTCTGCTGTACCTCCAGCAACAGTTCCAGCAACAGCACATGGTGGGTGCTCAAAATAGTGGTTTTACTCTTTATTTATTTGTTTGTTTGTTTGTTTTAATGATACTTGCCTGTTGTTTTGAGTTTTATTTCTTTTTAACAACTATATTGAGATATAATTGATATACAAAAATTGCACACAGTTAATTTAATGTATACAATGTGATGAGTTTGGGCATATGCATACACTCATGAAAGCACTACCGCGATCAACCTAATAAACGCATCCAACACCTCCAAAAGTTTCCTCATGCCCCTTTGTTTTCTAATTTTTTAGGGTTTTATTTTTGGTTTTGCTTTCACTATCAAAACACTTAACAAAAATTTTAAGTGCAAAATACAGTATTGTTAAGTACAGGCACTATGTTGTACAGCAGACCCTGGAATTGATTCCCCTTGCAGAAATGACACTCCATACCCACTGAGTAGCAACTCCCCACTTTGCCCCCCTCCAGCCCTGACAACCACCATTCTACTCTCTGCTTCTGTGAAATCGACTATTTTAGATACCTCACATAAGTGGAATCGTGTAATATTTGTCCTGTAACTGGCTTATTTCACTTAGGAGAATGCCCTCCAGGTTCATCCATAGGGCAGCATGTTGCAGAATTTCTTTCTTTTTTTAATGGCTGAATAATATTCCATCGTATGTATAGACCACATTTTCTTCATCCATCGATGGACGTTTAGGTTGCTTCCACATCTTGGCTATTGTGACTAATGCTGCAATCGATACGAGAGGGCAGATATCTCTTTGAGATCCTCAATTCAATTCTTTTGGATATATACCCAGAAGTGGGATTGCTGGATCATATGATGGTTCTATTTTTAATTCTTTGAGGAACTCCCATACCATTTTCCATAGCTGCTGCATCATTTTACAGTCTGTGACTGCTCAAAATATTAATGAAGTAAAAATAGTTAACATTAAAGTCATTTTAAGCACTTTACACGCATTAACTTCTCGAAGGTTTATAGTAATTCTAAGGTGGATACTTTTAGTACCTCCATTTTACAAGTGTGGAAGCCAAGGCACAGAGAGGTTAGATAACTTGCTCAAGGTCACACAGCTAAGAAGAGGAGCTGGGATTACAAGGCAGGCAGTCAAACTCCAGCTGCATGTTATTCACCGCTGCACTATGTTGCCCCTTGAGAAAGGGGGCATTGGAGAAGCGTGTACCTAGGAATAGAGAGGTGGAGGAGGGCGGTGATGTAGAGAGCTTTTGTTGCACAAGAGGCTAGCCAGAGGAAAACAAAGACTGTGAGAAAAGACATACAAGAACATCCCAGCTGCTACATTGTGGTAATGAGTCAGGAGACACCTCTGATTTGGGGATCAAGTGTGGGGCCATAGAGAGCCCCAGTGCTCACTTCTGCCTCTGGAATCTTAAGCCTGGTCATCAGCTCCTGTCCTTAGAGTAGGTACATGGGCATGGCTATCCAGTTGCCATGGCAACTGGCTCTCTCAGCCCTTTGGAGTGGTCCTGCTGTGGCGACCTCTGCCTCCTGGGCAGTCTCAGTGCACCTGAGAGATGATACCCACCTCGTACCAGTTGTTGTGAGATGATGTACACAAAACACTGAGCACAGCACCTGATATAGTAAAAGTTTGATAAGTGTTTTTAAATCCTTTTAGAAGGGCTCATCTGGGTGGCACAGCCCTGACAAAGGCCTAATAGATGCCAGGGGGTGTCTCTTCCTGGAGGGAAATCTCCCTGGGGGGCTAATGTTTCATTAACTCCGCCAAAGAAGCCCAATGGAGATGAAATGCTGCCGCCTCCCCCTGCCCACACCCGCATGGTCAGCAGCTGGCAGGCTCATTGTTTTAAGTGATGAGCAATTGTTGTTTTCTGTCACCGCCATGATAAATCACTTTAAGAACTCCCTTCTCTCGACAGCATAAGTAATTACATCCCTGGTGTCTGTGGCCCTGGCACCGATTAGGAGGGAAGTAAACTACGCTGGAGCTGATGCTGACTCATTTTTCTTTTCCACAAGGGCCTAGAGGCCACAAGGGTTAGAACCAGCTGACTGGACCCTTCCTGGGCTGAAAGACCAAGCAGCCCTTCAGCACTTCCAGAGCTAAAGTCTAGAGACTGAGCCCCCCACCCTCTTTTCCCTAACTGTCTTCAAGACATGATTCCCAAATGGACCAGTGATTAGGAGGAAAATGTATTGTACTATAACAGGGAGAAATAATTAGGCTAGATAATAAGAAAGGGAAGCATACCTTGTAAGAGGTTCTGCATGTGGTAACACGAGCTTGGTATATTTTATCTATCATGTTTCCTTGGTAGACAAGGAATGTATTGTATTGAATCGGTAGAATTAATAAACATCTTGGTCAGCAAGAACAACATGTCTCTAAGAATCTTGGTCACCCAGAAATGACAATGAGGAAAAGATTAGATGACCTGGATGCTCTTGTAAACTGAGAAGGAGATCCGGGAACCAAACTGGGCAACGTTTGCACATAGGATAGAGAACTAAAGCACAGGGGGCAGGCTTGAGTGGTATAAAGGATAAACAAAACCCAAACGCTCAGCAAAGTCATGGGCTCGGTGCCCGCTGTCATTTCCCCTACTGCCATGTTGCTACCAGCCTAAATAAACCCAGAGAACCCACATCTTGCACCTGCATGCCTACCCCTGTCCAGGAGTTGGGGAAGGTCATTCTCTTGGCAGTCCCTGTGATTCCACTTGGGTGCTAGCTATCATGACAGCCTCCTGTCTTGATTATTCTCCCTGCCCCTTATCAAGAGCCAGGGAGGTCTGAGCTTTCCCAAAAGTAATTAGCTTAGAGAGTCAGCAAACAGTCCTGAGCAATGATGCCAAAAATAAAAGGATGGAGAGATGTACGTGATTAAATAAATTTGGGGGTGCTGCATACCGTAACCTTCTTTAGGAGCGTCACAGTACTCATTAGCTGTTTTTTTTTTTTTTTTTTTTGGCTGTGTTGGGTCTTCATTGCTGCGCGCGGGCTTTTTCTAGTTGCAGCAAGAGGGGCCTACTCTTCGTTGCGGTGCGTGGGCTTCTCGTTGCGGTGGCTTCTCTTGTTGCAGAGCATGGGCTCTAGGCGTGCGGACTTCAGTAGTTGTAGCTTGTGGGCTCTAGAGCGCAGGCTCAGTAGTTGTGGCACACGGGCTTAGATGCTCCGCGGCATGTGGGATCTTCCCAGACCAGGGATCGAACCGGTGTCCCCTACACTGGCAGGCGGATTCTTAACCACTGTGCCACCAGGGAAGTCCTCGCATTAGCATTCTAAAAGCTCTGAGAAGTCCCGCAGTAAATAACCTACTTAGCTTTGTTTAACCCATTGTTTCCCAAACTGCTTTGATTAAGGGATCTTTTTCACGGATACCTACCGACATCCTGCGGAACCCTCTTTGAAAAACTGCTCTTGGCGCAGCTAAGACTTGACTGCAGGTAAGAAGAGGGACTGGAGCCTGATTCAACCCAGGACCACAGTGACCTAGTCTAAGAGGAGATGCTGACATCAGCTGTGTTCACCTGAAAATAGCAGTAGCACATATTTGCTGGGCACTTACAGAGTTCATGGGTTTCCAGTCGCAGAAACTGAGATTAGAGGAACTAAAAGTGACATGCCCAGTGACATATAAGACGTGGTCAGGCCAAGACTGAAACTTGGCTTCCTGACTTGGGTCTGTCTCATAAACCCTCTGGGCTTTAATTTCCTTATGTATATAACATGATCAGTGTACCTACCCTTATAAAGTTGCAGTGAGGAGAAACTGAGATAATTAAGGGCTCAATGCAGGGCTTAGCACACAGTAAGCTTTTGAGAAGTGTTTTCGGCACAACAGACCCCACAGAAGGCTGGACTTACCCTCTCCAGTGACAGTGACGGGGAGCTCAGTATCTTGCAAAGCCCTCTGGGGCAGCTCTAGCTATTATTAGAATAGTCACCTGGATATTGAGCCAAATATGTGTCTCCCCTTCCCCCTAAGTCCTAACTCCGCCCTGAGAGCAGCCCCCAACTCTTGTCCACAAGAGTAGCCCCACAGGGACCTCAGACCAGGATGGCATCCCTGAGTCCCTTCCTCTTGCCCACTCATCCCCTCCCCCAGTGCATTGAGCTTGGAGGACAAGACATTTTGCTTAGGACCTGTAGCATTTCTTTCACTTTATCCCTCCCTTGGGCAGAACCCCTGGTTTGTCTACCTGGAAAGGTCGGCCTCTACCACAGCGCACTCAGCCCATGAGGAGAGGGGAAAGACTTCAATCTCAGCTCACCTGGGATGACCTTGAGGAGAGCCAAGGTCAGGAGCAGGGACATGCCGGCCAGTCCTCCCTGCGCACTTCATTTCAGGCCGACTGAGATCCACCGACCATTGCCGAGGCCCATGGGGGAAGGTCCAGCCTGACTGCTGGACCCGGAGCCGGGAGACGCAGGTTCAGGGAGGATGAGAGCAGGACAAGGCACCCATCCTCAACAGCATCCTGAGGGTGAGGAGTCCCTGAGAGGCCCAGAGGGTGGAGGGAGAGAGCGACATTATGTGGTTTAACCCCTAGGTGGCCCGTGCCATGTACCAGCACTGTTCTTTATCTGTAGATTATCTCATTTACCTTCACACAACCCTATCTGCTCCCTTTTGAGAGATGACCAAAGCAGGCCAAAGAGAGGTTAAGGAACTGGCCCAAGACCACACAGGAAAGAAGCAATACAGCTGACGTGTGAACCCAGGCCGTCTAGCTCTAGAGCCTACAGATCTGAACTACAGATCTTCCCAATGCTATACCATCTGGAACAGTCCAGGGAAGAAAGCACCAGAGGAAGAAAAGGTTAGAACAGAGACTAAAAAGGTACAGAAAATTCAGAACATTGGAGACAAAACGAAAGCCCATTATCCAGGGGAACATAACGGCAAACAGCATAGACATGGGCCTGGATGCACAGTGGACCGCAGATGCCGGCTGGACCAGCAGAGGCCAAGGGTAAGTTGGTTTCACCCTCCCTCCAAGCTGAGGATTATCACCACGCAGAGGAGACAGGCTAGAGTGAATGGAAGGCAGAGTCCCAGCTATGCCTCTTCTGGGACAGAAACACAGAGATGAATAAAGTCCCCACCCCAAGGAGCTCACAGTCTGTGGGCAAAGGCCATTGCAGTGGCCATAGCAATGAGATGAATTGAGAGGGCCCCTCCCGCAGGTCTAGTCCCTGTGACTCTGAAAGACAGCATCTCCCCATGAAAGGAGTTTTGTAGCTGCTCGGCTGCATCATAAAGCAAGTCAGACTCCGGTGGGAAAGTTTCTGGAGTCCCATTAGTGCCCAAACAGCTCAGTGTCGCCTCCCTCCACACTCTCAATGAATTAACTCGGTGATGGAGATGGAGGAGATGCCGGAGTCCCCCATCGTCTTCCCTAACCTTGGGACAAATTAAATCAAATTCCACTGCAAGGCCTGAAGGCGTAAACTTCGTAGGCTGTACCAATATATTGTGCCAGGCAGGCAGGCTCCCAGGTACTAACTACTTTATTCAGCAAGTTAAACAAATGATATGATATCTAAATTCAAGGAGAGGCACCCAGGAGTTATGGAGTACATACCACTGGGACTTGACAATGAACAAAGCAAAACAGAACTGCTAAACGAATGGCTCAAAGTATTTATCTGTCTACCCTTTAAGATTTAGCTTGGGGCCTCCGTTCACCCCTCCTCCGGGAAGCCCTCCCCATTGACACCATCTCTGTGGATCTTCTGTCTCCAGAAGGCTGTATGGCCTGGCGGTTAGGAGCATGGCTTTGGTCTTGGCTAGCTGGGGGGTTTACCATGGACTAGTTGTGTGACTCGGCACATTGCTTAACCTTCAAGTCACTCCAAGCTTCAGTGTCTTTAAATGTAAAACGGAGATGATAATAGCTTCCATCTCCTCAGGTGGCTGCCAGGGTTTCCAGTTAATCCATGCAAGGATGTTAGCACATAGGAAGATCTCCATAAATGGGAATTATTTCTATGATTATCCTCATTGTTGTCACCATCCTTTTGTTATCCTATTTATATTGTTAGTAACTATTGCAATGTTGGGGTCTCCAAGGGATGCCCAATGAGTAGCAGCCATCTTTTTCACTTAGTCCAGAAAAAAAAGTTTAATGAAACAGATAGATGGAGATCAAAACATTGACAGTGTCACAGACAGAGGCTGAGTTGGAAAATGTAACTTAATGTAAGAGAGGATGGGCGGGAGAATGAATCCAGGGTTTAAGGGTCACGGCAATGCCGAACAGGGCAGACTTCTGTGTGGGAGGCCAAGCCTGTCTACTGCAGGGTAGAGCCCTCAGGTTCTCTTCCGGAACAGATCAATCCCGTGAGAGAGGAGGCACCACACAGGCATTGTGGGTTTTCTTCCTAAATTTACCAATTGGTAAGATGAGTCATTCCATCTCCCCAGGGTAGAAAAATAAATGGGTGAAAAGGGACCCAGAGTTAGGCTAATAGAACTCCTTTCACAGGAAGAACCATCCGGAGTTGGGGAAAAGCCTTTCCCAATAACACATAGGAGACAATGAGATGTGGTGACTTTGGGGTCCAGCAGGATGGATTTGAACCCATTCTCCCCTCACTTAACGCGTTATGTGATTTGGGGAAAAAACCTTAATCTTTTAGATTAAGGCTCCAATAGAACCTGGCTTTAGCAGCACCCAAATCATCCAGAAGAAGTCACCAGCACCTCCCTGAGCTTGGTCCCTGGTCCTTTGTTCCCAGAATCCAGACACGTCCATGGATCCTGAGCCTGGCATTGCCTGGGCTTTGGCTTTCCGACTTCCTCCACTCGTGTCCTCATTGCTGACCCTGCTGCCTACTTCCAGAGCTTCTAGAGCAGAGACAAAGCTCACACTTACCCAAGCAGACCCATGACCAGACCAGCCACCTCAGATATATGTCCACTTGCTCCCAGTCAAAATGCAGCTTAATATCAATCCTGCACTGGAGGAGAAGCGTCCAGCCCCTCCTGCTTCTTCCAGCTCCTGGACGTCTCCCTCACTGAGGGGTGGCAAAGTGAGGAATCATGTGCCTCCAGTCCCAGAGAAGAAATGGATACGGGGTAGCCATTTGTATGTGGTGCTACAGAGTTGAAAAAGAACTTCCACATACGTACATTAGCTCCTTTGGCCTTCACCGTAAGTAGGAATTATCACCCCACTTTCGAGAAGAGAAAACTGAGTCTGGGAATAGTAGAGCCTTTTGGAGGATGGTGAGTCCCTTTCTGGATACCCTTGATGGTTGACCATGGCAGCATTAATTGTACGAAATGACTTCATCTTCCTGGTTACAGCTGATTGGACAAAAGTGAGCACATGACTCAAGCTGAGCCAATCAGGTTCTCCTCCCAGTAATGTGTGGAATTCATAATTCACACTGCTGGGGAAGTTGGAAACAGTGGGGCAACCATCTGATGTGTCAAAAGGATGGATGAAACCAGACCAGAGAGAATGAGATTGAAATGTGAAGCACAGTCCCAGAGAAAATCCAAGATGAAAGACTCTCTGGCTCCAGAGAAAGCAAGATACACAGACAGGGTGACTGCAGTGACTGCATCTTATTCATCTTTAGTATCAAGAAGAAACGATGGGGGCTTCCCTGTTGGCGCAGTGGTTGAGAGTCCGCCTGCCGATGCAGGGGACACGGGTTCGTGCCCCGGTCCGGGAAGATCCCACATGCCGCGGAGCGGCTGGGCCCGTGAGCCATGGCCGCTGAGCCTGTGCGTCCGGAGCCTGTGCTCCGCAATGGGAGAGGCCACAGCAATGAGAGGCCCGCGTACCGCAAAAAAAAAAAAAAAAAAAAAAGAAGAAGAAACGATGATCGCTCTTCAAAATAGAACCGACTATGGCTGCTTTTACATCCTGGAAGAATGGCAAAATTCCTATCAGAGGAGATGGCATCTTATCTAGGAAAATACATGAAGGCAATTCTTTGAACTCAAAGGAATTGTATAATAAGGTAAGGCAATGTTCTATTTCCCCGGGCAGTCCAGGAGAGGAGGCACGCAGCTCTCGGGAAAACAGAGGGAAGTGGGGGAGTGTGTGAGAAAGGCTATAGGGGATAGTGGACCCAGCAAGTAGGCTGAGGGCCTTAGGAGGAAAGGGAGACAGTGGACATCTCTGGGGAAGTGTGGGCTAAGGGACATGGAGAAACAAGGTGATGGATATTCCAGTTTAAAGTGTTTCTTGTACTGTGCTTTCCCAGGCTGCAATCCCTCCTCTGCCCTACCCTCCCCCAATGACTGCAAACCTTCAGGACAAGTCTATCGCATAACAGCAGCCATGGGGTGATGGTGCTTTGAAAAGAATGAAGGAAACGAGGCCCTGTCCAGCATGGAGAGAGACAATACACAGAGGGAGAGCTACAGAGGGGTGCTGACAGGTGCATGACTGAGAAGTCAGGGAAGCAAAAAGTCAGAAGTGAGAGGTAAGCATGAGAACAAAAACTGCCCCAGGAATTTGCAGAAAGCTTGGGGAAGGCACTGAAGGAAGGAGAGGGCTTATCATTTTCTTTAAATGTTCAACCCATGTTCAAATGAATTGAATCAAAACTGTGGTCAGTTTGGGGACTTCTGAGATTGGCTTGCATGCATATGGGACAGCTGTCTTCTGTGGCACATGGAAGAGGTGAAGAATGTCCAAAATTCTTAGCAAAGAGTATTCCCCATGGCTGTAGCAGAGGGTGTAAGAAGAGGGAGGCTTTGGAAAGAGATGAGCGCTGACAAGGTTTTCTTAGAAAGGCTGGTGAGAACAGCAGAGGAAACAAAATCTTCAAATGCCTGAGCAAGAGCAAACCTTAGGGAACATCTGGTCCTCAGATGGCAAATAGAGCTCAACGCAAGTACCAACTCTGATCGGCTGGTAGTGGCTGTCAGAGTACTACCTTAAGAATTCTAAGGCTCATCTGGAGTCAGCAATAAAGAATTCAGTGATCAATTAATACTGTCTGCCACTGGTGCAGGAAGGGGAATGAGAGCATGTGTGTCACATATTTGCCATCTCTAATCTAGCCCAACTCCTCGTTTTATAGATGGAAAAGGGGAGGAACTTACCCAAAGTCACATAGTCAGTGGCCAGAGCAAGTCTAGTGTTGAGTTCTGGATTCTTCTGTGCACTGTGCTACCTACATATACATGAAACACAAGGTGGGAAAGTGGGAAAATTAACATCTTGGCTAACTATCTGGTCAGACTAACCAGTGCAGAAGCACAGACTATGCCAGAGGAAGGGACAAAGGGAAACTGTATTAGGTTTATATCAGGAACAGGATTTGGCCAATCTCTTTGTTCACTTTGAAGACAGGTTCACCTGCTTTAGGGTGCAGAATTGTTACAGTTTGGGTTAACACAGCAGTGTGACCAGGACCCAAGCTCAGGTGTAGGGCTTGAAATCCCCATCACAAGGAAAGGAGAAGACAGGGTGACCTGGGTAGTTCGTGTCTTTAGAGTCTTATGCATTCATTCAACGAACATTTTTTGAGCACCTTTGAACAAACTACTGAGCTGGAAGCTGGGGCTACAGTTCTCGAGGCGTTCCCATCAAGGATCGGGCAGAGACAGGCATGAAACAGCTAATTATACAATTAGTTATTTAATTATAAATGGCAATAAATGCCATGAAGAGGTACAGGGAGCTCTGACAGCAAACAACCCAGGGATCTGATGCAATCTGGAGAAGGAGGGAAAGCTTTCCCGAGGAAGTGACATTTCAGCTGAGACTCAGAGGATTGGAACAGGAGTTAGTGATGGATGGGGAGTAGAGGGTGGCAGCATGAGGAAGACAGGGAGACAGAGGGCAGAGGGAAGAACCTGTTAAAGGGCCTAAGGAGGGAAGAAACATGACATATTTGAGGAACTGAAAGGCCAGAAGGGCTGGAACACAAAATATGCATTTTCTCTATCAGATTGCTGTTGTCGGGGAAGAAGAGTTAGGAACCAACAAAGGATAAAGCCATGACAATGGGACTCAGCAGAAATGGCAGCCTAAGCCCTCCCCACCTCCTCCCACTCCCACCTGCAACCTACGTGGAGCCTCAGCGTGAGTTCTTAGAAGGCACTCCTTCGGGACTGACAGCTCAGGCACACACCTGGGAGAGTGGGGCCCTGGCTGGCTTTGAGCCCTCAGCTGCCCCCTCAGCCAATCACCTTTGCGCAGCATACAATGGCACGGCCATACATGGCAGTCCGTCCCCACCCCCTCATCCCAGCCCCCAGAAAGTACGCTAGATCCCTGTGCATAGGAAACACCTGGAGAGTCTGTTAAAATGCAGGTTCTGACTCTAGCCTGGGGTAGGGGGTCACACTCCCTATCTCTAGACCATGCTTTGAATAGCAAAGAACTAGCAGACAAGTTGTGAATGTCTGGGCTTTAACATCCCAGAGCAAACTGTGAAGAAAAAGAAATCCATGGAAAATGATTCTGCTTGATTAAATGAAATCCTTTTGGATTATTTCCCACTGTGCGCCAGGCCTTTTCATGCTGGAGACAGGCAAACGTGGCACAGCACTTGCGCACAAGAGAAGGCGCCCAGAACCTGTGGGACGGATGAGTATGCACCCAACACCCGGGCAGGAGGTAATCACTTCCATTAAAAGAGCCATGGAGCCCAGAAGGAATGACTAGTGCTAATCAGAAAAATCTGGATAGACTCCTAGGGAGAGGTGACATTTGTGGTATGAACAGGATTTCAGCAGGTGGAAGGTGGGAAAAGGTAAGAAAAGAGCCAAGGTATGCCTCAACCAATCAACCAATCAGTATGTAAGTGCATGAAATTTTTTTAATTAAAAAGATGAATACAAAGAACCGAAATGTAAAGAGATGTGAAGACCCCAAGCATACAGACGTTGACATTCATGGAAAAGGGGGGTTCGTGGGAGGCAGAGCTAAAATATTAGTTCAACGTCAGGCTATTCTGGGCCTTGAACGTCAGGCTTAGAGAAGAGAAACAGGAGATTCATGTCTTTTACTAAAGATGAAAACGTGAAGCCCCACCAGGCAGAGTCTGGGGCCACCTGTGTGAGCTGTGGTCCTGTGCGGTCCCCATCAGGGCTCCCAGGACTGACGTGTCCCAGGCAGCTTGCGGAGGCTTGAGGCCCCAGCAGTTCGATATAGAGCCGCTTTCCAGTGTCTGGGCTTGTGCTGTCAACACAAGAAGGTGAGGACAACAATGCCAGAGGACAGACATCACACTGCACCTGTGGGGAGAGCGGGCTGGGGGCACGCAGCTGGAGAGAAGAGCTTTCAGCCACAGAAAAGGCGACCTCTGAAAAGAACTCACTGACGAGATGGGAAAGATAAAGCCCAGGGCCCTCAAAAAGAAATCGTCAAGTTGCGCTTACAAGATAGAAGGCGATGAAGAGGAATGGATGGTTTCACAGGGAGGAGCTCTTCAAGAGGCTGCGTGAAATAAAGGAGCCGCCCGCCAGAACCGAGCCTCCTCCCCAGGCCCCGCCCCCAGGATCTCCGCCTCACCCGTCCCCACCACCAGGTCATGTGGCCCACTCCTGCAGCCCCTCCCGCCCCGGACCCCAGATCCCAGTCCTGCCCCAGCTCTGACCTTGCGCTCCCTTCCGCCAGTGGCCTCCGTCTTGCCCCAGAGAGGCAACTAGCACACCAGCCACCTAGATCTTGTTTCCTAGATACCATTCTCCACCAAAAGAGACCAGGGTTCTTTAAAGAAAAGGCTAATCCCATGATTCGGGCAGGGAAGATACAAGCTGAGCCCGGAACACCTTGCCTGTGTGCCCTGGCTGTCCTCTCTTCCTGGGCTTCCCTCCCACCAGTTCTCGCTCCCTCCAATGACATGCCATCAGATAAACAGCACACCTGCGCCCACGTTCAACCCTCTGGTGCTGATCGGAGACCTGGCAACACACTGTAGGCCAGTACAGCACCTTTGGAGATCCAAAGCAGCTGGGTGCAAACCCCGGCTCTGTCTGGTACTAACTTCACCTGTCTGAGCCCAGTTTTTTCCTCTAGAAAATGGGGATACTGATACCTTCCTCCTGGGATTCTGGGAGGCCTCAGGTAGGTGATCTGTGCTGAGACACTAGGCTCAGTGCTTACCCAGCAAACACTAAATGGCAGTATTTTATTCCCCATGATGTGTTCACCTGCCCTGTGAGATCCTGAGCTCGGCCTCATCTACTCTTCCCATCCCCGGACGCCCAGCACTGAGCCTGGCACCCCAAGAGTGATCAGTCTGTGTTTCTTAGATTGCTTAATTGAATTTCAGGCTGATATTTACCGACCAACCCTCATTGACCAAAATGTACTGACTGGTACCTTCCAGCTGACCTTTGGTGTGTGTCCACACATTGATTGGGGTTGTCCTGCCAATGTCCACTGATTGACACCTACCTGGGACAGCCCCTCAGAGCATCTCCCAGGGCCCCAGTCTCCACAGTGAAAGCCCACATGAAAAAAAAGCTCTCTCTGACTCTCCCATTTCTCTGTGTCTCCATCCCATCTCATCTCTGCCTCTGTCCTTTGTCAGCATCGCAGTGTCTGGCTTTCTCTGTGTCTCTGTGACCCTGTTCTTTCGCTGGGTCTCTGCCACCTTTGTGGGCTCCTTCTCTGTGGCTTTTCCCTTTGCCACCATCTTACCCTTCTACAGAAAAGCTGCCCCCTCCCCTCGCTGGTGGCCCTCACTCTTCACCCTCAAGGACATGGCACTCAGTGACACAATCGCACATTTGTTGTTACACCTTTATTCTCCTGGTGACAGACTGTCTTTTCATCCCTACTCTTTAGGGATTCGATGCAGATGCTTTTCTTATCTGCTCCATCTGGGATGCCTGCTCTCCCCCTCCTGTCCCCTTCCCCCAATCCTAGAACTTCCAGCTGTGGCATCATCTAGAGATCAGGGGAGGAAACTCAAGATCTGGGAAGGGGAAGACCTCCATAGGCCCGAGAGAGGATTGTAGGAAGCAGCCTGAGGGTCCCCCAGCTAACACATCAGGGAGGGAAGGATGTGGTCACGTGTGCTACATACACAGGGAGGCACGCCTGCGGAGGAGGAACACATGCTCCACTCCAAAGTCATCACGGACAGTTCATACATCATGTATCTCAGCCACTTATCTAAGGGCACAGACAGACGCTCTATGTATTGGAGGACATGGTATAGGAGGGTGAAAATGTGAATGTTGGAGGGAAAGGGGCACGCACATAGTATTCGATCCTTTGTTCTGATGAAACCAATTAGTGACACGCGCCACACCTGAACAGAGCTTCTAGTGCTATCACATTGCCTGCTTTTGCTCTTTTCCTCCTCCCTAAGGACCACGAGTCCTAGATGGAGGCTGCTCCTTCAGCCCAGCTGCCAGAATGAAGAAGACATACAGAGCAAAACAGAGCAGAGACATTGCATCTGACCTGCAGGTAATAGGTAACGAGATGGGAACATAAACACGTGTTCTTTATGAACTACTGAAAATTTAGGGACTGTTTGTTACAGCAGCATAACCTAATGAAAGCTGACTGAAACATCTCACGTAGTCCCAAGGCTTTAAATACTATTCATATGCTGATGGTTCTTGTATGTATATCACCAGGCAGGCCCTCTTCTCTGAACTTCAGACCCATACATACAACTGCATATTCCCATCTCCACTTGGGTATCTAACAGGCATTTCAAACATAGCATCCACCATGTAATTAAACAAAACTTTGAGAACCATTGCTCTTCTACTTGCCATCATATACAAAATGTCCTGAGCCATCACTTAAAACACACTATGTGACATTATAGATGTCTGTTGTCAACTTAGTGTCACACCTACATACATCATGCCACATGCCATTGTATCAAAGTGAACCTATATTTTATTTTCAGGTTTTTTGCGAAATATTTTTCAAATTGTAAGAGGAATATAGACTTGTTGTAACAATTGAAATGTACAATAGAAAGGTTATAAATTACAGCTTTCCCAGTCCCCACTCCACTACCTCTCCTCTGATGTAACCAATGTTAATATCCTGTTATGTGACCTTTAAGTGGACATTTATGATGAACAATTTTAGATATCCCTAAAATCATCAGTGCAAAAATCTGCCCTCTATAATGGCAATCAGTATGAGCAAGGCAGGGTGGGAAAATACATCCCTCATTTTCACCCACAAGTTAAGGAACCCCCGGAAGTTGCCTATGTCTCCAACAAGAAAGAGTAATCAGAGCTGGCTGGTGCCCATGCAGTTTAAGTGGATCAGCAAACTGGCAGGCTCTGCCTCTAAGAGGGACGCCCACGCTGATAGTTAACCCCAGGGCTAGAGTTCTGGGAGAGAGCCAGCTTTGCATGTATGAGGTCATGAGTAAAGTTCAAGTGCCTGGATCTCCAGGTTATGTTCAGAAATAGTGGAATCTGGCGATGGAAATCCTGCATCAGGCAGACGCGGGTTTAAATTCCACTCTGCCTTTTTCTGTGTGCACTTGGGCAATTCACTTCTCTAAACCTCAGTTTACTCATCTGACAAACAGAAATAAGAAAAACACCTATGTATTAGTCAGTGTCCAATCAAAAACACAGAAGCCACTCGATATATTCCATGTATTGATAGAAAGGGCTTTAATGAAGGGAATTAGAAGCTTCCACAGCTGTTGGAAGGGCTGGGAAAGCAACCGTTGGGAAAAGTACATTGAAGACCTCAGCTACATCACTACAGCAGGTATTTTTTCCTTGGGAAGCACCTGCTGACCTTCTCAGGCTGCAGGAGGGAAACAGGTGAATCTCGGAAGCTCATCTGGAAGGTGCTTCAAAACTCATGTCTATGTATTTGCCTGACTTTCTTCTCCACTTTCCAAATCTCCCACGAGCATCTTTCTTGGCCAACTCAAACCAGGAACCATATGAGGAAGGGCATTCTGGGAAATGTAGGTCCCAGTTTCTCCTCTGCAATGCAAGAAACACCTGATGACAGGTGGCCATGACGCCACATAGACAACAGACAACCCGGTGTGACCTGCCACATAGGATTCTTAGGAGATTAAATGAAATAATGCAGATAAATTCTTAGTCAATTGTTGACACACAGTTAATTCTTAATAAGTGGCAGTTATTACAATTATTTTTATAATTTTGATCCTGGAACTGGTAGCTTTCTACGCAGCCCAGCACACCCACCGCATTTCACGTTACAGAAAGCCCTAGGCATTTAGGTTCCTGTCAAAAGATACATTCCCCATCGCCTCACATCACTCAGCAGGTTCTATCATTTCTTTTTCAGATCCTATTATAATGGCAGCATTTGTAAATTGCTGATCCTTTAATTCCCCATAAGCACACATTCTGACTGAATGTATTGAAATCAATTACACTCAGGGACATGAACTAAATTCTCTACTTCTGCGTCTCATAGTTTTGGATTCCGTGACAACTGTACCCAAAATGACCACCCAAAAAGAGCCTTATGCTACAGGTGTGTCTTCTCCGTCATCCATCAATCCAGGCACAAGGAAATCCAGTAACAACCCCATTTGTGAGCAAGCAGTTCTACCCTTATGATTGCTATCACCAAAACAAATACATTTCAGAATAATAAAATGTTTCCAATAAGACTTAATTTTTAAAACCCAAACCGCATGCAAACTTACTCTCATGAAACTTAAATTCAAGCCATCGCATGGGTAACAAAATTATACTTGGAAAGAATTCAAACTGATTGGACCTCAAAATTCAAAATTCAATTGTAGACAATAAAATCGGTTATAAACCACAAGGGCCTTTGCCAAGTCGTCCCCTGCTCTGAAGCATAATCCAAACATCGCGTGGTCACAGGTCAGTGCTTCCCGCAAAGAAATCCATTTTACAAACAAGCCTAGGGTAATAGCACCCAGATCTGTAATTCCTTATCCTGATTAACGATGGGCCCACACACTGTCACATCCATGGTGACCAAGTAAAGCTAACATTCTGAGGAGCAGCATTAGCCTTAAAATTGCAATAATCTCCAGGGAAAATGACCCAATTTAAACTTATTCTCTCTTTAGCTTAATTTGTTTGGCTCTTTTAAACTTGTTCTGTGCTGTTACCCGTGTCCCGCAAAGACAGGCCCCTTGTTGTTCTACATAACTCTCCTTTCAGTCAGAAGTCTTCAGTGATTTTAAAATCAAGTTAACCCCTGTTTACCATGATGCCTTCAAAGGACAAGTCATTGCCTCTAACTATCTTAGGCAGTCATCTTCCAATTGGCCTTTTTTTTTAAACCCTGAATTCCTGTCCACAAATATCCTTTCAGACTGCCAGTCCATGTCTAGGCGCTGGGGTGAATGAGTCAACAAACGTCCCAGACCTCAGGGAGCTGACATTCTAATCAGCAAACAAGATCACTTCAGAATGTGTAAAGGCTGATATGAGAGTCTTTTCATTTCCATTGGTCTGTCTACTCTTAAACCAAGGTCACTCGGTCTTCATTACTAGAGTGTTATAATGATATCTATCTATCATCACTAGCTATCTATTTTACGTTTGGTAGTGTATATATGTCCATGCCACTCTCTCACTTTGTCACAGCTTACCCTTCCCCCTCTCCATATCCTCAAGTCCATTCTCTAGTAGGTCTGTGTACTTAATCATTTTTAAATGTCTTTCAATAGTTTTCTAATTTTCTGCATAAAGTTCCTGCATGTATTTTTTAGATTTATTCCCAGGTATTTCATTTTATTGGAAGTATTATTGGAAGTATTATACCATTATAAATGGTATCTTTATTTAAGTGCAGTTTTTACTGTTCATTGTTGATGTAGAAAATGCAATTAACTTTTTGTACTAGCTTTATATATAGCAAACTTGATAAGCTTTTATTAATTCTATTAATGTATCTGCACATTCTTTGGAGATTTCTATGTTTATAATCAGATCATCTCAAAATAATAACAGTATGATTTTTCTTCACAATTATTATTTCGTTTTTTTTTAATCTTTGTCTTATTTCATTGGCTAGGGCCTTTGGTGTGCTGTTGAAGAGATGTGGAAATAGCAGGCACCCTCATCTTATTTCTCATCTTAAAGGGAATGCTTTCAATGCTTCACTTTTAAATATGATATTTGGTGTAGGTTTTTTGTAGGTTCTCTCTATCAGGTGAGGACATTTCATTCTAGTTTTGCTTTGCAGAAACTTTTTTTTTAAATCATAAATGGCTGTTGAATTTTATTAAATTGTCACATCTATTAAAATATTACTTCTCTTCTTTATTTCGTTAAAGTAGGAAATCACTTTAATTTTTTAGGCTTTAATGTTTACCCAGTCTTACATACCTTGAGTAAACTAGGTCATGGCATAGTTGAATACCTGGCAAAATTTGTTTACCAATATTTGGTTTAAAACTCTGTATCTGTGTTCTTGGGTGAGATTAGCTTATACTTTTAATTTCTCATACTGTCCTTGACAGGATGTACTATCAAGACTGTGCTGGCCTTATAAAATGGATTGTGGTACGTTTCCTCTTTTTCTGCACTAGGGATAGTTTGTGTAAGATTGGAAATATCTATTCCAATAGATATCTGGTGGCAGAACTCCTGAGTAAAATCATTTGGGAGGGTCTGTTTTTCTTTTAGGGTACATTTTTAAACTAATAATTCAATTTATTTAATAATTATAGGACTGATCAAGTTTTATATTTCTTCTTGAGTCAGTTTTTGTAGTTTATATTTCTTGAAATTTTTTTTTCATTTCATCTGAGTTTTCCAAAGAATTAGCACAAAGTTCTTCACTATACCTTTTTATCTTTTAGATCTCTGCAACATCTATAAATATGTTCCCTTTTTTAACTCCTTGTATTATCTTTCTTTCTTTTTTTCTTGATCAATCTCACCAGAGATTTTTCAATTTTATTACTTTTCTCAAAAAAAGAAAAAAACCAACCTTTTTTTGAGTTGGATCTTTCTACTGTAGGTTTGATTTCCATTTCATAAATGTTTGCTCTTGTTTTTAATATTTCCTACCTCCTAATTTTTGGATCATTTTTATATTATTCATTTTTAAATTCTTAAGTCAGATATTTAGTTTGGGGGTTCCCAAACTGGCGCAATTTTGCCCCATAGGGAACATTTAGCCATATTTGGAGACACTATTTGTTGTCACAACTGAGGAGAAAATGATATTGACATCTACTGGGTAGCAGCCAGGGATGCTGCTAAACATCCCACAATGCACAGAACAGCCCCCAACAACAGAGAATTTGCAGTCCAAAATGTCAACACTGATGAGGCTGAGAAGCCCTGTTCTAGCTTATTAATCCTCAGCCTTTCATCTTTTCTAATAAGAGCACTTACAGGTAAAAATTTCCTGCTGAGTACACTTTAGCTGCATCCCATACATATTTTTTTCAATTTAAATGAGGTAAAATTGACTTTCTTTTTGGTGTACAGGTCTACGAGCTTTAACATGTGTAGATATGTGTAACTACCACCACAATCAGGATACAAAACAGTTTCATCTCCCCAGAAGATGCTCTCATGCTGCCTCTTTGTAGCCAAACTCTCCCCCTACCATTGGTAACCACTGATCCACTCACTGTACATCCTGTTGTCCAGGATGTCACATAAATAGAATCATACAGTATATAACTGTTTGAAAATGGTCTCTTTCACTCAGCACAATGCCTTTGAGATTCATCCATACTATTGCATGAGTCAATAGTTCATTCATCTTTATTGCTGAGTAGTATTCTATTGTATGAATGTAATATCGTCTTTTTATCCATTCACACATTAAAGGACTTTGGGGTTGTTACCATTCTTTTGATGGTTATGAATAGAGCTGCCATTTGTGGACAGATTTGGGGGTGAACATAAGTGTTCATTTCCCTAAATACCCAGGAATAGGATAGCTGGATCACACGGTAAGTGCATGTTTAAACTTACAATAAAATGTAAACTGATTTCCAGGGTTGGCTGTACCATTTTGATTCCTACCAACAATGTATGAGAGGTCCAGCTACTCTACATACTCACCAACATTTGGTGTCAGGTTTGGTGTTTTGTTTTATTTTTGTTTTTGTTTTAGCCATTCTAATAGGTGTGTAATCATTTTGGTTTTAATTTGTATTTCCATAATGGCTGATAATTTTAAACATCTTTTCTTGTGTTTATACTTCATTCATATAGCTTCTACAGTGAGATGTCCGTTCAAATCTTTGTCTATTTTTTATTACATTATTTGTTTTCCTGCTATTAAGTTTTTTAGCAATTTTGTTGAGGTCTAACTGACATTCAATAAACTGAAGATATTTAAAATGTACATTTTGGTAAGTTTTGACCTGTATATACACTCATAAAACTATCATCAAAACCGAGATGGTGAACATAATCATTACTCCTCAAAATTTCTTTGGAATCCCTCCCTCTCTTCTCCACCCACCCCCCCAATTCCCAGGAAACCATTGGTCTGCTTTCTGTCCCCATTGATAAGTTTGCATTTTCAAGAAATTTGTAAAAGTGAAATCATATGGTAGATATTTTTTGTTTGGCTTCTTTCATTTAACAAAATTATTTTTGAGATTCATCCACATAGTATGTGTAGTTCATTCCTTTTTATTGCTTAATATTTTCCATTGTATGGATTTACCACCATTTATTATTGCCTCACTAGTTGATGGACACTTGAGTTTTCTAGTTTTGGACTATCGTTTCAAAACAAAAGCTGTTAGCCAGTATGAACATTCATGGACAAATATTTGTATGAACATATACTTTCTTTTCTTTTGGTTAAATACTTAGGAATGAAATGCAAAATCATATGGTAGATGCATGTTTAACTTTTTAAGAAATGACCAAACTGTTTTCCAAAGTGGTTTACCATTTTGCATTGTCACCAGAAGTGTATGAGTTCCAGTTCCTTTATATCCTTGCCACACTCGGTACGGTGGGTCTTCTTAATTTTAGCCATTCTAGTAGGTGTGGAGTGGTGTCTCATTGTGGTTTTAATTTACATTTTCCTAATGATTAATGATGTTGTGCACTTTTCACATGCTTATTTGCCTTCGATGTATATTCTCTGGTGAAGTGTCTGTTTAAATCTTTTGCCTATTTTTAATTGGGCTCTTTGTTTTATTATTGAATTTTAAGAGTTCTTTATATATTCTGGACACAAGCTCTTTATCAGATATATGCTGTGCAAATACTTTCTCCCAGTTTATGACTTGTCTTTTCATTCACTTAACAGTGTCTTTTGCAGAGCAGACATCTTTAATTTTGATGAAGTCCAATGTATCAATATGTTCTTTTATAGATGTGCATTTGGTGTCTTATCTAGACATCTTTGCCTAATCTAAAATCAGAAAACTTCTCTCCTGTTTTCTCCTAGAAATTCCATAGTTTGATATTTTATTTTCACTTCAATGATCAATCTTGAGTAAATGTTTTATATGGTGTGAGATATGGATTGAAGTTTTTTTGTTTTTCTCTCTCTTTTTTTTACGTATGATGATCAATTGTTCCAACACCATTTGTTGGAAAGATTATCCTTTCTCTAATTGATCGTCAGTGTTCTTATATGTAAAATGACAGTATGAACACTTGTTTCTTCCTACTCCACATGGTTTGGAAGAGGATAAAATGTTGTCGTGGTGTTCACGACATTAAAAGCTCTCTAAGGCAGAGTACACAGTGATTAGATGTGTGAGCCCTTGAGTGGGTCAGACCTAGTTCAAGTTCTCGCTTTAGAGTCACACCATCTGAGTCTGAATCTTACCTCACTACTTGCTCTCACTATTTACTCATTTTTTCAATTCTTGGGAAGTTAGTAAGTCTTTCTGTACCTCAGGTTTCTTATCTGAAAAATGAGCCTAATAGTTCCTTCCTTGTAGGACTTATTGGAAGACTGAATGTGATCATGTATGTAAAAAGCCAAGCACAGTGTCTGGGATATGCAAGTAAAAATGATAGCTTCTACGTTAATTTTTCACTGTTGGACCCTCATTACCTAGCACAGGGCTCAATCAATATGATTTAAATAATAAATAAACCTGTCTCTGAAAGCATTTGTAATATGGAAATTCTCCCCACGCACCCAAGCCAGGAGCATTGGTATTGCTGTTTTTGTTGTTATGTTTACACTGTAACCTCTCCCCTGACCCTCACCACACCCTGTCCTCCCCACTTGCATGGTATTTGTCATCTGTGATGTGCTGATCTATTTATAATCCCCCTCCTCGCTATAGTATGAGCTCCTCAAGGGAAAGGACCTGCTCTGCCTTGTTCATCTCTGTATTCTCCACTTCCAGCATGGTTCCTGACCATAGAAGCCCTCAAAAATGCTGAAATGAAGGAATAAAGAGTGAAAGGAAGGACAAAAAACTGATTCTAATTTTTGCCTAATGCCCAAGCCAATGAGAAGCAATTTTCCAAGCCCAGGCCAAATAGATATTGGAAATTTCAAAGCTCTAATCATTTCATGAGGCCTGATTTTTACTTCTACTTTTCTGTCCATTGCATTTACCTGCACAGCATCAGTATAGGGCCAGGCACATAGCAGAGGTCCCCAAGGGAGGAGACTTTGCCAATCCTTGAGCCTGACGCCTAGTGGCTAAAGTCGGGAATGCAGGCTACTTTTCCAAACAGCTCCAAGCCAGGATGGTCTCAAACTATCTCATCATCCTTACTCAGCTAAGGCAAAAACCCATGGCTTACCTCCTGACCTGTTCCCACTTTCCAGATAGGGAAGGAAGTTTGGGGAGCTCTGTGATATCAAAAAATTGGACAGAAACAAAATCATGATTTTTGATATGTGTGAATATACTGAACCCTGTTGAACTGTACACTTTAAGTGGGTGAATTCTGTGGTATGTGAATTATATCTCAATAAAGTTGTTTTTTTCTTTTTAATTTTAAGTAAAAAGACAAAGAAGGTTATAGGGCTCCATTACTTACTCAGGGTTTTTGGGGGCGGGGTGGGAGGGTCGGGAGGAGGTTGGTTGGTTGGTTGGGGTTTTTTACAATAAATAAATGAAGTTTTTTTTCCTCAGAAATAATGATTTTCTGTAATCTTTAACAACCCAGTAAGTAACCCCTAGTGTTATACAAAAACGAGAGTCAGTAGATTTTTGCACAGCGTTTGTCTCTTTTTAAAAAGGCAAAAACAAAACAAAACAAAAAAACAGGAACTTAGATTTTTAGATCAGTCTGCAGCCTGTCAGGAGGCCCTGTATGGGCCAAGGACCACACCTGGAGAATCCTCAGTCCAAGCACCTAGAAAGATTGTAAGTATCTCTAAGTACATAGAAAGAGTCTGAATGTCACACAGGGAAAGATGACCTCAGATCCAGCTTCTCATCTAGAGAACTTATAAAAATCACTCTGAAGGTAGAGAAAGTTGCTATTAATTGTTACTTAATATCTCCTACTGGTCAGGAAGGGCAAGGCAAAGGACTCTGATTGGAGACTTACGTGTGTCTCATTTAATTCTCATGACACCACCATGGCCTGGAGGCCATTTTTATTACCTTTTTACCATCAAGGAAACTGAGGCTTGAGAGGTTTATTTGCCCAAAGTCACCCAGCCAGTAGTGGCAGAGGTGGGATGACTTTCCTTGGCACAATTCTTCCTCCCTGCATATCCATTTTATATCCAATTTATGGTATAGTGAGTTTTTTGCTTCACGCATGCTTTATAGGACATGAGGGTCTGTTGTATAATTAATGCACATGTGCTCATTTTCTAGAACTCAGCGCTTGTTTTCTCATTTTAAAATTATTGTTGAAGTGTATGGTTATTACAGCTTTACTTTACGCTCTGGTGTTTGGTTTTATCTGTGATGATCCAATGGTCCCACGGAGGAGATGTCCTTCTTTTTGAAGACAACTCACCACAGTGGTGGTTTCATCTGGGAGGGACAGCCACAGGGAGATGGGGTGAGCCATGCTTGACTCGGCCAGGGGACAGGGGAGACAAGAAATTTAGGGTTTTGAATAACAGGAAGGCAGCAAGCAGTGATGTGGGTAGAACGGGGTCTGATAGGGAAGCTTCATATGACAGGCCAAGGAGTCTATACTTTATCCTATAGGCAAGGGATGTTTTCACAAAGGTGAGCGCCATAATCTGGGTTTTAAAAGCATTCATCTTGTTTAGAAATGGGCCAGGAGCCATGCTGAGGAGGGACCCCTCTGGGTGCTGGGGTCTGCTGGGATAAAACGCATCTATGTTCAGGCTGAGACGTGACTTAGATGTCTCTGGCTAGTGCTGTCCAGTATCTTTCTCCGTTGCTCCAGGCCCTGGTTCTCCAGCTGATCCTCCTCTGCATCCCATGCTGGTCCACACTGAAACAGACTGGGTCTGCCTCCCGACTCCGGCTACCAGCTTTGTGCCTGTGGTCCAGTTTCCTCTGTGCCTCAATGTCTCCACTCATAAAAGGGGATAACGATAGAACTCACCCCATATAATTGTTGTGTGGATTAAAATAAGCAAATGGACATGAAGCCCTTAGAAAGGAGCCTGGTGCCAAGGATGCATTATATAAGCTTTCGTGATGATCCCTATTACTCAGACTGGACAGCCTCGAATCAGGGCTGATACAAATTCTCAGGCTGTCTAGCAACACCTGATCAAAGGGTAGACTTCCAGATGAAGTCTTCACCCCTAGTGTTTCTGTAGCTCTCTCTCCTTTCGTTCTCCCTGCCGCTGAAAGGCATTCATGTAAATACCAGGGCTATGCCTCTGCTCAGAATTCTGTGCTTACATCTGTGCGGCTGTCTGGAAACTCTTGAGGATACGTTTGTCTGACTTCTTCACTCTTTGTGCTGCAGAAGGGGAGGACTTGGAAGACTTCTAAGCTTTCAGTGGAAAGAGAACAGCTTTCTCTCTAACCAAGGGGCTTCTCAGAAGCCAGCCATTCTATGCTATTTCCCTGGAATCAGTAGTCCCTTCCAAGACCTTGGCAGTTTGATAAAAAGAAAGAAAAAAACGCTGCCCCCCCCCCACCTACCCACCCCATAGCTTCACTGGGTGGCTGTTTATTAACTGTTTCCTGCCTACTTATGGGTGAGTCACACAGGCCTTCCCAGCGGCTCCCATCTCTGCTCTCTGGCTCCTTCCAATCAGAAGGCGGTTGCCAAGGGAACCACAGGTACCAGTCTCCTGCCATCCCCCTGAATCAAGGCCTAATCTACATTGAAAGAAATTTCTATTCCAGAGCTCAGCAGATTTCACCATTTTACAGCCCACTTAAAGGCAGTTACTTCTTCCTTAAAGGAGCTGGCCTTCCTCCGAGGTAGTGAAAGCCTGTTCTTCTGCCTGAAACGTTCATGGTGCTACTGAGATTTGCTTATAGAATTAATTTGGTTAATTGATCCCTACTGAGATGTAGGGATCGATTAACAGAGTAGGAAAACAATAAAGCCCTTCGGCAGAGCCATTGCAAGGATTGCACGAGATAAGGCAGGGAAAGTGGTTGGCACCAATGAGGGACTCAGCAAAAAACCATCCTAAGGGTAAATGATGACAGTTCAATGAAGGTGCTGCTAACAAGGGAAATGTAGGGGAGCAGAGGAGGTGTCTGGGGACACAGCCTGGGGATGGCTCTCAGAATATGCCTCCCTTTGAGAAGGGGCCTCCCATCCTCTGACCCATCTTCAGTTTGGATTGTCTCATAATTATCTGGTTTTCTAGTAGAGAAACAGAACCAGTCACCTAACTGCAGGTGCCTTTCCAGAAGTTGTGTCTGGACATGGTGTTGTGTCTAATTAATTTGTCAGTGGATTCAAGGAAGCTTTCAAAGAGCAAGAGCCCATTCTTGCCTTTTGGGGTCCCCCGTGTTACCACCAGCCCCAGGATGCTTCCTTGCTCCTGCAAATCCCACCCCCATCTATAGAGATCCACTTGCCTCCTCTACACCCCAAAACCACAGGAGACTTTGTACCCAGACTGCTTGCATGGTGACTGAAGGCTTCAAAAGAAAGTATCCCAACAAGCCAGGCAGAAGCTTCATCACCTTTTATGGCCTGGCCTCAGAAGTAACAGGGCTTCACTTCTGTTGTACTCTACTAGTCCAACGATCAAAAAAGCCATCCAATTTCTAGGAGAGGGGACATAGACCTCACCTCTAAAGGAGAGTGGTGTACAGGTCACTGTATTAGTTTGCTAGGGCTTCCATAACAAAATAAAATGGACTGGGTGGCTCAAACAACAGAAATGCATTGTCTCACAGTTCTGGAGGCTGGAAGTCCAAAATCAAGGAGTCGGCATGGTCCATGCCTTCTGAGGGCTCTGAGGGAGAATCTGTTCCATGCTCCTCTCCTAGCATCTGATGGTTTACCGACAATCTTTGGCATTCTTCAGCTTGTAGAAGCATCACCTGGATCTCTACCTTCAGCTTCACATGGTGTTCTCCACCTGTGTCCAAATTTCTCCTTTTATAAGGACACCAGTCATATTGGATAAGGCACCCACCGTACTTCAGTCTGACCTCATTTTAACTAATTATATCTGCAATGACCTTATTTCCAAATAAGGTCACATTCTGAGGTGCTGGTGGATAGGACTTCAACATATGAATTTGGAGGGACCCAATCCAATCCATAACAGTCACATTATAACAAGAACATGTGGAATGGGAGATTCTATTGGAGACTTCTTTATAAAATACAAGATGCCACAGTCATCCACCTCAGTGGCCAATAAATTTCCGTACTTGATAGGAAACCTCTAATCACACAGAGAAGTTATCACGAATGGTAGACGTTTCCCAACAGCTTTCTTGTAATCTTAGGATTATCTTTAATTAAACAGAGATGTCAGGACCCCTTCCATTCTAAGATCTGCATGGTCTGCTCAATCAGCATGTTTATTTGAGATACGTTTAAGTGGGTATGTTTATAGCCATTTTTAAAACAATTAAATGACATCCAAATCAATCATTTGCAGAACTCCTGAGGCATCTGCTGAATACGATTTGGAAACCTCAGATCCAGGTCAACAGGATACACATGAACAGCCATATACAACGACACAGTTGTTGGCCAGGAGCAGATGCCAACTCCAGTCTCACGGAGAGCCCCTGGGCCTGTCCCAGTAGAGGACCTCCCCATCCCATCTTCTGCTCTGGAAACAGTGGACTCCACTATCTATAATGCAGTGTCCAAAGTCCTATCTCCTCCCACTCTTGCCACAAAAACAAACAAAAAGTGGAAGTTCAAGTGGGGTGAAAGATCCCACTTGGGTATCATATGATTCCACTTATATGTGGTACCTAGAATAGGAAAATCCATAGAGTCAGAAAATAGAAGAGCAGTTACTTTCCCAACAGAGAGGCTGGGAGTGGGGCAAGGGGGGAATAAGGAGCTAGTGTTTAATGGATACAGAGTTTCTGTTTGGTGTGATTGAAAAGTTCTGGACTGTATAGTGGTGATGGTTGTACAACATCGTGAATTTATTCAATGACACTTACTGAGGATTAAAATGGTAAATTCTGTGTTATGTACATTTTATCACAATTTTTTTAAAAATATATATCCCATTTGGGGCAGGTGGTAAGCTATGAAACACCGAGACAAACAATCAAACTTTTTTTAGGGTCCGTCAGTGTCCAAAGCATTTTCTATCCCCTAACTTACTGAATCCTTTTTTAAAACCCTAGACATCAGGTTTAATTGTTGTCATCCTACAGATGAGAAAATTGAGCCCCAGAGAGGTGAACTGCTCAAGGTCACAGGCTGGGTAAATGGTAGGACCAAGTCTATCTCTTTTTAAATAGGAGTCAGGCAAAGGAGCCTGTGTAGTGGCTGGCCCTTTAAGGAATGGAAGTTTTTTCACCTCACAGACTCATTGGATACCAAAACTGGAAGGACATTTAGAGATCTGGTTTAACTCCTTCAGAGGAGAAGTCTACAGGCCTGGCTAGCCTGCTCTTGGACGCTGACCAAAGGCTGTGGAAGCCACTGGGCTTGCTGCCCGCTTTGTCTCCCTTCTTGAGGGGGTGGGTGTGTAATTGGTGAAGCATGTGACTCCTCCCTCCTCCCATGTCTCACCCATGGGACCTTGAGTATGTCATTAACTTCTCCACATCCACTAAATGGGCATCATCAGATAGGTCCTGCCTGGCGAATGGGAGGATTGCATGATGTAAAGTGACCATCACAGAATAGGCTGCTGTTATTATCTACCCAGGAACAGACACAGAGCCAGCCCTGCTCTGTAATGGACAGCTGCAAATAGAACAATGGATAAACAAGTGTGAAGCAGCTCTAGAAACAGACTGCTGCCTGGGTTGGTTTGGGGTGTTTTTATTTATTTTTTTGTTTGTTTTAATTGGTTTTTTGGGGGGGGGTGGGTGCTGTGCCACACAGCTTGTGGGATCTTAGTTCCCCGACCAGGGATCGTACCCGTGCCCCCTGCAGTGGAAGCGTGGAGTCTTAACCTCTTGACCGCCAGGGAAGTCCCTGTTTTTCTTTTTTTTTTTTTTTTTTTGCGGTATGCGGGCCTCTCACTGCTGTGGCCTCTCCCGTCGCGGAGCACAGTCTCCGGACGCGCAGGCTCAGCGGCCATGGCTCACGGGCCTAGCCGCACCGCGACATGTGGGATCTTCCCGGACGGGGGCACGAACCCGTGTCCCCTGCATCGGCAGGTGGACTCTCAATCACTGAGCCATCAGGGAAGCCCCCTGTTTTTCTTTTTAATTAACAGCTTTATTGAGGCATAACTGCTACACAATAAACTGTACGTGTTTAAAGTACACCATTCGATAAGTTTCGACCTATGTATACACCCTTGAAACCATCACCACAATCACGATAATGAACATCTCCATCTCCCCCACCAAACATTTCCTTGTGCCCTTTCAATCCCCACTCCAGGCCCTCCCCATTCCCCATTACCCCATCTCCAGGCAACCACTGATCCGTTTCCTGTCATTACAGATTAGCTTGTGTTTTCCTGAATTTTATATAAATAGAACCATACAGTACGCATTCTTTTACTTTTGGCTTCTTTCACTCTGCATTATTATTTTGAGACATATCCACATTTTTGCAATATCAATAGTTCATTCCTTTTTACTGCTTTGTATTATTCCATTGTATGCACTTGCCACTGTTTATCAATTCACCTGTTGAATGACATTTAGGTTGTTTCCAGTTTGGGGCCATTACAAATGAAGCTTCTGGGAACATTCACGTCCAGGTCTCTATGTGGATATATGCTTTCTTTCCTCTTGGATAAATATCTAGGACAAGAATGGCAGATCCTACGATAGGTGTACCTTTAACTTTTAAAGAAACTGCCTAATTGTTTTCCAAAGTGGTTGCACCATTCTACTTTCCCACCAGCAGTGTATGAGAGTTCCAGTGCCTCCGTATCTTTGCCAACAGTTGATATGGTCAGGTTTTTTTCAGATTAGCCATTCTAGTGGGTATGCAGTGGCATCTCATTGTGGCTTTAATTTACATTTCCCTGGTGACTAATAATGTTGAGCATCTTTTCATGTGCTTATTTGCTTTCCATATACCTTCTTTGGTGATGTGTCTTTCCAAATCTCATCCACGCCACTTATTCACTGAGTAACTTCAAGCAAGTGACTTAACCTCTCTGCGCTTCTGATTCTGTAAAACAGAGGATAATGACAGTCCCCACCTCATGACATTGGTGTGACAGTCCCTCCAACCCCAGAGCCCTGTGTGCCTGACCCCACCCCTACTCCACAGAGCCTTACACCAGGCAGGAGCTCTACACCTGCTCCTTAAATTCCTCCTTTATCTAAGGCAGCTCTCCCCACTTGTGCACATACGCACACACTCACACACCACACGATTCTGCTCCCCTTCCAGCTGTAGAGACAAGACACAGGCATCAGGAGCAGAGGCATGTTGGTCTGAAGACCCAGGGACAGCATTTGACAGTCCGTCTCTTGGGCCCTTTAAACCACTACCAAAAGCCACCTGATATATTAAGATGTTTTTCTCTCTGCTTAGAATTCCAACCTGTCTGTCTCCCAGGTGAAAGCTGTCTGTGCAAGGCGGTGGGGGGAGTCACTGAGCTACTGCAGGGGCCATCTGAATCCCTGAGTCAGCACAGCCCCCAAACCCCCCAAGCTCTACAACAGCTCTCAGATGGAGGGAGCAGAGGAGTCCCCCCTTCAGCTCCCAGGCTGTGCTTCCCTCCGCCTCCAGCCCATAAAGTACTGGTGTGCAGCCCAAGAAGTGTGGATGCTCCCACAAGGAAGAAGGGAAAACCCCGAAAACAGACCAAGCCAGGCCCGGACAGGGCCAGGGAGCTGGCCAGGATGACAGGACAGTCATCCAGAACCCAGTCTGAAAGGATGACAAATCAAGTCCTGTGCAGTCTGGATCACGGGCTGCAGGAGTAGAGCAGAGTGCAACCACGGGACTTGGAGCCAATGCCCAGGTTACCTGGTAGTTAGAAGATCACCCCAGCACAGTGATTCTCGACTCTAGTCCTCAGAGCAGCTATTCTGGTCACCCAAGAACTTGTTAGAAATGCAAATTCTCTGACTCCACCTGGAGACTCTGGGGATGCGGCCCAGCACCCTGCTTTAACAAACCCTCCTGGTGACTGTGATGCAGCTCAAGTATAAGAACTACTGGCCTTGCAGAGGAAATTTCTAGGCCAATGGACGGACCTAAGGACCCGTCAGTTTTTCCTAAGGACAGAGGTAGAAGCCACTGTGGTCACAAGCCAAGCACAGGTTTGAGAGACAGATGAATCCTGGTTCACATTCCAGCTCTGCTACTTCCTAGCTGCATGACCTTGAGATAAGCCTCTTTTTCCTCCTCCATAAAAACTGGACAAAGCCAAACTTGTGGGGTTGTTTTGAGAATTTAAAGAGGTAATATGCATGGACGGCAGGGCACATATTAAGTACTCAAAAAAGAGCAGCTGTATAGACTGGCCACAATCCCAGATGACGACTTCGAGCACATCAGACAAAGCAGTCCCTTCCTCACACCTCTTTACTGCCACATGCGGAAATGGTCATACTAACTTTTCATATCTAAGAGAACAATTTCAAGGAGGACACCTACCTGTGCAATGGGCACCCTGAAGATGTGCAAAATAGAACCATGAATGGCTGTGATGATTATTATGAAGTTCATACCCTTAAGGTGCAGAAGTGGGGTATACAGCCCAGACAGGAGAGAATGCATGACTGCTCCCTGGGACCAGCTCCCCAGAAGGTAATGTCTGGTGTCTTCTGGAACATTCTCCTCTAGTATCCAGAGAAATCACCTCATCCTCCAACCCAGCCATCTTGGGGAAGAACAGGCTTCTCCCCAAGATTTCTTACTGTATTCAGGAGTGCTTCCACTCTCCTGGTCACTTCTGGCTCCCAACTCCTGCTCTCGTCCCAATTCTCAACATCCTCCTGAAACCACAGAAATGCATCTCGCCAGCAGGGATGGGGGGCGGCTCTGAGGAGCTCCAGTTCTTTATGTCTTAGCCCAGAAAGAATTCAGCGAGAGGCAAAGTGATATTGGGCTGGCCAAAAAGTTCATTTGGGTTTTTCCATAACATCTTACAGAAATCCCAAACAAAGGCCAACTCAATAGATAAGAAGTAATTTATTAGAATAGGATGCTTGTGAGGCTTACAAGCGGGCAGGCGAGAGGGTGTCGCACCCCAAGAACTTAGTGGTCTACAGTTTTATAGCCAAAGGAAAAGTGTGGAGGGGGAGAAGACCACCTTCTTTTTCATTCTTACGTGGATGTCACGCTTCCACCATCAGCTCCTCCTCCACGTCAGGCGGGGGAGTTTTCTTGTCCCTACATGGTCAAGCTGGGACTGTCATGGTGCAATGGAAATGAGCAAAAAGGTGATAACATATACTAAAAATGGTAAGTCATCTCAGATTTCAGTATAATGTCATCCTTTCCTTATATTTTTGTTTTTAGTGTGCCCAGAGGAGCATGTCTTAGGAATCACTAACTTACTGAGCTCACTGGGCAGCATGTGGGTCTCATGCCTCCATTGTTTTATTGTTTGGGGGCATGTCTCATGCTCCTGTTGCACAGTTTTGTCGCTAAGCAAGCCTGCTTGGTTTTGTGGTTAAGTAAACCTACTTTCTTGAGTGATCGTTAACTTACAGGGGTCTCACACACTTTTTTTTTTAATTTACAATCCCTTAGTGGGATTAACTATTTAATTACCTACTTTGTCCATTTACTCTGTCCCTATCACTCCCACCTCAAGCTTCCTATCCCTGCTGTCCTGTTTCCCACCACTTCTGCTTCTCGGGAACCTAGACCCTCTACCTTAAAATTCTAAGGCATTACTACCCAGAGCCTGCTGCACGTAGTTGATTTTACTGAGGGGAGGGAAGTTTCAAAGTAGTACACAACTGGAAACATTTAAAACTGAATAGTCATGATCTCAGAGTTCCTCATTCAACCCAACACAGGGAATTTCTCACGAGTCATTGCTCATCTGGGCCAAGGCTGCTGCCCTATTTGGGAACATTTAATTTCCCTACCACGAACTTTCTTTAATCTCCTCTTTTCCCTGAGTCTTGCAAGACTCCCTTCTTCATAAGCTACCGGTGGACAGTTCTCTGACTCTTACTAGTTCATTTTGTAGAGCAATTTAATCCCTGATAGAGCCTCCCCCTCCCAGAATATGTGAAGTCGAGGTAAGAAGTGAGCCTTCTGTTACATAATCAAAAAAGCTTATTTCCAGTATTTTCTTAAATAGCAGCCTTCCTTCTGCCAGGCAGCACTCTTACCCCCACCTGGAGTGTAAAAGTGGCTGTAGGCATTTCTGGTTTTAAATAGCAATTTTTCCCTTGCATTACGCATCTGCATCGCACAAAAACCCCTGGAAATCCCTCAAGTTTTTATTAAAAATTCCAGATGGCGCAGCAGATTTTCCAGACACTATAGCTTCTGTTAACAACAGGAAATTAATAACCAAACTGACTCATCATCATCGTCATCTGGATTGGTGACAATGCCTGGGAAAAAAAAAAAAGGAAGCAGGGTAGCACAGCATTTGAGGCAAAAGTTGTGGAATCAGCAAACATTGGGTTTAAGTCCTGGATCTTCCATTTATATCTGGGAAGCTTGGGGAAGTCACCTAACCTCTCTGTGCCTCATCTTTGCAAAGTGGAGATATAGCAGTACAGTCAATTCTGCTGTAACGTTAACATGCATCCCTAGAAAGCACTACCATACTAGGTGTGGTGTAATAAAAATAGGCTTGGTTTTCGTCCCTGGTTCCTGGCACAGAGCTCCTAAAACCCTTGGAATTTCCTGAGTGATAGGAGCATCTTCCATTATTCATAATAAGCCCCTTTCAATCACACCTGAGTTTATGCTAATGAGGCAGCTTAGGAGAGGGTCCCTAGAGAGCCTCAGGATGGGACTGGTCACCAGAAAGACCAAGCGATTAGAGGTTTGGAACTTTGAGCGTCCAGGCTGGTGAACACGTAAAAGAGCTGAGATGCTGATGTGCCTGGAGAGGGCAGGGAAGCTCCATGACCCCACCCCCTATACCCTGCCCTATGCACTTTTTCCATTTGGCTGTTCCTGAGTTGTACCCTTTATAATAAACCAGTAAGGGTGAGTAAAGTAGCTTCTTGAGTTATGTAAGCCATTCTAGCAAATTACCGAACCTTAAGAGGGGGTCATGGGAAGCTTCAGTTTATAGCCAGTCGGTCAAAATTATGGGAGGCCTGGGACTTGTGACTGACGTCTGAAGCTGGGGGTAGGTTTGTGGACAGAGCCCTTAAGAATCGAATTGAACTGTTGGATACTCAGCTGGTGTCCAGAGAATGGGAGAATTGGTTGTTGGTGTTGAAAACACTCCAGACTATGGATAAACAAAGTGTGGTATATACATACAATGGAATATCATTCAGCCTTTAGAAAGCAGGACATTGTGACACATGTGACACATGTGTGTCATACAACATGGATGAACCTCGAGCACATTATGCTAAGTGAAATAAGCCAGTCACAAAAGGACAAATACTGTATGATCCCACTCCTATGGGATACCTAGAGTGACCAAATTCACAGAGACAGAAAGTAGAACGGTGGTTGCCAGGGGCCGGGGGAGTGGAAAGCTAACGTTTTCTTTTGTTGTTGTTGTTAATTTTATTTATTTATTTATTTTTGGCTGTGTTGGGTCTTCGTTTCTGTGCGTGGGCTTTCTCTAGTTGCGGCGAGCGGGGCCCACTCTTCATCGCAGTGTGTGGGCCTCTCACTGTCGCGGCCTCTCTTGATGTGGAGCCCAAGCTCCAGACACGCAGGCTCAGTAGTTGTGGCTCACGGGCCTAGTTGCTCCGCGGCATGTGGGATCTTCCCAGACCAGGGCTCGAACCCGTGTCCCCTGCATTGACAGGCAGATTCTCAACCACCACGCCACCAGGGAAGCCCAAAAGCTAATGTTTAAAGGGTACGGAGTTTCTGTTTGCAAGATGAAAAGGGTTCTGTGGATGGATGGTGGTAATGGTAGCACAACAGTGTGAATGTACTTAATATCAATAAACTGTACACTTGAAAATGATTAAGATGGTAAATTTCATGTTATACATACTTTAATCACAATTTTTTAATTTAAAATAAAATAAATCAACACACTTTGTATAACCCACAGAGCCAATGGGAACAATGGAGTTAGGGCACAACACTCAAAAACTTCATCAGTGACACATTTTTTAAGAAGCAACCTAATAAAAACATTAGCCCAGTTTTACACACGCGAAGTAGTTGACATACATAAATACTACAAAAACATGGCATTTCACCTTGAAAACGGACCTTTGGTTTGTTTGTGGAAGTGGGTGTCAAAAGGGTTACAGCTTGTGAGTTACTGTGAAGTGGTAGGAGGAGGGTCATCAGAAATGGGAAGGAAAGTTCTAGCACCAGACACATGGCTCATAACATGTAAGCAGCAGTTTTTGGCAGGAAAGAGTTCTCTGCAGGAGGCCCCTTTTGTCTTGTCACTTTAGCAAAGCTATATTGTAACTAACCTTAAATCAGGCATCTCCATGATCTACTCATCTCCAGCCCAAGCACACTTTTCAAGTCTTTTGATCACATAATACCTTGTCTAACTTGTTGGTTCTTTCCTTAGGTCAAAGAAATAGAAATGAAGAATAAGTAATTAACAGATGACCAGATCTTCTCACCGGCTGCCTCTTCAGTAATCTCTTGAGCAAACTGCGTGAATGAGATAGCATCTAAAGAAAGATCACAAGGAGTCTACAAGCCTGCACGCAATACGAGATAACTATGAACCTGACCCCCTATCTCAATGATTAACTGAGATTACTTCCCTTTTTCCCTTTAAAAACTTCTATGGCTGAGCAGAATCTTCGGAGTTGGTTTTGGGACATGAGTCCACCTTCTCCCCAGATTGCTGGCTTTCTGATTAAAGCAAACTTTCTGTTTCTACCAGTGCTTGTCTCTTGAGTATTGACTTTTGAGAGGTAAGCAGCCGGAGCTGATTTCAGTAACAAGCACATATAACATGCAGTGAACTGGGGAAGCTGTTAGACATTTGAGGTGTGTGCATGTGTGAGTTTTGCTTATTCCTATTTGGCTCAGTTCAAGTGGGTGCAGTGGTGGGCTCACCTAGTGTGTCTCACACACAACATCATCTCACAAGCAAATGAAGAGTTAACATCATACACAAAGCAGTCCCTAATATATCAGTGGCAGTGAAAGAAATTCTAATTTTCAAAATAAGCACAATAGCAGAACTGACTGTACCTACCTGATTACCTGATGGAATTATCACAAGGATTATGTAATAAAATACATAAGACGTTTTCAACACATAGTAACTGCTTAATACATAATAACTGTTCAAAAGTAATGTTAGTGATTGTGGTTGTTGGGATAATTGTCATTATGGTGCCATGATTACTGTTCCCATTGTTATACTGAAGGGAGTCACCCAGAGGTGGACCAAGGGAGGCTATATGCCCTTTTTACAGATGGCAGAACTGAGGCCCAAAGAATCTGAGTAATCTCTCAAGATCACACAAAAGTCTGCTGCAAGGTGGTTAATTAACAAAAAATAACACTGATACAGAACATGTACTGTCTTCCCTGGGTGCAAGGTGGTTAATTTCTTTGCCCAGGTCAACAGACCTATCAGGAAAATGTTCTCCACCTTCAGGGAATTTGAGCCCTTTTTAAAAGGCAAAGGAAATGGGTAAAATTTTCAGTTCTGTCTGAAAAAGCAAGACTAATTTTTCTGGTGGTTCCTATTGAATGGAAAGAGCAGATCTGCCCATCAAATGGCATTTTACCAGCAGATCAATTTGGTGTCATTCTCATTGAATTAAATCAAATTGAAATGTAATTCCCTTCCCGGAACAAAGGCCCCTGCAGGGACTTGCTGCACAGAGTGTTTGACCTTGTGCTCGTTGCCTAGAGGGCTTTCCAGAAAACTGGGGACACAAGCAGGGTCTGCAGAGCCTACACCCTGATGGACATGACCCTCTCAGCTGACTTCTGGGCTTCACTGCTGCACTCTCCTGGGTCAGTAAAGATGCCCAAATAGATTCTGTTGACCTCTACAGGGGCTTGGTCAAGGGCCTGAGTATGGACTTACACCTCAGAAAGTAAGCTGGCATATACAAAGGAGCAAGGGACAGTCACAACTAAAAAGCTCTAGGGAACTTTCATATGAATTAGAGGAAGACTCCCCCTTCAGGTGGTCAAATTACAAAATGATGCCACGTATGGTAGGGAGAAGGTGTTCCTCCCTCTAGACTATGGCAGTGCCAAACCAGGGTACAAAGGTTGGTGAGTGGTACATGGGCTGGATTTCAGTCCCTCTCATCCCCCAGACTCAACCTACCCAACCACAGGCAGCAATGCTAGTCAACTCCCTGCCGGGGCCACCACAGTAGGCTCAGCTCTGAGAGACCCCTGGAGCAGAGGCTCCATGCTGGCAGATCATGGATATGGCTCAGAGCTTCCAGTTGCTATTGGCTGAACTGGCTGCAATCATTCCCACCAAGTCCTGCAAGACCCTAAGAGCAAGCAAAACATTCTCTGCTCAGAACTCCCCATAGAACCTGAGATCGTGCGACTCTGACCCATGACCCTCCTGCCCTTTATCTATCTACCCCTTCAGTCCCTGCCTTGGGAACCAGAAATGACCTGGCATCCAATCTTGGCTCTACGGACTAGATGACCCTGGCCCAGCGACTTAGCCTCTCTGAGCTTCAGCCTTTCATCTGCAAAGCAGCAATAACACCTGCCAGCAGCACGTGAGAATGAGTGTGGAACCTGGAAACAAGGAGGCCCTTTGAGAGTTAGGTTAGTCACATCCACAAAGGATAAGATATGCCATCTGTTGACACAAACTGATTGAAGAGTTTGGGAAGACCCCGAAGGCCAATCACAGTAGCCCGAGTATGGTCACAGGGAGACAAGACTGAGGGGTGATGGTAATTGAGTAAGCAGAAACCTAATTGACTAAATCAGTTGGCAAAAGAGTGTGTGAGCAGAGGAAGCATGCCTAGCCTGGAGCAGAGACAAGGGGAGTCCAAGGAGCCAGAAGCTGGCCATATTCATTCTGTGATAAATGCACATAGTTGATGCCAGGATCAGAGCCTCTTAGCAGCCAGCAGCTCAGCCTTGCTCTTAGAGACGTCCGACCTCTCATCAACCCTTTTCAAGCCTCAACAATCCTTAGTCCCAGGATTGTTATAAGGATTAAATAGGAAGGTGCCTGGCACATAGCAGGTAGCAAACTAACATTCCTCTCACATCCATTCCCTTGTTTTCCTACAATAATAACCGATGTCAAGTCTTTCCAGCCACACAGATTTTTCCTCCTAGATTTTCCTGACATTCCTGCTCTTCCCTCTGCTGGGGTTAATTCTCCTCCCTCCATATATGCCTCCATCATATCGCTTTCCTCTATGCCCAGTTGAGTGTCGCTTCTATTGGCAAGGAACCCCTCTCTGTTCTAAACCTAGTGGGGAAGGCAAAATTAGTAACACAGGCACACAAACACCAACGTGCATCTTCCAAGGCCCATGAAGGAGACGTAAGAGCGCTGTGGGGGGCGCCCCACACCCCCTCAGGTCTCAGACACTTATCGCTCCAACTGCCAGGAGTGTTGGATGCCTACAGCTCTCACTTGAGCCTTCCCCAGGAATTGCCCTCTGCCTTTCAGAGCCACCTTGACAAAGATCCTGCCCCTTCCCTGGGAACATCCCATCTCCAACGTCTGGCGCTCGCTGCCCTACTGCCTCAAGGTGGAAACTCTGAAGAAGCATCCCTGCACCATAGCTCCTCCTGGGATTGAGTTGACCCTGTTATGAATCAAAACTCAACTCCTCCACCTGCCCATTCCTACACCCTTCACCACCCCCTCCATGGGTGTTGATCCCATGGGTGCTCCCCAATAAACTTTCTGCACACAATTCTCTGTCTCAAGATCTGCTTCCCCCTACTGTATAGCAAAGGGAACTATCCTCACTATTTTTTAATAAACGACAAGGGAAAAGAATCTGAAAAGGAATCATATTTTACATAATCACTGTGCTTTACATCCAAAACTAATGTGATATTGTAAATCAACTATACTTCAATTTAAGAAAAATAAAATTAAAAAAATTAAAAGATCTGCTTCCCAAGGAACCCACCTCAGACAACACATCGGAGAAGGATTGATCTAGGTAGAGGGGTGGTGGCAGTGAGCTGGGGTGTGAGGGTCACAGAAAGCTTTACTAACAAGGGTGAATTTGAGCTGAAACCCGAAGAATAAGGAGTTATCTGGAGAAAGAGTGTTCTAAGCATTGGGAACAGAGGGGGTGAAAAAGGAAGCTGAAGGTCAGAGTGGCTGGAACTCTGAGAGTGAGAGGCATCAGGGAAGGGAGAGAGGCGAGCGTGGAAACGTAGGTTTGGTCAAGGTCCTTATAGCCAAGTTAGGTTACGGCAGAACCAAAGAGAAAACTTTCTGATTCGTGATTGCATTAGTTTGCTACAGCTGCTGTTCAAAAGACCACAGACTGGATGGCATAAACAAAAGAAATTTGTTGGTCTGGAGGCTGGAAGTTCAAGATCAAGGTGCCAGTAGGGTTGGCTTCCTCTGAGGCCTCTCCCCTTGGCTAGTGGAGGCCGCCCTCTTGCTGCCTCTTCACACGGTCATCCCTCTGGGCGCCTGAGCCCCTGGTGTCTCTGTATGTGTTCCGATCTGCTCTTCTTGTAAAGACACAAGTCAGATTGAATCACGGCCCACTCGAATGGCCTCATTTTAACTTAATCTCCTCTTTTAAGGCCCTTACTCCAAATACAGTCACATTCTGAGGTACTAGAGGCGTTGGGGCTTCAACATACAAATTTGGGGAGGTTACAGCTCAGCCCATAACTGTGACGTAGTGATATTGTCTGTATGCGAGATCCTACAAATGTATAAAACCTAGATCTCAATCAATTAGTAACTTCGGTAACCACCTTTGCTGAAACTAAAAAATAACTTTACCTCGGACCAGCCCCAAGAAAAGCAAAATATATGTTTGCCACACGTGGGTATCTATCATTTCAACCACATCTTCGCCAGCACCCTCTGCTGCCCCTGACCGTGCTATTCCAATCCCTATTTTTGAGAAAATCAAATCTGTGCTGAGCCACTGCACTACAAATTCACCATCTCCAATGGCTGCTGGGCCCTCAGCTGCCCAGCAGTCCTCCCGTTCACTCCCAAGCTAGGCCATTTCCTGTCTGCTCAGCAAGAAGCTTGTGCCAAGCCTTCCGTCCTCGGCCGGCCCCACTGACCCGTCCCTGCCCCCCACTCTCAGAAGACTGTCGGTCCTCCCTCACAGAGAAAGGGAAAGTCATGAGCCTGTTGCACAGTTTCTTTCCTCACACCCTCCTAATTTTTCCAAAGCTAACTAGAGAAAGGCATGTGGTGAAGAAGGAAGAAATCAAGTTTGGCTCCAGACCGTTCCACTGTATAAGACCTTCCTTCTTGGGCAAGTTCACACTACCTCCCTGCAGCTCAGTTTCTTTATCTGTGAGAGGAAAGCTATTGCTTCAAGATAGCATTCTATCACCCTCAGAAAAAAATCCAAACCGCTTGCCATGGCCAGCAAAGGTGGCCCTCTGTGACCTGGTCCTGTCAAGTCTGACCCCATCTGCTACCCCTCTCTCCCTGGCTGAGCTGCTCCAGCCACTTGGTCTTTTGGTTATTCCTGGAACACACCACACTCATCCCCACCCCAGGGCCTTTGCACATGCTGTTCCTCTGCAAGATCTTGCTGTGACTCCTCCCCCACAGGTAGTTCTCAGAGAGTCTTTCCTTGATTACCCCCAATAAACTAGCACCATCTTTTCTAACCTCTTCATCTTTCTTTGTTTCACTTATCACTTACTCCCTGAAATTTTATTTGTTTACTTGTTTATTGCCTATCTCTCTCACAAAATTGTAAGCTCCAAGAGAGCAGGGACTGTGTCTTGCTCACAGTAACCTGCAATGGTAAAACAATGCCTGGTGTTCATCAAATTTTGTTAAGTGAATAACAGAAAAAAAAATCTAAGATGGCTGTCTGGGCTATTTCTTTGCTACCAAGCCCACCACCACCATTCCTCTGAAAAACAGTTACACCACCTTCACATCCCAGTTCTAATATTTGGTGGAATGGGAGCTGCCAGCCACCTTCTGACATGACCCTCCCCTTGGCCACAGTGAATGTCAGGGGGTAGTTACATGACTTGGTCTGAACCAATCAGAGATCTTCCCTGGGATGTTTCAAACTACAGCCAAGGAAAAGAGCAAAAATTTTTCCCAGAGAGACACAAGGGGGAGGCTGGGAGCACAAAAAGGAGACTCTGGATACCCTGTCAACACAGCCCCTCCTGTGATTTGGACACCTGAGCCAACAACCATCTCTTTGTCTAAGCCAGTGTGCATTGTGATTCTGTCACTTGCAACCAAAGAATTCCGTTTTCATGATAAATGAATCGATGTATGCCGAATGCCTGGACCAGTGCCTGGGTCACAGCAGATGCATAATTGTCTTTAGCTCCCGTCGTGCACCTCCTGTAATTTCATCCTTCTTTGCCTCTCTCTTCCCATCTCAGATGGGGGTGTCCCTCCTCCTGTCCAAGGCCACCTCCACCCCCTCTCCACTCAGAAGCTTCTCCTTCCCCTCCTGCTCATCTTGCAGGGATTAGGAGCGCCTGCAAGCCAAGGGCCGTGCTGGCTCATCTCTTGCTCTCCGTGCCTGGCATAGAGCATGTCCCCGAAATGCCTGTCTCAGTGGCAGAGTCAGAGATGAACAGAATGGAGCCTCAGGCTCCTTATAAACTAAAGAGGGCTCCATAAAATGAATAAAAAGGGAAGGCCTGTCTGTATGTAAGGGATTGGGATTGTGGTTTTATTAGCCAAATAGATAACCCTCATCATGAAAGGAGCCTTTCTGGAGTGATGGATGGCTCTGAGGCCCCAGAGGGACAAGGGTATTTCTCAAGGCCGCCAGTCAAACAAGTTAACTGCATAACATTTCTCTCTCCATAGCAACGGGCCTGGTCTCCTCTGCCAGGTCCCAGCATCTGTGCCTCTGACAGTCCCTCAGCCTCGTGGCTGCTGCCTTCTGTAGCCCGCGATCGGCTGGGTACACTCACACACAGCCCCGTCTAAGGGGGAGAAAGGAGCAGCTTGGGGAGGGGCAGGTAGAGGGAATCCAGAGTCCAAAACTGGCCAGGCCGTGGGTCGCTGCCTCCTCTGTCTCTGAGCTTCTGCAGCATTCTGCCTGGCCTCTGTCATCCTCCAGCAGGCAGGAGGATGGGCTCCCCTACAAGACTGAGAAAGGGAGCTTCCCTGGTGGCGCAGTGGTTGAGAGTCCACCTGCCGATGCAGGGGACACGGGTTCGTGCCCCAGTCTGGGAAGATCCCACATGCCGCGGAGTGGCTGGGCCCGTGAGCCATGGCCGCTGAGCCTGTGCGTTCGGAGCCTGTGCTCCACAGCGGGAGAGGCCACAACAGTGAGAGGCCCGCGTACCACAAAAAAAAAAAAAAAAAAAAGACTGAGAAAGGGAGCGGAGCATCCTTCCTGGGTACACGGCGCTGAGCACCTGCATCATCACAGTGATCAAGAGGGAGGTCATCTCAACCCCACTGCGGAGGTGAGAAAACTGAGACAGTCGATGAGGTGACGGGACCAATCTGAGGTCACGGTCTAGTAAGTGGCAGGGTCCCCCAGGCTTGTCTGATACCCCAGCCTATGTTGTTTCCTCTTCATGACCCTGCATCCTTCCCAGCTCCCCACATCATTGGTGAGCATAGCGGGACTGGAAGCAAGAGGGGTGGGAGGCTGGGGGAGGAGTCTCAGCAGGCCCCTCCCACTGCTCCCAGGCTCCATCCAGAGAGTGGGCATCAGTGCCTGAAAAGATCAACACAGGGAGACGGTGGAGACAGTAAGTGTAGACAAGTCCTCCAGGAATTCTGGCAATGGACGGAGAGACGGAGGTTTTGTACGATACAGGCAAACAGCCTGGACCAGAGAGAAGCTTCTCCTGGAGATGGAGAGGCTGCAGGCACAGAAGATGCAGGGATCGTTCACAGCTTGAGTTTCTGGGGGAGGGGGAGGCAGGAGGGCACCAGATCTAAGCCAGGGATCTGCAAACTTTTCCTGTACAAGGCCAGAGAGTAAATATTTTCAGCTTTGCAGGCCCTACAGCCTGTGTCACAACCACCAAAATGCCATTGTAGCGCAAAGGCAGCACGGACAATGCGTAAACAAATAAGCGTGGCTGTGTTCCAATAAAACTTTATTTATAAAAACAGGTGGTGAGCTGGATTTGGCCCTGGGCCATAGTTTACCAATCCCCATCTAGAGCACAGTGTGCAACTGGCCCTGCAGGAGGATGCGGGGGGCAGCAGGGGGGATACCCTTGGAGAGGAGAATGGAGACCTTGCCATCTGCACAGTGCCGTCCCCAGTGCAGGCACATAGTAGGAGTACACTGATGCTGACCTGAACTATTGGACTGTGAGGTAGGAGGGGAAAAGAAGGCATTGGGCAAATTTATAGAGAAACGTTGAGATAGGGAACGCAAGTCTGACGGTCTTCACTCTCTGCAGGGGGAAAAGAATAAATCGGGGGTGTAGAGTTGGTGTCCACAAGAAAGTGGGAAAGGCTTGCACGGCAGGCAGACATCAAATCCCAGTGGCTCCAACAGCTGTGCCCATCAGGGTTCATTAAACACCACCCCCCAGAGGAGGGAGGTCTCCAGCGGGGACTGGAGTGCAGAGATGGGAGGCAGCTTTGAAATCTGCTGATACACACAGCCAGAGGGGATTCAGTACAAACTGGTGCAACAGGTGAGAACTCTGGGCCAAAACCTCGCAGGCAGAAGCCAGCTGTTCACCAGCCCAGCACTTTCAAATCACTGGACAGGCAGACGCGATGATTAACTCCACTCACTATTCTCCCTGAGAGCACTGCACTGGGCTGCCTGCCCTGTAGCTCCAGCAAGTTTTTCAGGATGACAGTGGAAAAGCTCTGATTTCCCAGCTGCTCGCTACCTGTGGCCTGGTGAGACTCTGTTCCCTCCGAGGTCCACAGTGGATGGCTCTGGTTTCTCAGAAAATCCACCTGCACGAGCCCCTAATACGCTGAATAGAGGAGGAGACAGAACAGTGGGGGAAAGACGTGAGCCATGGGGACCCGTGGAGAGAAGTGGGCCGAGGAAACTGAAGGACATGGTAACACAGGGACTGGGTGCCTCGGTGACAGGCAACATCTTCCCCTACTTCCTGGGCATCTTTATCTGTGGACATCCTTTCTCCTCGGAATGGTTTTCCATGGCCTCAGTGATTGAAGGATGCATCTGTGAGACGGCTGCGGGGCTTGCAGCTTCCCTGCACTTTGGAACTCCCCCTGTTCCCACCAGTTTCCCATTGGTCTCCCAGCTAAGGCCACCATGGGTGGTCACACAGGCTACACCACTCCTCGGGGCACCAACCAAGAGCCACAACAGACACGACCTTTGTAAGCCACGATTATTATGCCAGTTTGATGCAAAAGGAGCCACTGAGGGGTCACACGAAGGCTAAACAGTTCGATTCCCGAGCCCGCACTTTCCACCTGCCACCAGGGTGAGGCACTCAGCTGCTGCCAGGACCCAGGCCTGCAAGGAGAGCAGCTCGAGCCAGCTGGGCATAAGTGCCCAGGCATGTGCATCTGAGTGGAGGAGATCACGACAAGTGGAAAGGGCGGCTGTCCACAGGGAGCAGTCACTAGTGGTCTACCACACTGCTGCCACGTGCAGGAAGCTGAGAATACGGGCTCAACCTTGCTAGACCTTCCAGTTTTTCAAGAGAAGTCAGCATCCAGAGTTGTAAGTGAAATCCCCTGATTTTTGGAGACTGACTCAGAGTTTTTTAATATGCTATGAGGCCAAACAAAACACATTGGCTGGCCAAATCCAGCACATGAGTCACCAATCTGCCTCTACTGTACCATATGTGCTATTTCTACTTTATCTTGTTAAATTCACATAGCAGCCCTTATAAGGTAAAGAGTGTTTATCCCCATTTAACAGAAAAGGACTCCAAAGCTCAGAGGAAGGGAAGGGACTTGTCCATAGTCACATAACTGATACATACCTAACCTGGAGGCTGTGCTTTCTGCCAGGCCCTGATGTACCCTATCAATGCCAGGTTGCTCCCGCAGATGGTAAAAGCCTGGCGCTGGTGGTTTCCTGTACCCATGGTGTCTGTCACTCAGTGCAGCATGTGGGGTGAGGGCTGAAGCTCCGATGCAGCACCCAGAGGTGCTACTCCCCAGCTGGGTTCCTTCAGCATCAGATTTCACTCCTACTCGGGCTCAGCTGGTATTGTCAGCCATTTCCCCAGGGCCCTCCCTGAGTGATGGGGGAGACAGTAACCCCGGAGAGCCCTCAGCCTGGGTCACCGAGAAAACAGTGGGTAGACCAGGTGGCCAAGTGCCCCAGTTAAAACAGGAACAATAGGAGCCCAATTCTCCATCCAGAACCTGCTTCTGGTTCTGAGGATGGTTCTCCTTGAGTGAGCCTGGATGTTGAGACCATCTGGTCCAACTTTGTTTTATGAACTTTATTATAAATTTACAGGAGGATGTGAGCTGAATGCTGGTTCATTTAGGAGCATTTATAACTTGCTGAACACCAGGAGTGCTGGTCAAACCTGGAAGAAGTTCTCTGCTGGCCAGCCACAGAGTTCTGTCCTTGACTCTGACCTATACAACATTTTTATTAATGACTTAGTTGAATATATAATAGGCCTCTTCACCAAATTTGTCATTGATTTCAGAAAAAGAAAAGCAAAAAGATAGGCAGTGGGGCTTCCCTGGTGGCGCAGTGGTTGAGAGTCCACCTGCCGATGCAGGGGACACAGGTCGGGAAGATCCCACATGCCGCGGAGCGGCTGGGCCCGTGAGCCATGGCCACTGAGCCTGCGCGTCCGGAGCCTGTGCTCCGCAACGGGAGAGGCCACAACAGTGAGAGGCCCGCGTACCGCAAAAAAAAAAGATAGGCAGATTGCAAAAACATCAACAGGATCCAGATGGCTCTAGACAGGCTGGACTGATGGGCTGAATCTAATAAGATAAAATAAAACAGGGATAAATGTTAGGTCCTGAACTTGGCTTCAAAACAATAACTGCTCAGGGACAGGATGGAGGTGGACAGGACAGAAATGGGACTGAACAGTGGCAGGTTTTAATAAAACTTGAGCTTTAGTCAACACAGTCAACATGGCTGTGACACTAAGAGAATAATCCAGAATGTTTATCACAGCATTGTTTATAAGAGCACAACAGTGGAAACAATCGTGGTCCAGTAGATACGGTTCCTCTGTAGAAGTGACAACAATATACCTATTAACAATAATAATGGCATGAGAATATACTAAATGTCATGGGAAAATATTAAATGAAAAATAGTAGATTACAAAGCAACACGTGCAGTTGGAGCCAATTGTTTTTCAAAGGATTAAAAAAAAAAGCTGTGGAAAGATGCACACCAAGTTCACTGAAGTGTGAACTGGCAGCTTCTGGATGGTGTTAGGGTGACTTGTGTATAGGGGGAGGTCTCAGTAAGTGTGTAAAGTTTTTGGAGGTTTCAGAAGACTAATGCAATCTTCAGATATGTGGAATCTAGTGTCTAAAAAGTTGGAGAAAGAAGTCCCAGGCACGATCACGCCTGGGTTCTTGAGGCTAGTTCTTGGTGCCTCCCTTTAACACAGGGCAACTTAGTGATAAAAGGTAAGAGTAACACTCTGAGTGCTTGCGGTGTGCCTGGAAGTGTGCTAAGTTCTTTTCATTGGTCGTCTCATTTAGTAGTTCCAATATCTTATAGCTCCCTATCAGACAGATACCATTGTTTTCTCCACCTGTTTACAGACAAGGTTCAGAGAGGCCAGGCAACTTGCCCAAGGGTTAGTGAACAGCAGCGGCAGGATTAACTGGATACATTAGACCAGGAAAAGGAGGCTGCAAACAGACAGACAAATTCCCTGCAAACATTGCAAGTACTGCTGAGCATGAGGCATCACCCACAGACCCACCCCGGGAATCCTCAATGTCAGGACCTGCTGCCAGCGGTTCTAATTGACTAAGAGTCCCTAGTCTGCTTGGGAGAATTTGGGAAGGGGCCACTGGGACTGAACGTTGGAACGATTGGGACTGAATTTCAGAATCCCAGACACCAGAATGAAGTCCCTCTGTCATAAAAGTTGAAGAAAGTTTGACTCTCAGATTTGGAGAAATCAAAGAACGTGAGATTGGGTCGCGGGGGGAAACTGGGAAAGTTAGCACAGGGTGACGTCAAAAAATTAGTCATCCTCCCACCTCATCCAGCCCACCACCAGGGAACTCGATTTCAGCTCCTTCTCATCAAGAACCGAACAGCCTAAACAGCTCCTTGGGTGCCAGCTCGTGTTAGGCCAGCCAAAGAGTCTGTCATGCTTTGGGAAAAATCTCCTTTGGGGAAGAAAGCCCATGGCCGGGGGCCCAGAGAACAATTCCGCACAGCGAGGCCATCCGCAGTCCTGGACAAGACAGCTAAGGCAGCTCTGAAAACACCTTTCCCCCGGGTGTGACCAGAGCAAGCACACTGGGATTGGAGCTTTTAAATACCCTCTCCCATCTTGAAAACACATGGGTTAGCCTGGAGGAGGAAGGGACCTCTGTAGTGTGAATCCAGAGGGCAGAGGCAGCTCTAATGTGGAAGGAACAAGAGAGGCGCCTTGCTGCTCCCAGCCAGTGATGGGGCAGTTAACCCAGCAAATGTTAGGTGGTCACTGGTTCTGAGAGCCATATAGAAGGGGTTGTGCCCTCAACTTTGAAGGCCACGAGGTTCAGGATTTGGGGGTTTACTCAACATTATTTCCCCAGATCCTTAGCACATAGCCAGATTATAATAGATGCTCAAAAAAACATTATCTATTGAATTAATCAATTAGTGAGATGAAGTGTTAGACCAGATTACCAAAAAGGGTCCTTCCGGAAGTATGTGGAATTTATAATCAATGTCTATAAAGTCCTGATTATTTTCATCACGACTCATTTCTTCCAATGTCCATGCCCTCATTTAACCCAGCTGCAGTCCCAGATCACTCTGCACTCCTTTCAGGTTATAACACCCCACCCTAGTTGCTTCACCTTGAGACCCCCCCCCCCCACATAGCACACCATGATGTCACCATGCCACTTAACCAAGACCCAGAAGTTGTGCATTTGGTCATTTACAATATTTTACATTTACAATGTATTGTGAATATGTTGTGAAACATAGCTACAAACATGGGTATTCAAACATTTGTTTTCCTTCTTGGTTATTTCCCTGGACTCTACTTTGCAAAAGAAAATTGTTGGATGTCTTTGCCCAATTGGTGACTAGCTCCTCTGGCAGATTTGGGACCGTACACTCGAGTTCTTCCAGCTGCTACGCGTTGTAGTGATTCCTAGTTCCATAGCTAGCAGACGACAGACCAAGAGCATTCTAACTCAGAGCTAAGTGGTCCTAGAACGTCCCAGAGTCAACTGAGAATGCGAGATCCACAGAGTTATTCTTCAACTCATTTATATCATCTCTGAGTCACAAGAGCCAGGATAAATGACCTCCCACTTCACACACACTTTCCTGAAGCTCTCTCAATACAACACCACAGTCTGGGTGATGGGTCCCAGGAGGCTGTCTCCCAGCACAGAATGGTTCTCCTGAAATACATTGTTTATTTCCTGTCTTCTTATAGCTTGTCAGTGGTGGGGGATGTGGGAAGCCTGCAAAATAAGACACACTGGTGTTTGGGCTTCAGTGAGAGCGCTCATTTCAGATAGTAAGGTTTATGGGCCTCAGACACATCGTCAGGAAAAGTGAGCAAAAACTGTCATGGCTGGGATTCCCAACCCGGTGCAAATGGTCACATTCGACCCTGCCCAGCAGAGTAACCTGGCCAAAACTCTAAATGGTTTCCTGGCCCTTATGAGCCCTCTGGCAAGACGGACTGATTTCTAGGACCACCAGCAGAGTACAAATGCATGCCCCTCCTCCCCACCATCCCAAATTCAGCTCTGAGCTGTACCATCTTTTCTTGCTTGTTTAATGGCTGCGTAATATGACCCACAAGGCGCCAGGATGCGCTGTGTGTGCGTCTGCCTGTTGATGGGTTGCGTGCACTGCCCAGCAGATGGGATGGTTACATACAGGGACTGAGTCCCCTCCGTTGCCGAAGCAGTGAGCTGGGGGAGTGCTGCCTGTCCCCTGAGTTCCCCATTATGATATCTGGCATTTGCTTCATTACAATTTGTCGTGCAAAAAGGTTTTTTTCTTTCAGTATATTCTGGGCTAATTTTAGAAATTTGTTTTCACCTTCCCGACATTGACTCCTGGGGCAGCTTGCAAGGTGCCGGGAACAAAAAATCAATGGTGACAGTAGCAGAGTGGGCTCCAGTTCTTCATTAACCTGGAGCTCCGAGCAGCCCCAGCCCTGTCTCCTCCCTCAGGGCTAACCCTGGGCAAAAATGGGCATCTGGGAAGTTTTCCTCTGGTGACCTTCACCTTTCTGTTCTGAACCCTCTCTGTCTGCCTGCTCTTCCTTTATCCTTTACCAAAACCTATGACCCACCAAGCACGGGGAATGGGGTGGGGAGAAGAAGTAAGATCACTGAGTGCCTACACATATGCCGGACACTGGGCTAGGCAGTTTACACGCATGATCCCATTTAGGTCTACCAATAGTTCTCAGAAGTTGGTATCGCCCCCAGAAGAGGAAACTGAGGCACAAAGAGATCAAGAAACAAGAACAGATCTTCCCTGGTGGCACAGTGGTTGAGAGTCCGCCTGCCGATGCAGGGGACACAGGTTCGTGCCCTGGTCCGGGAAGATCCCACATGCCGCGGAGCGGCTGGGCCCGTGAGCCGTGGCCGCTGAGCCTGCACGTCCGGAGCCTGTGCTCCGCAGCGGGAGAGGCCACAACAGTGAGAGGCCCGCGTACCACAAAAAAAAAAAAAGAAACAAGAACAGCTAGTAAGGTGGAGCTGAAATGAGAGCCTCTTGGACTCCAAAGCCTGTGTTCTCGCCATCGCTCACTGTTACACTGGTAACCACCGTGGTGCAGAAATCCAAGAGCAGGTGTGTGGGGGAGCAGCGTCCCCCAGTGACACAGGTAGTACGCTTTGCCCAGCACCTAGCTGCCCCACTCAGCCGAAGACTCTGCTGAGCTGTACACGCAGGGACTGGCCCTAATGCAGTCTCTAGGGACCTCAGGCTATGCTCCTGAATCTCAGCTCCACCCACTGGAGGCGCAGCGTGGACCAAGGGCGTTCTAACTGAGAACTCACAGACCCCTGGAGAGGGATCGCGGCCCCCTGGCCAAGGGTCACCTCCAAGATGTGCAGAGCAAGAGGACCAAGGGCGTTCTAATTGAGAACTCACAGACCACCCAGAGCGGAATCGCGGCCCCCTGGCCAAGGGTCACCTCCAAGATGTGCAGAGCAAGAAGTTGAGGCTAGGATCTTTGAAACGAGTCAAAGACAGCAAAGAGACAGAGCAGCAGTGACTTCCAGAGTGGAAAGGGGGGTAATGCTAGAGAAAGTCTAGATCAGCCTTCTTCAGTAGAAATAGAATGCGAGCCATATATCTATTGTTAAATTTTCTAGTAGCCACATTTTAAAAAGTAAAAAGAAACAGGTGAAATTAATATTAATAATATATTTATTTAACCGAACGTATCCCAAGTACAATTTCAACATGTAATCAAACAGAAAAACTTATTCATAAGATTTTACATTATTTTTTTGTACTAAGTCTTTGCAGTCCCATGTGTATTTTACACTTATGGTCCATCTCAGCTTGGACTGGCCGACTTCAGGAACTCAATAGCCACATGTGGCCAGTGGCTCCTGTGTTGCACAGTGCAGGGCTAGACCCACCGTTTTTGTTTGTTTGTTTGTTTGTTTTTGCGGTACGCGGGCCTCTCACTGTTGCGGCCTCTCCGGTTGCGGAGCACAGGCTCCGGACGCGCAGGCTCAGCAGCCATGGCTCACGGGCCCAGCCGCTCCGCGGCATGTGGGATCTTCCCAGACAGGGGCACGAACCCGTGTCCCCTGCATCAGCAGGTGGACTCTCAACCACTGTGCCACCAGGGAAGCCCGACCCACCGTTTTTAAACGATGTTCAGTGGACCCCAGCATTCCTCAGAAGTGCTCCAGGCATTCCCTAAATGTTTGCTTTTAATTTCATTTTTTATGGATTTTAAACCTTTAAATTAGTGATATAAAAAAATTCACACTTAAAGATGTCCCATCCCAAATTTTAACACATTGAGGACGATCAATAGGAAAACTTGTGTTTGTATTTGAGAGAAAATATTAATTCATCTCCTTATACAATAAGTTTGTACTAATAAAACATCTTTTAATCTGTTTTAAATATTACTAATATATATTAGCTTTCAATTAAGTAATAACAAGAACAACCAGCATTTACCACACATTTACTGTGTTCCAAGTGCTTTATGGGCATCAGCTCATCAAATTCTCCCAACAAACCTTTGAGGTGAGCAATTTTATTCTCTTCATTTGCAGAGGAAGGTATTGAGTCTAGGGAGTTCAACAACTGGCCCAAGGTGGCAAAGAGCAACATCAGGATTTGAACTTAACCCCAGCTGTCTAACTTCTAAATTAAAACTTTGTAAGCACCAGACTACAGTTAAAAGCGGAAAAACCCACCACTCAGTATAAAATTCTGAACTTCGTCAAACTTCTGTCTACCTCATATTGCTTCCTCCCTATACCCAGGCTCACGGCCTAAGTCACCCTCCCTCTCATCGGACCCTTAGACACAAGCAAGCACACCACACAGCATCCTGTCTAAGCCAACAAACATTTACTGACACTACTATGTATCAGTATTAGCTGTGGTCCCTTCATAGCCAAGATAAAGCTCTCTAAATCCTGCTTAGCCCTCAACCACTGAGGAGAGGTTGATTTTATCCTGTAAATGATATGAAGCCAGGGAAGGATTTCAGCAAAGGGGGTGACAAAAAAAGACCAGATTTGCATTTTAGAAAACTCATTCTGGTAGCTGCAGCAAGAGTAGGTTGGAGGGTCTTGGGGCTAGAGAAAGGCAATCAAATAGGAAGCTGTCAGATTGGTGACGGTAGATATGAGACAGGGCCACAAATGATAGAAGTGCTGGGTCTTGGTGATGAAATAAATCACTGAGTGGGGGCAACAGAGAGAACGGCGAGGATGATCTGGCTTCTGGTTAAAGTGGTTGAGTTAATAGTGGGACAATTCACTGAAATAGAAAATACAGAAGAGAAGTTGGGGTTGAGGGGAATGAGTAGACATGATGAGTTTAGCTTTTGACATCGGGGTTGACATTGTAATTGACTGCCCAACATCTACTCAGCCCCTCTGCCACCTGTCACACAAATGAAGTCTGAGGAATTTACTCCAGATCCAGGGTGGACCCAATCATATAACCCAACCATAATAAGCCCATCCCATAATAATCCCCCTTGCCAATGACTGGTGTGGAGCATAGGGCTAAGCTAATGAGCACATAGCATTCCCCTTGTGATTTTATTGGCGTAGAGACCATCAGTTGACTCACTCCAGACCATAGGGAAGAATCTTTCTTCCACCGTTTTGGGAAAGGAGATCTCTCCTGATGAGAACAAGGAAACACGTAGTCCTGATTGCTACCGACAGCACTCCTCCAACTCAGGAGGCTTGGGCTAAGCCAATTCTGGGAGGAGAGTATAATGGAGAGATAGAAAAACTTGGGCCTTGGATGAACTCATTGAACCACTGGATCAAGCCACCCAAAAGCTCCACCTATCCTCCTAGATGAGCCAATACATTTCCTTATTGCTTAATCCACTTCGAGTTGGGTTTTCTGCTATGTACCATTGCAAACCTCCTACCTGATATGTATATGTTGAACTGAGGTGACCCAGAACTTGGAGCCCCCTGGAGGTGTGCAACACAGCATCCCTAGGGTGACCTTTGGAACACTAAAGAAGTGGTACCCAACAGGAAGATGCCTCATCAATCTGAAGCTCAAGAAAGAGGTCAAGCTGGAGATGCAGATCTGATGCCATCAGATGGGATAAAAACTGAGAAAGTAGATGAGATTGACCAAGGAAAGCACATAGAGCGTGGAGAGGAGAGAAGAGCGAGGTCAAGGACAGAACCCTGGGAATCGGTAACATTGTGAGGGCTCACTTGCCAGGGCTCTAAAGAAAACAAAGGAATGAAAACAAAGGAAACAAAGATAAGCGAAGATGTTCTGGATGTGGGGAGGAGACCGAAAGAATATGGCCAAGCTGGGGAGAGAAAAAAAAATAAAGGCAGAAAGGAAAAAGGAGGGATGGGGCAACTGCTGAATGCTGAAGAACACTGCTGGAAAGAGACATGGAGAGGAGTGAAGGAGGAATATTAATTAAGGTGTAGGCCAAGCTGCTTTAACTATGAGACTCATAGTGGAAGTTCATTTCTCTCCCACATGACAGTCCAGAGGGAGAGACGGTCCAGAGCAGTAGGCTGTTTTTTCCCCACAAGGTCTTGAGGGGCCCAAGTTCCTTCTGTCTGGTTGCTCAACCATCCCATAGGGTCTTGCCTTTGTCCACATAACCACAGCTGGCTCATCACTGGCAGTTGCAATTTCCAGCCCACAGAAAAAGAGAAACAGACAATGTTCAGGGCAAACAGGTTCACACCTAGCTGCCAGGAAGGCCGGGAGAGAATGGACATCTGGGTACACTTAGCAAGTTCCAGCACGAGGGTCTAGGAAGATGCGGTAGGTATCATATAAGCAACTACCGCTCTCTTCCTCAGTTTTATCATCTAGGCTTATCGGCATCAATACCTTAACCGAGTCAAATGGATAATATTAGGAATAAGATCTGAGGATCTAATGTAGAGCGTGGGGACTATGGTTGATAAACTGAAATTTGCTAAGACAGTAGATCTTAGGCATTCTCGCGAAACTAAAAAGGTAAATATGTGAGGTGACGGATGTGTTAATTAACTGGATTGTGGGAATCCCTTCACAATGTGTATTATATCAAATCAGCACATTGTATACTTTAAATATATTACAGTTTTGTCAATTATACCTCAATAAAGCTAAAAAAACTTGGAAGGAATAAGAAGAAAAATTTTTTAATTTAATATAGAGAAAAAATAATCTCAGACAACCCTGAAGAATTTCAGGCTCTCCAAACACAGCACTTCAGCTGCCACCCCTTTGCCCACTCAGGAGACAGCCTTGCAGCCCAGTTAATGTTGCATGACCTGCTGGCTGTGTCCAACCCCTCCCTCCCTGCTTCCTGGCCTGTCAGCTTAGCTCTGGGAATGCTCACCAGAACCAGTCAGAAAGGGGAAACCGTCACATTCAGGTGCTTTGCATTATGTAGGTCACGATTCCCTTTTTTATTTTTAATCACCTTCTAACCATTGACTCTCCTCAAAATTCCTTCCCTTGGCCGGGGCTCTGCTTAAAACTATCCCTTTATTTCTCTTCTTGCCTTCACCAATCCAACCACCAACTTGTTCCCAAACCCCCTGCCATCTGGCATCTGCCCCATCACTCAGCTGAAACTGTCACAGAGCTCGTTAAGTTTAATGGTCTTTTCTAGGCCCTCTTCCTCCTCCACCTGGCTGGGTCTCATTAGACACAACTGACCACCCCTTCCTTGGAACTCTGCCTCTCTGGGCCGCTGTAATATGCCACTCCACACACCTGCCGCTCCACACACCTGCCCTCCACCTGCTCCCTCCTTCTCCATCTCCCAGTCCTGCTCTGTGTCTTTCTTTCTGTGACTCCTCAAAACACAGACAAACGCTAATGCAACTTCTCTACAGGGCAGTCGTCCCGCTAGCCTGGTATAGTGGAAAAGATATAACCTGGGCTCAAATCTCAGATATGCCACTTATTTGCTGTGTGACCTGGGCAAGTTACTTAGCCTCTCTGAGTCTGTTTCCTCCCTGGAAAAACAAGGATACAAACACCCTGCTTTCAAACTTTGTATTACCAGTCTAGGCAACTGCTTAATAACAACCCCTAAAACCTCAGTGACTTAACGAACCTAATGTTACAGTCCACTGAAGGTGAACAGGGGCCAGGGTTCTACTACACACGATTATACAGTGACGGAATTATTCAGGAATTCAGTCCGGTGGCTCAACCGTGGCCTGGAGCTCAGCTTTCTTCACTGGATTTTCTGTTTCAGCAAACCACAAGGGAAAAGAGTGAGCAAGTGTGTGTAGAAGACCGTATGTGATATTTTTAGGGGACAGACATGAATGTGGCGTATATTACTCCTACCCACACTCCATGGTCTAGAACTCAGTCCTGTGACTTGACCTGGTAGCAAGGGATGCTGGGACATGTAGTTCCAGGAGAAAGAGGAAAGGGGATTTGATGAACACAGGGTATCCTCCCTATCACAGGGTCGCTGTGAAGATGGAAATGATAGAAGTAAATCCTGTGACCTTTCTGGAACATAATAGGTGCTATATAAACAGAAGTCAGTAGTAGTTTTTGTTTGTTTGTTTGTTTTACTGTTTGCCAACTTTCCCAAATGTTTAAGTATGGACAGACAAAGGCTGAGATAAAGAAGGATACCGGGGGAGAAAACGGAGAAAGGAGGAAAGCAACTATTGTGGACCGAAATGGAAGTGCTGGCCAGGTTCGAGGGGTAGGAGCAGACAGAGCTTGGCCGGGGGCTCGCAGGGAGCGGGGAGCCCAGTGGTACTAAGCACAGCATCTGACTTCCTGGCCAACACTGGCTCCCACCTGAGCCAGAAGGGACTTAGAAAGCTCTGAGTTTCCTTGGAAACCATTTCTCTGGCCCTCTCTGCACGTTATCAGCCAAGTTGGTTGTAATCAAACCCCCATGGGGCAGAGAGTGAGCTCTCAAACTGCCATCCCGGGGTTCCATCCAAATTGCTTGCATTTCATAGTTAAATTGGTAATTTCCCCACAAGTGTTCCTCCTCCCCATCCCGAGATTTGTTGGGAAAGGGAAGGTCGGGACATGCACCCAGACACAACCAGGCTCCTTGGGAGCACCTCCAAGCGGTCCTGAGTCCTCTGGCACACCTCGGCCTCAGGAGCAACCACGCCTGACCAGGACCCTGTCCTTGGGCCCCCCTGGCTCATGGAAGGAAGAGCTTGGACAAGAGCATTGGAGAAAGGCCTACAGGGGCCACAGTGGGTGACTCCAGAATGGGGGGCACCACTGTCCAAAATGAATGGGGGGACTGACTGTTGGACATTTGGCAGGTATACACTTTCCAAGGGAAAGAGATGGGAGCAGGACCAGAGCACTCGATAATCTTAAAGTCCCCAAGGCCACGGGACTAGGGGACAGCTGGGGACGTCCCAGGGTGGTAGGCAGAGAGATTCCAGGAGGCTCTGAGGCCACTCACCTCCACTTGCTTGGTCACAAGCCAGCCCAGGCCCTAGGGGGACCACAGGAAGGGAGACTGGACCCTGTCCCCTGTCCTTTCAGAGTGGAAAGAGGGCCCATCTCAGACAAGGACAGACACTCACAGACACACACTCAGATAGCCATACACACATGTATGTACACAGGCGTATCCGAGAGATCTGTATGTGTGTACAGACACATACCTGTGTACCTAAATGTCATGCATCCTGACGTCCCTCACCAGCCACACTAGGCATGTTCATGTTCATGGTGGGCATAGGGCCAGACTGCAGCCAGCACACGGTGACAATCGTGCATGACAGCCTCTGTGAACACACACGCACGTCGACACGGTCCGGCCAGCTGTGATGGCGTGATCACTGACCAACATGTGTACTCAGACACACATATATGAGGCTGAGGAAGAGGGAGAGCCAGGCCAGGAAATGGACCCCGCTTTGCAGGTGGCTAAGCAGGCGGCGGCTTGGATTCCAAATTATAGATAGAGCCAAGGAGACGTGGCCAAAGTGAGTCTAATCCGGCTGCACCTGAGAGTCTAATCTGGACAGAAGTGTGAAGGCGGGGTGGGGAGCTCCATGGTGGGGCAGGGTGGGTCCTTCCTGGGTGAAGCAAGTTCCCAGACTGCACTGGGGATCAGGGACCAAGAACAGCCCCTGGGGGAGGCCTTCCTCCCAAAGTGAAGCTGGATGCCAGAGCCTTAGCCCAGTGGAGAACAGGTAAAACCAGGAACTAGCCATGGCCCTGGGCACCTACAGTCAGGGGACTGCAACAGGGTTTGTGGGCCCTGGATGTCCAGGGTCCCCCAGCTTTCATCCTCTATTCAGGGAAGTATGATTGTACCAGCCCCACACACACTACCATGCTGGGCTCCCCACTCAGAGCCAGGCTGGGTCAGGGTGAGTGCAGGGACTTGGCAGGCAGGGCCTATGGACTCCATCAGTAGCTACAGCTAGGGAGACTGGGGGAAGACAGACCCAGCCTCTGAGTCAGCCTCTGGACTCTGTTATTCCCTCTGCTGCCAGGAAGACAACTGGTAGACCTGCCCTCGCCCTCCAGATCCCAAGCTAGGGCCCCACCGCTACCACAGCTAGAAGGGTCTTGGTCACACACACTCCCTGGCCTCCCCTCCCACTGCAAGGCAGTGGAGAGCTGAGCTGCACAACTGAAAGGGGTGGGCAGCAGGTGCTGGATTCTGATGCCCGGAACAGCTGTCTCCACCGTTTCTCCTCCAGCCCTAGCATGGAGAAGAATCCCACAGAGCTTCACAGCCCGTCTGCTCCTTTCTAAACAGACAGGTGTGAAGGAAGAAATGAGAACTCCAGCAGGGCAGGTGCAACCAGCTGTCTGTAGCTACAGCTCTCCACATCTTCTGCAGAGTCTGCTATGGGGACAAGAGACGGGTGGGGTGAAATTTCAGAACACTTGGTATTTCCCAACCACTCAGTGTCTTTCTCTGTGTCTCCCTCTCTCTCTCCTTTGTATATGCTGCTCTCTTTGCCTGGAATACCCTTTCACTGCCTTATCTCTGGGAAAACTCTTATTTAATCTTCAAAACTCTATTCAGGTGTTCCCTCTTCTATGAATCTCTCCCTAGCACTCCCCCTGTTTGATGAATTTCTCATTCCTTCCTCCAAATCATAGCATGTGTTATGATTTTCTATTCACGTCAGGTGTCTGTCTTCCCCACTTGACTGTGAGCTAGCTCCTTGAGGGCAGGAGCTGTGTGACACGTGTTTCTGCACCCCAGGGTCTGACAGAACATGTCCAGGAGAAGCAGTGTAACACAGAAGTTAAGACAGTGGGCTCTAGAATAAACCAGACCTGAATTTAAATCCCAACTCTGCCTTGTCTAGCTATGGGACTTGGACAAGTTGTTTCAACACTTTAAGCCTCAGTTGGCCCAAATATGAAATGGAAAGAATAATAATCAGCACTATGTCATCATCTGTCATGAGTAATAAATGATATAATAAAAATTTAGAGATTAGCCTGGAACCTGGCACATTAATTATCTTTGTTATTATCCCATGAGCATCTATGCTGTTGATTCTTTGTTGAAAAGTCACAATGACTCCTGTACAGGCCTTTTGCCTAGAAATCTCACAAGCAAGTGCATACAGTTAAGAGGAGTGAGTTCCATGAGAGAGCGGGGTGCTCTGGGAGCCCGGAGAAGGAACCACTCACTTCAGTGGCCATGTGCTCTGGTAGTTATGTTCATGAGCTTTGGTATCAGAACGTGCCAAGTTCAAGTCCTGACTCAGACAGAAACCAGCTATGTGAACTTAAGGAAGTTCTGTAAAAACTCAGAAACACTCTCCCTAAGGGCTCCTCTCCGGGGACGGCTGCTTGAATCGAAGGATCGTGGCAAAGTCATCTGCAGCCACAGCAGGACCCTGTGAGCGGGCTGTCCTGGGAATGGAGCCAGGGCAGCTCACCTATGTCTCTATCAGAAGCTGTGTCCTTGCACATTTACTCATGAGCTCTGCTTGGCTTAGCGCTTAGCACCATCAGAGGCTGGAACTGGCTTCTATCTCAAGGCCCCATGGCCTCAAAACCATGTCAGAGACAAATTGACTCCCCTACCCTTTGGCGGAAGACAAACCACTGCAGTTCCAGGTCAATGAGTCCCTACCATGGCTGTGACCCTGCTGTGATCACTGCTGTGACCCTGCCTCCCTCTTCCTAAAGAGACGGAGGTGCCGAGGGAGGGCTCAACGTCCGTCCTCTCAACAACTCCCCACATCCTCACTCCCAACTCAGAGGGAGAGAGGGCTCCTCCTCCCATCCAAGGGCAACTCTGCAGTCGGATGGAAACTCACACTTCCTCAGAAGTCTGCACCCAAAACATCTCCCCTGCCCTCTTGCAACAAACGGCTCAAGATCCCCGGCCCCACGCTAAAGGCAGCCTTCCCAGAGCGGCCCTCACTTGTATCAAGCAGATCTGGCTTCAAGTTCAGGCCCCATCACTTACCAGCTGCATGACCTTGAGCCAGTCTTTTCATATTTGCATCTCAGTTTCCACATCTGGAAAATGGAAATTGTAGTCTCCACCTCTGAGAGAGGATTGTGAAATGAGGTGGTGACGCCTGGAAAGGGCTTAGCACAGTGGCTCCCTTTCACCACTCAAGCCCATTTTGTCATTATTATAAATGTGAGCCACTGTCTCATCAGGCTATGGCCTCTTTTCTTCCTTTCACTAGCAGACTTCGTATATTTCCTGAGCACTCAACCCCCTTAGCCTATTTCAAACGGTACCCTGTCCTCACACCTCCTGCCCAGGTCACCAATGATCCCTGGTGACCTAATTCAATGGCTTCTTGCCAGCTTCCAATTGAGGCATTTGTTGCTGACGCCCACCTGTTTCCTTCCTCAAATTCTCTCCTCCTTTGGCTTCACAGCTACTCTCCTAGTTCTCCTCCAACTTTTATGAACATCCTTCCCTACCTCCTTTCTGACTTTCCTAGATCAGTGGCTACACATTAGAAACGTCTGGGGAGCCTAAAATACCAATGGCCAGCCCCACCCTCCAGCAAGTCTCATTCAGTTGGTCTTAGGGAGGCTCAAGCATTCTGAGTGCAGCTGGTTTTGAGAACTGCAACCCCGCATGAAGACTATGCTGTTGGCCTTTCTACTTGTTACGATTATTTCGCGTTTACAGAAGAGACAAACTAATAGCAGCTTAGATAAGACAGAGGTTTGACAGCTACTGGGAAGTACTGGGGACAGGAGCCAGATTATAAGGTAAAGGAGTAAGTAGGAGGTAAGCCAGGAGCCACAACTAGAACACACCATGCTCTTCAGAAGTGTGACAACAAAGAGAGAGGCGATGGGAGGTAGGGAGGGAGGGGTTTGGGTTTCCTTTAATGATTTTCAATCTACTCCATTAAAGCAAAGTCTTTAGCAATGTGGATGGATGCTTACTTTTTTGGGGGGGTGTTATAGTTTTCTGGGCAGCTTAAAAACAGCTAGAATAAACCTAGATATAGGGTATGTATGTGTATTTGAAATATAAGATCTTTAAAACTAAATATTTAGAGGAGTATATTTCAGAGGGAAGTGTCTAAGTGAAATAGAAAAAAAGCATTTGCTTAACAGATTGAAAATCAGATCACAAATAGATATTTTCTATTATATTAGAAAAATGGTATAGCAGGCAGGCAAGATACTGAAAGTGCAATAGAAGAATTACTCACCCAATGACTCAACATGACCCAATATGAGCAAAGGGGCCTCAAGAAAAAAAAGACAGAGGTTCGTGTCTCTTGTACGTATGGACTCTAGAAGTCTGGATGAGGTTAGTGGCTGCATCAGGTACTTAGACTCATCCTACCTCATGGCACAAAACAGCTGCTTGAGCTTCACAGCCTTGCTCTAGCCAGCAGGAAGGAGAGAGAAGTGAAAGCAGTAAAGGTCTGCAGGGACCACTTCCCCTCCCTGCTCTCTAGCCATAACTTAGCAATGGCCACACTCAGCCTCATGGGAGGTCGGGAAGTATAGTCTTTATTCCACATGGTGTGTCCAGCTAAAACCTGAGGATCTGATTCCTGAGGAGGAAGAAAGAGCAGCCCCGGCCATGCTCTCTTCTCTCTCCACACCCCATCATGTGGCAACCCCAGCACCTCTACCACTGCACCTGACCATTTCCCCCAGCCACACCAGGGGCCCCTCAGATGCCCTTATTTCCAAACCTGAACTCATCTTACCAAGACCCATGAGGCAGCAGGAGTTTTTGAGATCACACACTCGGTTCTAAGACTCGAGTGACCGTGGGTATGTGCCTCAGCCACTATAAGCCTTTGTTTCCTTATCTGTAAAAGAAGATAAGATATTTTGTAGGTTATTGGGAAGATCAAATGGTTGGCTTACATAGAAACACCTTTAGAAAGCAACCCACTTGCAGCAACATGGATGCAACTAGAGATTATCGTGCTAAGTGAAGTAAGTCAGAAAGAGAAAGACAAATACCATATGATATCACTTATATGCAGAATCTAAAACACAACACAAATGAACATATCTACGAAACAGAAACAGACTCACAGACATAGAGAACAGACTTGTGGTTGCCAAGAGGGAGGAGGATGGGAAAGGGATGGAGTGGAAATTTGGGGTTAGCAGATGCAAACTATTATCTATAGAATGGATAAACAACAAGGTCCTACTGTAGAGCACAGGGAACTATATTCAATATCCTGGGATAAACCATAATGGAAAGGAATATTTTTTAAAAGAATGTATATATATGTATATATATACATATATATATGAATCATTTTGCTGTGCAGCAGAAATTAACACAACATTGTAAATCAACTATATTTCGATTTTTAATTTTTTTTTAAATGCAACCCAGGTGTTTCTTATGTGTAGGTAGAACGCCAGCATCACCTGAACCCATCTTCCTCCAGGAGAGAAATAATTTGACACATATGGAGGGAGTTTTTCCTCTGCATCTCCCCTTTCCTTCCTCTTGCCTTCCCCAAGAACCCAACATTCACTAGGTAACCCCTAGTGTCCTCAACAGGACTCTAAGCCCCTGTTCTCCCAGTCACAGCTTTCTCCATCCACTGAGCCAATGCTCTCCAACAGTCCTGCCTGGCGATGAGCACAGCAGGTGTGGAATCCTTTCATGCTGTACTTTTATTTGAATGATGTATTGCAAATTTATTGGAAGAATTGGAAAGAAAGCATGTAAAACACCTAGAAGAGTACTTAAAACATGGAAAACAGCCAGTAGGTCGTAGCTATTATTATTGCCAGCTGTGTGGCCTTGACTATCCCTGGGCACACCACAGCCTTAGTTTTATCACTAGCACTCAACAAACATGCCAACATAGAGCAGGTCTTATAGTGTAAGTTCAACCTGATTCTCAGCTCAATGGTAGGAGAGAGGATCAAATCCAGGATCGGCCAATGAAGAGAGGCAAGTACAGACAGGGTCATGAGCCTAGATATAAGGTCAGGTAAACCCAGGACACGTCTGAGGAATAAGGAGGAGGCTAGCTTGGCAGGAGCAGGAGACATGCAGAGGAGAAATGGATGATACAGACAGAAGGATGACAGTGGCCAGTGATGGACCTTGAAGGCCAAACTAAGAAGTTTGGGTTTATGCTGAAGGCAATAGGGAACCACTGGAAGTTTTAGATCAGGAAGTAGAAGAGTGGCACAAAGTGCAGAAAGAGACTAATCTAGGGCAGTCTGTGATGGTAAAGAGGGGGGAATGGATTCAAGAGATATTGCTGTAGAATGCAGAGGACTTGTTGACCAACAGGGTGTGAGAAGGAGGAAGACGGAGGAGCAATTTGACAATGATGATGGTGATATCAGTGACTGACAAGGCAGCCCAGAGATGGAACTGTTTCCAAATGGAAAGTGATGCCCTAAAACTCCATTCCGTCATCCAAACAGTATTTCTTGAGTATCTATGCTACACACTGCATGGGGCTCTGAGTGTATCACGGTGGGCCAAACTGACAGTTCCTGTCCTCCTGGGAGATACAGCCTGGGGACAGGATGACGCTGAGGTGCCTATGGGGCATCCAGCTAGAGATGTCCAGGAGGCAATTCAGAGAGGAGTCAGGGCTGGAGAAGGTTTTAAAGTCATTTTCCCAACTGCCCTGGACATACATTTCAGAAAGCATCCAGAGCTGGAGAAATCATCAGGAGTTTTCTTCAAGGCTCAGACCCTGCATTTCTCATGATACCCAGTCAAAGCCACCGCAGTATCCAGTTTCCCTCTGCAGGGCCCTGCTTCAAGGTGAGCATGGCAGAGGCAGTTCCCTTGGAGATGGATACCTGCCCCAATGGACAGGGGCTCCAGCCTCTTGATTACCTGCTAATGGGGTGTCTCATGATTGTAGTCATCTGATTAAGGATTCATGCTCTCGACAGAACTGAGCAGAGACACAGGCCATAGAATCTGGGCCAGGTAGAGTCATCTTATGTATATTGTGGTGTAGGTGAGATCGTTCTTCAGCACTGCCTCACCCTTACCCCCACAGTGCCCTCCTCTCACTGTACATTCTGTTCCCTGAATGTACTTCTCCAGAATCCCCAATGTGCTAGCTGGTCCACATTCTCCACCCTCCTAAGCTCAGACTATCTCCCGCTCTACAACCCCTCTAGCCCCTGCCTTTCAGCCTCCCAGACTACCCATTCTCACTCCTGGCCCCTGTAAGCCAAATCAAGTGAACAAATCCACAGTCAATTAAATCCTGAGCATTTCGTGTGGGGATGTATCACTTGGAAGTAAACTGCATGAATGATACTATGGAATTATATTTTGACGTGTTCTAATTGTGTAGGTACAACTTAACATTCACTGTGTCTTTTCTGTGGATAATGGATACTTATATCTCTTTTATAGAATTCAGAGGCCAATATAACTAGTATAAATGATATAGACGTTTAAGGCTGTATTCCTCTATCAGTGACATAGGATAGTTAGAACTACAATCTCCTAGCATTCATTCCTTGGAAAAGAAAGCAGTCCCTAGGTAACAAGGCACTCCAGTGTAGAAAGATGATCTTTTCTGTTGCCATCTGCTCTATGATGCACATTCCAGGAATACACCATGGGAGGGACTCCCTTTCCTTCAAAACCTACTCCTCCAGTGATTTTGTCAGTCTGGATCAAAAGCCTGAAAAAAAATATGCACTTTCTTTGACTCTGTAATTCTACCTCCAGAAACTTATTTTAAGGCAAATGTATGTGCAAGGAGGTTTGTGGAGCACTGTTTAAAATAGCTACACAGAAAAATGGAAAGAACCTAGGTATAATATATACACAGTGAGATGCAATGCAAGATATTTACCTAATGTCTCTCAGCCCAAATCCACCCTTCCACATTCTGCTCTGCTGCTGGGCCCAAGACTCTGCATACTCCACTTCCCAGACTCCAGGACCAGCTGGCTTCCTGTTAGGTTCCGGCAATGGGAGGACTCAAGGAAGACTGGAAGGCAGGACGAGAAGAGAAGGGACTGAGTTCCTGTTTCCCCCTTTCCTGCCAGCACCACTCCAGCAGCAGCAGCAGCTGGCTCCAGTCTCCACTTTCTTTCTGCACTCCCAAACCCAGCCTCCTCAGACTCCTCCAAGGTACCAGCAGCAGCTGGGGACACCCCTCCTTCCAAGGTCTGAGTGCCCCAGAACCCTCGCTCAGAGTTCCTAGGTTCTAGTTTCTCCACATCTTTTCTTTTGTTCCTCTAGCCCTCACCTCAGGGTGGTACCTGCTTCCTGCAGTTATTATCTTGATCTCTGTTTTTCCTTCTTGCTCTGTCAGCTCCCCAACACCTATGTAGCCAGTCGCCTGTATTAAATTCCCTCTGTTTGAAATACCTTATGTGGTATCTGATTTCCTAACTGGATCCTGGCTAATATAGATGCCATTTCACACCCATCAGATGGGGAAAAAATTATAAATGGAACAATACCAAGGGATAGTTAGGATTTAAAGCAACAGGAAATTTTATATATTGCTGATAGCACTGTAAATTAATAGAACCATTTTAGAGAGCAGTTTGGCAGGCAATATCTAGTAAAGTTAAAGATATATTCACCCTTCAACCCTGCAATTCTGATTCTGGGTATGAACTCTAAAGAAATTCTTATGGATTTCCCAAGAAGATAGCATCATTCTTTACCTTTACTAACAGTAGAAAATGGATAAGTCGGACTTCCCTGGTGGCACAGTGGTTAAGAATCTGCCTGCCAATACAGGAGACACAGGTTTGAGCCCTGGTCCAGGAAGATCCCACATGCCGTGCAGCAACTAAGCCCATGCGCCACAACTACTGAGCCTGTGCTCTAGAGCCTGTGAGCCACAACTGATGAAGCCCACGTGCCTAGAGGCCATGTTCCGCAACACGAGAAGCCACAGCAATGAGAAGCCCATGCACTGCAACAAAGAGTAGCCCCCGCTCACCGCAACTAGAGAAAACCTGCATACAGCAATGAAGACCCAACACAGCCAAAAATAAATTTATTAAAAAAAAAAAAAGAAAATGGATAAGTCTATTGTGGTATACTCATAATGGAATACTAGACAGCAGTTAAAATGAATAAATGAAAGTTACATATATCAACATGGGTAAAATCTAGAAGCATCATTTTGAGTGAAGAAAGCAACCTGAAAACAGATGTATATAGTAGGATATCATTTTATATATATATATATATATATATATATATATATATATATAAAGTTTTAAAGCCTACAAATCAATACTACATATTGCTAATGGGTACATTTGTGTATAGTACTGAGAATATTTTCATGCATGAGAAATAAGAAGCACTAATTCTAGAATAATGGTTACTCAAGGGCAGAAAAGAAAATGGAATCAGGAGAAGAAATACAGAGACCTTTGTCATTATCTCTTAAGCCATGGTGGTAGGTACCATTAAAACAGGAGTCCAGGGCTTCCCTGGTGGTGCAGTGGTTAAGAGTCCACCTGCCGATGCAGGGGAGACGGGTTCGTGCCCCGATCCGGGAGGATCCCATATGCCGCGGAGCGGCTGGGCCCGTGAGCCATGGCCGCTGAGCCTGCGCGTCCGGAGCCTGTGCTCCGCAACGGGAGGGGCCACAACAGTGAGAGACCCACATACCGCAAAAAAAAAAAACGGGAGTCCAGAAGCAGAGGCTAAAGAGGGGGATAGAGTCTGTGTTTAGGAGGAGGGAGGAAGTAGGAGCCAATGAGCATATCATGCATCTACATTCATTAAAATGATTATGCAAAAATATAATTTATCAACATGAAGAGCTGTTAAGGACATATTAAGTAAAAAACTGAGGACATATGGAGTACAAAATATTATGTATTTCATTTTCCCCTTTTTATAAGATACAATATATATGTGTGTATGAGGGGAAACAGCTGGAAAAAAATACACCAAAATGGTAACATGGGGACTTCCCTGGTGGTGCAGTGGTTAAGACTCTACGTTCCCAATGGAAGGGACCCAGGTTCGATCCCTGGTCAGGGAACTAGATCCCACATGCATGCTGCAATTAAGAATTCACATGCCACAACTAAGGAGCCAGCGAGCTGCAATTAAGGAGCCCACCTGTCGCAACTAAGACCCAGAGCAACCAAATAAATAATTTTTTTTTTTAATGGTAAGGTACCTACCCCTGGGTAGGAAGATTATAGATGACTTTTATTTATCTGTATTTTCTATTGTTTCTAAAACAAATATGAACTTCTTATATAATACATTCTTAAAGTTTTTTTTTTTACTTACTCCTACAGAAAACCCTCCCTTATCCATTGTTGTGATTGCAACATTCCACTGTGGGGTTTCCTAAAGCTTGGAATGTAAGATGATTTTAGGTAGTCAATGCAGATTAAGCATTTCTTATTCTCATAAGTATATGTTTAACATATATTACAAAAATAAATTAGTTTCAACTAATGGTGCTGAAACAACCGGGCACTCACATAAAAAAATAAATAAATCTAGACACAGATTTTATACCCTTCACAAAAATTAACTCAAAATGGATCACAGACCTAAATGTGAAATGCAAAACTATGAAACTCTTAGAAGATAACGCAGGAGAAAAATAAATTAGCACATCAAACCCATGATTCAGTTGATACTCAAATTTTTTAAAATGGGATTCCTGCAGTGCACGGGGGCAAGGATTATCTTTTCAATAAATGGTGCTGGGTCTGCAGGATAGCTATATGGAGAAAATGTAATTTAGACCCTACCTCACTATATATAAAATCAATTCCAGGCAGCCTAAATGTTAAAGATAAACAATAAAGCTCCTAGGTTAAACATGGGAGAATCTCTTGGTGACTTTGGGGTGCAAAGATTTCTTAAACAGAATAAAAAACTACCAATCATATAGGAAAAGACTGAAAAACCAGACTGCTCTAAAATTAGGAACTTCTGTTTATCGAAGCACACCACTGAGAGAAAGAAGAAAAAAGAAACGAAGAGTAGAAGATGGCAATATTTATAATCTACAATAGACTTGCTTCCAGAAGATATAAAGCAGTCCTACAAACCAATCATTAAAAGACAGACCACACAATTGACAAATGAGCCAAAGACTCAAACAGGCACTTCACAGAGGATGCCCAATTATCTCACAAACGTAAGACAAATGAGCAGTACTTGTGGAGAACTGGCAGTATTTTCTTCTTTTTTTTTATGGTTAAATGATATTTTTATTGTGTTCTCTTTCTTAATCTGAGAGGTGATTAGATGGGTCCATTCACTCTTAGTTTCCTGATTTTCTATTCTTGAAGCTGCACACTTAAGATCTGTGTACTCTTCTGTATATACATTATGCATCGATAAAAAGATGACTTAAAAAAAGAAATTTGGGTAAAAAAATAAATAACATTTTTGGCCTTGATTGATCTACAGAAAGTTTAGAAATGTAATACTGCATTACACAACTTTCAAATAGAAACAATAGAAAGATAAACCAAAAAAATAAATAAAATTGATTACCTTTGGAGGGAAGGGTAAGAACAAGAGGAAGGAGATAGGAATAAACATTAGATTTCTCTGCAATGAAACCGCTCTTTTTTTTTAACAATCTTCATTCATAATCATGTAAATAGCATGATTTTAAATATAATTTTTAAATAATTTATAAGAAATATAAATCAATTTAATAATGAAGGTAGCACACAGATGCAGCAAAAATTATGATGGTGTCAACCTGAATTACTGAATTTCATGCTGTATGAAAGTAAGATTTCCATACGATTGGGCATGCTGCCACCGCCCTTGTTACAACCAGGGCAGACATTGCTAATCTATCATAGATCTTTCTCACGGTTCCTAGATTTCACCTCAGAATCCAACTCAACACAGCACTCCAGGAATAAACTAGCAGTTACCAGTGGGAGAAGGAAGATGGAAGAGACAAGACAAGGGTAGGTGATTAAGAGGTACAAACTACTATGTATAAAATAAAAAGACTAGGGACTTCCCTGGCAGTCCAGTGGTTAGGACTCCGTGCTTCCACTGCAGGGGGCACAGGTTCGATCCCTGGCTGGAGAACAAAGATCCCACATACCACGTGGCAAGGCCAAATAAATAAATAAACTACAAGGATATATTGTACAACACAGGGAATATAGCCAATATTTTATAATGACTATAAATGGACTATAACTTCTAAAAATTGCAAACCACTAAGTTGTACATTTGAAACTTATATAATACTGTACATCAACTATACCTTAAAAAAACAAACAAACAACAACAACAAAACAGTACTCTAGGCAGCACTGACACAGGAATTAAAACATGTTTGCCATCCCTATCCTATCACAGTAGGTTTCAAAGAACCAGGTAGAAGCGGTCACAAACTCACCCAGGTCTCCTAACCCCTCATTTCACTCATGGGAAAACTAAGGCTCAGAGAGAAGCGGCTTTCCCAAGGACACAGCAGAAGTTTAATTTTCACTCTGCTACACCACTACCAGCCTTAACATTCCAGCCTAAAGAATGGGACCCCGCACACCTGGGCAGAGGAGGCAGACAGAAGCAGTCAGCTGTGATGAGCTCTTCAAGGACTCCCAGGTGGGAACACCAGAGCTCACCCTTGTAACGAGCCTGCTTCTGCATCCAGAGCTCTCCCCTTCCCTTAATAACCAGGCCACTCTCTTCCCTAACCACCATCGCAGAGCCTGCAGGGCTTTGCTGAGTCATACTGGGGACTCTGCCATTTCCCTGCTCAGAAATTGTCCGTGACTCCCTGTTTCCTTAGTCCTAACTCCTTTACCTGGCATTCCAAATGGTTTGTGATCAGACCCCAAGCTGCCTCTTTTTCTTCCTCTCAGCTTACTACCCCCCATGAACTCCAGTGCAATCTCACTTCCAGATCTTCGTCCACGATGTTCCAACTACCTTGTGCTTTCATTGAGTCCCAGAGAGTGAAACTAGGACACATTTAAAGTCTTCCTTCCAGGCTCTGGGATGAAGCCAAGCCATAGGGTGTGGTCAAGAGGCTCCAGCTGGAAGGAAAAAGGACTCCTGAGGCTGGAGCCAGGTCAAAGGGTGGACACGTTCTCTGGGGCTTTCTCAACCTTCTTTAGACAAAGGACCTTTGAGAATTTGAATAAAACTATGGCCCTCATTCCTAGTTAAACACACAACATTTTTCACTTAGGGTCGAAGGGCCGGGGAACAACAACTGTTGCTCCGGTTTTCATGGCTGTGTAACAAATCACCTAAAAATTTAGGCATGTAGAACAACCACCATTTTATTCTGCTCCCAAATTTGTGGTTCAGAAGTTTGGGCAGGGCATCACTTCCAGCAGACTCTACCCGTCAAAGCAGTCCCAAGCCAGCCCAGATTCAAGAGGAAAGGAATTAGCCTCTGCCTCCTGGTGGGATGTGACCCACTGCGCACAAGCTTATGCAATGGGAGCTTTGTCCTGGCCATCTCCGCAATGATCAATCTGCCACTCGAAGCCCCTGCTCACATGCAAAATGGGGTCACATCAACCAGACTGCTTCATCGAGCAGCCTGGAGAGAACAATGCTTAACGTTCATCTAAGTCGCTTTTTCAACAGGCTTCCTCATGCTCCGCGGTTCGCCCTTTCTGCCTGGAGAAAAGCTGCGGCAGCTGCACCGCACACCTCAAGGGTCACCCTCAGGAAGTGCCCTCAGTGACAATGCTTTCCTGGCAGCTCAGGACCTCATGGACTAATAAAAAAAATATGTGTTCACCCAGCTTTCTTCTGCAGTCAGGTGGCCTCATCTGGGGCAAAGGTAAATCTGATGAGAGACGGAGAATCAAAATGAAAAAGGTTCAAACAAAAGACGTCATTGAGAGAGAGGATGTAAATTGGTACAACCTTTCCAAAGGGCAGCTTGGCCATATGTATCAAAATGTAAAATGTGTGGTACTCTTTGACCCAGCGCTCCCACTTCTAGAATTTAGCCCAAGGAGATAACAGACCAAATGCAAGAAAACAAATACATAAGCACTACATGGGCAGGTACACAGAGTGTTGTTTATAACAGTGAAAACTCGGAAACAACCTTCACGCCCCCATGTCACTGATAGATTAGGCAAATAAATTGCAGTTCATTAATATTAATATTCAAAGAATGAAGTCGATCTCTATGGAGTGATATGGAAAAATCTCCAAGACATACAGTTAAGTGGAGGAAAAAACTATTTGAACCATACATGTCATAAATCATATTTATATAAAACTACGTGTGCTTCAGCCCAGAGAGAGACGGCTGGAAGAAGGTCCCCTGGGTTGTAGCATTTGGTGTGAATTTTGCTTTCTTCTGTGTTGTTAAAATGTTTAATAATGAGGAGGAGGCTTATATTACACTTACTATGGCTGTGAACTGTGGTAAACCCCTTACTGATGTTAACTCACCTTATCCTCACAACAGTGCTGTGAAGTGTATACTGCTATTATCTCCATCTTAGAAGACAGGGATACGGAGGCACATAGAGGGCAACAGCTCACCCCCAGTCCCATAGCCAGTAAACGACAAAGACGGGAGCCAAACCCAGGCAGTCATACTCAGAATCTATGCGCTGTCATTAAGCTATCCTGCCTCTCTCCAGCAATTTGATAAAGCTATTTACCAAAACAGTAAAGACTTTTTATAAAAGTCACCAAATTGGCCTTAAGAATCTTTACGTTTCTAGAAGGAGCTTCCATGGGTCTTTGCAGGGGGTTTTCCTGCCCTTTTATCCCACTGGATATACAGACAGAAATCCTCCTGGGAGAAGTCCAAGGGATGTGACAAGGTCTGCCCCAGGGAGCCCCATAGTGCAAACGGGAAATTAAGGAGACGGGAGGCTTGTCCTCTTGGGCTGGAGTGTGGGGTCCTTCAAGTCTGTGGCTGTTCAAAGGCCAAGAAAGAGACCCCTGGAGCCTGCAGACCCAAGCTGCAGCTCCTGACCTGAGGCTCCATTCAAGGCTGGAAAAATGTGTTATGATAAATATGTTTCAAAAGAGACCCCAGTGGCTAGAACGTGAGATCCAGCAGATAGTGGCATCAAAGGATGATCGCGAGAAGAGATGATGGGCAGTACAAAAGGATGCAGGGGGCCCAGCCAGAGTCCACACTTGGACTCTGGGCATGCCTGCAGGAGGGCAAGGCAGGCCCACCAGGAACTGCGGCATGAGGATGAAAGGAACATCTGGGGAAAACTCATCCTAAGGGAAGGGAGAATTGCAGCCCAGAGCTTGGTCCAAAGACAAAGGTAGAGGCGATTCTGAGGACAGCTCTGCTATGTCACCTGGTTCCCCAGCACATCCCTACGGTCTCAGGCCCTAGGACCGAGGACACAAGATGCCTCCATAAACACAAGTGGGAGTTTGAGAGGCCATTCCTCTCCCACCTGCCTGGATCCCTGCCAGCAACCGAGTCAGCAGCTGTCCCCGGGGCCCCCATGCACAGGGAAATGAGAGCTGCAGCCCCTTCAGCCCAAGGGATACAGCTGGCACTTCGCACTTCTATAGGGACAGGAGAGAAGCGGTAGACACTGGTGGTTGTCAAAGGCACACGAGGCATCCTTGGGATGCCCAGGACAACTTGGGAAGGGATTAAAGGTCTCAGGACTTGTCTCAGAGCAGTTAGGAGTTAAGTTACCCGAGGAGAGCATGCAGTGTGAGAGGGAGAGGTTCAAGAGCAAATCCACAGACAGACAGGAGAGAAAGAGGGCGTGCAAGAAGATCCAATGTGCGATCCTCTGTGTCCTGGGGCTGCCCTCATGGGGAGGGGGATGGGTTCTTCCCACCTCGTCATCCCCACTGCCACCCCAGGTCCCTCCTCCTTCTCACACTCAAAAGCCCCTCTCCCCAGCTAGCTTTCAGTGCCCCCATCCACACCATTTAGGAACCCTGGTCTGTGTCTTCCTTCCATCAGAAGTCCTCAAGAATCAGGTAGGGGGAATTCCCTGGTGGTGCAGTGGTTAAGAATCCGCCTGCCAAGGCAGGGGACATGGGTTTGAGCCCTGGTCTGGGATAGATCCCACATGTCATGGAGCAACTAAGCCAGTGAGCCACAACTACTGAGCCTGCACTCTAGAGCCCGCGCGCCACAACTACTGAGCCCGTGTGCCACAACTACTGAAGCCCACACGCTTAGAGCCGGTGCTCCGCAACAAGAGAAGCCACCACAATGAGAAGCCTGTGCACCCAACGAAGAGTAGCCCCCGCTTGCCGCAACTAGAGAAAGCCCGCACACAGCAACGAAGACCCAACGTAGCCAAAAATAAATAAATAAATTTATTTTAAGAAAAAAGAATCAGGTAGGGCTACTAGGCTGGAGGCAGAAGGGATCTTACTCTGAAAACTTTCTTTTTAAAGCAAAGCAAGAAACAAATGGCTCTGCAGTCCACAGGGATCACCTAGGGTTGGAAATTTAAAATGCATTAAGGTTGAGCGACCTATAAACATGTCATAACACGCTCTGCAAGCTGCTGCCTCCGTGACTTGCGGGCACGGGAGCCCCAACGGGCACAGGCAGGCACGTTCCCCACGCACACAGATGGACACACACCCATGCGCGCCCATCCCTGGAACACACTCTTTCACGCCTGTGCTCATATGTGCATGCACTCTCCCTACTCTCCACACACAGCTCTGTGCACACGGTCCCCCAAATAGATGTGCATTCACAGAGCCTGCACATGCACTCCTATAGGAAGAGAAGCACCACTACATCCAGCCCCACCCTGTGCATACTCACACCTGCTGCATTCACACATACACACAGATTTGCACGCTAGTCACCCCACACCCTGCACATACCTTCACCCTGCATATACACAGATGCACACGCTCACTCACTCCCGCCCCACCCACATATAAGGATGTGTGTGTACATTCACATACACTCATCCAAAATATAGACATTAATATGCATACACAGTCATCCCACACCAAGTGTATGCACTCGCTTTACTCAAAGCAAAGATGTGCACAAACATGAATGCTCACCTGCGCACACAGAGCGTGTATACAAACTCAGGCCACTGAGCTGCAACACAATCACATAAACATTCAGTGTTCCCACAGACTCCAATAGCCACTGGGTGACCACCCAGCCTGGACTCTTGATTTTTTTTAGCTTTCTTTTCTTTGGAAACGATGCCACCATTTGCCCAGTGGCTCTTCTGAAAGCCTGAGCATCACCCTTGATTCCACCACCTTCCTCACCCTCCACATCCAGACCATCCTTAAAGCCAATCATTTCTCTCATCTCCGAAGCCATCGTTCCACTCCATGGCACCGTCTCTCATCTGCACCACGGCTACAGCCCCCTCCCCAGCGTCCCCATTTCTCCTGTAGCCACCTACAATTCATCCTCTACGTGGCAGCCTGGAGCAAAAGACCTTTCAGTGGTTTCCACGGCACTCTAACTGAAAGGCAGACTCCTTACCCAAGCCCACAAGTGGATGTGATCAGACCTCTGTCTCTCAGGCCCTGACCTCATCTCACACCTCCCCTCCCCTCTCTCAACCACCTCGGCCTCCTTTCATGGTCTCGAGCAGGCCAAACCCTTCCTCCCTCGGAACCTTTTCATATACTGCTCCCTCTGCCTGGGATGCTCTTTCCCTGACTTTTCCTATGGCCACACACATCCTCTAGGTCTCTACCGTAATGTCACCTCCTCCAGTAAGGACTCCCCTGATTTTCTAATCTACACAGGATGCTCCCCATCATTTTATTTTTTCTATTGAAGTATAGTTCATTTACAATATTGTGCCAATCTCTGCTGTACAGCAAAGTGACTCAGTCTTACACATATATAAATTCTTTTTTTAATATTCTTTTCCATTATTGTTTATCCCAGGAGATTGGATATAGTTTCCTATGCTATACAGTAGGACCTTTTTGTTTATCCATTCTAAATGTAATAGTTTGCACTTACCAAACCCAAATTCCCAGTCCATCCCTCTCCCTCGCCACCCCCACCCCCCTTGGCAACAACAAGTCTGACCTCTATGTTGTGATTCTGTTTCTGTTTTGTAGATAGGTTCATTTGTGCCATATTTTAGATTCCACATATAAGTGATCTCATGTGGTATTTGTCTTTCTCTTTCTGACTTACGTCGCTTAGTATGATAATCTCTAGGTCCATCCGTGTTGCTGCAAATGACATTATTTTATTCTTTTTAATGGCTGAGTAATATTCCATTGTGTATATATGTACCACATCTTCTTTGTCCATTCATCTGTGGATGGACATTTAGGTTGTTTCCATATCTTGGCTATTGTGAATAGTGCTGCTATGAACATAGGGGTGCTTGTATCATTTTGAATTATAGTTTGTCTGGGTATAGGCCCAGGAGTGGGATTGCTGGGTCATATTCCTCATCATTTAAATCCACTGTATCTTGTTTCCTGCATAGTACTTACCATAAGCAATTTCTCTATGTTCATGTCTGCCTTTCCTCCTAAGCCTGCACTGTCCAATAGAGTAGTCACATGTGGCTAATTAACTAAAATTAAATAAAACCAAAAATTCAGTTCCTCTGTCAAGTTAGCCACATTTCGAGCTCTCAGTAGCCACATGTGGCTAGTGGCTACTCTACTGCACAGAGTGAATATTTCCATCATCACAGAAAGTTCTAGACTGCAGCTTGGAGAGAGCAGGGCAATGTCTCCTCTACTCACCAACACGTACTCTGTGATCACCATGGTGTCTGGCACACGGTAGGGGCTCAGGGAATATTTATTGAATGAATTCACACATGTGTACACAGTCCTAAAAAAGAGATACCCCTTCCACATATCAAAGACCCCATTCAAATGCCACCTCTTTCTTGAAGTCTTCTCACCATCCTTCCCTTCCCCTTTCTCCCAGCCATGGTGCATATATCTCGGTCACAGATGGGTCCTTATTGGGCACAGACCTGAGTTTGCTGCAGGCCCTTTTACCCGACACTGGCTGTGAGATGAGACGAGAAGAGGAATGGTTCAAGCTGTATCCTCATCAAGAACCCCCTCCATTCACCTCTTTAAAGGCAGCAGAGCAACTGCATTAAAAGCACAAGCACTGGACACAGGCAACCCTGGTTCACACCCAGCCCTGCCTCTTACTAGTCATGACTCTGGGTAGCTTGCTGAACCTCTTTGAGCCTCAATTTCCTCATCTGTAAAATGTGTGTAATAATGCAAACTTCACTGCTATTAAAAGTAAAAGAAATAATGCACGTCGAAGATGTTGCAACATTCCCTTGGAGGAGGGCGTTGCCTACCTTAGCAGAAGTAGGATTCATTTACACCCCGCCAGCCCTAAACCAAGTCTTGTGTGGAAACCTCAGTTTCTTCCTAATTTATTCCAGAGATGTCTGAAATTCTTGATAGATGGCTGTTCCAGATCACTGCCCAGATGGCCTAACGATTAATGAGGCTCTGATGCTGGCCCGGTGGCTGCAAGTCTGGAGCAAAACAGTCAATGGCTATACCTCAGTAATTAGTTTACATGCTATTAAAACACAAGTATTCATACCAACATTTTGTTAAAAGCAAGCTACAGTTACCACTGAGCCCCAGCCATGGTCCTCGGAGGTCATGTCACCCAAGACGGGGTGAGGTCCATGGCTGAGCCTCCTTGGTCCTTCTGGCTTGAGTCTCTCCAGGTAGGAAGATGGGGGAAGGAGGCCCTGGCCAAAATAAATGATCAGAAAGGAAGGAGCAGGCCCCCGGAGGAAGCAGCTGGCTCAGGAGGACAAAGGACGGGCGATTACAGGGACGTTAACCCTCCATGTCTTGGCTATTGTGAATAGTGCTGCTATACGGAAAATACAGTATGTGCAGCGATAAAGTCGTGGCATCTGACGCTAAACTGCCTGGGTCCAATCCCAGGCTGTTCCTCACTGGTTGGGTGACCTTGACCAAGTTACTTGTCCTCTCTATGCCCTTGTCTGTGTAGCAGGGAAAATTGTAGTACCTACTTCAATGGGTTTTTGCGGGGATTGAATTAGTTAATATCATAAAATGCTTGGAATAAAGCCTGGCACCTGTTAAGTTCTGTACATAAATTGGGGAAGAGAGTTGAGGTGCACTAAGAATTGGGTCTGGGGACTCTCCCTCCACCTTTGCCCTCTCTTCTTCCTTATGTCACCTTACAAAACCTTCTTCCCACTTTCTCCAAAGTCCTCTGCACCCAACCAGCCCACACCCCAAGTCTAGGCAGATTCCATCAGAGACCCCGAGTGGCTCTGAAGGAAATACAAGCGACTGAAACGGGGAAAGAGGCTCAGACACCCATCCTTCTTGTCATCCAGGGTGCAGGAATTAAAACGACAACGAGGGATCTCGGAGAGTCTCACAGAGGGCCGAGATGCGCTCAGAACACTTCTGAATGAGTGCAGCTTTGTTCAGTTGGAAATCTTAATGCAGCATATAATTCTCTGGGCAGGCCTCAGGTGTCCATGATTCAGGTTTTTAAAATACTGAAATAACACTGGTACAGTAACCAAAATTGCCTGCATTTCAGTACAAAAATACAGAGTACCAGAACACCAGAATATTACATTTTAAAAAGTCTTAGAATCCCCTTATCACGCCCAGATTTCATGGTCAAGAGCTGTTTCAGAAGAGAATACGTGGCCTGTCCACTGAGGCAGCCTCTGCATGTTGTGAAGCCTAGGGCCGGGGGTGGGGGGTCGGGGAGGAGGGAGAAAGGTGGAAGAGAAAAAAATCATTGAAGAAGACAGATGGGCATCAGGCCTGTGAAAGGCAGTATAACCGCCCCTAAAGATGTCCACATTTTAGTTCTTGGGATTTGTGAATGTTACCTTACAAGACAAAAGAGACTTTGCAGGTGTGATTATGTTAAGGCCCTTGCAGTGGCGAGATTATCCTGGATTTTCTGGGTGGGCCCAAAGTAATCACAGGATCCTTATTCTTATAAGGAGGCAGGAGAGTCAGAGGCAGAGAAAAGGAGAAGATGGTGATGACAGAAGCAGAGGTTGGAGTGATGCAAGGCCACAAGTAAAGATCTGGGAGGAGAACATCTCAAACTATATGATTAGCCTTTGCTCTGTAACAAACCACCCTGAAACTTAATGGCATAACAAAACCATCATGTATTTGCTCCCAGTTTTGCGATTTCAGCAGAGCTCAGGGAGAATGGCTCATCTCTGTTTCATGCAGCATCCGTTGAGATGACCCCCCTGGGGCTGGAGGGTGTACTTCCAATATGGCTCACCCATATGCTCCAGCAAGTTGGGAGGCAGACACTACACGAGGCTCTTCCACATCTGCTAGCCTCTCTCTATATTCCCGATAATGGAGCTATTAAGAACCGGGGGCCTCAGATGTTTAGTTTATACCATGCCCCCAAAGGGCTGCATGATGTGGCCTCTGATGTGTCACAGACACACAGCGGGCAGTTTGTCACCCCTGCTGCTTCTAGAACTCAGATTGTAGGAGGAACTTCCTGTGTGCCAGGCACTGTTCTAAACTTGCTATCCAGTTGTATTATCTCACTATATCCTCACAATAGCCTTATGAAATAGGTCTTATTACAGATAGGAACACTGAGGCCCAGAGTCACAAAGCTAGAAATTGGCAGATCTAGAATTTGAACCCAGGTAGGTTGATTCCAGGGACCACTACCCTAGACTGCCACATAGCCATCATTTGAAATCCCCAAATTTAAGGATGGCAGGAGACCCTGCAACCTTCCCTCTTATGGGGAGAGGCACAGGAGATGCAACAGACCTTCCTGGAGAGGGGCACGGACCAAGGCGGCATGATGTTTCAGGAAAAGAACCAGCTTGGAATAACGTACACACACTACTATATATAAAATAGATAAAAACAAGGACCTAGTGCATAGCACAGGGAACTATACTCAATATTTTGTAATAACCTATATGGGAAAAGAATCTGAAAAAGAGCTCTTTTATATATATATATATATCTGAATCACTTTGCTGTACACCTGAAACTAACACGACATTGTAAATCAACTATACTTCAATTAAAAATAAAAAAGGAAAAGAACCAACTTGAGAGTCAGATCAGTGTGGGACCAAGGCCTGACTACCACTTCCTAAGGGACCACAGGGAAGAACCTTAGATCCATTTAGCCTCATCTTCCATTCAATAACACAGAGATCCTCATTCATTCAGCAAATAGGTACTGAGCGTCTTTTATGTGCCAGGAACTGTGCCATGAGTGACACACACACTGTCCCTTGTCCTCATGAATCTGACATTCTAGCTAGGAAGACAGATGAGAAAACAGATGAACACACAAAATAGATTTAAGCCCTAATGAGATCCATGAAGGAAATTAACAAGGAGCTGAGGGCAAAGAGCAGGGGAGGGTACCTCTTTGGGATGAGAATGGTCACCCTAAGGATAAGAAGGAGCCGGCCACGCAGAGAGGAGGCGCAAGAGCACCCAGGCAGAGGGAAGGGCACGTGCCAGAACCCCAGGAAGTTTGGGAAGCAGAGGAGCCCAGCAAGGCTAGCGCGCAATGAATGAAGGGATCATAGCAGAAGATGCTCGTCACTCTTCTGGGCTTGTCATGAGTTTGGAAAAGGATCCTGCTCGGAAGGCAGTAGGCATGACGCCTTCAGTAGGCATGCGGTAGACACTTAATAAACGTGAATTCTCTTTCCTCCCTGAGAGAGCTGGGTGCTCTGGGTCCAGAGAGAGCCTCCTTCTCGGCCAGGAGCTGGGGTCAAAACTTCCGGGCATCTTCAGCCACGAATCCCTGATGGCTGCTCGAGGTCCCCGAGCTCCAAGCCTGTTTGCCACCATCCAAGTGCGCATTTTCTCCCTTTGTCTAATTATTCCTAATTGGAAGAAAAATTGTTTGGAAAATCAGCTGGCATCTCCTCAGCTCCGGTGTCCTAGCAACCCAGCTCTCGAGGATGACACTAGGAGAGGAGGCGCTTTGTCGCCTCCGCACTGCAGGAAGCGCCAAGGAAGGGCGAGCGCCACAGCGACGCCCCCAGACTGGCGGCTCCCCCACGCGCCCCTCCCAGCCGCACCCCATCCCCACGCGCGCACACACCCGCGCACATCCGCGCGCTCACTCCACTGAGGCCACCCGCGCTGTCCCTGCCTGAAACGTCACCTCAGCCTCTCTGGAAAGCAGAAGGTGTCTCCAAAATAGATTTCTAATTTTCCAGCCACCTGCTCGGCTGAAAGATATTCTGGAGTCTATAATTACTTTTTAGGCACTTAACTAGAGTCTAGTTTCTAGGGCAACCTGATGCATCTCTTAATGTGTTTATGGATAAATCGCACCTTCAGGCTTAGGTAGAGTGGCCCGAGAGTGGCCCAGCTAGGCCCCGGGGCAAGGAGCTGCCTCCCAGCTTCATTCAGACTTTTTTTTTTTTTTTTTTTTTGCAGCACGCGGGCCTCTCACTGTTGTGGCCTCTCCAGTTGCGGAGCACAGGCTCCAGACGCGCAGGCTCAGGGACCATGGCTCACGGGCCTAGCCGCTCCGCGGCATGTGGGATCTTCCCGCACCGGGGCACGAACCCGTGTTCCCTGCATCGGCAGGCGGACTCTCAACCACTGCGCCACCAGGGAAGCCCCCATTCAGGCTTTTTAAGAAAAATAACACTGACCTCCACGAGTCTGGGGAAGGAGTAAATGAGATGATGTGGGTACGGCTCCTGGCACAGGCCCAGGGAAGTTCTCCGAGAATATTTAGCAGCTGTAGTAACAGTTTTAATGAAAACAGATGGCATGGCCTCCACCTTATGGAAGCATGCAGACTCGGAGGCCAAGCCTCAGAGGCAGAAGCCACCTCTAGCTTCCACCTGACACCTTTGGAAGGCAGAGAGTGTGGTGGCTGGACCAGGGTTCCAATCCCCACGGCACCATTTACTGGCTGTGTGATCATGGCAAGTTACTCACCATCTCTGTGCCTCAGTCTCTCCCCCTGGAAAGTAGAAATAATGATGGCACCCCCCTCAGAGGGTTGTGATGGGTCTTAAAACAGTTAATTCATGGAAAGCACTGAGCACGGTGCCTAGCTCATCGTGAGCAATGAGTAAGTATTCTATTACTGTTATTATCAAAAAAAAAAAAAAAAAAATCACAGAACAGCTCCCCCGGGGCCAAGAAAGCCCCGTGTGGGTGTCAGGAGACAGAGATGGCTTCGGGGGGGGCTTACAAACTAGAGCAGAGGTCTCCCATGGGAAGAAAATACCCACATATTGTAACTTCCATTTGTGTTTTTATCTCATCCTTTTTAATTTATATTTTATATATGTCTTATGATGCTTATATTATATATTATATATATATATGGCCTCATTCAATCACGTTTCAAGGACAGGGGAATGTGATTCAAAAAAGGGTAGGTGAGGGCTCCCCTGGTGGCACAGTGGTTGAGAGTTCGCCTGCCGATGCAGGGGACACGGGTTCGTGCCCCGGTCCGGGAAGATCCCACATGCCGCAGAGGGGCTGGGCCCGTGAGCCATGGCCGCTGAGCCTGCGTGTCTGGAGCCTGTGCTCCGCAACGGGAGAGGCCACAACAGTGAGAGGCCCGCCCACCACAAAAAAAAAAAAAAAAAAGGTAGATGAGAGGGAGTAAAACAAATTATTTCAAATGGAAGGGGCCCTAGGGGTCATTCCACCAACCCCCACCCATATTTCACACATGTGGACACCGAAGGCCAGCAAGGGGACCACACTCAACCCAGAAACAAGAACCAAAGCTCTGAGAAATCCACAGAGAGCCCAAGAAACTGGAGCCACAGGATTCCTGGGAGACAAGGGCCCCATGGGCAGCGCAGTCAGGAAGGCTTCCTGGAGGAGGGGACAGGGACCAAACTTTGAGTGAAAGAGCAAAGTCTCATCTGGGCAAACCTCGGAGAGGAGGAGCCATTGCTTATAAAGCCCCTCAACATGGGCTCCCCAAGGGTCATGACGTGGGTGGACACTCCCCTTGGTCACCTCCTCTCCATCCTTCCCTCTGTCTCCCTTTCTCTGCATTTTTGTCTGCCTGTCTTCTTTGGGTCAGTCTCTCTCTTTCCTGAGGTATCTGGTCATTCTCCAACCTGGGCGAGGGGCCAGGGAGGGGTCTCTTTCCTGGATCCGTATTGTGGGTCCCTGTCTCTCCCGGGCTCTGGGTCTCTCGGTCTCCCAGTATCTCTACCTCAGAGCACATCCGTGGGTTGACTTGACTGTCTGTCACCTCCTGGGCCTGTTTCTCAAGTCTCTCTCTCTCTGGCTCTGAGTATGTGTGAATGGGGGTGGTACGCAGCTGGGTTTCTCCTTGTCTGATTCTGTCTGTCCATCCGTCTGCCTGCCTGACGTCTCTCTGGGCCTCTCTTTAAGTAGGTGATTCTCAAATTGTAGTCCAGAGACCAGTAGCGTTTCTTGGGAATTCGGTAGAAATACACATTCTTGGCCCCTCCCCCTGCAAAGATTCTGTCTTCGACCAAACTCTATTCACGCTCCTCTGAGCTCTTCTTCAACTACGCTCTTTTCCAACTCAGCTCTTTTTCATTGGTTTCCATGTTCATCTCTGCATTGTCCAATTTTAGCAAGAATCCTGCTAAGTCAGTTTAACCAGAAGCACCCCACCGCCACCCCTCAATAGATATCTGACCAGGTTCCTCATCTTCCACCATCCCTCACCTGATGTCTGATCACCCTGGCCTCCCTTCAGCAAAAATCCCGCTAGGTTGATTTAGCCAAAATCTCCCCTCACCCATGACGTTTCCTCTTAGTAATTTTCCATCCACTGACCCCCTACCCTGCTCTTTGGCTGTAAGTTCCCACTGACCCAATCTCTCTCCCTCACTGCAGAATCCCATTGCAGTAGTCCCTGTACCCATCAGGATACCCATTTCCCACCCCCCAGCCCCGGGAATAAAATCTTCCTTACTGTGCTGTAACAAGCAGCATTGAATATCTCTTCCTTTAACCCCAAACAGACCGAATCTGAACCCTGAGGTTGAGCCCAGCAATCTCTGTTTCTAAAAGCCCCTCCAGGTAGCTGGGGGTGTCTGATAACAGGCCAACTTTAAGCACCAAGTCAATCTTTCTGGCTCTGTTGGGAGTGGGGGATGGAAGGGGGCTCCTTGCTCTCAGCCTCGTCTGTCACTGTGTCACTCTCCTCTAGGTCTATGTCTGTCACATCCAAGGCGACGGGACAGGAAGCAGCTGCATCCCCAGGGGTGTACTTCACTTGCTGTCCCCTGTCTCCAACAGCTCAGATGCAAACGAAGAGCAGACATCTGAGAAAAGGAGAGCTGCCCAGTTAGAAGCACAGAGCAGTTTGTTGACTGACCACAAAGCCTGGAAAGTCTGCTCTGGATTAATTGGGAAACATCAACTTCTCCTTCTGCTGGAAATGTTCACCGGGCTCTAGTCGGATCACCTATTACAGCTGTAGCACAGAATCACCTGGGTGCTTTTAAAGCTGCCAGGAACGACTGCCGGAGATTGTGATGCAGTTGGTCTGGGCAGAAGCCCGGGCATCAGCATTGTTTAAATGCTACCCGGGTGATTCTAATGTGCAGAGAACAAAGTCCTAGGGTAACCCTCGTTACCCCCCTTAAAGATGGAGATCAGGATCCCCCTTTTACAGATGGAGAAACTAAGGCTCAGAAAGGGAAAGTGCTTGAGTTAAAGTCACGTAACTAAAAGTGGCATAACTGAGATTTGAACCGGAGCTGTGGTCCATGTTCTTTATTCCACTCCGTGCTTTGCATTTTGCACATAACACTGTCATTCTCCATGGCTCGCTCACTTCTGGTCTCCCAGAGTGGCTGTATGTTGCCCACTCCAGCCAAGCCAATGGCATCTTCCTCGGCCAACTCCACCCCAGTTCTCTGCAGCAATGAGGGCCCTGGCCCTGGGCAGCCAGCTCTGCACCTCAGAAATGGCTGACCCCTCCCAGCAAGTGAACTCTCCTTCTTGGGCTGTTTGCAAGATTTGTTATTTCCCCACCAGGGAGCCTTCCTTCCTAATACCCCCCAGAGTGCCTCCCTCCATGTAAACACTCTTCCCCAGGCCCCTGCCCTAGAATCTGGCCAGCAGATTTCACGTTATGACCGCCTGGAGGGGTGGGATAGGGAGGGTAGGAGGGAGGGAGACGCAAGAGGGAAGAGATATGGGAACATATGTATATGTATAACTGATTCACTTTCTTATAAAGCAGAAACTAACACACCATTGTAAAGCAATTATACTCCAATAAAGATGTAAAAAAATAAATAAATAAATAAATAAATCTCATTATCTTGTGGAACAAAAGAAAGAAAGAGAAAAACAAATACCATATGCTAACACATATATATGGAATCTAAAAAAGAAAAAAAAAGGTTCTGAAGAACCTAGGGACAGGACAGGAATAAAGACGCAGACGTAGAGAATGGACTTGAGGACATGGGGAGGGCAAAGGGTAAGCTGGGACGAAGTGAGAGAGTGACATGGACATGTATACACTACCAAATGTAAAATAGCTAGCTAGTGGGAAGCAGCCGCATAGCACAGGGAGATCAGCTCCGTGCTTTGTGACCATCTAGAGGGGTGGGATAGGGAGGGGGGGAGGGAGACACAAGAGGGAGGAGATATGGGGATGTATGTATATGTATAGCTGATTCACTTTGTTATAAAGCAGAAACTAACAAACCATTGTAAAACAATTATACTCCAATAAAGATGTTAAAAAAAAAAGTCGTTGGTTGCTTTCGCTTGGAGTCCTGCACCCTGTGCTCTGCAGCTACAATACTGACAGCAGCGCGACTGCCTGACAACAGTTTCTGAGACCCACCACAGAAGTGCCCCAACCCACAGGAGTGACCCCAGACCAGCGGGGGTTTGGACCACAGGCCCTCTTAAGCTCAAAATGTCTTTGAAGCCTCATATTTTCTCTTTAAAGCCATGTCAACTTTGCATTCTACTCCATAATGCATCAGGGTTTGTTTCAATATAAAATAATGCCAGTGGATTGAATTTTCACAAGGAACATGTATTACTTTGTAATGTAAAATATTCCATTAGTAAGTAAATATAATGCTTCTAATTCCTTACCGTCAAGTAAAGTAAAACTGATGATCCAGGGAGATGCCAGGTTCACTCTGTGGCTTTATGAATTCCCAACTCACCTAGGGTGTCCCTAGGGGCACCCATAATACAGTCATTCTGTCTTTCATTCACTCATTCAACAAATATTCTTAGAGTACCTAGAGTGCCCCTGGCATTGGGCTGGAGTCTGAGGATATGAAGATGAGTAAAAGAGAAATGGTCCCTGCCTCCAGGGAGCTTCCAGCCCACTCAGGGGACCAAGATGTTAAAAACACACACACACAAATAAAAGTATAATAACTTGTAATAAATGCATTGTAGAAAAGGCAAAGGATGCACTGAGCAAGAATAATGCGGGGAACTAAACTTATTTACAAAGGAGTGGCATTTAAACTGAGACATAAAAGATGACTAGGAGTTAAGCAGGTAAAAGGGAGCAGTGGGACAATGCTCTAGGCATAGGTAATAGCCCAGGTGAAGAAGGAAAGGAGATAAACCCAAACTTTTCAAGAGGCTCAGAGGTGACTCCTTCATCCTCTGCAGCAAGAGCTCCCAGGCTAGAAGCAGCAGTAGCCCCTTCCCAAGCCCTGGGAGGCAGCCAGGCTCTCTGCCAGACCCAACGCAGCTGCAGTCTCTGGGCACAAAGCCACCTGTGATCACACAGCCAGCTCCCAGCTACATACCGGCGCTGAAGGAGAACCTGGAGCTAGGTGGGGTGAGGGCTGGTGGGACCCATGGATTCAGCCCCCGGGTGACAAGGCATAGGACTGTGGTCAACTCTAGGTCAGGGTCAAGCCCAAACGAATCCTCTAGGCTTCCCCACACCTTCCTTGAAGTCTGGCAACAGTACCTTCGGGGCACATGGATGTGGGCAAACAGCCTTTAGGTACCATAGGGCCAGCTGCCCTCTGAGCCCAGGTCTGGTCAGAGATTCCACCTGTTGCCAAGGTCACCCCTCACCTTGTGCTCCAGGTGTGGGCCTCAGCCCCTGGTCCTGATTTGCAGCCCTGACACCTTCCTGGCAAGCCAGCCCATGTAGGATTGGGGGCTGCCCCACTCCTGTCTGGGCTGGACCCGTGTCCCGAGCCCTCGGCCACCACGGCAGTGGCGGGCTCCTTCTGGGGTCTGGCCCCACCCTCCCCGTGCTCAGCCCAGCTGCCCCGCAGGATGCCTCCCACCAGCCGCCTAGAGGCCTGGCTGGTTCCTCACGGACCCTGCCCTCCTCCCACCTGGACTATTGCCACAGCTTCCTGTCTGGATTTCGGCTTCCATCATCCTTCCTCCTGTAGCCAGAGTGACCTTTCTAAAAACACAAATCTGATAGTGTTGCTTCCCTGCTTCAAACATTTCAGTGAACTTTCCATCACCTTAGGGTAAAGTCCAAGCATCTCGGTAAAAGTCAGGCAAATTCTGCACCTCCACCCGACTCCCCACACCCCTCTGCTCTCAACTTCCAGAAAGAAGACTTGTAGGGGAGGAGAGGACACAGGAGAAGGTTGAGGGGAGCGTGTAGGAAAGCATTCAGAGGCAGGAGCCCAAGCTTCAGCACCCCAAGCCTTTGGCCTGAGCGCCCCTCCACTCACCCAGCGGAGCTGGACCTGCCACCAGAGAATGGCTCCTCCCCTCGCTCTGAGGGCGGAGACTGCCGAACGGGGAGCTCAGCCAACCTGGACCTCTGCTGCCACCCAGAGGCTGAACGGAGCAGCACAGGCAGATGAGCTAGTCGCAGCGACCCGCAGGGGAGCCCCTCTCCCCCGGACTCCTCAAGGGTGAACAAGGTCCGGTCAAGGGGAGGGGCCAAAAGCAAGGGCCTCCGTCGGGGTGACAGTGTCAGGATCCAGCTTAAAGGATCCTAAACACATTTCTTTTATGCATCTGCCATAATGCTTTGTAATTTACCTGTTCCCACATTTGGCTCCCCCACTAGACCCCGTAATCTGAGGTCTCTGCTCACAGAATAATCCCCTGATCTCCGGTCAGCCAGCCTCCCCAGCGTCTCGCGCCCTTACCGCTCTGCCCTTTCCTTCCCAAACCCCTGGATCGTGGGCAACCATCTCAGGACAGCTAACTCCGGTAGAGCTTCAGTCTCTCCACACACACCGCCTCCACCACCTGCCTGCAACGGTACCTGCCTTTCCCACCACCACCATGTTTGTCCTGTCATTCATTCATTCACGAATTACTGAGAGCCTCCTAGGTACCTGAGTCTACACTAGACCCTGGGGTGATGGCCTCAAGCAGACAGACAGGATCCCCCTCTCATGGAGCTTACCTTCTAGCTGGCGCAGACAGACAGACAAATGAGCAATGTAATTTTAGGTAGTGATACACTGTGACGAGTTAGAGTACTAGGAGGGTGGCAGTGAGGAGAGAAATTGGTGGTCAGGGAAGGCCTCTCTGAAGCCAAGCATAATGGTTTTAAAGTATGTCCATAAATTCTATGAAATATGTCCACTGGTTTCACAAAGTAGAATCTAATATCCCTCCCCATAGGCCCCTTATGTGCAGGCTGTACTTAGTGACTCATTTCTAACAAAAAGAATATGGCAGAAGTAAGGATATGTTGACCATGTATGACTTCCAAGATAGGGCATAAAAGGCATTGTGGATTCCACCTGCCTCTCTCTCTCTCTTTTTTTTCACTCTAGGGGAAGCCAGCCATGAAAATGCTCAAGGAGCCCCATGGAGAGGCCCAGATGGCTGGGAACTGAGGCCTCCTGTCAACAGCCATATGAGTGCACCATCTTGGAAGTGGATCCTCCAGGATCGGTCAAGCCTTCGGATGACTGCAGCCAGTGCCAACATCCTCACTGCAGCCACATGAGAGACCCTGAGCCAAAACTACCTGGCTGAGCCACTCTGGGCCAATTCATCCACTAGACACAGGAGACACAGTGCCCAGGGCCTACAATACTTTTAGGACCCACAAAAAAGTTTTAATTTCCATTCAAGTTAGGAGAAAGAAATTTTAGGCCAAAGAAAATGCTTTAATATCTAATACTAATGTATCTATCGTTATACCAACACAATCATAAAATATAATTTTTTTGGCCATGCCCTGCAGCATGCAGGATCTTAGTTCCCCAACCAGGGATCGAACCCATGCCCCCTGCAATGGAAGCAGAGTCCTAACCACTGGACCGCCAGGGAATTCCCAAAATATAACTTTTAATATTCTTTTAAGAAGGAAGGGGCCAACAAAGACAAACATCATAATGTGGTTCTGCAGCTGCTCTCAAATTCCTGACCACAGAAACTTTGGGATAATAAATATTTGCTATTTTAAGCTACTAAATTTGGGGGTAATCTGTTACACCAAATTACCAAATTTTGAGCACCATTTGTTACATGGCCTTGTGAAGATTTGAGGGCAGAGCACTGCAGACAGGGAAGAGCAAGTGCAAAGGCCCTGGGGTAGATGTAATCTTGGCATGTTCAAAATGAACAGAAAAAAACTTAACCCCTTTCAGCCTCTGTTTTCTCATCTGTAAAATGGGGGTGGTGATCATCACAGCTCCCCATTAGTTTGTTGTTGGGGGTTAAATGAACAGTATCTGGCACAAAGTAAGCCCTCTATGTTTGCTTTTATTATCCAGCCTCCTCCTGGCCTCTATTCCTCCTCCCATGTCCTGCCTGTACCCGATATCTGAAGGCCTGAGCCATCCTCTCACCTGCCACCTCAGTCTTCTCCCACCCCTGATCTCCACCCACACGTCCAGCAGCTGGGGGTCCAGAGAGGCTTCTAGATGGGATCCTGAGAGAAATTTTTCTGGGAGAAACAGCTGTTCCACAGATGGGGATGGGAGGAATTCAAGCTTTGCAGCTCTCTCCTGAAATCACTGCTTTCCTTTCCCATCACACACTTGCTAACTTACCCAGATCCAGTGAGAGTCTCCTACAATCCTAGAAAATTCCTGATTCTCAGGCAAAGCCCCTACTTTCCACTAAAATCCCACCATTTGCCCACACACCCACCTGTGCTCTGCCGAAGCAGGGAGAAGCCCTCCTCCACCACTGTGATGGCGTAAAGGCCAAAGCAGAGTCATAGCCCAAGGTCCCAGCCACAGTGGTGGAGGGAGGGTCAGAATTACTTTACACACACACACACAGACACACACACACACACAGACACACACACACACACACACACACACACACACACACACACACTCCTGTACAGGGAAGTCTGAACTCTCCCTTTGCTTAGGATGAGTCCTTCAGACAGGATCACAAACAGGTTAGGAAGGAGAGTGTTGGAGTCAACAGTCCGTGGACTGGCTGGGTGTAGCAGATGTGTCCATCACTGCTGGCTCCACTCACTGCCCCTGCCAAGCAGAGACACCATATTCTGTAACGGTAATAACAACAACAACAATAATAATAATAATCTGTAGTGGGAGGGTGCTTCCTCCATGCCAGGCACTGTCCTAAAACCTTTACGTGCATTCAGTCCTCACAGCAACCACATAAGGCATGGACCATTATTACCTCCAATGATGAACTGAGAGCACAGAAAGGTGAAGTAACTTGCCCAGAATCACACAGGGGCCAAGTAGGGATTCAAAGCCAAGCTCTCCATCAGCAGAGTGCAGCCTGAGCCATACTGGCCTGCGTGCCCCACCCGTCTAGGCCACAGCTGCCTGGACCCCAGGGTGGCCAGTCCACAAGAGGAAGGGCAGGCCAATCTGTTGCTCTGTTAGCTAGACTGGCAGCAGGGGGCACAGAGGCCAAAAGGAGAAGCTGAGCATCCAGGATGTAGCAGGGACAGATGGCCTTCAGGGCCCGGTGTCAGAGAGGACAGAGCGGCAGTGCAGACAAGAGCCGAGATGAGATGACAGAGGAGCTACTGGGTGAGAGGCCTGAGACAACCGCGATTCTGCGGCTCCCAAGTTCCAGGCTGCTGGAGGCCTGGCGGTCCGGCACTCCTGCCCTTGGAGACCTGGAAACCCTGCTGCATCTACAAGACATCCCCTTTATGGGGCGAGCTTGGAAAAGTCTCCCATCCTGGCTCTCAGATGAGCTCTGGCCAGAACATACTGTGTGACCTTGGGCAAGTTACTTAACCTCTCTGAGCCTCAGACTACTCCATGGAATGGAATTTTGTGAGAATTCAAATAGATATTGTGTGTGGAGCAGTTTAGGAGGCTGTCGGCACATGATAGGTGTGAAGTAGATGGCAGAGACTGCCAGGATATTTCTGGTACTTTTTTCCACCACCTGCACCTTTTGGTGAACTAAATCAGGGTGAGCACAGTTCACACTTGGGCTGGGGCCCTGGTGACACTTGGCCAATGGGGCCCTAAGTGAGTTGCGCCACGAGCCTCAGGTGCCTCATCTGGGTGAGAACATTGCTGTGGGACGCCTGGGTCAACTGTCCGCACCCCAGCTCCCCTCTGGGGCCCTGACCTCTGCCCAGTGTTATCAGCCCCCTTTCCTGCCCCCAGCCAACAGCTAGAATCTGCCCTGTTGTTTTCCTTTAATAAACTTATTTGGAGATAATGTAAAAATTACACATGTAGTTCAGAGAGCTCTAGTATACCCTTCACCTAGCTTCCCTTCCTGTTAACATCTTACACAACCGTGGTGGTATGCTTACCAAAACCAAGAGATTAACATTCACACAATTCTGTAAACCGAACTCAAGATGTATTCAGACTCCAACTTCACTGTCTCTCTTCTGCCTGGTGTTTAAATTTGCTGAGTGTTCTGTGCAGGGATTGAGACGTCCCCAGCCCAGCCCTGCCCTCAAGGAACTCACAGCCTGGGGCGGGGTGGGGACCAGATATGGAAAAACAAGCCGATTACCCAGAGAAAGGAAGCACGCCTTGCCCTTAGTTCCTGCAGGGGAGGGTCTCAGTCTGAGCCAGCCTTGAGGGACGAGTAGTGCCTGCCCCCTTTTCCTCTTTCACCATCTCCAGAAGCCAAAGGGGTTCCTACAGGCCCGTTTCCCCATGACTTCCCAGTGAAGGCAAAGGCAGAACCACAAAGTAAGCAAAGACGAGGCATTCTGGAAGCAGACAGACCGACCAGCCCAAGCCCAGCTTCACCTCAGCGCTGTGTGACTCTGAGCAGGTGACTTAACCTCTCTGGGCTTCGGTTTCCTTGCTCTTTCCTTCCCTTTCTCTCCATCTCTCTTTCATACCCTGCGTTGCGGGCTCTCTCTGTCAGAAACAGTGTCTTTCTGTCTCCAGTTCATCTCCCCTCGGCCTCTCCCAGCCTTGGCCCTCCCCCCATCTCAAACCCCTTGGAGTCCCATTAATTTTGAGAGGCTGTCTGTATGGATTGCTGCCTGGCCCAGTCCTGGGGCTCAAAGAGCTGTGTAATTATCCACTTGGAGCCAAGGGGAAGTGATAACCAGTTCTTCCTCCCTCCTTCCCTGCCTGCCTCACGTTCGTCCATTTCCCTCAAACGTCCCCAGGGAAGCTGATTATGGAGAAGCCCGCTGGGTGAGGAGGGGCGGAAGGTCAGAGAAAGTGAATGGGGGCATCCCTCCAACCTCCACCAAATACTATGGTCGTGACACCCCACCCCCCTATCCCCTTCCCTACCCCGTCCCCTCAACTCCCAACCCCCACCTGGGCCCTTTGTCTGCCCTGGACAGCACAGCTTAATCTCTAGACCATTATCTCCAGCCTGGAGATGTTCTGGAGATATGTTCCAGCCTGTTTGGCCAACTGTCCCCGGGACACCTCCCCGTGTACATTCCACTGGCCCTGAAACCTCCAGACCTGGACACACCATCCCCCCCTACTTCCCCCAACCCTACCCTCCTCCTCCTGATGTCCCGAAGCACCTGCCACCCCGGCTCTCAATAATACACCTGACATCATTCTTGCCTCACTCCCCTCGGCTAAGCCTCCATAACCACCCATTTCTCTGTTTACCACAGACACCAGCACCAGCTTCCGCATCCTAAAAGTCACCTGGGAACAGACCCCTTCCTCAGGATAGCCTGGGGTCCCTTCAAACTGGCAATGCCCGGGTCTGACTATATCATCTTCCCCCCAGTCTCCCTGCTTCATCCGTGGCACCTCTTCTTCCCAATCACTGATCCCAAACCTCTCTTACTCCTCCTTCCCCTCTCTACCTGCAGCCAAACACTCCCTGTTTTTTGCCAGGAGAATGAACTTTGGGGTCGGTAAGAACTGAGCTACAATCCCAGCTGTATCATTTCCTAACTGTGTGACCTGGAGCAGATGACTTCACTTCTGACCCTCAGTTTGATCATCTGTAAAATGGGGCTAAGGGTACCCACCTTGCAGGGCTGTTGAGAAAACGCCCAGAACGACCATCTCAGATGACTACAGGGCCAGGCAAGTCCCATGCATGAGGGAAGAGGCCGGGAGGGGTCAGTGCAAACTAGAGAGCAGATGCCTCATCAAAAGGGGGCAGCTGTTCGTCACTCTACCTATCAATGCCACAGGGAATGTGGGCCCCGCGTTGCTAGAACTTCCAAGTTTTCAAGAGCGGCCCCCAACCAGCTTTTCATGTGGAATCTCCAGATATGTATATGTTGGCAATTAATTGAAATGTTTCTTTAAGCCTCATGAAGGCCAAACAAAACATTTGCCTCCAGGTCACCAGTCTGTACTCTCGGAAGTGTGCAAGGAGTTGGACCCAGTGCCCGCGCATAACAGAGAGTCAATAAACATTAATTCCCTTCTCTGCCCTGCTTATCGATTCTCTCAAAAGGAAAAAACAAAAGTCACTCCCGGCCGTTCCTCCCACTCTACCCTGATCGTCATCATCATCTCCACGCAGCCCTCACTGGCCAGCAGCCGCCAGGCCCTGTCCATCCACAGACCCCGGCAGGGCTCTGCGCCCCTCATCCAAGGTGCCTCCCCTCCCCGGGTCCCCCCATTCCTGGCCTTCTGGGCAGAAGGGAGCTCTCTGCTTGGGTCCAACCCTTCAAAGCCCCTGCCCTTTCACTGTCTAACTTATATTTCCGACAACCTATAAAGTATTATTGACCCTAACATGCAAATGAGGAAAATGGGGTCCAGAGAGTGTACATCAGTCAACAGATACTTATGAAACACCTACCATGCACCAGGCTCCATTAAATGGCAAACCCAGGGTCACACAGAGTATTCTTGGTTGCGAGCGACAGAAACCTAAATTAAACAGACTCGGGCAGAGGGACCGTGCAGTGGGGAAACAACACTGGGTTCCAAAGATAAACGGAGCCGGAGACGCAAACATCTTCCAAGCACTCACGTGCTCTTCATCTCTGCTTCCCACTCTGTCCCAGGATCATTATCTCATCCAGCCGAGCAGCATTTCCAAACAGCAGGACACCAGCTGGTCCAGCGTTTATCATCAACGGACTCTGTCCCTGCACATATTCCGAAGTCCCAGGGAAGGACCCCTGGCAGATCAGCGTGGGTTACACTGTCACTTTGGGTTGATCAACTGACAAGGTAGGTGTGACTGATGAGCTCGGTTTGGGGCCAGCCTCACCCCTGGGCCAATCGACAGTCTACAGGAGAGCAAGCTTGTGAGGCTGGTTAGCCTAAGGACGGGGGAATCGCACAGGAAGTGAGGCTGCTGCTTGTTCAACAACAGATGTCTTAGTTTGGGCTCTCCCAAAAGGCAAGCCTGAGACACGGGTTTGCAAACAAGTTGCTTATTTGGGAGGTGATCCCAGGAAATATGGGCATGGGAATGGGGAGTGAGGCAGAGAAGGGAAGGAAGCTGGTGAAGGTATGTAATTGAGTGAGTTTCTCTGGACAACTGAGCTCAGTCCTGCTGGGGATTGAACTCAGTCTGGGAAAGACTAGGACGCGGACCTCACAGTTATCTCAGCCCAAGGGGGAGGAGCCTGGAGGAATCATGCCCTAACTTCCGTAAGGCATTGGCTGAAGGCTGCCCCCCGTGAGGTGGCAATTCCCTGGCACTTCCAGGCTGCCCCATTCACGGGCAGAGAGACCCCAGAAGCCCAGAGAGCCCCGGCCGGCCTAGTGGCAGGTGCCGGCCACTGGGCACTGAGCCCACCTACTGTAAGTCACCATGCTTTACATAGGTCCCCTCGACCACCAAAGCAGAACAGGCCAAGGAGACGTGGGCTGGGTTCTGACAGCACCCGCCCCCTGTACTCACCGCTTCATGGAACAAAGTTTAAAACCCAGATCTGCCCAATTGTTTGCAATAAGCCATGTGGTCCCCACACTAGACCGTGACTGAGCAGAGGTGCTGAGCACCCAGGCCAGAGTCCACAGGGAGGTCCCTGGCCCTGGAATGCCAGCAGCAGAGAATGTGGTGGCCAGTGGCCAAAGCTGCAAGAACTGTACATAGGCCTCCCGACCCTCTGCAGAGGAGGCTGCGCAAGCTGCCCAGGGACAGCAGAGCACCCGGTGATTTGGGCCTGGCTGGAGGGAGGGGGAGGTACGGAAGCATCGGGCCCCCAGCCTCAGGGACAGTGGGCCTCACTGCTGCCGTGACTCAGTCCGCCCAGAGCCACAGAAATAGCAGAGAGAGGCCAAGGGGCGAGGCCAGCTCCAGCCCCCTCGGGCTGAGCACGGGAGCATAGGCAGAACTGGGGGTGGGTCTAGGGCCCCAGGGGAACAGCGTGGCTATGTGCCCACCTGGGGCCCCAGGAAGATAAAATAAGAACGTTGGGAGTTCCCTGGCGGTCCAGTGGTTAAGACTCCGTGCTTCCACTGCAGGGGACACGGGTTCGATCCCTGGTCAGGGAACCAAGATCCCCCCGCATGCTGCGCGGTGCAGCCAATATTATTAATTAAAATCTAATATCTAAAAAAAAATAAAATAAAAAATAAGAATGTCCACCCAAGCAACCAGAGAGTTATAGCCTGCAGAGCAGGGAAGTAAAGGAATGGGGGCTGGCCGTGCCAGCCATGACCCACCACACTTTTCCTCTCTATCACTTTCCTCCACATCAGCCGTCACTCCCGGGTACAGGAATGACACTAAGTCTCAGAAAGAAAACTTGGCTTGGTCAAGTACATGCGGCTAGGGAGTAGAGGGGGACTTGAGCCCGGGTCTGTGCGGGCTCTGTCTGTCACCCAGCTCTCTCCCCTTCCCAGCTCTGCTTCCTCTCTGCCGTGCCTGTCTCCCACCCTTCCTAGACTCCTGCCATCCCACAACTCCCCTCGTTCTGCAAAAGCATAGCCGTGAAGTCTCGCCAGGGATGGGAACTCACAACTCTTTCCAGGAGAAAGCAAAGCTTCTCCAGCAAAGGAGCAGGCTGTCTGGCTAAAGCCAGCCCAGGCCTCACAGCAGATGCAGGTCAGCAGCAGAGGAAGCTCTCCCGGCGGCTGGGTCCGGCTCTTCCCCCAGAACCTACGTGACGGGGTCTCCCCCACCCCGCTCTAGGCATCTGGAGGGAGGAATCCGATCTGCAGCATCTCGTGTCCTTCCAGTGACGGAGAAGGATTGGACTGCTCAGGCCCACACGGCTGTTTACCTCTCCCCGCATTTCCCCTCAGCGGAGCTGAGACGGGCTCTCCCAAAGACATGTCCAAGTCATCGGGGACAGGAATCAGAGAGCAGCGTCAGCTCAGTCTCACTCCCAGATAGCGGTCCTGGCTGAGAATTACGGCAGCCAGCATTTATTACATGTTTATTAGGTACCAGGTGTATATATTTTACATATTTTTATTCATCTGAGCCTTACAACGATCCTATGAGGTAGGTTCTAGCGTAGTCCCTATGTTCCATGTGAAACTGAGGCCCAGAGAGGCTAAAAACTTGTGCAGGGCTGCACAGCCGGTAAGCAGGATTGCTGGGGTGGGAATTCAGGCAGCCAAGCTCCAGAGCCCAGACTCTCAAAACAGTTTCACTTCAGTACCCTTGTGCCCAAGGATTTGGTGGTGTTCTTGGCTTTTTTACTTTCGATAAACAGAATCATTCATCCGTTCATCTCCGAATACTCATAAAGCACCTACTACATGCCAGGTGCTGTGCCAGATGGTGGAGATGGAGCAGCGAGCATGATTCCCATGGCCTGACCTCTGGGCCTGGTCCTCTTGAAGATTACGGTCTAAAGGAGGAGAGGACATTAAACACACAAGCACACCCATAACTCTAGGAATGCAGTTGTGACAGGGATACAACAGAGAAGCACATGCAAAGAGAATAGATAACAAAGAACCTGACCTAGTTTCAGGGGTTAAGAATGGCTTTCCTGAAAGTGACATTTAAATTGATATCCAGAGGGACTTCCCTGGTGGCTCAGTGGTTAAGAATCCGCCTGCCAATGCAGGACACGCGGGCTCGAGCCCTGGTCCGGGGAGATCCCACATGCTGCGGAGCAACTAAGCCCGTGAGACACAACTACGGAGCCCGCACGCCTAGAGCCCGTGCTCCACAGCAAGAGAAGCCACCGCAATGAGAAGCCTGCGCACCACAATGAAGAGTAGCCCCTGCTCGCCTCAGCTAGAGAAAGCCCGTGTGCAGCAATGAAGACCCAACGCAGCCAAAAATAAATAAATAAATTTATTTTTAAAATAATAATAAAAAAATAAATTGATCTCTGGAACTTGATGGTAGCTAGCTCAAAGAAAATGAGGAAAGAGCATTGAGTCATGTGCAAAGGCCCTGAGGTGGGAAAGAGACTCCTCCGTTCTAGAAAGTGAAAGAAGGCCACTGTGCTGGAGCACAAAAACGGAAGGGAAGAGACTGGGAACAAAGGCTGGCAGAGGCCAGGTCATGCAGGACTTTATAGGACATATTAGCAACCGGAGTTTTTTTTTTTCAAGACAATGGGGAGCCTCTGAAAGACCCGGAACAGATTGTTTTAATATGATTTGTGTTTTCCAAAGATGACTCTGCTTGTGTGGACAACTGCTTAGAGAGGGGCCAGGTGAGAGCAGGGAGTGTTACACACAGGATGCACATAGAGCATTTGACATGGTTTCTGGCACAGGGGCGGCGCCCGGTGACGAAGCTGATACCATTACCCCATTGTCCAGCCTTCCCACCTCTCCTGAGAACAGTGAACGGACACCACCTTGGCCTCACAGGCCAACCTAGCTTGTTCGTCCAAGACCAAAAGTTTACTTGCCTTTGGGAACAGTAGTTTTGATGGGTAACTGGTGGGGTATCGGGCCCCGATGCCTGTGCTGTCCTCTGCCCTCTGCATTCAGAAGGGAGCCTGGGGGGACGGCTAGTCTCCAGAAAAGACTCCAACTCTCACCCACCCCACACCCATGAACAGGGAGAACAGGCAGGGCTCAGCCTGAGCCAGAAGAACATGTTGGAGGCGGTGACAAGAGCCAGGAGTACCTGGGCTGAAAACTGGGGGGACAGAGACAGCCCAGTAGAGGCCAGGGAACCAGGAAAGAGCACAGTGGGGAAGGGATAGGGTGACAGATATAAAACAAGATCTAACTGCAGGTCAGATGGCTCTCCAGCAGCTCCTTTGATGTGTCTGTCCCCATCTCCCCAGAAGAAGCGAACCCTTCCCCAGCTCTGATCCCCCGCCTTTCTACCTCGCTTGTCAGCTTCCTGAAAACGTGCCACCCACGGCTCTCTGGCTTCTGTCCCCATCGCTCTGCAGAAATCACTCGGGCAAAAGTCCCCAGGGACCTGACCGGCCTCTCTACCGCTGGGTTTCCTCCCCTGCCCGCCCTGGTTTCCCTGTCCCTTACTGTGCTTTCTCCTCCACAAGCATCTTTCTTGCCTGCTTCCTAGACGTCAGTGCTCCCCCGAGCTCTGCCTGGACCATCTTCTCTTCTCACTCTGCACACTCTCCCAAAGTCACCTCGTCCACCCCGACAGCGGCTCCCACCACCCCCTTGGGGCTGAGAACCCCCAAAGTACATGCCCAGCTGTTGCTGCCAGCTGCTGGCTACGGACAATCCACACAGCTGTCCTCCACACTCTCCCATTCAGCACATGGAACATTGAACTAACTCCCAAACATCTGGGAAGAACTCCCCCTCACCTGCTCCTCCCCTCCCCCCCAAGCAACCTGCTCTCCTCCCGTATTCCTTCCTTCCATCAGGAGACCCACCACCTGCCCAATCACCAAAACTAGCAAACTGGGCGCCCTCCTGGGTCTTCCTCCTGCCTCCTTCCCTGCATCCACTCAGAGTCCAAACACTGCCAGTTGTATCTGACAGCTATTTCCCAAATCCACCCGTCTGGCTCATCTCTTCCCCAAATCATTGCAGTAATTTTTTTACTGGTCTCGCACGCCTCTTCCTTCGAAGAGCGGGAGCTTTCTAAACATACCATCAATCCTCATTATTCACAGATTCCATATGGGTGAGTTTGTCTAGTCACTAAAATTTATTTGTTTAACCCCAAAATCAATACTTGCAGTGCTTTCGCTGTCATCCGTGGACACGCACAGAGCAGCAAAACACTTGAGTCACCGATGTGCACATTCCCAGCTGAGGTTGAACAAGGGGTTGCTTGGTCTTCTTGTTTCAGCTGATACTGTAAACAAGTGCCCCACTGGAGGTTGATTTAGTACCCCTTTTTTGCATTTTTGTGCTTGTGGAAGGTGATTCTGCTGTTTAAACTGGCCCCCAAGCGTAGCACTGAAGTACTGTCTGGTGTTCCCAAGCATAGGAAGGTTGTGATGGGCCTTAGGGAGAAAATACGTGTTAGATGAGCTTTGCTCAGGGGGACTTCCCTGGCAGTTCAGTGGTTAAGACTGCTTGCTTCCACGGCAGGAGGCACGGGTTCAATCCCTGGATCCCTAAGATCCCACATGCCGGGGCCAAAACAAAAGAGGATAGAAAGATGAGCTTCGTTCAGGAGTAAGTAATAGCGCTGTTGGCCATTGAGTTCAACATTAATGATTCAACACTATATATAATTAAGGTGTCTTTCAAGAGAAACACACGTAGAACAAGGTTACGTATTGATCAGTTGATGAAAATGCTGTAACCAGAGGCTCGCAGGAACCGAACCCTGTATTTCCCCTACTGGCAAAGTTTCAAGATTTGCTAATTCAGTGTTTGTGGTGACTTACAGAACGTAACTACCATGAAGAATGAGAATTGACTGTACCAATCTGAACACATAGCCTCCTTCCTTCCCCCAGGTCTCCCTCTGCACACAAGATCAATCCAAGCCCCTTAACACAGTGTTCCAGATCTTTCACGGTCCAGAATGTCCTTGCTTTTTAGTGCCCCCACTGCTGCCTCCTCCAGCCCACTCTCCAAAGCTCTTCCATCATCCTTCACTGCACACTCTATGCCCTCTGCCTCAAAGGCCTGTCCTCCTCATCTCCTCTTGGTGAACTCCTACACATCCTTCAAGACCCAGCTTAAATGTCACTTTGTCTGGGTCTCCCTCTGGCAGAACTTGGCACTCCCCTCTCTGTTGTATGTCTCTTATAGCTCTTCTCACAACATTGTACCCGATCCATTCATGTGTCTCCTCTCTCCTGTACTTGGCAATCATTTGGAGGAAGAACGTGGAGGGGGACAGATATGTGTGACTCTCTTTGCAGGGTGTGTATATTTCATACATCATTCATTCCAAAAACGTAAACAGAGGCCTAACGTGGTACCTAACAGGCCCCATACTAGGCACTCAGGGCCCAGCACTGCCCCACAAGTGTGTAGCATCATGCCCATAGTGTGGCCTGGGTGGAAGAGTGTGTGCATGTGGGATGTGCCACGCTCGCTGTAGACCTGCGGTGTTTGTGGCTCTTGGACACACCGTCCATTGAATTCAGGCCCCGTGTGACCTGCTGATAAATGGCATCTTAGAAGCTAATTAGACCAACAGGCTGCGACCAGGCACTAATGAGAAACCCTCCCGGGGCACCTCCTGCCTGCCCTCCCCACTCCCCAACCGTCACTGCCTGACCCGGGTTTTGCCTTTTTAACCCAAAGACATCATCCATCCACATGAGATTTCCTCTGGCGAGTAGTCTGTCTCCCCCTCCTTTCTCTGCCTTCCTTACATCTCAGAGAGAAGAGATGAACAGGGAAGGGGGGAGGAAGTCATTTTGGGTACCCACCACGTGCCAGGTGTGTGCGGGCAGTTCACATACATCAGAGGCAGTGGTAGAAAGCGCTTCCTTTGTGCCGGGCACTGTTCTGGCACTGTGTCTCTATTGGCTGGGCTAATCTGTGCGCCAACCCTACGAGGTAGGCAATGCTATTGTCCCACTGCACGGATAGGAAACTGGCACCACATGCAGAGGAAGAGGCAGAGCCGGATTCAGGCCACGCAGCCTGCACTCAGGCACCGCCCTGCATCGCTCTCACTGTCCTCACAGGACACCCCTCACGGGCACAGAATGTCTCATTGTACATCCGAGAAACAGGGAAAGTCCCCAGATCTGAAGGAACCAGAGGTGAGATTCAAATCCAGGGCTGTGAGATTCCAGATGCAGGGGTGTGGGCCCAGACGTAGGGGTGTATGAGCTCCAGATGCAGATCTCCCCTGCCTTAAGGCAGCTCCTTCTTCTGCCTCACCCATTAGACAGGGAGGCACCTGCTCTGGACAGGACTCATCCACTCCAAGGGACCCCAAGTCCCTTCCGCTGGAACTCACCCTCAACGTCCTTCTTACATCTCTGTGTCTCTCGGACCCTATCTGTGTGCCTGCCCCGGGCTGGGAGACCCTGACAACCTCTTCTGCTCCTCTCTTTATCTGTGTAGCCCAGCCCCAAACACAGCACCTGGCACACAGCCGTGTCTCAGCAATGATTCTTGAATTCAAAACACGGGCTGATGGAAGGGCTAGTGTGTCTGGTATGGGGGTAGGGGGCAGCCCCTCGGGGTCGGGGTAGACAGTGAAGGGCAGTCAGCCATGAAAGGGTTGGGGAGGAGCTTGGTGTACGTGTTTGGGGAGGATTGGGGCTGTGTGTGCAGGGGAGAGGGTGGCTTTCTGTACAACGCCTCAGATACTCAGTGTTGGGGTGCAAAGACTGAACTAGATTCCAGCAGCAATGGGAAGCTGGGCCCAGAAACTGTTCCACGAGCTCTTCGCCATCATGAGAGGCTATGCAGCTGGTACTAGACTTATCAACTGGTAATTAAGGTCAAGCTGGTGAGTTCCTGGGGGTCAGGGGCTGATCCGTGTTATGTTGTGCTCACGACAAGCCCCTAAAAATGTCCGTTCATGGGAACTGATTTGCTCATTCAACAGGCGGGTCCCTGGAGCAAATTCAATTAAAATCAACTACTCCAATACAGTCTGATGAGAGTGTGGAGGCTGAGGGCAGTGGAAGCCCCGAGATGGGGCCCTAAGCCACCTGGGGCTGCACAGTCAGGGAAGGCTTCTTGGAGGAGTAGGCCAGGTGAGGAGAAAGGTGAAGGAAGGGCATCCAGGTGGGGACTATTGATGGGCAAAAGCATTTGGGCTGGAGAGAGAATTTGGGACTCATGGCATTTCCAAAGGTAACTGAAGCTGTGAGAACAGAAGGCCACTGAGCAGCAACTAGAGAGGGAGGAGTGTCTGGAGCGGCCCATAGCGTCCCAAGAAGTGGCAGTGGGAATTTCTGGAAAGGATAAGAAGCCAGGTCAGGCCTCGGCTTCTTCCACACAAGGCCAGGGATGGGAAGACAAGCGGGGACTCAGAGTGGACCTGTGGTTGTCCCCAAGAGGATGCCAGGATTTGGGGCCCAGCCCCTGGGAGGAGGGAACGCCTAAATTTCCTTGGCCTCATCAGAGGCAGTCTGGGGAGGCTGGGGCCCAGCCAGTGGCAGTGCCTGGCGCAGCTCCTCCTCCTGGCCGGCGGCACACCCAGGCTGCCTGCCGAAATGTGCAGGCTCTGTCCTAGGAACGGGCTTCCCCAGACACTCTCCCTGGTTCTGACATGAGTTCCCGCTACCTGCTGAGTTCGACGGCTGGCAGCCAGGAGCCGGTACCCAGAGAGCCCTGAGGAGTAGCCACTCAGGTAAGGCCATCTGTGTCCAGATGTGCTCTGCCCCTCAGCACACCTGGAAGGGGGAGACTTCTCTGGTGGAGTGCCGGGGGAGTGGCCTGAACACAAGGCCGCCCTGCGTCCTGATGGTGGAGGAATGAAGATGAGCCCCCCCTCCTCTGCTCTGAGTTTTTCCCCTTTCTCCCCAGCTGAGCAGAGGTGGGAGCCAGGGACTGAGTGGGAGAGGGGCTCCCAGAGGGGCCAGGAGCTAAGCAGATGGGGCAGCTCTACCTGGGCCTGCAAAACCCCGCCAACCCCAGGTTGGGCTGGGCGGAGCACCCCTGGGCTAGAGCCTCCTTGGGTGTTCCCTGAGAAGCTGCCAGGAGTTCCACCCACCTTAAGCAGGACTGAGCAAAGACAAGCGGATGATTCAGAGCGGGGGCCCACGTTCTTATGTAGACAGGACAGTGGAGAGACAGGGCAGGGAGCAGAGTCACCCCCAGCCTCCCCTACCGGGGATTCACCTGGTGGAGGAGGGAGTGGACACAGCAGGCAGCTTCCCGAAACCCAAGGAAAGGGGCCCAGGCCCAGAGTGTGGGCTCCGAAGCCAGCCTGCCTGGGTTCAAATCCCAGCTCTGCCGCTTACCAGCTGTGTAACTATGAGCAAACCTCTCTGTGCTCCACTTTCCTCATCTGTAAATTGGGAATAAAACATATACCCTTTTATACAGTTGCTGTATTGATTCATGCAAAGTGCTCAGAACAGTGCTGGCGCTGCATAAACACCCGATAAATGCTGGCTTTTATCACTACCCTGCCCATCTGCAGTGGATCACGCAGCTGGTAGAGGGGGCGGCGGGGGCAGGACAGCACAGTCACCTTTGGCCTAGACCAGCACTAACCCCTTAGAGCAACAGGCTGTGCAGACAGGCTCCCTGAGGTCCCAGGGAGCCCAGTAGGGTAAGACCACCGTGCACAGGTCTCAGTGGACCGCCCCCAGGAGCCAGACAGAGGAATTCCAAGAGAGGCCGTGGGCGCCCCTCAATCTGAACCATAGTCACATTCCCTAATTGGAGGTAAATCTGATTCCTGTGTGTTCATCACACCAAACTCGCCAGCAGAACTGACCAGAGCAGCATTTCCCATTTCGGTGTCTTGACAAGGCTGTTCTACAAGAAGACAAAAAAGGGTTCTACAGTCAAAGGAGTTGGTGCAATGCTGCATATTCTGTCCTCCTTTGGGAGATTCATAATGTGAATTTATTAGCATGGTCAAGTAAAGGGACCTATTTAACTGTGCGCTGAACATAGTGCTTGACTACTTTTCTTGAACACAGAAGAGAATCCTTTTCTCTTGCTGCTTCTGTTGCCAGCCTATTGAGCAGGGTTCCATGGAACACCAGTTTGGGAAGCACAGGAATACCAGGCTACTCTACGAAGCCTATTGTATCAATATCAAGAGAATCATCGCTTTTGTTTCAGCTGCATTGCCATTGGCCTTGCTTCAAGTGAGCCGCACGTGAGCAGGACACTGCCTGGATATTTATGGTGTTACACCAGACGGGAGTTTGGGGACGAGGTTCCAGCCTCCTCTCTAGCCCCATCCCCCAAACCAAGTAAAAGGCAAAGAGCGGGTTCCCCTTGGGAGGAAGCTGTCTAAGGGGAGACAGCCTAGCTCAGAAAGGAAAGGAGAAGTCATCCCCAGGTCTGACTCGCTGAGGAGGAGGGCCATGGTTGGGAGAGAGAGGGAAGTCAGCATGTCCCACCTCCTTAAGACCTGGGAGGACGAGTGGCTCCCCGGACCCACCTTCACCCACTGCTATGGGGAAGAGTTGGGCTCTGGGCTGAATGACCAGCTCTGCACCTAATCGTGTGTGACCCTGCACAACCCCTCTGAACCTCAGCTTCCCTCAGCTGTAAAGGGGACGATAATAGAACCTAGCCGTGGCTGGGAGGATCCAATCCAGTGACACTGTCCTATAAGGTGCTGAGCGTGAGCGTTCTATAAACTTGGGAAATGACAGTCATCCTCTCCCTGCAGTAGCGGCCGACGCCTGGGGCCACCATGAACTGGGGGATCTTCGAGGGGCTCCTGAGCGGGGTCAACAAGTACTCCACAGCCTTCGGGCGCATCTGGCTGTCCCTGGTCTTCATCTTCCGCGTGCTGGTGTACCTGGTGACGGCCGAGCGCGTGTGGAGTGATGACCACAAGGACTTCGACTGTGACACCCGCCAGCCGGGCTGCTCCAACGTCTGCTTCGACGAGTTCTTCCCCGTGTCCCATGTGCGCCTCTGGGCCCTGCAGCTCATCCTGGTCACGTGCCCCTCGCTGCTCGTGGTCATGCACGTGGCCTACCGCGAGGCCCAGGAGAAGAAGCACCAAGAGGCAGCAGGGAAGAACGGCGGGCGCCTCTACCCGGACCCCGGCAAGAAGCGGGGCGGGCTCTGGTGGACGTACGTCTGCAGCCTGGTGTTCAAGGCCGGCGTGGATGCCGCCTTCCTCTACATGTTCCACTCGTTCTACCCCAAATACACCCTCCCTCGCGTGGTCAGGTGCCACGTGGCTCCGTGTCCCAATACGGTGGACTGCTTCATCTCCAAGCCCACGGAGAAGAACATCTTCACTCTCTTCATGGTGATCATGGCCGTCGTTTGCATCGTGCTCAACCTGGTGGAGCTGGCCTACCTGGTGAACAAGAGGTACCGGGAGTGCCTGCTGGTGAGGAAAGCCCAGGCCACGGGCCTGGGCCACTGCCGGAACTGGGCCACCGCTTCCTCCAAACAGGACGACCTCCGCTTGGGCGACCTCATCTTTCTGGGCTCAGACGCTCCCCCTCCTCTCTCACCAGACCACCCTCGAGACCACGTGAATAAAACCATCCTGTGAGGGGCTGCCTGGTCAGGCCTGGGTTGGAAGGACCCGGCAGCCAAGGTGCAGCCTTGGGGGTGGGAGCGCTGTGCGGGGAGTGGGGACAGGCAAGAGGGAGGGTCCGACGACCTGGGTTCAGATCCCTTTTCCCCAGCTCCTGCCACCTACCCCAGCCGTGTGGCCTTGGGCAAGTTACCCCTCGGAGCTGAACCTCGGCTTCCTTTTGTGTACAACGGAGATGATGAGGCGCCCCCCAACAGGGCTGCCGCTGTGAGGAGGGGCTTAATACGAGAATGGATGTGCACATGCCTTCAGTGTGTGGTGCCCACGGTCAGGGCTTAATAAAAGTCAATTCATTCACTGATTCAAGGTGACCTTTGATCCTTCGACCTTTGTGAGCCTTATCAGGTCATGGGGTCAACATCTCTGCCCCTGCAAAGGGCTGCACTTGATCTAGCCAGGTAAGAGCGCCCCCAGCACTCCTGTGGGTGTCATGCCCCTTGCTCGTGCTCAAGTCTAGCCTTTATCCCCAGTTGCAGTTTTAGGCCCGTGGGTTGTCTGCAAAGAGAATGGAGCTTAATTACATGGGGAACCGCGTGTCTCGGTGGAAAGTTAATGGACTTTTGAGTCATAACACTTGCATTTGAACACAAGTTCCAGTGGAACTCTGAGAAAGCGACTACAGCTCCTCTCCAAAATGGGTTAACAATGCTGAGCTGGTGGGGTCGTGAGTCTGGATGAGCTCACGACTGCGGATGGGGTTAGCCGGCTGTGAAAAGGCCACATAAGCATTAGTCACTGGTGTTAGGAAGTGCTCTATAAATGCTTGTGGGAAATGAGGCAAAGGAGCCCCTCCCTGGCTGCACACTAACGTTCACTGTTCCAGGCCCAAGGCCTCTCTGCAGCCCCCACTGGGTCACACTCCGACTTCCCTGGAAACCCAGGCCCATAGAGGCTGGACAGGGAGGCTGTGCATTTCATGCTGCGACCTGCATTCCTTGTCTCCACCAGGGCAGAGGTGCCCTTGTCCAGAGAAACCATAGGCAGGCCCTCCCACGCCCTACACAACTCACCAGCAGCCCAAGCTCTAGTCCCCAGAAATGCCCTGCCAGGGTAGAATGCAATCCTGGACTGGATCATAGATGCCAGCTGCTGAGGGCCTCAGAACCAGGCTTCCAGAGAAAAGGTAGGAGAGAGGCCTGGGGACAGGGGGACAGGGGCAATAGGGCAATGAGAGGGGGACAGGGACAATGCCATCTGGTGCCAACCAGGTCCCGAACACGAGGCTACCAGGCTCCTGCGCCTGCTCGGGCAGTGTCCCTGCCAGCACAGGGAGCCAGACCCAGCCATGCCTGGCCAAGCTGCAGAGAAGGCGTGGGCCAGGGGAGAAGAGACACGGGTGTTTGCTCTGAATGTGGGCCCAGCAAGCCCGCCCGCCTACCTGCCTGCCCACCCGATCGCTCTCATTTGGTTCACTGGCTCAGAAAGCTCCCCCAGCAGGGGAGTGAGGAACAAAAGCTGCCTCCAGGAGGCCCTCAGGCAGATGGGCAGACAGACCGGCCCAGGGGCAGGAGACTGGCTGCTAGACCCAAGAAAGGTGAGGACCAAATCGGGAAGGAGGCTGGGCTGGGAGGCAGTGATGGGCTGACGATCCCCAGGGGACCTCGGGCTGTGGGCCAGACTTCAGGGAGGAGTAGGGGGGACAGAGGATCTCTGGAGAAACCCCAGCGAAGCCCCAAGGAGGGGAACGAATGTCCTGCCAGACCAAAGGGAGGACAGAAGACTAGAGAAGAGATAAATAAGAGGAGGGATGAGGAAGAAGTGGGGTTTCGACTGGGTTTAGCAAATGTCTATTGTGTGTTCACTGTCTATTGCTGAGTCCTGGGGAATCAGAGACGAATGATATGCGGAGGCTGCCCTCCAGAAGCTGACGGTCTGGCACGGAAAACAGGTGAACAGACCATTTAAGTACCGGTGAGGCCTTCTTCCAGAAACGATGGAGGAGGAGGCTCAGAAAATGTCCCAGAGGCACAAGGTTTGAAGATGCTGATGCCTGAGTCAGGGATAGGGGAGGGCCCAGGGCCAGAGGTGGAAAACGATGTCACTGCAGGTAAGGGGTGTGGAGGATGGAGCACGCAGGACACAGCCTGAATGAAACAATGGCCTGTGTGGGCAGCAAACAGCCACTGAGCAGACGGAGAGGGGAGATGTCCCTGAAAGAAAAGGTAGATGGTGGGGGGAGGACCGTGCCAGAATCTTAGCTCTGTCCCCTCCCCAATCCCTCCCAAAGGCTGGAATGGTTGGAATTCCAGAGGAACCCACTGTGGTCAGGACAGTCAGCCCTCAGGCCCAGCACCAAAAGAAGGGGTGGCAGGATGATACCAAGCCACCATGGTTCCAAAGAGCCTGTTTCATTTGGAAGGGAATGTCAGGGTGGGGGACATCCTGGAGCCGGAGAGGAGAATGAGGATGGATATCACTCCGGGGTCTGCCCACCAGGCACAGGGCCTGGCTCATGCTGGCGCTCAGTTGGAGAAAGTTGAAGGATAAAAATCCACATCCCTCAGATTTCCCTGGCGGTCCAGTGGTTAAGACTCCATGCTGACACTGCAGGCGGCACGGGTTCGATCCCTGGTAGGAGAAGCTCTGCACGCTATGCCATGCGGCCAAGAAAAAAAGATGCACATCACTCCCGTCCTGCCGGGTCCAGCCCTGGGGGCTGATGGGAGAGCAGATCGTCCAACCCACACTTTGTTACTGTTTCTTTAGAAATCACGTGACGCCGCAGGCCTGAAGGCTGGAGTCGATGAGGTTGGTGGGCACATCCATGCAGGACGATTACCCTTCACATGTATCTATTGCTTTGTAGAATAAAATATGCCCTGATTTTGGAAGATGGAAGTTCAAGACCAGCTCTGCCACTTCCAGCCGTGGGCCTTGGGCGTGTTCCTCTCTGGGCCTTAGCTTACTACCCCGTGAACTGGGGACAATGGCAATCCTTACCCCACCGAGTCATTGCCAGTGTGGACATGATGATACGGTGGTCGTGAAATGGTTTGCCAGTCACACCCTTAATGAAGGTTCCCATTTCCAGGTTCTCCTAGGCCTTGGGACCCCCTGGTCTAGATCATCCACACGAGGAACAAAGGCCACAGTCAGCATGAACTGGGCGTTCCTGCGGGGCGTCCTGAATGGGGTGAACAAGTACTCCACGGCACTGGGCCGCATCTGGCTGTCCGTGGTCTTCATCTTCCGCGTGCTGGTGTAGTTGGTGGCGGCCGAGAAGCTGTGGGATGATGAGCAAAAGGGCTTCATCTGCAACACCCGCCAGCCGGGCTGCGCCAACGTCTGCTACAATGAGTTGTTCCCCGTGTCCCCCGTGCGCCTCTGGGCCCTGCAGCTCATGCTGGTCACGTGTCCCTCACTGCTCGTGGTCATGCGTGTGGTCTACCGCCAGGAGCGCAGCGGAAGCACCGCCTGAAGCACGGGCCCGACGTCCCATCCCTATACAACAACCTGGACAAGAAGCGGGGCGGGCTCTGGTGGACAGACCTGCTGAGTCTCCTCCTCAAGGCGGCCGTCGACTCTGGCTTCCTCTACATCTTTCAGCGCCTCTACCAGGACCATGACATGCCCCACGTGGTGGCCTGCTCCGAGTCGCCAGGCCCCCGCACTGCGGACTGCTACACCTCCCGGCCCGCGGGGAAGAAGGTCTTCACGCACTTCATGGTGGCCGCAGCCATGCTCAACCTCAGTGAGGTCACCCACCCGGTGGGCAAGAGGTGCCTGGAGACCCTTGGCTACAGATGCCGGGGGTCTCAGTGCTGGACTCACCTGCCCGAGACATGCCCACCGTATGCCCTCTCCCAGGGGGAGCACCCCCCGGATGGGAACTCTGTCCTAATGAAGGCTGGGTCAAGTACAGTGGATGCGGGTGGGTATCCATAACCGGTGAGGTCAGCAGCTGAGACCACCAGAGCCTCTGCCTGCTCCCTAAGGCCACGGCAGTGCAGGTGAGGAACGTGGGTGTGGAGCTCAGGAGACCCACCCAGAGGCTAATGCTGGGAAGCAAATTGGTCTCTGGGTCCTCAGCCCCAGGGCAGGAAGGTTGATGGCTGGAGGGGATTTTATATATGGTGATAGGGTATGTCAAACCCTTAATAAATATGATTTTCTCAGTGTTTTGCAGACCAGGGAGGGAGTGATGGGAAGGAAAGCAGGGGGGTTCACAATGGACCTTGGAGAGAAGGCCAAGACCGCTCAGTGGGCCTCTGAGCCCTGGAACCTCAGATCCAGGTTTACCCATCACACACACACACACACACACACACACAGGCACACCACACTCACACACCCACACCACACACAGAGCATGCCCCCAGGACGTGGTGGGAAGCCCAGAGGCTGACCCAGGGGTCTCTGGACTCTGCAACCAGCTGGTCAAAACAGGAGGGGAGGGACCCCAGGAGACCCTGTGCCAGCATGAGTTGGTTCTCAGTGAGTGTCACTCAGATGAGTGCACATGGCTCCCCCATTCCGGCCTCCCGAACCCTGCCCAGCACAGGTCCCCAGAGGTAAGTCCCTTGGAGGGTAGGAGAGGCAGGCCTGCTGTGTGTGGGGCAGTGCCGAGAGCACGTCCCGGATGGGCAGTCTGCCAGTGTGTCTAGGAGGCCCACGCCCACAGGCCAGGGACCCACGGACAGCATCCAAGCTAACGGGCCCCTCACAGATCCTCAAGGATGAGGAACTTCCCTTCTCTTTACTGGCTACACAATCCCTCATCCTCCCCTATACACACCACTCAGACCTTGACAACGGCCAAAACCAGCCTAGACTTGCCCTGAGTCCCAGAACACACAAAAATGGCTCATGGGACAACCATCTGGGAGACCCCCAGGCATGTCCCACTCGGCAACCCCCAAACTGACCACGTCATCTTCCCCAAACCTGCCCTCCTCAAGGATCACCACCCCCCCCGCCATGAATAAGACTGCCATCCGCCCAATTGTCTAAGCCAGGAGCTAGCCTGACATCCTCATCTCCACCCCATCTCCCAGCCCCTCACACCCCACCTCCCAGTACAGCACCAAATCCCACTAATTTCAACCCCTAAATGTTTCCTGAATCTACCTCTCCTCTCCCACCCCACAGCCTGACCACCTCCCACTGGGCCTCTCCCATCTGCCCTCCTCTACGGGGACAAAGCAGTTGTGTACGAATCTGACCACACCATTCCTCCTGCTTTGACAGTCTTTCCAGCATGGCCACCACCCCCATTGCCCTCCACCTGGCCCCGCTGACCTCCCCAGCCTCACCCCCACCCTCCTCATACCATCATAACACACCAAAGGGCTTGCGGACCTCCAACCAGACACATCACGCTGGGTCGTGCCAGGAGCTTTTGGACATGCTGTTCCCTCTGCTGGAATGCCCTTCCTCCCTCCGCTAGGACGCTTCCTGAAACCCCAGGGACAGCCTCAACCACATTCTCCGTGCGCCAGCCTCGCCTGTACCTCTGCCATTCTCCCCGAATTGGAGGGGTCCTCTCCGCGTGAGTCTGTAAGCCCTTCACGCACAGGACGATGAGTCATCCAGCTCCCTGCTGCCTTCAATAAAAGTTTGTTAAATGAGTGAAGGGGCGATGAGCTGCTTGACAGAAGGGACCGTGTCTCGTTTATCTGAATCTGAATCCTCCACCACACCTAGCCCAGGGAGTTCAGCATGGTGTTTCCTTGCTTGTGTGTTTTGTTGTTTTAACTAATCCAGCCTAAAGGTTGTTTGTTTGTTTTTTTAAGGTATTCAGCAATTACTCTTTATTGTTACTGGAGCTGATAGATACTAAATCATTTAGGAGACACCATTTCATAGGTAGTATACATCCCTTAATCAACTTCATTGTTGCGGAGCTAGAATTCGAAAGAAGGAACATCGTGCCAGCCTCTTCAGCTTTCCAGGGGAACTTGGTACTTCTTCCCAAGGTATCCACCCCCATCATACAGTGAGGGCACAGCGGCAGGAAGCTTAGGTCTGAACGGAATGGCGTTATGCAGATACACTGAATAAGTCCATATTACATATCTTTGGTTGACTCAGTCTCCCACCCAATAGTTTAAAAACTTCAGTTCACATGTGGGCACCTTCATTCATTCTTTTATTTGTTCATCTAAAAATAGTTATTAAGCACCATTTGTGGGTGCTTATCAGCTATCAGCATCCTTCCCAAGAGGGAAGCTTTGGGGAAACTGGTCATTCCATTTCTGGTACCTCCACACAGCCTAAAGGTTTTTATAGGTGAGGAAACTTTGGCCTAAAGAGGGAAGGGGACCTTCCAAGCCCGCAGAAATAAGCTGAATCTGTGGGGGGCTGTGTCCCCCATGATCCCTGGAGAGCCTCCAAGCCCACCCCTGATTATTGAACAAGATCAGAGAGCCACCGCATCTTAGGTCAGGGTCCCTGGAAGCAGAGCCCATGGCAGGAATTTGTGTGCATGTAAGGAAGGAACAGAGGAAGCAGGATGGCAAGGGGGAGGAGCTGAGCAGGGTGTGTGTTCAGGGAAACTCAGCCTTAACCTGATTGATCCCCATGGGGTGAAGGGCATTTGGATCATAAGTCCCATCACAGCGTTGTCCCCCCGGAGGAAAGGGCATCAGGCTTAGGAACTCCCATAGCCGTCAGTCATCGGTTTCACCCCAAGCAGGAGGGCTGGCAGGAGGGGTAGGTGGCTCCTACTCAGTCAAGGTCAATTCTCCAGGGGCAGCTATAAGCCATGAGTGGATGTCCCCCAGGAAAGGGGACATGGGCAGGGCATCAATACCATCCACTGAACTCCCGACCTCAAGAAACAAGGTGGCCCCCACTGCCAAGCTGTGACCACCCAACCCTGGGGAACATGGTGGCCCTCTCGACCAGTTCAGAACCAGACGGCCCCCAGCTGCTCAGCCCAAGGCAGCTCCCCCATGCAGGACAGCAGACAAGCCACAGGCAACACCCTCTGAGATTCCAGGCTTCCCATTCCAGGGGCTGCTGCTGGGTCCAACACAGGGCGAGAGCATCCTAGGACCTTGACTACTCCCACGCCAGCGCTCTTCGTGGGCACTATTCCCAGAAGTCTCAAGTCCTGAGCCAACTGAGCCAGGTGGAGACCAAACACCATCTGACCGGCCTGAGGCCACCACTCTCTGACATTCCACCTCCATCTTCTTGAAAACTCTTCCCTCTTAGGCCCTGCCATCTTTCCCCCCAACCCTCCACCCACCCCCATGGCTGCACCTACTTCTCCTCGTTCATTAAAGACTTGAGCACGTGACTCGGAGTCTTCTGGTATTCTCTCACGGCGCAGGGCTGCGGGGACCACCCATGCGTCACTCTGCCCTCTTCATTCCATGCCGTCCTCGTGTCCTGTGACCTCCTCCTCCACTCCACTTAGCTACCCACTTGTAGGACCACACCCCGGACCTTGTCTGCCCCCACAACTGCTCCACCTCTAGAATCTTCCATCCAATTCAGGTCAGTGAATATTTATTGTTCACTTTTATGTGACAAGCCCCGTGCCAGGTGCACAGGATTTATCTGGGAAGAATCAGGCACAGTCCCTGACCTCGTGGAGCTTACATGCTATGAAGAGGATGGCTGCTGAACTCCTGACACCTGGGGAAGCAGGGGGTGCTGGGGGAGGGGGAGGAGGAGCCAACATCTGGGCACCCAGGAAAAGCTTCCCTGGGACTTCTTTCTTTTTTTTTTTTTGGCCGTGCCACAAAGCCTGTGGGATCTTACTTCCCCGACCAGAGAACGAGCCCGTGCCCCCTTGCAGTGGAAGCACAGAGTCTTAACCACTGGACCACCAGGGAAGTCCCTGGGACTTCTTAAGCTGACATCTAGAGAAAGAGGAGGATTCTGCCAAGCAAAGAGGGGAGGGGATTCCAGGCAGAGGGGAGAGTATATGAAAAGCCTAGAAAGGAGAGCAAACCTGATGCCAAGGACAGGAAGCAACCCAGGAGGGCTCATGGTAGGAGTCCGGCCGAAGTAGACAGGGGCTGGATCATACAGTGCTTTGTCTGGAAATCTCCATTAATGATTTTGGACTTTATCCTAAGAACAATGAAAAGTCACTGGGGAGACTTCGTACAGAAGCGACATGATCTAATTTCACAGCGTCTGGTCACAGTGTGGAGGGGCCGAGGCAGGGCTCTCTGTTTAGAGCCTGACACAATAGTCCAAGTGAGAAACAACAGTGGACTCAACTAGGGTGCGCACAGTGGTGATGGAAAGAAGTAGCTGGATTTAAGAGACGCTTACAAGATAGAATCGAAATGATTTGGTGACTTGGTTGGGTGTGGGGATCAGGTAGAGAGAGGAATCAAAGTGACTCCCGGGTTTCTGGCTCTGGGTGGTGGTGCCGTTTACCAAGTGGAGGAGCAGGTGTGATAACTTCCACCTGATAACTTCTGATAACTTCCGTTTCAGACGAATTAGACTGAGACACAAATAAGGTGGTTATCCCCTCTCATTCATGGACTGCCTTATAACCCTGGCTCGCTACTAAGACACTTATTATCATTCTTGGTGACTTCACACCCAAAACCTTGACCTCTCAGTTCCTGGACTTCCTTGTTTCCAACAATCTTTTTCTCCACCCATTGAACCTGTCCACATGTGTGCTCACACCCTAGACCCTGTGTGTACCGAGAGCTGCACAACCTCCTATCTGTGTAGCTCACTCTCTCTCGTTACCACTCCAGCAATCCTTCTGCCCCCTCTATTAGTCAATAACCCCATTACCTCAATGTCCGTCACCCCCTTCATATCCCCACCTTCCCTCCTTCCCCAGCTAGAGTCCATGGGCCCCCACGTCATTGCCGACTCGTAGTTATCCTCACTCCCTTGCCTTTCTGTGCTTCTATGATCACTCCCCAGGCAAGACCCTAACTTCAAGTAAACCCAACTCTTCATGTGGCCCCTGTTCCAGAACACCAGGAGAATAATACCACTGGACCGGCTGGTTTCAGGTGCAACTTCTAGCCACAAAGATCAAGTGGGCACTCAGCATCTCTAAGAAATTCTACGTTTTCCTAAAACTTTAACTCTATTCTCCAAGATAACTATATCATACCTTCTCTTTCCCCAGACCTCCAGCCCCCATTCTCCTAATCCCCCATTTCAGCCGAGAGCCAGGCATCCTGTGCCATTGGGCAATAGAAGCAGTAGGCAAGCACTAACTTATCCCCTACCACCAAGTCTGCCAGCCTCCTGGCATGAGTGCCCCTTCACTCTGCCTTCTCCCGTATAACATGGATGAAGCATCCCTGCTCCTGGTACCCCCGCCCCCAACTGTATGTGGGCACTGGCCGCCATCACCTCTCACCTCCACTGCGTCACGATTCCTTTCTATAAATATATCCTATAAGGTTTTCCTCTCTCTCCTTTTTTATTTTTATTTTCTAATATTTGTTTATTTATTTTTGGCTTTGTTGGGTCTTGATTGTAGCACATGGGCTTAGCTGCCCTGTGGCATGTGGCATCTTAGTTCCCCAACCGGGGATCGAACTCACGTCACCTACATTGGAAGGTGGATTCTTAACCCCTGCGCCACCAGGGAAGTCCCTCTCTCTTCTTTAAAATTCCCTCTTGACATCACATCCTTCTCCAGCTACTACCCTGTTTACAAAAAAACCAAAATCCTCTAAAAGTTGTCTACACTCGACAGCTCCCCTTCCTCACCACTTTAACCACTGCAGTCAGGACTGCTCTTGTCAAGGTCACGAATGGCCGACACATTGTCAGATCCACTGGTCATCCTCATCTTAACCCTGTCAGCAACATTTGGGTGTTGAGAGCTCCCTCCTTAAACCCCATCTTCCCTTGGCTCCCGGGCAGCACCCTCTCCTGAATCCACCTCACTGACGGGTCTTTCTTGACCTCCATGGATTCCTCTTCCTCTTGCTGATCTCTGAACGCAGGATGCCCCAGGGGCCAGTTCTCTACCCTCTTTTCTCCTCTATCTACACTTCCCCTCTGTGATCTTGTCCAGAATCATCCATAAAATCATCTATAAGCTGCTGACGCTCACATTTTTAAGTTCAGACCTAACCACTCCCATGAGTGTTAGACTCATGCATCCAACTTCCTGTTGGTCACCCAAAATAGAACTCTTAATCCCGCAACAGAGAACGGATTTATGCTTCCTCTTGGTCTTCTCCACCTTGGAAGATGTCATTCCTGTCCACCCAGCTGCTCGATTCAAAGACCTAGATGTCTCTTTCCGCATAATCACATCCACACCATTAGTGAGTCAAGTTGGATATAATTCCAAAATATGCTCAAAGTCCGTTCCCTTCCTACCATCTCCAAGTGCCACCTCGCTGAACACTGGATACCTGCAGTTGGCTCCCTGCCCCCACTCTTGCTCCTCTTCAATTCCTCCTCCACGCGGCAGCCTGAGAGATCTTTCTATCATGTAAATCAGGCCAATTCACTCCCTTGCTTAAAACCCTCCAAGTGACTTCCCATCAGGGCCGTAAAACATGAAGATAAACTCTTTGCCATGCCCGCAAGTCCCTACCTGGTTAGGCCCTGGTTACCTCTCCAAACTCATCTTCCTAAGCCCGCCCCTCCCCTTCTCACACGCACCCCTCCACCACCATCACCCGGCTCTCCCCCGCCCACCCCCCACCCCCACGCGTGCACACACACCAGCCTTCTCCCACCTCGGTGTCTTTGCTCTGATTTCTGCTGCCAGTGCTCTTCCCCAGAGCTTCACACAACTGCCTCCTTAGCATTCTCATCTCAAATCAACATCCTCTCCTCCAGGCGGCCCTTTGTGGCCCACCTACCCCCAATGAAACACACAGGCCACACAGTCGCCCTCTACCATATGACCCCATTTTATCGTCTTCATGGCATTTACTAGTATATGAAATTTTCTTATTTGTTTACATGTTTATTCTCTGTATCATCCCACTAGGATGAGCTCCTTGAAAACAGGGACTCTGTCATGTTCACCCCTTTATCCACCAGCACCCAGAACAGTGCTTGACACATAGTAAGCACTCAGTAAAAACGCGTTGACCCACTGAGTGATCGGCACCCAGGTGGAGACGTCTAGCAAGCTGTTGGGTATAAGAGGGAAAAGCCCTGGCCAGGAGATATCAATTTGGGAGTTGTCAGCAAAACATCTACATATGAGATAAGATTTTGCTCCAAAATTATCTCTGAGGTAGGAAAGATTTGTCTTATATTCCAGTCCTTACAAAGCCTCCTGAATTACGGGGCAGGCTCTCAATTACTACGTTTTGAACAACAAAATGCTCTTTGGGGAAAACTCGTTAGCCTGAAATAACCTCAATCAATGAAGTTTTGGATATGCATGGAGGTCGCTGGTAGAATCAAAATAAAATGGAGGCAAGGACATTTCACACAGATTCAATCATTATTCCTACGGGTATGACCTTATAATTTCAAGTATTCATCTTTTTAAGCAAGGCTTTCTAAAAAAAATCACTTCAAGAACAATAAAGAAATTGGTTATGTTGTGGAGACGACAAATACACACCTACCAGATGATTTTTTTTTTTTTAGTTTATGTAACCTAATATTATGCAATCAGGTTTTTGTGGCAAAGAATAAAGTTTCCAGCATCACACACAGATTCAGAAAGCACTATGACACAAATAACTTGGGCAAAAATAAAGTTTGTATGTTCTATAAAAGGTTAATGATAACAAACAAAAGCTCTAATGGTACTGACCCAGGTGTTAAAGAGAAATGTTAAAAGTTTAAATAAAATTGCTTCATAAAATATGAGGGGAGAAAAAAAATAATGTATTACTACAATGTCTTATATAATATGTGATTTTTTTAACATATAGCAAACTAAGTTAATAAAGTACTTCAACCACACTAAAAGTTTATGTATTCAAATTAGGCTCCAAACTTTTTGGAGAGTCTCCTCATTGGGAATCTAGGGGATTGCTTTTAATTTGGTTTTTATCTTATATCTGGGCCTCTATGGTAGGTGGTAACTTAAGCCCTGAGACTGTCTAATACTGTACAGAGACTGTTTGGGGGAGAGATAAGAAGATGCCCTAGGGTGGAGGCTTAAAGACCAAATGGAGTGGGCCTGTGGGATAAACTGGTATCATATAAGCCAAGGGAAACAATGTCACAGAGGAGAAAGTTGATGTCACGGAAGCTAAGAGAAGTTTCTAGAAGAGTTTCTAGGACGAGGAGAAAGTGATCATCGGTGCCAAACACTGTCATGGGTCAAATCACATAAAGACTGAAAAGTGTTCTTTGGATTAACAAAGATGGTCATTGGTACCCATGGAAGGAATATCTGTAGAGAATGGGGTGCAGAAACCAGGTCCCAACAAAGTGAGGGACGGTGAAGGTCAAGCAAATGGAGATAGCAAGAGCAGACGACTGGTTGGAAAATGGTGGCTGTGGGAACAATAGAAAATTAAAGGGTACTGGCTGCAAAAGAATGGGGGCAGTCAAGCAAGTTTTTTTCTTTTTTTATAATGAGAGAGGCTTGGGAATATTTAAAAGTGGTGAGATGAAACCAGTAGAAGGGAAAGGAGGTCAAGTTCCCCAAGAGAGCCAGAGGGAATGGGGTGCAGAGCCCAGATGGAGGCTCAGACTTCAACAGGAAAAGTACAGTTCAGTTATTGTAACAGGAGGAGAGGAGGAAAGGGTGAGGCAGGTATGAGTCAACCCACTCTCTAACCACAGTTACCCCAGCCCTCTCACTTCTCTCTCCCTCAACATCTGCCCATGTTTGTTGATCTCACGGGCACCGCCAGAGCTGAGCCTGTGACCCTCTCCTGCCTACATTCCCTTCCATCTGTATCCAGCCTACATTCGGGCTCCACAGAATTCCTCCCACCACCCTCCTCTCACATGGGAGCTTCTAAATTGATGTCTAATATCATATGATATCACTTATATGTGGAATCTAAAACAAGGCTACAAATGAACTTATCTACAAAATTGAAATAGAGTTACAGATGTAGAAAATAAACTTATGGGGACTTCCCTGTGGTCCAATGGTTAAGAATCTGCCTTCTGATTCAGGGGACACGTAAATCCCTGATCAGGGAACTAAGATCCCACATACCATGGGGCAACTAAGCCCATGCACTCTAGAGCCCACGCACCACAACTAGAGAGTCTGCACACTGCAATGAAAGATCCCACCTGCACCTGCCGCAAACAAGAACCAATGCAGCTAAATAAATAATTTTTAAAATAAATAAATCATTTTTTAAAATAGAAACCTTTTAGATAGCCTCATCCACCAGAGGGCAGACAGCAGAAGCAAGAAGAACTATAATCCTGCAGCCTGTGGAACAAAAACCACATTCACAGAAAGATAGACAAGATGAAAAGGCAGAGGGCTATGTACCGCATGAAGGAACAAGATAAAGGCCCAGAAAAACAACTAAATGAAGTGGAGATAGGAAACCTTCCAGAAAAAGAATTCAGAATAATGATAGTGAAGATGATCCAGGACCTCGGAAAAAGAATGGAGGCAAAGATCTGGAAGATGCAAGAAATGTTTAACAAAGATCTAGAAGAATTAAACAACAAATTAATGCACAGAAATCTCTGGCATTCCTATATACTAATGATGTAAAATCTGAAAGTGAAATCAAGAAAACACTCCCATTTACCATTGCAACAAAAAGAATAAAATATCTAGGAATAAACCTACCTAAGGAGACAAAAGACCTGTATGCAGAAAATTATAAGACACTGATGAAAGAAATTAAAGATGATACAAATAGATGGAGAGATATACCATGTTCTTGGATTGGAAGAATCAACATTGTGAAAATGACTCTACTACCCAAAGCAATCTATAGATTCAATGCAATCCCTATCAAACTACCACTGGCATTTTTCACAGAACTAGAACAAAAAATTTCACAATTTGTATGGAAACACAAAAGACCCCGAATAGCCAAAGCAATCTTGAGAACGAAAAATGGAGCTGGAGGAATCAGGCTCCCTGACATCAGACTATACTACAAAGCTACAGTAATCAAGACAGTATGGTACTGGCACAAAAACAGAAAGATAGATCAATGGAACAGGATAGAAAGCCCAGAGATAAACCCACGCACATATGGACACCTTATCTTTGATAAAGGTGGCAGGAATGTACAGTGGAGAAAGGACAGCCTCTTCAATAAGTGGTGCTGGGAAAACTGGGCAGGTACATGTAAAAGTATGAGATTAGATCACTCCCTAACACCATACACAAAAATAAGCTCAAAATGGATTAAAGACCTAAATGTAAGGCCAGAAACTATCAAACTCTTAGAGGAAAACATAGGCAGAACACTCTATGACATAAATCACAGCAAGATCCTTTCTGACCCTCCTCCTAGAGAAATGGAAATAAAAACAAAAATAAACAAATGGGACCTAATGAAACTTCAAAGCTTTTGCACAGCAAAGGAAACCATAAACAAGACCAAAAGACAACCTTCAGAATAGGAGAAAATATTTGTAAATAAAGAAACTGACAAAGGATTAATCTCCAAAATTTACAAGCAGCTCATGCAGCTCAAAAACAAAAATCAAACAACCCAATCCAAAAATGGGCAGAAGACCTAAATAGACATTTCTCCAAAGAAGATATACAGACTGCCAACAAACACATGAAAGAATGCTTAACATCATTCATCATTAGAGAAACGCAAATCAAAACTACAATGAGATATCATCTCACACCAGTCAGAATGGCCATCATCAAAAAATCTAGAAACAATAAATGCTGGAGAGGGTGTGGAGAAAAGGGAACCCTCTTGCACTCTTGGTGGGAATGTAAACTGATACAGCCACTATGGAGAACAGTATGGAGGTTCCTTAAAAAACTACAAATAGAACTACCATATGACCCAGCAATCCCACTACTGGGCATATACCCTGAGAAAACCATAATTCAAAAAGAGTCATATACCACAATGTTCATTGCAGCTCTATTTACAATAGCCCAGAGATGGAAACAACCTAAGTGCCCATCATCGGATGAATGGATAAAGAAGATGTGGCACATATATACAATGGAATATTACTCAGCCATAAAAAGAAACGAAATTGAGATATTTGTAATGAGGTGGATAGACCTAAAGTCTGTCATACAGAGTGAAGTAAGTCAGAAAGAAAAAGACAAATACTGTATGCTAACACATATACATGGAATTTAAGAAAAAAATGGTTCTGAAGAATCGAGGGGTAAGACAGGAATAAAGACACAGACCTACTGGAGAACGGACTTGAGGATATGGGGAGGGGGAAGGGTGAGCTGTGACAGGGCGAGAGAGAGGCATGGACATATATACAGTAACAAACGTAAGGTAGATAGCTAGTGGGAAGCAGCCGCATGGCACAGGGATATCAGCTCGGTGCTTTGTGACCGCCTGGAGGGGTGGGATAGGGAGGGTGGGAGGGAGGGAGATGCAAGAGGGAAGAGATATGGGAACATATGTATATGTATAACTGATTCACTTTGTTATAAAGTAGAAACTAACACACCATTGTAAAGCAATAATACCCCAATAAAGATGTTAAACAAACAAAAGAAAAAGAATTAAAGAACAAATGAACAGAGATGAACAATACAATAACTAAAATGAAAAATACACTAGAAGGAATCAATAGCAGAATAACTGAGGCAGAAGAACGGATTAGAGACCTGGAAGACAGAATGGTGGAATTGACTGCCACAGAGCAGAATAAAGAAAAAACAATGAAAGGAAATGAAGACAGCCTAAGAGACATCTGGGACAACATTAAACACAACAACATTTGCATTATAGAGGTCCCAGAAGGAGAAGAGAGACAGAAAGGACCCGAGAAAATATTTGAAGAGATTATAGTTGAAAACATCGTTAATATGGGAAAGGAAATAGTCACCCAAGTACAGGAAGTACAGAGAGGCCCAAGCAGGATAAACCCAAGGGGAAACACACTGAGACACAGAGTAATCAAACTGACAAAAATTACAGACAAAGAAAAATTATTGAAAGCAACAAGGAAAAAATGGCAAATAACATAAAAGGGAACTCTCATAAGGTTAACAGCTGATTTCTCAGCAGAAATTTTACACACCAGAAGGGAATGGCATGATATATTTAAAGTGATGAAAGGGAAGAACCTACAACCAAGATTACTCTACCCGGCAAGGATCTCATTCAGATTCGATGGAGAAATCAAAAGCTTTACAGACAAGCAAAAGCTAAGAGAATTCAGCACCACCAAACCAGCTCTACAGCAAATGCTAAAGGAACTTCTCTAAGTGGGAAACACAAGAGAAGAAAAGGACCTACAAAAACAAACCCATAACAATTAAGAAAATGGTAATAGGAACATAAATATCGATAATTACCTTAAATGTCAATGGATTAAATGCTCCAACCAAAAGACACAGGCTCACTGAATGGATACAAAAACAAGACCCATATATATGCTGTCTACAAGAGACACAATTCAGACCTAGGGACACATACAGACTTAAAGTAAGGGGATGAAAAAAGATATTCCATTCAAATGGAAATCAGAAGAAAGCTGGAGTAGCAATACTCATACCAGATAAAATACACTTTAAAATAAAGAATGTTACAAGAGACAAGGAAGGACACTATATAATGATCAAGAGATCAATCCAAGAAGAAAATATAACAATTATAAATATATATGCACCCAACATAGGAGCACCTCAATACATAAGGCAACTGCTAACAGCTATAAAACAGGAAATCGACAGTAACACAGTAATAGTGGGGGACTTTAACACCTCACTTACACCAATGGACAGATCATCCAAAATGAAAATAAATAAGGAAACAGAAGATTTAAATGACAAAATAGGCCAGATAGATTTAATTGATATTTATAGGACATTCCATCCAAAAACAGCAGATTACACTTTCTTCTCAAGTGCTCACGGAACATTCTCCAGGATAGATCACACCTTGGGTCACAAATCAAGCCTCAGTAAACTTAAGAAAGTTGAAATCATATCAAGCATCTTTTCTGACCACAATGCTATGAGATTAGAAATCAATTACAGGGAAAAAAATGTAAAAAACACAAACACATGGAGGCTAAACAATATGTTACTAAATAACCAAGAGATCACTGAAGAAATCAAAGAGGAAATCAAAAATACCTAGAGACAAATTATAACGAAAACACAATGATCCAAAACCTATGGGATGCAGCAAAAGCAGTTCTAAGAGGGAAGTTTAGAGCAATACAAGCCTACCTCAAGAAACAAGAAAAATCTTAAATAAACAATCTAACCTTACACCTAAAGGAACTAGAGAAAGAAGAACAAACAAAACCCAAAGTTAGTAGAAGGAAAGAAATCATAAAAATCAGAGCAGAAGTAAATGAAATAGAAACAAAGAAAACAATAACAAAGATCAATAAAACTACAGGCTGGTTCTTCAAGAAGATAAACAAAACTGATAAACCATTAGCCAGACTCATCAAGAAAAAGAGGGAGACGACTCAAATCAATAAAATTAGAAATGAAAAAGGAGAAGTTACAACAGACACCTCAGAAATACAAAGCATCCTAAGAGACTACTACAAGCAACTCTATGCCAATAAAATGGACAACCTGGAAGAAATGGACAAATTCCTAGAAAGGTATCACCTTCCAAGACTGAACCAGGAAGAAATAGAAAATATGAACAGACTGATCACAAGTAATGAAATTGATACTGCAATTAAAAATCTTCCAGCAAACAAAAGTCCAGGACCAGATGGCTTCACAGGTGAATTCTATCAAACATTTAGAGAAGAGCTAACACCCATCCTCCTCAAACTCTTCCAGAAAATTACAGAGGAAAGAACACTCTCAAACTCATTCTATGAGGCCACCATCACCCTGATACCAAAACCAGACAAAGGTACTACAAAAAAGGAAAATTACAGACCAATAAAACTGATGAATATAGATACAAAAATCATCAACAAAATACTAGCAAACAGAATCCAACAACACATTAAAAGAATCATACACCATGATCAAGTGGGATTTATCCCAGGGATGCAAGGATTCTTCAATATATGCAAATCAATCAATGCAACACACCATATTAACAAACTGAAGAAGAAAAACCATATGATCATCTCAATAGAAGCAGAAAAAGCTTTTGACAAAATTCAACACCCATTTATGATAAAAACTCTCCAGAAAGTGGGCATAGAGGGAATCTACCTCAACGTAGTAAAGGCCATGTACAACAAACCCACAGCAAACATCATTCTCAATGGTGAAAAACTGAAAGCATTTCCTCTAAGATCAGGAACAAGACAAGGATGTCCACTCTCACCACTATTATTCAACATAGTTTTGGAAGTCCTGGCCACAGCAATCAGAAAAGAAAAAGAAATAAAAGGAATACAAACTGGAAAAGAAGAAGTAAAACCGTCACTGTTTGCAGATGACATGATACTATACATAGAGAATCCTAAAGAGGCCACCAGAAAACTACTAGAGCTAATCAATGAATTTGGCAAAGTTGCATGATACAAAATTAATGCACAGAAATCTCTTGCATTCCTATACACTAATGATGAAAAATCTGAAATAAATATTAAGGAAGCACTCCCATTTACAATTGCAACAAAAAGAATAAACTACCTAGGAATAAACCTACCTAGGGAGACAAAAGACCTGTATGCAGAAAATTATAAGACACTGATGAAAGAAATTAAAGTTGATACAAACAGATGGAGAGATATACCATGTTCTTGGATTGGAAGAATCAATATTGTGAAAATGACTATACTACCCAGAGCAATCTACAGATTCAGTGCAATCCCTATCAAATTACCAATGGCATTTTTTACAGAACTAGAACAAAAAATCTTAAAATTTGTATGGAGACACAAAAGACCCCGAATAGCCAAAGCAGTCTTGAGGGGAAAAAATGGAGCTGGAGGAATCAGACTCCCTGACTTCAGACTATACTACAAAGCTACAGTAATCAAGACAATATGGTACTTGAACAAAAACAGAAATATAGATCAATGGAACAGGATAGAAAGCCCAGAGATAAACCCACGCACCTATGGTCAACTAATCTATGACAAAGGAGGCAAGGATATATAATGGAGAAAAGACAGTCTCTTCGATAAGTGGTGCTGGGAAAACTGGACAGCTACATGTAAAAGAATGAAATTAGAACACTCCCAAACACCATACACAAAAATAAACTCAACATTGATTAGAGACCTAAATGTAAGAAAGGATACTATAAAACTCTTAGAGGAAAACATAGGAAGAACACTCTTTGACATAAATAACAGCAAGATCTTTTTTGATCCACCTCCTAGAGTAATGGAAATGAAAACAAAAATAAACAAATGGGACCTAATGAAACTTCAAAGCTTTTGCACAGCAAAGGAGACTACAAACAAAATGAGAAGACAACCCTCAGAATGGGAGAAAATATTTGCAAACAAATCAACAGACAAAGGCTTAATCTCCAAAATACATAAACCCCTCATGCAGCTCAATATTAAAAAAACAAACAACCCAATCCAAAAATGGGCAGAAGACCTAAACAGACATTTCTCCAAAGAAGACATACAGATGGCCAAGAAGCACATGAAAAGCTGCTCAACATCACTAATTATTAGAGAAATGCAAATCAAAACTACAATGAGGGATCACCTCACACCAGTTAGAATGGGCAGCATCAGAAAATCTACAAACGATAAATGCTGGAGAGGGTGTGGAGAAAAGGGAACCCTCTTGCACTGTTGGTGGGAATGTAAATTGATACAGCCACTATGAAGAACAGTATGGAGGTTCCTTAAAAAACTAAAAATAGAATTGCCATATGACCCAGCAATCCCACTACTGGGCATATACCCAGAGAAAACCATAATTCAAAAAGACACATACACCCCAGTGTTCATTGCAGCACTATTTACAACAACCAGGTCATGGAAGCAACCTAAATGCCCATCGACAGACGAATGGATAAAGATGTGGTACATATATACAATGGAATACTACTCAGCGATAAAAAGGAATGAAATTGGGTCATTTGTAGAGACATGGATGGATCTAGAGACTGTCATACAGAGTGAAATGGCAGAAAGAGAAAAACAAATATCCTATATTAACACATATATGTGGAACCTAGAAAACTGGTACAGATGAACTGGTTTGCAGGGCAGAAATAGGGACACAGATGTAGAGAACAAATGTATGGACACAAAGGAGGGAAAGTGGTGAGGGGATGTGGTGTGATGAACTGGGAGATTGGGATTGATATATATACACTAATATGTATAAAATGGATAACTAATAAGAACCTGCTGTATAAAAAAATAAATAAAATTCTAAAAAAAATAAAGAAAATAAACTTATGGTTAACTGGGGGGCACGGGGAGGAGAGGGATACATTGGAAGATTGGGATTGACACATACACACTACTATATATAAAATAGACCAGGTGTCCCCAACCCTCACACTACCAGTCTGTGGCCTGTTAGGAAACGGGCCGCACAGCAGGAGGTGAAGCTTCATCTGTACTTACAGCCGCTCCCCATTGCTCGCATTACTGCCTGAGCTCCACCTCCTGTCAGGTCATCGGTAGCATTAGATTCTCATAGGAATGCAAACCCTACTGTGAACTGCGCAGGCGTGGGATCTAGGTTGCGCACTCCTTATGAGAATGTAATGCTTGATGATCTGAAGTGGAGCTGAGGCCGTGATGCTAGCACTGGGGAGCGGCTGCAAACACAGATTATCATTAGCAGAGAGGTTTGACTGCACAGAGACCATAATAAATCAATTGCTTGCAGACTCATATCAAAACCCTATCAGTTGGTGGCAAGTGACAATTAAGCTGCATCTTATGGAGTAGACTGGACATAAGCAACACACTTTGGGTGTCACTGTCTCCCATCGCCCCCAGACGGGACCATCTAGTTGCAGGAAAACAAGCTCAGAGCTCCCACTGATTCTGCATGATGGTGAGTTGTATAATTATTTCATTATATATTACAATGTAGTAATAATAGAAATAAAGTGCACAATAAATGTAATGTGCTTGAATCATCCCGAAAGCACCCCCACCCCCACCCTGGTCCATGGAGAAATTGTCTTCCACGAAACCAGTCCCTGGTGCCAAAAATGTTGGGGACCGCTGAAATAGATAACTAATATGGACCTACTCTATAGCACAGGGAACTCTACTCAATACTCTATAATGGCCTATATGGGGAAAGAATCTTAAAAAGAGTGGATATATGTATTTGTATAACAGATTCACTTTGTTGTACACATGAAACTAACACAACATTGTAAATCAATTATACCCCCCCAAAATTTTTTAAATAAATAAATAAAATAAATTGATGTCTGCCCTCCCTACTAGAGGGCAAGCTCTCCGAGGGCACGAACAGAATCTGTCTGGCTTGCCAATGTATCCTCAGGCCCTACACCACACCTGATATACCGTCAAGGGGTAAGAAATATTTGCTGAGATAAAACTGGAATGGATTGCCATCGTACTAATACCCCCATTGTCCCTCTGCCCCTCCTGCTTGTTTTCCCACCTCTACACCCTGTGATGGGCTCTGCTGGTGTGAATCAAGCCAGCAGCATGAGGCCACTGCAAATTCATGTTCTCCAGTCCAGTCTGACTGTCCTCATTCTTCCCTGCTTCGGTCTCTCTGCTGTTGTTCATGCTGGTAGGCTTCTCAACTTTCTCTACTCTCCTTCTAGCCAGTTCCATCTTGTTTTCATTCTACCTCTCCAAGAAAATAAAAGCTGCCTGAGAAGAACGCTCTCCCGTCTACAGCCACCAGACCTATAGACCAATCGTATCCACACGGGTCCTCCTCCTTTCCCCCAGCACAGAAAAAGGCGTGAGCCTGCTCCAGCCAAGGTTCTAATCTGCCCCTCACCCCATGCTCAGATGCCCTCCCTCCCCACCCCCTTACTCTCTCCTGTTTCTTCAACCTCTGCTTCTCTCCAGGCTCTCCCAGCATCCAAACATGCTCACCTCGCTCCATCCAAAAAACAAAAACAAAATCCTTCCTTGACCCCATCTCCCGCAGCTACCTCCTCATATCTCTCCTGGCTCTCACAACTGTGCCTCCTGAGTCAGAGGTCTTGGTCTTCATGTACTGACTCGATGTCGTCACCTCCCGCTCACTCCCACCAGCTATGAGCCAGTCTCTGCCCCAGCACTCAGACTTGTCCTTGCCAAGCACACCTAAGAGTCTTTTGCTGCTAAAGCCCAGCAGGTGTTCACAGTCCTCCTCTTAAACCACGAGTCATCTTACAGGTTCAACAGCCTTCCTTCTTGAGCCTCTTCCCCTATGTGTCTGTGCACCCAGGATTCTCCCCTCCCTCTAAACTGGGGTGCTAAAGGTATAATAGGGAAGAACATTTTGTATTCTATTACAAGTTAATCACTAAAGGGATGTTGCCTATAAGCTCAAATTATACATAACGGCCCATCTCTGGGAACCCTGTTACCCAAGTAATGAGCATTAAGCTAAAATACCTTTGTTTAGCTCACAGGAAACATCCTGGCCAGGTTCACCTGTGAATGACTGCAGGGAGGAAGAAATTAACACATCCCCTACGGTGGCTGATGGGAACCAGGAAGTGTTTGACTTTACTCCTTCCCCTTCTGGTATAAAAGAAGCCTGAGTTCTAACTCAAGCAAGATGGTTCTTTGGGGCATGAGCCCACCATCTTTCTCAGTTTGCTGGCTTTCTGAAAAAAGTCGTTATCCCTTGCCCCAACAACGCTCAATTATTGGCCTGCGTGGAGCGAGCAGTATGAGCTTAGACTCGGTAACAAAAGCAACTATCAACATATGCATCCTGGCCCCCTGACCTCAGAGTGGATATGTGCTCGAAGTGGGGTCAGTCAGGTGTCTTCTCCAGGTTACTTGAATCCTTCCTAAAGGAAGCATGTAGCAGCAAAACCTGGGGAGATGTGTGCTCAGGTTGCTGCAGGCCATGAGCAAAAGCCTTGTGCAGAGTCTTCCCTGGTGGCGCAGTGGTTAAGAATCCGCCTGCCAGTGCTGGGGACACAGGTTTGAGCCCCGGTCTGGGAAGATCCCACATGCCACAGAGCAACTAAGCCCATGCGCCTCAACTACTGAGCCTGCGCTCTAGAGGCCACGAGCCACAACTACTGAGGCCGCGTGCCACAACTACTGAAGCCCACACACCTAGAGCCTGTGCTCCGCAACAAGAGAAGCCACCGCAATGAGAAGCCCACGCACTGCAACAAAGAGCAGCCCCCGCTCGCCACAACTAGAGAAAGCCCGTGCACAGCAACAAAGACCCAATGCAACCAAAAATAAATAATAAATAAATAAATTTTAAAAATTAAAAAAAAAAAATCCTTGTTGCAGAAGCCCGTCCGTACGAGGAGAGAGGAAGCCAGCAGTCCCGGAGGAGCAGAGGGAGGCAAGCAGGAGAGACATCCTAGAAAGCAGACCTGACTTGGGCCAGGTGCTGGTGGGGTCCCAAGGTACCCCTGCCCTTCCCACGTTTCTGCAAACCAATCAATTCCCCTTTGTGCCCAAACTAACTCAAGGTGGGTTTCTGTCATTTGCAATCCAGGGTGCCGACTAATACACCCAGGCTTCTAGGACACCACTCTTCCAGCTTTCCAGCCACTCCCCTCAATCTCCTTCACCTGCCCACTTGGTTGGGGAGCTCCTCAGGGCTCTGTCCCAGGCCATCCATCCACAGTCCTCAGCCGTCCCTGGGTGAACTCGTCCTCCCCCATGGCCTTCATTACCATCTGGACACCACTGACTCCCAAACCCATATTTCCATCCCCTTTTTCTTTTTCCTTCATTTTTTTAATTGTGATAAAATATATACAAAATGAAATTACCATTTTAATCATTTTAAGTGTAAAATTCAAGAGTGTTAATTACATTCACAAGGTGTACAACCGTCACTACTATTTCCAGAACTTTTTCATCACTTCTGAAAAAAAGTCTATACCCATTAAACACGAACCCCCAGCCACCCTTCCACCTAGCCCCTGGTAACCTCTGACAACTTACTGTCTCTATGAATTCACCTATCCTAGATATTTCATATAAGTGAAATTACACGATATTTGTCCTTTGTGTCTGGTGTATTTCACTTAGCATAATGTTTTCAAGATTCATCCATGTTGTAGCATGTATCAGAACTTGATTCCTTTTTATGGCTGAATAATATTCTATTGTATGGACAGACTACATTTTGTTCATCCATTCTTCCTTTGATGGACATTCAGGTTGTCTTCAAACACTGGCTATTGTGAACAGTGCTGCTATGAACATTCACGCACAGGTATTTGAGTCCCTGTTCCCAGATCTTTCGGGTATACACCTAGGCGGGAACTTGCTGGGTCAAGTGGTAATTCTATGCTTAACTTTCTGAGTAACCACCAAGCTGTATTCTTCAGCGGCTGCACCGTTTTGCATTTGCACTAGCAAAGCACGAGAGTTCCCAGTGTTCTCTTTCCCGAGGCCCAGACAACTGCCTCCGGACATCCACATGCGTGTCGTCCCACAGGGAGCTCAGACCACCTGGCAGGGCACTTGGATGCAGAGGACAGTTTGGCTGTATAGAAACAACCATTCCTGAGCCATGCCCCAGCCCTGAGGACCTGGGAGAGGCCATGTGTTGGGCTTCCGGTGAGGCTCAGGGATGGAGAGGCAAACGGGGCAAAACTGTCTTCTACATGCTTGCATTGCAAGAAAGGGTTTTTACAGCCATGTCAGAACGTCCTGATGGCCCCTGTCAAAGTGGCTGCAAGGGAATATCATTTACAAACACAAATATCATTTAGCAAACTCCAGGCACAAGGCCCCCCCCCCCAATTTTCTTCTTCCCCATCCTGTCTGCTCCTCTTGTGCTCCCAGCTCAGCTAATGGCGAACCACCTACACAGGTGCCAAGATTGTGACCTCCCCAGTTCGCAGGAACAGTGAGTTCAGGAAACACAGTCCTGCAGCCAGACCCAGTCCAGGCTCTAGTCCCCGGTGCCCAGTGCCCATCACCTAGTTGGCCCAGGACCAAGGCCCCAGAACCTCCCACACTGTAGGCGGCTGGTTGGCTTCAGGCATATTGCACACGCCGCACCCCAGGCTGGCTTCTCTGGCCGCCCTGATGCCCAAGCAAAGAGCTTCCTCCCATCCAGAAGGACAGCAGTGTCTGGATGAGGACAGACAGACTCAGCCAGACACACAGCCCACCTGACCCTTGAATTCCAGGGATTTGGGCCTGGTGGCAAGAAGAAAGGGAGACAGACAAGGCTCGGTCAGTAAAGGCTTCCTGGAGGAGGGCAGGCAGTCAGGGAGAGACTTCTGGAGGGTCGGAGGGTGGGAGGCTAAGCTGGAAGGGGCTGATTAAACAGCTGCTATGTGCTGGCCTGGGACAGGAGCTAACTGTGCTTGAGGGTACCATTCGCTCATTTGGTGAGTACTTTTGTCCACAAAGTGCCAGGCACTGTTTCAGGCATTGGGAATACACTAGTGGACGCAACAGACAAAGATGACTGTAGATTCTAGTGATGGGGAGACAATTAACAGGAAGCATAAGCAAAATATAAAATACGCTACATGATTCTAGTGCTAAGGAGAAAGATAAAGCAGGAAGGGATGGAAGGAGCACAGGGACGGGAACTGCAATTTGAATGGGGAGGCTAGACAAGGTGAGGGGGCAAGACAGGCAGAGGTTTGGGGGAATGTGTGTCAGCTAGAAGGAAGGGCAAGTTCACAGGTGCTGAGGCTACGGAAGACCCAGTGTGGACCCAGGACAGCAAGGAAGTCAATGAGGCAGAGCAGGGGGAGAGTCAAGAGGTGTGGAATATGAGGCCAGAGCACACTGGTTAGGCTGAGAAGGACCAGCTCACATAGGGTCCTAAAAGCCATCCTGATGCCTTTGGCTGTCACTCTGAGTGAGCAGGAAGCCTGTGGAGCATTTCTAGCAATAGATAGATAGGGCAAGGAATAAAGCAGGGTGACCAGCTGTAAGGCTATTGCAGTGATGCAGGAAAGAAATGATTCGTGACTTTAATGTTACCAGAATAACACTAATGGAGTCAGTGAGTAGTGTCCAGATTCTGAAAATAATCTGAAAGTAGAGACAAAATAATTCAGTGACATTGAAATTGTGGGCTCTTTGAGCCCGAGCTGCCCGTTCTCCTTGCTCAGACCTTGCAATAAACCTTTCTCTGCTCCAAAGTCAAGAAAGAAAGAGAGGAGAGAGAGAGAGAGAGAGAAAGGAAGAAATAGAGAGAGAAAGAAAGAGAGAGATAGAGAAAGGAAGGAAGGAAGGGAGGGAGGGAGGAAAGAAGAAAGGAGGAGAGACAGAGAGAAAGAAAAAGAAAGAAAGAGTGAAAAAGAAAGAAAGAACGGAAGGAAGGAAGGAAGAAAGGAAGGAAGGAAGAAAGAAAGGAAGGAAGGAAGGAAGAAAGAAAGAAAGAAAGAAAGAAAGAAAGAAAGAAAGAAAGAAAAAGAGAAATGAAGGAAGGAAGAGTGGAAGGAAGGAAGGGAGGAAATAGAAAAGAAAGGGAAAGAAAAGAAGAGAAGAGAAGAGAAAAATGATTCACTGCCATTGAATGTGAGGTATGAGAAAAATGAGTCAACATGACTCTGTATGGGGCCTGAACAGGTAGATGAGTAACATTGCTGTTTACTCCAGGAGTACATGAGTAGAGAAGGTGGAGAGGAATCTAAGGAGGAGGTTGCTAGATAGAATACAGGACACCCAGTGAAATTCCAATTTCAGATAAAAAACAACAAATTTTTTTTTTTAGTTTTAAGTATGTCTCATGGACTATGTGAAACTTAAATTTAACTGAGTGTCCTGGGTTTGGTTTTTCGTTTTTGCTTTTGTTTTGCTTCGTTTCTAAATCTGGCAATCCTATTAAGAAGATGAATTTGGGATGTAAGAACTTTGCGATACCTGCTAGACGTCCTGAGGGATAGGTTGAGTGGCAGCTGTATACAGGGGTCTGGAGTTCAGGTAAAAGGTCTGGGCTGGAGATAAGTATTTAGGAGTTGTCAGCCTAATTTTGATATTTTGAACCCTGAGAGGGATGGCATTACCAAGAGAGTGAGTGAGGACAGAGAAGGAGTCCTAGGACTAAGCCCCCGGGCACCCCAATATTTAGAGGTCAGGGAGATCAGGGGGAACCAGCAAAGGAGACCTAGAAAGAAAGGCCAGAAAAGAAGGTGAAAAGTCAGGGGATGTGGTGTGCTGGCCGCCAAACGCTGCTGGGAGTGCAGGGAAAGATAAGGGTTGAAACTTGACTGTGGGATTTAGCTGCGGGAACCTTGGCAAGAGCGGTGTAGGTGGACTGTATGGAGCAAAAGCCTGATTAGAGTTCCAGAGAGAAAGTAAAAGGAAGCGAGGAATCAAGACAACTCATCCGAGAAGTTTTGCTATAAAGGAATGGAAAGAAACGAGGCAGATGCTGGATGATGTGGGGTCAAGGGACTTTTGTTTGTTAAGATAGAGAAATACCAGAGTATCTATTGTCATGGGAAAGACCCGGTAAAGAGCAAAAGGGTGGGACTTCCCTGGTGGTCCAGTGGTTGGGAGTCCACCTGCCAATGCAGGGGACACGGGTTCGAGACCTGGTCCGAGAAGATCCCACATACCGCGGAGCAACTAAGCCCGTGTGCCACAACTACTGAGCCTGCACTCTAGAGCCCGTGAGCCACAACTACTGAGCCCGCGCGCCTAGAGCCTGTGCTCCGCAACAAAGAGAAGCCACTGCAATGAGAAGCCCGCGCACCGCAACAAAGAGTAGCCCCCACTCGCCGCAACTAGAGAAAGTCCACGCACCGCAACGAAGACCCAATGCAGCCAAAAAATAAATAAATAAATTTTAAAAATAAAAAAAACAATTTTTTTAAAGAGCAAAAGGGTGATGACATGGCGTAAGGTCTGGGGGCGGTGAGAAAGGGTGGGATCCCAGGACACATGTAGAATGACTGAATCCTGACTTCAACTCAGAAAAGTCCTGGATTACCTCTATCTGAGGATAGAGCTGGGCAGAAGTTCCAGGTCCCTTGGGATGTCTTGGAAGGAAAGCAACGTTCTAGCCCAGATCCTGGGGCATCTCTTCCTACCCACAGCCCCAGACACACTGCAGCAGGACTGGAAAGGCCCCATGCTTCCGCCAACCTGCTTTCCAGAGGATTCTGCCTGCCCCATCTCTGTGCTCAAAGGTAGAAAGGGCCTTCAGGCCCAGGAGAGGGCCCAGGTCCCTGCCGTGTGTGCACACACACACACACACAAACACAAGAAAATTCCAGCAGGAGAGGGAAGCCCTTGCCCGAGGCCTGGGCAGAGTTTCAGACACAGGGGCTCTTGCCTGGCAGCAAGACCAGCTGGGCCAAGGCCTGAGCAGGAAGAACACAGTGGCAGGCTTCAGGCCTGCTGCCCCAGAGAGCAGGTGCAGGCCCTGAGGGGAGTGGGGTGGCCGGGGCAGCTGCTAAGCCCTGGTGCAACACAGCCCTGCCCTGAGGCGGGAGGATGGCCTAGATGGCCTCCCACATACTCGCCTGCTCAGGAAGCAGAAACTCGGAGTGGGCCAACAGGGCCTGGGGGTCCTCAGAGCCTCTTCCTGGAATGGGGACTCTTCCAGCTCACTCCAGAAAAAGCAAAGGCCGGCTGCTGGGGGCGCTGCCTGATGTCAGGAATGAGTGGTGGCATCTGGCAAGGTCGGAGTGATAGGGAAACCGTGCACCTCAGACTGGGACTCGTGAACCCACGTGCCGGGACTCGAACCCAGACAAAACCCACAGTCTTCCAACTGAGATCACACACCTGGTTTCAGGACTTAATGAAGCTCAGGTTTTTGATGTCTCATGGCAGAAAGAATTCAGTGAGAGACAAAGTGATAGGTAAGAAGTGGATTTATTTTGAGAGAAACACACTCCACAGAGTGTGGGCCATCTCAGAAGGCGGGGGGGGGGGGGGGGGGTGCAGCCTTGGGAGAAACTCACTCCACAGACAGAGTGTGGGCCATCTCAGAAAGGGAGAAAGGCACCAGGGTATGGGGTTGTCAGTTTTTATAGGGGTGGGTGATTTCATAGGCTGAGTGGGAGGAGTATTCCAGCTATTTCAGGAAGGGGCGGGGATTTCCAGGAATTGGGCCACCGCCTACTTTTTGATCCTTATGGTCGGCCTTGGAACTGTCATGGCGCCTGTGGGTGTGTCATTTAGTGTGCTGACGTGTTACAGTGAGCATATCCTGAGGCTCGAGGTCTAGTGTAAGTAGACTTGTCCGCCATCTTGGACCCATTTGGTTCTAATCAGTTTATGTCATGGCCTCAGGCTATGTCATCCTTTCACATGTTGTGCCCTGCCCCCTTCCCTCCTGTTTCACTAGGACCTGGGCAATCAAATCACCTGGTCACCAGAGCACATTCACCCAACCACACACACAGCCTGACATGCACACAACCTCACAAAACCCTAGCAGCCACTTCCACGAGCATGCACGTTCACAACCACGCACACCAACCATACACACCTATGCCTCATGCTACCCCCTCGACCCCCAGCTACCCAACCCCACACGGTAACAGACAGTCCTCACACACAACCTTATGCGCGCCCAACTTTTACTTTACAAATAGGAACTGATGTCTACAACCAGTGAGCTCCCTACTCTCCTGGAAATAATTTCAAATACTGTTCTGAAGAGTGACTGCTGAGGAAGTGGGTGAGGTCTCTTCAGGTGGGGTGACCAGGGAATACCCCGGTGGGAAGGTGAGACGTGAATAAGGAGGAAGAACCTGCCAGCTGAAGCGCAGTCCAGGCAAAGGGAACAGCAAATGCAAAGCCCAGAAGGCTGGACACAACATGGACTGAACATGCTGTTTGTGGAACAGAAAGCAGGCCAGTGTGACTGGGGAGCAGTGATCAAGGGGACGTGTGATGGGAGGTGAGGCAGGACTAGGTCACTTGGGGTTCTGTAGGGCAATGTCAGGAGAGTGGGTGCCAGGATAAAATAGGCGAGGGACATGATCTGATTTACATCATTAAAGCACTAGTTTAGCTAGAAGGAACCATGGGAGAAAAACTTTTTCCAGTTGTCAGAGGGGGGGAAGGCATTTCTAATTAAGACCAATCCTAGAGGCCATAAAAGATAAGATTGATACACTTGACTACGTAAAAAAATGTTTAATTCTGCAAAGCAAAACCCCCATAAGCAAAGTCAAAATACAAGTGTCAAACTTGGAGGGGAGGGTGAAATCCTTGTTATTTGCATCATAGACACAGGGTATATTTCTTTAATATGTAAAGAGCCCCTAAGAAATCAATAATTTTAAAAAGGCAACCACCCAACAGAAAAATGGGCAAAAGCAAAAGACAGTTCACAGAAAAAGAAACACAAGTGGCCCTTAAGTGTATGAAAATATGCTGATTCTCGCTCATAATAAAAGAAATGCAAAATAAAATATAATGAGATACCACTGGCAAAGATAAGGTTTGCTAATGCTCTGTATTGGCAAGAATATGGGGAAACACACACTTTATGTCTGATGGTAGCATAAACTGATACATCTATGGAGGGGATTTGGCAATATCTATCAAAACTTTAAATGAGCATACTTTAACCCCAAAATTCCACTTCTAAGAATATATCTTATAGATACAATTTTAAAAAAATGTGTTCAGTGATACTTATCCAAGTGTATTTCTTGCAATGATGTTTACAACAGAAAGAAATACAAGATTGAAAACACCCTTAATTTTCATCAATATGGGAGTGATTAAATATATTATAGTACCTATGCTATTCAGCTGTTTTTGTTTGTTTTAAGAGACAGCTCCCCATCTACTAAGGGGAAAATGAAATACTATTCAAGCATTAAAAAAAAAATGAGATAACTCTATATCTACTGATAGAGGAAATGTCCTATATTTTGTTACGTGAAAGGACATGAAAGTAGCCAAGTACAGAACCATGTACACAGCACACCTCCATAGGGTAAATGGAAAAATAAATACCTACAGAGTCGAATACGCAGTTGATCTCAGGAAGGAAAAACCAGTAACTGGAAACCGAGTGGTCAGGTGGGCAGCCCTGATACATAGTCTGGTGTTCAGGGAGAAGCACTAGAAATGTGGGACTCAGCAGCCAATGGATAGTACTGGAAACCCGAGGACTGGATGAGCTCACCCAGGAGAGAAGAGGCTGAGACCAGGATGTGAGGCCTCCGAGGTACAAGGAAACCAGGAGTGGGGCGTCAAGGAAGCCAAGAGAAGAAAGTGTTTTGAGAGGGAAGGAGCAGTCAGCTGTGTCAGGTACTTCCGAAGGTGCAGGAGGAGGACAGAGACATTACTGTCGTTTTTAGCACCCTTGATAGGGCTGTCTTTAGTTACATGGTTGGGTGAAAACATTGTTCAACGGGTTGAAGGCTGACTAGGAGGTGAGGAAGTGGGGAACGGGTTTTGCTCTGAAATGCAGCAGAGCCGGAGAAGGTAAGGTGCAGGTGGCAGTCATGGACACCCCACAGGACACCATCATACTCACACATAGTCCCACACTGACACATGCACAGAAGCACCCGGCCCACCCCAGCACTGGTCAGTCTCAGCAATGATTTTCAAAGTAAAAGATGGCCTCTGCCCTGTGGCTTTGCCCTATCCAGAAACTCAGCATGGCTGAGGCCTCCAGAGCCAGCTCTGCTCCTTATTATCTGTGTGACCCAGGGCAAGTCACACAACCTCTCTGGCTTTCTCACTCATAAAAGTGAGAAGGATTGTACCTTCCTCATCTGGCACTGTGATGATGAAATAAAGCCTGCTGGACAGTGCAGGGACCAAAGATGTCTCTGAGCCCCCAATGCAGTGTTAGTTTTCTACCAGAAGTAGTAGGTAGGGTGATGGTGTAATTGATCTTTCCAAGTTTGGAGTTACTTTTGAGAGTAAACGGGGATGCTGTTAATTACACCAGGGCCACAGGCATAAACCAGTACAGTCCTGGGAAGATGCCACGTATAATCACCCTTCAGCTAGCAACATCATCTCTGTCCAGACAGGGAGTGCTCAGGCCCTTTGGTGACTAAGACACCAGGACTCCCCGGGAGGCTGGAAACCCTGGGGGTTCCCCGACCAGGCTGCGGCCCCGGGGCTCTCTCATTACGTTCCTAGTCGTGGCACACTAGTAAATAAGACAAAGCGTCCTTGCCTTCAGAGCCCAGCCCAGCCCGGCCCAACCGCAGGCCCCGCCTCCCTCCGCAGGAGGTCTAAAGCGCAGCCTCCGCTCCTTCACTTCTCTCTTACTCCCGCCCCACACCGCACATGGGATTTGCCCCCTGCAGTAACTCCAGGCAACGGCCTCTCCCCATCCGGCCCTCACCCCTGGACGAAGGATCCCCCCATCTCCTTTCCAGGCGCAGTGCCCCTTCCTGCTGCGGGCACAGGGTCTGCCCCCCAACCTGCCCCCCACTTCTCCAAAGTGAGCCTGAGCCACGCATTCCAGGACGCGGAGCCTGAGCCACGCACCTACGCAGGGAGGGCAGCCTCCGGGAGTGGTCGAGACCAAGCGCCAGGCGGGGACAGTGACCCGCAGGGCGCGGACACAGTACCCGTGGTAACGTACGTGGGCTAGTCCTGATTGCAGTCCGTCCGGGGACCACTTGACACTTAACCAGGTTAGAGCCCTTCATGCTCCGAATCTCATCGGACCCTTTGCCACAGCCCTGCCCAGGGCCACAGATGCCCCCGTTTCACACATGAAGAAGAAGCCCAGGCTCAGACGGGCGTCAAGCCCGGGAGAAGGTTGCCGGGGGAACGAGTGACAGTGTCTGGACTAAAACCCGACCCTCTGCGGCGGGCGGCTCCAGAGCTCCTCCCCTGACCCTCCCTCCTCCACGCCGCCCCCGGCGTTGCCTGCCGCCACGCGCCTCGCCGCCACTGCAGAGACGCGGCTCCGGTCCCGCTCGCCTCCGCTGCGGGCCTCGAGGACGCGGGGTCCCGGCCCCCCGCTGGCCGCGCCGCTGCTGGTGAGTGCGGGGCGCCTCCCCACCCCGCGCCCACGGCCGCTGAGCGCTCCCCGGCGACCCCGGGCGGGGCGGGGCGGGGGCTTGATCCTGCCTTCGGGCCAGGCTGAGACTGGCAGGTGAGGGGATGGGAGGAGGTCGAGGGAACTAGACCCACCCCACTCCCCACCTGCCTTCTCACCCCTCGGTTCTGGGCGGGGAGGGGGCTCCAGCTGCTGAAGGTTCCCGGACAACCCCCTCCCCCATCGGCAGGCTCCCAAGCTGCCTGGAATGGACGGAAACTTGGTGCTGGTGAAGGCTGGGGTGGGGGGTGGAGAGGGGAGGGGAGTTCTGCCCCGAGGAGGGGGCCGGCCGGCACTGTGGAGTGGCGGTGAAAGCTGGGCGCGCCTTGGTCCCGGGGCAGGGGAAAAGCGGATAGCTGGGAGCTGCTGCTGGGGGGCCGCATGGGGGGCCAGATCCGGCTCCACCAGTCCCGAGCCTGGGCTTGGAGGGAAATTCTTTGCCGGTGAGTCGCGTCCCTAGGGTGTGTTTGACAGGACTGGGCAGACAGGACTGGAAGGTGGAAGGTGGGGGCCCAGGAGGGGGCAGCCCCCAGGTGGGCCGCCCTGAGAAGGCTCAGGTGGAAGCACCTGTCAGGGCCCTTCTCCTCCGGGGCTGGCAGACAGGGTTCCAACCTCCACTCCAGTCTTCTTGAACTCTCGCCAGGTGAGTGCCACGCTGGGGAAGGAATGGCCTTTTACTACTCTTACCACAGCTCAAGAAAGTAGGAATTATTTCTCTTTAGAGATAAGGAAGGAAGGTCAAAGAGATTAGGAGAAATTGGAAGTCACCCAGGTAGAAGGGGTAGAGCTGAGGCTTGAATCCAGATGTGACTCCACGCTCAATACACATCCCACTCCCCAAAGGACAGGTCTTAGAAGGAGCTGAGTTGAGGCAGACACTTTTTTTTTTATTCTAAGTATGTTACTGTATGCTGCTGCCAGTGCATATAAAATAAGCACCCTTGTGAAACAGAAGTTCATGAAAATTCAGAGAGGTAGAGGATTAAACAAATACTTTAATTCCCACTGGTAATTAAATTCCGGGGAGAAAATAAAGGGGACAGGAGCAGAGTGACTGGGAGGGCAGGGGCTTCCAGGTCCAGGGTAATCTAGGGTGGCCTCTAAGAAGAGGATGTTTTAGCAGAGGCCTCAGTAATGAGAAGGATGCAGCCATGCAAGTTTCTGGAGGAAGAGCATTCTAGGCAGCAGGAATAATTACAAAGCCCCAGAGGCCCCCATTGCGGCCTGAGCAGAGAGGCAGGTGGAGAGTGTAGGGGAGTAGGGCAAGAATGTAGAAACTGGGGTTTTATTCTCAGTGTAGTGGAAGCTAGTAGAAAGTTTTAAACAAGGGCGTGACATGATTCAATTTAATGGACTCTGCGGGCATAGGAGCAGACACTTGAAGGCCAGCCAGGAAGCTTTGGTAATAATACCAGCAAGGGTGATGGTGATTTGGAGCAGGGGGTGGTGGTGGAGGGGTGAGAAGTGGTGATGCAGGGGTGGACCCTCAGTCAGCATGCATGCTCAGAGTCACAGAGCGGCTCCAGGAGCACTCACATGTGCACACAAGCCCACACGTACACACGGAGAGGCACATGCTCCCAACACCCTTTGCAGCATGTAGACACTAGGTGCACTCAGGCAGACCCACCTGTCCACACCCTCTGAGTCATTCCAGGACTAGGAGGAGGATGTGTGATCTGGGGACCTGAACAAAGCATGACTCCCCACCACAAAGCTCCGGCATCCCGGATTGCTGGTGTGTCTGGGGCTCCCTCAGGTCCTGGCACAGGGAAGGAGGGTGTCCCTAGATTTTTCCTGGATCTGGTGTCCCCAGGAACCAGACCATTACCCTCTCCATGTGCCTCCCCCTGCAACCTGAACTGGTCTCCCAACTTCACCACCCACTGCCTGTGGGACCTTGGGGAGATTATTTCCCCTCTCCAAGCTCCAGTTTCTTATCTGGGGTTCATCACCCCAACTTCACAGGATGATAGCGAGGCATCAACGAGGTAAGTTTTGAGAAGCTGGTCTGGGGCAGGCATCCAGCAGAGAAATGGAGAGCAGGCGGTGGACAGCCCAGCCTTGAATTCAATTCTAGTTTTAATTTTTTTTTTTTTTTTTTGCGGTACACGGGCCTCTTACTGTTGTGGCCTCTCCTGTTGCGGAGCACAGGCTCCGGACGCGCAGGCTCAGCGGCCATGGCTCACAGGCCCAGCCACTCTGCAGCATGTGGGATCTTCCCGGATTGGGGCACGAACCCGTGTCCCCTGCATCGGCAGGTGGACTCTCAACCACTGCGCCACCAGGGAAGCCCCAATTCTAGTTTTAAATGAGTGACTTGACCGCTCCAGATTTCACAATGGATAGCCAGCATTTATTGAGCACTTACTGTGTACTGAGTGCTTTGCAATCCTTTTCTCATTTGATTATCAGTTTCTTCATCTGTCAATGAGAAGCATAATAGTGTCTACCTCCCAAGGTCCTTATAAGGATTAAATGAGATCCAGCACATAAAGTATTTAGCTCCTTGCCTGGCTCGTTGTAAATGCTCAATAAATAATAACTGTTATTATCAGCAAATGCACATTCCCTTCCTTCCGGCATATAGCTCTGTGACTTTGGGCAGGTTACTTAGCCTCTCTGTGCCCGTTTCCTCTCTGTAGCTTAGGAAGAATAACAGTCCTGATCTCATAGGGTCGTTGGGATGATCAAACGAATCCATCCACATAGAGAACTCAGAACAGCGCCTGGCACATAGTAAATGCTCTGTAAATGTCATCTACCCGTTGTCAGACCGGTTTTCCCATCCTGTCAGGCGGGCACGGCCCACAGCGCCCCCACCAGGCACCATGGACTGGAAGACGCTCCAGGCCCTACTGAGCGGGGTGAACAAGTACTCCACAGCCTTCGGACGCATCTGGCTGTCGGTGGTGTTCGTCTTCCGCGTGCTGGTGTACGTGGTGGCTGCAGAGCGCGTGTGGGGGGACGAGCAGAAGGACTTTGACTGCAACACTAAGCAGCCAGGCTGCACCAACGTCTGCTACGACGAGTTCTTCCCCATCTCCAACATCCGCCTCTGGGCCCTGCAGCTCATCTTCGTCACGTGCCCGTCGCTGCTGGTCATCCTGCACGTGGCCTACCGCGAGGAGCGGGAGAGGCGGCACCGCGAGAAACACGGCGACCAGTGTGCCAAGCTGTACGACAACGCGGGCAAGAAGCACGGTGGCCTCTGGTGGACCTACCTGTTCAGCCTCATCTTCAAGCTCCTCATCGAATTCCTCTTCCTCTACTTGCTGCACACTCTCTGGTACGGCTTCAGCATGCCCCGCCTGGTCCAGTGCGCCAACGTGGCCCCCTGCCCCAACATCGTGGACTGCTACATCGCCCGGCCCACCGAGAAGAAGCTCTTCACCTACTTCATGGTGGGCGCCTCCGCCGTCTGCATCGTGCTCACCTTCTGCGAGATCTGCTACCTCATCTTCCACAGGGTCGTGCGAAGCCTTCCCAGAAAGAGCGGCCTCCGGGGCCGCGGCCCCCCGTCCTCCGCCAGCCAGGCCTCCACCTGCCGCTGCCACCACAAGCTGGTGGAGGCCGGGGAGTTGGGCCCGGATTCCAGCGACGACAAGCTACGTGCTTCGGCACCCAACATGACCCCCATCTGACCACGGGCTGGGGAGCGATCCTGGGCTGCCCGTGGGGACAGGCAGGGAGGTATTGTGCCGGTGGAGGGGTCCTCCCGGGGCTGGGGGACCCCACTCTGAATTCACTACACTATTCAGTTTCACCTTTAGTAGATTGTTTTGAGCGCTGGGCACTGTGCTGTCCGTCTGGTATAGGTCACACCACAGGCCCACTGGCAGCCCTCCTGGGAGAAAGACAAGCAAATTAACTACTGCCTGCAAGGGGACACTTAGAGGACTCCGCTGGGCTTCACCTAAGCCAGGAGGGGATGATGGGGAGAGGCTTCCCTGAGGGAGGAATGTTTAAGAGAGGTGAGAAGTGCTTCCTAGCACACAAAAGCAGCTGCAGAGGCCTGGAGGCCACAAGAGGAAAGATGCTTGCCCTGGGTCTGGTGAGATGTACCAGACCAAAGGGAATCTTCATTCCTTCGGGAGAAGCACCCAGATTCCTGGGATGGAAAGGAAGTATCCTCCCAGCAGTGGAGGTCTGGAGGCTGCGAGTGAGCCTGGGAAGAGGAGGGGTAAGCTCTGGTGACACCAACCCCGGCTTGAGACACCCAGAGATCCTCTGGGTCACCACTGCCCTTTGGGAACCCGCCCCCCCATCTTATTCCTCCACCCTCAGGCAGCTTTGCTCCCATCTTCCTCCCACAAGTGTACTCAGTCTGTTGCCAGCCTTTCAGACCCTACTCTCAGGGACTTGAGGTGGATGTGCTGATAGGAACATCCCCGAGGCAATTTCTTTGAAATCAATAAAGGCTGTCTTTTATACAGGTTGACTCTCTTCTTTTCTCCCACACTCCCACCCACAAGACCCTGAGGGCAGAGAAGGTAGCCCCTCAGAAGGGGAGAGAGCTCCATGGCTTGAGCTGAATTTAGGCTGGGGCTGGGGTTGACCCAGGAGGGATCTGGGGCGGAACCTACACATATACATGCTGTGATTGTAGATGTGGTCACAAGAGGGCGCTGTGCTCCCTCTAACAGCAGCGCTAGCCCTTCATAGTGAGGCCCTGCCCTGAGCACACAGTCACAGCCCTCTGGTTGCAGACAAACCACACTCCTTCCTCCTTTGTAACCCAGTCACTGCCATCCACAACGTGCACCCCACCCTGTGTACACAAAATCCCTGTTATTCATACTGTCACTCCTGTATGCTCACAACAGGCTCCTCTAAAGGCATGAAGCCCCAGCCTCACCCAAGCGCTATCCAGCTCCTTCCACTTTCCCTGAGCATTTTCTCCACCCCAGGCCCCTGGCAGACATGAGGACTGCACAGGGGAACAGGACCTGAGCCCAAGGAGCTCAGAGCCTGGGGGAGACAGAGACACACTCATCTCCTGCACTAACCAACCCCAGGTGGATCCCAGCCCCACTCCCAGCACTGTGTGATGACCTGAAATTTCAGGAACACCAACATCCAAGCCAGGACAGGATGGAAAGCAAAAGGGGGTGCAAGACTATACTCACGCAGAGGAACATTTAGTAACTATCAAAGCCAAGGCCAGGAGGCAGTGAGCCAAGAGCCAGTGCAGGCAGGGAAAGGACGGGTCATTGCGTCAACAGGACAGGCTGGGGTTCACCTTTGCTCTCACGTGTGGTCGTTACTGTGGTGGATAAGCCAGCCAAGTTTAAAGGGCCCGGGCCGGGCTGACACTCACCTCCCAGGTTAAATCATAGCTTAACCACTTCATGACCACAGCTTCACCATGCTGCACCTTGGACAGGCTTTCAGAACCTCAGTCTTGTCATCAATACAATGGGAATTTTATCGGTCAGGGTCTCAACAGGAAACAGATGGCACATTCAAACCAAGGAACTTCAAAGAGTCTCCTTGAGGGACTGTTTTTGAAGGTATAGGCATGCTGAAGGAAACCCATAAAAGGTACCCTGGGGCTAGTACCAGGGTAGCAATGGACGGGTTGCCACACAAAGGCTGCAAGGAGGCATCCAACCGCAGCAATCAAGTAAGTACCATGACTTCACTCTACCACCTCCTACCCACCTGCCAGTGGCTCCCACTGACCCAACACAACCAGAAACCAGAGGGCACAGAAGCCTATTGAGACGGTCAGTACGGGTCAGCCTCCCAGCGCACAGAGCAGATCTGAGGGGCAAAAGGAACATATTCAGCCCAGCACTCAGGACAGTATCCACTCCTAGGATTGTTGCAGAGATAAAAGGAGACAGTGTCATAACATGTTAGTTCAGCGCTAACATATCCAGTAAATATCCATGCACAACCATGCTTAGGAAAGTCTCTGCCTGCTGCCCAGGCCATCTGGTGTGTCAGTCCCAGCTTGGAGTGGATGGTTGCCAAGGTCCCAGGGAGGGCTGATCGCTACCTATTTGCTGTCTTGCATTCCAGCACCTTCCAGGATGGTTCCCACTGCCTGGATAAGGATGGCTTTGAGGTCAGAGCAACCAGAGAACAACATCAGCTATCCCAGCAGGGACTGAGCCTCCAGTCCTGGTCCCGCTTCTCCAAGCTGCGGGCCAGGACCCCAGATGAGGGAATATTCCAGCTCTAAGCATCCCACATTTGGCCTGAGAGCTGTCCCCAGCAGTGCCGCTCACGCTTTCCATCCAGCATGTATTGAGCTACTGTTCACCATGGAGAGTCCCCAGCACACATCTCATGTCCCCTGGTCTTCTCTTATGAGGGTACACACCTCTACCTCCTCTTCCCCCAACCACGTGAGGAGTCACTGCAAGCTTCCTTCGATAGTGCTTATGATTACGATTTAGATTTCATATACACACTTTCGAGTCCACATCTACTTCATGATGCGACAGCCACCCTGCAGCCCAAGGCAAATAGATTATTTTGTATTCATCACCCTGATCCAAGCCCCTTGGTAGGGACTAAATGTTTGTGTCTCCCCCAAAATTCATATGTTGAAACGCTAACTTCCAGTGTGATGTTATTAAAAGCTGGGGCCTTTGGGAAGTGGGCTCATGAGGATGGATTTGTGCTCTTATGAGAAGAGACACGAGGGGGATGGTCTTTCTCTCTCTGCCATGTGAAAACATACTCAGAAGACAGCCCGATATAAACCAGGAAAAGGGCCTTCACCAAGAACCCAACCAGGCTGGCACCCTGATCTTGGACTTCCAGCCTCCAGGACTATGAGAAATAAAGTTCTGTTGTTTAAGCCACCCAGTCTGTAGTATTTTTACAGCAGTCCGAGCTGAGACACCTGCATCATCTATCACCTGGCTCACTGCAATAATCTCCCTGCTTCCTGCTCCAACTCTGGGAAGCAGATGCTGCAAAAGAGAGGGGTGCAAAGGGCCTGCTGGGGAGGAACACCTGTGAATGGAAAGGGGAGGAAGCAGGACCGAGTGACAAGACCCGTTCGTGGGAGCTCTGTGTCCGTTACACAAAGATGGTCACATTGGATGGAAATGGCTGGGCCCTTGACCACGCTTGGCTCAGCCATTGCCTGGGGCCACCCCAAGCAGAGCCTGGCCACCTGCACAGCTGAAGCAGACCTGGAGACTGTCAGCTGGCCAGACTCCGCACAGCTGGGCAGCGAGTCCTCCGTTGAAGGGGGAGATCTGCATCCACCACCCACTCCCACAGTCTATTCCCAGCACAGCAGCCAGGGTGATGCCATAAAACCTGAATCAGGCCATGTCACTCCTCTGCCCCAAACCTCCAAAGGCATCTCACACTGGCCTTTAGGGGCCTCCAAGACCTGCCCCACCTGTTGCCTTTCTGAACCCTCATCTCTTCTCCTTGCTGACCTCACTCAGTCACGCTGACCTCCTTGCTCTCCCTCAGGCAGGAAACACCAGGCATATTTCTGCCTCAGGGCCTTTGCACTCTCTCTCCCTCTGCCTGGAATGTGCTTTCCTCCTGAGAGCCACAGGGGTCCCTCCCTTCCTTCAGGGCCTGCATCAAAGGTCAGCTGCTTCATGAGAATTTCTCCCTTCTTCTCTTCAAAAATGAAACCACCACCTCCTGCGCCCTCATCCTCCTTTCCTGCTTTACTCTCCACCTAACAGGTATCACCAGCTAACACATTCTATATTTTGTCTGTCTCCCTCTGGCTAGAATGTAAAGCCCACAAGACAGGGAGTTTTGTTATCGCTGGTTCCTGGTTGATCTCCAGTGTCTAGGACAGCAGCACCAGGCAGTGCTCAGCGCTCAGTAAATAATTTGTTGAATTCATAAATTCGTATATGAGCCTGGGGCCCTGCTAGGTGCTGGGCATGTAAACAGGACTCAGCTGCCTGCCCTCAAGGGGCTCACAGACTAATAGGGGAGGGGGTAAAGACAAGTAAACAGTGCACCCTGGATGGGGAGAAGGGAAATGGGGATGGTTTCATGTGTATAGAGTTTCAGTTTTGCAAGATGAAAATGCTCTGGAGATCTGTCGCACAACATTGTGAATAAATGTAACACGACTAAACAGCGCACCCAGGGGCAGTAGGTGAGCCGCTGAGAACGTAAAGGCTCATCTAATCCAGAGGAGGCCAGCAAGGGGACTTCTGGGGGAAGGGACGTGGAGCAAAGTCCTGAACGACTGTAGGGCTGAGCATGTGAGGGTGCCCCAGCCAGAGGGGACAGCACGGACAAAGGCCAGAGTCAAGTACGGCTGGATCACTGAGTGAAAGGGGAAGAGGGAGGAGGCTGGAGAGGTGCTTGAGGCCAGGAGGCAAAGGAGAGCCACAGAAGGGTTCTAAGCAGGGCAGCGTGTGGTCTGATTTCTGGGGAAGGGTGGGGCTGGGCTGGAAGCCAGGAGACCAGTTGGGAGGCCACTGAGATGGTGGCCTAAACAGGGTCACCTAAACAGTGGGAACAGGCCTAAACAGTGGGAACAGAGGGAGGTGTGGGGGTCTAAGGATGTCTCCCAGGTGGAATGGCCAGGCTGTGGGATTGTCTTGGCCGACCCTGGCTCATCCTTTCCAGGAAGGGGAGGGATCATTCAAACTCTAACCTCCAGAGCCCCTAAGGAAGGGGTGAGGGTGAGGGCAGCTCCTCCCTCCTTCCCAGTAGCTGGGATCACAAAGGCTTTGGGAGGGCCTGGGCCCAGCCACAGGAGAGGAACTCTGGGAGCAGAAGCTGTAGTGGGGGTGTGGTGAGAACCCGCCTCCAGGGACCTCGGTTCTCATGCCCTCAGGGGTCAGAATTTCGTGGGCTCCTCGTCAGCTTTGGAAATCCAGGAGGCTCAGCTCATCATGGCCCTGAGGGACAGTCCTGGAAGGGGAAGCTAGCTCAGCCTCCTGAAGTTGAGGTCTGGGCTGAGCCCACCACACTTGCTGCCCCAGAGGTCCTCCTGCGAGGGCTGAAGGCAGGAGCCTGGGGCACCCACCCTGGGGCACCAGGAATCCAAAGATTGAATCCTGTTGTGGAGGAACACAGGCCTTTCTGACACCGGCCCCAGGCCTTGGACCCCACCTGCCACATTCCCTTTCCTTAGCTGCCCTATCCTTCACCAACATTCTGACCCCAGCTCCCTCCCTTTCAGCCCTTTCTGCTCCCACCAAGACCAACCCACTGACCCTTTTTGTCACAAAAATGTTTGTTACGTTTTTAGCCACCATCCATTGGAAAACTTCCTGTGTACTAATATTATGCTATGTGCTTTGATTGGATTTCCCATCAGCCCGATACAGTAGAAACTATTACCTCCCCAATCTATAGAGGAAAAAACTGAGGCACAGGGGTTTAAGCAACGTGCCTAAGGGCACAGAGATAAACAGAAAAGTCTCAACTTCTAGGCCCTACTGCCTCTCCCACCAAGGCCGGTGAAGCCTCGGGACGTCGCGGCCCCCAGTCCTTGGGCCTTTGCTCACGCTGTTCTTCTGCCTCGAATGCTCTCCCCCCAGCCCCCATCTGGCTGACGAAAGCAAGTTTCACATATTGCAGTATGGGAAAATCATTCTGGCTTGTACATGAGTTAATTCGAATTTTATGCTAACTAAAACAGCCTGTTTGTGACCTATCAAACCTACGTTGTTCATCTGCTTTAATTATTAAAGAAAAGGGTGCATTGACCAGAAGTAAAGAACGTTCATGTTAAAAATAAAGATCACAACATGCCTCCCTTCCTGGGACGCCCGTGCCGCTACTCCTCCGATGATGACTCCCTTCCCAGGTGCCAAGGCCGTACTGACTCACTGTGCGCTGCTGAGCTGTGCTTTTTGGGGGTTTGGGGTTTTCTGGGTTTTGCTTTTCTTGAAACCTTGAAGGAATGTATCCCTGACTTGTCTGATGTTCTTTGTTCTGACGAGATATAAACTGTGCTGAAAACCACGCTTCTCCAGAGCAGTTCCTCAGAGTTCTGAGAGGCTGGCTCCTGGACAAGAATCCTCAGTGTGGCCCAAATAGAACTCTTTTCTATTCCTGCTATAGATTGTTGATTGTGTCCATCACCGTGGCTAGCGCAGGCTCCTCCAGGAAACGCTCCTAACCAAGTCCCTCTGAGTCTGGTAGTTCTCAGGAGAACTCTGTGCATCTGCTCTAACCCCAGGGCTGATACGCTCAGCTCCTGCCTTCTGCTCCAGCCAGTGGGAGCCCCAGGCCAGAGACCACATCTGGCTGGTTTGTGGTGAAGTCCCCAGCTCCACATACAGTGCCTGCAGCACACGAGTGTTCACACACAGGATGATGCCTGAATGAGCAATGGCAGGCTCTGCCCACCCCTAATTCCTTGGGATGTCTCCCCCCACCCCGTATTTAGAGGCATGAGAACGGGATCCAAGCTAAAGGTCGGGAGAGTCCCCGCCAGCCATCCCCTCCCCAGTCTCACGTGGTCCACGGGCACTTCTTAGTGCCCTCTGATTGTGTAGCCTGCCCAGGAGTGGGGATGTTTGAGAATTCTGCAAGAACAGGGGCTGGGTAGAGACCCCAGCTCCACCACAGACGCCAGGGAGGGCAGATTAGAACCCCTCTCTCCCAGTGTGGTTCCCCATGCCCTAACGAGTCTTGATTACCCAGTGTGGCTTTCCTGGTGACCGCAGGGCACCACAGTTTCCCCTCCAGAATGTGGCTTTGTCCCGGGGGGGGGGGGCACTGCGGGGGGCACCCCGTGGCCACCCCACAAATGAGGGGTCTTCTCCCTTCTCACCAAGGGGTCAAGGAGATGTCCTTCCCTAGAGGCCCCCTCACCCTCATCCCCACCCGCCCATCTCTCACAGCCTCTCAGGCCAGTTGCCTGAGATCAGAAAGTTCTGGCTGCAATCCTTTCAAATGTAGCCACCCTGGGAAACTCACAACCCCGAAACCCCCTCCGCGAGAACCTGTTCCACAGCCAAGGAAGCTGAGGCTGGGAGAGTCTGTCGGCCTGAAGACCTCGGAGGGCAGACATGGAAAGCAGCGGTTTCTCATCCTCTTCCCTTTCGACCCCCAGCGCCACCTCCCGGGCCCCTTCCTTGAGTGTGGTTTCAGGGAGCCTGCACCTCCCGTCCCGCCCCCGCTCGGCTCGGAACAGCTCCCGCCGCCCTCCCGCCGCTTCCTGACCCCACCCCGCCCCGCGTGCTATTTAAGGCGCCCCCGCCGCCAGGCGCCGTCCAGCAGGCAGGGCTCCCACGGGCGCCGCTCCGGCCGACGCGCGTCCCCACTGCCACCTGGGCCGCCGGCAGGCAGGCGGTGAGTTGGGCTGGGGCGCCACCTGCCAGCTGACGAGCGGGCAGGGACAGGTTGCCACGTGCCAGGGGCTGAGGGTGGCTGCTGGGGGACCCACCGCGGCCGCGCTCACCCAGCCTGCTGGGCCAGCCTCTGCGCTAAGCCAGGCTCCTGCCTCCTTCGGTCGCATCCTTAGAACCCTTGTTAGTAGGAATAGTATCATTTCCATTTTACAGGAGAGGAGTGCTCAGAGGTCGTCACTTATCCAAGGTCCCAGTTTGTAGAAGAGTCAGGATTTGAACCCAGGCCTGGTGCCAGAGCCTGGCTCTAAACAGCTTTGCTGCTGGGGAGAAGCACCACCCCTGCCCCTTTCCCCTACCTTCCTCCCCCCACTCTCCCCGTGGTGTTCTGGGAACTTTGTGGCCTGTGCCTCCACCCTGCCATGACAATTCCTTTCAAGAGTCTAGAATTTGGCAGCGACAGCTTTGGCAGGGGGAGGGGATGGAGAAAGGGGACAGGATCAAGTGTCGGTACTTGAGCGGCAGGTGGTCAGTATCGCTGACAGGTGGAGCTAATGCAGGATGCTGCCTTGAGTGTCTAGCATGCCTTCACCCACCCCACCATAAACTCAGAGGTTAGAGTGAGGCCAGCTGGGTGAGAGCTGGTGGGGTGGGGAGTGGGGACCTGAGGCTTTCGGCCCCCTGAGAAGCTGAAGATATCACCACCACCACCCACTCCCCCACTGGCTGGGGGGGGACAGCCTGTCCTGGGCAAAAGGGAGGAGGGGCAAGGCACAGCTTTGTGACCTTGGATAAGTTCCTCAAATTCTCTATTCCCTTAGGCTCAGGAGCCTCACCTTGATCCAGACCTCCTTCGGCTGTGGTCACCCTGGGACTGCAGCTGGGAACAAGAGGGACACAGATGTGACTAGACAGGGACCCTAGCTGTACCCTTGCCAGAGCTTAGCAGTCATCATCCAAAGATCTGGGTATGAGTCCCTTCCCAGTCCCTTCCCCTCCTGGAGCTCAGTTTCCCTGTAGGTAAAATGGGTGTGGCCGGCCTCCCTGCAGGCTTGTTGCTAGGACAGCTGAGAAGGATGCTGACAGTGTCCTCTGTCTCCCTGCAGACGGAGGCCCAGGAGCCATGGGCGACTGGGGCTTCCTTGAGAAGCTGCTGGACCAGGTCCAGGAGCACTCGACCGTGGTGGGCAAGATCTGGCTGACGGTCCTTTTCATCTTCCGCATCCTCATCCTGGGCCTGGCTGGCGAGTCAGTGTGGGGCGACGAGCAGTCGGATTTCGAGTGTAACACGGCCCAGCCAGGCTGCACCAACGTCTGCTACGACCAGGCCTTCCCCATCTCCCACATCCGCTACTGGGTGCTGCAGTTCCTCTTCGTCAGCACGCCCACCCTGGTCTACCTGGGCCATGTCATTTACCTGTCTCGGCGCGAGGAGCGGCTGCGGCAGAAAGAAGGGGAGCTGCGGGCACTGCCGGCCAAGGACCCACGCGTGGAGCGGGCACTGGCAGCCATAGAGCGACAGATGGCCAAGATCTCGGTGGCGGAGGACGGTCACCTGCGGATCCGTGGGGCGCTGATGGGCACCTATGTGGCCAGCGTGCTCTGCAAGAGTGTGCTGGAGGCAGGCTTCCTGTACGGCCAGTGGCGTCTCTATGGCTGGACCATGGAGCCTGTGTTCGTGTGCCAGCGCTCTCCCTGCCCCTACCTCGTAGACTGCTTTGTCTCACGCCCCACGGAGAAGACTATCTTCATTATCTTCATGCTGGTGGTTGGACTCATCTCCCTGGTGCTCAACCTGCTGGAGCTGGCGTACCTGCTGTGCCGCTGCCTCAACCGGGGGATGAGGGCCCGGCAGAGCCAGGACACGCCCCCAGCCCAGGGCACCTCCTCGGAGCCTTATGCTGACCAGGTCTTCTTCTACCTCCCCATGGGTGAGGGGCCCTCATCCCCGCCATGCCCCACGTACAATGGGCTCTCGTCCAGTGAGCAGAACTGGGCCAACCTGACTACGGAGGAGAGGCTGGCTTCTTCCAGACCCCCCCTCTTCCTGGACCCGCCCCCCCAGAGTGGCCGGAAATCCCCCAGTCGCCCCAGCAGCTCTGCTTCCAAGAAACAGTATGTATAAGAGCCCGGGACGTCTTGCTGCCTTTAGTGCAAGACTCTGCAGAGATGACTGGGGCTGGGGAAGCAGGTGCTTGCTGGCCAGAAGGCCTCACTGCATGTTGTTCTTGAACACCTGGGGCCTTCCTGGTGACCAGAGGGCACCATAGTTTCCCCTCCAGAATGTGGCTTTGTCCCAGGCACAGACAGAGGCAGCTTGGGGTGCTCTTGGCCAAGGGTGTTTGGGCCCTGTGGTCTTTTTCACTGTGTTCAAAGGGACTCGGAGACAACTTCCTCCACCCCCACCCCCTGGAAGATTCACCTCTGCCCAGGTTGTCCACACACCCTGTCCTCACAGAAAAAGGCTGGTCGAGGCTGCTGGGTCAGCCTTGATCCCACACACAGACAGAGCCTGTGCTGGATCTGGCCCTGTCAAGGGGACTGGGGTCTTGTTCTCATCACTCCTTCCTAGTTCTGCTGTTTATCCTTCTAAAATAAACAGGACTTGGCCACAAGCGAGGTGTGTATTGATACTGTCATGATGTGCCTGGGGTGGGGGGGCAGCTGCTTTACCCAGGCTTCCTTTTTGGTCCTGCATAATCTGTCTTTGGCCTTAGCAATCCCAACACCAGGCAGCACCTTCAACCCTCAAACTCCTACATACTGCCTCTCAGCAGCTCTGAGTCCTAAACACTGCCTTTTGAAATGCCCCAGCACCAGCCCCCTCAACCTGCCCCTTAATCAGTGGCCAAAGCAGAGTCTGTCCCCATCCTGCCCCATGGCCATCCAGTGCCCCGGCCACGCTCCCAACTGCAGTGTGCTTCCTTACTGGACACTGCTCCCCACCCTGCCTGCATGCCAGCCAAGCCCTTCAGAGTCCAGCTCAAATGGGCCTGCACCCCTCGGTATTTGGGGAGGCAGGTCTAGATCACTTGCCCCCTCCTACCTTGGCCCTGTCTAGTCTGCCCACCAGAAGGAGCAACTCAAGGACCTGCATCGTAAATCCTCCCCATGCACCTAAAACTCACACAGTGAGAACAGACAATGGCAGTGTAGAGAGGTGGAAGGGACGGCCAGGGTCCAGTGGAGGAATCGAATCCTGCCTCTGAGTCACAAAGGTTGCAGGAAAAAAAAAATAAGCAATTGAACTAGATCTTGACAGATAAATAGGAGTCTGCTGGGGAGGGAAGAGGACACCTTGTTTGGACAGAAAACTGTGCAAAGGCATGGAGAAGGGGAACCGTTGGGGACTGAGGGGGTGCTTAGGGCCTGATGAGCCATCTAGGATGTGGGAAGTACAGCTGAGGATAAGCCCAGTGTTGGCAGAGTTGACGTGGAAGGTGACCCGGATGGAGGCAACACTCAGTGGCCCTCGGAGACAAGCTGTTGCCTGCTGGCTGTCCTCCCCTACCCAGGGAGATCTGGGGGTGGGGCTGGAGGAGGGGATGGGGTCCATCTCACGTGGCCACATGCTTCTCCTTGAGAACCATTATAGCGGGTGAACAACCTTCCCCTGTCCCATCAAGATAGGTCTTCAAGACACCAGCTCTGTATCCTTCACCCCAGAATTCACTCACTCACTGCTTACCCATCAAGTCTGAATGCTCGGCCTGATAAGTTACAGCCCTCACTCTTCCAGCTTTGGTTCCCATTGTTCCCTCTGAATCCCTGAGATCCAACCAGACCAGCCTCCTCACAGCTCCCCAGACTCACTGGGTATGTTCTCACCCTGCTCCTTTGCCAGCCTGGAGTGCCTCTTCCCCACACTTCCAAACCCCACCAGTCCTTTATACACTTCCGTACCCTGGAAAAGGCAGAGCCTGAAGCAGAAGAAAGAGTAAGATGAGTTTTGATGTTAGAGGGTCCTCAAATTAAATGCTGCCTGTAATACGTATAAAGCCATGTGGTCTTAAGTCAATCATTACACTTCTCCAAGTCTGAGTTTTCTCAGCTATAAAATGCAGATAATATTGCCTGCCTCACAGGTGCAAGAAATAAAAACAAGAGAAAGTATATGAGTGCACCTGGCTCCTAATGCCATGCAATAAAATTCAGCTCACCCTCTCCAGCAAGGCTATCATAGGTTCTTCCTCCTCTAGGAAGCCCTCCCCCACTTCTCCAGCCAGTCTCCAGTGATGATCTCTACCTTTCGGCAATCTGGATCACTGCTTGGTATGAGCCTATTTCATCTCCCCAGTGAGTCTCGAAGGACCGCCGGGGAGACGTTCTTCATTTACCATGGGCCTAGCCCTGCATTCAGTGTTTTTTTTTTTTTTTGTGGTACACAGGCCTCTTACCGTTGTGGCCTCTCCCGTTGTGGCCTCTCCCGTTGTGGAGCACAGGCTCCGGACACGCAGGCTCAGCGGCCATGGCTCACGGGCCCAGCCGCTCCGCGGCACGTGGGATCCTCCCGGACCGGGGCACAAACCCATGTCCCCTGCATCGGCAGGCGGACTCTCAACCCGCTGCACCACCAGGGAAGGCCCCTGCATTCACTTTGACTATAAAGTGAGGGATTAAGTTAGACTGGGCAGAAAGTAGACTGTTCATACGTTGGAAGGGCATAACTCCAGGAGGCTGAGGTCCCCTTCCCAGGGATTCTCCCCAAGCCAGGCTGAGAGGCCAGATCTGTGGGGTCAGAGGTTGGTCTCTTAGAGCCAACCCAACCTGGGGGCCCTGGGAGCCTGTGTTTCTGGTATCCCCTACCTGTCCTGGCTTGGAAAGCTGGGAGAAGACAGGTTTAGGTGAGTGAGGAGGGCGTCCATCCCCTCCCTCAAAGCTTACCCACTCTGAGCTTGGTGCTGGGACTTGGGCCTTTGGTAAGGCTGGGGTTGGGTCCTAGACTGGTGGCCACTCAAACACAAGGGCAAATGGACTGGGGGTTTAAGGATGAGGATAGTGTAGTGGGGACGGGACCACACAGATTAGGGCAGGGGCAGTGCGGTGAAGACTTATGAAATGAAGAGTGGCTCTAAGCCCCAGCCCACGCCTATTCACTTCCTAAAGCTGTCATAACAAAGTACCACAGACTGGGTGGCTCCAATGACAGAAATGTATTGTCTCACAGTTCTGGAGGCCAGAAGTCCAAGATCAAGGTGTCCACAGGGTTATTTCCTTCTGAGGGCTGTGAGGGAGAATCTGTTACATGCCTCTCTCCTGACTTACGATGGGTTGCTGGCAATACCTGGCACTCCTCAGCTTACAGAAGCATCACCCCCATCTCTGCCTTTATCTTCATATGGCATTCTCCCTGTGTGCCTGTCTGTCTCTAGGTCCAAATTTCTTCTTTTTATAAAGATACCATTCCTATTGGATTAGTGTCACCCTAATGGCTTCGTTTTAACTTGCTCGCCTCTGTAAAGATCCTGTTTCCATATGAAGTCACATTCTGAGTGGCTGGGGGTTAGCAATACCTTTTGGGGGCACACAATTCAACCCATACCACCACCCCATGGGCCCCACTTCACCTCCAAGCACTGGTGGAGGGGGGTCAAGGAGAAGGCTACTATATATTGTACTCAGGCATCTCCTTTCTGATGTGGCCTGGATGGAACACAGCAGATTCACATCTCACGTCTTCCATCACATTCTTCTTCCTCCCACCAGCCTATCCCTCGTCACCACCAAAATTCAAGTTGGTAACAGGCAACTCTTGGTCACAGAAAAAGCCATAGGAGGCTTGACTCCTACCTCCCCGCCCCCACCCCCTCACTTGACTGTGGTCCTTTCCCCTCTCTGGGCCTCAGTGTCACCACTGTGAAATGAAAGGATTGGATGAGAAACAGGCATGTGGCAACTAGGCATGAGGAGCATCGCAAGGAATAACTTGCCACTGATCATTGATCTGCAGCTCACAGCGATGTGCTATTTTTCAAGAATCAGAACAGATTCAAGGTTATTTCTATAAGGTCAATTCCAGTCACTTGAATCCACATTGCCTTCCTGAGTAGAAAAGAAAGGGATGGGGTTATGTGGAGGGCACTGGGAATTTTTCATAACCCAAGGTCATCTTATCTGCAGCCCATGGGAGCAGTGAACGTCATGGGCCACACATAAACAAGACAGAGAGCTCGTGGGCTGGGTGATGTCAAAACTTCTTCCCCATCTAACATGCTGGCTCACTGACCACTGGGTTGCTGACCTCATGAATTTACCACTGACCTCCAGTGCCTTGACTGGAGGTCCTTCATTTCCTTTTCACACTAACGTCAGCATGACTACTGATGTTTGCAGGAAGAGGAATTCATCTCAGGATTGTTGGAACTTCTTTTTCTACCTTACAGCTTCTCCCACCAGTCCTGGCTCAGACTGCAAGGGTCACATGAGGCTCAACAGTTCTGCCCTTCTCATCCAAGCCACACACAGATATAGCCACCAGGCTGGTCCTGAGCCTGCTTTTCTCCTATTCCTCCAGCTGACTCTGATTCCACAAGTCTCTGGCCAACCTGCAGTTAGTCTAGTTTCCTCTCAACATGTGCCACACTCCCCTGGGTGCTAGACATGATACTCCAGGTGGTCAGAATCCAGATTATCACCTCTCTTGTCTCAAAACTTCTACCTCTATTAATGCAACCTAGGGTTACATTAGCTTTTCTCTTTTCTTCTCTTTTTCATATATAGAATTTGGGGGGTATAACAAAGGTAATGCATGTTCATTATAGACAATGAGATCCCACCATCTTGGGGTAACAACTGATAATATTCAGAAGTAACTCCTTCCAGACTCTTCCATGCATATATTTAAATAAAATCGGAGTAAAGGTGTACCTATAATTTTGTATTCTGCTTTTTAAATTTTACATTAAATCATAAGGCTTTTCACCATGTTATCAAGTATCCTAGGAAACACCATTTAATGGCTTTATCATATGGCTTTATCATTATCTACTTAACCATGACCCTGATATTGGATTTTTAGAGTGTTTGCAACTAATTGTCCTCTATTATAAATTGTCCTGTGGGGCTTCCCTGGTGGCGCAGTGGTTGAGAGTTTGCCTGCCGATGCAGGGGACGTGGGTTCGTGCCCCGGTCCGGGAGGATCCCACGTGCCGCGGGGCGCCTGGGCCTGTGAGCCATGGCCGCTGAGCCTGCGCGTCCGGAGCCTGTGCTCGGCAACGGGAGGGGCCGCAGCAGTGAGAGGCCCGCGTACCGCAAAAAAAAAAAAAAAAAAAAAAAAAAAATTGTACTGTGATGTGAATGTACATAAGTTTTCCAAATTGCCTATTTCCTTAAAAGAAAGACATTCCAAGAAGTGAAATTACTGGGTCAAAAGGTATGAAATTTAAAATTTAAAAAATTTTTTAAATTTAGAAAAAAAAATTTTTTTAAAGAAGATGTTGCGGGTAGGATTTTATTAATTAATTAATTTATTTTTGCAGTGTTGGGTCTTCATTTCTGTGCGAGGGCTTTCTCTAGTTGTGGCAAGTGGGGGCCACTCTTCATCGTGGTTCGTGGGCCTCTCACTATCGCGGCCCCTCTTGTTGCGGAGCACAGGCTCCAGACGCGCAGGCTCAGTAGTTGTGACTCACGGGCCTAGTTGCTCCGCGGCACGTGGGATCCTCCCAGACCAGGGCTCGCACCCGTGTCCCCTGAATTAGCAGGCAGATTCTCAACCACTGTGCCACCAGGGAAGCCCAAAATTTTTTTTAATTTAATTTTTTTAATTAAAAAAATGTTTTTAATGGATTACTGATTATGAAAGTAATCCATTGTGAATGATTCAGAAATGCAGAAAAGCACAAGCAAATCATAAGTGAAGGCATCAGCTACCTCTGAGGGTGGAGAGAAGGTGGAGCTGAAAACAGGAGAGCTGACTGAAGGCGGTGGGCTCATGGGTCCCCTCCTCCATTCTGAGCAGCTAGGTGACCACCCTTCCCCTACCCTGTGGAGCGATGGGAGCTCGTTCTCTGGAGAGGATAGAACAGCGATGGACGGGGAAACACCACGCCGAGTAGAGGGTGGCAGCGCCATGAAGATCATGGAGGAATGAAGTGGAAATTTACATACTGAATGGCGAAGACGCTCAGCCATCTCCCCTGAGATGGCTCCCAGAGCGCTGGATGATAGATAAGACTATAAGACTGCAGGCAGGGAAGGCTCCTTGAGGAGGTGAGCTTCAGCACCTGAAAGGTGAGGAGGAAGGCTCCAGGGAAGAGATGGGGAATGGGGAAGAGCATCCTAGATAGAGGGAACAGCTGAAGAAGAAAGGACCTGACGAACAAAGGGGATCGACATATTCATTGTTCAGGATTATTTTAGATATGAAACAAGCTTCTTTCCAGTAAAAATGTCTTGTATATTCAATAGCATCATATGAAAGTGCCCGTTTCAAAGCACCCATGCTAGCACTATTAAAAATTTCAATTCCCATGTTTATTAATCAGAAAAAAATATATATCACCTTTCAATGCATAAGCCTTGATTACTAGTGAGCCTAAACATTTTAACACGTGCGTCTTTAATACATTTCTTCTGTGAATGTTTTTGCCCATTTTTCGCTCATGTTCTGGTGCTTTCTGATTAACTTGGGCAACCTCTTTACAGAGAGATTTCAACTCTTTATCTGGCATATTTATTATCTTTAAAATTTCACAGTGTGTGATTTTGTCCTTTTAAATTTCTATGTAGTCAAATTTGTCAATTTTTTCCTTTACAATATTTTTATACTTATACTGTTTCCCACTTTCTAAGACTATTTTTCCTCTTTGATATTTAATACTGTAACCTGTCTTGAAAATAATGAGACAAATAAATAATTATTGAATGAAATAAAGCATGAACAAATAAATTAATTTTAGCATACAATGTAAGCTGAGGTGCTAATTTTTCCCCCAATAATTAATGATTCCATCAGCACTTATTGAATAATCCTTCCCACACTAATTTGTGATATCAGCTTGACTGTATACTACCTTTTTATACATAAAACAGTCTATTTCTGGACTTCCTAAAATTATATTCCATCAACCTGTCAAATTATATGATACTACCACCCTTTTCATGAGTGTGCCTGTGTAACACATTTTAATGTCTGCTAGAATACATTCTCCCTTTATTGTTTTTACTTTTCTTGAGAATCTTGGAAGCCAGGTATATATTCTCGGGGCAGGTGTTTGAAAGAGTCTTCTAAGTGGAATCTGACAGACCCAAAAGAAAAGAGCTAAAGATACGGCACTAGATGTTCCCCAAGAAAACTGACAGCTAGATGGCCAAGCCCCACCCATTCACTCAGAGCAGCTTTTTAGTGACCCACTCTCAAATATGAGTGCGCAGCCAAGGATGTCAGGTATTCAAGGGAAGCGCCTTATGTGAAAGAGTCTGAAACAAACAATAAAGTTTTCTAGAGGAAATAGAGATTATGTATGGAGAATAAAACTTTTTTTAACTATCACTGCTTTCTTCAGAAAGATAAAACAGTGTATTGCATCCATGAAAAAAGAAGATGATGCTCTAAAGAAGAAATAAGGGACTTCCCTGGTGGCTCAGTGGTTAAGAATCCGCCTGCCAATGCGGGGAACACGGGTTCGAGCCCTGGTCCGGGAGGATCCCACATGCCGCAGAGCAACTAAGCCCGTGCGCCACAACTACTGAGCCTGCACTCTAGAGCCCGCAAACCAAAACTACTGGGACCGTGTGCAAACAACTACTGAAGCCTGCGCACCCTAGAGCCTGTGCTCCACAACAAGAGAAGCCACCGCAATGAGAAGCCGGCGCACCGCAACGAAGAGTAGCCCCCGCTCCCCGCAACTAGAGAAAGTCCGCGTGCAGCAACAAAGACCCAACGCAGCCAAAAAATAAATAAATTTTTTTAAAAATGAGTCTTTAAAAAGAAAAAGAAGAAGAAATATGCAGAGAATAACAACAAAATCAAGTTCTTGGAAAATGAAAAACATGAGAGCAGAATTGAAAACGTCAATAAACATTTTGGAAGATAGCTAGGCAATCACCCCAGAAAATAGAGTAAAAGACAAAGATATAGACATTACAAAAAAAAATTTTTTAAGTTAGAGGATCAGTACAGGAGGTCCAATTAACAGGAGTTCTAGAAAGGGGAAGAGGAAGAAAAAAAAAAGGAGTGGAAGTAATCAGAGAAAATCTTAGATTGAGAGGGCTACTAAGTGCCCAGATCAATGGACAATATAGGTCCACACCTCTGAAATTTTTCAAAATACCTGAGACAAAGAGATGAGCCTACAAGTTTCCAGAGAGGGAGAACACAGTCTCAAGAATCAGAATGGCATCACACTTTGCAGCAATCCTCAAGGCTACAAGAAAATGGATCAAAGCCTTCAAAATTCTGAGTAAAGTGATTTGCAACAGAAATTCTATATCCAGGACAATGATCAACTAAAGCAGACTACGTGCTCTGCAATTGTTTTAACAGCATGATTCCCTGAAGGTTTGAACAAACTTGCCTGTAAAGCCAGTTGGATTCAATGCCTTCTCTATGTCATTCTTTAAAAATTTTTTCACTGTCACTCAGTGACTATTTGTCTACTCAGATTTTCTTCTCCATGAATCTTAGTAATTTATATTTTCCCACAAAAAAATTTTTGCCTATTTGATTGTTTGAGCAGACTTTTGTCATCAGACCATATATTCTCACTTTGCTTACACTTCAACTAAAAGCCTTAGTAAAATTGTTCCTTGGCTTCTTTGTGTGCCATGTGGAGACGTTTCATAATCAGGGTCATGCTAGTTTGGTAAAATATAACTGGAAAGCTTTCCAGATAAAACCCCCAAGCCATTTACATGTGGCCTGCCACTAAGCTATTACTAAGCATGAGCTTATGTAACTGGGAATTTGGGAATTAAAAATAACACATCTGACTTATATCTGTACCAGCGAAATTCCGTCATGTCCACTTCAGCCCATTGCTCCAACTGACAAGAACCATCCTCTTAAATCTGGACTCTTGTCATCCGGAATATTAGCCACTTCTAGCTTCCATAAATTGGATTTATTTTTCATCTGGCAAATCTGAGAGTTTAATGCAATTAAGTGGCCCTTCCTGGTGAAGACTATGTTTATTCCTGCATCTGTATGTTTGGGGTCTTTGTTAAGTGCAAACTGCTATTTCTAAAACGCATATTCCTTGCTCCATCCCACTCCACAGGTGGGGAGGCAGCAGAGCAAAGTATCACAGAGAACCTGAGTGTGTGGGGGGACCTGATTACCCAGGTCACGCCCTGAGCTCAAAGAACGGCAGTCAGTCCAGCTTGGCTGTGACCCAGAGGAGCTCTAAAACCAGAAACAGAAACTCGAGGGTGGACAGAGGGTGGATTCTACAAGGGAGAATGAGGGGCAGACACAGGAAGCCAAGTCCAGCACAGGGCCCAAAAGCTTCCCAAGACGAGACGTGCAGGTGTTAGGTTAGGACCACAGGTGCACAAGCCAAGTGTTAGCCACTGGAAGCCCCATTCTCAGCCTTACAGTGGTTGGTCCCTGCAGAGAACAGAACTCAGTAAGGTAGGGAGCCCAGGATGGCTTCCCAAGATTGGCTCTAGAGAGGCCTCCAGGACTGAGGCGATGACAGCAAGCTGTGTCAGAGCCAGACATGCCTGGAGTAGAGATAACGAGGGACAACCAAGACGGAGAACTCTACCAACCCAGCAGCGACATCAATGGGAGTTTTGACATTACTTCCAAATGAGGTTACACACACAATTGCGTTTCAGTGTGTATGTTAAAAAGCATTCAATATTGACATATTTGAAACATACCACAATTTTTCTAACTCTCTCTATACAATTCTTAGCTATTTAATATAGTGAGAGCCTCAAAAAATGAAAGTGGCCCAAGCATTTCAACACCTGAAAGGCTTTGAAAAGAGAAACCTGGACTAAATATTTTGATAGTCTGGTTTTCGAGGCCTCCTCCACTGGCCCATGAGTTCCCTAAGGGCCTGGAGTATGCATCCTCAATACCCAGAATCAGGAAACTCTCACACAGAGTAACCACGTTTTGAACCAGGAGAATGGGTTCGTTCAGGTTTATAGAATTTAACTGAACCGAACTCAGAGATTCTGGTAGGGCTCAGCAGAGGACACTTTCAAAAGAGTAAAGTCCATGAGCTTATTTATAGGATATGAAGAAGTAGAGAGCAGGGGAGACCTACTCAATCCACAGACAATTTAGGAGAAGAAAGCTCCAAAATGCTGCCTGGAAGGCAGGTAAGTGTCACAAAAGGAAAGGAAGCTATATCCCTGGAGCCTGGAGCAGGGGTTGAGGAAATGTGGCAAACAGAGACCTAGGCAGATAAGGGAAGTATCTTCTCTGGGGGTCAGCAGCGGGGTCTGAACAAGCATCTGAACCTCTTCCCAGTGGGGAAGGAGTCCTAAGATAAACTGAGGGCAGGGTCTACCTCCCAACATGGAAGCTGAAGTGAGGAGATAGGACCTCGCTCCTGCAACCTAGCAAGCAGAGCTTAAGCCCATGACTTAAGTTCAGCCAATCAGATGTTTCTACCCAAGACTCTTCAGGAAGGGCTGCCAAGACACAGGGCACTTAGAGATGAGCCCACTGGTGTGAGGATGTCTTAGTTCAGGCTGCTATATTATAATGAAAGTACTAAAAAACTGGGTAGCTTAAACAACAATTTGTTTCTCACAGTTCTAGAGACTGGAAGTCAGAGGTCAGAGTGCCAGCACAGTCGGTTTCTGGTGGGAACCCTCCTCCTGGTTTCTTCACATGGCAGAGAGAGGGTAGCAAGGAGTAGGGAGTGGGTGTGGAGCAAGCTCCTCCTGTCTCTTCTTATAAGTTCACTAATCCCAGCACAAGGGTTCCACACTCATGACCTAATCACCTCTCAAAGGCCCAATCTCCAAATGCTATCATCTTCAGGAGTAAGGTTTCAACATATAAATTTTGGGGGGGGACACGAACTTTCAGTCCATAGCAGATGGTAAGTGCCCAGGGACTACTGAATCCAAGAACAACGGTAGGATGTGTCCAGTGACACATCAGCCCTAGCTGAGGAGTCCTAAGCAAACCATTTCCATGCTTGGATCTTAGCTGGGCTTTGTCTTCCCTAGAGCTTGTTCAAGCGCAGTTCTCAGCCTTCTGGGTCAATTCTATGAGCTACTTAATACCTTCCCAATTAAATTCCTTTTCTGTTTAGATTAATCATAAATGATTTAATAATTAATAATTAATCAAATACTGATTTCAACCAAGAGCTTGACAAAGCCTATATAATTCTCTGACGTACTCCATAGACGTCATCATCCCATCATTGGTTAAAATGTTGACCAGAACAGAGTCTAGGATTCAGCTCTACAGCAGGCCACTAGAGCCCCTCCCTCATTCATATTTCCCAAGCTTTGGGAAACCACACTTGATGAACACTTTGGAAGTTATTTTGACTAACATAATATCACATACACGACTTTAATATGGTATTTGCAAATATCATGACTGTTCATTCAACAAATATTTATCCTCAATAAATAGCCTGCCATATTCCAAACATTGAACTAAGCTCTGGGGATCAGTAGAAAATGAAATAGATCTAGTCTCTGTCTACAAGGAACTTAATAGTCTAATGGGGGAGACAGAAGTTAAATAAAGCATATAAATATAAGATTACAAATTGTGAATAAATGCTATAATGGAAAATAACTTCCCTATAAGGGGGAATAACAGGGATATCTTATTTACTGGAGGTTTCAGAGGAAATGAGGCCTGAAGGATAAGAGGGTATCAGCCAAAGGATTGGGGAACAGGAAAGGAGAAATCCAGGGGAAGAGAAAAGCTTGTACAAAATGACAATATAGCTGATGCGATACAATATAAAACAGAAATGCTGGATAAAATTTTACAAACAACTTTTCAAGTGGAGAGCTGAGCTGAAAAGAGACATCAAAAGTAAGGAGGAAAACTTAAAATCAAAGTGAGTATGTGGGTACCAATGCTTTTGTTGTCCTGCTTTTGGTAACAGGGGATTGGCTCTTAACAACGATGTGGGAATAGGAGACAAGGCTTTGGGCCCACCTGTGGCAGAGCTGGAATTGAGACTCCTGCATAAAGCCAGTACTTTCTTTCTCTCAGCCCTAGTGCTAGTAGAAAAAAAAATGCCTCCCTTGAGATTTAGTAACCACAAACCTGTTCTCATGAGTATGGAGTTCTCCTTGCAATATCCAGGTACCCCTAAGCTCAGAAATTAACATAATAAGTAGTCCTTAGCTAATGAAACTTAGGGCACCTGGTAGAAATTGAAAGAAAGTCATGCTTGAGGAATGTTTCCTCAAGCAAAGCCACATGGAAGTCCCATAAAAATAGCACCACCATATACGAACACACAACACAAAATTACAAAACACACAAGAAAGTAATGCACTATGAATAAGGGTGAGCAAAACAACATACAGAAGAATTTGACCTCCAAAAACTTCGAATCATTGAACCATGGGATAGATTCAGTAGATCGAATTGTGATAGACTGAATTACTGACCCAGTACTTATCCTTCCTTGCATCCATACCCTTGCTATGGTTTCATTGTAGGCAGTGTGTTTATACACCCCTTAACTTAGAGCTTGCCTAGATGCCTTGTTTTGACCAGAGGCATGGGGAGGAAGTGACCATAGATCAGTCCCCAGACTAAGCCTTAAGAAGCCTCAAGTGTTTCTGTTTGTTCTTTTGTGCCTCTGCGATCATTATGAGATTTTCCCCTGAGTGGTGGTTGCCCCTGAACTAACACTCTAGAAGCAGAGCTGACCACAGATCTGCAGTGAGAAGTAGAGCCATGCCAGCTGCCAGAGGCTCCCAACTGAACCTAGCCTAGTTCTGCAGAGCTGCCCACGCCAATAAACAGATGCATAAGAATAAGTGATTTTTGTTGTAGGCTACTGAGTTTTTTTGGATGATGTGTTATCCAATATTATTATGGAAATAGCTAAGTTATACAAACAAGTATGTTTTAAATGACTAAGAAAAAAAGAAGGAATAAAAAAGTGAGAAAGAAAGATTTTTAAGAAATAAAGGTCCATGCATTTTAGAAAAAGAACTAAATCAAACTTACAGAAAATTTTTAGAAGTTATTGAAGTTTAAAACTAATGGAGAACTGTGCTTCTACTCACAAAGGATTAACTGCTATGAAAATTTTCCTCCCATCATAAACAACTAGAAAATACAGACAAAATATATGAAATAACTCCTTTGGACACTGGGCAATAGGCAGCGAAGGGCTATGATCTCTGAAGGGAAATAAACAAGGTGAGCACTGCAATTACCCCAGTTTACTACGTGGGAACAGTTTCCTGGCTGCAAAGCAGGGAAGGGGAACCCAAACAGAGACCAACAGTCTTGCTGAATTGAAGAGAAAGAGATCAGAGTTCAAGAAAGCCAAGACAATTAGACTTTCTGGGGTACAGTGCCACAGAAGATGGAACTTCACAGAGAGCTCCAGAGATGTTTAGAAAATTCCCCTTGAGTCCATGGTGAAACTCCATGAAGACAGAGCAAGAATCACTGGAAAACTATGAGCTGAACAAATCCTGGAGCTCCAAAGGTCTGGGAATAGTTTGTGTTCCCACCTGCCAGAGTGAGAGACCACATAATATATGGGGTGTTGAATAGTCCTGACATGAGTATCATGTAGTAGTGGGGCTAAATTAGCCACAAACTAAAGGATCCTCTGGACTTCCCCTAACAAAACTTAAAAACAAGCCTCAAGAGGTTCTAACTAATCCCAAGAAAGTTAGTTCCATGCTAGGGCATTTTAACATTTTAAAAATAAATACAATAAAATCCAGCATCCAAAATGTACAACTCACAATGTCCAGCACTCAATATACATTACCAGAAATGCAAAGAAGCAGGAGAATGTAACTCAGAACCAGGAGGAAATTTAACCAAAGGAAACAAACCCAAGAATGACAGAGATGATGAAATTAGCAAAAAGCAAGTTAAAAGAGTTATTTTATATATATATATATATATATATATATATGTGTGTGTGTGTGTATATATATATATATATATATATAAATTATGCTCTAGGATATAAAGAAAAACATGAACATACTGAAGACAACAATGGAAGACATTTGGACTTACCTGGTGGCGCAGTGGTTAAGCATCTACCTGCCAACGCAGAGGACACGGGTTCGACCCCTGGTCTGGGAAGATCCCACATGCCCTGGAGCAACTAAGCCCATGCACCACAAATACTGAGCCTGTGCTCTAGAGCCCGTGAGCCACAACTACTGAGCCTGCGTGCCACAACTACTGAAGCCCATGTGCCTAGAGCCTGTGCTCCACAACAAGAGAAGCCACTGCAATGAGAAGCCCGCGCACCGCAACAAAGAGTAGCCCCCACTCGCCGCAACTAGAGAAAAGCTCGCACCAGCAACAAAGACCCAATGCAGCCAAAAATAAATAAAAAATAAAATAAATAAGTTAAAAAAAAACTGAGCAAGCCAAAACAAGATGGAGCAATAGTTTTTTTAAGTTTTTTTAAAAAGATCAATCTAGAACTCTAATCCCAGGGAAAATATATTTCAAAAATAAGTGAGACTTCTGGATTCCACTCATCTGGTTTCTTATTCAGTATGTAAGGAGCTTAGAGCTCCACTCCTTCCTAACAACAAGTAAAAAGTTGAACAAACTGAAAAATCAACGACTCTTCCTGGATCTGTAAGAGAAGTAAACCACTATCCCCACAAAAGGAGAGACCAACAGGCAAGTATAGAAAAATCACAACATTCCAGACCCATGAGCTGAAACCTCTGAGGGAACCAGTGCTGGGGTAGGAAACCTAAACTGCAATTGATGAATCCTGGAGTCTCCGTGTAGACAGGTCTGAGAGTCAAAAACCAGGGGAACCCATCATGGGGAAGGAGGGTCCTCACACTTCTTTGAGTTTTACATTCAGGATCTCACCTAGGTTCTCACAATAAATATCAGAAGAAAAAGTCCCCCTTCTGGCAGAGGGAGGGGGAAAGTAGCCATTTCGAAATACATCAGAGCATTCTATTCTTCTTATCAAGGACTGACCTCAGGAGAAACGATTTAACCAGAGGCTAACCTGCTGGAGATTTATCAGAGCCTAACTGACCTGGGGGGAAGGGAAATACTCAACTCTGGCCCCTTATTGCCAACTTGTCTCACCAAAGGGAGGGAGGGAGGAAATATCTAAGAAGAACTTATGAAGCTCACAGTCCAGAAACACAGGCTCATTAAAAGACTGAGACTAATCATAGGGGTAGAGAACACTTCCCCGTCCCCACACCTTACCACCACATTACTAAGGTCCTATTTATAGCAGTTCCTTTCACCCAGTACATTATGACCAGCTAGCAAAAAAAAATTACAAGGCATACTAAAAGGCAAAAATACAGTTTGAGGAGACAGAGCAAACATCAGAACCAGACACAGATATGAAAGGGATGTCGGATTTATCAGCCAGGGAATTTAAAACAACTATGATTAATATGATAAGGGCTGTATTGGCTAAAAGAGACAAGATGCAAGAACAGATGGTCAATGTAAGCAGAGAGACAGAAATTCTAAGAAAGAATCAAAAAGAAATACTAGAGATTAAAAAAAAAGTGTAGAATTGAAGAATGCCTTTGAGGGGCTTATAAGTAGAGTGGACACAGCTGAGGAAAGAATCTCTGAGCTTGAAGATACCTCAATAGAAAATTCCAAAAATGAAAAAAAGAACAAAAAACCTAAACTAGAAAAACAAAACAAAGAAAAAACAAAAGAAAATGGAACAGAATATCCAAGAGCTATGGGATAACTACAAAAAGTATAATATACACAAAATGGGAATACAAGAAGAAGAAAAAGAGAAAGGAACAGAAGAAATATTTGAAGCAATAATGACTCAGAATTTCCCCAAAATTAATGTCTGATACCAAATCACAGACCTAAGAAGCTCAGGAAACAACAAGCAGGATAAATGCCAGAAATACTAAACCCAGGCATATCATATTCAAATTGCAGAAAATCAAAAACAAAGAAAAAATCCTGAAAGAATTCAGAGGGAAAAAACACCTTACCTATAGAGGAGTAGAGATAAGAATTACATCTACCTCTCCTCAGAAACTATGCAAGCAAGAAGAAAGTAAAGTGAAATAAAGTACTGAGAGAAAAAAGTTACCAACCTAGAATTCTGTACCTAGCAAAATTATTCTTCAAAATGAAGGAGAAATAAAGACTTCCCAGACAAACAAAAATTGAGGAAACTTGTTGCCTGTAGATCTGCCTTTCAAGAAATGTTAAAAGAAGTTCTTTAGAGAGAAGGAAAATTATATAGACCAGAAACTCAGACCTACATAAAGAAAGGAATAGCATCAGAGAAAGAATAAGTGAAGCTAAAATAAAAACTTATTTTTACACTTGTTGCTCTAGCAGATAACAGTTTGTTCAAAAATAATAGCAAATATGTATTTGAGTGTATGTGCATTTATGCATAAGAGAAATAAATGAAAGTGACGAAACAATGAACAGTAGGGAGGAATTAGGATTATTTTGTTATTATAAGGTATTCATACTACCCATGAAGTTGCATAGTATTATCCAAAAGTAGACTTGGATTAGTTGTAAATATATATTGCAAGCTCTAGAGCAACTACTAAAAAATGTTAAAAGAAATATAACTGATATGCTAAGAAAACAAAGAAGATGGAATCATATAAAAATGTTCAGTTAGGGGTTTCCCTGGTGGCGCAGTGGTTGAGAGTCCGCCTGCCAATGCAGGGGACACGGGTTCGTGCCCCGGTCCGGGAAGATCCCACATGCCACAGAGCGGCTGGGTCCATGGGCCATGGCCGCTGAACCTGCACGTCCGGAGCCTGTGCTCCAGAGCCTGTGCTGGGAGAGGCCACAATAGTGAGAGGCCCGCATACCGCCAAAAAAAAAAAAAAAAAAATGTTCAGTTAGGATTTCAAAGACAGTATAAAAAAGGAATGTAAAATATCTTGTTACTTTTTTCATAATCTTTACATATTGGAATGGTAATATTTGGGGTTAAATAAAATGTAATTAAAATCAAAAAAATTGTTCAGTTAAAACCACAAAAGTCAGAAAAAGAGTGGAAGACAAAAAGAACAAGGGCAACAAATAGAAAAGAGTAACAAATATGGAAGATAATAACCTAACTATAACAATAATCTCTTTAAACATCAATGGTGTAAGTACAGCAATTAGAAGACAGTTATTGGGAATTCCCTGGTGATCCAGTGATTAGGACTCAGTTTCTTCACTGCCAGGGCCCAGGTTCAATCCCTAGTCAGGGAACTAATATCCTGCAAGCCATGTGGCACAGCCAAAAAGAAAAAAGACAGACAGTTATTGTCTGAATGGATCACAAAATAAGACCCAACTATATGTTGTCTATAAGAAATCCACTTTAAGTATAGATTAAGAATAAGTTGATGGAGAAAAAGGTATCATGCTAACACTAATCAAAAGAAAGTAGGACCAGCTGTATTAATTTCAGACAGGGCAGACTTCAGGGCAAGGAAAGTTACTGGTGATAAAGAGGGGCATTACATAACAATTAAAGGAACAATTCTCCAAGAAGATATAACAATCATCAATGTGTAAGCATCTAACAGAACATCAAAATATGTAAGGCAAAAACTGATAAAACTGCAAGGAGAGAAAGATGTATCCACTATTACAGTAGGAAACTTCAATACCCCTCTATCAGAAGTGAACATTATGACTAAGTGGGCATAATTCCAGAAGTGCAAGTTTGGTGTAACTAGAAAATCAAAACCACATGATTATTTCAATAGATACAAGAAAAGCATTTAATAAAATTCAACATGTAGTCATGATTAAAAATTCTCAGTAATCTAAGAATAGATGAGAACGTCAATCTGATAAAGCATGTTTACAAAAATCCTACCACTAACATTATACTTAAGGTGAATTAGGCAAGGATGTCTTCTATTCAGCATTTTACTGGACAATGCAATGAGGCAAGAAAAAAAAGGTATACATCTTTGTAAAGAAAGAAGTCAAATGGTCTTTATTCTCAGATTACATGATCGTTTAGAAAATTCTAAGGAATCTACAAAATAAAGAGATACTAGAACTAATAAGTGAATTTCATGAGATCTCAACTTACAAAGTCAATGTATAAAAATCAACTTTATTTTTATATACCACAAAGGATAATTGGTATTGGAATTTCTAAAGTACCATTTGTAATAGCATCAAAACTATGAAAAACTAGGGATCAATTGAACAACATGTGTAAGATCTGTACCCTGAAAAGTACAACACATTGTGGAGAGAAATTAAAGAAGATCTAAACAAATAAAAGATATACCAGATTCATGGATATTAAGACTCATTGTTTTTAAGATGTTGATTCTTCTGATTTATAGATTAAATACAACATAAGTTAAATATATATAGATTTAAATACAATCACAATTTTAAAATTCCAGCAGGCTTTTTGGGTAGAAATTATCCAGCTGACTGAAACTTAGTTAAAAATGCAATATTCCTCGAAAAAGAAGTAGGTTGGAGGACATACACTACCTATTTTAAGGACTTACTATAAACTACTATAATCAAAAAGATGTGGTATTGGTATAGGAATAGACAATAGATCAACAGAACAGGATAGAAAATCCAGAAATAAACCCACACATATGGTGTCAGTTGATTTTTGACAAAGATGTAGGGTAAATAAATGGGTAAAGGATGGTTTTTTTTTCATTAAATGGTCCTGGAACAATTGGATATGGAGGGGAAAAAGGAACCTGAGCCCTTTCCTCACACCATACATAAAAATTAACCCTAAGTAGGTCAAAAACCTAAACATGAGAGCTAATAATAAAAAAACTTCTAGAAGTAAAAAGAAGATAAATTCTTGGGTTGGATAAAGATTTGTGAACTTGGATTAGGTAAAGATTTCTTAGATAGAACACAAAAAGCACAAACCATGCAAGAAAAAATTAATAAATGGGACTTCATCAAAAGTAAACTGAAATACATGAAAAGATGCTCAATAATATAAGTAATTAAGGAAACACAAATTAAAACCACAATGAAATACCACAACAAAACCCACTAGAAAGGATAAAAGACTAAGCATACCAACAACATGGATGAATTTCAAAAACATGCTAAGTAAAAAATCCAAACATAAAAGACAATGTGTTATATAATTCCATTTATGAAATTCTAGAAAAGACAAAACTTCAATGCGAGAAAGCAGATTGATGGTTGCCAGTTTCTTGGGCTGTAAGTGGGGAGCCCTCCCTATTTGTACCTACCTCATAGGGTTGTTGCAAGGATTAAGTGAGAGTTAAATGAGGTAACCTCTATAGGGAACTTAGCACAGACCTTGCCCATGGAAAGAATTCAGAGATTGTTAGCTATATTTTTTAAATCATTTATATTTTTGCGGCAGAGCCTGCTAGGATTCACCCATATCATGCTGTCCTCTTCTTCCTGGACATGCTGCACGACCCCGTTTCTAGCCTCCCTGCATTTAGGTAGGACCACACAACTAGTTCTCACCCATAAAATGTGGATGAAAGCGATATGAGTTACTTCTGGGCAAGGCAGTTAGGAGTGCGTTGCTTTCTCCATGATCTCTCTGTTTGCTGGAGGATGGAGAGGATCCAGTGGAGGACTCAGACCCTAGAAGACGATGAAACCACAATATGGAAGAAGCCTGGGTCCCTGAATAACTGCATAAAACAGAGCTCCCTCCTTCCCGCACTGGACTGTGAAATAAGCAAAAAATAAACTTTTCCTGTATTGAGCCATGGAGAGTTAGGTGAGTTTTTATTGTTGGTGTTATTGTTACAGCATTAGCCCGCCTGACTAATCATATATATGTGTACCCATCCTTATCCGTTGTACTCTGAACACAACTCCCCAAAGCCTTAGTTAGTGCTAGGCTCCGCTTCCCACTCTTCAGTTTCCGTCCCTGGCTCTATGCTCAACCTCCATCTTTACTTCCTCTTATAGTCCTTAGTCCAAAGTCATTGATAGACCGAATCCCACCAACAATTCAAGGTTCTAAGTAGCATATCTTTATCTCTAGGCAGTGAGGCACAATAGAACGAACATAACTTGGCATTTCTAAGACCTAGATCCAAATCTCTCCATTAAATTACCAGCATGTGACCTTGGCTGTGTGACTCTCTCTGAGACTCAGTGTCCCCATCTGTAAGATGGGGAGAGCAACATCTTCTTCAAATGATTGTTGTGAAGGTTAAACTAGGTAAGAGATGGCAGGGCTTACACAGCCTGATATATGTAAGCCCTGCAGTGGACCCAAAACTACGTGCCTCATCCCCAAGGGCTACCAAGGCTGGCCAGGCTCCCAGAAGCCACTCTACATTTCAGAGGGCTGTGAATGCATGGGGAGGTACTCCTGGCCCCAGGAGGGATAGCACCTGCTCAGCCCCCTTCCTGTACCCATAGAGACAAAACCATAGACCTCTTACTGCAAATATTGTGGCAACCTCCTTTAAATCACACATTGACAATAACACCAACAGCACCAATCATGTACTAATGCTAGTTACAACCTATTGGGTTTATTGTGTTGCACAGTCCCCAGAAGAAAATAAGATGCTAGAAGCACACTTCACTTTCACAACAAGCCTACGAGGTACTTATTCTACCGATGAAGAAAGTAAGGTTCAAAGAGGATAAGTAACCTACTGAAAGCCACATAGCCACCAGGTAGCAAAGCTAGAAATTGACCTATTCATATGTTCAATTGTCCACTGATTTAGTCAACAAATCATTTCTGCTATCTGCTCTGTGCCAGGCCCTATGCTGGGCCTCGAGACACAAAGAGGCAAGGAGACCAAGTCCTCAAGGTGCACGTGGGAAACAGACCCATGACTCATTAGCTACAGTCCCAGGCAGAATGGAGCCTGTGCAATGCTGGTCCCTCTCTGGTCCCCTCCCCCCATTCTGCTACCTTCCAGAGCTGCAGAACCCCAGCAACAGCCCAGAGACATTTCCTGAGGCCACTGTTTTCCTTGGCCCCATGGTGGGAGACAGCGTGCCCAACAAGGTGGAAAACAAGGCAGGGGAAAGGGAGCAGACCTCCCAGCAACCTGTCCCTGTTGCTGGTGGGAGCATGGAACATAGAGGGCTGCCCTTGTACCCACCCACCAGCCCCTCCAGGCCATTGTTCCCTTGTTGTGACAGGGGGTTCAGCTGGGGCCCGCAGACCGGGGGCTTCCTCCCCAGCCCGCCAGCCCGCCGCGCTTGGACAGCTGGAGGAAACAGGCGCTGGGGAGCCCGCTCTCCACTCCAACAACAACAGGCTGCCTGCCCACTGGCGGCCTTGCTGGGGGGCCGGCCTGGAGCCAGAGAGGCCCCCCATTCCACCTCGCCACTGGCAAAACATGCTTTCTTGTTTTCTAAGGGGAGGAGGAGGCCCGTACCCATCCTGAGTAAACACGGGAGCTGATAAGCACGGACAGGCCTGGCTGCCAGGGTGCCAGCCGGGGCCATGGAGGCAGGGGCAGAGCCAGGCCCACCCAGGAGACCATTCAGGCCAGAATGCCAGGTTCAGAGTCAGAGGGGGAAGAGCAAGGTCCTGGCCACTCTGGGGATAAAGCACTCAACCCCAAATCTGCCTTTACTGAAAAGGGGAGACCCCAGGGGCTGCCAGGCTATGAGCACCACCACTGACCTCAGAAGCACAGTGCACTAACCTTTGAGGGCAGAAGTGCCCCATCCACTGGTGCCTGCTTCTCGGCCAGCCTCTATGCCATTACCATTTTCAGCCCTCAGAGAAGGTGAAATGTAAGGCCTGCTGCCCGTCACGTTTCTCAGATGAGGAGACGGAGGTTCAGGGAGGCAAAGCGACTCACCCAAGGCCACACGGCGACTGGTGCACAGTTGGGATATGAATCCACACCTGCTGGATCCCAAAGCCCCTGTCCTTCTGATCACGCCCCAGCCAGCCCCACAGCCCTTTGTATTTGCAGGGGTCTTTAGCTTACGAAGCACTTATGAGCTCACCGTATTACCTTCTAAGGGCTGCAGTGGAGCCATTATCAACCTGCCATTTTTATCAGGAAGTCCTTAGTGTCTTAGTTTGCATTCCCCCCAAAGCAGACCCTGAGGTAAGGGTTTGAATGCAAAGCATTTATTCCGGAGTTGATCCCAGGAAGCTCCTAGAAGGGAGGGAAGGGAAGAAACAAATACAGGATGCATCAGGAGGCTGGGACTGCTGTGGGCAACTGGGACTCAGTCCTGCTGGAGACCTCTGGGACACAACATGGAACAGAATCGACCCCCAGAGACACAAGGAAGCTGCAATATTTACCCACCACTCCTGCCCGGCTTTGGTTGAGAGCTAAGGTGCTACTCCTGGCCCCTTAGCTCTCCAAGCCTTCAGACTGCCCTGTGAGGGGGGCTGAGCATGATCCCACAACCAGAGAAAGTCCTCAGGCAGAGAAATGCAAGTTGACATAACAGTATGTGCGGGAATAGTCAGGGCCCAGAGGACCTGAGTGGGGCACTGACAGGCCCTGCGACAGTTAGTAAAACAGGGAGCACCACTTCCATTTGGTAGATGTAACCCCTTGTGTTCTTAGGCCACACCATCCCCATACTTATGCATACTAGAACTCTGGTCCCAAAGGCCCCTCTTCATCTCTAAGTGACGTTCAGACTACCTGCCCTTTGTTGCAAAACTCTTATATATCCTGGCTCCCCGCTTTGCCTCCTCGGAGCAGTTCTCTCAGGGTTACTTGAGATGCTGCCTCCTGGGCTTGAAGTCCTAAAACTTTCCACCGAATAAAGCATAACTCTCAACTTTTATATTTTTTTTAAATGGACAAACTTTAATTCAGCACGCTACCTCCTGATTCCAAGTCTTTGGAAGAGAGGGAGTGTACATCCTGTCACTTGACGTTTGTAACAGATGCTAGAAAGCAGTGCTCTGTCTGCTTTGGTCCAATTTGTCCCTATGCAAGGGTACACCAAGGTGGAGGGGGGAGTGGTCTACCCCACATGTGGTCAATAAAGGGGTGCATTGTCTGTAGCAAATTTAAAAAGAATAATAAAACTGACTAAAACTCAGCCGGCTTTTAGGGCTTCCCTGGTGGTGTAGTGGTTAAGAATCCACCTGCCAACGCAGGGGACACGGGTTCGACCCCTGATTTGGGGAGATCCCACATGCCGCGGAGCAACTAAGCCCGTGCGCCACAACTACTGAGCCTGCACTAACTAAGTCCGTGCGCCACAACTACTGAAGCCCATGCACCTAGAGCCCGTGCTCCGCAAAAAGAGAAGCCACCGCAATGAGAAGCCCGTGCACCGCAAGGGAGAGTAGCCCCCACTCACCGCAACCAGAGAAAACCCTCCCGCAGCAAGAAAGACCCAAGGCACTCAAAAATAAAATAAATTTATTTTTAAAAATAAAAATAAAGGAAATAAAACTCAGCCAGCTCTTTGTTTTCGCCATACAGTGGCAATTCTAGAGAATGTCAGTGATAAAACAGTCCTCACCACCCCCTGCCAAGGGGGACTGCTCCCACCACCACCCCTAAGGCACCACTGCTTGGTGCCACTCCTCTCCCACTCTGTGTCTGTGACAGACATTATAAAGCAGTCAGGTCTCTCTTTTCCACTGAAGTGAGATGCTGCTTCAAAACCTCTCCTCCACACGTTACTGTAAGCAAACCTGCTCTGAGCTGGCATCAAACTGATCCCTAGCACCTAAGATCCCTGGCCCAGGCCCTGTTCAAGAAGTGTTCCACAGGGCTTCCCTGGTGGCGCAGTGGTTGAGAGTCCGCCTGCCGATGCAGGGGACACGGGTTCGTGCCCCGGTCCAGGAAGATCCCACATGCCGCGGAGCGGCTGGGCCCGTGAGCCATGGCCGCTGAGCCTGCACGTCCGGAGCCTGTGCTCCGCAACGGGAGAGGCCACAACAGTGAGAGGTCCACATACCACAAAAAAAAAAAAAAAAATGAGGCTCAGAGACCCCCCAGGAATCCAAGGAGGCTCAGCAGCAGGGGCTCCAGCTGAGGTGACACCGTGGGCAGAAGATCTGGGCAGAATGCTGCTGCATTCTGCAGGACAGGTGCCTGTCCCTGCTGGCGGCAGGCTCGGCCTCTCTGAACAAACCCGCGGCTGCCCTTGATCTCTGGCTCGTTCTCTCTGGACTCAGAGTCCTGAGCCTAGATCATACACCCCCACCCAAGCTGCCAGAAAGGGGGAGGGAGGATGATCTCACAAAGCGAAACGTCTGTAGTGCGAGATGGGGCTCAGCTTCCTTCTAAGACACATGTGAGATTCCCCCAAAGAGGGGAGTTGGGGTGCTGGGCAGCCAAAACTATACGACAAATATCAACCTCAGACCTTTGCCTCAAGGAGTTTACATTTTGGAAGGAGAGGTGAGGCGGGACCTTGGAGATCATCTATTCCAACATCTTCCACATGTTGTCAGTGGAACACCATGAGGACAGGAGTATGAGGAAGGCTAAGTGAGAGACACTGGCTAACCCAGTTCCCTCATTTCAGGCCTCTCGGAGCCTTTGATGTGCCAGCATACGCTGTGAATGTCCAAGGGAGGAAGGGATCATCCGCTTTTCCCTTATTTCACCATGCAGCCCTTTTCTTGGAAAGTATTCTATAGAACTAGTATTCTGTTCAGCAGACCACACTTAGGGAACTCTAACTCAATCCTCACTTATAGACAGGGGAACTGAGAGACTTCCCTGGCCTCACTGGGTCCCTGGCCTCCTGACTGTCCACCGAGGACTTAGGGAAAGGACCTGTTCCCAGGAAAAGGAGGCAAAGATGGAGGCAGAGACCTGGGCCAAGGCAACTGCTCAGGCCCTCCCCCTGACTGGAGTCGCTGACATGAGCTCACTCTCCAGGTGCAGATGAACAATGCCCACCCTCTAGGCCTTTGGGGCCCACTTCCACCCTCAGGAAACCCCTTCCGGGGAAGGAGGGGGGGGACGGTCATGGGCAGCACAAGGCCACCCAGAACCAGGTCCCAGCTGCCTCAGCACCAGAGGGAAGGATGCAGGACACGCAGCAATTAGCAGGTACTCGGGACATGGCTGTGCAGCAGGTGTGCTGGAGCCCAGCCCCCGCTCTGCCACATGGCTGTGTGACCTTGGGAAGGTTAGTTAATTCTCTGAGCCTCGGTTTCTTCAGCTGAAAGAAAATGATCCCCTGAACTACAAATGACTCAGTAAAGTGTGAAGTATTCTTCAGATATGAAGTATTGTTGAAACAAACTTGCTTCCTTTTCTTAATGAGAGACACTGAAAAAGACTTCACAGGTAGGTCATGGCCACTCTTTGCGAGGCTTCCCTAAAAGGAGGGGTCTCCTATTTGGTTATGTTTGGCAGGGCCATAGCCTACCTAGAAACAGAGACAGGACAGCATTAACATTGAAGTATTCATTCCGGAAATATTTCCAGAGTGCCAGGAATTGTGCTCAGGGTTACATATTACACACACACACACACACACACACACACACACACACACACACACACAGGAATTGTGCTCAGGGTGACATATTACACACACACACAGGAATTGTGCTCAGGGTTACATATTACACACACACACACACACACACACACACACACACACACACACTTCATGGTGCCTCACATCTTTTATCTCCATGCCCTTGCCCTAACAGTCCAGGCTGCCTAGTAGGCTTTCCCCTCTTCACCTGGTAAATTTCTATTTATCCTTCCAACCTCAGATGAGGGGTCTCCCCAGGGAAATCCTCCTAGCCTCTCCTCTCTCCAACCTAAGTGGATGTCTCCTCTGTGCTCTCTCTGTGCAGACCCTCATCGCTGATCTTCCTACCCTAGAGTGACCTTACCTGTCTGTACACTGGTCTCCCCAAATAGACTATGAATGACTTGAGGGCTAGGAGCCTAGCCTGGCACATACAGGTTGAGTGAATTAATGTATAACCCAACCTTCAGCTCTTTCTGTTGTGGGAAGCTTGGGGTTTCTCCTCATGTCAACCCTTGAAGCAAGAGTCCATATGTCTTCCCATCTACCCCAAAGAAAATACATGCCACACAGCATCTGACTGCTGTTGATTTTGTAAAGACAGAGGACATGCACACCCCACAGCAAGATCCTCCAAATACCCATCAGACATGTTTATTTCTAATCTCCTTCCTATGACACCAGTAGTCCTTGATGGTAGCCAGTATGATGCCCCCTCCCAAGATGTCCAGGTCCTAATAATGCCCAAACCTGTGATTATGTCAGGTTACATGGCAAAGGGAAATTAAAGTTGCAGATGGAATTAAGGTTACTAGTCAGTTGACATTCAAATGGGGGATTATCCTGGGATTATCAAGGGTGTCGTAAAAAGTGGAAGAGGATGGCAGAGGTGAGTCAGAGTGATGTAATGTGAGAAGACCTTGAGCCAGCTTTGAAGATGGGAAAAGGAGAAAGGGAGTCATGTGCCAAGGAATGGAGGTGGCCTCTGGAAGCTGGAAAAGGCAGGGAAACAGATTTCCCCCTGGAGCCTCCAGAGAAAAACGCAGCCTGACAACACCTTGATTTTGGCCCAGTGAGACCCATTTTAGACTTCTGACCCCCAGGACCATAGGAGTACACTTGTGGGGCTTCCCTGGTGGCACAGTGGTTAAGAATCCGCCTGCAAATGCAGGGGACACAGATTCGAGCCCTGGTCCGGGAAGATCCCACATGCCGCGGAGCAACTAAGCCCGTGCGCCACAGCTACTGAAGCCTGCACGCCTAGAGCCCGTGCTCCGCAACAAGAGAAGCCACCGCAAGGAGAAGCCCGCGTACCACAATGAAGAGTAGCCCCCACTCGCCACCCCTACAGAAAGCCTGCACGCAGCAATGAAGACCCAAAGCAGCCAAAAATAAATTAATTAATTTGCTTAAGAAACAATACACTTGTGTTGTTTTAGGCCACTAAGTTTGTGGTCATTTGTTTCAGCAGCAATAGGACACTAATGCATCCTCTTGCCCTTGCCCCTTACCATGCCCAGACTCTCCTGCCTCCAGCAATTCCGCTCTAGCCCCAAACTTGCACAGCTCACCCAGCTGAACAAAAGCCCTGCAGTTTGCCCAAATGCACCCTCCTTAAAAGGCAGTTTAGCAACCATCTGTTGTTATATAAAGTATATCCCTTGACAAGCGGGCTCACACCCTCGCAACTAATCAAAATACTGCTTCCAAATAGATAGGATATTCTCCCTGAGATATTCTCCCTGAGGGAAGTCTGGCGAATTGATTTTCTCCCTCTTACCACAGGTGAAAATAATAATATAGCTAACATTTGGGAGCACTTGCTATAAGCCAGGCACAATTCTTAGTGCTATATGTATTAACTCATTTCATTCTCCCAACAACTCACTGAAGCAGGTGCTGGTCTCAGCCCCATCTTACAGTCCAGGGAATTGAGACACAAAGAGTATAAGTAACTTGCCCAAGGTCACACAGCTGAGATTTTAATTCAGGCGGTCTGACTCCAGTTTGGGCTCTTAATCACTGCACATCCTGTCTCCCCATACGTGAGCAAACGAATAAATGAGGCATGCGTGCAAAGTGCACGTGGATGTGCATGTGGATGTCTCTGTGTGCAGATGCTGAGAAACCAGGTCATGAAGACAGAGGTCCTGTGCTCACGTTTCTCATGGTCCAGCGGGAGACAGGAGGCCAATTCATCAGACCAATGCTCTGAGAGCATCTGTGCAGAGCTCTGGGAGCAAAGGGGAGAGTCCAGATAGGAGTCAGGGAAAGCTTTCTGGAAGAGGTGGCATTGAGCTGAATTTTTAAGGGTGTGTAGGCAATAGTCAAGTGAAAGGTGTCAAAGGGCATTGGGTTAAAAAGACCCTGAGGCCTGAAAGAGAAATACAGAGACAGGACAGAGCCATTGAGAGACAGAGAAACACTGACTGCAGACTATAGAGGCAGAAAAAAAGAGGCAGAAAACAGCTGACTGTGTCGCATCTGGCTGTTCCCGGCCCAACCTCCCTCCAGTTCTGGGACAGAAAATAGCCTGGCTGACCCGTTGTGTGCAAAGCATTTCCTGTGCAGCCCTGGGGACCCCCGAGCTGTACTTTCTCAGGGGTGGGGCTGGCGGGGGGTGGGGCAGTGAGGGCAGTGGGGGAGGGGATGAAGTCTCCAGGACGAGACTGGCTGAAGATGGGAAGGAAGCATGTGCCTATGTCAGGGTCCATGTATGCGCACGGGGGTGCATGTGCGGGAGGGTGCCCCGGGTGTGCGTGATGCGCCTCCGTGTGTGCACATGGCTGACCCTGGGGTTCATGTGTCTCTTCATGGAAAATGAAGGCTGGGTGGACACACAGCAGGTCATGGCGGCCACCTCCCTGTCTTAGGTCTCGCGGCAAAGGGCAGCTCTAGAAGCCTTCTTGAGTACACAAGCCATCTCCTCTGGGAAGCCACCAGCATCAGTGCTCCTGAAGCAGCTTCCAGTGGACTCTTTATCCTGCCTGGTCCCCAGGGACGCCACCTCTGCATGCTCCCTTCTCGGGTCACTGACCTAGTTCCAACTCTTGCTGGGGACTGAGTGATCCAGCCAGAACCTTCTCCGAGGACCTTTCCCAGAGAACAGGGGGAGGATCTGGGGACAGTCAGGCCTGGCCTCCAGAGCCCAGAACATCTAATCAGGGAAGACATCCTCCTCTCAGGAAGATCCCAAACAACTCCAAGTGACTTCTCCGTGCCTCCAGCCTAGCCCCTTCCCTCATCCACCTCACTGAGTCCCTGTCACCACATTCCCCAAGGTTGTTTTTGAGACTGTGGTTAAACAAGCTCTCCCTACCCTATCTTTATGCAGTTTATTATTTTGCCTTCTACCCCCGCTAGGTTTTTATCATTCCAACACACGTGATATCTTTGAATCTAGAGCACACATTTTTCCTATTTGATGGACCTGCAGAGACTGAATGGCCAGCTGCTGGGTGGCCACAGAGGGACCGCTGCAGAGGGATTCCTGTGCAGGAGGGAGGCTGGGCTTTCATTTTCGGCTGGGTAGAAACGCACACTGCAGGAGGGGGTCCAGGTGGAACAAGGGCTTTCGGGACACTCAAAATGTATGTTCCCTTGCTCTCCTTCTAAGCCTGAGGTCTCAGCCAGCATCACCTCAAACTCTGACACACCTAACAACCAGCCAGGATCTTCGTTTCCACCACACTGGGGCCCATGGAGCTCACCCCAAAAGACCACAGAAGAACTTCAAGGCTGGAGATACACTGGCTTCACCTGGCCGGGCCAGCCAGGCCTTCCTGGCCCTCCAAAGGCCTACAGCCCTGGCTCCCAAGCAGCTGCAAAAATAAGAGGTGCTGTCGTCCTCGGCCTCCCAAAAGGAGACCAATGAACTCCTGGACTAAGAAACAGGAAGTAATGTTGTGGAGCACCTATCACGTATCTCCTTTAACTGACACCAACCCTTCTAAAAGGGAATTGCTATTCTGGTGAAGAAGGGGTTTCCAGAGGAGGCTAAATCAGGATTCCAAGTCAGGTTGTGTCTGATACATTTAAAGGACAGCACCCCCTCCCCCCAGCAACCCTTCACAAGGGGAGGGCCCGACATCGGGGTATATACAGGACGCAGGCTCCCAGAGAAAGGGGCCAGAGCAGATGACCTTCCCCCGGCCCAGCTCCTGGGACTGGGACAGAACATCAGGGAGAGGGATGAGCTGCTGGCAAGGGGAATTTCTCTCCCGGAGGATCACGTGAGAGAAGGCTCACAAGCACACAGCTTTGGGGCCCAGAGACAAAGTATGATCTGAATTTGGTGAGAGGAATCTTCTCCCCACTTTGTGGAACTCCAAGTGGCTCCAGTTCACGGAGGACTGAAGGAAACAGGATGCCACCTGGCACCCAGTCTGCTCGCGGGTTTGAGGGCACGGGGACAGCACCGAGCAGGGAATAAGGGCGTTTTCAGGGGTCCCATAGCCCTTCTGTGGCTTGCAGGCCAGGACCAGTCATGAAGTAACAGACTATGAACACATGTGAGATGTCCTGGGAACCCTCCGCGTAGGTAGAAGTCTGGGTGCTATAGATGGGGAGCTATGAGGCAGAAAAAGTAGGGCGTTAAGGCCAATGTGATTTCATTTGCAGGCACAGGTTGGTGAGGCCAGGGAAAGCCACATCTCACACACTTTAGAGATGGGGGTCAGGCTCAAAGAGGCCAAGTCACAGGCTCCACAGCCTTCCACTCCTTCCAGGACAGCAGCTGACCTGGGTCACCACTAATGTCCACCTCAATGCCAAGGCCCCAATTCTAAGGCCAGTGCATTTCTACTAAGAAATCACCATAGCAGAGAGGGCTGAGCCTACGTGGCAAACCCCTGCCCTGCCCAAGAGGCATTATCATACCCATTTCCCCTGTAACGTCTGCCTTCTCTGAGAACTGGGTCCCCTTCCACCAGCCTCTGCAGAAGCTGCCGTGTCTCACCTAACACTCACCTTTCCCCCAGGCACTACCTGCTAGTCAAGGGCCAGTGTGTCTCTTCTCTGGGATTCTTTTGGATTCAGAAACCAAGGATCAAAGTTGTTCCTGTAATATATCAGACTTGGGAGCTCTCAGCAGCCCTGTTTTCCTCCACATGGAAGAAAAAGGTGTGCAGTGAGAGGCTGAGAGAGCACTGGTGAGCCCCGTGTCTGCCACTGAAGCAAGTCTGCGGCACTTGAAGGTCTTCTTTGCCTGCACAGTACACGTTGGAATTTGGTCACTTGCCTAAAGCCCTGCCCAGCCCCCACACGCCCTTTCCCCTCCATCCCAGGACAGGCCGGACAACGAGCAGCGCCAGGGAAAAGAAAAGCTGGGGGGGGCACCAGTCAGGCTGTCCCTTGGGGCTCCTCCCAACAATGGCATGGGCAGCACCCTGTTTGTTCTGGGTCAAGACACCTCCCCGGATACCCCCACCCCTCAGCTGGCAGTGAGTGAGGCAGAGGCAGAAACAGAGGGTAGGGGCAGCTGCCAGTATCTTTGGAAACCTTCTGATGCCTGGGGACCACCTCCCTGACCCCAACTTTGCGTAAGCAGGGAGGGAAAGAGGAGAGGTCAGATGGGGGACGAGAGAATAACTTGTTCTATGCTGGGGAGGAAGGCGATGACCCTGGTCTTAGGTGGAGAAGGGGCTGGGAGACCTCTGACCAATAGAAACAAGATGGCCCGACTGGGACCTGCAACGCAGCTGGAGCCAGCCATTTCTCTTGTCTTTCCTTCAGGGTCCCCAACTGTGAAACATGCAATGGGAGCAGAATATACTCTGAACTAGAGAACCATGATCTCTCCCAAGTTTGGGGATAACTTGGCATCACGTGTGATCCCAGACCCACTCCTAACCTTAGCACCTGCCAAGCTCCCCTGAACTCTGACTACTATGACTGTCTGTGTAGCTGCCCAAGGTGGGGGCAAGCATAGGGGGCCAACACCAGTGGCCTCAGGTGCCAGGCATGCTGGACTTCACTGCTGGTGCAAGCTGATGGGAAAGGACGGGAAGCTGGGACTTGGGCAGGGAGGGTGAGTTCCTCCAAAGGCAAGATTCAGCCCAACATCAATGTCTTTAGGCCAGTTTGGTATCCAGAGCAGACAGCTTTTAGAACTGGAGCTTCAGGAGATGAGTATATTCAGAGCAGGACCCGAGTCCTGCAGCTTGGGGGCACAGAAACCCATCCCAGCCCCTCTGGGGATAGAGGGCGAGAGGAGAGGGACACCAACAAGACTAGACAGGGTATCCGGAAGCAAAGCAGGGCTTATCAATGATATCGACTGGGAAGGTGCAGCTGGGGTTAGATGGCTAAGATCCACGGGTGCCCAAAGCTAACTCCAGAGCCCAGAGCAGCCACGTGAATGGCTCTGGTATCTACACCAAGGACAGGAGACAAAGGGGGAAGAGAGTCCAGAGCAGCAGGCTTTGGGGTAAAGAGTCTCCGGGCAGCTGTGGCTCCCCCAGGCCTAAGCAGTCATGATTCGTACATGCACGGGGGCCACGGAACACTGTCAGGCCTGGAGGTGACCCAAGCCTGGAGTGCAGGGCTGACTCTGGGCAGCTTTCTCAGCCCCGTCTCAGAGGTCCCTGGCATTTGTGCTGTGGATTAACTCCACTGATGGCAGAAGAGTGCCACACACAGCGTCCGAGACCACAGACACTCCAAGTAGTAGAGGGCCACTCCTCAGCTCTGGGTTACCCACACTCCCACTCCCCAGTCATTTATTTCCCTCCTTATCTGCTTATCAGATTCCGGGGTTAGAGCACATCCCCCAGCACAGCGCTGTCCAGTGGAACACTCTGCGATGACGGATACGTTCTGCCTCCTCTGCCCAGTACAGTAGCTACCAGTCACCTGTGGCTATTGGACATTTGAGATGTGGCTGGCGAGGAACCGAATTTTTTTATTTTAGTTCATTTCACTTTTTTTTTTTTTTTTTGGCTACACTGTGCGGCTTATTGGATCTTAGTTCCCAGACCAGGGACTGAACCCGGGTCCTCGCAGTGAAAACGCGGAATGCTAACCACTGGACCACCGGGGAATTCCCCATTTTACTTTTAATAGTTACATGTGGCTAGCACCTACCATACTGGACAGAGCACTCTGTCAATACGGTGGGGCAGTCAACCCTTCTGAGGTCCAAACACTTAACCATGTCGTTGTGCCAGGATCAAAAGGGTTCTCTGTTAAGGTAGGGCTGGAGTGACAGAGATAAGAGGAGAAAGAAAAGAAAGGAAGACGTATCTACCTTATCTCATCCTCACAGAAACCCTGCAAAAGCCGTATGATTATCTCCACCTTACAAATGAAGAGACTGAGACTCGAACAGGTCTAATAACTTGCCTAGGGTCACACAGTTAGTTAGGGTCACAGTCAGGGTTTGAACCCAAGTGTCAGACTCCAATGTCCACGGTTTTCCACTTCATCATGTGTCTGAGGAAGAAAGTGTCCCTTCCTGGCACTGACGGGTCAGGGTTGGGAGGGCAAAGCCGTGGGCTGCTGGACGGTGCTCTAACGCGCCTCTTCCTGAGCTAGGTCTGCCCTGTTAACAACTTCATTATTTATCTTGAAGTGCATTTCAAGAACTCGGACACACCCAGATCCACACATAAGGCCAAAGGCACATGGCCAAAGAAAAATTATCTGTTCTGTGCTTCCATTAGTGCAGATAATTAACAGCTGGCTTGATATTCTTGGCATAAAGGAAGACAGAGCTCTTGTTTTGTTTGGGCTGATATTAAAATAACTATTTATCCCCTCTGCACGCGGATTTGCTCACTCACTGGAGAACCAGACAGCAGGGTCAGAAGTGAGCTGGAAGGGAAGGAGATGAGGGTGGAGAGGGAAATAACATTTCTTAGACATCTAAGACTTGCCAGGTACCAAGCTAAGAACTTCAACAAATTACTCAACTAATAATCATCCGATGAGGTAGCTATGACTATTCGTGTTTTACAGGAGCAGGACTGAAGCTCAGAGCGGTGAAGCAACTTGCCCAAAGTCACACCGTTGATGGTGGCAGAGTATGACTTCAAAATCCAGGTCTGCCTGATTCCAAGGCCATTTTAAATCACACTGGCTCCTGGCAGAGACCTGGAAAACTCCCCACTGCTAGCGAAGTGCCTGAACTCCTTTCCAGCTCTGTCTGGCACCACACCTAAAGCCAGGTTCCTGCTACAACCATCCCTTCTCCCAAGTTCAGGCTCCCAGGAGCGGGAGAGGACCCCCGCCCCCAATCCCACTGTGCAGTCGATGACAATGAGAGGCAGGCGTCCCCTTCTCACCGACCACTTTCCTCCCCACCCCATGGGGAGCTGCCAGTTCAGCACAATAGTGCATTCTGTGTCCAAGAGCCTCTGCTGGCGGTCCCCACGCTTTTGCAGCCCCTCCAGACAATGGCAGGGCCCAAAGGCCTGATAACCAGTGACAAATGTATGTGAATGACCAGCTCACAGGAAGTGGCCTTCAATAGTCCGATAGCTTCCTGTATCCTGACATTGTGAAGGCCCACTTCCTGTGCTGTCTCCGAAAATACAGCAAGACAGAGCTGGGGGCAGGGGCAGAGGCAGGGCTTCCCTGTCCACCCCCAGGCCAGGTACTATTCAACCCTCTCCCCCAACGAGGCCAACAGTCTCACCTGACTCCTGGCCAAACCCCACCCCAGCCCAGGCACAACAGAGGACCTATTTTTAAAGGGTCTGCAGCCTTTCTCAGTCCCCCACCGCCCACCCCTGCCCAGTTGCAGGATCCCAAGCCTTCTGCTGGGAAAGGCTTTCCCATGGCTACTTGCATACCTCGGGTGTACACTATAAACACACTTCCCTGTGTCCGCAGGTCACTCGACTCTGAATGATAACCTTCAATAGGCTTACAAATGCTTATTAAGTCACCGGCTTCAACCTTATCTTCCCAGAGCGGACAATCACAATTCCTTCAGCTTCCTCCTTGTCAAAAAAGGCAAAGCACAGCAAGAGCCAGGGAGGCCTCTGCCCTCACTGGGCTCCAGATGGACTCAGCAAAAGGCTTTCCCAGGTTTCACCTTCCCAAGCACCTTTCCTCCCAGAAGGAGCTGGTCAAAGAGATCAAGACCGCCTCCCAACTAGCAGGAAGGTGGGGTAAGAGCAGGGCTACTGTCCTGAGTGTCTTCCGTGGAGTCAAGCACTATGCTTAGAGCTTTCCCCTCGATTACCTGGTGACGGAGGTAGGAAATCCTCATATTAAAGATAAGCACTGAAATAAGCCAGACAAAGACAAATACTACATGTTATCACTTATATATGGAATCTAAAAAATAAAACTATGAATATAACAAAACAGACTCACAGACATAGAGACTCACAAACTAGTGGTTACCAGTGGGGAGAGGGAAGCGGGGAGGGGCGAGATAGAGGTAGGGGATTAAGAGGTACAAACTACTATGTATAAAATAAATAAGCTACAAAGATACGTTGCACAACACAGGGAAGATAGCCAATATTTTATAATAACTATAAATGGAATGTAAACTTTTAAAAGTATGAATCACTCTGTTGTACACCTGAAACATATAATATTGTACATCAACTATACCTCAAAAAAAAATTTTTTTTAATAAAGACAAGCACACAGAGAAGTTAAGTCACTAGCCCAGGGTCACCCAGCTAATGAGAGGCAGAGCCATACTACCCCCAGCCTTGCTTGGCACTGGGAGATAGGTTTAGGTAGAGGGGAAAGGGGAGGATACCATTCGCCCCCTCCTCTCATACCCTCTCTAGGACACCCACCCACATTCCAGACATGGAAAGTCCTCCCCTGCCTTCCCGGCAGGCAACCCTGGAGGAGGGCAGGGGGTTGCACCCACCCCATCAGTGGCCTGCTGCTGTGAGTATTGTTCTCCACTTTCAATGCCGGGGCACTGAATCAGCCTCAGGCCATTGTGGTCGCTGGGTGGGAGGGGGGCTGGTGTGGGAGGCAGGGAGAGGTCAAGAAGTGACAACCTATTCATTGCCCTTAGCCATTGGAGACCTGAGAGCTGCAGCTCAGCCAGTAGGAGCCCCCAGGTTCCGTGTGTCCAGGAATCGGGGAGAACAAAGAGGTCTCTGGAGATGGAAGGAAGGAGGGCAGGAAGCCCTCACCAACTTTCCCACCCTCCACCCTCCACCGTCACAGGGGAAGAAAGTAAAAGGGAGTGGCAGCCAGCTTCCCTGGGGGTAGAAAAGAACCCAAAGCCAGCAGCCCAGGGCTGAATTCCACAGCCTTCTCCACCAGTGACTTAGAGGGTGACTTAGCCTCTGAGTCTGTGTCCTCACCTGTAACTAACTAGGCTTTGCAGGGATTAAATGAGGTATCATGAAACACTCAGCCCCACGTTCACTGGAGCTCAGTGAGCAAGTAGGTTTTCCTTCTCAAGTTTTCTGGGCTTTCTCTGCCTCGGGTTTCCGTGACTAACAAGGTCCACAGCAGAAAGAGGGTGGCTGCCCTCTTCCAGCCCTTTTCCAAGAAGCAGGAAACCCGCAATCGTGGGACTCGTGGAGTGGTCTGGGCAGGAGGCGGCTGGCAGCCTGGCCTAAAGCACCGTCATCCCTGCCTCCAATGCTGGCTCCTGGACCCTGGAGGACCCGCGGCCACATGAGACCCTGGGCTGCTGACCACAGAGGGAGGCACCGAGGGCTGGGGAGGGGCAAGGCACCATCAGAGGCCCCTGAAGTGACCTCTAGCCCACCTAGTGGGGCTGCATAAAAGTGACAGGGAGGTGGGCTCCTGGATTTGTTATCTGTGGCCAATTCTGAATCCCAGCAAACTTCTGAGCCACTTTCCCACCTGCTCAGCTTTTATCAAAAAACACATAGCTCAAGGGAAAGAGTCTTTTCCAGAATATCAGCCTGAACCAAAACAATCAGACAGGTAAATCTTCTAGAAAACAGACAACAGAAGTGATGCTTGGATGCTCAGTGCCGCTTCTACTCCTCCCTACACAGAAGGGTCCCAAGTTGCAGAGCTCAGCTAAAGCCCAGGCAGCTGGAGTTGTGTCCCCTTCAAAGTCAGTGTGGCCCCTCTGGGAGGGCCTGGGGCCACGGCCAGACTCTAATGGTTGCCTAGAGGCGGAAGGGCGTCCAGTCTCTGATAAGAAGGGGAAGAGAGGACCAGTGCCTGCACCCCGCCACTGACTGTTCCTTCACCCCAGAGACCACAGGGATAACCAGCTCAGAGAACCTTCCAGCCCAGGGTTCCCACCCCGAGGCTTCTGGTGAGAGGCGCCGGCACCAGCCTCACTCCAGGACCAGGCCAGCAACCAGGGACCAGTGAGCTCCTGCCTCAGGAGGCTGGGCACCCGTATCCAAGGCTCTGGCCACTGCCGCCCTCTCCTTGGAGATTCCCCCAGAGGCAGCCCCTTCCATGATGCCACCCTGTCTATCCTCCTATTATGGGCTGAGCTGTGTCCCCCCCCCCCCCAGATTCATACATTGAAGACCTGACTCCTCACCCCAGCACCTCAGAATGTGACTGTTCCAGAGACCAGGCCTTAAGCAAAGTGATTAAGCGAAAATGAGGCCATTAGTGGGCCCTAATCCGATCTGATCAGTGTCTTTATAAAAGGAGGAGATTTGGACACAGACACCAGGGGCTCAGATGCCCAGAGGGACAAGCTTGTGAAGAGGCAGCAAGAGCATGGTCTCTGCAAGTCAAGGAGAGAGGCCTCAGAGGAAACCAGCCCTGCTGGCACCTTGATCTTGGACTTCTGGCCTCCAGAACTGTGGGAGGACAACAGAACAAATTTCTGTTGTTTACACCGCCTGGTCTGTGGTACTTCGTTGCAGCAGCCCTAGCAAACTAAGACAGCCCCCCGCCTCGTCCGGGGATCATGAGGAGCGGTCTGGGGGGACTGCCCCCCATTTACTCCCAGCTGAGCCTCACAATGGGTTGGCGCTCCAAGAGCCACAACAACCCAGGCAGGGCCCCTCCCACTCAGCCCCACCCCTCCGCTGCCCAGCTTCTACATCCTCTTCCAGAAACCCCCATCTCCATGCAGACCATGCAGTGAGCCAACCAAGGCAGGGCTATGTGTGCATCAGGGACCCCCCTGGAGCTGGGGATGCTGTAAAATACCAAGGGGGTACAGAGGGACTGGGAGTGGGGGAGGCACGTGGGAAGAGAGCAGCATCGAATGGCAGAGCCAAGCGGCCTCAGAGTTGAGGACCAGGACCCCTCACCATCCCCCAGCCCTCTGCCACGGCATTGCCCTAGGCCTCGGTTCCCCTCTACAGTCAGGCACCCCTTCTTAGAGACCACAGACCTGAGTCCTGAAGTGCGGGTAAATGCATGGGATGGAAAAATACCACTAATCAAAATAACCAACTTTTCCTAAGGGCTAACTACACGTGAGTCTCTGTGCCAAACGCCTTGCGTGTTTTCTTTCCATCTTCACAATAACCCTGAGGTAAGCAATATATTAGTTCCACCTGACACTTGAGATTAAACTCTGAGAAGTTAAGTAGCTTGGCAAAGGCCACAGAGCTGTAAGTGGCAGTGCTGGGCTTTGAACCCAAGCAGTCTAACTCCAGAGCCAAGTTTGTTGGAGGCAGAAGGGGAAGGCTGGGATCTGAGCCCATTGGTGACGCGAGGGCCAGCCAAGGACAGGGCTTTAGGGACAACAGCAGACGGAGCAATCCACCTTGTCATCAACTGACCAAATTATAAACACAAAGGCCTCCATCTGTGGGAAAGACTGTGACCTCCTACCCTCCTGCACGTGGGGAAAACAGCTTGGAGAGCATCAAAGGGGCACAGCTGCCCCAAAGCTTTATCTTTGGTCTGTGTGCTGGGAAAATGAAACTGGGAAGGGGCAGGAGAAGCGGGCTGCAGCCTCGGGCAGAGACAAGTCACGCCAGCCACCAGCAGAGGGGCTGTGGCAGTGCCAGCTCTGTGCCCACTAGCCCTCACACACTCAAGGGTGTTTCCATTGGTAGAGTCAACTGGCTGGCAGGCCAGCTGACCTCAGTTTGGTGTGATGACAAGAAGCAGACTGGGAAGGGGCGGGGCCGTGGGATGGCCGCAAGCCAAGCTCTGACAAGAATTCCCTGTGTTATCTTGGGTGAGCCATTTCCCGCCCTGCGCCTCGATCCTGTTAGCATAAGGGGAACCAGGACTCCTCTCCTTTCTGTTTGAGCTCCTTGGGGAGAAGGGACAAACGAAGAGGGCTTCATATAAACACAAGATGTTCTAGGCCAGCTTCTTGATGAAATGAGGATACCTAGGGAATTCCCTGCTGGTCCAGTGGTCAGGACTCGGTGCTTTCACCCTGGGGCCCAGGTTCAATACGTGGTCAGGGAACTAAGATCCCGCATGCTGCGCAGCATGGCCAAAAAATAAATAAAATAAAATGGTTAATTAGAAAAAAAAAAAATGAGGACACCGAAGCCTGCCCCATCCCTGTTTTCAAGGCTTCTGCCTCACCTTCCAGCCCACCCGCTCCCAGGCCACAGCCAGAGGGAAGGCACGAAGGGGAAAAAGGAGACAGAGAAGACACTCCAGAAGCAGCGGTTCCCTTGGGCTCCCAGGCATTCCCATGCCTTCCCAGATTTCCGTGTTCCGCAGGGTCAACCCAGAGGTCTGCTGAGGCTGAGGGAGAGCCCTACCTGGTAAAGGCATTAAGTGGTTCCTTGGGCTCTGACCCAGAGCCCTGCCGGGCTCCTTGGAGGGTTCCCATCCACCCTGCTGAGCTGCTACACGGCTTTGATCACTACTACACGAAGGGTTTCCTGAATGCTTTCCTGAGGACATTGTTCCCCACTACAGAGTCATCAGGGTCAAATTCATCATGGGCTATGCTGGTCCAGGTCCTACCCAGTGGGGAAAGCCCGCCCTCTGTCCAAGCCCCACTTCCCCTGGGAAAATTAAGCCAGTGGTTGCTCTTGGTTTAGCTCATTACCAGCTTTGGGGAAGGCAAAGCTGTAGCAAGACACGGCTGCCATTAGCTCAAGGCTGCCAGGCAGCTCAAAGCACACACCTGGGAGCCCTGCTCCATCTTCCAAAGAGGCTTGTCTCCAAACCCAGCCCCAGTTTCTGTCCCAGAATCACACTCAGGGGCCTCTTAATTCATTCAACATTTATTGGAAATGAATCTGTGCAAGGCTTGGTCCCTGCCCTCAAGGAACTCACAGTCTAGGGAAACAGACACACGACCATCACAGTGCCTTGTGTAAATGCTGCAGCAGGAGAGCGGACACAGGGTTAGAGAGGCAGAGGGAATGGCAGTCCCTGCTTAGCTACCTAGGCTGTCTTGTGGTGTAATGGAGTTCACCAGGCAGCCAAGGAGGCCCGATGCGTAGTGCACCCGGAAGCATCAGGATCGGAACGAGCATAACACGTCAGGAAACGGTATCAATACAAAGCATGTTCTGTCCTGGGGATGACGGGAGGGAGGCTAGGGCAAGATGATGAAAGAATCTGCATGGCACACAAGGGGCTTTGGTGAGAGAAGCCATGGAGGTCTTTAAGGAGTGACCTCATTAAAGATGTGTTTTAGAGAGAAAAAGCTGCCAGAAATGGGAAGAATTTTCAGGAAGAGACCAAAAGTTTAGGCAAGAGATTATAAGGGCAGGGAAGTAAGATGGAGAACAGAGGATGAATTCCAGATGAAGAAGAAGTGGGTCACCACAGGTTGGGGGAAGGGGGAGTCAGAACCAAGTTGAGCAACAGGAGAGAGGAGACGGAATCCATGCCAAACACCAGGCCGGGTGTTTTACAAACACCCTCCATCTTCACAAGAATCGTCCCCATTGTACAGATGATGCTTAGAGAAGTTAAGTGACTTTTCTGGTCACGCAACTAGATTACAGAGTTAAGCTTCAAACCCAGATCAACACCTTTAACTGTCATACAAATCTAGACAGAGATGCAGTGAGCTGTTTCAGAGAATGATCTAGAGCTTGGGGGGAAATTCACGACTACAGATAAGACATCTGGGAGTCCTCAAGGTAGATCAGCAGGTGGTTGAAGCCACAGGTGAGGCTAAAACAGTGCAGCAAGAAAAAAGCCAAGGATGAAACTGGAAGAACACTCACAGGTAGGAGAACAGGAGGAGCCAGTGGCAGAGGAGACAGCTGGAAAAGGAAACACAGGTGGTGGTGATGTCAAGACAGAATTCAGTGAAGAGTGCCGGACACTGCAAAAGATTAATTAGTATGACTGGGAGTGGATTCCACATGTGCAATCACAAACGCTTTTAGCCAAACTGGTTTCACCACTTTAGTGGTGGAAGTGGAGAGCAAGCAGCAAGGGCTAAGAGGAATGCAGGGGTGGGGCTGAGGGCAAGCTGGCCTCACAGCTTGTTTTCTTTTTTTAAACCAAGCTTGTTTAAAAAAGAAATCAGGAACTTCCCTGGTGGTCCAGTGGTTGAGACTCCATGCTCCCAATGAAGGAGGCACAGGTTCGATCCCTGGTCAGGGAACTAGATCCCACATGCTGCACAGCACAGCCAAAGAAGACAAATAAATAAGAAATCACCTTGAAGGCTGCATCTGAACCCATACATGCAGAGTGTCAGGCCACACGGTTATGCAAAATTCTCTAGTTGCACTGGGCAGTTCAGGCCCAGAAGCAAACAGAAATGGACAGTGGAGCTGGGGTTGGAAGTGAAGGAACAGGGCCAGTGGAGAGGGGCATAAGAGTACAAGGGACTTTGGACTCTTCTAGACAGAAGAGCTGCCCTTTCTGGGACACCAGTAAAGATGTTTAAAAATCTCAAAAATATTTGGAGGACCCATTTGGAATTTTTAAACAAAAAACCAAAGCCAAGGTTCATCTCTGCATTGTGTAAAAGGGATTTGATAAACAGATAACTAATGTTAACAAATTTAATTTAAAAAGAATAAACTTTTTAAGTACATCAAGGCACCACTGGAACAGGATGCAAAATGATACACACTAATTACTAATTACTCCTCTTTACTCTTCAAGCTGATTCCCCAAAGACTTCTACTTAGCAAATACTTTGAAGAGACTGTTCAGAAAAAGAATAAAGGAGCATTTATGTCTATTCCATTATTCAGACTGGCTGCCATCCTGCTTTGATAAAAGGGAGATTTTACTGGGATAGAACAGCACTTGCACATTTTCGAAGCTCTAAGCTGGCTTCTCGCTCTTTTTACACTACAGCAGGAAGGATATCAGTACCCCTATTCTTCCAAGGCCAGAAGAGGTGAAGGGGCATGTCCCAGGCCACCCCAGTCTCTTGCCTCCAAGTCCAAGGCTCTCACCTCCACCCATCCTGACGCATGCTACTCCCCGGTGTTCCCCCAAACCTCGCTCCGCCCGTCTTGTCTCTGACCTTGAGACGGCACCGATGCGGCTACTACTTAGCGACACAGGTTGAAGCCTGCACCCCCGTGGCCAGCCTGGTTCTTGGACAAGGCAGCCTTTCCTGTAAAATACTCCTAAGAAGCCCTCAACCACCAGGCCTGAGAGGGTCCCTGTGAGGGTGGGTCCCTGTGATCACCCTCCCAACCACGGCTGCTCTCCCCTCCGGATCCCTAGCTCAGTAGGATCACAAGGCTACGTGAACTCACTAGGATCACAAGGCTACGTGGAACTGTTTTTCTGCAATAAAACTCCAGCAGCCAATATTTATTGAGCACCTACTTGTTGCCACGGACTCTGCTAAGAACTTTACATATGTTACCTTAACTTTGTAACAACCCAGCAAAAATAGGTACTCTTATTCCTGTTTTACAGATGAGGATAACCGATACCTGAGGCTCAGAAAGGCTACGTGACTTGCTCAAGGTCACTCAGCTAGTGGTTGAGGCAGTACTCATAAGTCTGTCAGACTCGAGAATCCACTTTATTTTCACTGTACCACACCGCCCTGGCTCACCACTCTACAAGTGCCTAGAGACCCACACCAGAGTGGAAAAGGAAAAGTGAGGCAAGGCACGAGCCTTTTCATTTTCACTGCCTGGCTCCCAAGTGACTCTGGGGACGCTAATCCCATGGTGTTTCACTCGGCCGACGGCCTCACCAGCCTGGGGCCCTGGGAAGCTGACAGGAGTCAAAGGGCCCCCTGGCAGGCTTGTCCTGGCAGCTGCCCAGCTGACTTGAGCTAACACAGCAACAGGCACAGGAAAGGCTCGAGAGAGAGTGGAAAAGCACCAGACCCTGGGCCGCTGAGGGCAGAGAAGTGATCCCGGCCATGCTCAGACGGGATAACGCAGCTCTAAAGCCACCACTATCACCAGGCTGGGAAGAGACGGGGCGGGGCCGGGAGGGGTGCGTAAAAGCCCCAAGTACATCTACTTACTAATGTGTTTCAGTGAATCGTGACTGCTGGGCCAACCCAAAAGAGGGTCATGTGCCTCCAAGGTGAATCAGCAAGTGTGGAAGAAAACCAGTCCATGCCCTGGTTGGTCCCAGCAAGCCTGGCCCACCTTTGCCCCATCCACAGAAACCCTGCTGCCTGATGATACCTGAGCAGAGGCAAGAAAGCACGCATGATCTCACAGCCCCGCGGTAGCAGCGGAGCTCAGCCAGCCCGTGGGAAAAGAGCGAGCCAGCTGAGAATACTAACAGACTTGCTGGAGGCAAAAATTCAGCGAGGGCAAGCCCGAGGAAATAAAATTATTTAAAAGGAGCACAAAGTGAGACTAGAAAAAGGGAGCAACTTGGACTTCCAAAGATAGTGCTTCTTCCATCAGGCACTGGGAGGACGTACATCAGTGGTGGCGGGGTTATTCTAAAATATCTGAAAATCCAAAAATGTCTTAGTCTGTGGGAAAACTTTTTTTGTGTTATTTCTGTAGGTTTTCTGTCCTGTTATGTTTTGCTTAGGCCGATATTAAACTACATATGTGCAGGATGCCCAAAACTGTTTTGAGGGAACCAATCCTGGGATCTAATGTTTGCCACAGTTGTTAGACTGCTTAAAAACAAAGCACACCTCTAAGATTTCATTAGAAGGCAAGGGGCAGCTTGACAGGTGGCATATTGGCAGCCACTGGATCAAATTAACCCTATGGGTATGTTAACATGCTTAGAATTTTTTAAAAAATAAATTTTCAACATTTAAAAATCAGAAGTTTCCATACCACACACCTCCCCCGTCCCCCCAAAAAATCTGAACTTCTGGCATCTTTTCGAGAGGAAAACAACAATCTGGTATCTCTGGGCAAGCAGCACAAATTGCACGAAGCTGCACAGCCACTGCCCCCTTTAGGCAGGCCTGTGCTTTTCTAGCACCTGGCCTGGCCGCTCATTTAAGCCACCTGACTGACCCCTGTAGGCAAGAGAGTTTGCTACTGGTGGTTTAGCCCAGTGAAGGGATCCCAGGCTTGGTCGTCCTCAGGACTGCCACAGGGGGGCAGCACTGGTCTGCCCATGAGGCCTGGACAGCCTGAGCCTGTAACCAAGCTGAGCTTACTAGCACATCCTTCCAGAACCAGAAACCTCATCCTCACTTCAGCAGCAGACCCTGCTTCCCCACGCTCCCCATCCGATTTATGCCCTGAGAAGCAACAGCAGCTCATCTCAACATTCCCAGCAGGCCTCGGCGACTGAGGGGAAGCCACCGAATCGACTTGCCCCTCCTCCTCTGGCTTCTGGCTACCACTTTCCACGTCCCCCCGCTCCTCCCAACCCACAGCCGGCATCTCTACCTGTTCAGGAATTCTACCTTCACCCACCTGTTAACACCACTGGGCCTCAGATCCTGAGGTAAGAGGCAGGGCAAACACCCTCCTCCTTTTAAGGCAGGTTCATTCTTCATCAAATGCTCATTACTTGTCTTTGCTCACTCAGGTTAAAGGTCAGTTGACTTCATGAGGCAATAGGTTGGCTCTCTGCTCTCACCCCTTCCAACCTCACCGACAACATCTTTAGTGGCAGCATTTAGTATAAGCTCCTACTGCCCTTCAGGAAAGACATTTAGTATTATGCATTGAGGCCCTTAAAACTGTTCGTCCCATTTCATCCAAAATGCCATTTACTCTTAGAGGAAAACACAGGCAGAACTCTCTATGACATAAATCACAGCAAGGTCCTTTTTGACCCACCTCCTAGAGAAATGGAAATAAAAACAAAAATAAACAAATGGGACCTAATGAAACTTAAAAGCTTTTGCACAGCAAAGGAAACCATGAACAAGACGAAAAGACAACCCTCAGAATGGGAGAAAATATTTGCAAATGAAGCAACTGACAAAGGATTAAGCTCCAAAATGCCATTTACTGTTCCTACCATTTAGTCCAAAAAAGCAGGAAAATCCTTATATAAGATACTCTTTGCAGTATTTCTCCTAGTGAACGACCAGAAACAACCCAAATGTCCAGCAATAGGGAAACTGCTAAAAACAAACTATGCTGTATTCCCACTTGATGGGCAATTATACAGCTAATGAAAACAATTAGGATTACGAGGACCATGTGATAAGACAGGAAAGTGATTATGATATGAAAACACTATGTAAAAAAGAATATAAAATTAAATGTACAGTAGTATCTAAAAAAACTAGTCCAAGAATTAGTGAAAGATACCAAAATGTTAATATTTTATCTGTACCAGAGCCCTCAGAATGTGGGTAACCTTTTTTAAACCCCTACCAAATTTAATGTACATATACTACTTTTATAGGGAAAAGTATGTGTGCATGTGTGTGTGAAGTTGGAAAATTTGATAGCAATTGTTAAGCTCCTTGGTCTACTCTTAATGTAGACTTTGAAAGTATATAAGCCTCATGTCATCATGATAAAAAGGCCCTTGGGAACCTGCGCCTCCAGGACTCACCGCCTCCAGGATCCAATGCAGCCACGCTAGTAAAACAAAGCTTGCTTCCGGGGCCCCAAAGTCCTTAGTTAAAGGCCAATTTTATCCTACCCGGAGATGCCTGCTTTGCATAGCTCCTAGGAGACCCCAGCACCACCTGGAAGACAGGATTAGATCAAAATGGTTCTCAGACGCCACTTTAATCAAGTTTTGCACTACACAGTGACGGGGTGGGGGGTGAAAGACAATGACTGTTTTCAAGCAAATTCACCTGCCCCAAGGTGAACAGCCTGGGCTCCCAAGAACAGAAAACTGCTTTCCTTCCCAGGGGAATCCCCTTCCTGAGCTGACAGGACAGGATTTCAGGGAGAATGCGCACAAAGGACAGAGCAAGCTAGCTAAGGGAGCCAGGGAGATTTCTGAACTCTTCCCAGTGCAAACTAGAACTAGGCATGTAGGTACCCCTCCTAAAGGCATCACCCCAATCCCAGCCACTCCCACCTGAGGCCAAACTGCCTCCCCACAGGGACTGACAGCCAATGTTCACTTCATCACTCTCCTCCCTGTGGTGCACCTAGCAACGCAGAAGCCTGAGCAGCTGTGGTCACCATCCAGCAGAGGCAGCCTTCAGGCCAGAACCCTCACGGGCCTTCCTCTTCACTGGCCCCTCAGCTACTAGTGTGTCTGCCTGGCCATAGCAGAGCAGCCAGTATGTGTGTGGCTGTGTGGGGCGGGAGGGGCCAGAAGAAGCAATAAAGTAAATCAGATGTGGGTTCTGGTTGCTGGGTCGACATGGTGGCAGGACCAGTCCTGGCCCCCAGAAGGACCCATAGGGCCCTGTGTCCTCCATTAATTCTTCTCCGGGCGGTTTCTGTTCAGGACAGCTTTAGGGGCAAATTCCAGCTTGTCCTTAAGGCTCACGACCTGGGTGTGGTCCTTGCCTAGCAGCTCATCCAGCTTGCGGTCCTCCCGGCGCTCCGAGATGCTCTTCTCCTCCTCCACAGGCTGGAGATCCTTCCCCCGGATGAACCATTCCAGGTGGTAGCCCACAGCCCCAACCACGAAGGCCACGGGAAAGGTGACATAGGGAGCATAGGTACGCACCACGGTCCAAAGCACAGGCCACATGACATCTGCAGAAGAGTAGGAGGCCGCATTAGGGAGAAGCAGCACCCCTTCCCACCAAACATGGACAACCCACCAGGGCTCTCCACTCACCAGGCAGCCTGGCACAATTTACTGAGCATCCACCCCATGCAGAGCAATGCAAGAGGGCACCCTGCTTTATGCAACAGTTGGGTCTCCGAAACAATCCAGGAAATTTCAGAAGAGTCAATTGTTAGGGAAGGGGGAAAGAATCTCATTTACGTACTACACTCTTTGACAATTATGCAACCACGTATGGCAGCGTTCCCCACGAGAGGACCTCTGAGCCTTACCTAATAAAGCTTCAATCCTACTGTTGACCCCAGGCCCTCCCTGCACAACTTGCCAACATTCTAAGAGTGGGTAAGAGCCTTTCTCTGCTCTACAATATTCCTCCATCAGCAGAGCCAGCCATCCTTTCCCCACCACGCTCACCGCTGTGAGTCTCCTGTCTCCAGGTTAATGAGAAGTAGTTCCTCTGCCCCACATAAAGAATAAGCAACGTATTTAGGCAGCCAAAACCCCAAACCATTACCCAACCACTCTGGATTTTAGATAAAGATAATGGTTTTTTCCTATTCTGAACCTGACTTTTCTAACAAGACAAACCTCTTCCTTACAAATCTGCTTGCCAAACCCCTTTCAAAATACACTCTCTTCAACCAAAGCCATATCCTCGTATTTGCATAAACTCCTAAAAATATCACCAGCCCATTATACATACTCTGGACACACTAGAACTTGAAAATTCTATGTTAAAAAACTACTGTACAAGAAGTGGAGAAACAAAGAAGTGGAATGACCCCAGGGCTTCCAGAAATTAAGTAAGGCAACACCAGGATAATGTAAAAACACAAAAATTGGGTCACTCTCAGCCATTTAGTCTCAAATGATTATTATCATTATTAACAATTATCAAAGACTATTCACAACTATCATAATAGTGATAGCTCCATTTATTGAGCACTTATTACATGCCAGACCTTGGGCTAAGCTCTTTATATATACTCTCTCCTTTAATCCGCATGTCCACTCTCTTGATGTAGCTGGCATGACCAGAGGGTTAAGTAACGTGCCCAGAAGTCTCAACTGAAAGATCATTCCTTTTGTGCCCCTGCAGGTATTTCTCCAATCTAGCTATTTCTGGTCTGAACCTCACCAAAGTTAAGATGACTCTCTCCCCCTCCCTTTGGTTCCAATTCTCTCTGGAAGAACCCCAGCATTTTGTGGACCCAAGACTATAATGGACCATCACCAAGGAAAAAACTGTAGCAGCTCCAAGACTGCCCTCTGAGTCCCTGTCTTAGCACCAGGCACTATGCTGGACAATTAACACACTAGTCATCATCTGATCTTCACAACACCTCTATGAGGTAGGAATTATTAGCCCAGATTTTTGTTGAAGGCCACAAAGGCTCAGGGACATAAGCTTAACTTGCCCAAGATCACCAGAAGTGAGAGAGACATTGACTGGAACCCAGGCCTCTCCAACTTCAACACCTATGCTCCTTCTACTGGAAAGAACACACTGCAAATAGGTGTATGGTTTCTGTCCAAATCCTGGACTTGAGAAGAACTTACTGCAATTTTTTCCCATCAGCTTGGCATTTCACTACCTAGAAGAGCTTCCCTTTTTGCAAACTCTAAGATTACACTCAGAGATTTGTGACATTACAAGATTTAGGAGTTGTTAAAAGAGGCACCCTTGAAGAATCTCAAACCTAATATTTCATTTTCTTTCCTACCTGTAAGCAAGTTCTCTGTAAGTAAACACTTTTCCTAAACAGCAACTCTCCACTCAGATTTCCAATCTGTCTTCAAATATATGAAGCATGAGTCCACAACTAATATTGCTTCTCACATGCAGCCCGAGGTCTCCCTCTGTGGTCGGGTTCACATTCTAATCATTCCCAAATAACGTAATCCTTTCATTTATTCAACATTTATAACCACTTTCTCTGTGTCACACATTGGGCTGGCCTACCCCATTTGTCTGCATTTCTCAAAGCACTTAACCCTCCAAGAGGGAAAGGCCCATGTTTGTGCGTCCCCACTGTGCCCTATTCATCCCCCACCCCTCCCACCACGCCCGGCATTAAGTGCTTAAAAAGTCTGGTGAATGAATGAGAGCCCAAGCAACTCATTTGTGTAAAACCACCGCAGTCATCTAACCACCCGCCCTCGAAAGGCGGCAGGAACACAGCAGGTGCCTTTGCTGATTACAAGAAACTAGATACTCTAACAAGTCATCTCCAGGGTGTCAAAACGAAACAGGCAAAAGTGGCAAATATTTCCAGCCCCGCAATGAAGGAGCCTGAGCGTCCGGTGAAGGTCAAACGGTAAAGGTTGCCGGGAAACCTGCCCTTGTGCCGGGGACCTCGGAGGCCCTAGGAGACGCGAAGCCGCAGTCCGAGATTTGAGAACTGCTAACAAGGGCAGAGGAGACCTGACTGGGTGGAAGAATTCATTCTGACCGGTACTGAGCCCGGTCCGGGTATGAGAGCGCAAGGAGGTCAGGTCCAAGGGTCTGCCCTTCTCCCTCCTCTAGGTTCCCGGTCCCCTGCCCCTATCCCACCACGCTCACGGCCTCGTCTGGTCTGTCCTCACCCACGTGCCTAAGGCCGAGAAGCCCGGGCTGCAGAATGTCTGCAGGGCGCTCAGACTGCCACGCCGAGCCCGGGGAACAGAGGGAGCAGTCTAGCCTGGCCAGGGCCGCAGCGGACGCTCGCCATCTCCCTTCCCCTAACTCAGAGGTCAAGGCCACCAGCCGTCGCCACAGCTACGGGCGGCCCAGCAGCCGCTCGGGGGTAGGAACTGCCTGCCGGGACGAGTGCTCACCCGCGCCGCAGCTCACACCCCGCCGTCCGGCCCCAGCCCTCCGCCCGCGAACCGCCCGCGCTGGGGGAGCTCCGAAGCCGCCACTCCCAGCGGCCCGCGAGACCTCGCCCCGGACCCCGCCCACCGGCGCCGGCTCCCTCGGAGCGCAGGGATTGGCTGAGCTCCAGAGCCAAAGGCCTGAGGAAGCTAGGGCTCCGCAACGGGCCGCGCTGCGCTGAGGGACACAGCGCCTCCTCCCGGACAGGAGGTTTCCCAGTGACATCACCACGGGCTTTCGCGTGGAGAAAGTGGAAGGTCACGCATTCATGTATTCAACTGATGTTTATTAGGCTTCTTCTAAGACCTTGGTCTGGACACAGAAAAATAAAAAACATGATCCTTGACCTCAAGAAGGTCTCAGCAGAGTAAAATCTAGAACTCTTAAGAACTCTTCTGGTCTGGGCTAGCTTTCTAGCAGCGTGACCTTGGGAACATTGTCAATCTGCCTGAGCCTCCTTTCCTTCTTATGCATAGAGGTAATAACACCTATTTCACAGGATGTTGTGAGAGTTGATGAAACAATGTATGCAAAGTGCTGTGCTGGCACATAACAAGCAGGGAAATAAATGGTACTATTGTTAGTATACAAATAATTGAAATATAGTAAAACCTGTCTTACTTGACCCCTTAGGTGCAAGTATTCACTGCCTCCTCTGTGTCCCCACTGCGCCCTGTACAGATGTCTACTTTAACACATATAGAAAAAAAAACACCAAAGCTTAAGCTCCATAACACCCCCACCTAGCCCTGTCTTTCCACCTTCATTCCACTAGTCTCAGGCAGGCGTACTTATTTACCTTTGGTAACACATACTAAACCCCTCTTATTCCCCTCCCCCACGCAGACCAAACTGTTTCACACCTCTGTGCCTTTATTTATGCTTTTTCATCTACCTGGAGTGCCCTTCCCACCTTTCTTTACCAAAGTAGCTCTGTCTTGTTTTTCAAGCTCAAGGGACACCTTGGTAGGAAGCCTCCTAGATTGCATTATCAGGGTAGATTCCCTTCCTTTATGATCTCAAAGATCTCAATGCTAAGCTCTGACAATGGAGGTGGAGAAAAAGGAACAGATAAAGAATAAAGAAATGTGTACGAAACCATTATTAGCAGAACGTGTTCACTGAGGGAGGACAAGGGAACAGAATTGCCCAGAATAACTAGCATTCAGTCAGCCAATTAACATGTGCTAGGCATTGGGGATGCAAAGATGACTGGGACCGTGTTTTCCCCCAAGAGTTGTCTGACTAACAGGGAAGCAGAGGGGTCTACAAAATGTCAAGAGAGTGTGAGAAATGGGATGACGGGAGCATGCACAAGTAGCACAGAGAAGGAGCCCCAGGAATAATCAGGGGAGGCTCCCCAGAGGAACCTGCCCTTGAGCTAAGTCTCAAGTAGTGGCTAGCAGTTCTGTCAGGCAGAACTGAGTGGGGCTGCAGGGCACAGATTTAGGAATCAGAGAGTTGTGGGTTCAAATCCTAACCCTGCTGCCTGCTAATCTCAGGAAAGCTGTTTACACTCATTGTTTTAAAAAAGACAGTAATAGTACCCACCCCCCTTTGGTTGTTCTGTACTAAATCACCTAATGTGTATAAAATGCTTAGCATTTACAGTATATGGCACCTTCTAAGTGCTTGGTAATTGATCACCAGCATGTTTAGTATTCCTCAAATTTACTCCTCCTTCTGTAACGTCCTATGTCCATTTATGGCATTACTTACTCACCAAGCCAAAAACCTGAGTGACACCTTCAAGGCCTCTTCATCTCTGCATTATTCCCCAGATCCAGTTTATAGCACCTATGCCTCCTGAATGTCTCTCAAATTCATCATCATCTCTTACCTGGACCACCTTGGCAACTCCCTTCAGTGGTCTCTCTGCCTTCCATTGCCTCCTCCAGTCCATTTCTATTCTGTTGGCCAAAGAGTCTTTCAAACACTTAAATAAAACCATGGACTCTCCAACTTAAACCCATGGCTCCCTTCCAGCCACATCTCCTTTATTTCCCCTCTACCCGTTCTAGCCTGTCACCTCTCTCCAGTCTCTGCTCTTCCCATTATCCCACACACACATAGCATTCCATGCCTTTGCCTAAGCTGGTCGGTCCTTTTGCCTGAAATGAATGTCTTCCCTCCTCATCCCTGACTACAAAACTCTAATTCATCCTGCAAGACCCAGTTCAAAAGGCTCCTCTTGCAGAAAGGTTTCCTAGACTTGCCGGCTGCTAGAGGCTCCCTCCTCTGGTCTCTTCAGCCCCTCTGGGAGAGCAGGCCTCCCTTTGTACCATAACTTTGTGTTTATGCGCCTTGCTATGGCCAGATGGGAGGAACTCAGGCACAGGGACTGGATCTAATCCTTCACATGTCCATGGAGCCCAGCACAACTACCTAGGCCACAATACCCTAAGGAGACTCCCCACATGCCCCCTACATTAGCCCCACAAGGGGAGATTTTAGACATCACATCTGTAGCAGGATGCCCACACAGTCTTGGATGCTACCCGGCTCTCCGTGTCCATTCCCATATACCTCATGGTCCCGGCAAGCCTGGCCCAGTTTCTGGGAAAACACAGAGACCCATAAAAATCTATATAATGTAGAGGTTAAACTTGGACTCAGCTACTTCCTGGCTTTGTGGTTTGGGCTAAGTTGTTGAACCTCTCCAAGCCTCGGTTTTCTCATCTGTAAAATGGGGGTGATAACAATACCTGCTTCATAGGATTGCTCTGAGTATTGTCTAGTTCAAACCTCTCCCAGCTCCCCATTTTCGAGAAAACTGAACCTCAGGATGATAGTCACTCAGCCAGTGCCCCACTTGGCAAATCTGGGGGAAATAGACATATGAACATTTCTAGTTGAAACTTTGAGCCATCCAATTTCAGTATTCCCAAACCTGGCTGCCATCAAAATGATGCAGTGGTTAAGAATCTGCCTGCCAATGCAGGGGACACGGGTTCGAGCCCTGGTCCGGGAAGATCCCACATGCCGTGGAGCAACTAAGCCCATGTGCCACAACTACTAAGCCTGCGCTCTAGAGCCCGCGAGCCACAACTACTGAGCCCATGTGCCTAGAGCCCGTGTTCTGCAACAAGAGAAGCCACCGCAATGAGAAGCCGGTGCACCACAGGGAAGAGTAGCCCTCGCTCACCGCAACTAGAGAAAGCCCGCACACAGCAACGAAAACCCAACGCAGCCAAAATAAATAAGCCAAAAAAACTCATCTGAGAGCAAAGACTCTTCACTAAGTCTTGCACAGGGCCCAGGAATCTGTTTGGGATCAGCTCCAGGCTGATTCACTTTTGGGAATTCGGGTCGCACGGGAGCCCTCTTCACCTCCCAGTGGTCTCAAATGAGTGTGTGTGGGAATATGACCTCTTGCTTTTCAGGTGGTCTTCCAGACCAGCCTGTAAAATATGTTCATGCCACTCTCTTGTTCAAAACCCTTCTGTGGCTCCCCGTGGCCCTCAGGATCCAGGCCCACCTTCCTCAAATTGACCCAAAAGCCCAGCATGATCAAGCCTCTGCACTCCCAATACCTCTTTCTCCTCCAAGCCTCTGCACAGCTGTTCTCTGATCTTGAACATTCTTCCCAGCCCTCGCCCTCCTTCAGTGGCTAATACCTAGTCATCTTTCCAGCACTCACCCTTATAATGTAACTGCTTACTTACTTGTCTTTCCCATATGGCTGATAGCACCACAGAGCAGAAACTAACTTGTTCAGAGCTATCTTCAGGTGCTGGACAGGGCCAACAGTGGTTCTTGATAAATATTTGCTGAATACATGAATGAGAAGAACTGGCTAGTCCAGTGTGGCCCAGAAGAGCAGCCAACCCTTTTGGAAGGTTCTTCGTCCTGCCTCAGAGTCCACGTCAATGCAAAGACTGGAGAGAGGGCTTTGTGGGTAGGAGCTGCCATTCAACTCTTTCTGGGCTCAAAAGGCTGTAGAGCTAAACGCTCAGGATTTACATTAGACAGACTTGGGTCCACCACTCTTAGGCCTGCCTGTGACTTTGGCCAGGGCACTTGACCTCTCCTGGGCTTCAGCTTTCTCATCTGTTGTAAGGATGAGCTACGTTCATGTTAAGCACTCTCATCTTGCCTGACCCTCAGCAAGCATCCAATAAATATTAGCCATCACTACTAGGTTTGGGATGCCACTGAGCTTCCCAGGAAAGTTCTGTTCTCTCTTTTGTTCCCCATCAATGTACCCATGCACAGGAGGCATCAGAAAACATGACAGCACAGAATTGAACAGTTTTCTGGAGCGGAAAGAACAGTGGCCCCTTAGGGAGAAGGAAACCAATATTTGCCCATATCGAAGAACAGCAGCCCTCCTGTTTATGGAGCACACGCTGTGTGCCAGGCATTGGGCTCTGGGCTTCCCTCTCTGGGGGAACCCTGGGGAACTGGAAGGCAGAAAGGGAACCGGACTAAACTAGGAGGAATTGGAAGACAGGCCTCCTCACCCCACCCGGGGCCCCTTCAACCCACCCGGGCCCCTCCAGGAGGGCTCAGGTCCTCTGTCGCCACCCGGCGGGGCCGAATCCCCGTTCCCCCAGCTGGCCCAGACAACCCCGCTCTCCCCAGACCAAAAGCCTGGGCTCCGGCCTCTCCTCCCTCCACCCCGTCCCAGGCTCGGGCAGAGGTGGCTTCTTCTGGAGAGAGCAGCTGGCTCGAGTGCAGTTCTGCCGTTTTATTTTTCCTGGGATACTCAAGGGGATGTGGGAACAGCCACAGGTGTGGTGAGGGGAAGCCCCCATCTCCCCTCCCCAGCAGCTGGGAAAGGGGAGAGGCCCAGGCGCCCTGGTCCTGGGTTGGTCCAGCCACTGTGGTCCCTGGGCCCGGTGGGCTGAGGGCTGAGGGTAGAGCCCCTGGGAGGGTGGGGCGGGCTCCTAGGCGGGGTTCGGGAGTCTTCATAAAAAGCCACGAAGCTTGATTCCCCACGAAGCCCAGCCCCGCGGGGTGGGGGGGACGCAGAGCCCAGATGGGGGACCCGGCCCGGCCTGGCCCGTGGGGTAATGGCAGAGATGGTGCCCGTGGGGAGGAGGTGGGGACGAAGCGTCGGACCTGGAAGGTGGGGGGTCCCGGTGGGAGCGCAGGGCGGAGAGGCACGGCCCCCAGCCCAGCCCGGGCGCCTTCGCGTGGGGTCGGGAAGGTAAAAAACCCACGAGACCGTGACGGGCAGGAGGGGCCGGGGCGTGCGGTGCCGGCGGGGCGGGCGCACGGGGCAGCCCGCGTTCACAGTGACCTCGACGCTGGGTGTACAGTACGGGTAGAAAACCGCGGGCCCGGGGCCGGGCTGGGCGGGCCGGGCCGGTCACAGCCTGGTCTGGGCCTCGGGGATGTAGATCTCGATGCTGTCGGCGCTCTCGGTGGCCGAGCTGTGGCGGAAGGAGGCGGCGCGCTTGGCCGCCAGGAGCCGCTTGCGCGCTTCCTGCCGCTGCCGGTCCACCGAGTCCAGGGAGCGCTCCTTCACCGGCACGCCCCGGCCCCGCAAGGGCTTCTTTGGTATCGGCGGAGGGACCTTCTTCTCCTCCTGCCGGCAGAGGGGGCGGCACTTAGTTTGGGGGCGGGTCCCACCCGACTTCCCAAACGGCGCCCCCGCGGCCCGGAACGGTTAACAGCGCGCGCCTCTGACTCGTGAGAGAGGTTCTTGAGAGCGTGTGACGGCCCCCGAAGCCCCAGGGGTACTTGTTCTGCCGAGGTGAAACCCACATTTTTCATTTTTTAAAGAGATGGACTCGAGCGCCCCCTGGTGGAGCCGTTTTCCACAACTCGCATCAGAGCGTTCGCTCCCTCCTGGTCCAGAGGAGTGCAGTTCCCCCGACGCAGGCAAGGCAATGAGGGCTCACGTTCCAGGCTGCTGGGACCCATCACTGACAAGGTCTAGTGAGATGAGGGCTGAGGGTACCTTGAAGGTCCCCTCTGTGCCGAGGTCCAAGCTGAGGGCAGTCTGCCCTTCTGGAAGCTCTAGTTTGGCTCCCTCAAACGACAGCTGGTCCGAGGTGGCTGCAGCCACCAAAGGGTTCTTGCAGCTCAGGTAGTGATGAGCAGTGGGACCAAGCAGAGGGCAGTGACCAAGAGCAGGGTCAAAGAGGGTCACCATCACCTGTCCAGGACTACCTTTGCTGCCCAGGGTCTTTTCTCCTGCCTTCCTCCCCCCGCCCCCACCCACACTCTCTGGGGAAGGGCATTTTCCAGGGTCTGGACTCTTGGTTTGAAGGGACCTCCCCCCACCTTAGGCTCCAGGAGTTTCCAGCTGTTGGCCTTGAGTTGCTGTAGCTCCAGGAACTTGAGGGTAACATCCTCGATAGAGAGCTGCAAGAGGTCCCAGAAACCCGCCAGGTCCTGGAAGGTGGGCACGGGGAACGCAGTGGGGTCCTGCAGTGGAGGGAGACAGAGGGGAGGCAGTCAGTCGGCAGGGTCTGAGCCCCAGCTTGGACCAGAGAAAGCCCAACCCACCCTCACTGTCAGGAAGCTCAACCTGGGAGAGTGGGGAGGGGACTGGGAGGTAGGGAGACAAGACAAGACAAACACCTGGTCTCACTTCCAGGCGTACACACACTCCAGTCCCCTACCAGGTACACACACCTGATAGGCTCCGTGCCAATGGGCACTCACCATGCTTTGCTGACACAGCCGGAAGAACTGCTGAACCTTCTGGGACAGGAGAAGTTGTGTGCTGCCCACGGCACTGCGGATCTTCTCCAGGACTGGAGAGCAAAAGGAGATGCGGGGAGAGGAAAGATGCCTCTCCTTACCCAGCCTCCAGGAAGTCTGCCCTGAATGACTGACCCCTCTGTTATCTGGCACCGTCTATCCGTCTGTCTCCTCCGGCCCCCTCCCCATCCCATCCTCAAGGTCATAACAAGCAGCTCCTATCCCACTTCACCAAGAAGACTGTCTCCTCAGACACTGATGTTTCTTCTTTCACACGATCTACACGTCTTGACCGCTTATCCTCCTGTGTCCGCTTCCCTCCCATGTCAGAGAACAGATGGAAAGCAGTGCCAGCCTAGCCCAATAGCCTTAGCCAGGCACTAGGTCCGTGACCACTCACTGGCAGAACTTTGTCACTCCTCAGTATATGACTCCTTGGCTCACTGAGAATTACCAAATAATGTCATGTGCATGACTCTTGTCTGCTAGTCACTATCCCATCAAATTGGGGATTCTGCGGTTAAGACTGTGTCTCCCCTCAGACTGGACTTGCAGGGAAGGGCATGTCCTCCCTCGTGCAGGGCCCTGTCTCCCTGGCTGAATCTCCTTCTCCTAGGCCTCAGACATGAGCTGACACTGTGCACTGCCTCCCCCTCTGCCTGAAGTCCTGGTCTCACACCTGGATCAGACCTGGATTCCCACACCAGCCCCGATGGGAATAGGGTCCCCTCAATCCCCATGGACTTGGGCTGGCAGCCATCTCCTAGAAGGCCCAGCCCTTTCACCCGGTCACTTTCCCAGTCCTAGCTCCGACCTCTGAAGCTGCTCCCTGCTTCCTTCCGAGAGCTCCCAACATGCCCTACTGCCAATGGGAGCCACCAAGGTCTGGGGCCATACGACCAAACTGTGAGAAAGGCACAGTCAGGCCCAGCCAAAGGCCTCTCCTATCACATCGCGGTAGTGGCCGCCGCCGCCACGATGCCTCCGTGCCCGGGGTCCCCTCACTCACTCTCCTCCGGCAGTTCATAGTCCTCCGCCTCGCGCTCCATCTGCTGGCACCAGTGCTCCAGCTTCTCCACCTCCGCCCTCAGCATCTTGATGAACCACTCGCCATCCCGTGGGCTGGGGGACGTGCGGCCTGAGTCGGGGAGGCTACGTGAGCCGCGCTCCATCCAGGAGTCACGGCGCCCGGACCCGGGGCCGGGGGTAGGGGCAGGGGCGGGACCGGGCGACCCATCGGTGGCCGGCGGCTCATACGGCAGTGGGTAGCCCTCGCGGTAGGCCCACTGGCCCTGCGTGTGGACCGTGCGGAAGACTGAGTAGGTGGGGGCCCGGGGCCCGGGCTGGGGCTCAGAGGCGTGCCTCTGGAAGGAGCGTCCGAACTGCAGGGCCTTGTCTTCTGTGGCCACGGTGGCCAGGCCGGCCAGGCCCTCCAGCTCCAGGTCGGCCTGCACGCCGGCTGTCACACTGTTGGAGCGCTTGAACCTCGCCCGCCTGGTGAGAGAGCTGGCGGTTATCTCTGCCCCTGCCCAGTCTCATCCCAGCCCTCACCCGCACCCCAGGCCAAAAGGAAACCTACAAAGTGATGGACATTAATTCACGACCTTTAAATGTATCAGTCCTTGCCATGGGTCGGTACATAACATACCTACCTGTTGCACCGGTTCTGGACAGGGGTGATATTCAAAATATTTAACCACCTGTACTTCATGGGCAGAACAGATGCTGGCAGACACCAATCAGACGGACAAAGCCAAAGTGCTAGGGCATCACCCCGCAGAAGCTGGATTGTGGGCCAAAAGGGCCTGGGGAGGGTCCAGGGTGGTGGCTCTTTACCAATGAACACAGCATTATTTCAGCATTTTAACAAACAACGTGTCTTCGCTAGTTCATACCAGCTGTACGGGTATATCCTCAGTCCTATGGAGAGATGAATAAACTATAGCACAGAGAGGCCCACAGTCAGCCAGCTGGAAAACAGCGGAGCCAAGATCTGGACCCAGGGCTGCCACGCTCCACAGCCCAAGAACTTCCCACCACACCAGCTGCTAGAACATCAGGAAGAACTGCCTTAGAGCAGCTGGCGAGAAGGGGTGGGCTGCAGCTGGGAGGACTTCTCCTCTAGGGACCCCATGGCTCAGCACGGAGCCTGGCCAGACACAGTCAGCGGGTGCCAGTGGAGCTGAATTAAGTTGTTGGCAGGAATGACACACGGCCTGGAAATTTCTTGTCTTTGAGTTAATAATATGCAAATCTTATGCAAAACAGGACATCAGTTGACCTTGTTCTCCCCCTCCCCACCGAGTTCAATCAGAGTGAGGGCTCTTTTCTATGAAGAAGTAAGTGCTCCCTGAGGCGCATGAGGTTGGGGTCAGATAATAGATAATACTTAAAGAAGAGAGAGTCAGGAGATGTGAGGGTGGCAGGGAGAGGTGAACAGACGTTTGAGGTCTGGAAATTCAAGGACCATGAAAGAAAAGCCCATGTGTCCTAAGCTACCTCCACCCTCATATGGTCAGAAGAGAGAGGGTTTTGGGGGGCCAGATTTAGGGGCTCCTCCTGCTTCCCAGAAGACTCCCCCACCCCCCACAACTTTAGCCTTCCTCATGCTGCCTGGGCCTTCTCTCCCTGCCTGCCTGCTTCCCTCCAGCTGGCGGGCTGCCTGCTGGGAGCCTGTTGCCATAGAAACCAGACCCAGAAGGATGCTGCAGGACCCAGGAAAGAGAGATGCACTCATGTGCAGTCCCCAGCCAGCCCTATGTCCCAACCCCCACCCAGAGAAAGAGAAAGCAGGAACATATCCGCATTGCCTCCCATGTGGTCTTCACCTTGGCACCTGCCCTGGTCGGGGCTTGCATCTCTCTTTCCTTGACTATTGGATCAACCTCCTTTCGGACACTGCTGCCTCCACTCAGAAGAGCACAGAAGAAGAGCAGTGGATTGCGAGGCAGACCGGAGTTCTAACGCTGGCCTTGTTGCTATGTGCCTTTGGGAGGTCACTCACCCTCCACCTGGGCCTCCACCTGGGCCTCCACCTGGGCCATCTAGTACGTATATATGTATGTGTGTATATAAAATACACTATATGATATATATGAATATGTATTATATATAAACACACACACACACATATGCTATAAAATGACAGGAATGAACCAGTACCAATGCCAAGGTACCTCCTCTCTCTAAAATTATACTTTGCAGGTGGGGGATGAGTGAAATAGGTGAGGGGGATTAAGAAGGACAAATTTCCAGCTACAAAATAAATAAGTCACAGGGATGAAATGTACAGCACGAGTAATACAGTCAGGAATATCGTAGTAACTTTATACGGTGACAGATGGTAACTAGACTTACCGTGGTGGTCACTGAATGACGTACAGAAATATTGAATTTGTGCACCTGACACTACATAGTGTTGTAGGTCAATTACACTTCAATAAGAAATAATAATAAAATAATTTTTTGAATAAAATAAAATGAAATTATACCTTTTAAAAATTATACCTTGTAAAATTCTACCTATGCATATTTTAAGATCTGGGGCCCAACATTCTCTCACCAATCCACCCAGCACTGGAGTAGTCTTTCTAAAGCTGACCTCTGCCCAACCCATTCCCCTGCGCAAAACCCTTCCATTGCTCCCCATTGCCAACAAGATAAAGCCCAGGCTTCCTGTGCTAGCATTTACTCTGGATGCAGTCCTCTCTGGCCTCATCTCCCTTGAACCCTCCTTGCTCCCCAAGTAGATTATACTGGCCCTGACTTCAGCCTCTGCACGTGCTATTCCCCTGCCTGAAATGGCCTTCCTCCCCCTCACTGCCTGTTGGTTCCCTGCTCAAGCCCCCTCCTCTTCTGTGAGCCCCCTGACTGCCCCGAGGCCATCCTCGTACCATCCCTCCCTCAGCCGTCTTCTTGCATTTGGAGGCGGTCCCACGGTTTGGTTACCTTGCTCTGTTTCTGGTGAGAGTTTTGTACGTCTAACTGAACTGTCAGGGTGCCCTTTGGCTCCCTTTAAATATTTTTATGCTTTGAGCTCGTTAGCCTCTGGCTCCTTCGGCGCTCCAGCAATTGCAAACCACACAGGTAAAGGTGGGGCTTGCCCCAATAAATACATTAGTGAAGATCTGCCTTCCCTATTTGCTTTTCTGTTACCCCCATGAAACATGGAGCTGTCCTTTGTCATCACTGGGTCTGTGCCTTTCACTGTCCTCTGAGGGGTCCTGAGAAGATCACACTGTATCTTTTTTTTTGGGCTGCGTTGGGTCTTCGTTGCTGCACGTGGGCTTTCTCTAGTTGCAGCGAGCAGGGGCTACTCTTCGTTGCAGTGCGCGGGCTTCTCATTGCAGTGGCTTCTCTTGTTGCGGAGCACGGGCTCTAGGTGCACAGGCTTCAGTAGTTGTGGCATGTGGGCTCAGTAGTTGTGGCTCATGGGCTCTAGAGCACAGGCTCAGTAGTTGTGGCGCACAGGCTTAGTTGCTCCGTGGCATGTGGGATCTTCCCGGACCAGGGCTCGAACCTGTGTCCCCTGCATTGGCAGGCAGATTCTTAACCACTGCGCCACCAGGGAAGCCCCACACTGTGTCTTGATGGAAGTAGGCCACGCAGTCTGGAACAGAAGCATGAATGCCCCAGGCTTCATGGTTCTCAAGTCAGTACCTCAAGTAGCTCTCTCACTGTGTCTACTTGAAGGAAGACCAAAGAAATTGAGGAGCTTATGGGATTACTGGAAACACAATCTTCACCAACACTTCCAGCCAGGAGCCAGAGATCTGCACAGCACAAGCAGGAATTGGTCATCTTTGTGCAAGTGGCATTTAAAACCAGCAGTGTGAGACAAGATCACCCAAGAAAAGAGAAATGGAACAAAGATGCAAAGCGCTGGGGAACACAGACATTTCAGGGGCCAGTGGAGACGGCAGAGCCCCAGGCATGTCTAAGCCAGAGAGGAAGAGGAGGAAAATCAAGAGAAAGTCACCTAAAGGCAGACAGGGGACCACGAAAGGATGAAATCCTCAAAAAAGGGTCTCAAGCAGGAATGAGCAGCCAACTGGAAAATGCAGCCAGTTGAGAATGAAAGGTGTCCATTGACTTGGCAATATGGAAGCCACTGGTGATCAGGGCAAGAGTCAGTTTGGTGGAGTATGGGGGCAGACGCAGATGGGAGGGGGTTGTCACGAGGTGGAGAAAACTAGGCAAGACAACTCTTCCAAAGGGCTTGGTTGAGAAGGAAGGAAGAAAGAAGACAATGTACCTTTAAGGAAGGCATGATCTGGTTATTTGTCAATTGTATCTCCATAGAGCTTGAGGGGGAGAAAAAGGAGGGACATCTGGATGCTTCTCACATGCCATATCCCCAAGGGGTAGGAAGAATAATGGCCACCCAAAAAAGTCCATGTCCTAATTCCCAGAACCTATGAATATGTTACCTTCCACAGCAAAAAGGACTTTGCAAAAATGATTACGTCAAGGATCTTGAGACAAGATCCTGCAGTCTCCAGTTGTGTCCATTTTAATCCAAAGGGTCCTTATAAGTGAAAGAGGGAGGTAGGAAAGTCAGAATCAGAGAAGCAGAGGGGACAATGGGATCAAGGTTGGAGGGATTGCCTGTGAGGACTCAACCCGCCGCTGCTGGCTTTGAAGACAGAAATGGGCTACAAGCCAAGGAATGCGGACAGCCTCTATAAACTGGGAAAGGTGAAAAAATGGATGCTTTCCAGAGATGCCAAAAGGGGTCAGTCCTGCCAACACCTTGATTTTAGCCTAGTGAAACCCAGTTCAGACTTCCAACCTCTAGAAATGTAAGATAATAAATATGGACTATTGGATGCCACTAAATTAGTGGCTATAATACTGTGCTGTAATCATACAGCAGCCGTAGGTAACTAATACAACCTGTAAAGAGAAGTCAACTCAAGCTAGAGAAGAGAGAGGCAGTAATCCAAGGACCAGATAGGAGGGGAACAAATAATAACCACTTTACATGAATCAATATGCTCGGCCCTCACATTAGTATCACCCCTACTCACAGACGAGAAAACTAAGGCTTAGAGAACCTAAGTGACTTCCTAAGACCAGACACTTATTAATTTAGTGCAGTCTGTCTGCAGAGGCCAGCTCTTAAACCATTACACTCCACTGCCTTCCTAGGACGGAGGGACAGGAGCAGCTTTAACCAGAAAGGCAGATGCCTCAACCCCTGAGGCAGGACTGCTGGAGGAGGCAAGGAAAGAGATACAGTTGGAGGCTGGTCCGGCAGTGGAGAGGGGTCCCACCAATGACCTCAGTCGTTACAAAGAAGTAAGCAGGGAGGTCGTCTGCTGGAGATTTGGGGGTGAGAAGGCTGGGGGAGGGAATGAGAATGAATAGTTTTAAGGAAGGTAGGCTAGCAGAGTGGTTAAGCATGTATGCGCTGGAGCCAGAATGTCCGGGTCCAAAACCCAGCTCTATGGCTCGTGCCTCAGTTTCTTCATCTATAAATGAGAATGATAATAGTACCTACTCACAGGATTGTTATGAGATAATGTATCTAGGAAACTCAGAACAGCACGTGGCCTGCCCACTGCAAGTGTTAGCTGTGACATGGTGAGGCAGGAAGGTTTGTAGCTCACACTGAATAAAAAAGGGAGGTGGACAAGTAAAACAATGGGAGTGTAGCTCTGAGAACCCAGCCAGACCATTGTAGTTATTGATTATTATGATTGCTGTTGATCATTCCCATCTGTTCTCCCACAGCACTCTGAATAAAACCTTTTCTATACTCCATATCACATTGTATTGTAGTTAGTTATTTACATATCTGTCTCCCTTACTAAATTGGGCACTTCCTCAAATAAATGTTGGTTATTTGGTTGGTTGGTTGGAAGGGAGGATAGTAGAGATTACGAATCATCCCCCAACATCCATTCTCCTTTCTTCCTTAGTAAAAGAATCCCATGATTTTAAGCTAGACACATGGCCCCTTCAAATAAAGATTCTTTTACCCATCTCCCTTGTAGCTAGGTGCAGCTATGTGGCTAAGTTCTAGCTCATAGGTTATAAGCAGAAGTAGTATGTGCAACTTTCAGAAAATGTCCTTAAAAGGAGAGGGCATGCCCTTCTTTGTTCCCTTCTCCTCCCTGCTGACCATAATGTAGATATGATGGCTGGACCTCAAGCAGCCATTTTGGAACATGAGATGGAAGCCACGTGCTGAGGATGGAGGAGCAATAAGATAGAAGGAGGCTGGGTCTGACACTGCGGAGCACGTACCAGCCCTCAACTGACTCTCTGGACTTCTAAGCAAGAGAGAAATAAACTTCTATCATGTTTGAGTCACTGTCATTTGGGGGTATTCTGTAACTCACAGCCAAACGTAATCCTAACTCTAACTGATCCATTTTCAGGGTAGTGAAGTCCAAGGCTTATGTCCCTATTTAGTTTTGGATTTGGCAGTATTTGCTGCAGTCTTCACCAATCGCTGCAAACACAGGAGAGAAACTGGCTTCAGTTATGAATCATCACTAATTCATAACAATGCCTTTTACAATATTTTCTCCCCAAGCCTTTTAACACGGTTGAGGAGGCCTCCTCCCCTCAAGTCCTTTAGCGTGACAATGCTCACATTCCTGATGATTCTGGAAGTTATCATGGTTACTTCTGGGAGATGTTTCTCCTGTGATTCTCTAAGGGATAACACAAAAGGCTCTGGGAAGAAACTGGCTTATCCCAAGAGACATACTGTCCAAGGAATGATCAACATCCAGGAGTTGTCAAGAAGTTTTGCCAGGAGTATTTGGCAGCAGGCTGGCGGGGGGTGGGAGGGAGAATGGGCGTGGACATTTCAGCAAGGCTCAGCCATTATAGCAGCTCCCTCTCTGAGAAAGCATCTAAGAGCTTAAACATATAATCAATCAGGAATCCCCAAGCCCACCACCGCAGGCTGGGGGCTGTGACAGTGATGCCGAGGTGGGGCTAGGGTGGGAGTTGAGGAAGAGTCATGACCATCCTGGAGTTGATGCTGAGGAATAGGGGCAGTGTCCACACCCCAGGCTTGTGGTCAGTCAGCAACTCGTTGCTTTTGCAGGACTGCTCTTGGAATCTAACTTCATGAGGATGGAAGCTTCCTGTTCTTTCTGCACATTCCCTTCCCAAGGTCCCAAAGCCGGAAATGATCATGAAGCTGAGGGAGGGGTGGACTTCCAACACAGAGTTCTCCAGGGAGCCCTGGTTGGGCACAAGGGGATCTAAGTAGGGTTGTCAGATAAAATACAGGACTCCCAGTTAAATTTTAATTTCAAATAAATAACAGATAATTTTTTTAGTATAAGTATGTCTCAAGTACTGTTTGGGAAGTACTTATACGAAAAATAATTCATTGCTTATCTGACAATCAAATTTAATTGGGTGGTATGGTGTTTTTACTTGTTTACTTTGTTTTGTTTCTGCTAAATCTGGAATTTAAGATAAGATCTTAGTGGCAGGGATCTAGAAGTGGAAGCTACAAGGGGATCCCATGATTAGTGAGAGAGGCAAAAATCACATGGTTTTGATGTTCTCAAAAGGCCCTAGGGACAGACTTCTCATGTCCATCAATGACATTTGATGCATTCTTTTATCATGGCCCACAGTGTGCTGGGTCCGGGAAGACAGGTGCTGTAGGATGCCCTGAGATGGGGGTGGTAACTGTTTCTTAATGATGCTCCCTCCCACCACAGGGCCTTAGCACCTGCTGGGCCTTCTGCCTGGAACACTCAGCTCCCACTTTCACTTTGTTAATTTTTGTTCCTCCCTCAGATCTCCACTCAAATGTCACATTCTCAGGAAATCCATGCCTGAGCCCTCTGCCTGGGTCAAAGGCCCCTATTACACACTCTCATAGTGTACACACCTCTCCTTTGTGGCTCCTTCTCAGCTGTACTTCTGCATCACTCAGGAGGTTCTTAGATTAACATGGCAGCAAGCTTCACAGGGCAGGGGCTGTGTCTGGCTCTGCTCACCTTTGTATCTTTGGTGCCCAGTACAGTACTTGACAGATAATAGGGTTATAATAAATGTCTGTGGACAGATGAATCTTAGGTGGAGGTGCGGTGGACATGGAACTGAAGGGGCACCAACCCCAACCCCTGTCTATTTCTAAGCCAAGTCACCACTGATGATGAGCAACAGAACGGACCCACAGACAACTCCCAGGTATAAAGGGCTATAAATCTGCACTCCTCACCCTATAGGTTAGCAGGGAACACCTGAAAGGCAGAAAAGGAGAAACTTTTCCTCCCCAGCAATTTTTTTAAACCAAAGTACAGAAAGAGAGAGAAATACTGGGACCAGTGAGACAGAAGCAAGGACAAGAGAGTCCAAGAAAATGGGGTGGCAGTGGGTGGGGGGCTAGGCCTGGATGTGTGCCTAGAAGGGCTGCTGGTATTCGTGGCTCACTTTTATGTACCAGCTGGGGCATGGTGTGCGGTAAGTCAGACTTAAAGTGCCAGGGACATAAGGGAGAGAAAGGACGGTGCAGGTGTATAACTAAGGATGCCTTCAGCAGACAAGCAAGGGAGCCTGGCCAGAAAGATGCGCCAGATTTCTTCTCTCCCCACCTGTCACCCCCTCTGGATTCCCAGTGTGATCACCTGTCCCAAGCAATCCAGTTCTTTAGACATTTATCCATAAACCTTCTCCTCTCCCCTGCCCACCCCTCCAAACCTCCCCAAGCACCTACACAAGACCAAGGAAGACCTCATTCTCTGCCTGTCCCCACCCTTCCCTGACTTCACTCCAAACGCTTCCAAAATTGGTCCCACTTCTCTCTGTAACTGCTGCTGACGACTGATCCATGTAGTGGACTGGACTAACTTAGGAAGTGCCCACCCACCCCACCCCCATACCTATAGAAATGCTGGATCAAATAGAGCCCAAAAGATGGTTTTGCTACAATGCCAAGCTTGAAAGCAGGAAAGAGACATCTTCAGGTATCAGAAACAAAAAGGAAATTCAAAACCTTAGTGGTGAAAGGGAACCGAAGCCAATGAGCCACAGGACTATGGGCCAGATATATCCTAGAGGCTAGATGGTAACGCCCAGGGAGGATTAAAGGAGAGACCCCAAGCCTCTGCATCCTGCGGACCTGGAAGGAGACCCCACGCATAAAGCCAGCAGCCAAAAAAAAAAGGTGGTTTCATTTACAAATGTGGACTAGAAAATTCATGTCATGATTCAGGTATGTGGCCTGGAAGTAGGATGCTGAGAAATCAGAATATTAAGGCTGCTCTGGTTGTGGGTACGGGGTTTGAATGAGTAGTACCAGTGAAATACAGAAACCTCAAGCTGAGATATTAACTCTAAAACTGGTCCCAAGCTCAAGCGATGCTTGAGCATAAAGGAAATTGAACCCAGGAGGAAGCAGTGGGCAGTAACAAGCAATAGTGAACACATAAATTGTTAAAACATGTTTGTAAATCCAAACTATTAAACCATAAAAGATATAACAACAACAGATTCTTTAAAGGGTTTTAAAGGCAGGGTTTTTTAAAGAGGTATAATCAAAATACTAGATAAATATAACATGGAATGGGAGAAAATATTTGCAAAAGAAGCAACTGACAAAGGATTAATCTCCAAAATATACAAGCAGCTCATGCAGCTCAGTAGCAAAAAAACAAACAACGCAATCCAAAAATGGGCAGAAGACCTAAAAGACATTTCTCCAAAGAAGATATACAGATTGCCAACAAATACATGAAAGGATGCTCAACATCACTAATCATTAGAGAAATGCAAATCAAAACTACAATGAGGTATCACCTCAAACAGGTCAGAATGGCCATCATCAAAAAATCTACAAACGATAAATGCTGAAGAGGGTGTGGAGAAAAGGGAACCCTCTGGCACTGCTGGTGGGAATGTAAATTGATACAGCCACTATGGAGAACAGTGTGGAGGTTCCTTAAAAAACTAAAAATAGAACTACCATATAACCCAGCAATCCCACTACTGGGCATATACCCTGAGAAAACCATAATTCAAAATGAGACGTGTACTACTATGTTCATTGCAGCTCTATTTACAATAGCCAGGACATGGAAGCAACCTAAGTGTCCATCATCGGACGAATGGATGAAGAAGATGTGGCACGTGTATACAATGGAATATTACTCAGCCATAAAAAGAAACAAAATTGAGTTATTTGTAGTGAGGTGGATGGACCTAGAGTCTGTCATACAGAGTGAAGTAAGTCAGAAAGAGAAAAACAAATACCGTATGCTAACACATATATATGGAATCTAAAAAAAAAAAATGGTTCTGAAGAACCTAGGGGCAGGATAGGAATAAAGACGCAGACATAGAGAATGGACATAGAGAACAGGGAGTGGGAAGGGTAAGCTGGGATGAAGTGAGAGAGTGGCATGGACATATATACACTACCAAATGTAAAACAGATAGCTAGGGGGAAGCAGCCACATAGCACAGGCAGATCAGCTCGGTGCTTTGTGACCACCTAGAGGGGTGGGATAGGGAGGGTAGGAGTGAGACGCAAGAGGAAGGGGATATGGGGATGTATGTATACATATAGCTGATTCACTTTGTTATACACCAGAAACTAACACAACATTGTAAAGCAATTATACTCCAATAAAGATGTTAAAAAAAAAAAAAGTGCTGACTCAGGGCTGGAAGGCATGGGAAACACTGGCTCTGCCCTGAAGGAGGAGGAAGCTGCCTGTTGCCAGACACACCTGATGGCTTTCACACTTTGATGGCCCTTGAGATTGCTTTGTAGAATCACTCTTTTTTTTTACCAATAAAGGAAGAATTTAAAACATATATATATATATATATATATATATATATATATATATATATATATAAAACATGGAAAATGGGAGGAGGGAGTTAAGAAGGAAATTAAAGTATACCAAGGTTCTTGTTTTGTGCCTATTTCAGGATAGAAGTACTAACTAATTTTAGACTTTATCAGAGACATATGAAATTAAGTATATTTGTTTAAAATTTGAGGGAAATCACTACTAAAACGTAAACTTCCAAAGCAGTGGAGGGATGGAGGGAACAAGAGAAATAAAGTCACCTTGATCGGTTCAATAGAGGACAGAAAAGTAGGGGAGGAGGAAAGCAAAGAAAAAGCGTGTCCAGGGCTTCCCTGGTGGCGCAGTGGTTGAGAGTCCGCCTGCTGATGCAGGGGACACGGGTTCGTGCCCCGGTCTGGGAAGATCCCACATGCCGTGGAGTGGCTGGGCCCGTGAGCCATGGCCGCTGAGCCTGCGCATCCGGAGCCTGTGCTCCGCAATGGGAGAGGCCACAACAGTGAGAGGCCCGCGTACCGCAAAAAAGAAAAAAAAAAAAAAAAAAAGCGTGTCCAGTAGAAAATTTTTAAAGAGATGATAGAAATAAGGCCAAATAAATCAGTAATCAAAAAATCTATAAATGGATTAAATAGGTCTACTTAACTCTATTAAATAGGTCTACTTAATGGATTAAGTGGATTTAATAGGATTAAAATATATAAATGGATTAAATAGGTCTACTTTACTTAATTTTAGGAGTTTAGCAGAACCTTAATGCCTGAACTGAAAACAATACAACAATAAAAAAGCATGTCCAGTAGAAAATTTTTAAAGAGATGATAGAAATAAGGCCAAATAAATCAGTAATCAAAAAATCTATAAATGGATTAAATAGGTCTACTTAACTCTAGCTCCATACTGCTTACAAGCAACATATGTAAAACATAAGGCTATGGAAGGCTGAAAGACAAAGGATGGAAGAAGATATAATGGAAAATTAATCAAAAGAAAGCAGACGTAGCAATAAAATCAGGCAAAATCAACTTCAAGGCAAAAACCAATAGTAAGGATGAAAAGCATCCTATTTAATGATAAAAGGGCCAACTCACCAAGAAGACACAACAATCATAAGCCTGAATGCTAAATAGCATTCTCTCAAATTAAGAAAAAATTGATAAAATTCCCAGGGAAAATGACACATTCACAATCATGGTGAGACATTTTTAAAACACCTCACTCAGAACTCTTAGATCAGACATCCAAAAAATATCAAAGATAAACATTTGAAAAATGCAATTTATAAGTCTGACCATATATATGCTATGTGTATATGATGAAGGAAGCCTTGACAAATTCTAAGGAATAAATATCATACAGAATGCATTCCATGACCACAATATAGCAAATCTAGAAATCAGAAGTGAAAAGGAGCCCCTCAAACCAAAAAATACATTTCGAAACTAAAAAAAATTAAAAAATAAAAAATTCTTCTAAATAATTTACAAGTTAAAAAGTAAGTTATGATAAACTTCCTAAAGGAAGTTAGTTACAAACTATTTATAACTGAACGATGAAAACACTGCACCCCAAAACATATGAGATACAGATACAGCAGTGTAGTTAGAAGGGAATTTATAGCCTTAAAAACATGTTAGAAAATAAGAAATAGTGTTCAAGAAGCTGAATAAAATCAAATATGGTAGAAGAAAGAAAATAACAGAGAAGTAGTAGAAGAAAGGAAATATTAAAGCTAAAAGAGAAACAATAGAGATGCTCACCCAAACCAAAAGCTAGTTTTTTTAAGACTAATAAAATATAATTTTAAAAATATATTAAAATGATAAAATATACAAACCTTGAGCAAAATGAATCAAAAAAGAGAGGTAGGGTATAAGCATGTGGTATTAGGAATAAAAAGGGGGGCATAACCTATAAATATAATAAAAATGTGTAAAATTATAATACCATGAGAAAGAATATTTGTACCAAAAATTTTGAAAACTGTCAATTTTTGTTAAATGGTCCATTTTTTAGAAAAATATAAATCATCAAAATTGACTGAAGAAGAAAAATAAAACCATAATAGATCAATAACCATGAAATAAACTGAAGCTGTAGTGCAAAGAGTTTCTCTTATCCCAAAAAGGCCCAGATAGTTTTATAGGCAACCTTTACCAAACCTTAAGGAATAGATAATTCCTACTTTACACAAATCGTTTCAAAGAACAGAACAGAGAGAATGTTACCAAACTCATTTTAGGAGTTTAGCATAACCTTAATGCCTGAACTGAATAACAACAATAAAAACAAAATTGTAGGCCGATATCACTTATGAACATAAATATAAAAATCTTAAATAAAATAACAGCTATTCAAAAATCCAGGAACCTATATGAAAATAATACAGCAAGACTGTGACAAAAACTGTTAGAGTTCCATTTCCCATTCTTCTCTTTGTGTTTAGCCATAAGAACCCTGATTTTCAGCTCTGCTCATTGCACATTGCTTCCCAATAAGAGACTATTCCACAGCACCTCCCTTGAAGCTAGATGCCACCACGGGATGAGTTTTTAGCCAGTATGATGTGGGAAAGTGTTGTGTGTAACTTTCAGGAAATCTTTTTTTTTCTTTTTTTTTTTTTTTTTTTTTGGCCTCACCAAGCAGCTTGCGGGATCTTAGTTCCCCGACCAGGGATTGAACCTGGGTCATGGCAGTGAAAGTGCCAAGCCCTAGACCATTGGACTGCCAGGGAATTCCCGCCGGAAGTCTTTCTAAAAGGAAGAACTGCATCCTTCTCTCTCTCTCCTTGGTGCTGCTCAGAATGCAGACAGGATGGCTGGGGCTTGAGCACCAGCTCCTTGGTTATGAGTGATATACAAAGGGTAGAAGATCAGCAAGACAGGAGGAGCTGGGGTCCTGACACTGAACTTCTACATCCAGCCTTTTTCTTTTTTCTTGGTGAGAGAGAAATATACTGAAGTCACTATTGAGACCCTGTTACAGCCAAACTTAATCCAAACTGATAATGGGATCAAGTGGGATTTATCCCAGGAATGAAAGAATGGGTCAACATGGAAAATCTATTAATATAATTCACCACATTACAGATGAAAGTATTAAATCTATGATCATCTAGGTAGATTCTGGAAAAGCACTCAATAAAATTCCACTCTCATTTTTTATTAAAAAATAAAAATTAAAAGCTCTTAGCCAACTAGGACTAGAAGGGAATTTCCTTGACCTGATCAATAGTATCCAACAAAATCTGTTGCAGGGCTTCCCTGGTGGCGCAGTGGTTGAGAGTCCGCCTGCCGATGCAGGGGACACGGGTTTGTGCGCCGGTCCGGGGGGATCCCACATGCCGCGGAGCGGCTGGGCCTGTGAGCCATGGCCGCTGAGCCTGCGCGTCCGGAGCCTGTGCTCCACAATGGGAGAAGCCACAACAGTGAGAGGCCCACGTACCGCAAAAAAAAAAAAAAAAAAAAATCTGTTGCAAACATCATCACACTTATAACTGGGCCTTAGAAGATATTCACTAATGTCAGGAAGGACATAAGAGTGCTACACTCAACAGTAAACTAGAAGTCCTCTTCAATGCACTATTACAAGGGAAAGAAATTATAAAAACACAGATTTAAAAGAAATATCCTCATCTGCAGAAAATATAACTGACTATATAGAAAACCCAGCGTGATTTTCAGACAAACTTTGGGTCCTAATAAGAGAGAGCAGCAAGGCTGCTGAATACAAAATCAACATATAAAACTTAATAGTGTTCCCAGACACTGGTACTGCCCAACAGGAAAAAAAAAAAAAGATCCCCAACAGAAGATTGTCCATAATGCCTTTCTTCTGGATCATGAAAAAATCCTGCTTTCTACCTCTCCATACCCACCATTACTTCCCTGAAATTCATTCTCCACTCAGCAGCTAGTGATCTTTGGTAAACATAAATTAGATCATACCACACTCCTTCTTTAACCTTTTAAGGGCTACTCATTAATTAGAATTAAATTCCAGTTCTTTATCATGCCCATGCTGTACATGACCTGGCTCCCACCTATTCTCCAATCTACTCCCTCACCATTGTCCTGTCCTGTTCCACACCAGCCACATGAATTTTCTTTCAGTTCCCAATGCATGTCAAACTCTTTCCTCTCCCAGTGCCTTCACATATGCTATTCCCTCCTCCTGGAATGCTTCCTCCCCCGACCATCACCTGAGTGTTCCTAGTCAACCCTCAAGTCTCAGTTTAAATGTCACCTGCTTAACCTAAATAAAGTTCCTTCTCTCTTAGTGCCTGCTTTTTTCTTTCATATTCCCACCATAATTGTAATAATATCACATTACCTATTATACCACAGTGTGTAATCATATTTTTACTCATGGTTTGTTTATTCATTGCCTTGACTCCCTTCTAGGCCATAACTTCTACGAAGGTAAGAGTCATGTCTTCCACATTTCCCTGAGCATTTAACAGGCGCTGTCATATGCTTATGACATAATAAGTGTTAATAATACTTATTAACAGATGCTTAATAAGTATTTTCTGAATGAATCAATCCACAAATGAATGACAGAGGTTACTGACATAGTCTGAGTCTCAGTAGAATGCCTGCTGCACTCTTCCCAGGATTCAGGCTTGTTAGGAGGAATGGGGGGACCCCCAGGGGTCTATATGGATGAGGGACCAAGAAGCCCCATGAGGGAGCAAATGGGGGCACATGGGCTTGGTTTCTGGTCCATGGGCAGCATCAGAGCTGGGGGCAGTGGTCTGAACACAGAGCTGCACCCAGCCATGACTCCTACCCCACCTCTCAAGAACTCAAGTCATAGACTTGCAGAATTGGCTTTACCGTAAAGCGCTACTTTTCTGTGATCTTTGTGGAATATTAAGAATTTGGAAGACGGTAGCTTTCAGTAATAACGGGGGCAACAAGGGCGCCTTTTTGCCGCACCCGATGGAGGCATTTACAGCTTCAGGAGCATATGGAGCTGCAGGGAGCTAGCGTGAGAGTAGAGAAAAGTGATGAATCCCCACAGGAACCCCAAGAAGTCTTGATCAGGCACACACACACACACACACACACACACACACACACAAGATGCTCCCAGGGGTTCCCAAAAATAGTTGGGGGAATTTAGGGAAGGTCTAAAACCCAACAATGGCAACCGGGAACAGAGCTGTGAGGGACTGCTTCTGGCACTCTACTTTTATTCCTTCAAGGGGTATGGCCTGGGCAACACAGATTACCACGAAACTCTTACAGCCAGCCCCAGGCAGGTTCCCAGACACCACACTTAGGGCCACTGGCCTGGGAGCACTGCAGCCCAGAGGGCGGATGGGCCACTGTGACACTGCCACATGGCCATTAGAGAAAGCATCTTCCCATAGGAAGCCAACAACAGAGGGATTCCTCCCAGTATTCCCTCCAGAGTTCTCAGTGCAAATTTTTCAGTTTGAAATTAAGGAAACACTGTTTCTGAGGCCACCTAATGCCAGAATAGTGGCATACCCCCAACTGGTTAAATGCTTGTATGAGCCGAGTGGGGAGGAGTATTATATCTGCCCGGGGCCCCTGAGAGGCAATCTTCATGTTTATTTGTTTCTTTTGGGGTTCACATACTTGTACACCACAGGAAGTAACGAGGGATTGGAAAAATCCTGTTATCCCCTCTAAAGGACAATTGCTAGAGGCCTGCTTTGCACCTACCTGCTACTTCTCCCTACTACCCCGTTCCTGGGACCACTGTATTCTCCTGTCCACCTCACAGCACCTGGGACAGGTATGGGTACAAGGAGAATTCACTTTAGACTGCCCTGGTGACACCTCCATGGAGAGCCTCTGTGGCTGCTCTGACACCTCCCCATTCAAAGGGCTTGTTCTCAGGACCAGGAAGAGAGGGTGTGCAGGGAGCCCAGGCCAGTGAGGTCGTTATGCATCCCTCTCTCCTCTTCTCCACCCCACCCCCAGCAAAGCCTGAGATATCCCCACTCGGACCCACCTCTTGTCTTCTTCCACCTGTACACCGATGGAGTGGAACTCTCTTCGACTCCTGTTCTCCGTGTCCGAGTCTGAGATAGTCTCCACCTGGTGGCAGGATTGGGAAGTCAGTGGCCAGGGCTAGACCGAGGGATGCAAGTCCTTCCCAGGGAGAAGGGCAAGCGATGCCTGAGCCCCAAGCCAGCTGGCAAATCCTGAAAAGACAATCTGCCTGAACAAGACGAGAGACCCAGGAGGTTAGATGCATCAAGGTGCCAACCTCTGGGCACCGCTCTCCGCTCGCCAGGGGTGATGGTGCCAGGATGAGGGACAAGGATGTGGGCTGGGACTGTCTGGAGCAGCCCCGTCGATGATCAAGCTAAGAGTAAGCGAGGAAAAGGTCTATATCCAGAAGGGCCCACTGACCCCCTCAATCCATCCTCAACCGGACGGGGCCTGAACTTCCTCGGCGCCTCCTCCTTCCATACCTGCACCCCGATGGACGGCCGCCACTTCCGCTGCCGCGCCAGGCTCCGCAGCTCCTCCCTGCCTGGAATGGTCTTGATGATGAGTGTGGGGGGCTTGGGGCTGGCCCGGGGTGACACGGGCGCCAACTCCAGGGTGCGCGCGCCCATGGCCGGGCCGTCCAGCCCGTCGGCGGAGCTGCAGCGCCGGGCTGGGCCCTCCGCCGCGGTGAAGCTCTCATGGGCGGAGTCGGTGCTGCTCTGGGCGGTGATGGAGATGCGGGGCGGGGCCTGGCTTCCCGGTGGGATGGGGGGCGGGGCCTTTCTGAAGTTGAAGGCTGTGGCCAGGGAAAGCAAAGACACATAGGGTGAGAAACACGTCCTGACAGGTGTCTGCCACTCCCCACACCCACGCGGTACCACGGGACCCAGCAGCCACGTGTACTCCACGTGCTGCTACCTACAGAACCACGGATCCTTCTCCCCATCATCCGACCCAGAGAGGCAAGCGATCTGCCCAAGGTCACACAGCAGAGCCGTGACCAGGGCCAGAACCGGACCCAGATCGCTCTCCAACCTAGGGCCGGGCCAGGGACAGAGGGGGCGTACTCACAGGAGCCGGGCCTCCCTGAGACAGAGGCAGGGGTAGAAAGGAGGGGCAGGCAGTCATCGTCTTGAGAGCAGCCGGCCTGGATGGCCCGGAGGTAGCTGTGGCTCCGCATGCGGAAACAGCCGGGCAGGTCCAGGGCGTCCACGGCCTGGGACTCCAGCTCCCCAAACACGGACCCGCACACGGCCTCCAGCTGCTGGTTCAGCTCCTCGCTGAGCTGGGTACAGGAGCCAGAAGGACAGTTACCGTGGTGCTGAGATGGGATGGGGGCGTCTCTGAGGCACTTTGCCTTAGGAATATATCTAGTTCTGCAGAAGCTGTGTCTCTGTATGACTCTTAACGCCTTTGGACTAAAAGAAACCCTCACCCCCTGCAAAGAAAGACGGAGGCACCTCTGCCCTGTGCTGCTCGCCAGGCCTGCTTTGGGACCAGCCTTGGGGTCTAATCTTTCCTCTAAATACTCCTCCCTCGACCCCCCCCCCCATGCCTCTCCCAGATGCCTAGCTCGGGTGCCTCCAGACCACCCCATCTTCCTCTCCACCTGTCCCAGCCCTTCACGTTTCTCTCACTTGACCCTGGGGGGAGAGGACCAGAGAGCTGACAGCCACCCTCCTGCCAAGTATGGGGATGGGGTACTGTAGGGAAGGACAACTTTTATTTTATTATTTATGACCAACTGCATTACAAAAATGATGGAAAGCAACCTATAGAGATAAAATGATGTGGCAGGAAGGAAATTAATGGGTACATAACAGAGCAAAAATTATCATCCTTCAAGTGTTCCAAGCCCTCCCCCACCTTCTGCCCACTAACTAGGGTTCTGGTTCAGCCTGCCGGTTCCTTCCCTGCCCTCATCCTCTGAGGAAAGTTCAGCCACTGCTGATTGAGGTTCTTGGTTTTGGTTTTGATATTTTGTGATGCAGAACCCGTGGTGTTTAAAAAAAATTGAAGCAACTAAGAAAAAGCAAAACAAAAATTTTGTTCATGGAAGCATGTCACATAACACTCCACTAAGACTAAATATACCAGCGGCTGTAGCTTCATTTGCTTTATATGAGAAAACTGACACAAAGAAAATATAAAGTTAGGGAAGGAGGTGGTTCAGTGGTAAGCTCAACACCCAGAGCACAGGATGGTTGCACATTTGACCCTGAGCTTCAGAGCACCCATAGCTTCAAGGAGTATAGCTTCTGGGTTGCCCACATGGGCTAGGTTGTGAGACTCAACTGGACTCAAGTGCTGGCTCTGCTACTTCCTAGCAGTGTGGCCTGGGAACATTAAAGTTTTGGGCCTCTGTTTAATCACCTGTCAAATGGGAATGATAATGGTACCATCTTCATAGGGCGATTTAGGAAACTCAGAGAAAAACAAGGGAGGCACTTGGTGCAGGTAAGCCCTCAGTCAGTGCCACAGGATGGTCTCAGGGCCTACCTGGTAGACACAGGCCACCACTCATGACAATCACACTATTCTTGTCACTGAGTCCAAGAGAAATTCCCCCATGGGTGATTATGTAGAGGCCACTGGAGGAAGTCATGGACAAGGTCCTCAGTAGCATCCACATGGTGAATGTGACAGCAAGTATCCCATGGTTGCATCTTGTGACCTCCCAGGAAAGATTCATGGCATCATATTTATGTACAGTCAACAGAGAAAGGAGTAGCTTGACTCATGTGTAAACTGCAGCTCAGTGTTTCCAAACTCGGCCCCCAAAGTGTATATGACATTATATCACTAGAGTCTACCTCAAATTGAGCAGGAATTTCCATCCTATTCTACAGATAGGCAAACTAAGGCTCAGAGAGGGCAGATGAATTATCCAAAGATGCCCAGCATGTAAGTGAGAAAACTAAAGTGTCCAGTTTCCTGTCTCTCCTGCCAGGCTAACTGAGCATCAAAATGTCCTGGAGAGCTTGTTAAACCTGTATTAACTCAGTCCCCACCCTAAGGATCTGAACCCAGGGTTCTCTAACTATAAGCCTCTCTTCACCTTGGCTGCTTTGAAGGTCAGAGCCAAATTTGCTGGAGATTCAGTGATGCTAACATGGGTCCAGTAATTAAAAAGAAAGACTGTCTGCAGCTTTTTCTAAAGGAACTTCATTACAAGTGTACAGAAATCACAGGCCATGGACAAATCAATCCAAGATCCTGTAGACATGAAGTTCTCCCATGTTTGTCCGGCACAAGCCACACTCCTGTGGCACCTGTGACTTTCACGACTCCTTGTGAGTCTGCCTCTCATTTTCCTATCTCTTGACCTCTGGGGTACCAAGCACCAGTGGTACCTGAAGTTCAGGAGCTGATCTAACTCTTGCTATTGCTAGGCCGGGCTCAAGATACTCCCCAACTAGAACCAATCCAGCCCAGAGGGTCCCTCTGAAGCACAAGAAAGCTTATCTAACCCTAGCAGAGAGCATTTCAGTCTCAAGTCTGGACACCAAGGATGGAAGGAATCTCACTCTGTGGCTTATATCTGTATCTCCAGCCCTTTTCTCTGTGTAAAGCACTAGGCATAATATCTGGCATATAGCAGGTGCTCAATAAACATTAACTACTATTATTAGTAGCAAGAGGTTCTTAAATCACAGTGACAATACCTCTCAAAGGCCCATCTTTCCCAAGGGTTCTCAAGCTCTTGAAATCCCCACCATATGCTAGTCCCATGACCAATTCTATCCAAGGCAGACGGAAGGAGGGTGTGAAACTCTCTGGGGCTACACATATTCCATCTCTACCAGCCAAGAGGAGCTTCTGGCGTTCCCATAAGGGACCAGGACCTAAGGGAAATGTAGATTTTTATAGACTCTCAGAGGAATACTACATCTGAGCTGATCTTTACGGTATTACAAGTATGAAATTGTGACATTGTGCTGTGAATTCTCCTATTTTCCCTACACTGCCTTCCACCCTGCTCCCCTCAACTCTCACTTTCAGGAGAGTCAAAGCCACAGAATCCTCTTGGGAAATGAGAACCTTAACCTTTCTGCAAACCAGACTCAGAATCAGTAAATATTTCCAAGGATGTGGGATATTTAAAAGAAAATACTTTGTTTGGGTCTAACTGAAAATTATCTGTACTAGAGTTAGTGGGTCCAACTGGGGACAAGGCAACATCCTGTATACTTTACATATGTCATTTGGTTTAGATAACCTTGGAAAACCCTCCCATTTTAAAACGTTCTAAAACACTTAATAAAATATAACAAACGTTTTATATACATTAATTGAGCTCACAAGAAAGTGAGGTAAGTCCCCAGGGGACAAAAGCAAAGAGGAGACTGGAAAATCAGAATATTAACTGTGTGAGCCAATGCTGCAAACAGCCCAGTGGAGGGTGGGAGGCGGGGGCAGGGGTTGCTGGTCTCAGTAACCAAAGGGCTTAGATTTTAACACCCACTTGGGCCCACATGAAGCGTGGAATTGGAAATGGGAACCTGCATAAAAGTAGGAAAGGGGAAAGCTTTGATGAAAAGACAAACTAGAAAAATCAATTATCAACACAGACTGATGACAAGGGAGCTAGTCTGTAGTCCAGGCACTGGGGAGAGGGGAAAGATGATAAATTTCCTAAGAATTTATACCCACAAGCTCGTCTTCACACAGACCCAGCCTTCAGTGTCTGCATGGGCCAGATGCCCCCCAAATTAAAAATTAACATAAAAAGGTGCCAGACCGAGAATAGTTGAACAGAAGCAATTTAAAAATATTTTCTGAATGGTTCTGAAGAACCTAGGGGTAGGACAGGAATAAAGACGCAGACGTAGAGAATGGACTTAAAGACACAGGGAGGGGGACGGGTAAGCTGGGACGAAGTGAGAGAATGTCATGGACTTATATAAACTACCAAATGTAAAATAGATAGCTAGTGGGAAGCAGCCGCATAGCACAGGGAGATCAGCTCAGTGCTTTATGATCACCTAAAGGGGTGGGATTAGGAGGGTGAGAGGGAGATGCAAGAGGGAGGAGATAGGGGGATATATGTATATGTATTGCTGATTCACTGTGTTATAAAGCAAACATTAACACATCATTGTAAAGCAGTTATACTCCAATAAAGATGTTAAAATATATTAATTAATTAATTAAAAATATTTTCTGGGGGACCCACTCCTAACCCAGGCTGATGAGGGTTCTCAAAGATAAAGCTACACTGAAGATGAGCTCATATTAAACTGTGTGGTAGACAACCTCTAACACAGCTCCTAATCATCTTCACCTCCTGCATTCACATCCTTGCATAGTGCCCTCCTCTTGAGTGCAGATTAGACCTATTGGTCCACTTCTAATGAACAGAATATGGCAGATACAATGGCATGTCACTTTTGAGATTAGATTACAAAAAACACTGAGGCTTCCATCTTGGACACTTTCTCTCACCATCTCTCTCTCGGAGTCTTTGCTCTGGGGGAAGCAAGTTGTTATGTTTGAATTGTGTTATGTTGTGAGCCATATGGTGAGTCCCACACATCAAGGATCTGAAGCCTGCTGACAGCCATGTGAGTGTGGAAGGGGATCTTCCTCTAGGCAAGCCTCGAGATGACTGCAGCCTTGGCCAACACCTTGATGAAGCCTGTGAGACATCTGATCCATGCGGCACCCAGCTAAGCTGTGCTTGGATTCCTGACCCACAGAAATTGTGAGATAATAAATATTTTTTGTTTAAGACTGTATGTTTTGGGGTAATTTATTATGCAGCAATAGATCACTAATGCAGACAGTGACATAAACAAGAACTAAACTTCTACTGAGTGAAGCCGTTGAGAATTCAAGGTTTATCGGTTACTGCAGCTAGTGTTACCTTAGCTAAAACAGAATAGCTTTTAAACAATGTTTAAATTTTCTAAAACTTAAAAGATAAATAAAACTGAAAACATAAGGATAGAATAAAAGCTTTGAGGGACTTTCCTAGCGGTCCAGTGGTTAAGACTCCACGCTTCCACTGCAGGGGGCACAGATTTGATTCCTGGTCAGGGAGCTAAGATCCCACGTGCCACATGGTGCGGCCAAAAAAAAAGTTTTGAAAAAACCAGAAAGATTTGAAAAGGGACTAAATCAGATTTCTAGGGGGCAAAGGGGGAAATTTAAAACACAACTAATGAGTAAATGAAACACAATTGAAGAGAAAAATAGTGAACCAGTGAATAGTGAATAATATCTGAGGAACTTACCTAGAAGGCAACATAGAGAGGTAGAGATGGAAAATATGAAGGAGAGAATAAAAAGGCCTCAAATACAACAAATAAGAGTTCTAGAGGGGGGACTCGATAAAATGTAGAAGAGGCAATATTCAAAGGGTTAATAATAGTCACTGAGAATTTTCCAGACTTCTGACTTCAGACACAACAGAGTGAGGATACCAAATCCTGTCCCCCAAGACAACTATAAAGCTGCACAAAACTGTCAAAAACAACCATTTTATCACTCTGAAAATCAATCAAAGGTATACAGCAAAGAAACACATTCATGAAAACTACTGAACTTTGGGTAAGGACAGCATGAGTCTGTGGTGTCCTTGCCTGAGGCTGCTCCCATTACCCAAGCTCCCAGCTCTGTCTGTTGCAATAGTTCAAAAAGGGTGGGCCAGGCTATGAAAACCAGCTGCTTCACTGCAACTAACAAAGGGAGCTCACTTAGTTTTGAGCATTGTCTGTTATAGTGTCAAGGATAGGAATAACCAGCAGCCCTGCCAGGCTGAGGTTTCAGCACTGTTTGGGGGCAAGCAATGGGTCTGTCAGACTAGACAGGGATTTGATGGGGAGTTCCAGGGGCTAAGACAGCCACAGAGAGTTTGATAAGCTCTTCACATAGTCTGGGTTAACTAGAGGCTGGGTGCATGTACAACAGAGATCAGAGAGGCCTTGAGCCCACCCACATATCCTTTGCCAATGGAGCCTGTGCGTACGTGCAGAAGAAATGCAAGAGAGCCCGGTGGAAAGTAAAAGCCAGAGATGGCTTGAAAACAGCACAGTGTTTGTACTCCCCAGATCACACATAGAACCATAAAAGGAGAGAGAAGAAGTCTTACGGGCTTGAAGTTTTTGAGCACAACCTCTGATCAATCTCTGGCTGGACATTAAGCTATGCAGAGACAGGGTCAACCCCTAGGAAACCAGGCTTTAAAATAAAAACAAGAAAGAAAAAAAATTAGTGGAGAAATCAGAGGCTGCATCTGGAATCATAGATAGATTTCACAGATTTAGCCCAGGGATTAACAAACAAACAAGCAAAGCAATAACAATCTTCAAGAGGTAAAATAAGAATCCAGAGTTGCTACAATACATTAGCTAAAATGTTCAGTATTCAACCAAAAAATCTGTGACACATGTAAATAAACAAGAAAATGTGAATGTCCCCAAACATTTGATTTATCAGACAAAGACTACAAAGCAGCTATTATAAGAATGTTCAAAGAACTAAAGGAAAGCATGTTTAAATATTTAAGGGAAAGTATGACAACAGTGACAGCATTAATAGAAAATCACAACAAAGAGAATTTTTTTTAAAAAGGAACAAGAAAAGAACTTCCCTGGTGGCTCAGTGGTTAAGAATCCGCCTGACAATGCAGGGGACATGGGTTCAAGCCCTGGTCTGGGAAGATCCCACATGCCGCAGAGCAACTAAGCCCATGCACCACAACTACTAAGCCTGCACTCTAGAGCCCATGTGCCACAACTATTGAAGCCCATGAGCCTAGAGCCCCTGTTCCGCAACAAAGAAAAGCCACCACAATGAAAAGCCCACACACCTCAGTGAAGAGTAGCCCCCGCTTGCCGCAACTAGAGAAAGCCCTCACACAGCAACGCAGACCCAACCAGCCAAAAGTGGCAGCCAAAAATTAATTAATTAATTAGTTTTTTTAAAAGAACAAGAAAAGAATCAAATGGAAATTCTAGAGCTGAAAAGTACAATAACTGAAATTAAAAATTCACCAGAAGGGCTCAGCATAAAAAGTGATCAGTAAACTTGAAGATAGATGAGTATAGATTATCCAATATAAAGAACTGGATGGGGATAATGACTGAATAGAAATGAACAGTGCCTCAGAGACCTATGGAACAACATCAAGTATATCAGTATGCATGTAATGGGAGTCCCAGAAGAAGAGAGAGAGAAGGAGGAAGAAAAAGTATTTGAAAAAATAAGGGCCCCCAACTTTCCAAATTTGATGAAAAACATTAATCTACAGATCAAAGAAACTCAATGAATCCAAAGTAGGTTAAACATAAAGAGATCCACACCCAGACACATTACAGTCAAAATGTTGAAAGACAAAAAGAAAATCTTAACAGCAACAAGAGAAAAACAATTCATCGCATACAAAAAAAAATATGATTAAAAACTGTCTTTTCATCAGAAACAATGAACACCAAAGGCAGTGGAATGGTATAGTGAAAGTGCTAAAAGAAAAAAACTGTCAACCAGGAATTCTATATCCAGCAAAACTATCCTTCAAAAAATGAAGTAAAAATAAAGACATTTCCAAATAAATACAGACTGAAGAAATTATTGCCAGCAGAACTATCTTACACGAAATACTAATGGAAGTTCTTCAGGTTAAAAGGAAGTGATAACCAGTAGTAACTCAAATCCACAGGAAGAAATGAGGAGCACCAGAAATGGTAAATATGTGAGTAAATATAAATAGGTCTATAAATATATTTTTCACATTTTTTTCTCTCAACTTCTTTAAAAGACGTAAGCAAAGCAATTATTATAATACTATTATTGGTTTATAATAATTTTTAGGTTTATAACACAGGTATAGGTAATACATATGACAATAATAGCACAGAAAAGGGAGAGAGAAAGGAGATATATTACAGCAATGCTTCTGTATTTTACCAGAATCAATTAGATTTTAATAAGTTAAGATACACATTGTAATTTCTAGTGCAACCACTAATAACTTGAATAATATAGTAAAAAGGAATTAACGAAAAGAAATTAAAATGGTACACAAAGTATTTAATACAAAAGAAGGTAGTAAAGGAAGAACAGAGGAACAAAAATGACATGAGACAATCCAACCATATCAATAACCACATTAAATGTGAGTAGACAAAACACCGTCATTCAAAAGGCAGAGATTTTCAGACTGGATAAAAAAGCAAGTAGATAGAAAGTAAAAAGAAGGAAAAAGATGTACCAGCAAACAGTAACCATGAGAGAATTTTCCAGATTTGATGAAAGACATGAATCCTCAGATTCAGGGAACACACCACACACACACACACACACACACACACACACATCATAGTGAAACTGTAGGACACCAAAATCAAGGGCAAAATTTTGACAACAATCCGAGAGAAATGAAAATAACCAAGAAAGACTATTAGATTGATAGTAGACTTCCCCACAGCAACAACAGAACAGATGACAGAGGAATATCATCAAAACACTGAGAGAAAATAAATGTTGACCTAAAATTCTGTAATAAGCTAAATTATATAAAATAGTGAGAGTAAATGACATTTTTGGTTAAAGGCAGAATTTGCCACTAACAGACACTCACTGAAAAAAGTTACTACAGAATTTACTTTAAAAGGAAGAAATGAAATGTAAGAAGGTATAGTGAGGGGGGAAAAGGTAAAAATGTGAAGTATTAGTAATACTACTAATCAAGTATTGGTAGTATAAAATTTAATAACAATAATAAAGACTAACTGAGAGAGGTAAAAAAAAAAGGTGGGACTAAAATACTGGGCAACTGGTACATGTAAGAAGGGAAGAGGTGATCAAAAGTAAAGCGTCCTAAGGTCTTTACGTTGTTCAGAAGAAGGGTAGAAGTAATTGTCAATCTAAGACAATCTGAGACTTTGCTAAGTCAAATATGCACATGAAAGTATAAGAATAACCACAAAAATAATGAAATTAGTACATATAACTACCAAATCAGTGTGGGATTTGGTGAAGAGAAAAATGAAGAAAATCCAATTGATCCAAAAGAAGGCAGCAAAGGAGTAGAAAAGCATCTCCCAAAAGGCAGGATAAATAGACGGGCACAAAATAAGATGACAGAAATGAATCCAAGCATATCAGAAATCACAATAAATATAAATGTACTAAACTCTCAAACAATTGTCAGAATGGATATAAAATAAAATATAGATATAAACTACTTACAAAAGACACACCTAAAACATAAAGAGACAAACAGCTTTAAAGTAAAATATAGGAAAAGATGTTCTAGGAAAATACTAGAAGGGCAAAAAGTGATAAAGATAATAGAGTGACGTCGCTAGTTCATTAAACCTGTAAATTTCCTCTTCTGTAAATCAGGGGTTATAAACCATGCCCCCCTGGAAAAATATGTAAAGTATACATGATGTTAGATAGTGTAAAGTGATGAAAAGAAGAAGTGGCGGGGGGGGGGGGAGGAAGAGGAAAAGGAGAAGAACAGAGAAGGGAAACAGGAAATGTTGAGGGGGGTTAAAATTAAAATTTAGAACGTTTGGGTAAAGACCTGAAAGAAGCGAGGGAGCAATCCATGGGAGTATCTGGGAAGGAGAGATCCAGGCAGAGGTAGCAGCAAAGGACCTAAGGCTGAAGCACACGTGTGGTGTCGGAGGTGAAGCAAGGAGACCAGTGTGGCTGGAGTGGGTGTGGGATGGGAACAGTGTTAGAACAGGAACTCAGAGGTAGCAAAGGGCCAGATCATGCAGGGCCTTATACATCATAGTACAGTGTTTGACTATTCCCCTGAGCAAGGTCTTGACTGAATGCAATTTTATTCTTAAATGATCACTCTGGCCGTATTATGAGAGAATGAAGTGGAGCAAGGACAAGTGCAAGAGATCAACTAGAAAACAGTGCAACAGTCTAGACAAAAGAACATGGTGACTTGCACTGACGTGCTGGCAGTGGAGATGGTGAGGAGTGACTGGATCCTGGAAATACTTTGAAGGTGGGACCGACAGGATTTACTGAAGGGTTGGACACGGGATGTGTGAGAGAGAAAGGAGTCCAGACTGACTTCAGTGTTTTAGATCAGTGCTCCTGGAATAATAAAATTGCCATTATCTGTAATGGAGAAGACATTGGATGGAGTAGGAAATTTGAGGAGGGAGAAAAGGGTACCAGCACTTTGGTTTTGAACATCTTAAGTTTGAGATGTCTACTCAACATCCATGTGAGATTTCAACACACAGATATATATGCATTTATGGGAGAATGTGGGCTGGTGATAGACATTTGGGAGTCATCAGGCTCTCAATAATATTCAAAGCCATGAGCCTGGATGAGCTCACCCAAAGAGTGAGTGTAGGAAGAAGTCCAGGAACTAAGCCCTGGAAAACTCCAGTGTTCAGATCCTGAAAAGTTTGCGGGCACCAGTGACACAGACTAAGAATAGGCAACCAGAGAGAGAAGGCAGAAGAACCTAAAAGGTGTGGTGTCCTCAAAGCCAACTGAGAAAAGTGTTTCAGGAAGGAGAGAGTCATCAGCTGCATTAGATGTTGCTGATGGATCAAGTAAAACAAGGTCTGAGCATTAACTAGTGGGTTTAGCAACATAGAATGGTCTTCTGTGAAAAGATGGCTGTGCCAATCAGATTCCCTGATTCAGGAAATGTAACAAAGAAATGCTGAGAGACTGCAGCAGCAAAACCATGGGAGCCAACCAGGACGGTCTTTGCATTGCTTTTTTTGCCCAGCAAACAGTAAAAATAGCTAACCTTTATTGAGTGCTGGCTGTGTGCCAAGAACACTATTATGATGCCTATTTTTAAATAGGGAGAGTGGGGCTCAAAAAAGTCAAGTATCTTGCCCCAGGTCACTCAGCTGGTAAGTAGCTGAGCTGGAATTCAAACCCACCTCATGCATTTAATCACTAAACTGCACTGCCTCCTTTAGTTAAGGGTAAAGTCTACACTTAGGTAGAACTCACACTTGTAAAATACCAGTGTGGGGCCAGGTACCTTGTGTTTGCATATATTTTCTCACTGAACTCACAAAACCCCTGTGAGATAATCATCATTACAATTGTCATTTCAAAGATGGGCCAACAGGGGCTTGGCTTCCCTGGTGGCGCAGTGGTTAAGAATCCGCCTACAATGCAGGGGACACAGGGTCGAGTCCTGGTCCGGGAAGACCCCACATGCCGCGGAGCAACTAAGCCCATGCGCCACAACTACTGAGCCTGCGTGCCGCAACTACTGAAGCCCGCGCATCTAGAGCCCGTGCTCCGCAACAAGAGAAGCCACCACGATGAGAAGCCCGCGCACCACAACGAAGACCCAGCACAGCCAAAAATAAATAAATTACATTAAAAAAAAAAAAAAAAAGATGAGCCAACAGAGGCGTTGAGAGGGAGGTATCTTGCCAGTGTTCCACAGGGTGGAGTGGAGGGGAAAGACCTCAAGCCCTGATCATCTCTGAGACTGCAGTTCTGCCTATCTCCAGTCTATATGCTCAATCTTGCCTTTTACATGGGGTGGGTTGGGAGCAATCAGGCCACGAAAGGGCTGGGGAACCTCAGAGAACTGACGCTGCCGTCACAAGTTCATCACTTTGAGGATGCTTTGTGGTTTTTAAGGATGTGACTCTCTGAGATCCTCAGTCTGAGTCAGCTCCAGGAGTCCCAAGGCAGGCTTCCCAGATCCCCAGAACAAGACCTGTTCTCTCTCCATGGGCAGATTCCTGATTTTAAGGCCTAGGCTGAGCATGGGACTGAATCCCCCTTCCCACCCTTTCCTTCCAGCATGCTGGGCCTCTCCCTACCTGTCCGGTGGTGAGGGAACGGCTATAGCCAGGGATGGAGCTCCGGGGGTGGATCCTGGGTGGGACACAGCAGCTGGGAAAGGTCAAAATTCCAGATTCAGAATGGGGGTCTGCTAGGAGGTGGGGGAGGGGAATGAGAGCACTGAGGCCCCTGAGCAGGTCTAACCCTCAGAAATCCCAGAGATCCCCAGGAGACTCCTGGGTAAAGGGATTCTGCCAAAGAGACATTCAGATAGGGGTTATCACAGGCACCCCCTCTTTATATGGGGCAGGGCAAGACTGCCCAATTGAACCCTAGGCAGGGAACCTGACTGGTACCCACTCTACGCACATCTCCTACAGGCACCCAGGATCAGCATCCTACACCCCACCCCCACCCCAGCTCTCCCTGTCCTTACTTGATCCGGGCCTGGTCCACGCTGGAGGAGCGGCGGGTGGTGAAGCGCCGGGCGACCGCTTTGGGAGATGTCTTGGGGCTGCCATCTGAGTCTCCACTCTCCTCATCCCCCATGGCTTTGATGTAGCTGCCGCTCCGCATCCTGCGGCAGGGGATCTCCCCGTCCTTGCCCCCAGTGGGGTAACCCCCCCAGTCATCTTGCGGCACCTGCAGGGACAAGGGGCCTCTATCTTTCAGACAAGTCCCTGCTGAATCTGGAAGTGGGGACCCACATTCTCCACTGCCAGTGGGAGACACTCAGCCCTGGCTCAAGCAGGCCACGTTCAGGAATGTGCAGAGGCAGAGCAGGTGAGGTCTCCGCTACAGGAGATGCCTCATCATCCCCCATGTGCCTTTCGCTCCTTAACTGAGGACCACCTAGAGAGTCTAGGAGCTGACATGCCAGGTGCCAAGAGGCTGAAGCTCAGAGGCCAAAGTGACCTATGTCAACCTCACCCCTATAAAGCGTCACCTGACCTCAGTGACCTTTCACCCCTCCTTCTCCTTCATCCTCTTAACTGCTTATAGCCCAAATCCTCTAACTTTCTGCCTCCCTTCTGTGAAGAACCACAGAGGGAGTGACATCAATCTGTGCTTCAGAAAGAGCACTTCAACCGTCCAAATAGAGGATGGATCGTGGAGGGCCAGGAGCAGGGCAGGGGCTCAAGTGGCGAGAGGGAGACCAATTAAGAGGCTGACGCTGTTATCCAGGCAAGAGATGATGAGGCTTAAATTAAGACAATGACAATGAGGGGGAAGAGGAGATGGAAATGAGAGGTGTTAAGGAGCATCAGTGAGCCTGATTAGACGTGGGGGGTGAGGGGGTGGGGAGGAGTCGATGACGACTGAGATCCTGCTGGCTGAGGACCTGGGGGGATGGGGCTGCTGCTCACTGAGCCACAGAATCCCAGAGAAACAGGTTTGGGGAAAAGGTGATAGGTTCAGCGTTGAGCATCTTGAGTTGGCAGAGAACTGTGGAGCAGGTGGTTGGGCGTTTGGTTCTGGAGTTCAGTGGAGAGATCTGGGCTGGAGGCAGACATGGGGGAGTCATGGGTGGCAGCTGAGTCCACAGGAGTGAATGAAACAGCCCAGGGGAAAGAAGAAAGAGAGGTGGGAAGGGATCCACTGACATTTAAAAGGGGACTGCGAAGAAAGGGAGAGGAGCCTATGAAGTCACCTGAGAAAGAGTGGGCAGAAGGGTGGGAGGGAAGTCAGGAGAATGCCATGTCATGGAAACAGGAGACATTTCCAGAATAGAAGGAGTTGATAATGTCAAATGCCACAGTGCGTGCAGAGGTTAGTGATTCAGGCTAGGGAGTTAGAACCATGTTCGAATTCTGGCCCCGTCACTTGCTAGCTGGGTAAACTTAAGCAAAACTGATTAATCTCTAAGCCTCAGTTTCCTCGTCTGTGAACTGGTGATGATAATTATGCCCACTTCACAGCATTGGTGGGAAAGATAAGTGAGCCAATATAGAGTGCCCAGCACAGAGTAAGTGCCCAATGTTGACCATTGTTATAAGCATTGAAAGGTACCTTTCAAGGAGAGTTCTCAAGAGACCATTGGTGACCACTCCCAGGACATTTTAGAGGACAGGGGTGTGGAAGTCAGACTGCAGTAAAGGGGAGAGTGAAAGGAAGTGAAGTAGTGGAGTCTACACTCTAAGAACTTGGAAATGAAGGGAAGACAGGAGGGAGATGGAAAGGGGTATGGGGTTGAAGAAAAATATTTTTTTTTTAGGATGAGAGAGATTTGGGCATGTTTGCAGGATGAGGGAAAGAGTCAGTAAAGAGACAGTCTTTAAATGTGGGGAGGAAGGGGGGACAGCTCATGGACAGAGGGGATCCCAGAGAGATGGGCTCAAGCCCTGTGGAGACGTCATGCTGGGATGGGTGGTCCTGGCTTCTCCTCTGAGCCAAGAAGGAAGGGTATGAGGGTGGCTGGGGATTTTGATGAGTCCCCAGGTGCACTGACAGGAAGGTGAGGGAGTCTGGGATGGTTGGCCTACACTGTGAAGAATGAGGTGTAATGAAGGCATGCGGGAGGGGCCCAGGGCAGGTAGCGAAGATTTAAAACACCTGTTGAAAAGAACAGGTTAAATGGGGTGGGGGTCAGGCTTCAGGGAGAGCATAGGGCTCGGGAGAGGAATAGAGATTCTGGGGTGGGACTAAATGAGGGGTCAGAGATCAGTGTAAGAACAGGGATGGGATGGGGCCCCATGAAGGAGCCCTCAGGGGGTGAGGCGGACAGGGCTCGGTGTGGGGCTGGGCTCAATCAGAAGATGGGAACGCAGGGAAGAGATGAGGCTCCATAAAGGAACAAGGGCTCTGAGTGAAAAGAGGGATTCTGGAAGAAGTCTGAGAGAGAGCTGGCATCCAGTAGGGGAACAAGGTCTCAACAAAAGGACTGGGGATCCAACAAAGACACCTGGTCTGATGTGGCCAGCTTCCCCTGCTTTTGTGCCAGGGGGGCACCAGTCTGTCTAGAGAGTCCCTGCAGCCCCTTGTTCTCCCCCAAACAGGCTCAGACTTTCCAGTCCTAAGATTCCCTGGAACCCCAGCCCCTGATCGATCCTTGCCCTTCCCCATACTCTACAGAGAGGAGCCACAGAGGCAGAGGGAGGCAGATGGGACAGCCAGGCACGCTCTGCACACTGCAGGGCTCCCACTCCATAGCCACTGCGGAGCTGCTGGCTCCTCTGCAGGACACTGTGAGTTGCATGTTAAAAAGGAAGCCCCCAGGGAGGTGAGGGAAGCCCTGGAGAAGCAGCAGGGAGCAGCGGAGTGGTGGCAAGTTTCCAGGGATGGGAGAAGAAGGGTTGGTGTTCTCTCCTCGACCCTTTCTGCTGGACCCTTCAATCCCCAGCTTAGAGAACCTCTCTCCCAGGGAGGGGGCAATCCAAGGCCAACCCAGAAGTCCTGAATCCTAGAAGTCTCCAACCTCCCCTTCTGTCTCCCACCCCTTCCTGCTTCCACTGTGGCCCTATCTGTTCCCTTGAGCTTTTGTGGGTTCCCTACCCAGGAGAGCCCTAACATGTGAACAACTTACCAAAAAGGCCAGTGACACCCAAAGACACATGCAAGCTCAACTCTCCACACCTTTGAACGTGCTGTAGTCTCTTCCTGGAACACCCTTAATCCTGGAACTTCTGCACTCAACTAACTCCAAATTCTCCACTGAGATTCTGCTCAGGGGACATTCTTCCTAGAAGTTGTTCTGGCCACCATCACCCAGGTGGGTGAGGTGCCTCCTCTGGGCTCCCAAGGCTCCCACGGCTCTCTCCTCTCACAGCCTCATCACAGTGTATTCTACCTGATGCCTTGTCTATCCCACCTTTAAATGGTGAGCTCCTCCCAAGCAGCATCTGTGTCTTCATCTTTGTATCCACAGCACCCAGGAAATGCTCACTGAATGAATGGACGCAGACGAACTATGCGGAACGTGGGTTTGGGGGATAACCCTAAGTCTACTCGACTTCTAGGACTTGTCTAGACTTTTCCTCCTAAAACTATAGCAGGGCTCAAGAAAGCCTGTCAGGGGATATGAGAGGGGAGCGTAAGGCAGAGAAGAGGGAGGTTGATGGCAAGAAGAGCCCCCGACCCCATCTCAATAGGAAGACGGAGAGGGGACAGTGAGAGATGGATGAAGGCTCCATAAGAAGAAGGGTTCAGAGCTCTTAGCCTCAACTGCAGACACTATAGAGTTGGTAGAAGAGGACAGGGACAGTGTGCCCTGGCCTGCTGCTGTGTCTGGAGCTCAGACTTGTGTGAAGCCCAGCCTGGGGAAACCCATGAGACAGGCTCCCAGGCTCTTGCACAGCCTCACGGGTGTCCTGCTGCAGGTTCCCCAGAACGCCAAACACCAGCAGAGGCACATTCTGGAAATAACTGACCTTCACATTCAAACAGTATCTGGACCACCCAGGTTTGGGCAGAAAAGAGGTCTGGAGAAGGCCTAAGGGGCAAGAGGACTGCTTTCCAACGGCTGACCTCCAATCTTGGGGAAGCTACAGGCAGGGAGCACCGCACTGTCCTGTTCACTGCCTACTCTCAACCTCATTCTGCCTCCAGCCTCATGAGGCAGAGGCCAGCACAGCTTGTCCAAAACCTCAGGTAAAGGAAAAGTCTTCCCGGCACTGACATACAATATCAAAATAGAAGGGCCCCTTCACTGCATAAACAGGGAAACTGAGGTCCCCAAAGGGGCTCAAGGCAATACAGTGAGGCAAGGGAGAGCCTCCCTGACTCCAGACCCTCCATCCTGGGAATAGCTGGCTCCCACCCAACCCTTTCCACAGCTCCCTGGGTGACAACATTGATGAGGGCTGAGGACCCTGTTCCCCACCCCCACCAAAGCCTCACCTGCAGATAGTGATAAGTCCTGGCTTTGGCCTTGGCCTCCGGACCCAGGAGCCCCTTGCCTGGCCCGGCCCCTGGGTATCCATCCCGGCCCTGGCTGACCATCATGGTATGCCAGGCACTCCGCTTGACCGATTGTCCGTCCAGTGACATGGACATGCCAGTGCAGGCGAGACAGCGGCCTTCCGACCCGCCCGAGCGCCCCTTGAAGCTCAAGTCCCGGTAGGACCCATCTGGAGCCTCCAGGCAGAAGGGACCACCAGGCTCCCCAGGGGGCCGCCCACCGGCCAGGAAGCCGCTGTCACTGTCCAAGTTGTCGTCGGAGCTCCACCAGCCCGCGGCCTTGGCCTGCTGCCGTCCATCCCCCTTGCGGTCCTTGCTCTTGCTCCTCTTGCCATGCCGGGACTGGTGGTGGTGGTGGTGGTGGTGATGGTGGTGGTGGGAGGTGTGGAGGCCTCCAGAGCCCGGGCCAGGGTAGCTGTCTCCGCCGGAGCCACCTCTGCCCTCAGCCTTGGGCCCATTATAGTCCCGCTTCCCTGGCGCCTCCAGAGAGTGGGACTTGGCAAACAGCTTCTGCACAGAGTGAACCAGGTGCCGGATGCGGCTGGGGCTCTCGCTGCGGGCCTCCGGGGTAGTGCCAGACCCTGGCCCGGGCCCGGCCCCTGCTGGCCCTCGCTGGTATGGCAGCGTGTGGAAGCCATCTTGTTGAACGGGCAACTGCTTTTCAAACTGGTCCAGAAGTGTGGGAGGCAGGCGGGGGGCACCCTTGCCCTGTGGGTGGCCCACACAGTCTTCACAGGTGTCGAAGGGGCCCTGGCCAGGGTACATCCTGGGGAAGGTGCTGCTACCCCCCCCAACCCCGGCCCCTCCCGGCCCTCCCTCGGGGCCTGTCGCTGGTCCCTCACTCAGGCTCAGGGGCCCTTCAGGAGAAAGGTGTCCCAGGCCAGCTCTTGGGGCACAGAAGCGGGGCTCGGTGGAGAAGGCCTCCCCGGAGCCCAGCAGGTATGGAGCCCTGGCAGCGGGGCCCACGTCCATATGCTGCTGGTCGGCAAAGCGGGCTGGGCGGGGATGGCTGCCTCGGTCGCCATGATAACCCCTCATGGCCTCAGCAAGGGCTCTTCATAGTGCTGGGGGCCAGGCCCCAGGAACCTCCTGGAAAAACAGGGAGCAGTGGGATTAGGACTGAACGACAGGCCACGTCACCTGAAACTATCTTTTATTAGGTATTCTTATATCCCTTTAGGTAGTGCATACCAATTTAGTGCGATTGATTCCACTATCTTTCCACAAATGGGCTTAAAAGCCTTAAAACAGTCATACTAGACAAAGATGCTCACAAGGGCACAAAATAACGTCACCATTCATCAAATGCTGCAGATATGATAAATACTTATTCACAAGAGGAAATGCCCTCAACCAAATGGGTTTTTAAAAATCCTTAGGTAACCCAAAATAAAAAGATACCAATACAGACATAAAAACAATAGTCAAACATACTAGCCATTAGGTGAACTAGCTTTTAACAAGCTGACATGAGGCAAATCGATCCAGCACCACACCTGTGTCTCATCCCTACCCAATTCCACGGCTAGGAAGAGTCAGGCCTCTGGGTCACAGCTCCCAGAAGCAATAACCAAAGAGAACACTGGACCCAAATCTACGTATCTATCACGATTCTGCAGGAAAACCCCTCTGCTTCCTTCCACACCCAGCTCCTTCTATCTGGCTGTAAGCTTATTCTCCTTCCCCCCTACCCAGGACTGAGATAGGAAGGGATAACCTGAGATGACTCCACCTTCCTCTTCCGGGTTCCAAATATCCCCTGATGAAATTTCCCCTTTTGCCTTTTACCACCCACCCCCATTCCAATGGAGGGGAGTCATGAAGGGAGGAGAAACATAAAGAGGAAGAATGCTGGCTCTTCGAGCAGCATCTGAATCCTAAACTGGGGTTAGAACCCAGGAGTTCCTCCTCCCAGGAACAGTGGGCTGGCAGGGCAGGGGGGTGATGGAGAGAAAGCATTGGAACCAGTGCTCCTGGCCCCCATCCCAGGCTTGCCAAGACTACAGGACAGAGAGGTCAGCTCTCAGCAAGTACTGCCTCCAATCAGGACTCCAGAGCTGCCAGGACAGGAGCTACGGCAGGAGGGGGTGCCAGCAGGAGGGACAGGGACTGAGGAGCTGGCAGACGGTGCCCTCTCTCATCCCAGACCAGGCTCCTGGGCCATCTGCTGACTATGAGGTGATGACAGCCTCAAAGACTCCAGACAGCAGCACCTCCAAGGCTCTTCCTCCTTTCCTCCCCTCCACTGCCTCCCCATACCCACCATGGGGATGGCTTCTTCCAAATCCTGCTCACAGCTCATCTCTGAGCACTTGCTACGTACCAGGTAGTGTGCATACCTAATATTCTCTAATCCCACTGAAATCCTATGTGTAGACATTATCCACACTTACCCATGAGAAAATTGAGCTCAAAATGGTAAGGTCACAAAGCCGGTAAATGGGTGAGTCACTTTGAATCAAGAGTCAAACCCAGGTTATTCTGATTTAAGAAGCCCATCTCCAAAAAAAAAAAAAAGAACCCCATCTCCCAGAGTCTCCTACTACTCACCATCCGGGTTGTCCCATCCTTGGTGTCAGGATTCCCACCGCCAGGCAGAATCCTAACTTCAGAAGGCTCAGGACCACTGGCTCCTGACCAAAAAGAAAAGGGTGTTAAGCAAAGAGGAAAAGAGATTCTCCTGGAGTCCTCAGAGGATCAGTCTCAGGCCTTGACAGTTTCCCTGCCCAACCCCCCAAACCAGGACTGATTGGATCCCCCATGATGCAGAGCCTTTGGGCCCCCAGAGAAATGAAGTTGGCTTCATTATGCAAATGTATGCAAATGAGCTTACAGTTTGGACTACCTCCAACTGCAGGTGTCTGTGTGATCTGTCCATGGTGCTGAGCCACTGCATTTTTTTTCATTGCCCTCAAAAATGATTCCATTCCACAAATATTTGTTGAGCAGCTACCATAATAATACTCGGAATGAGAAGTGTATAGAGGTGATTTAAGTGTGGCCCCTGTCATCGAGAGGCTTGTAGTCTAACAGGGGAACAATCTCTCACGTGATAGGGTTATTTTAGGTCCCTGTATTTTTGCACAAGCTGCTCCTTCCTCCTAGAATCTCCTTTCATCCACCTTCCAACCAACTCCCCTGGCTAACTAACACTTATTCATATTAAGCCCACCTTCCCTCGAAGACTTTTTGTGCTCTTATTCTGGGTTATGCCTCTCTATTGGGTTTTTATCACACCCTGGGTTCCTCCCATGAAAGCAGCTATCACACTGCACTGAAATTGTCTGTTTCAGTTTCTGTCTTCCCAACTAGAATCTGGTCTTCTGCAGGGTAGGAACCAACCTCTATTTATCACTGGATCTCCAGCACCTAACTCGGGGCTTTGCCCAGAGCTGGTACTTAATAAATGTTCGCTAAGTAGATGAATAAATGACTGTGCTGGAAAGAGGTACCAAAATGTCAGGCCAGTTAAGATGAGGGCAAGAGCAGATCCAATAGAGGGAAATTGAGGAAGACTTCCCAGAGAAAAGTGTGTTTAAGATGGAGAACAAGATGGCTGTGTGTAAGGGAGAGAGAATTCCCAGTGGAGGGAACAGCAAGCATAAAGGCAGAAGAGTTGGGCAAATAAGGAGTTCTGAGGCGTGGGTTGAGAGAGTTCCAGCAGACACGGGTTTGGAAAACACTGGGAAGAGATGGGAGAGAGTCAGAAAGGAAGACGACTCTGAAGTTTGCAGCAGCCGTGACTGGAAGACTAATGATGCCATTATTAGGCACAGGGATGTCAGGAGGAGCTAGCTCTGCGGACATGATTAATAGTAGTGGAAGAGACACAGTCAGACAACAAGAAGAACTTCCTGACCCTGAGGGATGTGAGACAATGAGGAAAATTGTGAAGTCTCCTGGGAATCTTCCACAGAGGGGAAGGTAGGACACGCCCAGCCCCTGGCCCACCCTATGGCCTGGGCTGGAGAAGATGTTCGTTATCTTGCCTGGAGGGGAACTGGGTGGGGGGCACCTCACAGATATTAACTGCCTGGCTCTAGATGACAATTCTCCTCCTTTGCCCCCCTCTGGGGAAGCGGAGGGGACTTCAGACCAAAATGGCCTCTCAAGCAGCTATTGGAAAAGCACCTAGAAGCATCTCCCCACCTTGGAAAGAAGCTTTGATAGCTTGGTCTTTCATCCATGGCATGGTCCTCTTCTTCCTGCCCCAGGCAGGACCCATGTCTGAGACTCACAGCACAAAAGGCCACTTTGACAGAAACCCAGACCATCCCATTTGCTTTCTTTGTGGCCACATCAAACCTGGGAACGTCCACACCAATGGTGTGGGCATTCCCAGGTTTCCCCCCTTCCTCCACCACCACACAGGTGCTGCTGCGAGCCCTAAACCTTCATCAAGATCTTATCAGTCTCTTTAGCATCAATCCATGTCCTCCCAGCTCTAGTCTCAAAGGAGATGGGTCCCTGTGTTTGCTTCTCTCCAGACAAGCCACCCCCAACTCCCTTACCCATGTCCTACAGGGCAGTACTCGCTAGTGGAAAAAGCTCAAGCCCTGAGACCAGAAAGTGTGTGACGCTAGACAAGTGACCTACCCTATCTAAGCCTAATGATACCTGCTCACCTATCTCCAAGGATTTTCGTATCAAGCGATACAAAACCACTCTGTAAACTCTAAAAGATTACACAATATAATCCCACAGGTGAAGCCTTCATTTTGGACTTCCCAAATCCCCAACGTCCAAATATTAAACAATACAATCAAATCCAAATTACTGGGAGAAGAAGATATCCAATTGATGGATTTCCTAAAGAGAAGATTTAATTGATATAGATTCCATTATATAAACTTCCTCCTATATATCACACTTATGATCACATACCTTCTGCTGCCACCTCCTTACTAAACATAATCCACAGGCAGGAAAAACAAGCGAGGAGGGGACTAATAATTCAATCCATCGCCAAGTCCTATGGATTCCGCTTCCTAAAAATAGATCTGCCCACTTATTTCCATATGCACCAAATCACTGTCGGCTGACTAGCCAAAACTCATTCTCAACCTCCTTTCCCCTTTCCCAGCCTCCCTTGTACCTAGAAGCCACATGATTCACTTGTAGCTAACGATATATACATAAAAATTTGATGAGGGATTCTGGGAAAGATTTTTGCCTTTATAATAAAAGGGATGGGGCTTGCAAGTACCATCCTTCCTCCCTTTCTTTTCAACTTGAATACAATCATGATGCCTGGAGCTAGGGTAGCTGTCTTGCCACCATGAAAGAAAGGCCTAGAGAATCACAGAAATGCTGGCCCTGGAGTCACTGAGCCATGGCTCCGACATAAAGCAGTTGCCTTCCTCCAGGCCTAAATGCAGGAAGGAGTAAACTCCTCCTTATTTAAACCACTGTTGGCCAGATTTTCTGTATTTGCAGCAGAAAACACTGCTAACTAATCCAACTACCTCAGAACATCATCTCCTGCCTGGACGTCTGCAAAAGCCTCCTAAATGGTCTCCCTGCTTCCGTTCTTACCCGGCTCCAATCCAAATGGTCATTTGGAAACACAAATCTGATCATGTCACTTCTGTGGTTAAAACTCTTCACTGGCTTATTGATGTTCTTAGGATAAAATGCCTTAACCCATCCAACAAGGCCTGCAGGCTCTGGCCCTTCCTGGGCTTCCAAACTCTGCTCACAACACTCTCCCCCTTGCTTCCTCTGCTCCAGCCAGGCCAGTCTTTCTGCAGTCCCATGATCTCTCCCATCACGGGGCCTATTCCCCACCCCCTACCCGTCCAGAAAGCTTTTCCCGTCCACCTCTGCCTTGCTAACTCCTACACACCCTTCAGATCTCAGCCCGGTTGTTGCTTCCTCAGGGAAGCTTTCTCTGGCCTCCCTGACTAGGTCAGATCCCCCTGCTGTGTGCTCTCAAGGCACTGTGTACCTCTATAGCTCTTCTATCATTACCATTGTCAATTTGTGTGATTCAGAAATTGTCTGTCTCTCTTACATGGAGCATGTAAGCTCCATGTAAGTGGAGGAATTTCGTCCATCTTATTCACTGCATTACCCCCCCCCCCACTCCTAGAACAATGTTTGGTAGATGGCAGGTGTTTGTTGAGTGAATGTAAGCCTATAAAGAACAAGATCCTTTTCACTTATGACATTTTAATTCCCACAACTATGCCAAGGGATAGATATTATCCCCACCTCCCAATTTACAGAAGAAGAAACTGAGGCTTGGAGGGGCTGACCGTCCCAAGGTCATACAGTTGGTGACAAACCCAGAAGTCAAACCCAGTGTAGTCCCACTCCAAGGCCTGAGCTTTCCTCATACCTGGGCTGCTGCTCAGGGAAGCCAAACGGATTAAACACCCTTCTGAAGGAACACAGTAATGAATTTGGTTTTTTTGTTTTGTTTTTTAAAAAGGAAACAAATGACTAAGAACCACACACATACTACACACTCCAGAGGTAACCAAAGTGTGGTTTAGCCTTTTCCCCTGAGTGGTGAGTACTGAATTTGTTCCAAGTCCAAGGTCAGATAAGTACAGAATAAAGGAAGCTCCCTGAAACCCTCTGACAACTCTGGATGCTGGTGCTACTTTCCCCCATTTTATTGCACCAAGTCATCTATCTACTATCCCAGGCCACCAGCACACAGAGAGCTGCCCGGATGGCGAACCTCTGAGCCCAGGGGAGCAGCTGCTTTTGCAGTTGCCTGTAGCTGGCTAGGAAGTGGGGAGTGAAGGAGGCTAGGAGGGTGCTGTGAGTGACACATTCTCTGATGCAGCTCGCATCTATCTGGGATTGGAAGAAGTGGCACACATGCTGTCACCGAGAAATTACCCAATTTAGCACCAACTACACAATCCAGCAATTAGTGTCTTAAACTGGAACTTGCTGGGGGCTGCCAGGCTGGCAGAGTTGTTGTTACAAATCTCACTGGGAAACCAGCTGTGTAATTCGCCAGGAGGTTGTCACTGCCCCAAGCAATTACCTTCCAGAAAAACAATGGGAAATGGAGGAAGGAAAAGGGCTGCAGAGGAAAGAGTCACAGTGGTTTCTTGTCCTCTCCCCCAGGACCCTGTGTGGCCAAACCAGCTGATTTTCCTTTCTTGAGACCTAGGTGACTCCCAAACTCCCTGGATCAAAGCAGTTATTGGTATAGCCTCTGTTGTCAGACTCCATTAAGTCCCTCTCCATTCACTTACTAGCTGTGTGTACTTGGGCAGGTGATTCACCTCTCTCAGCCTATTTTCTCTTCTGTACAATGGGGATAATATTAGCACCATCAGAAAGAGATGAAGGATGTGATGGTTAACCAGGTAAAGCATATAATACTGCACCTGGCACATGATGAATACTCAATAAAGGTAGCTATCCGTATTTGCATTTTCATTTTTATGACTTCCTCCATTGGTTTACAGTGTGACCTTGAGTAGGTCACTTAGTATCTCTGGGACAGCTATATAAGACCGAAGGTATTCTACTGGAAAAAAGCAGTTCTTACTCAAGATTGTCCACACCTGGGCAGCCAAGGAGCAAGGTGCCTTCGACAAAAGCCAGGGTCTCAGAGGCTGACACAAAGTGATGCTTTGGGCAAAGATAAAGATTTCAGAAATCAAGTATTAACTGCTTCATGCCTTCCCCCAAGAAGCTGTCTGGAAGAGCTACAAGCTGGACATGATGGTCCAGATGGCAGCAAAAGGGTACAGTTGCTCTCTTGCTGTGGATCAGCCTTCTCTAGTCCCCTCACACTGGAGCCTCTGAGGTCATCCCCTCACCAGTTCCAACATAGCAGAACCTACAGCAAGTGAGGCCTGGAATTCATTTTGCTGCTGTAGGCCCAGGCTCCTCCACACCTGCGGGTGAGCTACGTGTGCCCTTGGGACCTCAAAGTTTCAGGCATTGCCTTCCCACCCCCTTTCCCTGTGTCAACCTAACCAGAGTGGCCAGGATTCTGCCTCAGTTTCCCTTTCCAGTCCTCCTCCACCCCCTATCCTGACAGCAGCTCAGAGGCTGGGGCTCCGTCCCCGGTGAAGGGGCCAGCTAGTGGGGGGCCCTAACACAGAGCCTCTGACCTGTAGCCCACACTTCCATGCCCACGGATAGGAATTCCTCCTCAGCCCCAGCCTTTTCCTGCATCCAGGGCTGTCCCAGCCCCCTTGACCATTTCAGCACTGGCTTTTCTCAGCTGCCTTCGGCAGGATCTCCACAGCTGGGCTGGTTTCCTCACCCCTGGCCTCTTGCAACCTCGCTACCCAGCTCTGTCACTGAAGACTCGGCAGGCCTCGTGCCCAGCCCCCACCCTTAGGACCCTAGAAAAGCCTTCTCTTCCTCTCACTACCCCAGAAAGTGGAAAGAAGGGAGGGGGAACAGAACAGGAGGGAGGGTTGGGATCTTTTTCATTCACCTTTATTACTTCATTTAATCAACTCTTCCTAGGGGTTTAGGGTAGGAATTTTACAGAAAATGGGCTTTCTGCTCCAAAACACTTGAGACACAGGAAGATCCAAGTCTAAATCCATCTCCTGACCCGTTGGACAGTGCTCAGCCCGTGAATAACCCACACTACCTACAATCTCTTTGAAAATCCCACCTCAGGGGGCTTTGTACTTGATGTTCTCTCTGCTGGAACACTCTGCCCCAGATATTCCCATGGCTTCCTCTGTCTCATCTCTCAGGTCTCAGCTCAGAGAGGCCCTCCCTGACCACTCTCTAACTAAAGTCGGACTCCAGCCCCCAGAAACGCTCTACATCACCCGGTTTCATTGCCTTCATAGCACTATTGCTCTTTGAAATTATTTTCTTTATCTATTACATGTTTATAGTATGTTTCCCCATAGCAGAATATAAGCCCCAGGAGGGCAGGGACTAAGTCTGTCTTATGTGCTGCAGTATTCTGAGTGTCTAGAGCAAGGCCTAGCACGAACAGGTGCTCAAAAAGTATCTATCACATGAATGAATGTCGTCACTTTCCACTCCACTCCTGTGCCCAGCAGCCCACAGAAAGGACCTCCGCTCCTTTCCCTATAAGGGCTCTAAAGAGCCCCTGGAGGATTTGGTATTCGAAATCCCGCCACCAAACCCAGCCCTGTTCGTCACTGTTTATCTAGGCCCTCTCAAATGGCAGGTAAAGATGGTTCTTTTCCAGCCACGTCTGGGGCTCTCGAGGTGTGCCCCTTGGCAGAGTTCAAGGAAGGCAGCAAGGGGAAAGAGGAATGAAGGGGGAAATTTACACTCCCCACACTGCAGAGCAGAAGGAGGAGACCGTGAGGAGGGAATCTCCCAGCCCCAAATAGGTCTCTTCCTCCAGACTCTCTGGGTCCCAGCTTCTCTCCCAGCTGGGGCCATATAGCCCAGAGGCACCAGAAGCAAAGTTCAGGCTTCTCCAGGGCTACCAAATGCCCTACGAGATACAGTTCCGCCTGACCAGCCTCACCCCTCATACCCGCTAGCTGCGGCCACAGCCAACTGCTTTGGGCCCGTTCTTCCCTTTCTGTCAACTCATCAATCCTCAGGTTGCTCAGCCTGTCCCTGCTCCCCCTCCTGAAGGTCTCCAGGAGTCTGCTTTGGGGAAGTCATCCCAGCCAACCGCTGAGAGGCAGGATCCCAGGACTAGACTCCTATAGGACCCTGGTCAGGGACGGCTAACGAGAGAGACTGTGGGTGATGGGTCCCCAGTGACAACTGTTTGGGTTCATGTCCCAGGTCCACGAGTTACTAGACACGTGGCCTTAAGGAAGTCCCTGCATCCCTCTCTAGTTCAGTTTCCTCACCTTCCAAATGGGGGCAAGCCTAGCTCTTTTCTCACCATGATGTCATGAGGATTAAGGTACTGCAGGTAAAGTAGCACAGGGCTGGGGGTTAGCTCCTGACTACCAGGGAGAAAACACTAAAACACGTGCGATCTGGGAGCAGCGCCTTTGAGAGGGTTCCTCAGACAGCCTCGGTCAGAGGCTGTAGCCATACCTGAATCAGGTATGCATCAGAGATCCAAAACCCTGAATACTCATTTGTTTCATGCTTCACCCAGGACTTTCTGTTTGCCTAGGTTCCTTTTGAAGACCTCCCACCCCTTAAGCATGCTGAAGACAGCAGAGCAGCTCTGGTGGCCAAAGATGATGGCATCTGAGAGAACTAGACGCCCTTGATTTGTAGACCCCACTGATCCCCACAGCCTGGGCTGGTGGTCTTTCTTCCAACTCCAAGGATCCGGGAGGGAAAGCCCGGTGAACTTATTGCTCGGTATTGAAAAGACAATCATCTGCTTCCAACCATTTCATCTCAGTCTACCTGCGTGACCATGAGTCTCAATTTGGTCATCTGTAAAATAGGGATAACGATACCTACCTTCTAAGGCTGTGGCAATGAGAAAATAAGCTGATCTGTTCAAGGCAACTGGCACATATGTTTCCACACGTTGGCTTCTCCTGACGTGAGCACCCTAGTGCCTTCTTTTATTTGTATGTGTTTGATGAGATTTGCGCTGACGCTGCCCTGGCCTCCAGGATGCTGCCAGACCTGAACCTTCTAGGGCCATTAGAAAACAACAGGTAGAATCCCAAGTCCATGGCAAGGGTCCCCTGGGCAGCAGCTTCTCAGCCAGGCCAGGCCTGTGGCCTGTGCTACTCTCTGGCCCAGGTGTCTTGCTGCCCCATGAAGCCTGCCTCCTGGGTTGGCACACTGTCCTGGAAGCTCTCTGTGAGAGGTGGGGCCAGGATTGCCCGCACCAGGGTCTGTCTTCTCTGGGCCTCTCCTACAGGGAAGTCAAGCACAGAGCCAGCCCCCAGGGGACCCGATGAGGGCTAGTTGGTTGGCTAACTGCCAGGTTGACGTGGTGCCACCTCCCTCCCCTCTGCTCTGCCTGATCCTCCCCCAGCAGCCAGGGTCTCTTAACCCCTGCTCTCCTCACTGGACTTCCGGGCTTAGCAGGAGCTAGGACCACAACGGGAGAGAGTATGGGGAGAGGAGTCAGCACAGACTATGAGATTCTTCCGTATGGAAAGCCTGTCCTCCCAACTTTGCCTCTGATGCAGTTCAAGTATCCTCTCTTCCGAGAAACCTCACCTAAGCGTGCCCTCATCAATCCCAGAGCACAGCAGTTGCTACCTTCTCTAAGGTCCCATACTTCAACACAGTAGGATAAATAGCTGTCTGCAGGCTGTGAGCTCCTTGAAAACCAGGATCCATCTGATCTATCTCTGTATAAACAAAACCTGGCCTATAGTAGATGCTCAATAAGTTCAAGATCAATAATTGAGCCATCAAGAAGCAGCACCCCTCGGCTGGTGCATAGAAATAGGGAGAGAAACGGGAGAAGGCATGAGGGAAATGACTCCCTGCAGCCGGACCAGAACTCTCCAGCAGGCAGAGCTGGTAAAGTGTGACGTGGGTTTCCTGAAGAGCTGGGAGTGTCCTGTCCAGGGAGGCATATAAGCTGAGATTGGAGGACCACTTTGGAGGATGGTATAGTACGCATTCAAGCACAGAACACATTTCAGATCATACACCCTCTGGTACCTTTCAACTCTGAAGTGTAAGGCTCAGCTCTTTGAATGCCTACAACTGAACAGGCATTGTGTTAAGTGCTTTAGATGTACTTCTGTGTGTAGGCCTCGCAACCATCCTTTGTAGTAGGTTCCATTATTATTCCCATTTTACAGATGAGGAAATTGAGGCTAAGAAATGCAAAGAAAATTGCCCAAAGTCACACAGGTGGTGGAGGATTTGAATCTGGATCTAGTCCTGGCCTGACACTCTCAACCACTAGGAGACCAACCCCTGGCAGGTCTAAAGGAGCATCTCTCTCTGACCAAACTGGTCTGTTGAGGTCACCAGGTGGACCCTCAGTGTGCCCTGATTCATCACTCAGCCTCAGGAAACCTCCACCCTTGCCATCCCTCCCTTGCACATGGGCATCCGGTCCCAAGACTGCTTATTCACAACTTAACACACGTGTTCTCCAGAAGCAGCTTACACAGCCATGCAGACTCATCCAACGCAACTCACATGGCATTTGTCCTCAAATAGCTAGTCATCATCACATAATGTGCACAGATATATACAAACTTGTTCCCACAAGGGTCCACACGCACGTGCATTTTCATCCAATGGACATTGATGCCTGTGCACACAGAAGCTGTGCAGATATAGAACCTCACATACACGTTCACATGTTTATCCCCACACAACCGACATACATGTTCATTTCACATCACTTAAGCACCCACATCTGCTCAATGTCATACACTAAATCCTCCCCCAACAAGAACTTTATCCATTGTTCCCAGATCCAATACTAGGCCCAGGTGAGCAATGATGCTGCCTCCCTCTGGGGTTGGCCAGGCAACCCAAAGATCGGGAGATGGTTCAGCCTGCCTGTGATGGATGGAATTAATCTACTGAGCTGGAGAAACTAAATAATTAAATCCCTAATCACCCCCCCCAAGCCAGCCCAAGCCAATATAGCTGAGGGAGGGAGGGGGCTCTGAGGCCCAGACCAATATCCTAGAGAGGAGGAGGGGCTTGGGAAGAGAGGCACAGACAGAACCCTCCAGGAGGGTTCTCTGGAAGGCAGACAGACAGACATGGTTCTCCAGTGCTACCGGCTCTCCCTTTCCACATGGAAATGGTGCAGCTTGGGAAGACAGCCCACCATCACCCACTAATACAGAGTGAGAGGAGGGGTACAGTCCTTCTCCCACCCTCCCCAGAGTCCTTCCTGCCCCTCCACGGTGTGCGTCCTAGCAGTGTAAGGGGATGGCAGACAGGACACTCAAAGTGCCCAGGACCATGGCCGTCAATGGGGACTGTCAGCCCAAAGGGGGGCTGACATAAAATCACTCAGGCCCTGGCCACCCCTGGAATAGGCCCCTCCCCTGCCTGCCGCAGATGGCAGGGACGGACCCTCCACACAGGTGCACCTGCTTCCCTCAGGAAGTGGGTCCAGCACGTGACTAACAGGCTGAGGATGGAGCAGAGGCCTGGGCAGGGGGGCTCAGGGAATGAGCCTGGGAAAAGGCCCCAGTCCGATTGGCTGAAAAGTGGGTCATTTTCCTTTTGAAAAATAGTGAGAAAATGGAGAAGTAGGTCGTGCTCTCATCCCCTCAACCCCAGGCACCATCCCGGACTTGTGGGGTGGGGCGAGAAGGAGAGGTCTGCACATGCCAAAGCCCCATCTCCCCCAGGACTCCACTGGGGGGGGCGCCCAGCCCAGGAGGCCAAGGTTGTCATCACTCAGGACGCCCAAGGACACGCACTCTCTGAGGCCAGGCCGGGAGCACAAGCCCCACCCTGTCCCGGGGGCCCTGGGCCAAGCTGGAGGGATGGGCGCTCCCGCGTGCAAGACCCTGAGGAGCCCCCTCCCATTCTCCTGTCTGTTGTGGTGCCTCCTCTCCTCTCTTCTCCTCCCTTTCCTCGTCGTCCACGTGGGCAGAGTCGTTGCCATGACACCGCGGGCAGGTGGGCGGCTCTGGCGGCTCTTTCGGCCCAACCCCCACGCTCAGAGCCCAGGTGGGAGGGGAGCGGCGGCAGCGCCCCCGCCCCTGGTCCAGATGAGAGGAGAGATTGGCAGAAGGTCCCCATCATACACCCCGGAACCTGGAAGGGGCTCTAGCTCTTGGAAATGAGGCAACCCAGCTCTTGGAGGGGTTGCGGAGGATCTCTCAACGCGGATTTTAGGCCTCAGGGCCCGCCCCCTACGCAGGTCAGGCAGCGGCACGAGCGGGGCTGACCCACAGGTCCCACCTCTTCCTCCTTTTCTTACCAGCCCGCCTCCAAGCGTTCCCCAGGTACTAAGTTTCAGTCACTTCACCCTAGAAGCTGAATGGTCGTGCCTGAGGTCTAACCTCAGTTCCTCATTCTGCAACACGAGCTCAAGTCTCTATGCTCTTTCCTTAGAGAGGAAATCAGACACAGCAGAGCCTCTCAGAGAGATTCCTTCCCTACCGCCAAAGCCCCAGCCTGTCCGCTAGAAATCGGGTCCCAGTTCCCTGGGTGTCCCCACATCCCGGAACTCCCACACCCTAGTGGGGAACCACTCACTCCTAAGCCCATACTTGGTCAAGGCACCCACCCGGCTAGGAAACGGGACCAGAGTGGAACAGGGAGAGGAGTGGGGCCAGGGAAAGGTGAGGGCTAGAAAGTGGACGCTGCCTGAGGATGCTGTCCTGCCTCCCACCACATCTGGCCTCAGGAAGTCTCGGCCAGGCCTGAGCTCCTCACGGGCTCTGAGCACTCTTCTCAGGGTCCACGTGTTTCTCCCCGTGTGTCTCTCAGGCTCTGTGACTCTGCCTTCCAAAGACCCTTTCTACCGCTCAGCACCCTGTGCCCTATCCCTATTCCCTCAGGCAGCGGCCCTGCATCACTGATCAAATGGAACCTGCCTGGCAGCCCTTCGCAGCCTGGCTGACAGGGGTAGACATATGTGGGGGGGGGGGGGGGTTGGTGAGAAGATCCCATCATCCAGGGTTAGCTGGAGGCTGTCCCGCTTGTCACTGGGTGTTCATGACATACGTACCAATTTACATATAGACACTTTTACTTTCTTCCTTAGCCTTCCGCGACTAAGATAGGAGATGTCACTGGCTAAAATATGACATGTGCACACGTGTGCCTGTGTGTGCATACATGCGCGTGTTTGGACACTGTATCTCCCTTTCTCCACCTCCACTCCCAATGTTCTCCATCAGGCTGCCCTCATCCTAACTTCTCACTAAAGCTCTTACAATGGGTTCCTAACTGATCTCCCTGCCTGTACCCTGGCCCAGCCCGATCCACTCTCCTCACTGGCTGCCAGTGCGATCTTCCTAAAATCTGTTTCTTCAACAGATACGTATTGAGTGCCTCCGAGCCAGGCACTCTTCTGGACACAGTAGGTACAGTAGTGAACAAAACATTCTCTTGCTCCATTCTCATGAAGTTTCTCTCCTAATGGACAAAGAGATGATGAACAAATATATGAAATAATGGAAGTGGTAAGTGCTGAATTATTTTTTAAAAAGGGGAGGTGAGAGGACAGCATGACAAGGGGCTATTTAAGATAGACTGTGGGGCTTCCCTGGTGGCGCAGTGGTTGAGAGTCCGCCTGCGGATGCAGGGGACACGGGTTCGTGCCCCGGTCCGGGAAGATCCCACATGCCGCGGAGCGGCTGGGCCTGTGAGCCATGGCCGCTGGGGCTGCACGTCCGGAGCCTGTGCTCCGCAACGGGAGAGGCCACAACAGTGAGAGGCCCGCGTACCGCAAAAACAAAAACAAACAAACAAAAAAAAGACTGTGGGGGAGGCCTCTCCAAAAAAGTGACTTCTGAGCAAAGACTTGAATCAAGCGAGGGAGCAAGTCAAGTATCTGGAGGGGAGAGCGTTTCGGGCTGAGGGAAAAGCAGAGGCCCCCAACGTGAGGCTGTGCTCAGCATCTTTGTGGAACCGAAGGGAGGCACTTGTAGGGGTGGCATCTGAGATCAGGGAGGTCCCTGGAGGCTATTTTACACACAGCACTTATGTCACTCCGACCCCACTAAGCACTCAGGATTTCACTCTGAGTGAGATGGAAAGCCACTGGAAAGGCACGATCTCATCTTAAGCTGGCTGCTTTTGTGGGGAGACTCTCCGGAGGAGGGGCTGGCAAGGGTGGAGGTAGGGAGACCAGTTGGGACATTTCCTGTCACTAAACCACCTTTTCCTACCTCTGCCCACCTGGTGAACACCTGTTCAAGCCTTGGCTCAAAGGCCTCCTCTTCTATGGCTCCTTTACCAAACCCCTCCCTTCCCCGCTCCAGAACTGACCAAGCCCTCCATAGGCCTCCACTTGCCCCCGTGAACACTTACGTCCTCCTACTTTCCTGAACACTCTCCTTACTTGGGTCCAGGTCTTTTACCTTCTCTAGACTGTAAGTTACCTGAGGTCAAGGACCATCACCAGTGTCCAGCACGGTCTGTGGCGCATCACCGACATAAGAAAAACGCTGGCTGAATGAATGGATGAATTGGGGGAGGCACATGTGATGGAACAGGGACTATTTGTAGGCTGTTGTTAACCTGGGTGAGTGAGGTGCACGTGTATGTCATCGTGGGTGGCAATCAGGCCAGTATTAACACATGCCCACATATTTCTTCTACTCTGTCTATATGCATATGTGTGTTAGCGTGTATGTACATGTCGACAAATCCTTCTGTTGGTATGCACATTCCTGTAGATTTTTCACGTGTATGTATACATTTTAGAAAGTGCATTTATGTTCAGACATGCATATTAAGGCATAGACAAGTAATGCACACATATACATGTACACACGCCCATGTGGGAAGCTGATGCACACACTTGGGCCTCCCTAAAAATCCCTACCCCTTTCATCCACTATGCCCAGCTTGTTCTGCTTCATTCTTGAAACTTCAGCAGTAACGTTCAAGCTCCCAAACTCTTTCCCCTACATACACCCCTGAGCACCATAGCATCTGATGCGCCTTGAGCTCAGCTCCCTTTCTCAGCTGTCCCCAAGGCCTGTACAGTTTTCTCCTCTGCAAGATCCTTTCATACGGATGGTGGCAGGGAAGAGTTGGGTCCCCATGAGAAGATAACTTGAGACACCTCGAGGAGCCTGGTTTTTGGAAAAGAGCCACAGGCATGAGAGTGGATCAAGTTCAAGCTTGTGTGAAAACGACTTTTGGACAGTCCCAATGTTTAGTCAGAATCTCTCCGTCTCATTCTTTCTGTCACATTTATTCACACGAATGACTCAACTTATGTACACATATTCACATGCTGTTAATTCATGTGCCCCCACATACGTGCTCACATGCATACTTACACTCACATATATGTATGGTTGGGTGAGCACCCTCCCACACACGGGTTTAAGTAATTGCTTTTATGGTCACATATATACATAGACGCATACACAGAGTCATACATACATATACACGTAATACACAAACTCATAAATGTGTTTGTACCCATTCATACAGCATACTCACACATACGTATGGACATATACACAGTCACACACACATGCACATGCACTGGAATAGCAGAGATGTGCACAAAGCCAGGAGTCCACATTCTCTCCAAGTGACATCACAAGTTTGCGTTTGCTCTCTCCTCTTGCCAGTCTCCCACTTCATTTTGGAAAGTTATTCCTATTATCAATAGGATATGCCCCACTCCTGGATATACTCCATTCCTACCCACTCAAAGAAAACAAAAGTCATTCCAAAAAAGGGCTCTGTCATCCCCTTGTCTCATGCCTGGAATAACCAATATTTCCACAGACAACCTGGGAGGCAGGGAACAATGGAGTAGGTACACCTCAGAATAGGTGCACCTTTTTCCACCCAACAGGCAGCCCCCACCTCCCATATATATACAACTTTTTAATTCTGAAAGGGGAAATGAAGAGAAAATATCAAGGCCAGAGTTCTTCCTCCCAGTATCTCTGGGTATGGTCCACGGCTCCCAGACTCCAAAACAGCTATTGGGGCAGAGGGAGGAACAGGAAGAAAATTATCTCTGGGCCTTAAAACTTCTTGGGGATGCTTCTCTTCTTCCCTAGAGGGCAGCTTCATCATGTTCAGTGAACCCCTCCCACTCCAGCCAAGGGCCCCAGCAAAGACAGGGTAGACCTGGAGGCTTAAAAACGTAAAGGGGCAGGGGGTGATCTCGGCTCACAATAATAAAAGAAGCAAGTATTTAGAAAAGAGTAGCTGGGTAGGGAGCAGGGGAGCAAGCTGAAGACACCTCCCAACAGGAAGGCAGCTGCTGGAACACTGGGTCGTGAATAGCAGGACCCTCCAATGGGCCAGGGAGAAGGGGGTGGACATCCAACGTTCCATGTGGGGGTGGAGGGGTGACTGCTTCAGGCAGTAGCAGCAGCTCCAAAGTAAAGTCTTATCAAAGCTGTTATGTAACCAAGGGAGCTGAGTGGAGCACAAACACCTCCCCTCCCCAAACAGGCACCCACACCCACACCCACCACCTCCCAGCATCCACAGCATTGGAGAACTCAGCTCCTCCCAAGCAGCTAGAGAAGGGAGGAATCATCTTGATGAGTTACATCAAAAACATGATGGGTGAGGGGCTCCTTAGTAAGTAGAAGTCACATCTGGAAAGGGATGAACGGGTTCAGTTTGGGGTCCCTAAATACCTCCCCTTTTTTTTGAACTCCCTGCCACACCCAGTTTTTGCCCAGCATCCAGAAACTTTCTCCTTCCTCTCCCCTCAAGAAGGATCCCATTTGAATATTTGATTGTTCCTTGGGGATGGGAGGTGAAGCTGCTATCATCCACTCCTGCCTGTTGTTCCCCCACAGCCTCATCTGCATGTCCTGACATTTGGCTCTCATCCCCCTGGGATGACAAGGGAAGGGACCTGGAAAAATAAGTCCTTGCTCTATTCCCTTCAGATTTACAAAGATGGAGCATAAGAACCCAGAAAATTAAGATGATCCTGACCCTAGATTAGTGCGGGAAAGATTTACAAGGGAGCTAAGAACTGAAATCCAGACCCCCATCCCCCGATTTGAATCATTTTTCTCCCCCCAGATTTTTCTCTTTTCCCACTGCCCCATCTCTAGTAGCCTCCTCCTTCTCTGCTGCATGGCACTGAACAATCCCACCCACTCCTTAAGTCCTTTGCTTGGAAATCTTTCTCCCCAACAAAGTCTCTCCCAAATGCTGCTCTGAGCTCTGGTTGGGGTGGGCAAAGCATGAGACAGGCTTGCAGAAAATGTCACTGTCTCCTGTCCTGAGTTTGAAAGTATGGTGGGCAGGGGGATGCTACATGGTCAATCAAATTATCCTAAACTCCTGAGCTCTACGCACCCCAGGCCTAACCAGCAAAACCTGAAGTCTCTTAATCCAGATCTGCCTTGAGCCTGAAGTTCTGGGACCCAGTAGGAGAAAGGCTGGTGCCAATACCCCTAAGCTTATTGCACTAAAAACTACCCAAGAGAAGAGAGCTCACAACCGCAACATCACCCTCCATCCCTACCCCCACACCAACAGTCGGGTGGTTTTGGAAAGGGGAGAGGAACTGAAACAGGAAAAGAGGAGTCCCTTTCCCAAATACCGTTAGGAACCGTGAGGCCTAAGGTCAGAGGAAGGACCCCAAAATCTATCTTTCCATCCAGGGATCCTGTCCTTGGAAAGTAGGTCATCAGGGAGAATTTTTCTAGTGAGCCCTCAGCACTGCCCAGCAGCCTTTCCATCATTGGGCCCCCAACACAGCCCCATTCAATACCCGGGACAGTTCCAAAGGAGCAAATCCCACCGAGTCCAATTCAGCACTTGGGACAGCTCCCAGCCACTCTGCGGTCCTGTTGCCAGAAACCCAGGATGCCAGAAACGAAAGGCTTACCCCACTACACCCCCGGTTTAGTACAGAAGCCCCTCTCCCCTGCCCCTCCCACACTCGCTCCCATCCACCGGAGGCACCTGGTACTCCTCTCTTCCCTCTATGTCCAAAGAAAGAAAAGAAACCCAGACTCCAGGCTTCCCTGAGTGAGCCTAGAGAGAGGACCCCACCCACCTCCTTTCAGCCCTGAGCCTCTCAACGCCACTCACAGCTGGTTCTAAAACCACTTTCCTTCTCAACCACCCCCCCAAAAATAAAATAAAATAAATACTCACGTGGGGGCCCCCAGCCCTGTAAGCAGATATGGCGGGGGGAGGCAGAGAGAGGTAGCTCCCCACACCCCGTTCTGAGCCCCCTTTCCGAAGGAGCCAGCTCCCATCTGGACTGGGGGGAGGAGAGACATGTGGAAGCACTGAGTGAGGGGAGGGGAGAAGGGAGAGGGGAGGAGGCAGGAGCGGAGGACTGCGGGGGGGGGTGTCGGGATGGGGGCGAGGGAATCCTTCAATTTCATTCTCTCCCCATGTCTACATCAGCCCTGCAGGCTCAGCTCTTTAATATTTACACACAGGAAGAGGGAAGGATGAGAAAGAACAGAGAGTGAGGGGGGCAGGAGATACCTGAGCTCAAAGGGCATAAACGCAGGGGCCTTGGGGAGCTAGGAGCTCACACCATCCCCAGCCCATTCCCATTCTGAGCTCTTGACTGGAAGGAAAAAGGAACCCTGGGACCATTCTGTCCCTTTGTTAACAAGACACTTTGAAGCAGCATCAGAAAAAGATCAGATCCCCACCCACATACCTGGACACCCCCACAAACCCAGATTTCTCGGGTGCCTTATGTTCAGAGGGCAGAGGCAGTATTCATGCACAAGCACGTTCTCATGCTTGGAGGAGTGTTTGCATGTGGACCGCTGTGTAACAGCACATGAACATGTCAGCTAGCATGTACAGGTTTACACAAGTATGTTCTGAGTGCATCCACATGTAACAGCCCATGCAGTCATACGCAAACTTATATAATCGTATGTGTCAACCAGTCCCCAAGCGACCTCCTCGCAGCTCTCCAGCTAAAACCCCAAGGACAAGGCCACCCACCTCCCCAGATTCCCTTTTCACAGGCCCTTCCCTCACAGCCTCACTTTTTCTTTCTGTAACATGGGGAGAAGAACTGATGGGAAGGCATGCTGCATTTGAGCCCAGGAACTTGACAAGTTATTAGCAACGATGAGCTGGCAGTGCGTTGCCATAACAATGGTGCCACCACCTCACCCCAGCTCAAACCCAGACTCCCCAGACGGCAGGAGGCCCGCTGAGCCAGCAGCCTTCAGACCTGGGGGAGGGGGGGGGTAAAGAGGGAATCAAGACGTACTGCTTGTAGAGTGGAGGGTATGCAGCTGTTCTTCCAACCCCCACTGAGAGACAAAGCTTTGAATCTACCAAGTGGAATGAAATCAGATGCTGGAACGGTTTCCTGACCATGGGGAGGGAAGACACTGGAAGGGGTCTGTAGAAGCCCCTCTAGGCAAAACCTCCTGTTGTCACTTGCTCTTTTGTCCCCTCACTCAAAAGAACCTCTTCTACTGATCTCAGTAGATTATTAGAAAAACCAAACAAATAGGAAGCACTTCTATGAATTCTGATTTTCCCACCTGTAAAATGGGAACACTTATCTTTTTTTTTTTTTTTTTTTTTTTTTTTGCGGTACGCGGGCCTCTCACTGTTGTGGTCTCTCCCGTTGCGGAGCACAGGCTCCGGATGCGCAGGCTCAGCAGCAATGGCTCATGGGCCCAGCTGCTCCGCGGCATGTGGGATCTTCCTGGACCGGGGCACGAACCCGTGTCCCCTGCATCGGCAGGCGGACTCTCAACCACTGAGCCACCAGGGAAGCCCGGGAACACTTATCTTTATCATTTAGCCCAGGCTCCTGGAAGGCTTAATTAGAAAGAGTTTAAGGGTAACCACAGACCCCTCCAAAATCAGACAAGCCCCAGAAGTTTCTCTACCTAACAGGAACATATGAAGTAAGGAACCATCAGGCCAATAAGGCAAAATGCATCAGAAACTGGATGGGATGAAGGAAAATGGAGCTCAGCCAGCCCAAGTTCCAACATCAACTGGAGAGAGATGAAGGCAGCTGCTGCCACAGAAGAAAGTCTGGGAGTTTGGCCTGCAGCAGCTTCAACCCCTCAGCAGGAATTAAGAGATGCTCAATGGCCTACCTCAGTGGTGGGTATGGCTAGGAATCCCCATTCCCAGGAACATCTGTAACTCCTTCTCTTTGGAAAGGGGTCCCAGGTTGAAGGGTCTACAGCCTTAAGGTTACTGAGTCTTTGTTTCTTCTCCCCAAATCCCCTCTGCTCAGTTTTGATGAGCAGAGTGTGGGGTGAGACTGGGGGTTTCTAGGAATGGAAAGCAACATGGAAGGTTGTAAAGTTCCTAGGCTAAAACTAGCCAGGAACCCACAAGTTTGCTGTGTGACCTTGGGCAAGTCCTCTCCCTTCTCTGGGCTTCAGTCTCCTCACTTTGTAATTAAGAGGTTGGACCAAGTCAATTCTAAGCTTCTTCCCCTGGCCATCACTCTAGAGCTACATACAAGCGCACTCCTTGGATGTGAGCCCCCTGGCATAAAATGCAGTGGGCACTGCCTGCCAGATCAGTGGGGCGGGGGGTGGGGGATGCGGGGGTTGTATCTGAGGCTGTTCATCCTATGTTCATGTTCCTTTTAGAAACACCTGCCACCCTAGCCCTCCCGGCTCCCTTTTTAGACCCTGATTCACTGCCAACTCACGAAGCCTCTCCCTCCCCTCCCTCTTCTCTCCTCCTCTCTCCCTTTTAGGCCTTGGCAGCTGGGTGCAGAAGTAGCCCCAGCACTCAGGGAATGCTGGGTGGAGGTGGAGGGCAGTGCCACCAGGGTCAGAGAGAGCACACCAGGGAGTACCACTCTCTAACCCTGGCCCAGCCCAGCTCTTTGAGTCACCAAAAGACCTGGGTTGGAGTCTTTCCGAACCACTGACTAGCAGTGTGTGATTGTGGGGAATGCAATTCACCTCTCAAGCCTCAACATCCTCATCTGTAAATTGGCTTTATATTAAGTTGAACCACATGAAATTGCTGTTTTGTAGGTAAAAAACAAAAACAGTTGAATATTGACAATTTCATATGGCTTAACCTGCCCTGCCTGTTTCCCGGGATTGTTAGGAAGATGAGAAAAGTGTTGAGAAGGGAGCGTTTTTTAAAAGCCCTGAACTGACATAAGGGCATTTTTTTTTTAATTATTATTACTTCAAAGAGCTTTTGCACAGACTCACCAGAGTCAGTGGGCTGAACCAATGACCCAGAACTTGGAAATTTAGGGATTGGAAGTCTGGAAACAGCCACCTGCTCTGATGACTAAGAACAGGACAGAAGCCTCCACCTGGCCTCCTGAGCTCCTGGCTCTAAAGGGCCCTTGGTGAAATAGTACTGGGGTGACACAAGTTCCAGGCCCCAAGAAGGAGAAGCACACACAGACACATACACTCCAGCTCCCCCACCCACAGGCCCAAGGGCCTCAGCATGCAGCTAGGACACAACCAGTAGCATCACAGAGGGTACCCCATGGGGTAGGTGAAGGTGGGAACCAACGTGGAAAGTGCAAAGCAGCTCTTGCCTGAGTCAGGGGTGAGGAGTCCCTGGGGAGGGGGTTTGAGCTGACCTCTGAAAAGTCCCCTCTCCCTGTCCCATCCCCAATACCACCAGAAATCCCCTGGGAGAGGAGGGGACAAAGCCCAGGTGCGAGTGATTCAGAGTGAACCCTGCTCGGATACATTCTCTCTCTCCCTCTCTCTCTCTCTCTCTCTCTCTCTCTCTCTCACACACACACACACACACACACACACATTCACACAGGCCACAGATACCTGGACCCACTCACAGAAACAGTCGCACCGGCACACACACATCCATTCGCATACACACTCAGAGACATCCACAGACACACACACAGCGACAACACACACTCATTCACACACATGTCCACCGACACATACACAGCAACACCCTCCATACTCACACGGCATACACCCACTGACACGCACACACTCACCCACAATGACACACGCACACTCGCTGCATACACTCACTGGCACACACAATCACCCACAGACCCACGGTGACACGCACGCGCACTCACACACCTGCAGAGGAAACTTCTCTCTGGATCTCCCCGACACCGCCACTTGCCCTCCACAACCCAGCTGGCTACTCCCTCCCAGACCCAAGCCTCAGCGGGCCAGGGCTGGGCCGGGGCGGGCGGCCACGCGGCTCTACCCCGAGAGCCGGTCCGCGCTCCGCGTGGTCCGCCACCCGTCCCTCCGGTCAGGCCCGCGGGCAGCCAGGGCGGGGCGGGGGCGGCGGAGGAGGCCCAGTCCTCCCCCATCCCGGGGCCGGGAGCCGAGGCCGCCGGAGCCCGGGGCGTGGGCGGCGCCGGGGCCGCAGCCAGGCCGAGGCTGGGGTGCGCTGCAGAGGGCGCGGCGCGCAAGGCCCCGTCCCCACCCCTCTCCGCGCCTTACCTGGCCCGGCTTGGGCTCCGGCCGGGTTACATGGTGCCGGCGGCCCGGGCCGGGGGCGCTGCGGCGGCTGGCCGGCGGGCAAGGACGGGGCCCGGCACTGCGGAGCCCCAGGCTGAGGGGCCACGCTGGCTGCTGAGCCCCGAGCGAGCGCCGAGCGGCTGCGGGCGCGGGAGCGGGAGGCGGCCAAGCCACGGAGGCTGGATTTCCCGGGGACCAGGAAGGGGAGGCGGGGGGGATCCCGCCCGCGCGCTCCGCCTCCGCCCCCGCCTCCGCCCCCGCGCACGGCCGCTTAGCCCGGAGCCGGCGAGAGGGAGGGGACCGAGCTCCCCGCCCCCGCACGGGACCCAGGAGGGCCGAGGTTGCAGCTCGCGAACGGCCGCCGGGGTCTCAGAGGAGACCCCGCTTAGCTGAGCGACAGCGCTGGGGAGACCCAGGTGGGGGGGCGAATAAGCCCCCGCCTCCCCGGGGACCGCCGGGGACCCAGGAACGGGCACACACAGTGTCACAGTCACGCACAGCCGCCTAGGCACAGGGACCCCAGCCCAGAGGCGGGCGATTAGGGAAACAGTCACACAGCCTCCCAGACACGGTCTCGCGCCCCACTGAGGCACAGTCACACCCTGAATGTCACACACAGCCCCCCGGGCACATCCCTCTAGGAGACTCTTCGGGTTTCCCGGGTGAGCTACTCGATTTCAGCTCCTGGCCTCGGGTCTAAGAGCCCCCTTCCTCTGTTTCCCAGGGTGGGGCGCTGTGCCGGGCCTCAGAGCCACAGACAGGCATCCCCCATTCACAGTCCACACAGCCCAGGCATCCCCAGTGTGGAGCGAGAACCCCGCTAGACCTGTCGACTTTGCTGGGGCCCCCACCTGTACCCACTGTGCCCGTCCACCGCTAGGCCCTGAGCCAGGGGTCGTGCCTAGGCGGGGGCGGGGGAGGGAAAGGGGACGGTCCGAAGCACAGCCGGAGGCTGCAGAGCCAGGACACAGGCTGCAGGAGACAGGAGAGGCAGAGGAGAGCTGACTGCAGCAGTCCCTGGCTTGAATCCGTCTTGGCGCCCAGAGCGATGCTGTAATGGGGGGGCGGGCGCGCGCACTGGGGAAGCCGCTTGGGGAGGGGCTCATTCTGGATTCCGATTTCCCTGGGTGAGTGTGAAGAGAGCACTGCCCCAGGCTCCGAAAGTTGGGGTGGAGAGTAGTGGGCAACCTTAAAGCCTTCTTGCCCTCTTCCCTCCTCCACACTTTCTGGTCCTGAAAGCTTTGGGGTGGTGAGGTGTGGGCTTGGGAGGCTAGGGACACTGACCATCCTCCTCTCTAGGAAAAGACCTTGGAGTAGTTCTGATTGAATACCCACCCAACAACCTCCTTCTCCCTGTACCCCTTTGGGGTCACTGGCTCTCCTCCTCATATAAAGGGGGAGACTGAGGCAGAGAAAGTAGAAGTCACAGGCCCAAGTGAATTAAAACTGGGAGTCAAGCCCTTTTTCCATTTCCCAAGAAGTTGTTTAAAGATGCCACATGACATAAAGTTCTGGTGGGAGATAGGCAGACTGGTCACCTGTCCTGCTGCCCACATGACCTGTTCAGTCAAGACGTTTCAACATGAGCTAAGGTTGCAGATAATTCCCCAGCCTAGGGATCGGCCAAGAGCAGATATCAGGGAAAATAAGATTTAAAGTTGATCCTAGGAACCCCCCTTAGAACTACAAGAAGCATCTCACTTTCCATGAAACATAAGAACAGCCATCATGTAGGATGCTAAAAGGCACCACTATGTTTTCTCAGTTCTAAGATGTATACTTTGTTAACTATTCTGAAATTGGAAGAGCATCTTACAATGGATAGGGACATTTTATGTGGTTTTCTACGTTTCTCTTACAGTTGTATAAAAGAGCTGATGTGTTTTAGAATTGAGAAACAGTGTAGTTTTCACTTGTTTATTCCACAAACACTTACTGATTGTACCTGGCACCTTGCTAGCCCATTGAAGCATAAAGATTAGTCAGACAGACTTTAGACAGTGTTCTCCCACATCCATCCAGTGATGTATAAGGGAGATGGAGACGTAAATCAATCATTACTATGAGAGCCAGCTTCATGGGCGTGTGAGCGGTGCAGTCACACAGAGCCCCATGCTTACAAGGTTTTATGCTCTGCTGTCACTGTCTTGAAATTCTTAATAATTTTTTAACAAGGGACCCTGCACTCCACAAATTATGACTGCTGTATTAGGAATGCCAGGCCTTAGTAGAAATGGGCACTAAATACTCTTAGCGTCTAGAGCTCTGTCTGGGTGAAGAAGGGCAGTCAAAGAAGTAAAGAAGCATAACGGAAGCATATGAGTAGAGTTTCAAAGATTGGTAGAGAGAATTAGGGTAGAGAGCCACACATGTACAGAGACAGAAATTCATCAAAATGTCAATCAAGCAGTATGGCAGACCAGGGGCTTGGTTCACCCTCCCACTGAAAGCATGATAAATGATTTTTTTTTAATTTTTAAATCTTCTTAAATTCATCAATGAGCTGGCAAAAAAAAAATAAAAATCACTCCAGCCAAAATCTAAGTGAAGGCAGAACCAGAGAAGTGAGCAGAGCACTGAAGCCTGTTAGCCTTGGGAGCTGTAACACACTGGTTGCAAAAGGGGCTCACCTCTTCCTGAATCCTTGTCTTTTGCCATATGACTTTGCAACTTCCTGCATCAAGAGGGCACTCTATTTTCCCACCCCTTGAATCTGGGTGGACTTGTGACTTGCTTTAACCAATAGAATGTGGAAGAAGTCATGGTGTGCCAGTTCTAAGCCTAAGCTATAAGAGGCTTGCCTACTTCTACTCTTTCTCTTGGTCTCCTGCCTCCTTTCTGAGAACAAGCCTGGTAACCTGCTGTCGGATGAGAGACAAGATACAAGAGAGCTTTGCTATCCAAGACAAGACCATCATAGACTAGCCTATAGCCAGCTGACCCCCAACCATGTGAGAGAGTCCAGCCGAGAGCGACAGAGACATATACCTAACCGTGGCTGACTGCAGATATTTAAGTGAGACCAGCTGAATGAGAAGAACCACCCAGTCAGTTTGGTGACTCTTGAGCAATAATAGATGCTTATTAATTTAAGCCACTGATTTTTTTGTTTTGTTTTTTTTTGCGGTACGCGGGCCTTTCACTGTTGTGGCCTCTCCCGTTGCGGAGCACAGGCTCCAGACGCGCAGGCTCAGCAGCCACGGCTCACGGGCCCAGCCGCTCCGCGGCATGTGGGATCCTCCTGGACCGGGGCACGAACCCGTGTCCCCTGCATCGGCAGGCGGACTCTCAACCACTGCGCCACCAGGGAAGTCCTAAGCCACTGATTTTTTGAATAATGTGTTATATCACAATTTTTTGGCAATAAATAACTGATTCAGGGGTATTTGCTAACATATGAAATTGAACTTCACTTTTTGTGAAAGAAGGACATGAGGGAAAGACAGGACAGGGCATGAGGGAGAGAAGATGAAGCACAGGGTTTAACTTGGGCAAATACTTCCCTGTTTAAACTTAGAACCCTAAAGGGCTCTACTCTAATTTACAGGTGAGCTAGGAAAAAACTCACCCCATCCCCACATGTAGGAAATTGCAAGGAAAATTATCTGTTTTAAACCTTGGCAATAACAATGAGTGTAGGGAGGAAGAGTCACCTCCTGAGATTCCATAACTACAACTTAGACCTCACGTGCAATCAAACTCACTCTACCGAGGTGATCTGAAAAACCTGAAACCAAAAATTTAGTATAAATTGTTCCCAGACAGGTAGTGCCCCAGGTGCCTGGCAGAAGCAAATGTAAATCTTTGTAAGAGGAACTCACTTTCATCTTAGGCCTCAAATAATTTCCACAGATAAAGTTCCAAAGAAAATGAACAACAACAAATGGCAGAAATGCATCTGCAAAGAACCCAGTTATTAGACTAATGAGACACAGAACATAAAATAATTATGTTTAATGTATTTAGAGAAATAAAATAATCCTGTTGCCTTTGGCTTATTTTCCTTGTCTTATTGTGCTGGCCAGAGTACAATAGAGTACAACGTTAGGTAGAAGTGGTGACGGCGGGTATGTTTGTTTCATTCATAACTTTAATGCTCTGACATTTTTTCTTTAGGATGATACTTATTGTAGGATTTTTGAACACCTCTCTTGATCAGGTAAAGGCAGTTCCGCTTTACTTCTAATTCACTAAGAGTTTTAATCAAATATATGTTGAATTTTTCAAGGACTTTTTCTGCATCTTTTGACATGATCATATGGCTTTTCTCCTTTAATCTGTTGTCATCATTCCATTTAGAGATTTTCCTAACATTAAATTTCACTTTCCGGAGATAAACCCAACTTACCTGAAGAGCTTAATGGTTTACTTTACATATACTGTTGGATTTGATCTGCTAAAATTTTGTTTTGGATTTTTGCATCCTATATTGATAAGTAAAATGAGCCTGATATTTTCCTGTTTTTTTTTTTTTGTCTAGGATTTGGTTTCTAAATTATCCTAGCTGCATAGAGTGAGTTGGGGGAATATTATCCCTCTTCTTTTCTCTGAAGAAGTTTGTATAAGATTGGGATGGTCAGATATTTGTAATTTTGGTGAGACGCATCTGTAAAACCATCTGGAACTGGTGTGTTTTTTTTTTTAATGGGAAGTTTTCCATTTTGCTTTGTTTTGTTTTGTTTCACTATTGCTTCTGTTTCTTTAACAGGACTATTCATTTATTTTATTTTTATTTTTATTTTTTTGGCCGTGCTGTGCGGCTTGCGGGATCTTATTTCCCTGACAGTGAAAGTCCTAAGCACTGGAGCACCAGGGAATTCCCTAGTAGGACTATTTCAGGGTTTCTATTTCTTTGAATCAATTCTAATAATTTATATCTTGCTAAGAATGTCTATTTTTTCTAAGTTTTCAAATGTATTGTCATAAAGTTGATGATAAAATTCTATCATCTTTGGAAACTGCTTCCTCTGCAATTGTCCCCCCTTTTATAATATTTATTGGTGCCTTCTCTGTTTTTCTTGATTCTCATTGCCAGAGACTTGTCCATATTTTAATTATTGTAAAGGAGCAATTTTTTTGGTTTTGTTGCTCTTCTCTATTGTATCTTTTCTAATTTCTTCATTTCTGCTCTTATTTTTATTATCTACTTCCCTCTATCTTCTTTAAGTCTACTCCTTCTTTAACTCACTGGTTAAATTGGAAATGTAGTTTTTTTAATTTTGGGCCTTTCCTCTTTTTAAATATAAATATGTAAGGCTATAAATTATCCTTGGGAATTCCCTGGTGGTCCAGTTACTAGGACTTGGTGCTTTCACTGCCAAGTGCCCGGGTTTGATCCCTGGTCAGAGAACTAACAACCTGTAAGCCACAGCGTGGCAAAAAAAAAAAATTATCCTTGAAGAAGTATTTTCACTGCATTTCATATGTTTTCATTATCATTCAATTCTGAGTGTTTTTAAGTTTCCACTGAGATTTCTTCTTTGACCTATGAGTTATTTGGAAGTGTGTTAATCATTTGCAAATAGCAGTATTCAGTGTACGTTTTTGTTACTGTCTTCTAACCTAATTGCACTGTGATCAAAGAATCTTGCCTGTATGATAGTTATTGTTTGAAATTTGCTCTGTGACTAGTATATCATCAATGTTTGTAAATGTTACATGTGTGCTTATGGTAGTTAGTCTCCAAGGTGGCCCCCAATTATTCTCATCTCAAGGTGTTTATTCTTTTGGGTAGTCCCCTCCCACATTGAATAATAGGGCTGTTATGTACAACCAATATGACGTTGCAGAAATTACAGTACGGGATTTCTGAGGCTACATCGTGAAACATGTTGCAGTGTCCATCTTTTGGTCTGAGGTTGCTCACACTGAGGGAAGCCAGCTGCAATGTCATGAAGACACTCAAGTAGCCCTGTGAAAAGTCCTACATGGGAAGGAACTGAGGTTTCCTTCCAACCACTAGCACCAGTTTACTTGTTATGTGGGTGAACCTGTTTGAAAGCAGATCCTCCAGCTCCAGTCAAGAAGACTGTAGCCACTGACAACATCTCTCTGAATCTCATGAGACATATTGAACTAAAACCACCCAGCCAAGCTGCTCCTGAATTCCTGACCCACAGACACTTAGAGATTTTAAAAATGCTTATTTTTGTTTTACACTATTGAGTTTGTGCAGCAGTGGATAACTAAGACAGTTTTGAAGAAGATTTTGTACTCTCTATTGTAGAAAGGAGAATTATGTACAGTCATGCTTCTGTTTGTTCAATTTTATTGTTTATATCTTCAATATATTTAGTGAATTTTTATCTGCTTGACTTATCAGCAATTTAAGAAAATGTGTTGAAATCTCCCATCGTAATGTGGATTTGTGGATTTCATATTGTAGCCCTATCAAATTTTCTTTATCTTAAGGTTACTTTCTTAGGTGCCTGCGTGGTACGATTAAAGAGGAAAAATAAAACTATCATTATTTTCAGATGACATAATTTTCTACATAGAAAATAATCTAAAGACAAACTATTAGATGTAATTGTATTTAGCAAGGTATCTGAATAGAAGATCAATATACAAAAGTCACTTGCATGTTTTTACATTAACACAATAATAAAACATGTAATTTGTAAAAGTACATCATTTATAATAGCTACAGAGGTGTTAAATATTTAATAATAAATCTAATAAAAGATACATAAAAGTATAAATATTTACTCAAATTCATTAAAAAAGACCTAATCAATGGAGAGATATTTCACATTCATGGATAAAAAATCATGATTTTGTAATGATGTCAGTTCTTTCCATATTGATACCTACATTCAATGCTATTTCAATTTTTAAAAGTGTAGGGCTTCCCTGGTGGCACAGTGGTTGAGAGTCTGCTTGCCGAAGCAGGGGACACGGGTTCGTGCCCCGGTCCGGGAAGATCCCACGTGCCGCGCAGCGGCTGGGCCCGTGAGCCATGGCCACTGAGCCTGTGCGTCCGGAGCCTGTGCTCAGCAACAGGAGAAGCCACAACAGTGAGAGGCCCACGTACCGCAAAAAAAAAAAAAAAATGTAATTTGATAAGCTGATTCTAAAATCATTATGGAAAAATAAAGAACCAAGAACAACTAAGGCACATTTTTAAAAACTTTTTATCATGAAAAATTTCAAACACACACACAAATATATAGTAGAAAGACTAGTATAACACCCCCGCCCCCATGTATCTATTACCCAAATTCAATTATTATAAATTCCTGGCCAACTTAGTTTAATCTATATATCTCCCACTCTCCCTCTCTGTATTATTTTAAAGTGAGTCATAAACATAATATTTTGTTAATAAATATTTTAGTATGTATCTCCAAAACCCAAGAATTTTTTGTTAAACCTAATTGCAATATAATGATCACATCTAATAAATTTAACAATAATCCCTTAATATCATCAAACATCTAGGGAAATAGCCAATCAAATATTTCTGATTTCTCATACATTGTACAGTGGACCCTTGAACAACACAGGTTTAACTGTGTGGGTCTACTTATTCACAGATTTATTTTCAGTGAATGTGTACTACAGTACTACATGATCCATGGTTGGTTGAACCCACAGATGTGAAACAGCAAATATGGAGGGCCCACTGTAAAGTTATAAGTGGATTTTTGACTGCTCGGAGGGTCAGCTTCCCTAACCTCCACATTGTTCAATGTTCAAGGGTCAGCTGTAATTGACTGATGTCATTTAAGTCTTTTTAATATCTAGATTCCCTCTCTCCATTTTTCTCAGCAAATTTATTTGTTGCAAAAAACAAGATTGTTAATCTTGAGAACTTCCTACAGTTTGGATCTTTTTACCTGCAGAGTTATTTATCATATTTCTTTATCCCTCATATTTTTTGTACATTGCTAATTAGATCTAGAAGTTTGATCAGATGCAGGTTCAACTTTGGGGCAATAATTCTTCATAAGTAATGTTATATATTTCTATCATAATCTCTCTTTTTATGATGTCTCCTTTTTCTGCATTAGAGGCTGCAAAATGGTGGTATACCAATTTTATAATACCCTCCTCAATTATTAGCTGGAGCACTTTTACAAAGAAATACTTCTATCAAAAGAAACTTCTCTCCTCAATTATTTTACTGCCCTAATGTAAAGTTTGTAGAGGAAAAGAAGAAAAAACACGTGATTTTTTTTTCCCTTCAGTTTTCAGTCTTTTAAACAATGAGTTGGGTAAAAAAATGAATCTTGACCTCAAAAAGTAGAAGAAAAAATCTTTGACTATAAAAAAAGCAATTCAACATGGATTATAGACCTAAATGTGAATGGTAAAATATTAAAGCTTACAGAAGAAAATATAGGAGAATATCTTTATAACCTTGAAATGGGCAAGTATTTCTTAAGCAGGATGCAAAATGTGCTACCAGTACAAGAAAATATTGAAAAGAGGATTATGGGAATATGGTGGAGTAGAAAGCACCAAGAATCTGTCTTCCCACCTATACATCTGCATTGTGAGAATTTGTCTGATATAACTATTTTGGAACTATGGAGGCTATTGAGGGCTTGAAACTTTCAGGGGAAAACTTGGACTGTAAATTGCTATTGATTTTGGTCAATTTCAGCTTTTAGTACGGTAGCAGTGGCCTGTTCCCCATCCTCAGCCATGTAGCAGGTAGCTGTGCATGTATTCCTAGAGCAGTTTGCATAAGCCAGGGTGCAGAAAGGGCCCTGTTCTCCAACTATCAGAGATCTATGCTCTGCTCAATGAAGCCATATCTAATAATAGAGGTATAGACAAAGAGGAAGTGTCCATTGTTGTTGGACTTCCACCTATTATTGCAAGACCCTACCCCTCTGGCTAAAGTGATTTCCAGAGATTTATGGGCCTGGAGATTTTTTTCCCCATTCATTTTCCTCTTTTCCATTTTTGGGACACAGGAATTAAAGACTAAGATATTCAAAAGCAACTACATATTCAAGAGAAATTAGAGTGTCACCATCCATGCCCAGTAAAAGGTACAGGCTCAGAAAACACTTGAGAAGACCTCAACTTTACACCTCATGTTGATCCTTGGTACAGAAACAGCCTACAAGAATTTATTTTAAAAAAACAACAGCAAACCCTCAGGATGAGGGAAAAATCTGATTTCCAGAGTTACCACATTATTAGATTAAAATGTCCAGATTTCAACAAAAACAATAAAATCACAAAGCCACAAAAAAAACCCCACAAATCACAAAGAAACAGAAAAGTATGGCTCATTCAAGGGAAAATAATAAGCCAACTGAAACTGTCCCTGTAAAAGAACTAATGGTGGCTCTACCAGCCAAAGGCTTAGAACAACTGTCTTAATAAAAAGAAACTGAAAAGATATTCTGGAGATGAAAAATATAATAACTGAGGGGAATCCCCTGGTGGTCCAGTGGTTAAGAATCCTCCTTTCAATGCAGGGGACACAAATTCAATCCTGGTTGGGGAACTAAGATCCCACATGCTGCAGGGCAACTAAGCCCATGTGCCACAACTACTGAGCCTGGACTCTGGAGCCCGCAAGCCACAATGAGAGAAGCCCGTGCACTGCAAAGAAGAGCCCGCGCACCTCAACTAAAGATCCTGCATGCCACAGCTAAGAGGTCCACATGCCACAATGAAGATCCTACATCCTGCAATGAAGACCTGACACAGCCTAATTAATTAATTGAAAAAAAATACAATAACTGAAATAAAAATTTACTAGAGTGTCTCAAAGGCAGATGTGAGCAGGCAGAAGAAAATATAAGTGAACTTGAAGATAGGACAATGGAAATTACTGAGGCTGAGGAACAGGAAGAAAAATGAACAGAGCCTAAGGGACCTGTGGGGCACCATAAAGGAGACCAATGTACATATTGCAGGCATCCTAGAAGGAGACAAAAAAGAGAAAGGACAAGAAAGAGAAAGGACTCTTCAAATATTTGGCTAAAAATCTCCCAAATTTGATGAAAGACATGAATATAAACATTCAAGAAGCTCAATGAACTCCAAGTAGGATGAACCTAAAGAGACCCACACTGAGACTAATTATAATCAAACTTCAAAAGACAAAGAGAGAATTTTGAAAGCACAAAAGAAAAGCAATTTGTCACAAACAAGGGATCATCAATAAAATAGTAAGCAGATTTCTCATCAGAAACTTTGGAGGCCAGAAGAAAGTGGCCAATATATTCAAAGTGTTAAAAGAAAAAACTATCAACCAAAAATCCTATATTCAGCAGAACTGTTCTTCAAAATGAGGGAGAAATTAAGACATTCACAGATAAACAAGGCTGAGGGAGCTTGTTACCAGTAAACCTGCTCTGCAAGAAATGTTCAAGGGAGTCCTGCAGATTGAAATGAAAGGACACTAGACTCAAAGCTGTATGGAGAAATAAAGATCTCACTACAGGTAAATTCGTGGACAATTATAACAGCTAGTATTATTGTAATGATGATTTGTAACTGTATTTTTTGTTTGTTTCTACATGATTTAAGAGACTAATACATTTAAAGAAAAAATTAGTGTAAAAGTTAGTATTACTATAAATTTGGTTTGTAACTCCAAATTTGTTTTCTACATAATTTAGGAACTAATGCATTTTAAAGAATTATTAATTTATGTTATGGGGCACACTATATGTAAAGACAAAATTTTGTGACATCAACAACCGAAAGGGGTGCAGACAGAGTTTTTTTGTATGTTATTGAAGTTAAGCTGGTATAAATTCAAATTATTGTTATAATTTTAGGATTTTAAATGAAATCCCCATGGTAACTACAATGAAAAATAGCTCTAGAATATACACAAAGGAAATGAGAAAGGAATTTAAATGTTTCATTACAAAAAAAAAATACCTAAACACAAAAGAAGACAATAATGCAAGAATAAGAGTGGCTATACTAATGTCAGACAAAATAAAATTTAAATCAAGAAGCATTACAAGAGGGCTTCTCTGGTGGCACAGTGGTTGAGAGTCCACCTGGCAATGCAGGGGACACAGGTTCGTGCCCCGGTCCAGGAAGATCCCACATGCTGCAGAGCGGCTGGGCCCGTGAGCCATGGCCACTGAGCCTGCACGTCCAGAGCCTGTGCTCCGCAACAGGAGAGGCCACAACAGTGAGAGGCCCGCGTACGGCCAAAAAAAAAAAAAAAAAAAAGCATTACAAGAGACAAAGAAGGACATATGCTGAATGAAATAAGCCAGTCATAAAAAGATAAATACTACATGAGGTAGTATTTAGATGAGGTACTTAGAGTAGTCAAAATCACAGAGACAGAAAACAGAATGGTGATTGCCACTCATCGGAGGGAGAAGGGAATGGACAGTAATTGTTTCAATAGGTATACAGTTTCAGTTTTGCAAGTGGAAAAGTGTTCTGGATATGGATGGTAGCGATGGTTGTACAAGGATATGAATGTACTTAATACCACTAAATTGTACACTTTAAAATGGTTGTGAGGGTAAATTTTATGTTATGTGTATTTTACAACAATTTTTTTAATTGAAGAAAAATATTAACAAATTGGATTTTGTTAAAATTAAGCAGATGTTCACTAAAAGACACCATTAAGAGAATGAAAAGGCAAACGACAGACTGGGAAAAAATATTTGCAATACATGTATCCAATAAAGAACTCATATCCAGAATATAAGAAGAATCCCTCCAAATCAACATGAAACAAAATAACAAACAAAAAAATTTAATGAGAAAAATACTTGAGTAACTACTTCTCAAAAGAAGGTCTCTCACTGGCCAGAAAACCTCAGTTGGATACCACCACACACCCAACAGAATGGCTATATTTTTAAAAGAACAATACCAAGTGCTGGTGAAATGTGGAGCAACTAGAACTCTGATATATTACTGGTAAGTGTGTAATGGTACAATCATTTTTGGAAAACTGTTTGACAATATCTCTTAAAGCTAAACATATACCTATACTATGACCCAGCAATTCTACTCCTAGATATATATCCCCCCAAAGTGAGCGCATATGTCTACCCAAAGACATGTACAAAAATGTTCATGGCAACTTAATTCATAATGGCCCCCAACTGAAAACAACAAAATGTCCATCAATGGTAAAATAAGTAAATAAATGTTAGAATATTAAAACAGTGGAAAATCATGCAGTAATAAAGAGAACAAACTACCGCTACATGTTACAACAGTGAAGATTTATAACCTTGCTTCTTAAAATGTGGTCCACAAACCAGCAGTATCAGCATCACCTGAGAGCTTGTTAAAAATGCAGGATCCACGGTCTTACTGAATCAGAATATACATTTTAACAAATTCACTAGTTGACGCAAATGCACACTGAGATTTGAGAAACACTATTCTATATCTTGTTCTGAGTGATAGTCGCATAGATGTATATAACTGTAAATTTTCATCAATCTTTACATTTAAGATAATACTTTCAATTGTACACATTTAGATCTATACATTTAAATGCACTCTATTGTGTCTTTTTAAACTCGATACAAAATTAAGATAATCAAATAAAAGTAATGATTTGGTTCACTAGCATTCTTAAGGGCACCAATGAGGATTTTAAAAATATCATTACAGGGACTTCCCTAGTAGTCCAGTGGCTAAGACTCTGCGCTCCCAATGCAGGGGGCCCTGGCTCGATCCCTGGTCACGGAACTAGATCCCGCATGCCGCAACTATGGATCCAGCATGCCACAACGAAGATCCCGCATGCCGTGACTAAGACCCGGCACAGCCAAATAAATAAATAAATATTTAAAAAATATCTCATGGGATTCTCTGGTGGCACAGTGGTTAAGAATCCACTTGCCAGTGCAGGGGACACAGTTTCAAGCTCTAGTCTGGGAAGATTCCACATGCCATGGAGCAACTAAGCCCATGCACCACAACTACTGAGCCTGTGCTCTAGAGCCCACAAGTCACAACTACTGAAGCCTGCACGCCACAACTACTGAAGCACGGGCGCCTAGAGCCCATGCTCCGCAACAAGAGAAGCCACTGGAATAAGAAGCCCGCATACCACAACAAAGAGTAGCCCCCGCTTGCCGCAACTAGAGAAACCCTGCATGCAGCAATGAAGACCCAACCCAGCCAAAAATAAATTAATTAATTAATTAAAACAAAATTTTTAAAAATCTCATTACAAACTCATGGATTTAAATATATTTAAAGTATTTAAATCCATTGAATCCATGAATTAATTATTCTATTTTGCTCTCTTTTTCCCATCTTTGACCAAAGAGAGCCTCTTTAAGCTGACTGCTGGGCACTTTGCAACTCCAGAAATATTGGTGATTTCCTTGCTTTCTAATATAAGAAAATGTTCCAGAACTTCCCTTGTGGCTCAGTGGTTAAGAACCTGCCTGTCAGTGCAGGGGACACAGGTTCAAGCCCTGGTCTGGGAAGATCCCACATGCCGCGGAGCAACTAAGCCCGTGTGCCACAACTACTGAGCCTGCACCCTAGAGCCCGCGAGCCACAACTCCTGAAGTCCACACGCCTAGAGTCCATGCTCCACAACTAGAGAAAGCCTGCGCACAGCAATGAACACACAACGCAGCCAAAAAAAAGAAAAAGCAAATGTGGTACATATATACATATTATACAATGGAATACTACTCAGCCATAAAAAAGAACAAAATCATGCCATTTGCAGCAACATGGTTGCAACTATAGATTATCATACTAAGTGAAGTAAGTCAGAAAAAGACAAATATCGTATTATATCTCTTATATGTGGAATCTAAAATATGACACAAATGAACCTGCCCATCAAACAGAAACAGACTCACAGACATAGAGAACAGACTTGTGATTGCCAAGAGGTGGGTGGTTGGGGGAGGGATGGACTGGGATTTTGGGTTTAGTAGAAGCAAACTATTACATATAGAATGGATGGACCACAAGGTCCTACTGTGTAGCACAGGGAACTATATTCAGTGTCCTGGGGTAAACCATAATGGAAAAGAATATAAAAAGGAATATATGGGCTTCCCTGGTGGCGCAGTGGTTTAGAGTCCACCTGCCGATGCAAGGGACACGGGTTCGTGCCCCGGTCCAGGAAGGTCCCACATGCCGCGAAGCGGCTGGGCCTGTGAGCCATGGTCGTTGAGCCTGCACGTCCGGAGACTGTGCTCCGCAACAGGAGAGGCCTCAACAGTGAGAGGCCCGCGTACCGCAAAAAAAAAAAAAAAAAAAAAAAAAAGGGAGTATACATATATATATATATATATATATATATATATATATATATATATAACTGACTCACTTTGCTGTACAGCTGAAATTAACACAACATTGTAAATCAACTAAACTTCAATTTAAAAAGAATTGGCATCAAGAATTTTTTAATTTCTTTATATGAGTTCCTTCAAATGAATGAGAAAAAGATAATGAAATAGAAAAATATATGATACAAGAGTAAAATACATGAGCAAGATATATGAGCAGGGAATTCTCAGAGGAAAGGCCTATGGTTAATATACACTCAGAAAGATGCTCAAACTTATTAGTAAACAGGAAATGCAAATCAAGATCACATTGAGATACCAACTTACACCCTTTTTTTTTTTTTTTTTTTTTTTGCAGTACACGGGCCTCTCACTGTTGTGGCCTCTCCCGTTGCGGAGCACAGGCTCTGGATGCGCAGGCCCGGCAGCCATGGCTCACGGGCCCAGCGGCTCCGCGGCATGTGGAATCTTCCCGGACCGGGGCACAAACCTGTGTCCCCTGCATCGACAGGCGGACTCTCAACCACTGCACCACCAGGGAAGCCCAACTTACACCCATTTGATTGGCAAAAATTAAGATATCTGACAATTCCAAATGTTGGAGAGAATGTGGATCAACAGAATCTCCTATATTTCTTGTGGAGGTATAAATCTGAACAACGATTTTTAAATAATTTGGCATTAATTTACAAAGTTTGCCATTACACAGACCCTCAAGGATAATATTCAGAGTATTAACAACCAATACCACATGGATACGGACAAATTAGAACAGATGCCTGGCCAACCAGACTGGATGCTAGCCAATAGTGCTACTGGTGTGCACTGGTTTGTTACTAATGCTACTTCCAGTACAACTCAGCATTCCACCCCTATTTACATACCAATGGAAACTTGTTCATGTTTATCAAGAGATAGGTACAAGAATATTCATAGCAAGACTGTTAGATATTAATGCCCAGTCAAAATGCCTATTACCAGAAGAACAGATAAAACAATCATGGAGTAGTCACACAATGGAATATTATAAAGAGCATGTAGAAATATGGATAAATCTTAGTTAATATAACGTCAAATTTTCTCTAAGTCCCAGAAGATTATATACACGCTAATACGCTCTTCATAAAGTTCAAAAACAACTAAAACTGAACAATATACTTAAGCCACATAGACATGTTATAAAACTATAAAAACAAAAAAGAAAGGGAATGATCATCACAAATTTAGGAAAGGGGAAGCACAGTTATAGGATGAAGAGGAGTAGATAGGTAGCTCTTCCAGCTGTGGGGTTGGATGGTGGGATTATAGGTATTCACTACATTCTTTTATATATACATACAAACATTCATTCATACACAAATAAGAGGTCTATGTCCAATGACGCCAGTGACCATGAACTAAGGGTTATGATTTATCCAATTCTGTGTCTCAGATTCATTAAAAAATTAAAGGCAATTTTGAAACATGAGCAAAGAACAAGGAATTTTAAAGAATGACCAAGCAGATAAGAAAAGGAACTAAATATAACTTCTAGAAATGAAAAATATACTAGTTATAATTAGAAACTCAATAAATGGGTTTAACAGCCAAGTGGAAGCAGGTACTAACAGAACCAGTGAAACAGAAAGATAGGACTGAAAAAATATATGCAGGAAACATCATAGAGAAATAAAGCTCTGAGGGAGAAGGGTTTAGAGACACGAAGGGAACATGAAATGACCTAACATACTTCTAATCAGAAGCCCTACCCCCCAAAAAAGAGGGAGAGAATAGGGCAGAAGCAATATATGGAGAGAGAATGATGATTTTTCAGAACTGATAAATATATCAAACTATAGATTCCCAACAAATTTCAAGTAGAATAAATAGAAAGAAATCCACACCTACAACATTATATTAAAACTGTAAAACCAAAGATAAAAAGAAGAATTTAAAAGCAGCCACAGACAGGTTGTCTTCAAAGAAGCAATAGATAAGCTAACAATTGACTTCACACAGCAACAACAGACACCCAGGAAACAGTGGATCAGTATGTTCAATACGCTAAGGAGACAAAACAGTCAACTTAGAAATCTGTGCCCAGTTAAAAAAGACTTTTCACATTTTTTTTTTTTTGCTATACACAAAACCATCAATTTTATTCCAGAATACATCATCTTAATGATAATAAAAAGCTTCTGTATGCACATACTGCCAAGACATTTTAAAAGGCCCAAATTTTAACAAATAGAATAGAGAGTGGCATGGACATATATACACTACCAAATGTAAAATACATGGCTAGTGGGAAGCAGCCGCATAGCAGAGGGAGATCAGCTCGGAGCTTTGTGACCACCTAGAGGGGTGGGAGGGAGACACAAGAGGGAGGAGATATGGGGATATATGTATAAGTATAGCTGATTCACTTTGTTATAAAGCAGAAACTAACATACCATTGTAAAACAATTATACTCCAATAAAGATGTTAAAATAAAAAGACTTTTCAAGAGCATGGTGAAATAAAGATATTTCAGAGAAGAAAAAATTGAAAGATTGCCATTAGCAGACCTCAATAAAGAAAATTGTAAAGGAAGTTCTTTAGACAAAATATCTTCTCATGTAAAAAGTGATCTCAGATGAAGGTTTAGGATGCAAGAAGTAATGAAGAACAAAGAAAATGGTAAATATGCAGATACATATAAATAGGCCTTGATTGTATAAAACAGTAATAATACAGGATGGTGGGTTTTTCAAAGATAGAATTAAAACATATGACAACAATAGCATATATCTCTGGAAAAGAAAGAAAAAAATGTAATTAAAGTATCTAAGACCACTGTATTTGATGAGAGGAGGATAAAGAGATCGATTAACTTCAGACTTTCATAAGTATAGATGTTAAATTTTCTAGAGTAATCAAAAAAAGAATAGAAATAGAATATATTACTTCCCAAACAGTTGTAGAAAAATTGAAATACAAGTTCGTCAATGAAAGTGGGAATCCAAGTACCATTTCAAGATGATGAGACTGTGGGAATAATGGTAGGAGATGAGATTAGTCATAAAAGCAAGAGTCAGATTATAAAGGGTCTGGTGAGCCCAGCTGAGGAGTTGGATGCCTAAGCAATGTGGAGTCAGCGAAGTTTTAATTTAGGCAAGACTGACATGATCAGATCTGCTTTAAGAAACAGCATTTTTTGTTTTTTGTTTTTTGTTTTTTTTTTTTTGCGGTACGCGGGCCTCTCACCGCTGCGGCCCCTCCCGCTGCGGAGCACAGGCTCCGGGCGCGCAGGCTCAGCGGCCATGGCTCACGGGCCCAGCCGCTCCGTGGCATGTGGGATCTTCCCGGACCGGGGCACGAACCCGCGTCCCCTGCATCGGCAGGCGGACCCTCAAACACTGAGCCACCAGGCAAGCCCAAGAAACAGCATTTTAACAACAGTGTGGATATAGACTAGATTTCATGTACACACACACACATTTATATAAAATCTCACAAAGATAATCAGAAGTGTCAAACTTTGCCAGGAGGTGAATACAAATGTCACACATTAACATTCACAACTAAATCTTGGTAGCTTAAAACCCAGGCCTTTTGAAAGCAAGCAAAAAGTGAGAGCTTTAACCCGTGGCTAGCCAAGCCAGAAACCTGCTCAGTCAGAGCCCAAGCATTTGTGGAAGCTCCCTCCACACTGGCATTGGCACCCCCATCATTGTTATGTGCCATTGTTAATGGAATTAAAATGCTGCTGCTTTGGCTTGAGATTAAAGTTATCTCTTGTGAAATGGAGAGAAAGCTTTTTCTATGTAATGCTCAGTTGGAGAGGTCCTGCAGTGAAATTACTTGAGCTGTTAGTTATGTCATTCTTTTCCTCATTGTCATGGATATACAGGCGGGGACTCCATACCTCAGGCCCTAACGTTTCCAGGAGAGTCATACTCCTGCTGAAGCTCCATGCTTATCGATGTTATCACCACCACCACCACTAGGAACCAATGAAGCAGGAACTCAGCCATGCCACATGCTGGTAGAGTTGGAATTCAGCTGTAGCCTGAAGGTCATGAAACTTAGAGCCTGTACTGTACTCATGGCCAAGAATCCATGGCTTCACTCCTTGGAAGTAAGAAAGAGACTGTCCTGATGAATGTTCAGTGGAAGAGAGGAGGGCAGCCATAGCGAGGTTGACTGAGCCCCACGGTGTTATAGATATCAATGATTTGACACTTCCAATTCAAAAAATAAAAAGTATTTTTATTTCCGTTGTTGTTTATCCACCCTACATATAATACTTTGCATCTGCTAATCCCGAACTCCCAATCCGTCCTTTCCCCACCCACCCTCCTCCTTGGCAACCACAAGTCTGTTCTCTATGTCTGTGAGTCTGTTTCTGTTTCATAGATAAGTTCATTTGTGTCATATTTTAGATTTCACATGTAAGTGATATCATATGTTATTTGTCTTTCTCCTTCTGACTTACTTCACTTAGTATGATAATCTCTAGGTCCATCCATCCAATAATGCAAATGGCATTCTTTCTTTCTTTTTTATGCCTGAGTAGTATTCCATTGTATATATGTACCACATATGCTTTATCCATTCATCTATTGATGGACATTTAGGTTGTCTCCATGTCTTGGCTATATGTTCTAGGGCCCTATGTGGGCTGCATGAGCTCTTCGGCTGTGATGGAGCCAACTACTGTGGACACGATGGTAAGAGGGACTGGCCCCTGGTCCAGTTGCCTCCAAGGCTCATGCAATAGCTGTGGACCCACTGGAGGGTGGGGTAGACTTCCTGTGTAGTAGGCTGTGTAGCCGAGGGCAGGGGGAGAGGTGGTTGAGGCTGGTGCCAGACTACTGGTGGGTGGGACCAGGTCCCCAGCACTAATAGTTTAGATAGAGGATTCCAGAATGATGCTTGCCAGCACTGGTGTTATTGCAGTAGAATGAGCTCCCCAAAATGGCTGCTGCTGGCATCTCCATCCCCAGAAAGAGTCCCAGTTGCCTCATTCCCCTCAAGAAGGCTTTCCAGGATCAGCAAGAGGGTCGGATGCAGGCTCCTTTCAAACTGCTGCTTCTGTACTGGGACTCAGAGCATGTGAGGTTTTGCATGCCCTGTTTAAGAGCAGAGTCTCTGTTTCCTATAGCCCTCCTGAATGTAAGCTCCACTAGATTTCAGAGGCAGATGTTCTGGAGTCTGGTCTTCCTGGCGCAGGATCCCCAGGCTGGGGAACCCAATGTGAGGCTCAGACTCCTCACTCCTGCAGGAAGACCTCTACAATTGTGATTTTCTGCCCTTTTGTGGATTGTCAACCCAGGTGTGCGGGTCCTGACTATCCCACACCCCTCCTACCTGTCTTGTTGTGGTTCCTTCTTTATGTCTTTAGTTGTGGAAAATTTTTAATGCTAATCATCAGGTCATTCTCATAGAGAGTTGCTCTGTAAGTAGTTGTAATTCTGGTGTGTCTGTGGGAGGAGGTGAGTTCAGGGTCTTCCTACTCTGCCATCTTGACCACTTCCCCCTAAGTATTTTCTAATTTTCCTTGTGATTTCTTCTTTGCTCCACTTGTTTAAAAGAGTATTGTTTAATCTCCACAACTTTGTGAATTTTCCAGTTTTATCTTTGTTATTGATTTCTAACCTCATCCATTGTGATCAGAGATTACTTTGTTGATATCTATCTTTTAAAAATCTATTGAAACTTAATTTGTGGCCTAACGTATAGTCTACCCTGAAAAATGAGCCATGTGTCCTTGAGAAGAGTATGCATGCTGTTGTTGTTGATAGAGTGTTCTGTATATGTCTGTTAGAATACTTTGGTTTATTGTTCTGTTTAAGTCTTCTATTTCTTTACTTCTGTCTGGTTGTTCCATCCACTATTTAGAGTGGGGTACCAAAGTCTTCAACTATTATTGTGGAGCTAGTTTCTCCTTTCAATTCTTTCAGCTTTTTTTCATATATTTTTATTGTAATTAAGTGGTAAAATTTATAATTGTTCTATCTTCTTGCTGTATTAAACCATTTATTAATATATAATGTTCTTTTTTGTCTCTTGTAAACTTTTTTATTTGAAGTCTATTTTGTCTGATATAAGTATCGCCATACCAGTGCTCTTTTGGTTACTATCGTATGAAATGTCTTTTCCCATATTTTCACTTTCAACCTGTTTGTGTCTTTGGATATCAGATGAGTCTCCTGTAGACAGCATATAGTTGGGTCATGTGTTTTACAGAGCTACTAAGCTCTGTCTTTTGATTGGAGAGTTTAATATGTTTACATTTAAAGTAATTACTGCTATTCACTTCTGTCATTGTGCTATTTGTTTTCTATATGTCTTCTATCTTTTTTGCCCCTCATTTACTGATTACTGTCTTCTTTTGTGTTTAGTTGAAATTTTTAGTGAAATATTTTGATTTTTCATTTCCTTTTATGTATATTCTAGAGCTATTTTCCTTGTGGTTTCCATGGGGATTACATTTAACATCCTAAGATTATAACACTATAATTTGTATTTATACCAGCTTAACTCCAATAACATACAAAAACTTTGCTCCTTTACAGGGCTGTCCCCACCCTTTTCAATTGTTGATGTCACAAAATTATATCTTTATACATTCTGTGCTCAAAGTCATAAACTAATAGTTCTTTTAAATGCATCAGTATCCAATTATGCAGAAAATAAGATTTGGAGTTACAAACCAAAGTTACAGTCATACCAGATTTTACACTAATAAGTTTTTTTAATGTATTAGTCTCTTAAATCACATAAAAAACAAACAAAATACAGTTACAAGCCACTGTTACGATAATAATTGCTCTTATAATTGACCATGCATTTACCTTTACTGAGATCTTTGTTTATCCATACAGCTTCCAGTTACTGTTTAGTTTCCTCTCATTTCACCTTGCAGGATGCCCTTGAGCAGATACAGTCATGACAAACTCCTTCGGGTCTTGTTTATTTGAATGTCTTACTTTAATTTATCCCTCCCTTTTGAAAGACAGTTTTGTCAGTATAGGATTCTTAGTTGACAGGTTTTTTTTTTCTTTTGGCACTTCAGATATATTGATCACTGTCTTCTGGTGTCCAATGTTTTTTTATGAGAAATTTGCTGATAATCTTATTGATGATCTCTTGTATGTGACAGGTCACTTCTCTCTTGCTGCTTTTAAGATTCTCTCTCTGTCTTTGTCTTTTGAAAGTTTGATTATAATGTGGCTCAGCATGAGTCTTTTTGAGTTCATCTTACATGGAGCTTGTTGAGTTTCCTGGATGTTTATATTCATGTCTTTCATTGCATTTGAGTAGTTTTCATCCAGTATTTTTTTCAAATATTCTCTCTGCCCCTTTGTCTCTCTCCACTCCTTGTGGGACTCCCATTATGCATATGTTGGTCCACATGATGGTGTCCCACATGTTCGTTAGACTCTGTTCACTTTTCTACAATCTTTTCTCTTTCTGTTCCACAGCATCAACAATTTTCATTGTCTTATCTTCAAGTTCACTGATATTTTCTTCTGCCTGCTCAAATCTGTCTTTGAATTCCTCTAGTGAATTTTTCATTTTAGTTATTGTACTTTGCATCTCCAGAATTTCCTTTTTGGTTTCTTTTAGATTTTCTATCTCTTTCTTGATATTTCCATTTTGTCCATACATTGTTTTCTTGACTTTCTCCACATCTTCCTATAGTTCTTTGAGCATCTTTAAGGCAGTTGTTTTAAAGTCTTTGTCTAGTATATCTTCCATTAGATCTTCTTTAGGGATGGTTTCTATTGGTTTATTTTTCTTCCTTTGAATGGGCCACACTTTCCTGTTTCTCTGTGTGCCTTGTGATTTTTTGTTGAGCACTGTACATTTTACTCTGATAATGTGGTAACTCTGGAAATCAGAACCTCTCCCTCCCTCAGGGTTTTCTGGGTTTTTGCTTCTTTTTTCTTTTTTTTTTTTTGCAGTACGCAGGCCTCTAACTGTTGTGGCCTCTCCCGTTGCAGAGCACAGGCTCCGGATGTGCAGGCTCAGCGGCCATGGTTCACAGGCCCAGCCACTCAGCATGTGGGATCTTCCCAGAACGGGGCATGAACCTGTGTCCCCTGCATCGGCAGGTGGACTCTCAACCACTGCGCCACCAGGGAAGCCCTATTTTTTCTTTTTTGTTTTTGTTTTTTATTGTTGTAGGTTGTCTCTATGCTGATGATCGGCCTGAGTTGTAAACTTAATGTCTTCTTAGATCTTTTCTATGCCTTTTTGTGGGACTGTGTGGTCATTATTTAATTCTCCATGTAAATGCAGTTTCTTTTGAATGTGCTTGTCTTTAATGTCTGGTTCCCAAAAGGGAAAAAGTGAAAAATGAAGGAGGGGGAAAAGGGCACTGGTTCTTTAAATCCCCTGAAAGTCACTTCAGCCAAGGGGGAGGGTCTTGCAACAAGGGGGGAAGGTGCAACAACAATGAATGCCCACCTCTTATCACCACTGTGATAAGAAGCAGCAATTAGCAATCAGAGCAGAGACCAACTATATTTGGCAGACAAGATCATTTTTGCTACCACATGCTATGTGCAAACTGCTCTAGGAATACCTGCACAACTGCCTGCCACCTGGCTGAGGGGTGGGTATGGGTCACCTGTTATTGTGCTAAGAGCTGAAATTAACCAAAATTAACTATAATTTACTGCCCAAGTTTCCACAAGAAATTGTAAGGCCTCAACAGACTCTAGATTTCCAAAGTAGTTACAGCAGACATATTCTGCCAAAGCAATTGCTGTCTAGGTAAGAGACAAATTCCTGGTGCTTCCTCCTCTACCATCTTCCCAGAATCCTCCTGAACAGCAAACTAATATTACATATATTGTGAACTACTAAAAGAAAATATGGAAGTCAAAAATAATTACTGCATAATTAGTTTTATACCATTGCTAGAAAACCAAGATTTTTTCCTTTTTATTGGCATATACTTCATATGCAGGAAAGGGCACAGATCCTTAATGTACAGATCAATGAATTATTACATATGTAATCGCTATCCCGGTGAAGAGGTAAACATTTCCAATATGGCAGAAAGATTTCCTTATGTACCATGCCACTTAATATCTCCCATGAGATTACCCACTATTCTAAATTATATCACCATACAGTAGTTTTGTCTGTATTTTACATTAAAACAGATTCCTACATACTATATATAGAAAATCCTAAAGATGTCACCAAAAAAAACTAATAAATAAATTCAGTAAAGTTGCAGAATACAAAATTAATATACAGAAGTCTGTTGTGTTTCTATACACTAACAACAAACTATTAGCGAAATTAAGAAAATAATCCCATTTACAATTCCATCAAGAAGAATAAAATATCTAGGAATAAATCTAACCAAGAAGGTAAAAGACTTGTATTCAGAAAACTCTAAGACATTGATGAAAGAATTGAAGATGACACAAACAAATGGAAAGATACACCAGGCCCATAGGCTGGAAGAATTAATATTGTTAAAATGACCATACCACCCAAGGTATTCTACAGATTCAATGCAATCCTTGTCAAATACCAAAATACAAAAATACCAAAGACATTTTTCACAGAACAAGAACAAATAATTCTAAAATTTGTAGAGAAACACAAAAGACCTTGAATAGCCAAAATGACCTTGAGAAAAAAGAACAAAGCTGAAGGTATCACAGTCCCTAATTTTCAAACTATACTACAAAGCTACAGTAATCAAAATGGTCTGGTAGGCACAAAAACAGACACATAGACCAATGGAACAGAATAAAGAGCCCAGAAATGAACCCACGTTTATATGTTCAATTAATCTACAACAAAGGAGACAAGAATATACAGTGGGGAAAAGACAGCCTCTTCAATAAATGGTGTCGGGAATACTGGACAACTACATGCATAAGAATCAAACTGAACTAATCTCTCACACCATATAAAAAAAAAACAAACTCAAAATGGATTAAGGCTTAAATGTAAGACCTGAAAGCATAAATCTCCCAGCAGAAAACATAGGCAGTATGTTTGTTAATCTTTAGTATATGCTTCCAAATAGTTTTACAAATGTTTGTACAAGTTTATACTCCCATAAGCAATGTACGAAACTTCTAGTTTCTCTACATCTTCATCAACTCTTGGAGTTTTCAGTTCTTTTAATTTTAGCCATTTAAAATCGGATGAGTATGAGGTGGTATCTCATTGTAGTCTTCTTTTTTTTCTCATTGCAGTCTTAATTTGCCTTTATCTGAAAGATAATAATGCTGAACAGTTTTTACAAATGTTTACTAACCATTTGGATATCCTCTTTTGTAAGCAACCTATTCAAGACTTTTTAAGTTTTTAGTTGTAGTTTTTTTACATTGCTCATGAAAGAGTTCTTGATGTATTCCTGTTATGAGTTCTTTTTCCAAATATGTGTTTCAAACATTCTCTACAAGTTTATGCTTTGCTTCTACAGTCCCTTAATTTTGTCATTTGTTGAAGAGAAATTTGTAATTTGAATGAAGTCAAAATTACCAATCTTCCTTTTTACAATTATTTCTTAACTATAGTCCTTAAACTAAGTGCTGTTTAAGAAATCTTTGCCTACTTGAAGTTTATGAAGATATCTCCTCTGGTTTCTTTTCGAAGCTTTATCATTTTACCTTTCACATGTAGGTCTATGCTTCATCTCCAATTAGTTTTTAAGTAGAGTGTGAGGTAGGGATCAAGGTTAATTTTCTCCTATATCACTTATTTAAAAGACCCACTTTTGCCCCCACTGAATCACAGCAGCATTTTACTTATAAATCAGAGGACTATATGGGTGTGGACCTATTTCTTCTCCTCTACTCTGCCCCATTGAGCTAACTGTCAATTTTTGCACCAATTACAAAGTATCTTAAAGCAATGTCTGCCTTGACCTCAGCCTCTGGCAATGATGGACTTATGGGACCTATGCTTAGCCTTCCACCAAAAGAAGTAGGAAGGCTTCCTTGGTGACACAGTGGTTGAGAGTCCGCCTGCTGATGCAGGGGACACGGGTTCGTGCCCCGGTCCGGGAAAATCCCACATGCCATGGAGCAGCTGGGCCCGTGAGCTATGGCCACTGAGCCTGTGTGTCCAGAGCCTGTGCTCCACAACGGGAGAGGCCACAACAGTGAGAGGCCCGCATACAGCAAAAAGAAGAAAAAAAAGAAAAAAAAAAGAAGTAGGAAACTTGACAAAGTATATGCAACAACTGTTTTCATACATTGGACACATAGAGCAGAACTGTAAACCTGAGAGAAGGAAAACAAGCATAATGAGCCCTATGAATTCCCCAGCAATCTGCCTGGAGATGCATTCTGGACCATGGTGCAGAGTAGATGATCTTATCCCAAGCAGAGTATGGAAGTCTTGTTTAATTGAGGAAAATAGAAATTGGGATTTGTGGAGCCTGACCTAGCTGCAACTCACAGGGCAAAGTTACAAATAAAAGGAACCCTGAAAAAAAGAGCTCTAGAAATCTGGTTAAAGGTTCCCTTGGGTTTATTCTAACCCCCAAGTCATGCACAAAAAGGGGAACACCACAGGGCAAAGAACATGTAAGGAATTGTAAGGTTAAAAGTTATCAGAGCTTGGGCTTCCCTGGTGGTGCAGTGGATAAGAATTCACCTGCCAAGGCAGGGGACATGGGTTCGAGCCCTGGCCCAGGATGATCCCACATGCTGCAGAGCAACTAAGCCCACGTGCCACAACTACTGAAGCCCATGCACCTAGAGCCCGCACTCCACAACAAGAGAAGCCACTGCAGTGAGAAGCCCGCACACCACAATGAAGAGTAGCTCCTGCTCACCACAACTAAAGAAAGCCCGTGTGCTGCAGCAAAGACCCAATGCAGCCAAAAATAAAATTAATTAATTTTTTAAAAAAGTTATCAAACTCACACAAGTTTGGGAGACATTCAAACTCTGACCAGTTAGAGTGGAGAGCCCTCACTGAACACCCGTGGCATTCACTAAAGCTCTCAGGAGGATCATGCATTAGTAGTAGGGCTAAATTATCCCTATAGTAAATATTACTCCCAACTAGTCCTGATAAAACTTTAAAACAATGCTGAAGAAATCAATATGATTTGAAATAACTTAGTTGCCTCATAGTACAAAGTACAAAGCTCTTTAAAAAGACACTGAAACTCAATAACATAACTTCCAAAATGCCTGACATCCAATCCAAAAATGATAGATATGCCAGGAGAATGTGATCCATAATCAAAAGAAAAAAATTAGTAAATAGATACAAAGATCAGAAATGAGAACGATAATGGAATTAGCAAACAATGACTTTAAATAACTCTCATATATATGTTTAATATAGTCAAGAATGTGAAGGAAAACATGAACATAATAAGGAGGTAAATAGAAGACTTAAAGATAACTAAGTGGAAATTCTAAACATAAAAAATACAACATGAAAAAGTCACTGGATAGGATTAATAACAAATTAGACGCTCGTGAAAAAAAGATCAGTGAAGTTGAAGACAAAATAAAACTTCAAAATAAGGAATAGAGAGAGGGGGGGAAAAGAAAGACTAGGAAAAATGAACAGACTCAATGGAGCAATTTCAAGTGGGTAGAACCCTGCCAAGCTGTGGAGGCAATGTTGCCACCCCAGTGGGTGTGAATGGCAGAACATCTAACCAAAGAGGATTTTTCTCCAACCTTAAAATCTTGTGGAGCTTGCCTTGCTAGATTTTGGGCTTTCTTGGGACCCATCGCCCCTTCCTTCTTTCCTATTTCCCCCTTTTGGAACGGGACTGTCTCTCCTATGCCTGACCCACCATTGTATTTTGGAAACACATACAGTGGTTTGTTTGGTTTCACAGGTTGAAAGCTGGAGCATAATTTTTTCTTGGGTTGGATTATACCTTGAGGATCATCCATATCTGATTTAGATGAGACTTTGGACTTTAGATTTTAGAATTGATGCTAAAACAAGTTAAGACTTTTGCAGATGTTGGGCTGGATTGAACATACTTGGTTATCAGAAGGCCATGAATTTGGCAGGAGGTTGGGGACAGGAATGAAATACAGTGGACTTGAATGTTTGTGTCCCCCAAAATTCATCTGTCAAAATCCTGCCCCCTCCTCAATGTGATGGTTATTACAAAGTGGAGCCTTTTGAGGTAATTAGGTCATGGGAATGAAGCCCTCACGAATGAGATTAGACAACCATCATACACAAAACTCTTTCAGAAAATAGATGAGAAAACATCCCATCTTGTTTATAAGATCAGCATTATTGTGGTATCAAGTCCAGACAAAGATATTTCAAAAAAATAAAACTGCTGATCAATATCTCTCATGAACATAGGCACAAAAAACCCTAGATAAAATATTAGCAAACTGAACCAAGCATTATATTAAAAAAATGTCTTGATATCTGGAAGTGTAAGTCCTCAAAATTAAGTTCTGTCAAGACTGCCTTGGCTAATCTAAGTCATTTATATTTCTATATAAATTTCAGAATCAGCTGTCAACTTCCATAAGGATAACCCTGCTTAGATTATAACTGAGATTGCATTGAATCTATAGATCCGTTTAAGGAGCACTGACATCTTAATAACATTGAGACTTCCAAACCGTGAATGTGGTATATCCCTTTATTTACTTGGATCTTCCCTAAGAATATCTTAAGATACTTCAGTTTAGAAAGTCTTGCACATCTTTCATTAGATTTATTAATAGAATTTGTGTGTGTGCATACTATGGTAAATGATATTATTTTGTTTTGTTTTCTAACTGCTGCTGTTGTATAGATATACCATTGTTTTCGCATATTGATCCTGTACCCAGTGACCTTGGTAAGTTCACTTTTTAATTCTAATATTTTGTCAATTTGGATTCATACGCAATCATCTACAAATATTGATGTTTTACTTCTTCCTTTCCAATCTTTTTAACACATTTCTTTTTCTTTCTTTATTGCTAAAATTGTTTTCTTTCTTTCTTTACTGGCTAGAACTTCCAGTAAAATGTTGAATGACATGGTGATAGCAGACATCCTTATCTGTTTCTGATCTCAGGGCTAAAGGTTTCAATGTTTCATAATTAAGAATAAGGTTAGCTGTAGAGCTTTTGGCAAGTAACTTTCATCAGAATAAGGAAGTTTTTCATTCCTCATTTTCTGAGACTTCTTATCATAAATGAGTATGATATCTATTAGTTTTTCTTTATTCTACTAATGTGGTGAATTACATGGACTGCTTTTTAATATTAAACCACAACTTGCATTGTTAGAATAAAACCTTCTCACTTGGAATGTATTATCCCTTTTGTATATCATAGAAATAAGTTTGTCAGAATCTTGCTTAGGATTTTTGCATCTATGTTCATGAAAGATATTGGTGTGTAATTTTTCCTCTCTTGTAATGCCCTTATCAAGTATCATTGCTATGGTGTTCTCACAAAATAAATTGAGAAGCCTTTGCTCTTTTTTCTATTCCCTGGAAGAGTTTTTGACTAATGGTATTAGTTCTTCCTTAAATTCTGAAGGTATTCACTAGTCATCTGGACTTGGAACTTTCTTTGTGGGCAGGTTTTAATTATGGGTTCATATTATTTAATATATAGAGAGAGATTCTAATTTTTACTTTTTTCTTGTGTCAGAATTGTTATGTCTTTCAAAGAATTTGCCCATTTCAGGTTTATTATCTTTTAAATATTTCCATAATTACTTCCCCTATTGCTATGTATATTGATAATTTTGTTTTTCAATCTTATTTTTCTTTATCAGTTTTGCTGGTTATTTGCCAATTTTATCAATCTTTTCAAAGAAGCAACTTTTGGCTTTGTTGATTTTATCTTTTGAATGTCTGTTTTATTTTCATTGTTCTCTGCTCTTATTTCTTATTCTTTTCCTCGACTTTCCTTAGGTTTAATTTGTGTTTCTTCTTGTAGCGTCTTATTCTACTTTTTTTTTTTTCTTCCTATTTTTTTGGCCATGCCTCCCCAACCAGGGATCAAAATCGTGCCCCCTGCAGTGGAAGCATGGTGTCTTGACCAGTGGACTACCAGGGAAGTCCCTGTAGCTTCTTGAGATGGAGGCTTAGATCATTTGGTTTTAAACATTTCCTCTTTTCTAATATATTTACTTAAAGCTGCAATTTCCTTTCTAAACATTGCTTTAGCTGACTCTCACAAGTATAATAGTATAATAAGGGACTTCCCTGGTGGTCCAGTGGTTGAGACTCTGCGCTTCCAATGCAGGGGGTGAGGGTTCGATCCCTGGTTGGGGAACTAAGATCCCACATACTGCATGGTGCAGCCAAAAAAGAAAAAAAAAAAAAAACTTAACCAAAAAAACAATATAAATAAATTTTAAGAACAAATATAATAAAATATTTGGAGCTAAATAATAATGAAAATGCAGTATCATTCAGCTTAAATATTTTATAATTTACATTATGGTTTCCTCTATGACTCATGGGTTATTTAAGACTGAATTGTTTAAAATCCAAATATTTGGAGGATTTTCTATTTATCTGTTGTTCCAGTTTCCAGTATAATTTCACTGTGGTCAGAGAATCAGGTTAGGTCAATTTTTGAAAGTTGCTGAGACTTGTTTTCTGCTATATCATATTTTAAATGTTCCATTTCACCTAAAAAGAATGTTGTTGAATATTATGTTTTATTAATGTCAATTAGATGCAGTTGATTAATTGTGCCATTTAAACACTTTATATTCTTACTGAATTTTTGTCTATGTGTTGTATCAGTTTCTGAGAGATATATGCTAAATCTCCAATCTGTAGATTTGTCTATTCTCCCTTTTAGTCCCATCAGCCCTTCCATTACATATTTTTGAGGATGTATAATTATTGGGTGCATATAAATTTAGATTTGCTATATATGTGTTTTGGATGGACTCTTTCATCACTAAGAAATGTCCCGTTTCTTCTCTATTAATACTTCTTGACTCAAAGTACACTTTGTCTGATATTAATATAGCTGCACCAGCATTCTTTTAATTAATATTTATATAGTATATCTTTTCCATGTTTTCACTTTCAACCTGTCTGCATCCTTTTATATAAAGTGTATCTCATAAAATGCAAATTGTTGGGTTTTGCTTCTTATCTGATCAGACAAACATTGTCTCTTAATGTTATTGTTTGGTCATTTACATTTAATGTAATCACTGATATAGTTTGGTTTAAATCTACCATCTTGCTATTTGTTTTCTCTGTCTCATTATTTCTTTGTTCTTTTACATTGCTTACTTGCCTTTTTTAAATTAATCAGATATTTTTTATTTTATTTTTTTCACCTCTATCACCTTTTTATGTTATACATTCTTTTATAATTCTTTCAGTGTTTACCCTAGAGATTGCAGTATGCATCCTGAACTTATGATAGTCTACCCTAAATTAGTTTTTCTTATATTGTAGGCATATTAGTGATGAATGTCCTCAGCTTTTGTCTTTTTTGGGGGGATTTTTTAAAATTTTTATTTTAATTATTTATTTTTTGTACAGTAGGTTCTTATTAGTTATCTATTTTATACATATTAGTGTATATATGTCAATCTCAATCTCCCAATTCATCCCACCACCCCCACAACCCCCACTTTCCCCCCTTGGTATCCATATATTTGTTCTTTACACCTGTATCTCTATTTCTGCCTTGCAAACTGGTTCACCTGTACCATTTTTCTAGATCCCACATATATGCATTAATATATGATATTTGTTTTCCTCTTTCTGACTTACTTCACTCTGTATCACAGTCTCTAGGTCCATCCACATCTTTACAAATGACCCAATTTCGTTCCCTTTTATGGCTGAGTAATATTCCATTGTATATATGCACCACGTCTTCATCATCCATTTGTCTGTTGATGGGAATTTAGGTAGCTTCCATGACCTGGCTATTGTAAATAGTGCTGCAATGAACATTGGGGTGCATGTCATGCATAATTCTTTTTGAATTATGGTTTTCTCTGGGTATATGCCCAGTAGTGGGATTGCTGGGTCATATGGTAATTCTATTCTTAGTTTTTTAAGGAACCTCCATACTGTTCTCCATAGTGGCTCTATCAATTTACATTCCCACCAACAATGAAAGAGGATTCTCTTTTCTCCACACCCTCTCCAGCATTTGTTGTTTGTATATATTCTGATGATGCCCATTCTAACCAGTGTGAGGTGATACCTCATTGTAGATTTGATTTGCATTTCTCTAATAATTAGTGACGTTGAGCAGCTTTTCACGTGCTTCTTGGCCATCTGTATGTCTTCTTTGGAGAGCTGTCCAGTTAGGTCTTCTGCCCATTTTTTGATTGGGTTGTTTGTTTTTTATAATATTGAGCTGCATGAGTTGCTTTTATATTTTGGAGATTAATCCTTCGTCCGTTGATTCATTTACAAATATATTCTCCCATTCTGAGGGCTGCCTTTTCATTTTGTTTATAGTTTCCTTTGCTCGGCAAAAGGTTTTAAGTTTCATTAGGTCCCATTTGTTTATTTTTGCTTTTATTTCCATTACTCTAGGAGATGGGTCAAAAAAAGTTCTTGCTGTGATTTATGTCAAAGAGTGTTCTTCCTGTTTTCCTCTAAGAGTTTTATAGTGTCTGGTCTTACATTTAGGTCATTAATCCATTTTGAGTTTATTTTTGTGTATGGTGTTAGGGAGTGTTCTAATTTCATTCTTTTATATGTAGCTGTCCAGCTTTCCCAGCACCACTTATTGAACAGACTGTCTTTTCTCCATTGTATATCCATGGCTCCTTTGTCATAGATTAGTTGACCATAGATGCGTGAGTTTATCTCTGGACTTTCTAACCTGTTCCATTGATCTATATTTCTGTTTTTGTTCAAGTACCATATTGTCTTGATTACTGTAGCTTTGTAGTATAGTCTGAAGTCAGGGAGTATGATTCCTCCAGCTCCGTATTTTTCCCTCAAGATTACTTTGGCTATTCGGGATCTTTTGTTTCTCCATACAAATTTTAAGACTTTTTGTTCTAGTTTTGTAAAAAATGCCATTGGTAATTTGATAGGGACTGCATTGAATCTGTAGATTGCTTTGGGTAGTATAGTCATTTTCACAATATTGATTCTTCCAATCCAAGAACATGGTATATCTCTCCGTCTGTTTTTGTCATCTTTAATTTCTTTCATCAGTGTCTTATAGTTTTCTGAGTACAGGTCTTTTACCTCTTTAGGTAGGCTTATTCCTAGGTATTTTATTCTTTTTGTTGCAGTGGTGAATGGGATTGTTTCCTTAATTTCTCTTTCTGATCTTTCATTGTTATTGTATAGGAATGCAAGAGATTTCTGTGCATTAATTTTGTATCCTGCAACTTTACCAAATTCATGGATGAGCTCTAGTAGTTTTCTGGTGGCCTCTTTAGGATTCTCTATGTATAGTATCATGTCATCTCCAAACAGTGACAGTTTTACTTCTTCTATCCAATTTGGATTCCTTTTATTTCTTTTTCTTCTCTGATTGCCATGGCTAGGACTTCCAAAACTATGATGAATAATACTGGTGAGAGTGGACATCCTTGTCTTGTTCCTGATCTTAGTGGAAATGTTTTCAGTTTTTCACCATTGAGAATGATGTTTGCTGTGATTTTGTTGTATATGGCCTTTATCGTGTTGAGGTAGGTTCCCTCTATGCCCACTTTCTGGAGAGTTTTTATCATAAATGGGTGTTAAATTTTGTCAAAAGCTTTTTCTGCATCTATTGAGATGATCATATGGTTTTTATTCCTTAATTTGTTAATATGGTGTATCACATTGATTGATTTGCGTATATTGAAGAATCCTTGCATCCCTGGGATAAATCTCACTTGACCATGGTGTATGATCCTTTTAATGTGTTGCTGGATTGTGTTTGCTAGTATTTTGTTGAGGATCTTTGCATTTATATTCATCAGTGATATTGGTCTGTAATTTTCTTTTTGTGTAATATCTCTGTCTGGTTTTGGTATCAGGGTGATGGTGGCCTCATAGAATGAGTTTGGGAGTGTTTCTTCCTCTGCAATTTTTTGGAAGAGTTTGAGAAGGATGTGTGTTAGCTCTTCTCTAAATGTTTGATAGAATTCACTTGTGAAGCCATCTAGTCCTTGACTTTTGTTTGTTGGAAGATTTTTAATCACAGTTTCAATTTCATTATTTGCGAAAGATCTGTTCATATTTTCTATTTCTTCCTGGTTCAGTCTTGGAAGGTTATACGTTTCTAAGAATTTGTTCATTTCTTCCAGGTTGTCCATTTTATTGGCATAGAGTTGCTTGTAGTACTCTCTTATGATGCTTTGTATTTCTGTGGTGTCCATTGTAACTGCTCCTTTTTCATTTCTAATTTTATTGATTTGAGTCCTCTCCCTCTTTTTCTTGATGAGTCTGGCTAGAAGTTTATCAATTTTGTTTATCTTCTCAAAGAACCAGCTTTTAGTTTTATTGATCTTTGCTATTGTTTTCTTTGTTTCTATTTCATTTACTTCTGCTCTGATCTTTATGATTTCTTTCCTTCTACTAACTTTGGGTTTTGTTTGTTCTTCTTTCTCTAGTTCTTTTAGGTGTAAGGTTAGATTTTTTATTTCAGATTTTTCTTGTTTCTTGAGGTAGGATTGTATTGCTATAAACTTCTCTTAGAACTGCTTTTGCTGCATCCCATAGGATTTGGATTGTCGTATTTTCATTGTCATTTGTCTCTAGGTATTTTATGATTTCCTCTTTGATTTCTTCAGTGATTTCTTGGTTATTTAGTAATGTATTAGTTAGCCTCCATGTGTTCGTGATTTTTACGTTTTTCCCCCTGTAATTGTTTTCTACTCTCATAGCATTGTGGTCAGAAAAGATGCTTGATATGATTTCAATTTTCTTAAATTTACTGAGCTTTGATTTGTGACCCAAGATGTGATCTATCCTGGAGAATGTTCCATGTGCACTTGAGAAGAAAGTGTAATCTGCTGTTTTCGGATGGAATGTCCTATAAATATCAATTAAATCTCTCTGGACTATTGTGTCATTTAAAGCTTGTGTTTCCTTATTAATTTTCTGTCTGGGTGATCTGTCCATTGGTGTAAGTGAGGTGTTGATATTCCCCACTATTTACTGTCGATTTCCTCCTTTATAGCTGTTAGCAGTTGCCTTATGTATTGAGGTGCTCCTATGTTGGGTGCATATATATTTATAACTGTTATATCTTATTTTTGGATTGATCGCTTGATCATTATGTAGTGTCCTTTCTTGTCTTTTGTAACATTCTTTATTTTAAAGTCTATTTTATCTGATATGAATATTGCTACTCCAGCTTTCTTTTGATTTTGCTTTGCATGGGATATCTTTTTCCATCCTCTCACTTTCTGTCTGTGTGTGTCCCTAGGTCTGAAGTGGGTCTCTTGTAGACAGCATATGTATGGGTCTTGTTTTTGTATACATTCTGCGAGCCTGTGTCATTTGGTTGGAGAATTTATTCCATTCACATTTAAGGTAATTATTGATATGCATGTTCCTATTACCATTTTCTTAATTGTTTTGGGTTTGTTTTTGTAGGTCCTTTTCTTCTCTTGTATTTCCCACTTAGAGAAGTTCCTTTAGCATTTATTGTAGAGCTGGTTTGGTGGTGTCAAATTCTCCTAGCTTTTGCTTGTCTGTAAAACTTTTAATTTCTCCATCGAATCTGAATGAGATCCTTGCCAGATAGAGTAATCTTGGTTGTAGGTTCTTCCCTTTCATCACTTTAAATATATCGTGCCACTGCATGCTGGCTTGTAGACTTTCTGCTGAGAAATCAGCTGTTAACCTTATGGGAGTTCCCTTGTATGTTACTTGTCGTTTTTCCTGGTTGCTTTCAATAATTTTTCTTGGTCTTTAATTTCTGTCAACTTGATTACCATGTGTCTCAGTATGTTTCTCCTTGGGTTTATCCTGTCTGGGACTCTCTGTGTTTTCTGGACTTGGGTGGCTATTTCCTCTCCTGTGTTCAGGAAGTTTTTGACTATAATCTCTTCAAATATTGTCTCAGGTTCTTTCTCTCTCACTTCCCCTTCTGGGACCCCTATAATGTGAATGTTGGTTTGTTTAATGTTGTCCCAGAGGTCTCCTGGGCTGTCTTCATTTCTTTTCATTCTTTTTTTTTTATTCTGTTCCATGGCAGTGAATTCCACCATTCTGTCTTCCAGGTCACTTATCTGTTCTTCTGCCTCAGTTATTCTGTTGTTGATTCCTTCTAGTGTATTTTTCATTTCAGTTATTGTATTGTTCATCTCTCTTTGTTTGCTCTTTAATTCTTCTAGGTCTTTGTTAAACATTTCTTGCATCTTCTTGACCTTTGCCTCCATTCTTTTTCCGAGGTCCTGGATCATCTTCACTATCATTATTCTGAATTCTTTTTCTGGAAGTTTGCCTATCTCCACTTCATTTAGTTGTTTTTCTGGGGTTTTAACTTGTTCCTTCATCTGGTGCACAGTCCTCTGCCTTTTCATTTTGTCTATCTTTTTGTGAATATGGTTTTCATTCCACAGGCTGAAGAATTGTAGTTCTTCTTGCTTCTGCTGTCTTCCCTCTGGTGGATGAGGCTATCTAAGAGGCTTGTGCAAGCTTCCTGATGGGAGGGACTGGTGGTGGGTAGAGCTGGGTGTTGCTCTGGTGGGCAGAGCTCAGTAAAACTTTAATCTGCTTGTCTGCTGATGGGTGGGACTCGGTTCCCTCCCTGATGGTTGTTTGGCCTGAGGCTACCCAGCACTGGAGACTACCCGGCTTTTTGGTGGGGCTTATGGTGGACTCTGGGAGGGCTCATGCCAAGGAGTACTTCCCAGAACTTCTGCTGCCAGTGACCTTGTCCCCGCAGTGAGCCACAGCCACCCCCCGCCTCTGCAGGAGACCCTCCAACACTAGCAGGTAGGTCTGGTTCAGTCTCCTATGGGGGTCATTGCTCCTTCCCCTGGGTCCTGATGCACACTCTACTTTGTGTGTGCCCTCCAAGAGTGGAGTCTCTGTTTCCCCCAGTCCTGTCAAAGTCCTGCAATCAAATCCCACTAGGCTTCAAAGTCTGATTCTCTAGGAATTCCTCTTCCTGTTGCTGGACCCCCAGGTTGGGAAACCTGATGTGGGGCTTAGAACCTTCACTCCAGTGGGTGGACTTTTGTGGTATAAGTGTTCTCTAGTTTGTGAGACACCCACCCAGTGGTTATGGGATTTGATTTTATTGTGATTGCACCCCTCCTACCATCTCATTGTGGCTTCTCCTTTGTCTTTGGATGTGACGTATCTTTTTTGGGGAGTTCCAGTGTCTTCTTGTCAATGATTGTTCAGCAGTTAGTTGTGATTCTGGTGCTCTCGCAAGAGGGAGTGAGCACACATCCTTCTACTCCGCCATCTTGAACCAATCTTAGGAAAACTCCAAACTCCAGAACTCCACACTCAAGAAGCCCTCCTTTGGACGTGTTCAGTTTTTGTCTTTATTTCACTTTTATTTTTGAAGGATTGTTTTTTTTAGGTTGTCAGTTTTTTTTCCCCCAGCACTTTGAAGATGTCATTCCATTGTCTTCTACCTTCCATATTTTCTTTGGAAAACTACATATTAATCTTATTATTGCTTCTTTAATTGTAATGTATCTTCTGTATGATTTTAAGATTTTCTACTGTCTTTGGATTCAAGTTCTTTGACTAGAATATGACTATGATATTTTTGCTTGGTTGGTTTGGTTTATTTGTTCTTATTTATCCTACTTGGGGTTCACTGAAGTTCTCAAATCTGTGCATCAATGTATTTCATCAATTTTGAAAAATTCTTGGCTCTAATTTCTTCAGATATGCCCTCTACCCCCATCTTCTCTCTTCTCTCTGGCTCTCCATTACAAGCATATTGGAGTTTTGATTGATCTCATCATTTGTGTTCTTTTCTTAAATTTTTTTGTTCTTTATTCTCTTTGTATTTCTATTTAGATATTTTCTATTGACATTTCTTGAATTTTATAATCTATGTCCAATCTGCTGTTAAATCTATCCAATGAGTTCTTAATTTCAGGCACTGTAATTTTCAGTCCTAGAATGTTTATTTGATTCCTTTTCTTTCTTTTTTTTCAAGTAAAGAAAGGAAACTCAAGTTTATTTTTCATTTTCTTGGTAAATGGTGATGCATGGGGGTTTTACACAAAAATGAGCTACAGGCTCAACTTGGAAGCCCCAGCTCCAACCAGTCATCTTCCATCAGTCCTCATCAGGAGGTAGTTCCAGAAGGAACTCTCACTTCAAACAACATTCTCTGTACCATTTGCAATGGAAATCTGTGAGCACTTCTTTTAACAGAGGATATAAGCTATTGTCCCTGTTTGTTTAAGCCTGTCCCATCTCTTAATAACAGCAGCATTTTCAGAATTGTCAATCCACTCGGTTGGCCAGAGGAATCTGTTTTTTCAGCACATCCTCTTGTTTTAGTTAAAATTCATAATGCAGAAGATTAGTTATAACACAAAATCTCAAACATCTCCACTTCTGACATTGTACTACTAGTTTATTTCTGTTGTTACATTCCAGCTTCTCTGTTTTATTTTGAAAAATATAGAGATGTAAATTCATTTTTACATGTCTAAATTTCCTATTTAATATTCAGAAGTAGGTGTATAGTTTTGTGTCTGTCCTGAGTGTGTGACCAGTGCTTAGATGCCACATTTTATATTCCATTATATTGCACTTTATTCCTACAGCATTGTAAAAGCAAATCTACTCAAAGAAGTCCAAATTAAGAACAAAGTCTTCAAAATGAGCATTTAATCTTCAAATATTAGTTCCACCACAATAGTAAGAATTAGCACCACCACCCATTGACACCTTTTTATATCCAAGTATTATATGACACACCTTACGGATACTGTCTCATCCTTTACATCTGGGTAAAACTGAGCATGTGAGGGGGCAGTACTTTGCCAAGGTCCTATATCTGGAACATGGTGGGGCTGGGATTTCATCCTAGGTCTCTCAAACTCCAGATCCCATGCTTTCCCCCTCTGTATCCCATGCTTCTGTCATGCCTTAATTTCCAAGAAAAATTTAACAATTCAAGCAAAATAACTTGAACTAACTGGAATATTAGATTTTTCATTTTCTTTCAAATCACAGTAATATATCATTTTTTTTCTCAGTTGACATTTTTACAAAGACAGTTTGCTCATACAAGTGACCCCTTCCCCATGAAAACTGCTGCTGTTTTTGAAGTTTCAAAGGTAACCTACCCCATCTCTGATTCCCTCTAATGCCCCAGGACAGAAGCCCTGGCAGGCTGCAACTAAAAAGGTTATTTGACCCCTCATTGTCTTAAGTGCCTGAGACCAATAAAGTATTTGATGACAGACTTTTCTTACGTTGTTGCCATCAGTGTTGAAATGCTAATGATCCTTTCTTCCCAGAAAAATTACCTTGGTAAAAATTTACCTTGTAACATTAATTACTCATGTTTATTGGTAGATTTGCTTCTAGCAAGAGCTCGATTAATTTGTTTTACTTTTTTTTTTTTTTTTTTTTTGCGGTACGTGGGCCTGTCACTGTTGTGGCCTCTCCCGTTGCGGAGCACAGGCTCCGGACGCGCAGGCTCAGCGGCCATGGCTCACAGGCCCAGCCACTCCGTGGCATGGGGGATTTTCCCGGACCGGGGCACGAACCCGTGTCCCCTGCATCGGCAGGCGGATTCTCAACCACTGTGCCACCAGGGAAGCCCTGTTTTACTTTTATATATAGTTTTTTGACTGGGTGAAATTATATGTGTGAATTCTGCTTATTAACTGTTATTCTGTTAATAAAAGAATCCCAAGTTTTGCCAATATTACCTTCTCTCTATTGTTCTCAAATCAATCACTTGATTCCTTTTGGGGAATTTCAATTCTCCATTGAAAATGTCTATTTTTAATTCATTTTGTCCATATTTTCCTCTATTTTCTTTAATCATTTTAATTAATTATAATTATTTAAAATCCTTGCCTTGGGGACTTCCCTGGTGGCACAGTGGTTAAGAATCTACCCGCCAGTGCAGGGGACACAGGTTCAATCCCTGGTCCGGGAAGATCCCACATGCCACGGAGCAATTAAGCCCAGGCACCACAACTACTGAGTCTGCACTCTAGAGCCCACGAGCCACAACTACTGAGCCCATGTGCCACAACTACTGAAGCCCACGCACCTAGAGCCCATGCTATTCTACAAGAGAAGCCACCGCAATGAGAAGCCCGTGCACTGCAATGAAGAGTAGCCCCCACTCGCTGCAATTACATAAAGCCCGCATGCAGCAACAAAGACCCAATGCAGCCAAAAATAAATTAATTAATTAAAAATAAATAAAGTCTTTGTCTTATACGCCAACATCTGGATCACTTATTGATCAGTTTTTATTGTCTGTCTGATGATCAGTCTCATTTTCCTACCTCTTTGCATGTCTAGTGACTTTTTATTGTGTGCCAGACATTGTTAAAGTCATGTAGAAGGTCTGTATGATATCTCCTATCACAGAAAGTTCCATCTTTCCTCTGTTAGGCAGACAGGATAAGGGACTGGTCACCTCAATCCAGTTACAAGTTAACTATGACAGAGCTGGGTGACAACTTCAGTATGATTCAGTCCACCTCCGACTCATTCTTGCTTTCAGGTTGGGCTTTCCTGGGCTTTTGACTAAGAGTCTAATTGCTCTCTGTCTCCCCAATCCTGAAAGACTCACTGGAGATTCGGTTCTGCCCTTTAGAGGCTCTGCACCTGGCACTTTAGCTTTTTTTCCTACCTCCTCTTTATTCCCACAGCTTCAAAGTCTAGAAATTTTCTTGAGGGGAATATCAGCTATGTTTTTGCATCAGGCCTCATTCCTCTAATTGGACTTTGTGTCCTAAGCATCTCAAGATTATGAGAGATTTCACTTGGCCTTTTGGAAGCCCTCAGCTTAGCTTCCCAGCCTTTCACACTCAGACTCAGAACTCAGAAAATGTCCTATGGTTACAAACAGCTGTGTTTTAGAGTCCCCAGTTTCTCACAACAGCCCCACTTAACTGCCAAAAGACATGTGGTTCCTTTTTCTACCAATATAAGGTCTCTGCATGGGTCAAGCTCAATACTCAACTCATGCACAGAATGAGCAAATGTTCCCAGGGAAGAAAACATCCAGTGACTACCAACTCTTCTACCAATTCTTCTAGTCATTGCTGCTTCCACAGCTCTTCAGTATCTTTAAAATATGGTATTTATAATTTATTTGGTTTTTTCCAGTTATTGCAACCAGAGTACAGTATGTGTTAGGGTGTTATACCCTATGCAAATCAGAATTCCAAAATACAAGTATGATTTGAATGAAGAACGAAAAAACAGCTTTCAGTTTTGAACATTGATTTAAAAGATTGCCAAGGGGCTTCCCTGGTGGTGCAGTGGTTGAGAGTCCGCCTGCCGATGCAGGGGACGCGGGTTCGTGCCCCGGTCCGGGAAGATCCCACATGCCACGGAGCGGCGGGGCCCGTGAGCCATGGCCGCTGAGCCTGCACGTCCGGAGCCTGTGCTCCACAACAGGAGAGGCCCATGTACCGCAAAAAAAAAAAGATTGCCAAGGATAAATCTATGGTCATAGTGCTAATGTGATTAACAAAGAAAGGTATACAAGGCAAAAGTTGGGCCAAAAATCCAGAAATATTCTTTGGCCATGTATTGTACATAGTTTGGATTTACTAAAAGACATAGTTTCAATTGTGCTGATAGCAATGACATTTTTTGGAGTAATTCAAAGATTATATGTAATATTTTCTGGACATGCCCAAAGATAGAATATATTGATGAAACACATCAAATATGACCTCAGAACCACTCTCAGACACATGGTAGAAATCTCAACTAAATGCCATTAAATCAATTACATTTAATTTACTTAAGATATGATATGTACCAGAAAAGTTAAATGAAACAAATAAAATTCTCCACTAAAGAACAAACTATGTTCATTGGTGGAAAAATATATTAATTTTAAAGAGATATTAGTAAAAAAAAATGTTAGTAAAAGTTTATAGAAACATAAGAGTTAACTATTTCACTTTTATTTATTTATTTATTGGCTGCGTCGGGTCTTTGTTGCTGCGCGCAGGCTTTTTCTAGTTGGGGTGAGCAGGGGCTACTCTTTGTTGCAGTGCCCAGGCTTCTCATTGCCGTGGCTTCCCTTGTTGCAGAGCACGTGTTCTAAGCGCGCGGGCTTCAGTAGTTGTGGCGAGCGGGCTTCAGCCCTAGGCCTCTGTAGCTGTGGTTCACAGGCTGTAGAGCGCAGACTCAGTAGCTGTGGCACACGGACTTAGTTGCTCTGCGGCATGTGGGATCTTCGTGGACCAGGGCTCGAACCCGTGTCCCCTGCATAGGCAGGCAGATTCTTAACCACTGTGCCACCAGGGAAGTCCCTGGACTGTTATTTTAAAATAACAGAAAATGACGACTCATTGCTAAATTTGTTCAGATCTCTCTTCAATCAAGATTATACCTCAATCTATAGTACCCAAAAAGTAGTCTGTATAAAAATTAGTTTTGAGATTTTATGTCTGTGAATCTTATTCATTGTCAGACATTTTCCTTTCATTGTTCTAATTGCCTCATATTTTATTGAAATCTCACTTTGGTTGTATATTTCACATGCAGTGTTTCTCAATTTCAAAAAAAACATTTTCTGATATGTATAGATATATGTTTTAGTTTTAAAAGTGAAATAGGGCCTTCCCTGGTGGCGCAGTGGTTGGGAGTCCGCCTGCCAATGCAGGGGACACGGGTTCGAGCCCTGGTCCGCGAAGATCCCACATGCCACGGAGCAACTAAGCCCGAGCACCACAACTACTGAGCCTGCCCTCTAGAACCCGTGAGCCACAACTACTGAGCCCGAGTGCCACAACTACTGAAGCCCGCCTGCCTAGAGCCCGTGGTCTGCAACAAGAGAAGCCACCTCAATGAGAAGCCCGTGCACCGCAGCGAAGAGTAGCCCCCGCTCGCCGCAACTAAAGAAAGCCCGGGTGAAGGAACAAAGACCCAACCCAGCCATAAATAAATAAATAAATAAGTAAAATTAAATAAATAAAATAAAATAACAGTAAATTATTGAAATTTTTGAAAAAAAGAACTTAAGAATTTCTGTATGAGTATAGAAATGGCTTGAAGAAATGGTAAAAAAATATTTATATTATGAATAATGGTGATTTATATGATGAAATTAAAATAATTAATATTTTCTGTAATAATAATTTATCATACACCACCCAAACACAATGTTTGAACATAATATGTAAAATTAGATTCTCTCACCTTTGATAATTTGCTGATTTTCAGTCTTGAAAACCACAACTTTAAATGTATTTTTCTATTCTGTCATTATGAAGGTATATTTTTCAAGGAAGATGAATGGAATGCATTTCATTTAAAAATGTGCTTGCTTAATTTATAACTTGTAAATATTTAGACATATAGTATCTGGGCCTCCTTCTGCACGCTCACCCAGAACCCCACCAATGCTAGGGGCCAGCGTGAGCCCAGCACCCCAACCACTAGTACATTTCAGAGCTAGCCTGGTGCTCACGGAAAATTAGGGGCAAAGAAGCATGACTTAACGACAGCACTAGGGCCAGATGGTGGGCATGTTCCATACCAGCAGAGGGAAAGGGCAGGCGTGGGAGAGCCCTGGAGTGACTGGTCTGGGGAGGAGGTCCCAGTCCCTGAAGCTGGAATGTAGTCCATGGAGCTGGTTTCAGGACCAGTGAAAGACAGCTGCAGCCACAGGGGTATCTGCAAAACCCAGAGGGAAAACACTATCCTCCTTCCAAGGCTAGAGGAGAAGGAAATAGATGTCAAGGCAAAGAATCAGCTGCAGAGAGAGTGCCTGGGGCCAGGGCCTGAATACAATAGAGAAATCAAGCTGAGGTGTGACAGGCTTCCTGCAGGGGCTGAGGGAACAGGCGAGGCTGGTCTGGAGAGGCGGACTCAGGAAAAGCAAGCAGGGTCACTGAGGAAGCACGGCTGGCTGAGGGGCCCTAGGCTGGCGTGTGCAGAGCCGAGGACCTGGACCAGCCCCAGCCAAAGGCAGGAACGGGCTTGGGCTGGGTTCAGAGACCTGGACAGTAATTGAGCTGAAGGAGAGAGCGGGTTCCGGCAGGAAAGGAAGCGTTCTTCCTTCGGTGTCAGGAGCATCTTCTCTGCACCACGTTTGGACCCCACAGCTACAGGGTGTGGCCTGGGTGGGTAGGGGTGGGAATTGGGCGTTCCTGGCCCTACAAGAGGTAGCGGGGTCCAGGGCATACTGAAAACATACCCTAGACTCCCCCAGCTGCTGGGAACAGTTGGCAGATGAGTTTTCCCTGGATCCTGGAGAAAGAGGGTGTCCAGCATCTAATCAACGACCAACCTGGGCTCCCTCTTCTCCATCCTGGACTGAGGGAGGGTCTTGGGTCAAATTCTTGAAAGTTTAGAATAAATAAGGCAAAAAGAATCCAAAAGGATTGACAGTACAAAGCCATCTGTTCTCTCTCATCCCTCAAGCTCTTTGCCTCTGGGTTCTCACCCCAGGTTCCTACTCTCCTGAATCACCAGGGAGAGGGGAGGGTGATTCCCAAATGCACTAACTCCAAACAGAGGCCTTCCTTCCACTGTGTCTGAGCTCCCAGAGGCAATCGACTCTCAAGTTCTTTTTCCTCAGGTCAGACACAGAAGACTAAGTTAGACATTTCCCAAAGGAAACTGACTACTAAGGGAAAAGTCACATCAAAAGCAAGATAGTACAAGACCACGGGGATGGATGATGCCACAGGGAATCATTTTTTTATTTGAACAGAATCAAATTTGGCTTCAGGAGATTCAGCTGGCTCTAGCGTGGACACGAGATCATTTCTCAGAGACCCAGCAAGAAGCAATTCATTCCACCAGAGCAAGTGAATTCATGACGTGGGCCCAGGCTGCCTCCTGGCCTTGGCCTGAGATGATGGTCAGTGTTGCATGGAATGAGCCAACCTAATTCCCAAGGAAGGAGAGATGACAATTACCAATGTGTATTTGGGCTTTTGTTTAATTCCTCTAGCAAGCAAGACAGGCGTTTGGCTGGTATGAGGTCTCAGGTGATACCCTTTCCCTTCCCACTTCTGCCCCCACTGGCAGGTTTCAGATATGGAGGAGACTGAGAAGACTTCTAGGAAAAAGAAGCAAATTAACCATGCCCACAGTTGAAATGCAGACAGGAGTCCAGATTCAAGGAGGAGGCAGGTGACAATATCCAGTCCTAGTGAGGGTGTGATAAAACAGGGACTGTTACGAGCTGTTGATGGGTGTGTAATTGGTGCTGCATTTTTGGAGGCAATTTGGTGATTTAATTAAACCATTTAAGTGCACACACATACTCCTTGACGCAGCGATTTCACTGCCAGGAATTTATTCTACAGATTTACAAGTATGCAAAGATTTGTGGACAGGGACACTCATTGCATTATTAGTTATCACAGTAAAGCAAATGCCCAAGGGGTGGGATAGGGAGGGTGGGAAGGAGACGAAAAGAGGGAGGAGAAATGGGAATATATGTATAGCTGATTCACTTTGTTACACTGCAGAAACTAATACACCATTGTAAAGCAATTATACTCCAATAAAGATGTTAAAAAAAATGCCCATCAACAGGGGGATCAATTGAGTGAAATCAATACTCTGCATCTATTAAAAAGAATGAGGTAGATCTATACGTGCTGATATAAAAGGAAGTACAAGATACATTAAATGAGGAAAAGTGCAGAAGAGCCTTGTAACACTATCCCATTTGTGGATTTTTGAAGGAAATTGACTATACCTATATCTGTACTGTAATAGAAAATCTCTGGAAAGATACACAAGAAACTGTGAATGGTGGTTACCACCGGGAGAAGCTTTATTTTTGATTTTGCATTTTTCTCTACTGCTTTGAATTTCTTTTCATGAGCATTATTTTTAAAATGTAAAAGAAAACAGTTAAAGGAGGAATAAGGGAACAATGAAAGGTAATGTATCAAAAATTAAAGAAATTTCTCAAACTTACCATTAGAAGGCAAATTCAGCAATAGGACCTGAGGTCAGTAAGACATGGTAGCTGACTGGTGAACCCTTCCTGACCCATCTGACTTGGCAACATGAACACGCTGCCCTCACTCATTAAGCTTGAGATCCAAGCAGCCTTGTTATGGGGCCCCCTATAACATGGCCGAGGAGAGGGAGTGGTTCCATTCCCCCACTTGAAGCCAACTGCTAAGTCATCAAGGCACGAGGAGGGAAAGCACTGGTGGCCAGAACCATTGCCAGGGATTTGCACCCAGTGACAGAGTCCCGGCTAAGCTGAAGCAGAAGGCAGCAAGTCTGACGGATCCCTGTCCCAGCTAATGGCAGGATGGATCTCCAGCTTGGTTATCACCAAGTCTTGGCACAGGACTCTTGGGACAGTGGAGGTGATGGCAGAGTCGTGGGTAACCAGCAACTGCAGACGGAAGCAATCATCAGGACTGCTTCAAGAATGCATCTGGGGGCTTCCCTGGTGGCGCAGTGGTTGGGAGTCTGCCTGCCGATGCAGGGGACGCGGGTTCGTGCCCCGGTCCGGGAGGATCCCACGAGTCGCGGGGCGGCTGGGCCTGTGAGCCATGGCCGCTGAGCCTGCGCGTCCGGAGCCTGTGCTCCGCAACGGGAGAGGCCACAACAGTGAGAGGCCCGCATACCGCAAAAAAACCAAAAACAAACAAACAAAAAGAATGCATCTGGTAATACAAGCTTGGAGAATCCCAGAAACACTTGAGGAAAATCTACCGGAGACTAGAATGTCTGAGTGAGTCCTTGAGCATTTTAAGCTAATGATATTCAGGTTTCATGCATTCATCTGACATACTGAGGTCTTACTACATGCAAGGCACAGTAGCAAGCAGTAAATATGACAAACATGGAATTTATTAAGTTGAATTGGATGAAAATAAAACTGCCACTATTCAACCCTTTTGGGTCTACAAAAATGGCGCTCTCTTATGGATCGACATAAATACAGAGAAAAAGAACAACAGAAAAAAAAAAAAAAAGAACTAACCAGTTACTTGCTTGATTGCAATTGTGGAAAGAGCTATAAAGGAGCAACCAGATCTAACCCAGTCTAGGGAATGGTGTATGTGGTGCTGGTCAACAAAGGCTTCCCTACAGCTACGTTTGAGGAAGTGAGAATGGAAAGGAATTAACTTAGCAAAGGAGACGGAGGGACATCATTCCTGGCGGTCAGCTGCAAAGGCTTTGAAGAGGAGGAAACTGGTCTGTTCCAGAGACTGATAAGGTGACTCAACCCATGGAGACGGGCAGATGTGGTAGAGGAGAAGAGGGAAAATGAGGATGAGAGGATGCTGAGAGAGAAGCAGGAGGCAGTTAGCCCTTGTAGGCCCTGTTTAGGACTTTGGGGTTTATCCCCAGAGATTTTGAAAGCAATGGCATATTATCTGTATCCAAACACTGGCAAAGTCTAGGAAACATTCGGGTCAATAAAGAATGTTCTTTCCCCTTTTGACAGAGCCCGGAGGTCTACAACTACAGGCGGCTAGTATGTGGCTGCGTCAGGACTGGAGTCTAGGTCCTTGCAAAGAGCTTTCACCACCCAGGACGCCACTGGGAGGGTGGCAGGGGTGAAGCAGGCAGCAGGCCAGGGGACTCTCTAGGAGGAGGCCGTGGAGGCCGAGGAGACCGAGTGTGACCCGGACCTCCCTACCCCCGGGAGGCAGCTCAGAGCCCAGCAGTCCTGGCAGAAGCTGCGCACAGAGAAGCAGTAGATGAGCGGGTCCAGGCAGCCGTTGAGACTCAGCAGCGCCAGGCTGAGGGTGTGCAGGACGTCAAGCGTGGAGGTGGCCTGGCACCCTCTGTCGTCGCGGCCCACGGTGTCCTCCTGCCCGGCCACCCAGGGCGCCAGCAGCAGGTGGTAGGGTGCCAGGCAGAGGGCAAAGACCAACAGGTGCCCGAGCACCATTGTCCTGGCCGCGCGCCGGTTTGGACCGTCTGGGGCGAGGGCCGGGCCCGGGCCCGAGGGCGCCGCGAGCACCCGCGCCAAGCTCACATAGGCCGCAAGCACCAGCAGGAAGGCGGCGGGGAAGGCGGCCACGGTGTCGTAGGCCAGGTCCGCGCTGGCGCTGCCCGGCCTGGGGCGCAGCGCATGCGGGGCGGCCAGCGAGGGTGCGGCACAGGCCTGGCCGGCCAGCCGGGCAGCAGCACACATGGCGCGGGCGGGGCCCCAGCGGCGCAGGGCTGGGCGGCCGCACCGAGCCGCAGCGGCACACGCTGGTGAGCGCCTCGAAGGCCAAGGCCGCGTAGGTGGACACGCAGTAGGTGGTCCCGGCCGCGCGGCAGGCAGCCTCCAAGAAGGGCCAGTGGGTCGGGCCCAGGTAGTACGTGAGCCGCAGCGGCAGTGTAAGCATGAAGAGCACGTCGGCCATGGCCAGGTTGAGCAGGTGGAGACGCAGGGCCTGGCCCAGGCGCCTGCCGCGGCGGATGAACACTGCCAGGGCCGCCACGTTGGCCGGCAGCCCCAGGCCCGGCGCCAAGGCGTAGGCTGTGGGCACCGCAATGAAGCCAGCAGGGTCGCCCCAGGGGCTGCGGCCGCCAGCACCAACACCCAGGTCCCCAGCGCTGCTGTTCATCTCGGACCTTGGGCTAGCAAGAGGAAGAGAGGTCACCATGGAGGTTAGCCATACAAGAGCCCTCCATCCCGCCTTCCCCCACCCGACCCCCGTCCTCTTTTCCTCAGTCGGTGGTGGTGGGAAGCCCGGCGAGGGGCTGAGGCCTGAGCACAGCCAGCACCAGCTGGGGATGGAGAGGAGGGGATGGGCTCCAGAGTTATCTGAAGTAGAATGAGCTTGGTGACAAGATGTAGAAAATGAGGAAGAGACAGGAATCCCAGGTAGTTTGGAAATTTCCAACCTTGGCGACTGGGAGGGTGAAGGTGTCCCTCACAGATGGTGTACGGTTCTGACTTGTGGTGCCCAGGTATGTGCATTAATAAGCCTAAGCAAGGCTGAGCCAACAGGGAGTTATGGAGAAACCAGGCTGGAATATAGGGTCCTTCCTAGAAAAAGCCCACGCCTCCCTGCTCCAGTGCCATCCAGATCAGTAGGGGGGAGAGTGAGGCGTGGATGGAGTTATGGACTTAGGATGCAGTGACCCAGAGGCAGGCCCATGCACAGTGACCTTGGACTTACCTTGGTGAAGGTCCTCTCCTGGGGCTTGCCTGGAGCACCCTGGGCAGAGCTGAAAAGGTTTCACGTCTCACAGGCCTTCCAGTCGTGTTTCCTTCCCCCTTGCCTTTTGACCACAAAGAAGTCCTGGGTCTGATTTAAAACTTTGGACAGCAAAGCAAAAAGAGCACAGGCCCGGGAATCAGGCAGATCCTAGATACACACATTTATCTGCCATTATGACCTCGGGCACATTACTCAGCTTCACTGAGCCTGTCTTCTCTGCTGTAAAATGGAGATTAAAATACCTGCCTCACAGTGGTGTTGGGGGGATTATGAGAAAACATACGTAAAACTCTGAGCACTGGCTGACACTGGGGAGATACGCTCCCTTCCCCTCTAGGCAGCACAGAGATAAATGTGTACACTCACACAGGCACACACACAGCGTTAGAGACACGGACACCCCAGTCAAACACAACAGCACAAACACATCTGGGCATATTCCCCCTCTCCCCAAGGGGGTAAGTGCACAAGCCAATGTCCTGTTCCTAGTTGTGGCACATAGTCACACTCCTAGGGTGTTCCAAAACATGGTTCCTCCAATACCAAAATTTGTACTTCTTACCTTTGAATCTCTCAGGCTCCAGTCCTTTCTGGGACCCTGAGTGAGTGTATTCCCTTCTGCCCCTCGCACTCAGCTCGGCCCACCATGGCTCTGGCCCTAACCATCCCACCCTGAACCTCTCCCCGCCTTCCCACCAGATCACTCCTCTCTTACCTCTTGCTGCTCTGGCTGCTGCAGATCTCTTTGGGTTCCTGGGGGCCTGGGTTTAAGGAGCTGAGACAGATGAGAATCCACTGCCACCCACATATCCTAGGCCCTCCCATCAACTGACTAATCCCAAGACATGACATGAAGAATGGGCTCAACAGCTGGAAGGGCTGGAGTCCACCTGTGACAGCTGTGAGCAGGGTTTGTGGGGTGCAGCCAGGGCCCCAAGGGAAGGGAATGTCATTGCAAGGCAAGGGGGCACAGGGAGGGAGATAGCAAAGTATAAGGAAGGCCTCGCAGCTGAATGTCATTGTGCCAACCTGACCAAGGCTTAGGCTGTGGTTTGGGGGGCCCGTTTCCTAAGGCCTGGCTTCTCCTTGGGGTGAGGCAGCACAGCTAAAGCTAAAGATACTCCTGCTGCTGTCAATCCCAACTGCTCCTCCATACCAGCTGGCCAGCCTACTCTTCCAGCACCCTGCCTTTCCTGAAGCTGCTAGGTGGGCCCTACAGCCAAGCTTGAAGGGCCCTGTAGCTGCTAAATCAGCTGACAGGCCAAGCCTCGGTAAATAGGAGCCTTCAATCTAATACCAGCTGTGTGAGGTTTTACTCAAAGTCCTGGTTGGAGACAAGCTGGCTATGGAATCCTGGAAGGGGTAGAGATGGTAAGAGGCCAAGATCCCAGGGTTTCCAGGCTCTACTTTCAAGGGCTTCAAAATTTTCATGCAGAAGGGCAATTCTGGGAAGCAATGGAGATTTAATTACATTGAACCGATCATCCCATCTACCTTCAAGTTGAAGAGCAGGGGTGCCACACCTGCCCACTTCCAACTTTGGCAACTGGTGCAGTGGAAAGTGTGGGTTCTGGAGTCAACCAGGTCTTAATTCTAGTCTCAGGTCTGACACATAGGCACTTAAGCTTTCTGAATCCATTTTCTCATCTGTAGAACTGCTATTTAATAACAAACGCTATTTAATAATAGCATTTACTGAGCACTTATTATGTACCAGGCACTACTGTAAACACTTTAACTCACTAAATCTTCACAGCAACTCTATGAAAATATTTGCCATTATTATCCATATTTGCAAATAAGTTAATAAGTGGCACTATCTACTCTCTCCCTTCTTCTTTGCTGACCACTTGACCAGTGTGGGTAAATCTTAACTTGTCTAAGTCCAACTTGGAAATTCCATTCTCCTTGCCAGTGACTGGTCTAAGAATGGAAATGTGACATAATTCTGTACAGTGGGATGCAAGGGGAAACCTAGGGTCTTCTAAGAGAGCTTTCCTCTTTCTTTTCACCTTTGGATATTATGTGCAAATGTGTTGTCTGGAGCTGCTTCAGCTATTTTGTAACCCTGAGGGCAGAAGTCAATAAATTGAAAGCAGCACAACTACTGAGCCTGCGCTCTAGATCCCACGAGCCACAACTACGGAGCCTGTGAGCCACAACTACTGAAGCCCAGGCGCCCAGAGCCCATGCTCCACAACAAGAGAAGCCACCACGATAAGAAGTCCGCACACCGCAACAAAGAGTAGCCCCCACTCACTGCAACTAGAGAAAGCCCATACACAGCAACGAAGACCCAACGCAGAGAAAAATAAATAAATTTATTTTTTTTTAAAAAAGAAACTGAAGCTATGTTATCTCTGGACCTCTTATGTGACAGAAAGTTTCCTTATTGTTTTGACACACTGTACATGTAGTATACATATACTACTACATATATATGTATTAATATACATATATATGTATACACACACACATACATACACACACACACACCCCTAACTATAGAGAGGTTGCATCACTGTGCTTTCAGACACAAGAAGACCTAACTAAGAGTGCCAGCTTACCTGAGGTTCCCAGCTCATCAGTGTCAGAGCAGAAATTACCCTTCTATAGTGAAGATGAAATGGAGTAATATACATAGACTTCTCTCACTCCTGTGGGCTCCCAAAAGCCATTCCCTAACCCCCAAAGCAATTTGTAGGCTGGTGGCTAGAGTATTTGCATAAATAAATGATTTCTTTTTCTTCACTATTTTCCCTTATGGAGGTACATCACTTCCCAAAAGAACCCCACTGAGGTGAAGATGGTTGGTGATGTGATAGTAGGTACCCTAACATGGTCACTTGCCCTCGAGAATTGTCTCTCACACACACCCTTCCGACTCCCTAGGACCTCTGGGATTCATCACAGGTTCTGGCACTGCTTTAACGTGCAGCATGCCTTAGAGTTGGCTGTTCCCTGCCTCCATCTAGGTGCCAAGGAGCACTTCCCTGGCAGTTTCAGGTCCTGTAAAATGACTTAATGCCCATCTCTGTTAGCTTTACAACTCTCAAGTGCACAAGATAAAAAGGAATGGGAGGGGGCTTCCCTGGTGGCGCAGTGGTTGAGAGTCCGCCTGCCAATGCAGGGGACACAGGTCCTAGCCCTGGTCTGGGAGGATCCCACATGCCACAGAGCTACTGGGCCCGTAAGCCACAACTGCTGAGCCTGCGCATCTGGAGCCTGTGCGCCGCAACAAGAGAGGCCGCGACAGTGAGAGGCCCGCGCACCGTGATGAAGGGTGGCCCCCGCTTGCCGCAACTGGAGAAAGCCCTTGCGCAGAAACGAGGACCCAACACAGCCAAAAATAAATTAATTAATTTAAAAAAGGAATGGGAGGGACATCCCTGGTGGTACAGTGGTTAAGAATCTGCCTGCCAATGCAGCGGACACAGGTTCAATTCCTGGTCCAGAAGATCCCACATGCTGCGGAGCAACTAAGCCCATGAGACACAACTACGGAGCCCCCATGCCACAACTACTGAAGCCCACGCGCCCTAGAGCCCGCGCACTCTAGGGCCCACATGCCGCAACTACTAAGCCTGTGTGCTCCAACTACTGAAGCCCGTGCGCCTAGAGCCCGTGCTCCGCAACGAGAAGCCACCGCAATGAGAAGCCCATGCACCACAACAAAGAGTAGCTTCCGCTCACCACAACTAGAGAAAGACCGCGTGCAGCAACAAAGACCCAACGCAGCCAAAAACAAATAAAATTTAAAAGAAAAAAAAAGAATGGGGAGTACCCCACGTGGCTCAGCAGGCAGAAGCAGGTATACTCAGTACTCTGCCGTACTCGATGTGTAAATTCTGAGCATATAATAAAAACCTTAAAAACGTGCATGCCTTTTGAATCAGCACCCTCACTTTTAGGGAAAGAAAATAAATATGCAGAGATGATTAACTGTGAGGTTTACAATAGTTAAAAAATTGGGAATAATCCAAATGTTTCTCATTGGGGGCTTGTATAGATACATTACAGTACATCCTTACAATGGAATACTATGCACCCATTAACATCAATGAGGTAAAACAGACAGAGAATGGTATTACAGTGTATTAGGTTTAAAAAGCAGATAATAAAGTAGTATATATGGTCTCATTTTCATTTAAAAACATCTGTATAAAGGCACAGAAAAAACTGGGAGGTACAGTTATACAAAGGAATTGAAAGTAGTTATTTGGGGGCATTAAAAGTTTGGGTGATTTAAATTTATTTTCTATTTTCATATGACATGAGGAATGCTAGAATATGTAACATGTACCCCTCAAAAAAGAGCAGTAAATGTCCAAGAGACAAAGCAGGGCCAGGTAGACCAGATGTCTACTTCAACGCTGGCCAACCTTGGGTGTACTGGTAACAAGGTGACATTCTGTGTTCCACCATGTTCCTGCTTTGGCAGTGACATGGCATGAGGAGGCAAGACAGACTCTACTCCCAGGATTCCTTGAATGCACTTGGAGACTTCCTCCTAGGGTGTCTGAACATCTTTTTAGTTTGGACTAAGAGCTAGCAGATATCCAGCAGCAGCAGGAGCCCCAGGCAGACGATGGCTGGGATGCAGGTGTTCAGTGATTCTTTCAGAGACACCAAAGTGAAGATAGCCCCTGGAATGGAAAATGAGGTCCCTGAGGCTCCCTGGGAATGCTCAGGAGATCCAGGAGCTCAGGGCCCTCCAGCCAAGCTGACCCACTCTACCTTAAGCCCTCTCTTGAACACTGCCCCCCACCAACACACACACCCTAAACTAGCTGCACTCATCTCTCTGACCTCCCAGAGAAAGCAGAACCAGAAATCAAAAGTTTCTTGAACTAACGTAGACCCTCTCAGATGGCAAGAAATAGCAACAATCCAACCAAACAGGGCAAGGTGAGTAGGTGGGCATTTTGGAACGGATTCTCCCTGATCCTTCTCCTTTCTCAATCCTAGTGGAGGGAAGAAGGCCCAGGGATTGGTGGTGGAGGTAGTGGGAAAGATCTGAAAATGAAGGAAGCTGTGGAAATGGAAAGAAAGCCTGGAAGAAGGGTGGTAGTGGCAGCAGCAATGGTGACACAAGGCCAGGGGACATAGAAGAGCCTGAAGATGTCTGGCCTTTGAAGCAGCAGCTGTCTTTGTACATCAGCAGTTCCTGTGGGCAGAGCCACTAAGAGGAGGCCCTCTAGGAATGCCTGCCACAGGGAAATCCTCTGCCTTTCTGGTCAGGGGGCCCAGCTTCCTTGCTCTCTGTTTCCACCTGCCAGACACATGAGTCCAGTGGCGGCTGCTACTCCAACCCCTCATCTCAGGGTAGGGGTAATGAGAAAGGGGTAGGGGCTTTTAGGTTACAATATATCCTTATAATGGAAATACCATGCAGCCAATAGAACTGATGACATAGAAGGTATATCTGACATAGAAGAGGGTTATAGTATATTAAGTTTAAAAAGCACTTGGCCTAGTCTGAAGACCATGGAAACTGCAACAGAGCAGGAAATGCTTCTGGTTCCAGATGAAAAGAGTGGCAAAAGTAACGAGAACAGCCAGACTTTTTGCTATCACCCTCGCCTAGAAGTCCCCATTTCACCAGCCCAGTTGCACCCCCCTTACCCATCATGAGCAGTGTCAAAAGCAAGTTGCTGATCTCTTGCAGCATCGGTGGGCCCAGGACCAGCAGCAACCCAGCTAGCAGTTCCAGCCAGCCCACAGCCACTTGGTAGCTCATGGGATCTGGCTGGTAGCCGAACACCTTCAGTGGAAACACCTCAGCGAACTGCACGAACAGGGCTTTCTAGGGGCGGCAGGGAATGCCTGTCAGCCAGAGTCACCAAGGATCCACTGCCCAGATGCTCCACAGAGGCATTCTGTGCCAGTGCCCTCAACGCCCCCAGCAAAGGAGATACTACTCTAGGCCAGGTCCAGGGCTAAGGTCAGCCAGCCTGGAAAGGAGACGGCCTCCCTGGGGGGCTGAGCTTTGGAATCAGAAAACAGGCTTTACGCTCCAAGAAGGGTGGGATGGTGGTACAGAGATGGACTGATTTTCTCACCAGATTACAACCCAGCCCCAAATTCCGGGAAGAGGAAGCTAGGCTTGGGCTTTCTCATCTAGTGCCAAGGCCTTGGGAACTCCGGCGCTTCTCTTTCTGTTTGGCCTGGTTTCTCTTCAGGCTACTATGCAGGGAATATCTGGTGAGGAGGAAGGGAATGGAAGGGGAGATTCTTGTTCATTAAACAGATTCTACTCAATATCATATGCTGGGACCTGGCTCTCATTGCAGTAGACAGAAAGGGAGTTGAGGGGGTCAAAGTGAGTGACTCAGCTCGCTCGCTAAGTCAAGCTCTGTCCTGGGCCACATGACAACTTCACCTGGACCCTTAGGTTGGCTACCTTTGCTGGCTCTCCCACCTCAGCTCTACCTCCCCTACTCAGTGCTCTAAGGAAGAAACTCTAAGCTGTCCGGTTCTGAGGATGTACTTCCCCAAACAACCCCCCACCCTAAGCCAGGCCTGGAAGAAGGAAACTGGCAGAGATCTAGAAGTCTGGCTTATCTGAGGGACTGGGCAGATTGGTGGGCAGAAGGACATGACAGCTTTTCGGAGAGTCTGGAACTAGACAGGAAGTCGAAGGGCGACTTCTAGGCCTCCCTCTCAGGCTCTGGGAAGGGCTCTCTGGATTCTAAGTTAGGAGAGTATCTAAAGTTTGGGTCCTGCTTCTTGACTAGTTGTGTAACCTTTAGCAGATACACTTCACCTTCAGGGCAGGTTTCCTACTCTGATAAGCAGGGATTAATAACCCCCCGCCTCATGAACACCCCCAAGAACTCAAGCAAAGGAAGGAGGGCGCAAAGGGAGCTCGGTCCCTCTCTCTCCCCAAGGGTCCCAGAGTATTCCTCATCGGCTCCAGATCTGCCTGGGACCAAAAATGCCCGAATGGAAGGGAATGTGACCGTCCCCTTCCAGGGAAAATCCAGAGAACTCGGAGGAACTCCCCAGGCAGGGGCCCACGCCTAAGTAGCTGTCCAGGTGCTCCCCCCAGCTCTAGCGCCGTCTGGCCCGAAGACAGGCGGGTCCGCGGGGCGCGGGCGGGCACGGAGAGGCGGGGGCCGGCCGGGCACCTGGGTAACGGCCGGGGTCGCAGCCCCCGCCGCCCTGCGGCCAGTCCCCCGCCCAACCGTCCGCCGCCCACCCCGCGCCGCTCACCATCTGCTCTGACACCGGAGCCGAGATCTGCTCCGAGAGCTTGGCCGCCCCCGTGAGCGCGAAGAAGCCGCCCAACAGGACGCGCAGAGCTGCGAGCGGGAGCGCCATGGCCGCGCCGGCCTCCGCGACGCGCCCGCCTCAGGGTAGGCCCCGCCGAAAACCCGCCCCCTGCCGCCCGTCCGTTTCCTCCCTCCCGGGGCGGCCGGAAGACCTGCGCCAGAGCCGCCGCTCCTCGCCCCCAAGGGGGTTGCCGCCCTCTTTTGGGCCAGCACCAAAAGGCTGAGGCAGGAGACGGCGCTTGGGCAGGGCAGCCCCATCTCACAGATGGGGATACTGAGGCCCACTTGCTCTTAACTAAACGGGCCCCTCCGAATTCAGGGAAAGTCTCCCAGCTAGTATGGACAGAGTAGAATCAAACATGGGTATATGGACGTGACGTGCAGAAGAGCTCTGTTACGGTCAAAAGACGTTGCGCGGCGGGGGTTAGGGAGGTAGGGGAGGAGGGAGTCGCTCCTGCCCTTGCCACACTAGCTTGGCGATCCGAGCTGTCACCTAACCTCTTTGGGCCTCAGTGGCGTCTGCATCTGTAAATGGGGATAATGCCGTTATCAGTTCCGAGCCTAGAGCAGGCCTAGCAGAACGCCTGGCACATGTAAGAACTCAGAATTATTTGTACATTAGTAAATTTATGAAATTATTAAGAATAAATCAATAACTAGTAATTTTAAAATAAGTTGTTCTTTTCTATCATTGCCTGAAATGTATTTTCCCTCTAATATCTCTCAGCTGAAGTTAAAATGGGAAAGGTGTTTGAAAATTCAGGTTCTTACAGCCATGGGTAGAGAGGCTTTCACTGAACAAAACCCTACAGGCCACTCCTGGCCCATCTGCTTTTACCTGGAAATCTATCTAGACCTGGATGAGAAAACTGACAAATTCAGAAAGCGCTCTGGTTTTACTCCCTTCCCCTCCCTCAGCTAACAATGTTTGTTTACATTTTTTAATAAAAATTTTTAAGGCAGCTTTCATGACACATGAAAATTATATGAAATTCATGTTTCAGTGTTCATAAATAAGTTCATAAACTGTGGTTTATTGAACCACACTTTGCGTATTGTCTACTGCTTTTGTGCTGCAACAGCAGAATTGAGTAGTTCCCACCTTACAGCCTGCGAAGCCTAAAATGTTCATTACCCAGCCTTTTATGAAAAAGGTTTGCCAAGCCCTGGTCTAGAGAGCCAGAGAGGCCCCTAACAGGGGTCTCAAACTCTCCTGCTGCTTCCACTTCCTGATAGCCGAGCTGCTTGGATCTTTGTTTTCTACCTACCCACAACCTGCTGGGTAGGTAGCCGGCAGGCTGAAGACTGAAATGTCCTATGTGCTTCTAAAGACCAAGCAGTTTCAACATCCAGGTGTGCTAGCTATTACATTATAAACTGGGCCTTTCATTACCTACATCTTTGTCACTAATCCAAATTATCTGATCAGTTAATAAAATAGCTAAGTTCTCTACCTTGGACTATTATATATAATTATGTATAAATGCATAATTATTAAATTCCTCAATGAAAAGAGAAAAATTATTAAAACACTTATTTAATCACCGAGAACACACATCCACATTAGGAATTTATATTTTAGGATACTTATCTCATACAAAATTTAACACAAAAGTATAGACTTTGATAATAAGCAATATGCACATTACTATTCTTTCTCCTTTACTAATTTTTCTATCCTCGGAATTAAAGATGTGACTGCAAGTCGTAGGGCAGGGCCAGAAACCAACAGATTTCTTTGTTTTGACTCAGTCAAAGCTGAAAATGTAGCATCGCATAAATAAATAGTTGAAAAAGGCAATAAAAATTTCAGTGCCTTTTCATGGAGTTCTGGGTAACTTGCCTTTGCATTTATCCAAAACTGAGTTACAGACATTGATTTAAATACTGATTGTAATCCTAAATCTGACGATAACCGTGCTAGTTTTTCTTCTTCGAAGTCCGTGAGATTACTATTTTGGTGATTCATAAAAGGATTAATTATCCACAAATTTCCTGAACACAAGTCTTCTTCTGGTGGGTAACAGTCATTGAGCATTTGAGAAAGTCCTTCCAGGTGCTCAAAAATAATGCTTGCAATACTGCTCATATTTAAGCCTGATGAGTTTGAGAATTCAGAAAATGAAGGGAACATGTCATAATCATTCTCTTCCATGCGCTTCAACCACATTTTTAACTTTTTCTTAAGTATATCGATTTTATTATACAAATTGAAGAGAGTAGTCATAGATCCTTGGAGACTTAAATTTAGTTCATTTATAAGTGAAAAAATATCTGATAAGTAGGCCAGCTTTGCAACCCATTCCTCATCAAAAAAATATTTGGCCAAATCTGAATGGTTTTGATTTAAAAATATTTCAATTTCATGTCGTAATTCAAATAATCTTGTTAAAATTCTCCCTCTTGATATCCAACGTACTTCAGCATGAAGTGGTAAATTCACGTGCTCAGACCCCATCTCTTCACACAAAATTGTTAACATTCGTGAATTCAACGCATTGCTCTTTATAAAACTTAAAATTTGTGCTGACTGCATAAGAATTTCATGTAAGCACGGAGACAACTTTTCTGCTGCTAAATGTTCACGGTGAATAAAACAATGTGTAAATGCCACTGTATTCATGGCAACTTCTTGAATTTTTGCCCTTAAACCAGAACACCTACCAGTCATGCTTGCAGCCCCATCTGTACAGAGACCAACACAATGCTTCCAGTTCAGAGATTTACTATCAATATATTTATTTATTAGTTCAAATATTTCAAAACCAGTCATCTGAGAAGGCATTTCAATGCAACATAATAATTCTTCTTTTATATCACTACAACCATAATCAATGAAACGAATATAGCACAAAAGAAGGGTGGTATTTGAGATTTCTAATGACTCATCTATCTGAAGGGCAAACCACTTTGATTCTCTGACTTTCTGAATCAGCTGATCTTCAATGTCTGCAGATAGTTCATCAATCCTGTGTCCAATTGTACTATTAGAAAGAGGAATGGTTTTCATTTTGTCTCCAGCACTGGAACCCAAAACTTCTGAACACATTTCTGCTAAATATGGTTTAATTATTTCTTCAGCAATGGAAAATGGCTTTTTGCTGGCAGCAATTTGGAAAGCAATTAAATAAGAAGCTTTCACAAGTGACTTTTCAACTAGTAAACACTTTTTTAAAGCACTGTTTTGACATTCCATTTCAAGAGATTTTTGTTCAAAAAAATCTACTGGTTTGTTTTCTAATTCTGAATGCTTTGTCTTCAAATGATGAGAAAGATTTGCTGGCTTCATGTTTTCACTGGATAAAATTTCTCCACAGATGACACACTGTGGTCTTGGTGAGCTTTCTTTTGATCCCGGACAGATAATAAAACCAACTTTTAAATATTCCACATCATAAGTCTGGAAAAAACCTATTCTTTTTTTCTTTGCAGGTGGAGAATCAAGTTCCGCATCATTTTTCTCATTAGGCATAGATAAATCTGAATGAAATATTTGAATCACTGTTATTTTCAAGAACAAATAAGCAATGTTCTTTATGTTTTTCCCCCACGTTTAAAATTTATATTTTGTTACTATTCATATTTGTCAAAAGCATACACTAATTAAGGTTTAAACACAAACCATAATACTTCCATGATGCCATTAAAAACTGAATTTCTTGGGACTTCCCTAGTGCTCCAGTGGGTAAGACTCCACACTCCCAATGCAGGGGGCCAGAGTTCGATCCCTGGTCAGGGAACTAGATCCCGCATGCATGCCGCAACTAGGAGTCCACATGAGGCAACTAAGAAGGCTGCAGGCAACAACTAAAAGTCCACATGCCGCAACTAAGAAGCCCGCATGCCGCAACTAAAAGATCCCGCATACTGCAACGAAGACTAAGACCCGGCGCAGCCTAAATAAATATTTTTAAAAAACAAAAAAACAAAAAACTGAATTTCTCTTTGCCCAAAGCTTGGTCACTGACTGTAGTAAAACTGTAGGCAGTGGTATGTGTCCTAGCAGTGCCATGTATTCAGTAGATTAGTGGAATTAGGGCTGATGTCCATAGAATACACCAAGTTAAGAGTAAACTATTTTAGGGACTTCCCTGGTGGCTCAGTGGTTAAGAATCCGCCTGCCAATGCAGGGGACATGGGTTTAAGCCCTGGTCCGGGAGGATCCCACATGCTGCGGAGCAACTAAGCCCATGCGTCACAACTACTGAGCCTGCGCTCTAGAGCCCCCAAGCCACAACTACTAAGCCTGCGTGCCACAACTACTTAAGCCCGCGCACCTAGAGCCCGTGCTCCACAACAAGAGAAGCCACCGCAATGAGAAGCCCACGCACCACAATGAAGAGTAGCCCGCACTCACCGCAACTAGAGAAAGCCTGTGTGCAGCAACAAAGACCCAACGCAGCCAAAAATTAATTAACACCAAAAAAAAAAGAATATACTATTTTACTTTTTAAAAGATGGGGAAAAAAACTGAGAGGAGAAAAAAATTTGGCAAAAAGTTCACATTTGGTGAATCTAGATGAAGGGTATATTCATTATGTATATTCATCTAAGGGTGTTCATTGTGCTGTATTTTCAATCTTTCTGAATTTTGAATTTTTCAAAATTAAAGTTGAGGGGAAGGGGGTTAATTATTAGTTTTAATACCCAGTGTCAGTGAAGGTGTAGAGAAATGGATGCTCTCAAACATTGCTGATTGGAGCATAAATTCATATAACTTTTCAGGAGGGCAATTTTGCAATACATATCAAAATCTAAGCCTTAAAATTCTATGAGAGCTTTTGAATCAGTAATTCCACTACTTAGGATTTATCCTAAGGACATAATTAGACAAGTGGAGAAAGATCCATTTATACAGCTTAACTCAATACTGTTTATAATATTAAAAAACTAGAAGCAATCTAATGTCAACCTTAGGAGGATGGATATACATTATATATATCCATACGTTATATATACTGGAATCTATGCATCCATTAAGAATCTCAACGTATATTTAAATTTACGTTGATGTGGAATGATGTTTTCATGCAATGTCAAGTGAAAAAGTAGTTTACAACAGTATACAGAAAACATCCTAATACTTAATCTAGAAATTCAAAAATGTATAAGCACACACATACCCACATATACAGCTGTCCACAGATCCCTTACTACCTTCCACATGTGAATGTGTATTTAATATAAATTCATGTAAACGAAGAGTGTATCATTTTTACAGGAATATAAAACAATCAAATTTACTGAGGAAGGAAAAGAGAATTCTCCTTGACTCCTACCAAAAGAAAGGCATCCTACATAAAAACTCATGGTTAGCTGTTGACAGACTAAGCTTTTACTTTCATCTTTTGGCTGCGCCGCACAGCACATGTGGGATCTCAGTTCCCCAACCAGGGAACGAACCCGCACCCCTCGCACTAGAAGCGCAGAGTCTTAACCACTGGACCACCAGGGAAGTCCCCCGACTAAGCTTTTAAATATATTCTATGAAGTAAAAGTAGCATTAAAAACAAAAATCAAAAAATGTTTTGGGCAGAGTAGCCTATAAAAGTAACTGAAAACATAAGGGTAGTGGGATTAAAAGCAGTTAACATGGATTGGGGCAAGAGTGTACAATATTTTCAAGTATGAATTCAAATAATTTTCCTAATCACCAATACCTCAGACATATAATTATACTCTTAGTAAGTCAATTCAGTATTTAAACAAAGAACCAAGGTTAAATCACTAATACTTTTAACTAAATTCGTATCTTAGTAATTATAATAGCCTGTCTATACATTTGAAAAGCAGTGCACATGTACAGAAGATGCTTGTCCACTCTACACATAATGCTTTGCGTGCATATGGATTCAATTCAGTAGTTATTAGTGTTAATGACAATAAATACAAAAGGAATCAATTAGATGTTCAAAGTATGTGATCCAAGAATTGTTTTCACATTTAAGAAATTGTCAATGACTTTCTTTTCCTTTCTTAAAAAATCAAAAACAAGCACACAAAACAGAAAACAAACTTACTACATGTGGAAAGCACAACAACACATACCTGTCTGACATTCCTTGTGTTGTGTATGTGGTTTGCAAGAGGTGGCCTTGGTCTGTGTGACGGGTTTGCACAATAATGCTTTGTTCTTTAAAAGCTTCAAAGACTGGGAAGACAGAAGTTTCATGGCATCTGTCTGTGTACTTCCCTAGTTAAAAAAATCCAGAAACCAGAGAGATTTTTTTTAGTACCTTCTCACTGACTAATATTGCTATCAGTTGAAAGGTGACATATATCAAGAGAAATATAATTCTCTAAAAGAGTGGTACAAGAAAGTTGCTTTGGAAAATATATACTAATTCCTAATTCTTCAATCAGTATCAGTACCATTTATTGATTTAAAAAAATACTCTGCCAATAATAAGTACAATCAAAACAAAGAAAACAATCTGATTAGGACAATTGGCTATTCAGAAAACTTAGATCCAACTTCAGACCATATGCAAAAAAATATTCCACATCGATTAAAGACCTCAACGTGAAAAAAATAAAACTTTAAAATCAATGGAGAATTTTCAAATAACCAGAACTCAGAGGAAGTATTCTTAAATAAAACACAAAAGAGTTAAAAATATAGTAGAAAAGGTTGATACAACTGACCACCTTGAAGTTTTAAGCTTTTGCAAACAAAGGTCTTAAAGGGTGAAGGATAAACAACAGAGTGGGAGAACGTATTTAAAACATGTTCTTTCATTCAGTAAACATTTACTGAACGTTTACGACAAGCCAGGCACTGTCCTTAGACCTGGGCATACAGCAGAAGACAAGAAAAAGTCCTGCTCTTATGGGCCTTACCTTCTAGAGGGAGACACAGAATATAAACAAGTAAAACAAATACATAATGTATAATTCCAGGTAGTAATAACTGCTATGAAAGAAATAAAGCAGGATAAGAGAATGGAGAGTGACAGCGTGGAGCAGAGGTAATTCTGGAGTAAACATTTGAGCAAAGACCTTATGAATATTCAAAAGAGCATGTCATGCAATGCCTGAGGTCAGAGGATTCCAGGCAGAGGGACTGAGATGCAAAAGACCTGAAGTGGGAAAGAGCGTGACATGCTTAAGGAACATCAACAAGAACAAGGCTGAAATAAAGTTAAGCCAGGGCTAAAATGATACATTTGGAAAGGTCGGCAGAAGCCAACTTGTATAGGACCTGGAAGGTCTTAGTAAAAAAAACAACAGAAAATTAGGATTGTACTTTAAGCATGATGGGAAACCACCGAACAGTACACAGTAGCCTCCCTCATCTGCAGTTTTGCTTTCCTTCGTTTCAGTTACCCATGGTCAACTGCAGTCTGAAAATATTAAATGGAAAACTCCAGAAATAAACAATTCATAAGTTTTAAATTGTACACCATTCTGAGTAGCACTATGGAATCTCTTGCTGTCCCATTCTGTCCTGCCCAGGAAGTTAACCATCCCTTTGTCCAGCGTATCCTGCCCATTAGTCATTTAGCAGCCATCCTGGTTGTCAGCTTGATTGCCGTGGTGTCACAGCGCTTCTAGTCAAGTAACCCTTATTTTATTTCATAATGGCCCCAAAGTGCAAGAGCAGTGATGCTGGCAATTCAGATATGCCGAAGAAAAGCCCTAAAGTGTGTCCTTCAAGCGCAAAGGGAAAAGCTTAACACTTCATCACAACACCTACGTTTTTCACCTCACTTCATCACCTCATATCACCACCACAAAGGTGAATACAGTACAATAAGGTATTTTGAGACAGAGATCACATTCATATAACTTTTATTATAGTATACTGTTATAATTGTTCCATTTTGTTAATCTCTTACTGTGCCTACTTTATAAATTAAACTTTATCATAGATATGTATGTATAGGAAAAACATAGTGTATATATAGGGTTCGGTACTGCCCATGGTTTCAGGCATCCACTGGGGGTCTTGGAACGTATCCCCCACGGATAAGGGAGTACTACTGTTATTTAAATTTACTTTTTAAATAGGTGATAGAGGCAGTAATTTTGAATGACGTAACAATTCAAAAGGTATAAAAGTGTATACATGAAAAGTAAGTTTTCCACACCTGTCTGCCATCTATCCAGACTCAGTCTTGAACACAGTGTTCCCAGTTTCGTATACATCCTTCTAGAGATGGGCTATGTAATTAAATAAGTTGCTTCTGACTACACATGGTAGCATATTATTAGCAAGGCTCAGCACCTTGCTTTGCCACTTAGCGAACTATCTTGGAGGTATTTTCATAAAACTTTATACAAAGCTGCCTAGTAACAGCTTTATACACTGAATATACTACATGTAATTTGAAGAGTCCCTGCTGCTAAACATTTAAATGTTACAAATCTTTTGCTATTATAAACAATGCTACAATAAATATCCTTACATACAAATTGATTCTTCATGTGCCAGTGTATCTGTAGACCAAGGTCTTTCTCTTTTCCTGCAAAAGCTTTCTTGTTTCCATTGGGTCCATGGCTTGGGAGAGGGCTCCAGCGTGGTTAAAAAGCTGCCTAGTGGCTGCAGGAAGAGGCTCAGACAGAAGCCCTGACACCGGAGGATAACAGAGGGGCCCCTCAAAGGCAGCTGGGCTGGAGGCTCCTAGCCCTTCTTGAGTTGAGGGTGGCCCCCTCAAAGATATACTCGCCCAGCCCAGCCTAACACCAGCCAGTGTGTCAGGTGGTGGCCCATCTTCTTTATGAGTTTCATCTCCTCATCTATGAAGTGATTCTCCAGGACGTCACAGAGATGGGGGTCTGCACAGGCAGAACCAGGGTATGAAGATCCAAAAGGGCCTGGTTCAGGCTCTTCTCCACAACCATGGTGGCTTCCATGGCATCCAGGGTTTTACCCCACTCATCTTGGGACAGTTTCTGCACACCCTGGAAGAGGATACAGCCACTGCGCTGGTTTTGCATCTTCAGGAGACTCGGAAGAAGTGGCCCACACTCTCCAGAGCCACATGACCACGGCGGAAATGGATGCTCAGAGAGTGGTACGTGTAGGAGGCCAGCAGAGGCAGGCTGACCAGGCGATTGACGGAGGCCTCCACCTTGGTGGAATAATTCTGACCAGTCTGGGAGTTCTTGGTTGACTGGCAGTAAGGACGATGAATGTGCAAAATATACCTGAAAGATAAATTCTTAAAATTGGAGTTCCTGGGTAAAACGGTATTTATGTTTTAAATTTTAATAGGTTTTACTAAATTGCCCTCTGTAGCAGTTTTACCAACTGCCATTGGCAATATGTAAAAATGCCTTAACAGTGTAATTCATCATTTTTATCTTTGCCATCTGATAAAACTGTAGTTCTAAATGGCATTTCTCTAATCTTGAAGTTGAATTATGTTTGCATGTGTTTAAGAACTATTATTTCCTGGTCTGTAAACTGATGGATCATACTTTTGCCCATGTTCCTAATGGGTGTTGGGTCTTCTTACTGACTCACAGACACTCTCTACATATGGAAAAAAATAGCCTTTTATGGCATAAATTGCAACCTTGTTTTTTTCTGTGTCTTTGCCTTTGAAATGTAGTTGAATTTTCCTTACAAATCTTTTATGGCTTTTGGGTTCTGTGACATATTTAGACAGACTTTCCCCACTTCTGCACTAAAATTCTTTCCTATACTTTTTCCTAGTACTTTCATTATTTTTTAAAACTTAAAACTTTTCTCCATCTAGACATCATTTTGGTTTAAGAGGTAGAAATCCAACTGTATTTTCTTCCATATGTCTACTCAGTTGTCACAACACTATTTACTGAATAATCTAGATCTCTCCTACTGATCTGAACTGCCACCTAGATTGTTTCTAAATTCGCATATATATATATATATATATATATATATATATATTTTAGGTCTATTTCTAGACTTCTTTTCTATTGAGCTATCCATGGCTTCTTGTTGTTTCAACTACGTAGCCTTATAAAGTCTGTTGTATAACTGATTCACTTTGCTGTACACCTGAAACTAACACAACCTTATAAATCAACTATACGCCAATAAAAATTTTAAAAACATTTTTTTAAATTTGTAGTTATCCTATAGTTTTGGGAACTAGCTCTTCCCCTTCTCTATTCTTCTTTTTTCAAAATTTCACTGAAGGTTTTTAAAGCACTGGAATGACAATCTGATTTGCGTTTTAAGATGATCATTCTGGCAATAGTGTGGAGAAAAAAAACTGCAAAGGGCAAAAATGGAAGGAGGAAGACAAGTAGGAGGTCACTGCAATGCAGAAGAAAGGTGATGGTGGCTCAGACTAAGAAGACAGCAACAGGAGTGATAAGAAGGAACACTGGAGAGGAAGTGTGGGGGAAATAAAACAGCTCTGCTTTATTTGAGATGGCTATTCACAATCTAAGAGTAAATGTCAAGCAAGCAGTTGGATGGATACGTGAATCTAGAGCTCAGAGGTCAAGGCAAGAGAAATAAATCTGGTAATCAGCCACCATCTAGGTGGTTTAAAACCACAGGACTATAATGAGTCCCCTACAAAGAAATGTAGATTGACAAAAGGAACAAATGATTGACCTAGAAGCTGAAGAAGGTATTTCAAGGAATGAAGGAGAGATCAACTGTATCAAATGTTACTGAAAGGATGAGTAGAATAAGAACTGAAAATTGACCACTGGATTTGGCAAAATAAACACTGATGGAGATCTTGACAAGAATAGTTTCAGTGGAGTGGTGCAGACAAAAGCCTGACTAGAGTGAGCTAAGGGAAGATAACAGATAAGGAAATGGTGGCAGCAAGTAGAGGCCACACTTAGAGGAGTTTTTCCAAAATGGAGAGCAGAGAAATGGGACAGTAGCTGAAAGGTCATGGTGTTAAAGAAGGATTTTTTTCAGGTAGGAAAGATTACTGCATGTTTTTGTGTTGGTAAAAATTGTAAGTAGAAAGGAAGGTAAATCCAGAATATATAAAGAAACCCAGGACTTCCCTGGTGCAGTGGTTAAGAATCTGCCTGCCAATGCACGGGACATGGGTTCAAGCCCTGGTCCAGGAAGATCCCACATGCCGCAGAGCAACTAAGCCCATGCACCACAACTACTGAGCCCACAAGCCAGAACTACTGAGCCCTGCGTGCAGCAATGAAAACCCAATGCAGCAAAAACTAAATAAATAAAAATAAACATATTAAAAAAAAGAAATCCATAAGAAAAAGACAAACACAAATATGGGGAAAAATTAAAAACAGGAAATTCAAAGAAAATTCAAATGTTCAAAAACAGAAATATAAGCAAACACACTAGTAATCAGTGACATGTAAAATAAAACAAGATATTACTAAACAGACTGGCAAAAGAAAGTTTAAATCTGACAACATAAAATAACAATAAGGCTGTGGGAAATAAGTACAAAAATAAACTGCTGGTGGGAATGAAAACTGGAACAGCCACTCTATAGGGCAATTTGAAAACTAAAAATGCAAATGCACTTTGTCGCCAAAATTCCATAATTCCATGTCTACACTAGACAAACACCTGCACACGTGCACAAGGAGACACAGAATGTCCACTGTAGCAGATATTTTTGATAGTGAAGCAATCTAATGTTTATCAATAGGCAATAGATAAATAAAATATGGTCCCTATATACAATATTATACAGCAGCAATGGGAATGTAACAAATCTATTAAATATCACATGGATATTTTAAAAAATAACATTATTTTCCATGGATGTGTATATATGAATGTGAAAGATTAAAAATGGTCTGAAAGGACACACACCAAACTCAGAACAGTAGTTGCATCTAGGGTTGTGAAAAAGGACTGAAGGTAGTGATTCATTTTTTAAAAAGGAGAAAAAAAGGGAGGGTAGAAGAAAAAACAAAAAAACTGTGAGCTAATAAGCCAAATCTATCAATGGTTAATTCTGGATGGAGGGAATACAGTAGAACAGGGAGTTGGCAAAATACGGTTCATGGGCCCACCACCTGTGTTTGTAAATAAAGTTTTACTGTTCCAGTGTTTTACTCACTCATGTATTGCTATGGCTACTTCTGCACTACAATGGCAGAGGTGAGAAATTGTAACAGAGACTGTATGCCCTGCAAAGTCTAAATATTTACTCTCTAGACCTTTATAGAAAAAGTTTGCTGACATTTGCAGTATATTCTCTTCTTTGCACTTCCCTGTATCTCACCTTTCCCCCAAATTTAAGACCACTTAAATAACCTGAAGAGATTCAGACCAAAGTCCCAGAGAAACAAAGAAAAAATTCTAAAACTGTCAGGTTTTTTTAATCATAAAAATACTACATTATTTATTATTATACTTTTTATAGACTAAACTGAAAATATTAATCAGAACTATTCTGTAACATAGTTTAAATGATTGGTGAATTACAGAAATACTCCATATAGGGAAAACATATATAGGGCAGTCACATTTAATATGAGGGATGTGTTCCTGAAAATCCTGAACAATTCAAAACCAACATAATTCAAGACTAATTGTCCCACACATATAAAGTAGAGGAGGGATGCATTATCAGAGTCATAAGCCTATAACCAATATAGAATATTTTTATAATACATATTAATAATACTTATTAATATAAGGTACATTAACAACGATTCATTATACAGTTAGGCAGTTAATAACAAAATTATTAATTCTACAACATGGCGATCTATTAATAATGTAATTTTAAGATATAATTTAATGTACAATACATAGCATACATATAGACACAAAATTAACTTACTGATAGTTCATTAACTAATGTAGTATACTGCCTGAAAATAATTAAGTAGAGTTATCACCATCTTCCAACAACACTAATAATGGGAGAGTTAAGAGATATCGAACTAAGTAGGATAAACTATCTCTCCACATTACGGCGAAAGCTGGTCTGATTCCCTGGAAGACTTTTGCTAAAGAATGAATCTAATGAATCTAACGTGGTTTGTTTTTTTTTTCTCATTTTTTCTTTTTTCACTGAGGATTTCTTGATATGCAGACACACTGTCCGTCTTTCGCCTTGCCACTGTGGAACCGCAATCCACATTTGGATCATCTTCAAATATAGCAACTGGTTGCTGAAATATGGTCAAAAGTCTATGCCAGTCACTTCACTGCTAGTTGATGTGTTAAAGGCCCAGGCTAATTGCTGGGGCCCTCTTCCTTTGTTTTTCTAATTCTAGCAAGTCTTCCTTTATTAATCCCTGGGCAACAACCCAAGCAAAATTTCAACATTCCTTTCAACAACCTTGCACAAATTTACCTTCTTTACCATTTTCATAGCTTTTTTTTTTTTTATTAATTCATTTAGTTTTGGCCGTGTTGGGTCCTCGTTGCTGCATGCGGGCTTTCTCTAGTTGTGGCGAGCAGGGGCTACTTTGTTGCGGTGCGCAGGCTTCTCATTGCAGTGGCTACTCTTGTTGCGGAGCACCGGCTATAGGCGAGAGGGCTTCAGTAGTTGTGGCTCATGGGCTCTAGAGTGCAGGCTCAGCAGTTGTGGCTCACAGGCTTAGCTGCTCCACGGCATGTGGGATCTTCCCAGACCAGGGATTGAACAAATGTCCCCCGCACTGGCAGGCGGATTCTTAGCCACTGCACCACCAGGGAAGTCCCTTATAGCTTCTTTATTAGCAGATGTTATGGTGTCTTCCAAGTTAAAGCCTCTTTAAATTCTGGTAAAGCTGAAATGTTTTGATAGCTTCAGTGTTAGCAGATACAGCTGGCCTGCTCATTTTTATATTCTTAAAACCTTGGTGGGCTTTAAAATTGGAAAGCCAGCCATGACTTGCAGTAAACCTTTTTGTCTCAGTGTCGCCTCCTTTCAAATCATCAAAAATACTTCATGCCGTAGCACAGATGATAGCTTGGCCTTAGGGACGCATTATGGCAGCACTGATTTTGCAGCTGTGTTGCCAGGATTTCTTCCATTTATTCCATTATCCTTGCCTGGTTACAAGATAATTTTGTGAACTAAAGAATGTACCTGCTTTAATACTGCTTTGGGGTTTTTTGAGCATTATCTCTAATACTCTGCAGGGTGCACTCTCCTAAATTAACAGCATGAGATATCATAGCAATGGTCTGGCCTTCTTCACAAAGTTTTATCACATCTAACTTCTGCTCCAAATTTAGAATTTGGGGCACATTTTTTAGTATAGCAACACCACTTAATGAACATGAATGACGCTGTTATATGATATCAATATTTAAAAAAAGATTTGAATTGTATCAAGAGCAAATGTTAAGAGAGCAACACAACAGTCACTGAAAACATTAACTCAAGATCTGACACATTAGGTTCGTGTGATACTGATAAAGGATGATAGGAATTTTGTTTTCCTGCTAAAGTGATGCTGACATAGGACAACAATGAGATAGTCTGCAATTCTTTCAGCCTGCCAGATTTGAAATTATATATTTCTTTAAATTTTTTTTTAAATCTTGGGAAGTTTCACAATAAAGTGGGAATTTAAATATATTTTTATTTTGCACTATTTTCAGCCTCACGTAATTCAAAGATGCATAAAACAACAATATACTGAACTTTTTCAAGAGACCTTCTAGTCTAAAAGAAAAATACTTGAATGTAGTAAAAGAGAAAAATAAGCAACCAGACGGAATTAACAAGTATTTAAAGAAACTCAGGAACCAGAACACAAACAATAAAATCAGGAATGCATTCTTATTAATGATCTAACTTTAAGATTCAAAAACAAAAATCAGTGTATAATATATTACTCTACTTTTTAAAAAGACTAAGCAGCAAATAGACATGAACTCAGACATATATTAGAAGGCTATATCCAAAATGAAACTAAACCCAAGGGGCATTAATCAGGAAAATATTTAATAAAACTTACATCTTCAATGATCTTTGCTGCCTCTTTAGTATTAACTGCACCTGTTATAAATTAAAACATACATTATCCCTAGAATATACAGAAGTAAACACTAAAACCAAGAGGTTACTTTCCTCTTGCTAAGGTGGTCTACAGCCTAGTCCAGAATTTCTCAAAAAGTGGTACAAGGAAACTTGGCATCAATACTACCTGGGGTGCTTGGTAAAGGTAGGGATTCCTGGGCCTAATCCCATCCTACTGTATTAGAATCTCCGAAGGTAAAGGCAGTGATATTAAAATCAATTGGGAGATTGGGACTGACATATATACACTAATATGTATAAAATGGATAACTAATAAGAACCTGCTGTATAAAAAAATAAATAAAATAAAATTCAAAAAAAGGGCTTCCCTGGTGGCACAGTGGTTGAGAGTCCGCCTGCCGATGCAGGGGACGTGGGTTCGTGCCCCGGTCTGGGAAGATCCCACATGCCGCAGAGTGGCTGAGCCCGTGAGCCATGGCCGCTGAGCCTGCGCTCCACAACGGGAGAGGCCACAACAGTGAGAGGCCCGCGTACCGCACAAAAAAAAAAAAAAAAAAAAAAAATCAAAAAAAAGAGATAAATAAATAAAATCAATTGGGTTCTTAAAAAAATAAACTATACATGCCGCTTGCTACCCACTTCCCTCAGAGACAGAGGGGCATGTTTCCTCATATAAACATATATGTAAACATTACCAATAAGAGCTATTTACCCTAGACAACACTCACCTCTACAGTCTACCCAAATGCCTTTACATCAAGTCATACCTTTTAAAACAACATTCTCTGTGAGCTGGGCAGGAGATATTTTTGCCAATGACACCACATTGGTTATAACTGGTATTGTATTTGTCCTTGCAGAAGGGAGCTCCACTGAAGCAGTTTGTGCCTTAGAAATATTTACTGATTAAAATAGACAAAAAGGTAAGACCTAGTATAAACAAAAGGATCACACACACACATTAAAAAAAACCCTGTTTAACAGCTAAGTTTCAAGGTACAATGCAAATATCTAACTCTGTATAATGTTGGGTTGGGTGATTCTGTTCAGATTAGTGTTCATTAGGACTTAAAGGGTACCTGATTCTCTAAAATTATAAACTTCAACTGATACTTAATAGGTGAAAATACAGGTATCAGCTTCAGGATTAACCGGACTTTTCCGTTAGTGAATACTAAAATTCCTACACCTAAGCTTGATTCAAATAAAAATTTAACATGCTAATTTTTATAAGTAAGTTGGTGATGTAGCTGTCCATCCACATAAAAACAGTGACTTTGTTAACCCACATTATACAATGAAAATTCTACCACCACCCTAACTGGTCTTACGGAATGAATGATAACACAAAAGATTAGTGCAAGGCATATGTGATTAAGGTGATGATTAATAAGATTGCAAAGGCAGACAAAGGCCAGACTTTAATGTCAAAGCACATGAATTCTGTCAATTCAGCAGCATGCCAGGCTTTGAGGAGAGAACATAACATCAGATGTTTTTAGTCTAACTCAGAGAAGTGCTACTTCAGAGAGCTACTTTCAGAACATGCCACATATCTATTCATCTGGATATTCTGACCACATTAGCTGTCCTACTTGCAAAATTATTTTATTCTTAGCCAGGAAAAACTTCGCTACCTGTGAAGAACTGGTCTACTTTATTTTTTCTGATATAATTAATGTGTTGTTCTTTTTTCCTTGGCTACAAGCAAGCTCTGGATCAAATCTGACACCAGTCACAACAACCATATTAACATACTTATATCCTCTTCCTTTGTTTGCCCTGATGTTCTGTTTTTATTTCTGGTTTATTAACTGAATAGCATATATCCCTTAGTGTAAGTTATTTATGTACAGATAATTCAATCAAAAGCAATCAAATCTAATTTTCCTACAAAATCAGTGCTTATATGTTTACTGATTCCTTGGTGTGTTTGATTTTGATAGCAAAAGGCATCAGGATTAATTTTCCCTCAAGAGCAATCTTTAAGAATTCTTACAGGAAAATTTAAGGAAATTCAGGCTATTTGACTCCAGTGAAATTTGTTTTATTATATTATTTACAACTGTGTGTGCTGATAGTAACTTAGGACTGACATAAAGACCCCCTTAGCCAAGTTTAACTTTACCTTTATTTTGTGACAGAGGGTCATTCATAATTTGCTGACGATGACAAAACTCCATGACACAAAATAGGTTACAGAAATGTTTGATGTTTCCTCGCCATTTTATGGACTCACTTAGCTTACCCTGTCGTTTACAACCATCACACTTGGCCATCTGAGAAAGAAATGTAAAACAGGATAGGCTTAAAACTGTAAAATAATGAAAATATAACAATAATCATAAAATCGGAGGAACTATGAAAACAGGATAAGTGAGTCAGTTGAGATCACAAAATGTAAGGTTCCTACCTTAAGACACTGTACTTAAAAATATATACACTATTTGTTTCGTATAGATGCCCTCAATTGAGAGGATATAAAAGTTATCTCCTGTTTTCAAAATTACTGATGAAGGAATCTAAAGATAGGCTTTTTTTTTTTAACGTTAAGAGGTAGCCTACTGCAGTATAAAGAATATGGGCTTTGGAGTCATAAAGATTTTGACTCATTCAACAAATATCTAACTAGATATCCTTCGTCTTGAGCATTGAGATAGGTCTTGGTCATATAATTATGAAAAAGACCCCCAAAGAAAGTTATATGTTAGGAAGGTAGACAAGTAAACAGGTGATTTCACTGGAATGTTACAGGTGCTGTCCATCACCTACCAGCTTCTTCAGGGGCACATTACTTAACCTCCCTGGACCTTACTTTTTTTCCTTATTTATAAACAGGTAATACTATACCTACCTCTTAGGATTGTGGTGAGGAGTAAATGAAATAACACTTATGAAGCACTGGACATGTATTAGTGGTTCAATTAATTATAGCTTTCTTTGTTAGCCTTTCAAAAAAAAAATTTTTTTAAGAAGGCAGGTGAGGGTTAAGGAGGTCAGAGTCATTTGACCTATGAAGTGAGAACAAGGTCTGACTTCAAATTTCTCAGAGTAACTTTCTGAATGAGAGAGCAACTTAAGGCAACATAACTATGTAAAGTTCTAACTAAAAAAAACCCAAAGTTATAAATAAGGTCCGTGTGCCTTATAAGAAAGCAAAAATTAAAGGAACATATCTTCAAACAACAACAAAGTCTCCCGAAATTCTATACTCTTTTTTTTAAATTCTTTTATTTATTTATTTATTTATTTTAATTCTATACTCTTTACCCCAAAGATTTCATGTTTATATTCAATTGAATTTTGCTTTAGGAGCCCATAATTTATTTATCCAATTCTAAACACCCAATTTTTCTTCACATAATCTGAATATACTTCAAATAGAAAATAATTTGTATGAACTTCAGAAAGCCAAAGAGATATATTACATTTACCTGATAAAACAGAACAGTAAATTTGGTCATGCAGTCTTCACAACAAAACTCTTCTAACTTGCCCTCCAATCGATTTTCTACCAAATTAGGGGATGTCTGTGAACAATAACTGCACATCTTACAGTAGTTTCCCCATCGTTCTCCAAAGTCACGGGCAGAGAGGAATTTGCAAACTGAGAACCAGAGGGATAAAAGCAAGAAACATCAAGTTTATATAAACTTGAAGACAGTAAAGTGAGTTTCTACAGTCTTAGATAGCAACTTTAAGCTAATTTCTAAATACTTGACACAATTATTTGCCTCTAGGTTAAAAGACAGTCTTATCTATATTCACAAAACAAATATATCACTTTTGAAACATATACTCTAAATATTCGGTCGTCTATATTCAGAAACATCAGAGGTATTGGGTTGGCCAAAAAGTGTCTTCAGTTTTTAAGTAAAAATAAAAGACACATTTTTCATTTCCACCAAGAACTTCATTGAACAACGTATTCACCCTTTTGTTCCACTACCTTCTGACATTTTTCAGGCAACTTCACAATTCCATCTTCACAAAACTTTTTTATCTTTTTGAGCAAAGAACTGTTCAGGTGCCTTTTACTGTCTTCCAGGAAAATGAAATTTTTCCCATTAAAAGAATTTTGTAAAGACCAAAATAAAAGGAAATCCGAAGGTGCAATGTCTGGTGAATACAGTGGATGAATCAAAACTTCCCAGCCAAGTTGTAACAGTTTTTGCCAGGTCATCAAAGAAACATGCGGTCTTGCATTATCCTGATGGAAGGTTATGCGTTTTCTGTTGACTAATTCTAGACACTTTTCATCAAGTGCTGCTTTCAGTTGGTCTAACTGGAAGCAGTACTTGTTGGAATTAATCGTTTGGTTTTTCCAGAAGGAGCTCATAATAGAGGGCTCCCTTCCAATGTCACCATATACACAACATCACCTTCTTTGGATGAAGACTGGTCTTTGGTGTGGCTGGTGGTGGTTCGTTTTGCTTGTCCCACAGTCTCTTCCATTCCACATTACTGTACAGTATCCACTTTTCATCGCCCGTCACAATTTGTTTTAAAAATGGAACACTGGGGCTTCCCTGGTGGCGCAGTGGTTGAGAGTCCGCTTGCCAATGCAGGGGACACAGGTTCGTGTCCCAGTCCGGGAAGATCCCACATGCCGCGGAGCGGCTGGGCCCGTGAGCCATGGCCACTGAGCCTGCGCGTCCGGAGCCTGTGCTCCACAACAGGAGAGGCCACAACAGTGAGAGGCCCGCATACCGCAAAAAAAAAAAAAAAAAAAAAATGGAACACTGGGACTTCCCTAGTGGTGTAGTGGTTAAGAATCTGCCTGCCAATGCAGGGGACACAGGTTCGAGCCCTGGTCCGGGAAGATCCCACATATCACGGAGCAACTAAGCCTATGTGTCACAACTACTGAACCTGCTCTCTAGAGCCCATGAGCCACAACTACTGAAGCCCACGTGCCTAGAGCCCGTGCTCCGCAGCAAAGACAAGCCAGTGCAATGAGAAGCCTACGTACCACAACGAAGAGTAGCCCCTGCTCACCGCAACTAGAGAAAGCCCGCGCACAGCAACAAAGACCCAACGCAGACAAAAATAAGTAAATAAATAAATTTATTTAAAAAAAAAGAGAAAAAAGCCAAGTTCAAAAAAACAAAACAAGGGCTTCCCTGGTGGCACAGTGGTTGAGAGTCCGCCTGCCGATGCAGGGGACACAGGTTTGTGCCCCGGTCCGGGAAGATCCCACATGCCGTGGAGCGGCTAGGCCCATGAGCCATGGCTGCTGAGCCTGTGTGTCCAGAGCCTGTGTTCCGCAACAGGAGAGGCCACAACAGTGAGAGGCCCGCGTACCGCAAAACACAAACAAACAAACAAACAAAAATAAGAACGTCTTCCTTACGTTTAAGTAGAGAATTGCATGCGGAAATACAGTCAAGGTTTTTTTCGCTTAACTTATGTGGAACCCAAACATCAAAGCGATTAACGTAAGCAACGTGGTGCAAATGATTTTCAGTGCTTGATTTGGATATTTTGAGTATGTCAGCTGTCTCCCGCGTGGTATAATGCTGATTGTTCTCAATGTCTCAATTTGATCACTATCAACTTCAACTGGTCTACCCAACCGTGGAGCATCGTCCAGAGAGAAATCTCCAGCACGAAACTTTGCAAACCACTTTTGACACATTCGATCAGTCACAGCACCTTCTCCATACACTGCGCAAATCTTTTTGTGTTTCAGTTGCATTTTTACTTCCTTGAAATAATAAAGCATAATATGCCAAAAATGCTTTTTTCTTCCATCTTCAATATTAAAATGGTTACATAAAAATTCACCAATTTTTTTATTTTTTTAATTTTTGCCCGTGTCGGATCTTAGTTGTGGCACACAGAATCTTCGTTGAGGCATGCGAGATCTCCTCGTTGCAGCACGCAGACTTCTCTCCAGTTGTGGCATGCGGGTTTTCTCTTCTCTAGTTGTGGCACGCAGGCTCCAGGGCACGTGGGCTCTGTAGTTTGCGGCACACAGCCTCTCTAGTTGAGGTGCGCAAGCTCAGTAGTTGTGGCGCATGGGCTTAGTTGCCCCGCGGCACGTGGAACCTTAGTTCCCTGATCAGGAATCAAACCTGTGCCCCCTGCGTTGAAAGGTGGATTCTTTACTACTAGACTACCAGGGAAGTCCCCCAAAATTCACCAATTTTGATAAGTCTTTTTTTAAATGCACGCTGATATGACAGCTGTCACATACAATCTAACAAAATTGTTTCAAATGAAGTTAAAGAAAACTAAGTGCTACAAGAGCCATCATACAGAAAAAAACGAAGCAACCTTTTGGCCAACCCAATATAAAAGTTTCTTAAGCCAAGAAGCAGTAATTGCCTAAGTACCCTGTTTATGAATGGGTGCAAAAACAAAAAGATCTCTGAAGTCATAGCTAAACTTACAAAGAGATTTTCTATATACGAATACCATTGACCTAATTATATTTTTTTTGACCTAATTATATTTTGAAAGTTTTTCTTTATTGAGATTATTATAACATTTAAAAGGATAGAATTTAAAGTGAATTAAGTATAAACTCAATAAAAAAGCTTCAAATTATACTTCATAAAAGAAATTACTTGAAAATTAATTGTGGATTAACAGCTCAACTCATCATGAATTACTTCATAACAACCATATGCTCTGCGGCCAAAACTGAGCTTTTTTCTTTACCTTCACTACAGAATGGCTTATCAACCCCTGAGAATCGTACAGTCTCCTTTATAATTTTCTGCAGTTTACAGTAGTCACACATTGCCATAACTTTATTTCTCTTTTTGTATTCATCAGAGCAAATCTTGCCACAAAACAGAAACATTTTACCCTGCAGAGGAAGAACAGTCATTAATATCTAATTAAATTAAACAGTTGCTTTATTGTTAAGAAATCCTTTTCTTTCTCATTTCAAAGCAAACCAAGGGACTGTCAAAGATGAAAAGACAAAAATACTTCTTTAGATAAACTCATATTCAATCCCTTCCACGATCTCTCTTTACCTTGTAGAAAAGAAGTTCTGGTTTTGTGGCAAACAGATGGTTACAGTGCTGACACTTGAGTTTAACAACTGTATGGGTTAAAGCAACTTGCTGGGACTGAGCAGAAGGAGGCTGGAGATTGGCTGCGGCAGAGCCACTGACGGAGCTGCGGGAAACGGCAGAGGTGTTACCTCCTCCTGCTGACACTGCTGACCCAGAGGGTGGACTTACAACCACTTGGCCCTGAGACAAGGGCACTGCTGAAGAGTTTGTTCCTTTTGGCTTGTTAAATACATTCTGAATGAATACAAATAAGGCAAAGATTTTATCAACTGAGAAATAAGGTAACTTGATCAATTTCATTTTCTCATTTTAATAAATTAATTCCCCCCAAACGTTTCTTGAAAATTTTATTGAGTAGTTCACAGAAAGAGTTGAAATGGCATACTTCCAGAATAGGACTGAGAAATGCAAATTAAAAGATTGAGGACTAAAATTCAGGCTTTCCAGACAAAGATCTCTAGTACATGACTAATTAATAAATTAAAGCAGCCCTCTCCTTTCCCCCAAGATACCCCTTCACCTGCACTCCCATTACCAACCAGCCTCTCATGGCTATTAAGAGCACAGTGGCCACCAGTAGTCTCTTTCTCCCTGGTGCCAGGGATACTACATCAGGCATCTTCCCACCCAGGAGGATGGGAAACTCTACCCTTTCCCTGTGTATCAGAGAGAAGAGAATGGGACAAGTACGTGGAAGCTTCCATATCCACACCAGGACTCATTATGTATCTGGCCCAGGATGAAACGAAGGGACACATGAGCACATCACCATGCCACCTATCCAAACCATAGCCTAGCTTCCATTCTTTTGAAAGGGAGAGAGCCAAGGGAGAAAGTGGGAGAGAAAGGTAGTTTAGGTGAGCACTCTGAATTAAGAAGGACTGAGGGTCAAATCTTGGGCTCAGACATTTTGCAGAAATGACCTCTTGGATCACAGCTGAATAGAATTTTTTTCTTTCTAACTTAATAAGCATGGTCCTTCAGCAGTTAACATTTGCCATAGACCAACGCCTAAGAGAACTGCAAGGCTAAAGTACTACCTTAGCTCATACCTGGAAAGCCACCACACAACTGGAGCTGCAGAAGCTGTATATAGTTCCATTGGACATGGCTAGGTGATACTGAGGGACTGCTGAGGTTTTGCAACTATGACACAAAACCTGGACACCTTGGTAGCAAAAAATAAAAACCAATGAGTAAGTTACACAGATGAACAAATGATCCAAAAATGTATTAGGAGAGTAAAAAAACCAAATATGCAGTAATATGCAAAACAAAAAAGAAGGAACTTTACAATAATATGTAAAGCTAACCTCAATTAAGTCCCACTTACGCAAAAATTAACTTGGAACTTATACGTGTTTTTTCTCTCTTTTCACATATGAAATTACAAAATAAATACTTCAATCAAGAGAATCACTGAAAAACTTTGTCACTTAAAAATCAGCTCTTGGGCTTCCCTGGTGGCGCAGTGGTCGAGAGTCCACCTGCCGATGCAGGAAACGCGGGTTCGTGCCCCGGTCCAGGAAGATCCCACATGCCGCAAAGCGGCTGGGCCCGTGAGCCATGGCCACTGAGCCTGTGTGTCTGGAGCCTGTGCTCTGCAACGGGAGAGGCCACAACAGTGAGAGGCCTGCGTATCGCAAAAAAAAAAAAAAAAATCAGCTCTTTGTGGGACTTCCCTGGTGGTCCAGTGGTTAAGAATCCGCCTTCCAATGCAGGGAATATGGGTTTGGTCCCTGGTGGGGAAACTAAGATCCCACATGCCACGGGGCAACTAAGCCCGTGCGCCACAACTATTCAGCCCGTGTGCCACAACTAGAGAGAAGCCTGCGCACCACCACAAAATATCTCACATGCTGCAACTAAGACCCAACGCAGCCTAAAATAAATTAATTAATTACTTAAAAAAAATACTGCATGGATCCTTCAAAGAAAATAAAAATAAAAATCAGCTCTTTGAAACTAAAATAACCTTGGGTCTTTATTTAACCACATAGATCAGTTTAGTTTGTAACGAAGTGAAAGAAAAGCAGTCACATTCTTCTTTAACAGTTACGAAATCTATAAATTTATCAAACTTAAACATTACCTGAAGAAATAACTGTCTTAACTCTGTAAGCAGATAAGCAATTAATAGAGCAGAAAAGCTCTGTTTTTCCTGAGTCGTTCGTAGTCTCAATCATTTCAGCTGAGGGCCTCAATGATTTCCCCAAGGCATATGGAGGAGTTTGGGCTGAATTCTATTAAAATAAAATAAGATTTAGATACCTAGTACAAGCACACGTATATATATATGGTTTAAGGAAGGAAAAATAAAATCTACCTACAACCAAAGCCTTTGGCTAAAATATTTGAGCATGACAATGATAGCAGCTACACTAAGTACAGACTTTCCTAAAAGTTGGGATGTAGGAAAAATAAGTTCTTTCAGACAATAATACAGGCATACCTCATTTTATTGTGCTTCACTTTATTATGCTTTGCAGATACTGCATTTTTTACAAATTGAAGATCTGTGGCAACCCTGTGTCTATCAGTGCCATTTTTCCAACAGCATTTGCTCACTGTGTCACATTTTGGTAATTCCCACAATATTTCAAAATTTTTCATTATTATTGTATATTTTATGGTGATCTGTAATCAGTGATCTTTGATGTTACCACTGTAACTATTTTGGGGCACCATAAACCACGCCCATTTAAGACTAGCTAAATTGATAAACGTTGTATGTGTTCTGACTGCTCCACTGACCAGCTATTTCCCATCTCTCTCCCTCTCCTCAGGCCCCCTATTCCCTGAGACACAACAATATTGAAATTAGGCCAGTTAATAACCCTACAATGGTCTCTAGGTAGTCAAGTGAAAGGAACAGTTACACGTTTCTCACTTCAAATCAAAAGCTAGAAATGATTAAACTTAGTGAGGAAGGCATGTGGAAAGCTAAGAGAGGCCTAAGGCTAGGCCTCTTGTGCCAGTTAGCCAAGTTGTAAATGCAAAGGAGAAGCTCTTGAAGGAAATTAAAAGTGCTACTCCAGTGAAGACACAAACGATAAGAAAGCAAAACAGTCTTACTGCTGATATGGATAAAGTTTTAGTGTCTGGACAGAAGATCAAACCAGCCACAATATTCCCTTAAGCCAAAGCCTAATCCAAAGCAAGGCCCTACCTCTCTTCAATTCTATGAAGGCTGAGACAGGTGAGGAAGCTGCAGAAGAAAAGTCTGAAGGTGGCAGAGGTTGGTTCATGAGTTTTAAGGAAAGAAGCCATCTCTAAAACATCAAAGTACAATGTGAAGCAGCAAGTGCTGATGCGGAAGCTACAAGTTATTCAGAAGATCTAGCTAAGATAATTAATGAAGGTGGCTACATTAAACAACAGATTTTCAATGCAGATGAAATAGCCTTCCATTGGAAGAAGATTCCATCTAGGACTTTCATGCTAGAGAGAAGTCAATGCCTGGCTTCAAAGCTTCAAGGACAGGCCAACTCTCTTGTTAGGGGCTACTGCACCTGGTGACTTTAAGTTGAAGCCAATGCTCATTTATTATTCTAAAAATCCTAGGGCCCTTAAGAATTATGCTAAATCTACTCTGCCTGTGTTCTATAAATGGAAAAACAATGCCTAGATAACAGCACATCTGCTGACAACACGGTTTACTGAATATTTTAAGCCCACTGTTGAGACCTACTCCTCAGAAGAAAAGATTCCTTTCAAAATATTATTGCTCATTGACAATGCATCTGGTCACCCAGGAGCTCTGATGGAGATGTACAATGATATTAATGTTGTTTTCACACCTGCTAACAAATCATCCATTCTGCAGCCCATGGATCAAAGAGTAATTTTGACTTTCAAGTCTTATTATTTAAGAAATACATTTCGTAACGCTATTGCTGCCATAGATTGTGATTCTTCTGATAGAGCTGGACAAAGTAAATTAAAAGCCTTCTGGAAAAGATTCACCATTCTAGATGACATTAAAAGCATAAGTGATTCATGGGAAGAGGTCAAAATATCTACATTAACAGGAGTTTAGAAGAAGTTGACTCCAACTATCATGGATGACTTTGAGGGGTTTAAGACGTCAGTGAATAAAGTAACTGCAGATTGGTGGAAATAGCAAAAGGACAAGAATTAGAGGTGAAGCCCGAAAGATGTGACTCAATTTCCACAATCTCAGGACAAAACTTTAATGAACAAGGAGTTGCTTCTTACGGCTGAGCAAAAACAAGTGGTGTCTTGAGATGGAATCTACTCCTGGTGAAGATGACTGTTGAAATGACAACAAAGGATTTAGAATATTACATAAATTTAGTTGATAAAGCAGCAACAGGGTTTGACAGGATTGATTCCCATTCTGAAAGAAGTTCTACTGAGGGTGAAATGCTATCAAACAGCTCTGCATACCACAGAGAAATCGTTTATGAAAGGAAGAGTCAATCCATGCAGCAAACTTTATTGTCTTATTTTAAGAAACTGCCACAGCCACCCCAGTAATCACCTTCAGTAATCACCACCCTGAGCAGTCGGCAGTCATCAACATCGAGGCAAGACCCTCCACCAGCAAAAAGATTACAACTCGCTGAAGGCTCAGAGGAATGTTAGCATTTTTAAGCAATAAAGTATTTTTAAATTAAGGTATGCACATTGTTTTTCTAAGACATAATGTTATCGCACACTTCACAGACTACAGTATAGTGTAAACATAACTGTTATATGCACTGGGAAACCAAAAATTTGTGTGTCACTTTATTGCATTATTTGCTTTATTGTGGTGGTCTGTAACTGAACATGCAGTATCTCTGAGGTATGTCTATAAATGCCCTCTCTTTCTAAAGGTGAAGAAAAGACATAATCTATCTAAGTTAGTTATCTAGTAAGCTGCTTTCCTAGCTACAGAAACTGGATGAACTCAATCACATGTCTCTAAAACTCTTAACTGATGAAATGTCTATAAACACTATTTTAGAATTATTTAAGGATTAGCTCTTTACTTTTTGAAAGGACCCACATAGACCAGAAACATACCTCTTTCAACCAAGAATATATATCAATTATATATATAATATGTATATATATAAATTATATTCGTGTGTATGTGTATATAAGAATTGATACATATAATCTTGCTTTATCGCAGTGGTCTAGAACCAAACCCACAATATTTCTGAGGTATGCCTGTAAAATGTAAACTGAAAAATATTAGTAACTACTCATCTATATTAGCAACAACAAAACACATTAAAAGTAATAACTAATTAGTCATAACATACTTCTCTCATCACAAATAATCAGAGAGGACCAAGTAATCCATGAACCGAAGGACCACCCTCAGGACAGACCTGGACATCAATCTAGGATAGAGTCTACCACCTTGAAGGTTACTTAACTAGGAAGACTCTTTATCAGGAGATAGAAAAGATGTTTAATGTATATTAGGAGATTCTACAGAACTACCTGTAGTTCAAGCTGAGTTTCATAATAAAATTTGCCTGTAAGGTTATTCATGTTTTAAGAAACAACAACAATAATAATGCTACCATTTATATAAATTACCAATGTTATTACTTACTGAGTGCTTACCATGAGCAGGCCCCACACTAAGCAATTTACATACACTGTACCATAAAATCCTTTCAATAACATAGTGAGATACTTTAAAAAAATTATATATATATTTTTAATTTAAACAAACTTTAAATTAACAAATAAACAATAAAGTAGGAGACTAAACTTACTTCATCTGGCTCCTAAGTCCAAGCTCCTAACTGCTACCCTGTCACTGACACAATATAAGGTCTTTTAGTAATGAATTAAATAGGGAAGTAAAAGGTAGGAAAATATAAATTGCAAAGTTACAATACATAATCTTCCTGGTAAAAGAGGAACATCATTCATGCAGTTGATAGGGTATAATACCAGTAACAAAATCAGGAATGGAAATGATTTTTGGAATACATATATATATGTATATATATATACACACACACATATATATAAAACATGGATTTTATTCTTGTGAAAGTAGTAGCCAGACTGCAAAAAGTGGCTAAGTTTCTAGAAAAGAGATACTTTCCAAAGATGAACATCTATTACCAACTGCTCAAAGGAATTAAAAATAAACCAAACATCCTAACTGAAAAAAACTTTTAATTATCATTTATACCTGTTTAAAAAATAACTTTTTAAAGACCCCATATTATTCAGCAATAATTAAACTGACACAAATTAATATATTTAGTAACGAAACTAATAAATAAAAATTAGCTAAAATTTTAAAAAGGCAGTTGGAAAATAGAAAAAAGAAAACAAAAAAGCTACAGTATTCTAATAAGGCAATGTTGCCAGAATAATTACAATTCATTCCAAAACACATTTAAAATATATATTTTCTAAAAGGAAAAAGATGTTTTATATTTGCTGATTATATCATCTTTTAACTCTTGGTCATAGTTTATTCACAATAATATGGGGTTTTCTTCACTATCAGTATGTCACAGAATATTTCAGACTCATAGCAAATCATGAAATTATATTTGTGAATTCTTGGCCATGAAGGAAACCCTAAAAAATGACCTAGTTCACCTATATCATCTCACTGTCAAATCAACCCTTACAGCATCAGAATCTATCCCATTTTTCAGGAGGGGAAATCACACACCAAGATCAACTGATGGGAAGAGCTCACTCTTTTACGCTGCACTTCATCCCTGTGCAGCCATCTCAGAAGGGGTAAGCCCAACTGTACACAACAGACTGATATTCATACCTGTTTATATGCTGTGATACTTGTTGAACTAAAAACCTTCTGGGACTGGCAAGGACCAGAGCTACTATAGCAATAGCTTCCACAGTTCTCACAACAGTTCATGGTAAGGTTGTTGGTAGAATGAAATTTTGAAAAACAGGCATCACTACAAAGACCATGTACCACATTTTGATATTTAACTTCAAATCGAATCTAGGAAATAAAAACACATACAGATACAAAATAAGCAAAGCCAGTTAAAAACATCTAATCTGTGAAGAGAATCCCAATAAAGGTGAAATTCAACTTACATCAGCATTCTTCTGGCACATACTGCACCTAGTTGAAATGCTATTGGTATATATGGTAACAACAGGTTTTTTCTTTAGCTCATAAGAAGAAAGGCATGATTGGCTGCAGAAATCCTTGCTAGGAGAGGAATTTTCAAATCGGGTTGTGATCACATCCTTTGGATTTAAAATGTCTCTAAAAATAAATAACAAAGGCAAAATGAAATGTGTTCTTCGTAATTGTAATTTCTTCCTCTTTGTGAGCTAAAATAACTACATTTACTAAGGGCAGCTATTGTATAGTAGTAAATGGGTAGCCCTGGAAAAGGCATCTGGGAAACTGGGTTTGATGATTAGTTCTATTACTTATCATCTGAGTGACAATGAGTGAGGCAATTACTGTCTCAATTTCCTCATGTATAAAACAGGGTTTATAATACTGAATTCATAGATGTGTTGAAGGAGAGCTACATTTAAAATATATCTAGCCAGATGCTCATGAAAAAAACATTGAGGCTTCCAGCTCCAACCAACTTTCATCCACTGGAGCCAACAGAACAAGTGGCCATCCCACAACTCCAGACCACAAAACACTTGTCCTCTTACTACCCAGTAGCTGCCAAGAGTAGAAACATGAATGAAATAAGGAATGAAAAAACTTTTTATTTAAATGTAAGATTTGGGAAACAGATGAACTACCAAAGATTAGCATTAAAAATTAGCATGGTATATAAATCTTCACTATAACTGAAGAGACCAAAGAAACAAATGACAGACAAAAGCACTATTAAGGCTTGGTATCAGAGGACAGATGGAAACAAGAATGAAACAAAAAGGATACAAATAACTGAGTTGTTCTATGAGACTTGTAGAGTTATTCTGTAAGAGCTAATTGTTACAATAAGCACTGCCAGTAAAAACAGAGACTAAGTTATTGCCATTCTTCTGACAAGTATAAAAACTGAAGGAAATAGTCATTAATTAGAAACACTAGTTTCTAATTAATGACCACACAGTAAAGAAAATTAATGGCAATAATATTATGTACTACAATAATGTACTGGGTAATTTCTATGTGCCACACACTGGTCTCTTTACTCAAATTATCCAATTTAATTATCAAAAAACTCTGTAAGGTAAGTATTATTAGGACACCAAATCAGAAAGGTTAAATAATGACTTGCCAAAGTCATTCAGCTGGTAAGCAGTGAAGCCAGAATACAAATCGAGGCAGTCTGATTCTACAGTCCATGGACTTCATCATTCCACTATTCTGCCTTCCATCCTGTACCTTTATTATACAGAACTCCATGGTAAACTACAAAAGAATAACAACAGCAACAGGGACTCCCCTGGTGGTCCAGTGGTTAAGACTCCGTGCTCCCAATGCAGGGGGCTCAGGTTTGATCCCTGGTCAGGGAACTAAGATCCCGCATGCTAAGATCCTGCATGCCGCACCACACAGCCAAAATAAAAAAAAATTAAAAATATAAAAAAACAGCAATAGAGCACTACTTTAATGTTCTAAAACTCACCTAGCCTTACTAATATGACAGTGAATCTTGGAAACCAAGTGGATATGCCTACATGCAGATGAAGTATTAATTTTGAAAAGTAATTTTTCTACTAAAATGAAAGCAATTAAGAATTTTATTTAATAATGTAAATCTGCCAGTGCTATATATATATAAGTAAACCAATGAGAATGACTTTTTAATGAAAATCTGTGCACATAAATATAAATGCATTCTAAACTTTATACATCCAAATATATGTTGCATCTTAACATTCACCTTAGAGAAACCATACCTCTCCCAACAACATGGCTCAAACATTTTTTCTAATTTCTCTTTTAAGTTATAAGAACTCTAAGCACAACTTTTTAATTTTATAGTCAGAGACCATGTTTAACAGTATGACTCAGTTTAATCATCTACACTAGTCAGCTGGTAAGACATCAAGTAACTTTTGGCAATGTGCAAAAATCAAACCCCAGCTTGAAAGATAGATTTATCACCTAACTTAGTCTAAAGGAATGTTTCACAGCCTCTGAAGGCAATGCAAAATCAAGAGACAAAAAAAAATTTTGAATAACAACAGCATTGTGGTAAAAAGCCAATGACAAGAGTCTCTACTTTTAAGAGAATATGTATTTGGATGTATAGGCGGTGTTATGTTCTTTAAAATTTAATTAATTTCCTTTTGATATTTGATATGTTGAGATTGAATATCTAAAAACAAAAAACTAAATTTACTCTTCCAGATCAGTTTCATGAGAATGACATAAAAGAGTTAAAGTAAGGTATTAGAGGGGCATTTTGGAACAAAACTAAATTTGAATATTTAAGTAAAATGTTTTAAAATGCCTCTTTCCTTTTAGTCGGGGATTTCCATTTTAACAGGATCTACTTTTAGATACCTAAGGCCAACACACCAAGCAGATAAAGAAACTATCATATATCGCCAAAGACAAAATAGAGACCTATAAATTATGTTAAATATACATAATACCAAATTTATTATTAAAAATAATAGGATCCCACTTATTAAGCATTTGCTATGTGCTAGGTCCTGTGCCAACACTGTCTCATTAAAACCTGAGGAAGTAGATATTATTTACCAATGAAGAAACTAAGGCTTAGAAAGGTTAAATATCTGACCCAAGGTCATATAGCTGGTAAGTGATAGAGCTACAATCTAAAACCAAGCTCTTAACTTTCCTTGCTCTACATTAGTGACTACTGACAACACACTGTATTCCTAGAATTGCACTACCACACAAATAGGTAAAACGTGCCAAATTCTTCAAACTTACTGAGGCAGAGAAAGAAGTTTATATAACTTCATTGCTATTTCTTCCTCTCTCTGCATCTATGCATTATTATAAAGTAACAATGACCCCCAACAAAAGCTCACAAGGACTTTTCAGGAATAAATGCATTATTTTTGTGGCCATTTACCTTCTAAAGAATTAAATAACTTTCATATACTATTATACGGGTGATATTATTTCATTCTATACTTCAATAACATTCACGATAACAATTTTGAGTATTGTTGTCTACAATTACAGTAGACGTACAATATAGGAGTGGTCCTATAGTTTCTCACAAATAATTTATTTCTTTCTAATTGAAAGATAGGAAAACTGGTCTAAACAATACTTTTTTACATCAAGTCACTTATTTAACTTTACAAAACTTTAGAATTTGCAAACTTCTCAATTAGCTAAAAAGTATTTCCAGGGAAATGAGCTAAAGAGATTTAAAATAGCAATAGCATATTTGAACTAAAAACACTTAAAAAGTAAGGGATATAATTAAGAATTTCATACTTTGAGCAGTTTGCACAGGTTTTCTTGGGAGGAGGTGGTAGGCAGACAGGTGAAGAATATCCGATGATGCACCTTGTGGAGCAAAAGAGCTGAGTAGATCCTGTCTTATGAAATGCAGTTTGCCCCTTATAAAGCATTTTTTTGCAACCAGAACAAAAAACCTGAATAGCTACGGCTGGAACTGAAGGAAGCGATATATTTGGGCCAGATGATGCAAGAGAGAGCTGAAAGCCTGGGGTCAACTGTTGGGCTATAAAAACAAAATAAGAAAAAACAACAACAACAAAAACTGTTTTCACATCAACATGAACATATACACATTCTCTATTTTTTAGGACAAATTCCCTCAGTCTTGAAATCCAATATTGAGGCAATAACCACTCTAAAACAGGCAGCTTCAAACTTTTGAACCATGACACATAGTTAGAACTACATTTCACATTATAACCCAAGAGACACACACATACATCTGTATGTGCATGTGTGTGTATATGTATATAAAATTTAATAACTGAAACAGTAGTTTCATGAAATAATATGCTTCCTTACTATATGCACCACACTCTGATATACAGTTGACCCTTAAACAACTCAGAGGTTAGGGGTGCCGACCCCACGCAGTCAAAAATCTGTGTCCTGCTATCTCTGTCTCAAAAACAAAAGAATTGATAAATGACTCATCCAAGGGCAGGAAGCTGAAACAGTCTGGATAGAATCAGGACTCAAACCCTAGTTCTTCTGATTCCACATATTGTGATCTCCAATAGAACATAAAAATGTCCCCACACTTAGTTAATTTACAGATCTGTAGAATAAAAATACAGGTACTATATTTATTGAAAAAAATCACCTGTAAGTGGAACTGCGTAGTTCAAACCCATGTTGTTCAAGGACCAACTGTAATTATATTCCACTTTTTAAAATACTGGTCAAGACCAGCTAGCCAGTTTGAAAAGCACTGCTTTGTCTAAAGGAAGAAAAAGACTTACATGAGGTACTTTCCCTCAATTCTACTGGTCAGAATATAACAAATACTGATTCTAACTAACTTACAGTTCTGTTTCTTACCAAGAGGACTGTCACTGACTGAAAAGACAGCACTAATTTTCAGTTCACTTTCTTGAGTTTTCGGCTTTGAAGCATGTACATATTCCTTAAAGAAAAAAAGAAGAGACAGAGAAATGAATACAGTGTTAGTACTGAGGAAACTAGAAATTCAAACAAAAAAATAACTGTCATATTCATCTCTTCTACATTATAGTCGTAATCACCTTCAAATACCTCAAAAGTCAAAATTTACAAGTTATCAGACTAGATTTAATCTTTTTCTTTCTTTTTTTTTGGCTGCATTGGGTCTTCGTTGCTGCGCGCAGGCTTTTTCTAGTTGCGGCGAGCATTGGCTACTCTTCGTTGCGGTGGGCAGGCTTCTCATTGAGATGGCTTCTCTTGTTGCAGAGCACAGGCTCTAGGTGCACAGGCTTCAGTAGCTGTAGCACACAGGCTCAGTAGTTGTGGCTCGCGGGCTGTAGAGCACAGGCTCAGCAGTTGTGGTGCACAGGCTTAGTTGCTCCGCAGCATGTGTGATCTTCCCAGACCAGGGCTCAAACCTGTGTACCCTGCATTGGCAGGCGGATTCTTAACCACTGCACCACTAGGGAAGCCCTAGATTTAATCTTTACAAAAAGGATCTTTAGAACTGAAGAATCTTTTATGATAGTTATATCTACTTCTCAAATGTAATCTTGTTATATGGGAGTAATACACAGCTATTTCAATGCTGAGCACTACCCCTTTTATAGGCTGTGTTTATAACGGAGCAATAAATGAAATTAAATCTGAATGATTTAGAGTTTGGATCAAATTAGTAATTTTAGCCAACAGATTTGCAAGTGGCATATCTCTTAATGTCAGAAGACACGAGTTTCAATGCAATCTGCTCATTACACAAAAAATCAACACAGCCTAAATCAGGTTTACCTTTAATGTATTCTTCAAAATGCTTTAAAATAACACGTAATCATGAAAGAAATTAAAATACATATACCTAACTTGAAAAAGAGTGCCCTTTATTCTGAGATCAGAACTACCCTACATTTTGGAGCGGCGGGGGGCGGGGGGGGGTGGGTTGTTAAAACAGCCTTACATATTTCAAATAAAGTTTATTTATTTTTTTAAATGACAGTGTTCTTTTTTTTTTTAGTTATAGTATTTTATTTATTTTATTTGTGACTGCGTTGGGTCTTCGTTGCTGTGCACAGGCTTTCTCTAGTTGTGGCGAGTGGAGGCTCCTCTTCGTTGCAGTGCGCAGGCTTCTCATTGCGGTGGCTTCTCTTGTTACAGAGCACGGGCTCTAGGCGCGTGGGCTTCAGTAGTTGTGGCTCGCGGGCTCCGTAGTTGTGGTGCATGGGCTCAGTAGTTGTGGCATGCGGGCTTCAGTAGTTGTGGTTCGCGGGCTCTAGAGCGCAGGCTCAGTAATTGTGGTGCACGGGCTTAGCTGCTTCATGGCATGTGGGATCTTCCCGGACCAGGGCTCGAACCCGTGTGGCCTGCACTGGCAGGCGGATTCTTAACCACTGCGCCACCAGGGAAGCCCTTAAAGTTTTTTGGGTTTTTTTTTTTTGCGGTACGCAGGCCTCTCACTGTTGTGGCCTCTCCCATTGCAGAGCACAGGCTCCGGATGTGCAGGCTCAACGGCCATGGCTCACGGGCCTAGCCGCTCTGCGGCATGTGGGATCTTCCCAGACCGGGGCACAAACCCATGTCCCCTGCATCGGCAGGTGGACTCTCAACCACTGCGCCACCAGGGAAGCCCGCCCTCAAAGTTTTTTGAAACAATGGTGATAATAAATGGTAGTTGTATTTTTAATCTCCCTGTACTTAGCAAAATAAATGACAAATGTATCGGTTCCCAAAGTTACTTTGGAATTTCTTTGGAATATTAAATGCCAAAGATTAAGAACCACTGCATTAATTTACCACTTCCCATGATGTACGTTATGGCACCAAACAAACTGCTGCCTATAAGGTAAGAATTATTGAACCTTCTTTATGGATGAGGAAAGTGAGGCTTAGAGATGTTCATCAACTTGTCCAAGGTCACAAAGATACTAAGTGCACAGATGGGAATCAAACCCAGGTCTCTCTGTTTCAAAATCCATGCTGTCTCCCTCCTAAATGTACAAATACAATATAACATAATTACTATAATGAATTCAAACTCTGGTCCCCAATGGAAATTAAGTTCCCCTGTTGTAGCTTCTCCCATCTCCTTTCACTCACAGCACTTGTCATAATACATATCATATTTATTTGGGTGATAATCTGTTTAATGTCTAACACCCCTCCTCCTCCCCCACACATACACTAGACCAAAAGGACCATGTCCACTAGGGACAGGGACCATATCTGTTTTTCCACCTCTGTACATTCAACACCCAGCACAGTCAACATAACAAAGAAGACTGTGGGTTCCGGGAGCAGACAGAAACAGGTGTGGTCCTGGTTTTTTTTGTTTTTTTTTTTTGCAGTGGGGTGGCCGGGCACCAACACAACTTGATACGTTTGACTGTACAGGACAATGGTTACAGCACACAAAGATTCAGAAAGACCCACTGCTTGGGCCCAACAAAAGACAATATTCGCCCTCTGAATTCATAGTCCTCGGGGCTGCAAGGAGGACAGGCTTTTTCCTACATGCCTCTGGTAGAAGGTCCATGACAGTACTCAGTAGAGCCACATCTGAGCCTAGCTGTATGCAGTGGGTGGATAAGACAGGACAGCCTCATTTCAATTACTTGGGTGCGACCCTGAAGACACAGATGTGGATGGCTGAGTTGTTGTAGATCTGGGTCAGCAGCGCTCACGTGTAAGTCTCTGGTTCCAGTTCAACGACAAGCTCCACAGTGGAGGTACTGGCACCACCTGCCGGAACCTGAAGCTGCCAGCCTGAAGCTGTAGGGCAATGTTGATGGTGCAGTTGATGGCCAGTGCATGTAGATCTCAGTGCATGAGTTCTGACCCCATGCCCGTCCGTCCAGCAGTTTCTGGCAGTGGGCCAGCTGGGCCTTAACCTCAGTCTTCATGTTGACAGAAATGTCATTGGGCTTCCGGTGCAGGCAGTGGGGAAGCCGCTTCCACAGGGTGTACTAAACCGGGTCCAGCTCAGCCTCGATGGCCCCGCGGGGCTCTCGATTTTCAGCCATGCTGTGTGCCTCCCTCCGGTCCACAGTGTCCTCCACGCGCATGTGGCCCACTCCCCTGACAGGCCACTCAAGCATTGCGCCAACCAGCCAGAATACAGAATGCTGCCCATGACCCCAAGGCCCCAAGAAGGGGAGAAAAGGAAAGGGGTATGCCGCAGGAATGCCAGAACACTAGCGATCCCGGTTCTTAAACAAGTTATTTAATCTTTCTCAGTTTCAACTTCCTTATCTATAAAGATAATATTACCTAACCCACTGGACTAGATTTATGGGGGATAAATGATTTAATACAAATAAAGTGTGTAGTGTGATGCCTTGCAGTTAGCCAGAAGTTAAACATGATTTAAGAACAAAAATGCTAGCTCTTACTCTTTTCATAATTATGACATTGAATAAATATTTGTTGAATGAATGAATCTAAGTTAGTTCAATTCAAAGTGGACATTCAAGTTCATTCAATTCAAATGTTCTTAAACATTATACTCAAATAACAGTATTTACTTATTGGCACTTGCAAAAAGAAGAGGAAGTTAAAGTACCTATATACACCTCCTTCAACTTACCAAAAAGAACACTTAAGACTCAATAAAAAATTGTCTTACCATCAATTCAATCTCTAGTATTTTTCTAATATGCCTGTTACATTTCCCTAGTCAGTTTCTTTTACTTCATAAAGTAACTGTTCCACACCTCCATCACTCATAAGTCCCAACCCCACATTCTTCCTGCTCAGTAATGTTTCTATTTCACCAAGAAAATAGAAGCAGCTAAGTAAGAATTCCTGCAACATTCTGATTCCCCCCCCCCCCCACCATGCCTACAAATTGATCAGCAAACTGTCCTTGAACCTTACAGGAAAAGGCAACCTTCTCAGTCATGACTAAAACAGCGCTTATGTTCAGGATCTCTTTCCCTCTCCCTTCTTACAGCACTTCATACTGATTTTGTGTATCCTCAGCCTCTCTCTATCTTGTCAACTAAAAGCAGCATGAACTGTAAAGAGGCAAAAAGGTAGTTTATTTAGGTTCTTAGAATTGTAATTCAGGGATCACAGATTCCGGAAGAACCCAGAATAGTGTCCCAGTGGAGGAAAATGGGTGGAGGTTTTTATGGGGAAAAGGAGGAAGCTCACACAGGCTTACACAAGCTGTTTACCAAGAATTTGGATTGGACGATAAAACTGTTCTGTTCATACGATTGGGTTATCAAGCACGTCTCATCCATTACTAGGGAAAGGTATGGTTTCCTTAGTCCAGAAAGAGTCCAGTTCTCAGCATTGTTCTTTCCTTTTGGCAACTCAGCAACTATTCAGCAGTTTTATGTTAGAGAGTTCAGCAAAAGTTCAGCATGGGCAGCAAATGTGGAGATCCTCAAGACAGTCTCAGTCATTCTTGCCTTTGTTCCTTTCACAACCTCCATATAGGTTTCTTCCCTTCAGCTTACAAGGAACCTATTCCCTAAGGAACTACTGCCCTCTCTTCTCTCTCCCTTTACAACCGAACTTAGAGAAAAAGTATTCCATTCTTTCTCTACTTCCTCACTTCGATTCCCTCCTGAACACAATGCAATCAGGCTACTGCTTCAACTGAAGGTGTTTTAAGATAACCGATCATCTCACTATTGTGTAATTCAACAAACAATTTTAGGTTTTATCTTACTTGGCTTCTCAGATACATCTGACACTGCCAATGATTCCACTGGTTGTCTTCGGATTATGTTATTACTTCAATTCATCATTACTATTTCTTAGTATCCTTCATTGATCTTATATTCACCCCTGAAGTCAATGGTTCCAAATTCAGTGGCATCAGAAGCCCCTAAAAGTCTTATTAAGACATAGAGTGTTGGGTTTCAGTCTCAGAATTTCTGATTCAGCAGGTCTGGAGCAGGGCCCAAGAATATACGTTTTTAACAAGTTCCCAGGTAATGATGAGGCTGCTGCTTGAGGGACTACTTTGAAGCCATTTTGAAGCACTAAATTAATCTAGTTCCCAGCTTTCTATCCTGAGCTCTACTCTCTTTTCTCTACTTTTGTTCCCTGAACAATCTCATCCACCTTCATGACTTCAACTATCACCTATATAGGGTCATCAGATATAGCAAATAAAAATATAAAATGACCAGTTAAATTTGAATTTCAAATAAACAACAAATAATTCTTTAGTATAAGTAAGTCCCAAACATTGCATGTAACATACTTATATGAAAAAATATTCATTGTTCATTTGGTAGTCAAATTTAACTGAGCATTCTACATTTTTATCTGGCAACACTATACCTACAGGTAGATAACTCTGTAATCTCTAAATACCACATCCATATGGGCAAATGCCTCCCAGTGCAAATTACCACTTGAATGTCCCACGAGCCCCTTAACACAACAGATTCCAACACTTATTACTTCCCCCCAAATCCTGTTCCTAGCCCCTCAGTAAATGGTACTGTCACAAACTCAACTTACTGAAGCCAGAAACCTCTTGAGTATTCCTGGATCCTCCTTGACCCTCATACTTCATTTGCTATCTCTAAGTTGGATCAATTCTACCTGAACATCTAAAATCTATTCTCTTCTCCCACTTTACTAGTGAAATACTCAACCACTAAACACACCACATTCTCTCACCCCTCCATGACTTGGCACATGCTCTTCTCTGTCTGAAGCTCTTCATCAATTGCTATTAACTCAAGCGCTACCCATCCTGTGAAGCCTTCCTCTCCTCCCTAGACAGACATAAGGGATCCTTTCCCTGTGCTCCCAATGCACCTTACACAATATTTAAAATTACAGTAATTACATAATACTGTGATTTTATATCTGTATAGAAGTGGCACAAAGCAACAGAAAGAATATATGCTTGAAGCCAGTCAAAACTAAGTTCCTATTCTAGTTCTGATGCTTCCTTTGAGTTTGTAAGTTACTTAACCTGTCCTTCCCTCAGTTCCCTCCTTTGTAAAATGGGGTAAGGATACTTCCCTCCTATGTTTGTAGAGTTTAAATGAGAATAGGTAAGACATACGTAGCATACCTTCTGGCAGGGAGAAGTCACCCAGCAAATAATTACCTCTCCCATTTCCATACCTTTATTCCCCCTTACTATCAATTCTCTTGAGAGCAGAGGCCCTATCTTTTCATCTTTGTAGCTCCTCTGAAAACAAAATAACTAACAAAGCTTAGCATCCTAGTTAAGGGTTTGGGCTCTTGAACCAGACTGCCTGGGTTCAAATGCTAACTCACCCATTTACTAGTTGTGTTACATTTAGTTTAGCAAGTTACCATCTGTGTCTCTGTTTCCTTGTATGTAAAGTGGGAATAATAACATACTTAACTCGTAGGGTTGTAAGCGTCACATGTAAACTGCTTACAATGGTGTTCAACAAGTGCTTTAGGTTATATAAACAGGAATAAAAGTCACTGAACGACTGAATGAGAGCTCAACTATAGCTTTAATATCCAGAACAGACCCTTAGTATATCATAAAATACTCAACTTTTCAATTTTTTGTCTATTTTCCAATATTCAAATACGACATGAAAAATTGCACATACTATTTGTTCAATTGGCTTTTCCACCATAGGTCACACTCTCAATCATGAAAAATTATAGCCTATTCACCTTGAAGCATTAATATAAACCAAAAGGAACTAAGTAGGTCCCTATCCACTTAAATTTACAATGTAAGCTGTTAACGGGATTTTCATTATCACAATTTTTATACAGAAAGAATACTCAATTAACTCACAGTACAATATTTCTTAAATTTTTATACTACAGGCAAGGTACGATGAAAGAAATATTGGATCTGGAATTTTAAAAAACTGGTTTTGTATCCCAGCTTTGCCATGAGACCTTGGTGAAGTCACTTATTCCTTCAGGCTCAGTTTCCTCATCTGTGAAACACAGCCTCTTTTATTTTGATTATTGAGCATGTGCCAGTCATTGTGCAAGGAACTGAGATCAAATAAGACGAGACCCAGGAAACCAAATTCATTGACCTCCAGATGCCATAATAAATGTAAAAGCACTACATGATTTAAAAAAAAAGACAGAGAAAGAATGGCTAATTCTACCTGAGTGACAGTTAAACTATATCTTAAAAGAGGAGGAACTTTTTGCCAAGCTAAAGTATCCAGTTTAGGATACACAGGCAGAAGAAATGGCATGTGCAAAGGCAAGGAAATAAAAATCAACAGAATATACCTTCCTGTGAAATGCAAATAGTTTGCAGGAGCATAGATTAGAAAAGGTGGGAAGCACTACTGGGCATATATCCTGAGAAGACCATAATTCAAAAAGAGTCATGTACCAAAATGTTCATTGCAGCTCTATTTACAATAGCCAGGACATGGAAGCAACCTAAGTGTCCATCAACAGATGAATGGATAAAGAAGATGTGGCACATATATACAATGGAATATTACTCAGCCATAAAAAGAAACGAAATTGAGTTATTTGTAGTGAGGTGGATGGACCTAGAGTCCGTCATACAGAGTGAAGTCAGAAAGAGAAAAACAAATACCGTATGCTATCACATATATATGGAATCTTAAAAAAAAAAAAAAAAAAAGGTTCTGAAGAACCTAGGGGTAGGACAGGAATAAAGACACAGACATAGAGAATGGACTTGAGGACATGGGGAGGGGGAAGGGTAAGCTGGGACGAAGTGAGAGAGTGGCATTGACATATACACATTACCAAATGTAAAACAGATAGCTAACGGGAAGCAGCCACATAGCACAGGGAGATCAGCTCGGTGCTTTGTCTTCACCTAGAGGGGTGGGTTAGGGAGGGTGGGAGGGAGATGCAAGAGGGAGGAGCTATGGGGATATATGTTTATGTATAGCTGATTCACTTTGTTATACAGCAGAAACTAACACACCACTGTAAAGCAATTATACTCCAATAAAGATGTTAAAAAAAAAAGAAAGAAAAAAAAGGTGGGAAGGATGAGTGACGACACTGAAGAGGAAAACAAAGGCCTAAACATGGATAGTTCGGATGCCACACTAAAAAGTTTATGTTTTATCCCTCATGAGGAGACAGGGTCTTTAAAGAGAGCAGTGTCATCAGATCTATAAAGAGCACCATAGTGCTCTTTCCCTGTTGCTGGGGAATTGCATGGGAGGTAGAGGCACCGGTGCATTCAAGATTCGGCTCCACCCATAACCCATTGCTGTGGCCATAACCCACCGCCTTGGTGGAGGAAAGCATTTCCACTGGAGGTGTAATGGACATTAATACTGCTTTACAAGAGATGCTGAAGACCACCCTCATCCAGGACAGCCTAGCATGTGGGATTCCAAAGCTGCCAAAGCCTTAGACAAGTGCCAATCCCATCTCTGTGTGCTTGCATCCAATTCTGATGAGCTTATGTCAAGTTGGTAAAGGCCCTTGTACTGAATGACAAATCAACCTAATTAAGGTTGATGGTAACAAGAAACTAGGGGAATGGGTAGGCCTCTGTAAAACTGACAGACAGGAAAATCCCTGTAAAGCGGATGGTTGCAGTTGTGTGGTGGTTAAGCAAAGAGTCTCAGGCCAAGGATGTCATTAAGGAGTACTTCTAATAGAAGAAATGATCAAATTAAAAACTTGGCTCTTGTTCCTCAAAAAAAAAAAAAAAAAAAAATCACTATACAGAGTTTTGGTGAGATATGTGACTGAAGACATGACGATGAATAGGAAACTGTTATAAAAGTCCAGATGAGAAATAATAAAACAGGGAGGAAAGGGCAAGGTAAAAAAAATATTCTTAAAAGGCAGAACCCACAAAACTTGACAAACAAATGGTTACTTCTGGCAAAAAAAGAGAAAGAATTTACCATCTGGAGGGAAAATAAGTGTCATGGATACCACCATCCCCCACCCCACATCCTGTAGACACTACCTCAGAACCCTTCGCAGCACAGCATTTTAGGAAGGCGTGGAGTGGATGAACAAGACAACATCTACTTGACATCCCTGTCCTGGAATGACACTGCCTTTGAGATAATAAGAGAAATAGAGTATTATCACTATGACTTATTTTATTATTTATATTTTCAATATTATTGATTTGCTTATGCAATGAAGCCAATAACTAGAGTATAAAGCAAAAGAACTGTCCATGAAGGAAAAAAAAATCATTTTTTGCCAAAACAACTAACTGGTCTCTCCACACTAATCTCCACAGATTTCCAATCTGGGTCCCTAAAAGGTAGCCATATGATCTTTCCAAGCATGTTTATCTTATTCTCCCAAGTAAAACCCTACAATGGCTTCCCAAAGCTCTCAGGAGAAGACCAAAATTCGTAACAAGGTCCACAAGGTTCTGCATAATCTGGCCCCAAACTACTTACACTGCCTCATCCTAGAAGTAGGATAGCATAGGCTCTGAAGTCTGATACCTGGGTTTGAATCCAATCTTTGCTATTTATGAGCTGTGATCTGTGGTAAACTGCTTGACCTCTTTGTACCTGGTTTCCTCATCTCTAAAATGGGGATAATAATATGGTTGTGAGAATGGTGCCTGGCACAGTCTAAGTACATATAAGTGTTAATAGTAATAAGTTAGTATTTATAAGATCATGTTATTATGATATAATATACTCTACATATTGACATATTAATATCACTATTAGTATTGTTATTATGATCATCATTATCATCGTCATCACCATTTTTGCACCTCTTCTGTTCCAGGCCCACTGGTCCTGCAGTCCTTCAAAAGAACCAAGCATCTTCCCAAATCAGAGCTTTCCTGTATGGAGATTACTCTACCTGGAACACTCTCCTCCATGCCTTCACCTAGTCAATTCATTCTTCATAATGCGGCTGACAAATCCTTCTCTAGCCCCCTGCCCCCAATCAAAACTAGGTCAGATTCCCCATTTCAGGCTTTTCTTCCACAGCACTTGTCTTAGTTTGTAATTATATATATCATGTGATCAATTACTTGTGTAATGTCTATCTCCTCTACTAACCTGCAAGCTCTATGAAGGAAGGGACTGAACTGATTTTGCTCACTCCTGGATCCCCAGAGCCTGGCATAGAGTAGACCACAAATACTTACAGAATAAATGGAAACTACTATCAGATACAAGAGAGCTTTTTAAAAAGGTACCAATGGAAAAAGGGTAATACACATTACTTTCTTCCCACAAAAAGAAATATAATAGAGTTACCAAGATATTTTTTCATTCAAAGAGCAGAATAGGTGATTTACTCATCTAATGGGGAAAAAATCAGTTTGGGTTACCTTACATGTCAGAAACTAACTAAAAATTTGAATTCACCAGGTAGAAAGGAAGACATTTTTTAAAATTTAAAATAAATATGAAATGCTTACTTGAGCATTGTCAGGTTCTTCTTTAATTTTGTCCAGAAGCCCCCGCTGCGGTGCCATTGCTTTGCCACATTCACCATCCAAAGGTTCTTTCATTCTAATTTTTTAGGTAAAGGAATTCCCCGGTCTAAAACTAATAGATTTCTTCTTGGTGATGGATAGTTGGATTCCTAAAACACAACATAAAGGATTGGTACTCAGGCTTTTTTTTTTTTTTTCATGTTTATCTATATCAAAAGCTTTGTTTTGAGCACAAGGTTTTAGGGCTAAGCATTTGGAAAAAAAAACAACTCTTCTGGGGCCATGACTCTTCTCCTTTCTTCCTGCCTTCTGCTTCTTTGGTAGCTGCCTTCACATAAAGTCTTACAGCAATAGCTCCCGCTTCCCTGATAGCTTTAAAGACAAATACTCTGGTCTTTTATATGTTGAAAGTTACTGAGGTAATTAGACTGGCAGACCAACACGTGAGAGAACGTTACCAAGCTCTTAGAAGAAAGGACTCAGAAATACTGTTTCTGAGTCCATGAGAATTAGTACTTGGAGGCCCACCTCAGCTTACATTTCTCAAAATGGGGCACACCAAACTCCCCACCCCCACCTCTAACTCAGCCTTCACTAGAGGCCTCCATAAGGGCCCCAACTCTCGGCTTAAAGATAGATAAGAGCGCAAGTTGCCACCACAAATGAACAGGTATGCCCTTACTTAAAGTGGACCACCTGCAGGGTCTCACGAAGGCCATGCCCAGGAATGAGCCCCTCTGAGATCCGCTTCCCAATCTCCTTCTTGTAAACAAGATTAGTCATTCAGCGGACTTCCCTTCCCCTAAACAGGACGTAGTACACCTAAAGCAAAAAGGAAACTCTCCAAAGTTGTCTTTACCCAAACAGGCAAGCCAGACATGGAAATGGGCAACTGGCTTAATAACCAGTGCGAGGGATGAGAATTTAGGACTACCTGCCACAGTTACAACAATCTATGGGCTCTCGTGTCGTAATCGCTCCCAAAATCTCGTCCCCACCAATAATTCCCACGCCTGTCACAGGGTACAAACGCTGCAACGTTGTATCTTTCGGAGAGAACGCGACCCGCAAATGCCTGTCAGCGTGTCCCTGCAGCGAAACCGCAACGCCCGACTGCGCTGCTTCCGCCCAGCGCCCGCCTCGTCACGTGGCGCGGCCGCCGCCCCGCCCCACGCGGCCCCTCCCGCTGCTACCGGCCGCGCTCACCTTCTGGTGGCTTCCCTGCTCCCGGGGAGCACCGACCGGGGAAGGAGGAGTAGAACCCAAGGCCCCCACCCTGGGACGAAGATTATTTTCTCTTACGGGAATTTTTCCGCCTAATCCATCGCAACGCAACACCCGGACAACTGCGCGTGCGCAACCCTGGTCTCCGCCCCCTTTCCCATTATGCTCCAGACCTGAGCTGAGTGGATTTCCCAGCATTCCTCTTTCCTCAGTTATGGTTGACTTCTTAAAGAGACCAAAACCCAATGGTGAGAAGATAGAGGAAGAGGTTGGGAAGAAACTAAGGGGCGTAAGATGACGCTGTTAAGTGCCCTGCACCATTCTTTATTGCCCATGTCTGGAAAGGTGACCTGCCAAGAGAACATGAATAAATAATAGCTGATATTTATTAAGCCAAGTGTTTGGTAAACACTTGATATGAATCTTTCCACTTAATGCTCACCACAACTCCAAGAGGTACAATTTTTGTCTGGGAGCTGTAAATGAAGACATCAACTTGTTCAAAGTCAAGATTTGATGTGTTTTCCCTCAACATTGTTTTGGAGATACAGCTATGATCTGTGAGGCTGTCGTTTATTTGTTTTGACTGCTGTATAGTATTCCACTTTATGAATGCGCTGCAGTTTAACTGTCTACTTCTGATGGACATTTGAGTTATTTCCAATGTTCGGCCATTAGGAATAATAGTGCTGTGAACATTCCTGCCTCTTGTGACACATATGCTAGGTTTATACCTAGCAGTGAAATTGCTTGTTGTGTATATATGAAACTTAAGTGGATAATTTCAAACAACTTTAGAAAGTGGTTGTTTCAGTTTGTACTTCCACCAGCCATTTATAAGAATTCCATTTGCCCCACATCCTTGCCAGTAATTACTACTGTACATCTTTTTAAGTTTAGCCATTCTGGTGGGGGTATAGTGGTATCTCGTTGTGATTTTACTTTGGATTTCCCAGATTTCTAATGAGGTTGAACCCATTTTCATGTTTTTTGATATATGGATAGCCTATTTTATGAAGTGCCTGTTCAAGTCTCTTACTCATTTTTGTATTGGACTGTCTGCCATTTTCTTATGGATATAAATTCTGGTGTCCTTTGATGAACATAAAAGACCTTTATGCTTAGTGTTTCTTGTGTCCTGTCAAGAAATATTTTCCTACCAAAGGTTCTGATTGACTTATGGAATTGTTATTACTTTGTCTTTCTCATTTAGATCTACAATCCATCTAAAATTGTATCTTCTGTATGCTGTGAAGTAAGTCAGGTTTCATTTTTCCATGTGAATGTTAAACTGATTAAGTGCTATTGTTTAAAAGTCTGTGCTTTCCCCCACTGTTCTTTATCATCACCTGTATATATATAAGTTGTCATAAATGCGGGTTTGTTTGAAGACTAGGTAATCTATTCCTTTTGTCTCTTTTTGTGGAAATATCACACTGTCTTTATTTCTGTAGTAGCTTTATAATAAAACTTGATATCTGGTAGAAAAAGTCCTTTGTCCCATTGTGTTCTTCAAGACTGTCTTGGCTTTTCTTGGTCCTTTGCATATTTATATACATTTTAGAATCATCTTGCCAAATGTGACAAAATTTTCCTTATAAATTTTAGAATCAGCAAGGATTTTGTTTACTACTACACTAAGGCTGTAGACCTGTTTTGGAGAATTGCCATTTGTTATTCACTGTGTTGAATTGTTTCCCCCAAAAAAATATGTTGAAGTACTGACCCTCAGAATGTGACCTCATTTGGGAATACAGTTGTTGCAGATGTAATTATTTAAGACAAGGTCATATTGGAGTAGGGTTGGCCTTAATCAAGTATGACTGGTGTCCTTATAAGAAGAGATGTAGAGATGGACACATGAAGGGAGAACACCAGTTGACAATTGGGGCAGAGATTGAAGTGCTGCAACTGCAAGCCAAGGAATGTCAAGGGTTGGTGTTAAACACAAGAAACTAGAAGAGGTAAGGAAAGATTCTCCCATACAGATTTCAAAGAGAGAATGGCCCTACTGAAACCTTGATTTTAGCCTTCAAGCCTCCCGAACTATGAGACAATAAATTTTTATTAGTAACACTTTATGACAGCAGGCCCAGGAAACTAAGATAGCATTATATAGGGTTGACTCCTCCAATCCATGAAAATGGTATATCTCTCCATTTATTTAAATGCCTGTAATTTAATATTGTTTTGTAGTTTTTAAGTATAGAGAGCTAACATCCTTTTAAGATGTTTTTCTGGATCTTTGATATTTTATGTCATTTTAAATGGTAAAATTTCATTTTCTAATAGTTCATTTCAATTGTAGAACTACAATTGACTTTTGTATGTTGGTCTTGAAGCCAGCACAATTGCTAAATTCATTTATTAATTCTAACAGTTTATCTATATATTTTTAAAAATTTTTTTAGTTTTCCAACTATGTAGAGAATAATGACAAATCATCTCTTCCTTTCCAAACAGATGACTTTTATTTATATAATTTTCTTGCCTTATTGTGCTGGCTAAAACCTCTAGCAATGTGTTAAATGGAAATAGTGACATTGGGCATCTGTATCTTCTTCCTGCTATGTTGCTTTCAACATAAAACCATTAAATACTATATTTGCTTTAGAATTTTTGCAGTCACCTGTGGGGGGTTAAATATGTTGTATTGTTTGCAACTCCTCCCATCAAGAAAGGGAGTCTATTTCCCTACCCCTTGTTTCTGGGTTGGGCCTTGTGAATTATCTTGACTTATAGAGTATTACAGAACCGATGTCATGTGAATTCTCAAGCATAGGCCTTATAGTCCTTGCAGCTTCTGGTTTTTCTTTTGGCTGCACTGGGTCTTTGTTGCTGCACATGAGCTTTCTCTAGTTGTAGCAAGTGGGAGCTACTCTTTGTTGCAGTGTGCGGGCTTCTCATTGAGGTGGCTTCTCTTGTTGTGGAGCACAGGCTCTAGGCCCGCGGGCTTCAGTAGTTGTGGCACGCAGCCTCAGTAGTCGTCGCTTGTGGGCTCTAGAATGCAGGCTCAGTAGTTGTGGCACACAGGTTTAGTTGCTCCATGGCATGTGGGATCTTCCCAGACCAGGGCTCAAACCTGTGTCCCCTGCATTGGCAGGCAGATTCTTAACCATTGTGCCACCAGGGAAGTCCCACATCTTCTGCTTTTACTTTCTTGGAACATTCCTACAACATATCAAAGTTAGATGGGTTAAACTACTGAATGATGAAAAGTCATGCAAAGAGTGGCCCCATGGCCAGCACCAAGGCCCCATACCTGTGAGTGGAACCATCTTAGATCCTCCAGGTTGCTAGCTGACTGCAGCTTCATGAGCAAGCTCAGGCAGAAGAATTGCCTAACTAAGCCCAAATTGTAGAATCACAAGTAAGTAAATGGTTTTTGTTTTAAGTAAATAACTTCTGGGCTGCTTTGTTATTTAGCAATAGGTATCTGTTCCAGAATTAATATCTAGAAGTGGAGTACTGACAATCCTAAAACCTAAAACATACAACATTGGCTTTGGGACCAGGCAGCAGGCAGGGTCTGGAAAGACAGCAAGGAAACTCTTAGTGGAGTCTGGAAGAGCAGTCAAGAAATTGTTACTGGAGGCTAGAAAAAGACTAACCAGTGTTATGTAGTGACAAAATGTTTGGCAGTGCTGCCACCTGTACTAACTTAGAAGATAGAAAATGTACTTAATGAACTTGTGGACCTAGATTAGGGGATTTCCAGAAAGAATACTAAAAGTGCCTATTGATTTATTTTAACCATCTGTGATAAGCTATTGTAAAAGAGAAATAAGCTAAAGAAGGAACTATTTTGTTTTCAAGCAGAAATTAGACAAAATATAAAGGGTCCAGGACAGTCTCTCCAGCTAGCACAATATCATCAAAATAAGAAATGGCGGGGGACTTCCCTGGTGGTCCAGTGGCTAAGACTCTGTGCTCCCAATGTAGGGGGCCTGGGTTCGATCCCGGGTCAGGGAACTAGATCCCACATGCCGCAACTAAGAGTTGGCATGGGCTTCCCTGGTGGTGCAGTGATTAAGAATCCACCTGCCAATGCAGGGGACACGGGTTCGAGCCCTGGTCTGGGAAGATCCCACATGCCGCGGGGCAACTGGGCCCATGAGCCACAACTACTGAGCCTGCACGTCTGGAGCCAGTGCTCCGCAAGAAGAGAGGCCGCGAAAGTGAGAGGCCCGTGCACCACGATGAAGAGTGGCCCCCGCTCGCCGCAACTAGAGAAAGCCCTCGCACAGAAACGAAGACCCAACACAGCCAAAAATAAATAAATAAATAAATAGATAGATTGGGCGTATCTTGTAAGTGGCTCTCACAGAATGGGTTTCTTTTTTAAAAAATTTTAATAGCTTTATTAAGATATAATTCACAAAAAAAAGATATAATTCACATACCATACAATATACCCATTTAAAGTGTACAATTCGGGACTTCCCTAGCAGTCCAGTGGTTAAGACTTTGCGCTTCCACTACAGGGGGCATAAGTTCTATCCCTGGTCGGGGAAGTAAGATCCCACGTGCCACATGGCACAGCCAAATAAATAAATAAAAATAAAATGTACAATTCAATGGATTTTGTGTATTCACAAAATTGTGCGATCATTACCACAATCAACATCAGAACATTTTCATCACCCCAAAAAGAAACCCTGTATCTATTAGCCATCACTCCTCATTTCCTCCCAACTCCTAGGCAACTACCAGTCTACTTTATTTCTCTATAGATCTGCCTATTCTAAACATTTTTTATAAATAGAATCATACAACATGTGGTCTTTTGTGACTGACTTCTTTCACTTAGCATGTTTTCAAGGTTCATCCACATTTCAGCATGTATCAGTATTTTATTCTTATTGCCAATTAATATGGATGGATTACCATATTTTATTTATCCATTTATCATTTAATGGACTTTTGATTGTAATGAATAATGCTGCTATGTACAATCAGGTGCAAGTTCTTATGTGGACATAGGTTTTTATTTCTCTTGGGTATATACCTAAGAATGGCATTGCTAAATTATATGGTAGGTCTGTGTTTAACCACTTGAGATTGTTTTCCAAAGTGGTGTACCTTTTTTGCATTCCCTCTAGCAGTGTATGAGAGTTTCATTTTCTTCTCATCCCCTAAACGTTTATTATTATCTCTCTTTTTGCTGATAACTGTCTTAGTGGGTGTGGAGTTGTATCTCATTGTGGTTTTAATTTGCATTTCCCTGATGACTAATGATGTTGAGCATATTTTCATGTGCTTATTGGCCAATTGTTGATCTTCTTTGGAGAAATGTCTATTCAGATCATTTGTCCATTAACTGGCTTGTCTTTTTGTTATTGAGATATAAAAGTTCTTTATATATTCTTATTGCAATGCCCCATCAGATATGTGATTTGCAAAGATTTTATCCCATTCTGTGGGTTGCATTTTTACTCTCTTGATGGAATCTTTAATTTTACTGATGTCCAATTTATTTTCTTCTGTTGCTTGTGCTTTTCAGTGTCATATCTAAGAAACCATTGCCTAATCCAATGTCACAGAGATTTATGTCTATGTCTTCTTCAAGGATTTTATAGTTTTAGCTCTTACATTTAGGTCTTGATCTATTTTGAGTTAATTTTGTATATAGTGTGAGGTAGGGGGTCCAACTTCACTCTTTTGTATGTGGATACCAGTTGTCCCATACCCATTTGTTACAAAGACTGTTCTTTCCCCCACTGAATTATGTTGGAATGCTTGTGGAAATGAATTGACGTGAAGGTTTATTTCTGGTCTCACAATTTTTTTCCATTGACCTATATGTCAATACTTATGTCAGTACCATGTTGTTTTGATGACTACAGATTTGCCATAAGCTTAAAATACATATATTTTTCCAGGTTTTTCAATACTAAAAGAGGCCCAATAGCAGCTCTAATATTTTTGCCCAACATTCACTCTTGTGTACACCCTTGGAACCTAAATTTGGTCTCTGGTGTTTTTTTCCCACCAAAAGAATCTGGAACTCATTGCAGAATAGATGATTCTATGGGGCAGGAGAAAAATCAGTATGGCTTTGGAACATTCTGTTGTGTCAAGAGTGTTTCAAGGATGTCAGGGGCAGAGCTAAAAGGCCAAAGCTTAAAGATGTGCTCACTGACCAACTTGCAATTATTTTATTTTATTTTATTTTAAATTATTTACTTTTCAGTTTGTGTCTCTTAATTCCCTACCCCTATCTTGTCTCTCTCCCATTCCCTCTCCCCACTGGTAGCCACTAGTTTGTTGTCTATAACTGTGAGTCTGTTTTTGTTTTCTTGTATTCATTTGTTTGTTTTATTTTTCAGATTCCACATGTGAGTGATAACACAAATTATTTGTCTTTCTTTGACTTATTTCACTAAGCATCATATCCTCTAGGTCTGTCTATGTCATTGCAAATGGTAGAATTTCATTCTTTTTTTCATCATCAGTGATGACATATGGTCCTAGGCTTTTCTTTGTTGAGGATTTTCTTCTTATTACTGATTCAATTTCCCTACTGATTAGGTATTTTTGTTTTTGTTTTTGTTTTGCCATGCCACACAGCTTATGGGATCTTAGTCCCCCACCAGTGATCGAAACTGGGCCCCAGCAGTGAAAGCACTGAGTCCTAACCACAGACCACCAGGGAATTCCCAAGACTTTCATTCTTTTTTATGGCTGAGTAATAATCCATTGTATATATATATACCACATTTTATTTATCCATTCATCTGTTGATGGACACTTAGGTAATTGTAAATAATGCTGCTATAGACTTTGAGGTGCATGTATGTTTTTGAATTAGTGTTTTCGTTTTCTTCATATATATAACCAAAGGATTGGAATTGCTGGATCATATAGTAGTTCTGTTTTTAGTTGAGGAACCTCCACACTGTTTTCCATAGTGGGTACCCCAATTTACATTCCCACTAAGAGTGTGCTAAGGTTCCCTTTTCTTCACATCCTCACCAATATCTGTTATTTGTAGACTTTCTGATGATAGTCATTCTGAGAGGTGTGAGGTAATATCTCATTGTGGTTTTGGTTTGCATTTCTCTGACTGTTAGCAATGTTGAGTATCTCTTCATGTGCCTTTCAGCCATCTGATATATATTTTTCAGAAAAATGTCTATTCAGGTCTTCTGCCTATTTTTTAATCAGGTTGTTGGTTTAGTTTTTGGGTTTTTTTGTTACTGAGTTATATGAGCTGTTTGTATATTTTCAATATTAACCCCTATCGGTCATATCATTTGCAAATATTTTCTCCCATTCAGTATGTTGTTTTCTCACTGTTAATGGATTCCTTTGCTGTGCAAAAGTTTTTAAGTTTAATTTGGTCTCATTTGTTTATTTTTGCTCTTGTTTCTTTTGCCTTAGGAGGCATCCAAAAAATATTGCTATGATTTATGCCTATGTTTTCTTCTGACCAACTTGTAATAATTTGATTGTAAAACATCATGATTTGGGTTAATTGGAATAATTCAAATCTATAAAGGTTATACATCCATATTAAGACTGAAAAGAGAAAAATAGCTTTAATACAATAAAAGGATGAATACAATATGATACATTTAATAATGAGTTATATGTGTATCTGCAAGTAGAGGTGTGAATGCACATGTATTTTTTCTTCTGTAAAGGGTATGTTGATTTAAATATACCTACATATAATTTACTTATGTTTATGCTCTATGTATGTATGTATGTATGTGTGTGTGCGTGTGTGTATATATATATATATATATATATATATATATATATATACATACAAGCAAGTAAAAATGAACCAAAAATTTATGAATAAGCCAAAGCACCTTTAAAAAGTACCAAGTAGGGGACTTCCCTGGTGGCACAGTGGATAAAACTCCACACTCCCAATGCAGGGGGCCCGGGTTCAATCCCTGGTCAGGGGGACATGCATGCTGCACTGCTGGTGGGAATGTGAATTGGTACAGCCACTATGGAGAACAGTATGGAGGTTCCTTAAAAAACTACAAATAGAACTACCATATGACCCAGCAATCCCACTACTGGGCATACACCCTGAGAAAACCATGATTCAAAAAGAGTCATGTACCACAATGTTCATTGCAGCTCTATTTACAATAGCCAGGACATGGAAGCAACCTAAGTGTCCATCAACAGATGAATGGATAAAGAAGATGTGGCACATATATACAATGGAATATTACTCAGCCATAAAAAGAAACAAAATTGAGTTATTTGTACTGAGGTGAATGGACCTAGAGTCCCTCATACAGAATGAAGTAAGTCAGAAAGAGAAAGACAAATACCGTATGCTAACACATATATATGGAATCTAAGAAAAAAAAATGTCATGAAGAACCTAGGGGTAAGACAGGAATAAAGACACAGACCTACTAGAGAATGGACTTGAGGATATGGGGAAGGGGAAGGGTAAGCTGTGACAAAGTGAGAGAGTGGCATGGACATATATACACTACCAAACGTAAAATAGATAGCTAGTGGGAAGCAGCCGCATAGCACAGGGAGGTAGCTTGGTGCTTTGTGACCACCTAGAGGGGTGGGATAGGGAGGGTGGGAGGAAGGGTGACACAAGAGGGAAGAGATATGGGAACATATGTATATGTATAACTGATTCACTTTGTTATAAAGCAGAAACTAACACACCATTGTAAAGCAATTATACTCCAATAAAGATAAAAAAAAAAAGAGTTTGCACGTCACAACTAAGGAGCCCTTGAGCTGTAACTAAGGAGCCCGCCTGCTGCAACTAAGACCCAGTGCAACCAAATAAATAAATATGTTTTAAAAATAAAAAAAATTAAAAGTACCAAGTCTAGGAAGGAGCCATCAGCACTAGTGATTTCATAAAATTATCATGACCAGATAAAAGACAGTCCAGCAGTTACTCAGCACCAGATTAACAGTAAGCAAGTAAAAATAGAGTTCAACAGATATTCTAAAGATGAGAAAAGTGAATCAAACTTTCATCTCTCAGGTGATAAAACAACTAAATGGCCCTACTACTTATAATAAAATACTGGTTAGAAATACCTAAGTTTTCAAGCAGAATGATGTTATGTAATGGCAGGATGATTGATTAGGGACTATTGATCATGCAAAACTTAGGGCTTACAAAGTTTCCAGTATAGACACTAAGCTTCAAAAATTAAAAACCATAAGGACGACAGAGAGTTATGTCTTATGATATTTTTTTAAATTTTACTACTTAAAAAAAGGCTTTTAAATTAGTCTAAATTACCTTGAACATCAAAACTAGGTCTTAAATCCCAACTAAGAAAGAATTAGTTGATATCGCAAATCCCAGAACCTCAACTGGTCTAAAACTGCATTTTTTTCCTATTGAATTTGGTAATATTTCTGAAATCCCAGAAATATTTAAAATAATATTACTGAAACCTTAAGAAGATAACGAAGTATAGGTATAAACTTAAGAGGTATAAAAACAGTGCAAAAATAATGCAGTAATATTTAACCTACGGCATTGAATAGGTTAAATATAAGTGTAGTCAATTGTGTAATCTTTGCATTTGTACTTGCTTTGCTGATTTTTAAGGCATATGAGATATTCAAAAGTATCAACCAGGGACTTCCCTGGTGGTGCAGTGGTTAAGAATCCGCCTGCCAATGCAGGGGACACGGGTTCGAGCCCTGGTCCGGGAAGATCCCACATGCCATGGAGCAACTAAGCCTGTGCACCACAACTACAGAGCCTGTGCTCTAGAGCCCGCAAGCCACAACTACTGAGCCTGTGTGCCACAACTACTGAAGCCCGCATGCCTAGAGCCCATGCTCTGCAACAAGAGAAGCCACCGCAATGAGAAGCTCGCGCACCACAACAAAGAGTAGCCCCCGCTCGCTGCAACTAGATAAAGACAGCGCGCAGCAAGGAAGACCCAAAGCAGCCAAAAATAAATAAATAAAGTATCAGCCATATTAAATTTGTAACTGCAGTTTAAATTGTTTAAGGAAGTTAAAGTAATCAAACGTGTATTCCATGTTTAATGCTCAAGAAAAAGATGATTTCAACATATTGTTTATTAGAAATATGACTTTAGTAAATTGGGTGTTAAGCAACAAACAAGTAGCTGTGAGTATTCTCCCCCAGGCACAAAAGTCCCCTGGATGTAAAAGAATCCATCAAATATACTGAATCATGGGCTTCCCTGGTGGCGCAGTGGGTGAGAGTCTGCCTGCCGATGCAGGGGACACAGGTTCGAGCCCTGGTCTGGGAAGATCCCACATGCCGCGGAGCGGCTAGGCCCGTGAGCCATGGCCGCTGAGGCTGCAAATACTGAATCATAAGTCACAAAGTAGATAATATGCTTTTACTACTCCTTAGGAAGAAGGGAATGTAATAAATGGGGGACTGGAATAAAGGGTTGGTTGAAAGAATCAGGGAAACTGTGCCACATACACTTTCTGAGAAGGACAGACAACCAAACAGATAATTAGTCTACAGTGTGGTGAGTATTACAGAAGAGATACTCTGGGAGCACAAGGAAAGAGAAGTTAACTGAAAAAAAAAAAAAAAAAAAGAAGTTAACTCAACCTGTGTACCCTTTACATACCAGACATAATAAAATACTATGCAATTGGCCAGATGTTTGTAACCAAAATCACGGAAACCTCACATCCAATGGCCACAATCTGAATCCTTCGACCACCTAAATTTGCTCCACCTGTGAAATAATATATTAAGATATCCCACTTTCTGACTACAGCCTTCTATCTTTTCTATTTTCTCACTCAATTTCTCTCTCTAAAGCTATACTTCTATCTTATGAAGACATCTGGTTCCTTAATCAGTCTATTTTCATCCTATTAACCTTCCACTGTCTTCTCTTCCTTTTAGATTTTTGTACTAGTCACTTGCCAATACGCTCACCTTTCTCCTGTGGCCCTTCTGTTGTATCTACCTGGAAAAAACAACCCTGAATCAACTTCTCCACGCCTACACCTGGGCTGCTTACTATTGTTGGTAAAAAATCATACAGCCTACCAGGCTGGCATGAATATACATTCAAGTTCCTCAACCTCAACTGTGCTAATGGTATTGTCCAGAAATCTTCCCATGCCTTTTTTGTCAGTTCTCTCTTTCATTCTTCACAATGACTATTCAGAGTTTCTCCCTTCTCTTCAAATCTGTGACCCTTTCATCTCACTCATGGCAGATGACCTGACCTCTTAGTCCATAGAGAAAATACCATAGAAGCCATTAAATAAGAACTTCTTCAGTTCCTGGCACCAAACTCACAAGGTTTTCTGCAATTATACCAACCATTCTTTCTTTCCTCCAATTACAAAGGAGGGAGTGTCTCACCAGCTACCCCTTTATCTTCTTTGTCATAACAACACACCTCTTGGAAGAGCTGATTATACTCACTGTTTTCATTTCTTCATATCACACCCACTCTTGAATCCACTGCTATGATACCATATTCACTGCTTTGTGATACAATATTCTCGTACGCCTTGGTCATTTCTTTTTAATCTCTTTCCTATGTTCCCACATCTGTACTAATTTTTAAATTATCAGTGCTCCTCAAGGTCTCTCTCTTTGGTCTTCTTTTCACCTCATTGTACCCACAATAATTGTACTCTCATCACCCACTTCTGTGGCTATAATCATCAACACTGTGGTGACCCAATGCTATAACTCTTTCCCAGATGTTTCTTCTGAACTGTTCCAGCTGCCTATTAAATATTTTCCTTTGGGTATTCCATAGGACCTGAAACTCAACAAATCTAATATTGCACCCATTATTTGCCCCAGTGCCCCACCCCCTCAACTACTTCTCCTTCTCCTGTGTTCCCTATTTCATGGAATGATACCACCATCCACCAGGTTTTCTTTCCACCACCACCGCCCCCCCCAATTGGCAGTGGAAGTGCGAACTCCTAACCACTGGACTGCCAGGGAATTCCCTACCAGGTTTTCTGATCATCATGCTTAACTCCTTCATCTCATACTAATCCACAGTGATTTTCTCTTAAACATCTCTTTAATAGGTCCTTTTTTCTCCATCCCCACTTCTACTCCTGGGTCAGACCACCATCATCTCTGATTTGGATTACTACAGCAGTCTCTGAACTGGTCTTCAGAAGTGGTCTCTGTACCTACAGCTATTCTGCCCTTCCTACCCTTACCCCCAACCAGCCAAAGCAATTTTTCTAAAGTGTAAATCCGATCAAGTAACTTCCTTGATTAAAATTCTTTTGTCTTCCCACTACCCTTCCCACTCCCTAACCTAGTTTATAAGGCCCAACATGATGTGACCCCCATCTACTTCCAGCCTCAATTCTAGCTGCTACTTCCACTTTGTATAATAGGCTTCAATAATAGTGAATTTATTTCAATTCCTCAAATGCTTCAAGCTCTTTCTTGCCTCAGCCTTTGAACAGGCTGTTCCTGGAATACTCTTCCCCCTTCTCTTTGTCTGGCTAAGTCCTACTCAGACTTCTTATATCAACTTTTATGTTATTTTCTCCTGGAAGCCTTCCTTGACCTCCAAGCCTGAGCTAGATGGGAACTTTTATGGGCCTCCCAGCATCCCATACTTCCACTCTCATAGGGTCATGCTGGTAATACCTAGTTACATGTCAAAATCCCCCACTAGACCAGCTCTATGAAGGCAGGAATTTGTGTCTATCTTGGTGCTTTTTTTAATCCCTACCATCTAGTATAGTGCCTGTCACATAAACAACACTCAACAGATACCTGTTAATTAATAATAATAATTAATGATATTCAGCACTTACTTTTGGGCAGATATTATGCTTTATATACATTTTCCCGTTTGATCTTCTCAGCAACCCCATAAAGTATTATTGTCATTTCCATTTTACACATGAGGAAACTGAGGCTCACACAGGTTAACGCCCAAGGTCATTCAACTAGTAAATGAGAGAGGCAGAATTTACACATGGGCTGTCTGACTCCAAAGATAGTATTGTTATATGCTGATCTTTAAAATGGGAAGATGAGCTAACAGGAAAAGAATACTATTATTTCAGATATTACCAACTAGGTTGGCCCAGATTAAGTGACTCCAAGAGTTCCATGGAGGTCATGATGGAAACACTGGGGAACAGTGCCAAATGCCAGGCCCCTGTAAGATTTAATATCAGCTGAAAAAAATAAGCCAATTTCAAGGTGAATTTATTTAGTATTTGGTCATTTGTATTCATAGTCCAGAGACCGTAACAATGAGAAATAGAAACAAAGACATCCTGAGGCAGAAATGATACATTCACTGATCCATTCATTAAACAAACATTTATCGAGTGACTCCTTGTCCACTATTGTGTTAAGTGCTAGGAAATAAGATGTAAGAGGCAAAGACACCCAGTTTCAGAAACAGAGAAAGTGCACGTGAGGCAGAGATGCAGAGCAAGACTCACACAAAGAGTTTCGTCTGAGTTTGTTTGTGTGATAACCAGCAAATAAAATCTAAAATGTATTTCAAAGAATTGTCCTGAGACACATAATTAAAGTGCTTTAAAAAAAATTTTTTTTTAGCATAAAGAACCTTGAGGAGGGAGAAGGGCTCTTCAAGGAGACAAACAGAATTGACACATTCTTACTCTCCCTGTGGCACATTGTTCCACATATTGCCAGTTAGCTACGTACTCACAAGCTGGTGAAATCTCACACTACAGTTTTGCATCATTCTTTGACTCTTGATTTCTTTTTCCCAGCAAATTTATGAGGATTTTTCCCCATTATAAAAGTGATACAAGGTTATGGTTGGGGTGGTGGGGGCGATAAATAAATAAAGAAATAAATATTTTAAGTTGTAAGGGAAAAAGAAATCTACCCTCAGTCTCATTGTCTCAAAGACAGCAATTCTTTACATTTAGCATATTTTCCCTTATCTTCTTTCCGTGAGTTATTTTTTAAAATGTATTTGAAATGATGCTACTTATGCAATCCTCCATTCCAACTGTCCTCACTGTGTGGTAGCCATGTGCTTCAAAGAGGACTGATACTACCACTCAATTCCAAGGGTTGTCCCTGATATAATTCAGTAACAGTATCCTAGACTCCTTACCACACTAATTGGTTCAAAATCAGCACAAGATCCCAGATAGGCCAGCTGGTTGTGAATGAGAAAGTATACTCCATGGTAATGAGCTTGCTACCATGAAGGAGGCCAGCTTGAAAATAAAGTCAATCAAAGAAGGCAGAGCTGGGGCTTCCCTGGTGGCTCAGTGGTTGAGAGTCCGCCTGCCGATGCAGGGGACACGGGTTCGTGCCCCAGTCCGGGAAGATCCCACATGCCGTGGAGCGGCTGGGCCCGTGAGCCATGGCCGCTGAGCTTGCGCGTCCGGAGCCTGTGCTCCGCAAGGGGTGGGATAGGGAGGGTGGGAGGGAGACACAAGAGGAAGGGGATACAGGGATACATGTATATGTATAGTTGATTCACTTTGTTATACAGCAGAAACTAACACAACAATGTAAAGCAATTATACTTCAATAAAGATGTTTAAAATTTTTTTAAAAGGCAGAGCTTCATTATGTAATACACCTGAAACTAACGTACCTAAGTCAACTATATTTCAACTAAAAAAAAAAGAGGGTAGAGCTGAGAGAATTACAGAAAAATACAACCTAGTCCAGACAAGTATGGAGTTTATCTTCTTTCTATACTGTTCAATTTTATGACTCAATGCATTCCCTTTATTGTTTAAACCTGTTAAAGTTGAGTTATATAATACTTGCAAACAAGCATGCTAAATGGATATACTACCCAAATGGGATAATCAAATGAAGGAATTTTAGCACTAGACTCTAAAAAAATAAATGAAGCCTGTTTTTGGGGGGGGGGGGGCATAGAATACAAAGAATAAAGTTGTGGTATTAATTCCCATTCTTTCTGAACTCCTACTCTTGGGCCAAAAGCAGGATACTCTTAATATCTGGGTGTTTTCCTAAGGGTATGAATGTCATTGATTATGGATGAGATCCTGAGGGCTTTTCTTGGACTATGGCTTGACTCCTACTGGGCTTCTCTCTTTAGATACTTATTTCAAAGAGGTAAGTCAAGGAAACAAGTTGGGTTCCCATGCTTCATCCAAAAGTAACAGGTATGAATTTTAGGGCATATGCAAGTATGGAGGAAATAACTTACTTGTTTTCTCATAATCAGCTTAAATCTAAATCTGAGACCTCATGCTTACACTGGCAGAAAATTTAATCTCAGTCATTATTGGTGTTCCCGAGAAGAATGCCACCAGAGGTATGTATAGGTCCCATGGTGGGTCTTACTCGCCACCAAAGCATCATGGAATCTCTGCAGCTATTAGCTCAGTAGTCCAGACTGGTTACATCAGAGATGACCATTGCCCCAGTCTGCAGGTTCTCATCAGGACCAGTGGCTTGATCATGAGTATCTTCGGCAAGGATGTAACTCCTTATTCTCAGGGTCCAGCACTCTCCCCATAATGCGGTTGAAGAACATGTTGCAGGTCCCCTAAAATCACAGAACTATAGACCTTCATCCTCTTCCTGTAATTCTGAAATCTTTTCTTCCTTGGTTTCCTCTAAGGCATCTCTCTGCCTCCTGTCTCCCCTAACAACTCTCTCTCTCTCTCCCTCCCTCCCTGGATAATTTCATACTCTTTTCAGTCAGACTGAATTTTTACAAAACACGAGACCAGCTCTTGACTTCCAACAGCTTCTGCTTTTGGTCCTACTAAAATCCCTGAGATAATGATGCAAGGGAGGAAAAGTGTACAACAAATAACACAAATTAATATCTCAAAAATTAGATAACTGGGGCTTCCCTGGTGGTGCAGTGGTTGAGAGTCCGCCTGCCGATGCGGGGGACACGGGTTCGTGCCCTGGTCTGGGAAGATCCCACATGCCGCAGAGCGGCTGGGCCCGTGAGCCATGGCCGCTGAGCCTGCACGTCTGGAGCCTGTGCTCTGCAACAGGAGAGGCCACAGCAGTGAGAGGCCCACGTACTGCAAAAAAAAAAAAAAAAAAAAAAATTAGATAACTGCCCCATGAACAAGCAGTTTGCACACCCGATGGAAGTCCTCACCCAGAACGAGGATTCAATTTTTTTTATAGTGTTTTTTTTCTTTTTCCTCAGTCCTGTTATCAGAAGCAGAGGTATGCACTCACTGCTCCAGTTCTCTTAAAGTTTCTACACAAAAGGTAAGGCTTTTCTCATGGATATTTTTTACTCGTAAGAGTCATTCATTAGAAACAGGAGCCTATACATCTTATAGGCTGAACTGCTTTATCTTGCTGAGTGAGACAAACTTTATGAACCTAGAAAGTAAAACACATTTATTGTTAGGAATTGCTCATGAGTACATTTATTAAAAGACAGGATTTTGTGGACTTCCCTGGTGGCACAGTGGTTAAGAATCTGCCTGCCAATGCAGGGGATAGGGGTCCCATCCCTGGTCTGGGAGGATTCCACATGCCACGGAACAACTAAGCCCATGCACCACAACTACTAAGCCTGCGGTCTAGAGCCCGCAAGCCACAACTACTGAAGCCCACGCTCCATAACTACTGAAGTCCATGCACCTAGAGCCCGTGCTCCGCAACAAGAGAAGCCATCACGAGAAGCCCACGAGTAGCCTCTGCTCGCCGCAACTAGAGAACGCCCATGCGCAGCAATGAAGACCCAACGCAACCAACAATAATTAAACAAATTTATTTAAAAAAAGACAGGATTTTGTACTGCAAGTGACAGAAAACCAAGTCAACATAGGTTAAGAAAACCTAGGGCTTCCCTGGTGGCGCAGTGGTTGAGAGTCCGCCTGCCGATGCAGGGGACACGGGTACGTGCCCCGGTCCGGGAAGATCCCACATGCCGCGGAGAGGCTGGTCCCGTGAGCCATGGCCACTGAGCCTGCGCGTCCAGAGCCTGTGCTCCGCAACGGGAGAGGCCACAACAGCGAGAGGCCCGCGTACAGCAAAAAAAAAAAAAGAAAACCTAATGTCTCACATAATTTGAAAGTTCAAGAGTTGGACATCTGGGGCGTCCCTGGTGGCGCAGTGGTTAAGAATCCGCCTGCCAACGCAGGAGACAGGGGATCGAGCCCTGGTCCGGAAGATTCCACATGCCTCGGAGCAACTTAGCCCGTGCGCACAACTACTGAGCCTGCACTCTAGGGCCCCCCAAGCCACAACTACTGAAGCCCGTGCGCCCCAACAAAGAGAAGCCACCACAATGAGAAGCCTGCTCGCTGCAACTAGAGTAATCCTGTGCGCAGCAACGAAGACCCAACACAGCCAAAAACACAGCAAATAAATTAATTTATTTTAAAAAATAAAAAAAGAAATGTCCAAATCTGGCTGCCACCTATAATACATAGGGCTTCAGGGCTAAACTCCTAGTCCCTAGTCAGGGATCTGAACAGCCCCCTCGCCCACCCCCAAGGTTGCCTTTTCCTATTGACAGAAAAGTGGCCCAGAGGCTGGGTGGGCGGGGGTGGGCGGCGGATGCACTGCGCATGCTCGGCCGCAGAGAACGCCGGGGAAGGGGTGGGGCCTGCGCGACCGTTTCCCGTTGAAGTTCTTTTGAGAAACGTAGCGCGGCGACCGTCGGTGAGAGAAATTAGTAAGCCTCCTTAAGCGCTTGTAGTGTCGGTCTTTATTTCTGTGCTTTACCAGAGACGGGCGGAGAGTTTGGCCAGTCGGAGGAAGGATGAAATGTCTGGGAGGGCCGGGGTTCCAGGGACTCAGCCCTGCGTGCGGATGCCGCCATGTGGGGGCCGGGAATTCGGGGTCAGGCCCCTGGATAGTGTTTGTCGTCTCCTTTAACCTAGTCTGCAGAGAGTCGGGGCGTTTTGCCCCCCCCTCGACTCCCCCGCTAGCTTCCTGCGTTTCTCAGCGCTTACTCTGCTCCTGCGCCGTAACTGCCTTCAGCCTTCGGTCTTTCTCCATGGCCTCCGTTTCTAAAACATTACTTTGATCCCACCTGTGGCTCTCCCTCGTTAAGCAGTGATTTTTTTTCAAACTGAAAAAAAAATCATGGAACTCCTTTTGCAAATAGAGTTGTACATGGGATCTTAAATAAAAGGTATTTTTTAATTGTTATAAATGTTTGGCTCGTCATGAAATGGGATTTGAAATTTTGATTAGATGAAGGTACAGTCTTTGTCATTTTATGTTATGTCATTTTGCTTTTGTGTACAAGATTGAATCGAAAGTATCTTGGTTGCATGGACTAATGTTTACAAACGGTGACTTTTTTAACTTTCTCAGGTTGCAATCTCATCATACTTTTAAATTAAACTGACTGGAAAGTAGGTAAGTGGAGAATTTTCTCTTTAAGTGTTGAATCACTGATAACATCTGACGATAGCTTGTATTCCTCATCACAAATATATAAGACAAGAAGCCCCCGAAATTTATAACAAGAACTACATTTAGTCCTAACACTTTGCACATTTAACTCTTAGGTTGAGGCAAGAGTATTAGTTAAAGGAGTAGATGCCCTTGCTAAAACAGTAAATTCACTTCTAGGATTTTCTGTGAGTGGACATATACAGTTCAGAACAAAAAGTGTAAGTGCAAAGCTGTAAACTTCCTCATCAATAACACAGCTACAAGGCATTGAATTATATTCACCCTGATGGCAGGAAAAGCTATTTTCTGAAGGTCTCTGTTAATCTAGCACAAATTAATGCTTTGGAGGTCACCAAAATACTTCACATTTGGTATGTAACACAGTTAAGTGTATCTCATAATTTTATTAGTTTTTTTAAAGTAAATTTTTACTTAAAGAAATATGAAGTGTTTGATGAACCCCAAAAGCTACTGATGTACAAGACTTAAGTTCAAGGTTTTTGGTATTTAAGGACTTTCCGGATATGAACCACATCTGCTTTTCCAACTTCATTTCCTTCCACTAGCACTCTTGCATTTTATCTTCATCAGTAACTCCACTTCTTATAGTTCCCATATATTTGTGTTTTTCCACATACTGTCCCTATATCTGAAATATCCCCCGTGATTGCTTCATAGACACCTACTTGAAAACCTAGCTCAAATATAACCTTCTAAGACTTCTTTGACCATCTTCTCTTACCTCATTTCTGCTTTGTACCTCATGTATGCTTACATTGTGCTAGGCAGAGTGTTATGAGAGTCTGCATGTGGTAATTATCTCTATAGCCCCAGCACCTATGCACTTCATCAGTAGTGGCTCCCCATTGCCTACAGAACTAAAAATGGACATTTTAGTTTGGTTTGAGAAGCGTTTAGCCTTCTGCCTCCAGTCTTCCTATCATTCCAGTAAAAGAGCTTGCAGAACTCAACGAATAAAACAAATCTTTGGAAAGTGTAATGCGTAAAGAAGTAGCTGTAATGCAAAGAAATAAGAGTATACCTGCTTCTGGACTCTTACATTACTCATTTTATTTTTGCTTGTGTCCATACCATACCATCTTAACTACTGTAGCTTTTTAGTAAGTCCTCAAATTTTTTTCTTTTTTGAGATTGTAGTGCCTATTTGAGGTTGTGTATACATTTTATGTACATTATGGTCATCTTGCAGGTTCAACAAAAACTGGGATTTTGATCTGTAGCTCAGTTTGGGGAAAACTGACTTAATATTGAGTCAATCACTGTCTCTCTCCATTTATTTAGATCTTACTTTATTTCTCTCAGCATTGTTTTGTTTTCAGTCTAGAGATCTTGACGTATTTCATTAGATTTATTCCAATATTTGATGTTTTATGACACTATAGAAAAGTTATTTTAAATTTTTAAATTTCTAATTCTACAAAGAAATATAATTGATTTTTTTAATATTGACCTTGCTAAATTTACTTAATAATTTCAGTAGTTATTTGGAAATCCTTTTGGATTTTCTATGTACACAATATGTCATCTATAAGTAATGATGATTTTAATTTTTTTTTTTTTTTTTCTTCGGTACATGGGCTTCTCACTGTTGTGGCCTTTCCCGTTGCGGAGCACAGGCTCTGGACGCGCAGGCTCAGCGGCCATGGCTCATGGGCCTAGCCACTCCGCGGCATGTGGGATCTTCCCGGACCAGGGCACAAACCCGTGTCCCCTGCATCGGCAGGCGGACTCTCAACCACTGTACCACCAGGGAAGCCCTCACTTTTATTTTTGAAGGATGTTTTTACTGACTATAGAATTTTAGATAGATTTTTCCCCCCAGCATTTTAAAGTTATTCCATTGGCCTCTGGCCTTCATTGTTTCTGACAAGACAGCCTTCATTCTTATTTTTGTTACCCTGTATGTTAACGTCCTTTTTTTCTAGCTGCCTTTAAGATTTTCTTTTTATCTTTGGTTTTCACCAGTGTGACTATGATGTGCAGAGTTGTCTTTTCCTTATGTTTATCTTATTTTTATTCATAGAACTTCTTGAATTCGTGTGGTTTGAAATTTTTGTTCATTTTGGGGAAATTGTCCAGCCAGTATTTCTTTAAATGTTGCTCCTGTTTCATTGCCTGTTTTCTCTTATTCTCAGGCTCAGTTTACATGTGTGTCAGACCATTTTGCTATTTCCCACATGTTGCTTACATTATTTGTATCCTTTTATGTATCAGTCTGACTACTTTGTACTAACCTGTCTTCTAGTTCACTAATTTGATATTAAATTCATCTGTTGAATTCTTAATTTCCCTATTTTACTTTTCAATTCTCAAATTCCCACGATTTTTTTAAAAATTGAATTCCAGGATTCTGCTGAACTTTTCCATCTTTTTCTGTATTTTCTTAAACACATCAAAGTTCTTGCCTACTAACATCAGTATGAGCCACACTGTGGGTCTGTTTCTGTTGTCTTTTTTCCCCTTGGTTTTTAGTTTTGTTTTGTTTGATTAAATTATTTATTTGGTTGTGCTGGGTCTTAGTTGTGGCAGGCAGGCTCCCTAGTTGCGGCATGCAAACTCTTGGTTGCAGTATGCGAACTCTTAGTTGTGACATGCATGTGTGATCTAGTTCCCTGACCAGGGATTGAACCCGGGCCCCCTGCATTAGGAGCACGGAGTCTTAACCACTGCACCACCAGGGAAGTCCCTTCAGTTTTGTTTGTTGGGGGGTTGGGGGGAGTTTGCTCATACATTTTTATTCTGGACATTGTGGGTGAAAATTTTGAAAGACTCCTCCAGAGAGGACTGCAGTTCATTTAGGTGTGCAAATAGTACTAGCAGATTACATTGATCCTGTTGAGGGATTCTGTTAGGCATTAATTAGGGCTGATCTATTTAGGTTTGCCCTTTCTTCTAGGAAGTAGTCTTTTCTCCTGGGTTGTGGCCCTTACTCTTAGGGCTTGGCCTCCTGGAGTCTCAACTGAAAGTCCACATCTTTACCAAGTCCCCTCTTCCTTATCTGGGCTTAAATTTCAACTGTTCTTAGCTTTGCAAAGCTACTGTAATCTCTTTTAGCCTCCCAACTGCTGTTTTCTGCTAGGTTTTTTGGAGTCTTGCTCTGTAGATGTGCAGTTTAAGGGTTAGCTAATGAGTGGAGATGGGGAATATTTGTGTGCAAATTTGGGGGCTTATTTCTCTGAGGTTCTTTCCTCCCAGATTGTGCCTCTTGAGTTCCAGCTACTTAGGCACCCAGAACTCCTATCTCTGTAGCTCACGGTGCTGCTATTCTCTGCTTGGGCATTTTCCTTTATCCTGGAAGGTGCCCTCAGAGGTAAAGCCTGTTAATTTTTTTTTTTTTTTTTTTGCGGTACGCGGGCCTCTCACTGTTGCGGCCTCTCCCGTTGCGGAGCACAGGCTCCAGACGCCAGGCCCAGCGGCCATGGCTCACAGGCCCAGCCGCTCCGCGGTATGTGGGATCCTCCTGGACCGGGGTACGAACCCGCGTCCCCTGCATCGGCAGGCAGACCCCCAACCACTGCGCCACCAGGGAAGCCCAAGCCTGTTAATTTTATAATTGTTTCCAGTGGAAGAATTTAGCATACTAAAAGCTATTCTGTTATACCTAGATTTATCTTATCTAGGCATATCTTATTTTTAATTCTTGCCAATTTGATAAAATCTAGAGCTGAGTTGGTTTAGAAGCTGAGTAGAATTTGAATAGGCAGAAATGACTTTGCAAGTAGAACAGTAAGAGCACAAGTGTAGTGGGGAGGGAAATTCTCTCTTTCTTAGATTGACAATTAATTAATCTTTCATCGACAGGTTTATGTATGCAATATTGTACTAATTTTCCAGGAGGAAAGTATATACATTCCGTCTGGAGGTCTGTCTGTGTGTCTAGAAGTAACTGCTAATAGCTTGCCATTTCTTTGCAGTCTCAAGGGTTTTTGTTTGTTTTATTGAAGTATAGTTGATTTAAAATATTGTGTTAGTTTCAGGTGTACAGCAGAGTGATTCAGTTATATATATATTTCTTCAGATTATTTTCCATTATAGGTTATTACAAATATTGAATATATATATATATATTTACTGTGCTATACAGTAAATCCTTGTTGCTTAGCTATTTTATGTATAGAGGTTTGTATTACTTAATCCCATACTCCTAATTTATCCCTCCCCCTTCCCTTTCCTTTTGGTAACTGTAAGTTTGTTTTCTGTGTCTGCTTGTTTCTATTTTGTGTATAGACTTATTTGTATTATTTTTTAGATTCCACATATAAGTGATATCATACAATATTTGTCTTTGAGTGACTTACTTCACTTAGTATGATATTCTCTAGGTCCATCCTTGTTGCTGCAAATGCAATGTTTCATTCTTTTTTATGGCTTAATAATATTCCGTTGTATATATATACCAATCTTCTTAACCCAGCCATCTGTTAATGGGCACTTGGGTTGTTTCTATATCTTGGCTATTGTAAATAGTGCTGCTATGAACATTGGGGTGCATGTATGTTTTTGAATCAGAGTTTTCATCTTTTCCTGATATATGCCTGGAAGTGGAATTGCTGGATCACATGGTAGCTCTATTTTTAGCGTTTTTTTAAATTAATTTATTTATTTATTTTTCACTGTGTTGGGTTTTTGTTGCTGTGCGCCAGCTTTCTCTAGTGGCAGCAAGCAGGGGCTACTTTTCGTTGAGTGCGCAGGCTTCTCGTTATGGTGGCTTCTCTTGTTGAGGAGCACGGGCTCTAGGCGCACGAGCTTCAGTAGTTGTGGCTCACAGGTTCAGTAGTTGTGGTTCGTGGGCTCTAGAGTACAGACTCAGTAGTTGTGGTGCATGGGCTTAGTTGCTCCGTGGCATGTGGGATCTTCCTGGACCATGCCTCAAACCTGTGTCCCCTGCATTGGCAAGTGGATTCTTAACCACTGCGCCACCAGGGAAGCCCTATTTTTAGTTTTTTAAGGAACTTCCATACTGTTCTCCATAGTGCCTGCATCAATTTACATTCCCACTAAAGTGTAGGAGAGTTCCCTTTTCTCCACACCCTCTCCTGCATTTATTATTTGTAGACTTTTTGATGATAGCCATTCTGACTGGTGTGAGGTTATACCTTATTGTAGTTTTGATTTGCATTTCTCTAATAATGTTGAGCATCTTTTCATATGCCTGTTGGCTATCTGTATGTCTTCTTTGGAGAAATGTCTATTTAGGTCTTCTGCCCATTCTTTGATTGGGTTGTTTGGGGTTTTTGATATTGAGTTGTATGACCTGTTTTTATATGTTGGAAGTTAAGGCCTTGTCGGTCACATCATTTGCAAATATTTTCTCCCATTCTGTAGGTTGTCTTTTTGTTTTGTTGATTGTTTCCTCTGCTGTGCCAAAGCTTTTGATGAGGTCCCGTTTATTTTTGCTTTTATTTGTTTTGCCTTGGGAGACTGATCTAAGAAAATACTGTTACGATTTATGTCAGAAAATGTTTTGCCTTTGTTCCTTTCTAGGAGTTTTATGGCGTCTTACATTTAGGTCTTTAAACCATTTGGAGTTTATTTTTGTATGTGGTTTGAGGGGGTGTTCTAATTTCATTGATTTACATGTAACTGTCCAGCTTTCCCAACACCAGTTGCTGAAAAGACTGTCTTTTCTCCATTGTATTTTCTTGCCTCCTTCGTCATAAATTAATTGACCATAGGTGTGTGGGTTTATTTCTGGGCTCTCTATTATGTTCCATTGATCTGTATGTCTGTTTTTGTGCCAATACCATGCTGTTTTGATAACTATAGATTTGTAGTATAGTCTGAAATCTGGAAGCATTATGCCTCTGGCTTTGTTCTTTGTCTTTTATGGTTCCCTATAAATTTTAGGATTATTTGTTCTACTTCTGTGAAAAGTGTCATGGGTGTTTTGATAGGGATTACATTAAATCTGTAGATTGCTTTAGGTAGTATGGCCATTTTAACAATATTAATTCTTCCAATCTAAGAGTATGGGATATCTTTCCATTTCTTTGAATCATGTTCAGTTTCTTTTATCAATGTTATATCGTTTTCAGTGTATTGGTCTTTTACTTCCTAGTATAAATTTATTCCTTAAGGTTTTATGGGAGTTTCTAACATGATTTTGAATGAGATTTTTTTTTTTTAACTTTCTCTTTCTGATACTCATGTTTTCCTTTAAAAACATGTGACTTTGGTTTTCTGCTCCATGATATATCCCTCTTTGGTTTAAATTAAAATGTTTTAAATTACTTATTACCAAGTAGTACTAACTAGCAGAAAGATATTTATCCTATGACGGCTAATAGTCTCCAACATACATAGTTTAGCCCCAGTTGGGGAAGATGGGTGCGACTATGTTAAAAAGAGGTCTCTAGGATTTATTTTACTCCTTTGTTCATTGTACTGAAAAAGGAAGTAATGAATTTGTTATTCGTATATGTCTTTTGCTCTTTTTGGTTTTTTAGTAGCTAAAGAAATGTTATATACCATTTTCCTCTACCTCAGAAGTATATATATATTTTTTAATATTTAACTGCTCTGCCTTTTTTTATACTTTATTTATTTATTTATTTATTTGGTTGTGGCAAGTGTTAGTTGCAGCACGCAGGATCTTCATTGCCGGGTGCAGGATCTTCGTTGTGTGGCCTGCAGGATCTTTTAGTTGTGGCACGTGGGATGTTTAGTTGCAGCATGCGAACTCTTAGTTGCAGCATGTGAACTCTTAGTTGTGGGATGTGGGATCTAGTTCCCTGACCAGGGATCCAGCCCGGCCCCTTGCATTGGGAGTGCAGAGTCTTAGCCACTGGACCACCAGGGAAGTCCCAGAAATATATTTTAGATTAATTACACTTTCAGGGTACTTTCTATTCTTTGCCTATGTGATGACTGACATGTATGAAGGGATTCCTAGATGTTTTATTTTTAATTGATCTTTAGACTTAACATAGCATATTTACTTTCAGATGAAGGGAATATACAATCTAGTAGTTAATTTCCAGTGAGTTTTGCTTTGCTGGTTGTATGTAACACTCAGATGGGTTGAGCAGAGACTATATGAGCTTTTATTGCACTTCACAGTCAGGCCTTATTTAATTTTCTGCCTTGGGATAGGAGTATCAACTACAAATTAGCACTTGCCGTTGGCACTTGCCAACTACCTCTACAAGGATTAAATCATGAGCTGCTGCAGCTGCTGACTTTCAACACCCCCTGAAAGGAGTTCAGGGTGGAGAGCAGAAATGAGGCACTCTGTGCTCTGGGAAAAACTGGCAGAACAGGTCTTCAGATAGTTATATATTTTCAGGAGCCGATTTTATGAGCCCAATTCTTGTTATCTCCTCATATCTAGAAAAGCACTAAAATCCTTCATGGTGATGACTGCTCCTCCGACTAGCAGAAGTATACTCCCCCTTCACCAAAGTCACATATATACTGACCTTCCCCTCTACCTCTTTGGAGCAGTTTCTCAGAGCTATCTGAAATGCTGTCTCCCTGTCCTCATTTTGCCCCAAATAAAACTTAACTCGCAACTCTTACGTTGTGCATTTTTTAAGTCTACAGGAGCTTTCAGTAAGAGCTGAGTTAAAGATCAGTGAGTTGAGTGGCGGAGTCCCAACCTCAAAAATAAAAGACAATTACGGAACTTCGGGGTTTTCAACGTACTAACTCAGAATAAAACCAGAGACCTGGAGTTACTCCAGTAAGAACTTTAACTTAATCATATCTGTTTTACTTATCTCCTACCCTCCATAATCATTAGTTGTAAAGACCTTTTTTTAAAAGAGTATCCTTTTCTCTTGGAGGTGATGTAAGAGGAATCCAGGAGACTTGTCCTCTGCAGCCAAGTTAGGATTGCAGGAAGGGAAAGAGTTGCAAAGGATTTAGAATTGGAGGTGGCAGCTACAAGAAAAATGGAAAATAGACCTCAGTTAAGGAAAAAGAAGAACACAAGGAACCAGTCTGTCCTTAAGAGAAGAGGCCTTGGAGCTGAACAGTTGTTACCTGAAAACTGGGTTTGCCCCTTGGTGGGCGTCAAGCCAGTAGACGCAACCAAGCCAAAGATCTGGAGAAGGAAGGATTTATTTATTATTACTTGCAGCAAATAAGGAGAACACTGGGGATCTTTACCAAAGCAGTATCTCCCCAACAGCAAAATTGGGGAAGTTTTAAGCTAAGGGTACATGCCTGTTCATGAAGGGACTTGAGCAGAGGAGAATTCAGCGTAGAATTGGGGGAAAGGTCGACAGAGTCCAAGCTTTAGTTGATTGAAGTCTGGAGGCTCAGCATCATCTTTCCATCCTCCACCTGGGTGGGAGCCTTAGCTCTTACAGAACTGAAAGATATATTGTTATTCCCTTGAGGAACCAGGACCCTTGCCCCAAGGCTGCACTGTTGTTTCTTGACTGCTCCTCCCTTGTTTCTGTATTCCCTCAAGATCATTAATTACTGAGACCTGTTCAAGGCCAAGCATTGAGGCCAGGCTTAGATCACAAAATGGCTTAGGCCAAAATGGGTTCTCTTATGTCAGGAAAGCCATTCCTGGTTCTCTTCCTCCAGGGACCCCCTGAGCTATCTGCTTACACAATCCAAGGCTCCTGTAGTTCCTCAAAAGTTATAAAATGGAATTCTTTTTTAAGCTTGAGTGCACAGCAATCTTTTATATTGATTTTGGATTTTAGCTATTGTTTGGGGGTCTTTTTTGCAGTTTTTTGTTTGTTTGGCTGTATTGGGTCTTCATTGCGCGCGGGCTTTCTCTAGTTGAGGCGGGGTCTACTCTTCATTGCGGTGCGTGGGCTTCTCATTGCGGTGGCTTCTCTTTGTTGCGGAGCACGGGCTCTAGGCACACACGTTTCGGTAGTTGTGGCACATGAGCTCAGTAGTTGTGGCGCACAGGCTTAGTTGCTCTGCAGCATGTGGTATCTTCCCAGACCAGGGCTCGAACCCATGTCCCCTGCATTGGCAGGTGGATTCTTAACCACTGAGCCACCAGGGAAGTCCTTAGCTGTTGTTTAAAAAGAAAAAAAAAAGTCAACCCAGTAAATTTGAAGATCTAACTGACCTTATTCATGAATCTGGCAGTATCCCATCTAGTAAATAGCAGGGCACTCAAGGAACTGTACAAGATGGAACGTTTTTATAGGCAGAAAGAGGGTAGGACAAGAAAGCTAAAAGAGTGGACTAGTTTAGACAGGGTCACCTTCCCTTAGGGGAAAGCAGGGGGTCTTGGGCAGATTACCTCACTAGTGCTGACCAGGAAATTAAACTGATTGGCTTAAAATTCCACTCCTTGGAGAGGCTGAAACTACAGTTCTGTTAGGAATTATCAATAAGTCTTGGCGGGGCTTAGCACAGTTAAGGCCAGCTTGGGCTTGTTGTTTCTTCTTAACACTATTTACCAAAAAGGAATCCGTTGATGGGGGGGGGGGGATTAAGTATAATGGGGAAATAGCTTCAGGACATAATTAGAAGGTATATTTGATATAATTTGGTGATTAGATGTGGGAGAAGAGGCATTTAGGACTGTCCCTAGATTTCTGGCTTGGGAAATTGAGTATATACCATAGTGTCATTTCCCAAGAAAGGGAACATGTGTAAAGCAGGTTTATGTGGATAATATAAGAATATGATTTTAAATCTCCTGGACTTGAGGGACCTGTAGAACATACAAGTGGAGATATTTAATAGGCAATTGGGTATATGGGCTAGAGCTCAGGTATGTAGGGGAAAAATAGCCTATAGATGATAGTTGAATCCCAGGTTGTGCCCATAGAGCAAGCAAGAAGAGTCCTGAGGAATTGTGCTTTGGAGGAACACAGATGTTCAGAAGCAGGTGAAATAAATGTTTGAGAAAAAGACTGGCAAAGAGGTAGGAGGAGAGATAGGTCTTGGAGTCTTAAGAGTCAAGGAAGGAGAGGGACTTCCCTGGTGGTCCATTGGTAAAGAATCCGCCTTCCAATGCACAAGACATGGGTTGGATCCCTAGTTGGGGAGCTAAGGTTCCATGTGCTGCGGGGCAACTAAGCTCATGCACCACAAGTACTGAGCTTGTGCACCTCAAGGAGAGAGCCCGCGTGCCACAAACTACAGAGCCCATGTGCTCTGGAGCCTGTGCGCCACAACAAAGAGCCCGCACCGCAATGAAAGATCCTGCAGCCTCAACAAAGACCCCTGCATGCTGCAACTAAGACCCGACGCAGCCAAACAAATAAAGAAAATAAATAAAAGAAATCCTTCACCTTTAAAAAAAAAAAAAAGTCAAGGAAGGAGAGAATTTCAAAGACAAGTGAAGGAACAGTCAGAGGGAGGGCAGTAGCTTTAGAAATTTTTGAATGTATTTAAATGATTCTATGAGAGAAACCAATAAGGAGGGGAAGAGGCGACCTGAGGGAATAGAAATAGAGACTAGTCTCTATGCAAGAAAAAAGCATAAAGGTTTATCTACTGGAGAAGGCAGAAAGCAAAGCTATATTGGGGAGTAATGGATGAGGGAAGGAAGCTAGTGTTGTGAAAGAACGTTTTGTGCTTCCAGAAAATTACTATATTTGAAGGGACTAATGTTTAAAAATCAGATTCTTGAGACTTCCCTGGTGGTGCAGTGGTTAAGAATCCACCTGCCAATGCAGGGGACACACGTTCAATCCCTGGTCCAGAAAGACACCACATGCTACAGAGCCAACTAAGCCCGTGTGCCACAACTACAGAGCCTGCTCTCTAGAGCCCTCAAGCCACAACTACTGAGCCCGCACACCACAACTACTGAAGCCCGCACGCCTAGAGCCCGTGATGCGCAACGAGAAGCCACCACAACGAGAAGCCCGCACACCACAACAAAGAGTAGCCCCCGCTCACCGCAACTAGAGAGAAAGCCTGCGTGCAGCAGCAAAGACCCAACACAGCCAAAATAAGTAAAATTAAAATCAGACTCTTTATCAGTTCATATTTTATTTTAGGAATCTGGATACTGTTTTCCAAGAAAAAACCCATTAGTTTGGAACTGGAGGATTTCTTTGCATCAGACAGTAAGATGAAAGAATCAACAACAGATGGTGAATGTGACAAGGCAGTGGCGCCACAACTGAAGAGGCTAGATGAAATTAAGGCAGAACCTGACAATGCTCAGGTAAATATTTTACCTTATTTTCTATTTTCTAGAGTAGTAGTTAATTATAAATTTTAGTTATGCAGGTGCTGGTTTATCAGTTGAAAATCTTAATTCCTTCCCGAAAGCAGTTGACCAAGTAACAACAGGGTGTGCAGTAAGTGCTGTAGTGAGCATATGCAAGAATATGAGAGAAGGTTGGACTGTTTGGAAGTGGGTTTGGGGGTTGATAAAAGGATTGCTTAGGGTATTAATGGGCCTAACTGAGGTTAACACATTTTTGTTTTCATTTTTCTTAACTTGAAACAATACAAATAATTACTTATATGTTTTTATGTTGCTGTCTCTATTAAGTAGTAGAATTATTTAGTACATTTTAAATTCTTAGAATTTTTCTTTATTATTTGTTTATCCAAATTAGTTTCATATTTATCCTTAAACTTCTTTAAACATGTCAGATGCTAAAGAACCTATAAAGGAAAAACTGAATCAAGCTGTGAGTGTTTTGTAAGTAGGGCCAAATTTCCTTAGAATGTTTATATATGAACCAGCTGAAATTTATAGTGAAATGAAAAGTAATTTCATTTTTAATTAATTTCTAGTATTCTGTTTACAAATAGCTAAAGTAAATCAATACCAAGTAAGGGTATGACTCCCACTGAGTTGGTGACAATGGGAATATTGTCCATCTAGGAAGTACCCATTGCTCCTTCAGCCCGTGGACATTCAAAGACATAGATCAAGTTTAGGTAAATTGCCTGCTGCTCTGAAAAAAATCCTCCTTCGTTAGACTCATTCAGCCTAACCTAACAATTTTTGTGTTTAAGGACTTTATGAAGACAATTAGCTATTGGTGATCAGAACAAGAAGGGAAAATAGGATCATTGAGTATGTCTACTCTCTTTTTGTAGTAGCTAGTGAGGGACTCTGTTAACAAAACTTTATAAAGTCATATCTAGGTACAGTAGGAAATATTGTAGTAATTGATGGGTGTTATCAGCCAAAGGTCACCAAAAGGGTAGTGCTTACTTATGTACCATGGTTCAATTCAATTATGCAATTCACTGAACAGACTTGAGCATAATATATCATTTTCTATTGATTGACTGGTCGTTTTCATTATTTTTCAACTCTTTTTTAGGAGTATTGTCAAGCCCAACAGCCCAAAACTCAGGAGAATGACCTGAAAATAAACACTACGTTTTCAGACAATGGTAATAGAATTACTTAAGTTAATCATATTTATTCTGACCAATGTGATAGCCAGTTTATTCTGCTTTTTTAGAATGCCTTTGAATAGTGCATTGATTGTTTTGGGTTTCAAGTCCAAGACAAGTAACCTCTATGAGATAATGGAAGAATGCATGCTTAATATTATGTAAATACTAATTTTTTTCCTTCCTGTTTTGTGTTTATAGCTTCTCCGATGACTACAGGCATTCAGCTTTCTCTGGCATCATCTGGCATGAATAAGATGCTTCCCTCAGTTTCAACCACAGCTATTCAGGTTTCCTGTTCTGGCTGTAAAAAAATTCTTCAAAAGGGGCAAACTGCTTATCAGAGGAAAGGGTCTACTCAGCTTTTCTGCTCCACACCGTGCATCACTGAATACATTTCATCTCTCAATTCACCAGCTCTTCCGAAGAGAACTTGTTCAAACTGCTCAAAGTATATAATTTTAAATTATGGCCCCTTTTACTTCCCTACATAGATCTTGATCAGAATCTTGGTTGTAATTTTCTGCATGTTTTTTTTTTTTTTTTTCTGAAGAAGTAATCACCTAGGTTTAGGTAAAAGAAGCTACTTCTGCTTTTAGTTCCTCTAATAGATTCTTCAGAAATAGTTTTTTTTATCAAGAGATTTCCAGAAATTAAAATGATAGGAGCTGTGTTTCTCTTCACCTTTAAATAATGACTTCTGAAACTTATTTTCCTATTCTTTTCATTTGAAATTCTCTGTAAGTGGGGTTATTGCGTGCCCATTATATTTTATCATTTAACTGTATAGTGAGCAACCTACTAAAAATTTAATCATATAACAGTTATTTTTTTGACCTTCCAAGGTGTAAAGTTATTTAATGTTTATCTTGTAATGGCAAGTGAAGTAGTTTAATTGTTTTGAAAATTGAATAGCCTTAGGTAAACATAGATGTATGTATGTAATCTTTTTACGTTTTCTGTGAACTATTATTGGGGTCTTTTTTGCTAACGTTTTTACATATGTAAAGCAATTTAGATGAGAAGAAGGGAAGTAGTAGTGATTTCATAATGTCCAGAACTTTGAACACTACACTAAGATGTCTAAAGGATCAGTGCTTTGAGAGTCCCATAGTATTATAATTCTGGTTTGTTAGCACTCATTAAATGCTAGTGTTAAGTTTAAATGTCTTTGTTTCAGAACAAGAAAACGCATAGGCTACCAGTTTTGCCAGTAAATATAAATTCCTTTCAGATAATATCTTGTTTTGGAATCAGATTGCCACAATTTGAATCTTGCTTCCTCAATTTACATTTTGCTACTCTATGTGATCCCTGAGCCACTATACAGCATCATCATTTGGGAGCTTGTTAAAAATGCAGAATCTCAGGTGTCACCCAGGCCTATTGAATCAGAACTACATTTATCCCCAAATGATTCATATACGTGCTAAAGTTCGAAAAGCATTGAGAACTTCTTTTTTAGTATTCCCATCTATTTTGTTAAATGTATGTAAGAATTTTGATCATTAAATAATATATTTAAGTGATCAAAATAATATTTGCATGTAATAAGAACCCAGTAAATGTTGGCTGTCACTATTATTCTCTTAACAAACTCACATACCCTTTATACTGGTTGCTTCAGCTCCTCATTTGGCTGCTGCTTCAGGAGTTAACCTTTGCTTCAAGTCTTCCTCCCCAGAACTCTACTTACCTTTCTTTTGTGCTTTGTAAACCCTTTAACACTATACTGTGTCCTTTTTCTTTTTTGCTGTGAGCTGTATGGCACTCTCTTCAGCATGCTTTCTTTCTCTGCAGAGTCATAAAACTGGAAGGGACCTTAGAGATCATCCAGTCCAAATATTTTCTTTTGGTTTTGAGGAAACTGAGGCTCTGAGAAGTTAAAGTATCATGTTGCTGTGTTTGGAGTTTACCCATTATACATCTTCAGCGGAGCTCCCAGACAGATGACAGATTGAAAAGGCTGAAGCAGGAAAGATTTAGTGTGTAAGTTGTTCTCTAAGGCAAAGAAATCCAATATGAACAAAACATGAAATAAGTTTTACTTCCTTTGGAATAAAAATGTTTTGATAGAAAATACTATTTTATAGGTTGGTGGAAATGTGGTACAGTGATGCGTAGGCTGCGAGAGGCTGTCCATTGTTCAGAGTAACCTTTACTGTTTTCAGAACTTTTTACTGTACATTCATTAGCCTCTTGTATTAGGTATGTAGTTCTCAAGATTTTAGCTAATTATCAGTTGAGGTTTTTGATGAGGTTTTTTTTTAATAGTGATTTTAAATCTGTTCTGAGTCGCTATAGGTTTTTTTTTTAATTGAAGTATAGTTGATTTACAATGTTGTGTTAGAGTCAATGTAGTTTTTACTATGTTTCATGAACCAAATGAAAGATAACTTTGAAAATGACATTTAAAGTCATGTTAGAAAGATAAGACTGTTCTTTTGAGAGCTATGTATTTAAGTGTATTTCTGTACTTCTGTATCCCAATTGAAGCTAACCAGAGGTCCTGAAAGAAATTAGTGGAGTTTAAAATAGGCCTATGCACTAATGATGTAACACTTATTTGTAAGAAAGTTGTTCAGACCTATGCTCAGCCTTTGGTTAAGCTAATTTTAGGCACTTTTAACAAAATTCATTTTTGATTTTTTTTTCTTTAAATAAGGCCTTAGTAGATTAGAAGCTAGCAATCTAATATGCTAATAGCAGTAAAAGCCAATAAGCATTTTCAGACTTCAGTGCTTCTGCCAGTGCTATTTCTTCTGCCTTCCTTCCCATCTGGCTAATTTCTTACTATCTTAAAGGTCTGCCTCAAATATCTGTACCCTTTGTCTATTCCCATACCATTCCTTCCTCTTATTCCCCCCAGCCACCCAGATAATTGTTCCATGGTCTGTGTTTCCATAGTGTTCATAACTCCCAAAACATTGATTGTAAAATTAATGTTATTAAAGAATTGATAATGCTATAGTTAGACTATGAACCTCTTGACATTAGGGACCAGATTATACTCATTTTTATGTCCCCAAGGCCTAAACACTGCTTGGCACACAGTGAATCCTAGAAAAAAATTTGTCACAACTCAGATACTGCATGTAGAGCTACATCTTAAGCCAGTAAAATGACTGGTGTTGTGATAATGAAAATTAACCTGTAATTTTGGTGCTGTTTAAGGAGGCAGAAAGATTATAGTACAGATAGTCCCTAACTTACAATTGTTCTACATAATGATTTTTCAACTTTACAGCAGTGCTAAAGCGATACACATTCAGTAGAAACCTACTTCGAATTTTGAATTTTGTTCTTTTGCTGGGCTAGTATGATAGTATGCAGTATGATATTCTCATGATGCCGGGCAGCGGCAGTGAGCCCCACCTCCCAGTCAGCCACGTGATCACAAGGGTAAACAACCCATACACTTAAAATCATTCTGTACAACCATTCTGTTTTTCATGTTCAGTACCATATTCAGTAAACCACATGATATGTTCATCACTTTATTATAAAACAGGCTTTGTGTTAGATGATTTTACCCAAGTGTAAGCTAAGGTAAGTGTTCTGAGCACCTTTAAGGTAGACTAGGCTAAGCTATGGTGTTCTGTAGGTTAGGTGTATTAAATGCGTCTTTGACTTATGATATTTTCAATTTAAGATGGGTTTATCTGGACATAACCCCATTGTAAGTCAAGGAAGATTTGTACACTAAAAATTTGTAAATATTGAGGTTTAAAATAGTGTTGATTTCAGGAGTATTTCATCTGGAAAACTTACCCTGAAAGATTGATATTCTGAGGGATCTAGGTAGCCAGATATCTTGGTATTTCCTGTAGTAGCAGTTCTCACATTTTCTGGTTTCTGGACCCCTTTACAATCTTAAAAATTTTTGAAGACCCAAAGAACTTTAGTTTTTTTTTTTGTTTGTTTGTTTTTTTGCGGTACGCGGGCCTCTCACTGTTGTGGCCTCTCCCATTGCAGAGCAATGGCTCTGGACGCGCAGGCTCAGCGACCATGGCTCACGGGCGCAGCCGCTCCTCGGCATGTGGAATCTTCCTGGACCGGGGCACGAACCCGTGTCCCCTGCATCGGCAGGCAGACTCTCAACCACTGTGCCACCAGGGAAGCCCAGAACTTTAGTTTATGTAGCTTACATCTACCTATACATATATTGTGTTAGAAATTAAAACTGAGGAATTTTTAACTATTAACTCATTTAAAAGTAATAAACTCTGCATGTTGACCTAATTTTTTTTTTTTGAATAATAGCGTTTTTTAAAATTTAGGAGAAATTTTAAGAAAAATTTAGTGAGCACTGTTTTATTAGTTTTACAAACTGCTTTACTGTCTGGCCGGGTTCTCATATCTGCTTCTGCATTCACTTGGTTATAAAATGTTGTTTTGGTTGAAGTCTGAAGAAAAGCTGACCTTACAAATAAGTATTTGGAAAAGGGAGGAGTGTTTTAATAGCATTTCATATAATTGTGGAAGTTCTTTGATACTACAATTTTCTTAAAGGATACTACAGTTTCTTAAAGGTTAGTTACAATGTAGAATCTGAAGCCATATCAATGAATTTTTTGTACTGTCACATTAAAATTTATTGGTCTAGGGCTTCCCTGGTGGCGCAGTGTTTGAGAGTCCGCCTGCCGATGCAGGGGACACAGGTTTGTGCCCCGGTCTGGGAAGATCCCACATGCCACGGAGCAGCTAGGCCTGTGAGCCATGGCCGCTGAGCCTGCGCGTCCGGAGGCTGTGCTCCGCAACGGGAGAGGCCACAACAGTGAGAGGCCCGCGTACCGCAAAAAAAAAAAAAAAAAAAAAAAAAAAATGTATTGGTCTATTTGTACTTTGAATTGTTCTTCTACCCACAACTGATTTTTGCTTCATGCTATCATCATTTGGAAAATATTGATTCCTTGAGGTATACAGATCTAAATGTCGTGTTTCATTATGCAATATTTTAAAAATCACATTTTAGAAAATATCACTAATCTCACTAAGAAAGTCTACGTATTAGGAAGCTATCAAGCTGGAGGTTTTCCAAAATTCTAATTTTCAGTGAAAGCTCATATTTTATCATTGGCAATAACTACTGCCAGTTGTTTTCCTTGAGGTAACAGTCTTACTTTATTCATTTTTGAGAAAATATCTGCCAGATACCTACTTCTGGTTAATAGTTTCCCTGATAGTCATTCTTTGAAATAAATAGGTATTCCATGAAAAAAGTAGCTAACTCAGTTATTTGTTTGTTTGTTTGTTTGTTTATGGCTGCGTTGGGTCTTTGTTGCTGCGCGTGGGCTTTCTCTAGTTGTGGCGAGCAGGGGCTACTCGGGGGCTTCTCTTTGCGGTGGCTTCTCTTGTTGCGGAGCACGGGCTCTAGGCACTTGGGCTTCAGTAGCTGTGGCATGTGGGTTCTAGAGCACAGGCTCAGTAGTTGTGGCACACAGACTTAGTTGCTCCGTGGCATGTGGGATCTTCCCGGACCAGGGCTCGAACCCATGTCCCCTACTTTGGCAGTCAGATTCTTAACCACTATGCCACCAGGGAGGTCCCCTAACTCAGGTTCTAACTCTTAACATTCCTACATGAGATTTTCCTTGAAACAACCATCATACTTTGGTGTGCAGGAGAAATAATTTATGCCTCCGTCCCATTTCATCTCACAGAATCTTAAAAAGATGTACTGAAGGATTGAGTTTTAATAAAGTAAATAACTTACAACAAATTCATGGTTGTGAATAGTGCGAATACTGGTACCTTTTGGCGTCACTGCCTTGATTTATGCTAAATAAGGCTCTGGCAGTTTTACCCACCGTCGCTTTTTTTTTCTCTCTATTTATTGAGGTGAAATTCATATAACAAAAACCATTTCAGTACCTTTTAGTACATTTACAGTATTGTACAACTACCACCTCTATCTAGTTCCAAAACATTTCTATCATCCCAAAGTAAAATGCCTTATCTGTTAAGGAGTTTCTCCCCATTCCCCTATCTTCACTCCCCTCAACCCCTGGCAACCACCAATCTGCATTCTATCTATGGATTTATCTATTATGAATATTTTATATAGACGGAATCACAACTTGTGACCTTTTATGTCTGGCTTTTTTCCCTTAGCATAGTGTTTTCAAGATTCATTCATGTTGTGGCATGTGTATCAGTACTTCATTCTTTTTTTTTATAGCCGAATAATATACCACAATTTGTTTATCTGTTCATTTGTTGATGAACATTTAGGCTGTTGCTATCTGTTATAACTGTTAGGAACCCTTGTGTATATGTACTTTTTTGAGTACTTTTTTTCAGTTCTTTGGCGTATATACCTAGGAGTGGAATTGCAGGGGCCCACCGTTGCTTTTGCACCATCTGTTCAAATGTCAACACAGTGAAAAAGGCAAATAACATGTTAATATTATGAAAATAGTTTTGATCCTGTGGACCTCCTGAAAGTATCTGGAGAATCCCCAGGAATTTGTAGATCAAACTTCTAAATCCTCTGTCTTGTAGATTCCAAAGTTTGTCAGGTATGAATATGTGATTTCTCGTCATCACTCTATAATCACTAGCACCAACTAATACAGGCAAGGTAATCCTCAAACTGTACTATCAGATGTGTTTATAATCCTTAACGTTATAGATGAAGATATTAACATTTAGGGAATATAAATGACTGAATCACTGTTACTTAATGTAAGTGATAGAACTAGATACCAAATTCAGGTTTTCTTATTTCAAGGCTGATGTTCCTACTATTTCACAGTTCTTCAGGTAAATGAAACAACAGGGGAGAGGGTTATTTAAGGGAGTGATTTAGCTTATGAAAAGAAAGAAATAATTGTGGTAAAAGAGTTTAATGGTACCCTTGTTATTTATTTTTAGAGACATTGTAAATCTAAAGGATGTGATCAGTATGCAGCTGGAAGATACTACCACTAGCAAAACTTTTTGCAGCCAATCTTGTCTTTCATCATATGAAGAAAAAAGAAAACCATTTGATACCATATGTACTAATAGCATTCCAGCCAAGTGCAGCATGTGTCAGAAGACTACTGTTGTAAGTTGCAATATTTCTTAACCTTGAGGGACTCTGATTATTCTGCTTAAATATCAGAGTTTTTACTAAGTCTTTTTTTTAAATCCTAGATTCAGTATGAAGTAAAATACCAGAACATGAAACGTAGTCTTTGCAGTAATGCCTGTTTTTCAAAGTTTCACTCTGCTAACAACCTCATCATGAACTGTTGTGAGAACTGTGGAGCTTACTGTTCCACTAGCTCTAGTCTGTTCCATATACTTCACATGGAAGCACAGTCTCATTACTTTAATAATTCAAAGCGTATTACAGCATATAAGCAGGTATGAATAAAGATCTATTGCATAAAGTGAGGACCACTCCATTTGAATTTGATTGCATAAGACTCAAATGAAAAATGGAAGGTTGAGTTCCTTCCATTAGTTGGCTTGTGAATGTTTCCACTTTAGGAAACTGGCGGTATAGATATTAGTACCATTGGGAATATTTTTCGTTGGTAAGATGATGAAGGAGATGATATAAAAGACTTCTGACAGTTGTTTTTCACATAACAATTCATGATAAATGCTGCATGGAGATTTTCCTAAAGAATCTCAGGGTGATGATCTTGTCTTGAAGAAAAGGCAATCAGAGGGAAGCTTATTTATAAGTTAGATAGCAAGCATAACAATAGTCTATTGGTCAGTAGGACTCAACCACAGAAATGTTTTTTATTTTTTAATTCCATGTATTTCTTACACCTAAGCAAGGTTAAGATAAATCAAGAATGTCACATGCTTTTTTCTGAATCAGGAGTCCTAGTAGGCAATAAACCAATGAGAAATAATCCCCTATTTCTGATAGGAGAGCCTTGGATGGGTGGCTCTGAGAGCAGAGAAGCTGGCCCTGCTTTGCAGGACTAAGTGAGCTGAACACAATAGTGGTCTGAGCCCCTTTCATGAGGTGGACTGTCCCATGTCTTGCTTGTTCTGGTGACGCTTTGAGACCCAATTGTATCCCTATAAATTCTTCCTTAAAAACAAGCAACTGAAGATAGGAGTCTTAACAAGCCACAGTTCAAATAGGTCATTTGTGAGCCACAGCTTTTCTATGACAGAATGCCCACACCATGAGAGTACCCTGCCTTGGGACCAGAAATGGGAGAACAGAGAGCATAGAACCCTTTGTCTGAAAGCAGTTAATGCCATTCCTTCTTTTCTTTCTTTACCCCTCACACTCAATAAATAGACCTTCTCCTGTTTTTAAGAGCCTGTATTTGAGTACTCAGTTATTCCGCATATGTGATGGGGCACGGCTTATTTGGCTAGACGAGTTAAGAAGCACCACCTAACACTATGCCCTGCTGCATTTAAGATATTGTGTGATTGTGATAATGTAGAAAATCCATATTGTTAGTGAACTGTAATCAAGAATTAGATTCCCCGGCGGTCCAGTGGCTGGGACTCTGCGCTTTTACTGACAAGGGCCTGGGTTCAGTCCCTGGTCAGGGAACTAGGATCCTGCAAGCTGCACAGCGTGGCCAAAAAAAAAAAAAAAAAATAGTAAAGCACTCAAACTTATGAATCCAAAAATGCAAAAATGGGGTGGCTTTTTATTTTAAAAAGTTGATTGGTATAATTGTAATTATTTTGGCCACATCTTTTTAAAAATTAATTAACTTATTTATTTATTTATTGCTGCGTTGGGTCTTCACTGCCACGTGTGGGCTTTCTCTAGTTACAGTGAGCGGGGGCTACTCACTGCACGTTGTGGTGTGCGGGCTTCTCATTGCGGTGGCTTCTCTTGTTGCGGAGCATGGGCTCTAGGCACGTGGGCTTCAGTAGGTGTGGCACGCAGGCTCAGTAGTTGTGGCGCGTGGGCTTAGTTGCTCTGCAGCATGTGGGATCTTCCCAGACCAGGACTTGAACTGTGTCCCCTGCATTGGCAGGCGGATTCTTAACCACTGCACCACCAGGGAAGCCCCCAAAATTCTTAAAAGTATAAATTTCTGGGTCAACATACAGGGATACTTTAAATATTGATAGATATTAATGTTTTGTGAATCTTCTCAACCACTGTGCCACCAGGGAAGTCCCTGGCCATATCTTCTTACTAGAGTACATTAGTTAAGTATTAGCTTTCCCACATGAGTAATAAATTAGTTATAAATTATACCACTACTGTTGGTTAATGTAAACATTGGTGAGTTGTTATATTTCGTAAAATATGAAAATTCCTACTAATAAGGGACAAAAATAGTAATTTTCAAAATTACACTCTACTTTTTGTTTCATTGTTCCTTTGCCAATATCCCATTCTTTCCCAGAAAAAGAAAATCTGTGTAAGATATTTTCATTTGTCTTTGCACTTTGTGTACCCCTAAAAGCTGTTCCATTTCATCATTGTCGTTAGTGTTAACTTAGTATTAAGTCCAGGAATGATGGCTCCTGTTTCACCCGGAAGAGTAGGTGGTGAACCTCCCCATTTTCTATCCTTTTCCTTTGCAACCTTACTGCTTACAGAATGCACTATGTTCTGTACCTCTTACTGCTTGTGTGCTGCTTTTTTACAACGTGCTTGAATTTTCACCATGAAGTTAGGCTAGCAAAACAGTGTTTCCCACAGCATCTTGTAATGTGTGTTAGGCACCCTTTTTTGGCTCCTCCTTAGCACTAGTAAAAGGCTTTCCTTAGTTGATGCGCAAGTTGGCATTAAAGACAGACCTGTAATTATAAGACTTTTGTTGATTTGTCCAGTTGGCTTTAGTTGCCTGGGATGATGAACATCTTTTATGACCACTTTCTTCATTGCTTGCATATGTATTGTTATAGCTATTAATATACCTGACAAATAATACAAATAGTTACCTAATAGATTGATCAGTTTCCTTCACTTTAGTCATTACAATCTATAAGTGCCTTTTTTCTGTTTTTAAGAAAATACAAAAATATGACTTCATTGTTATTATAATATTTCAACTAAGCAATGGTTGTGAGCATATGTCATATACCAGGAATATGAATATTATTTTACTCTCTAACAGAAACCAGCCAAAACACTTACATCTGTTCTTTGCAAATCACTGAAACCCTCAGACGAAATGATTGAGACTACCAATGACTCGGGGAAGACAGAGCTTTTCTGCTCTGTTCATTGTTTCTCTGCTTACAGTAAAGCTAAGATGGAATCTTCTACAGGTACTATTTTTTTTAGCAGTTACCAAAGATTTAGTAACTGTTGAAGAATATTACTGCTTTCCTTTAATTTATAACCTTGATTCATTTCTAAATTAAACTGACTTAAAAGTCAAAACAATCTAAAACTTGTTTCAAAGAACAGTTTCCAGTATTTTTGCATAAAAGGAAGGCCACTTCATCACCAGAGATTTAATATTTATTTGTAAAGATTGTCATTTTAGAATATAGAATCTTCTAGTTAGCCCTGCTTTGTAAAAACAAGGCTATTAGTTACATTTTTCACATGGAGTAGAGCTAGTCGGAAATACTTTGATGTTCACTAATAGAAAGGGACAGAGAATCCAGAGCCAACTGTGTATTCTATCAAAGAGCCTCATATAGGACCAGTGGTGCTAATTTCATAGACGGTGGAATGAATGATTCCCCTGGGGCTTGTGCATCATGCAGACTGGCTTATTATAGAAAGCTCTTTAATACTAGCTTAGACACCAACTCAGCTCCATTCATATTGAGTTTATGAATCCTGGAATGGTTAGAAATGATACCCATTAGGAGATTCTCTAGCAATGTTCTTCATGGGTAATTTCACAGTAAAGATTTGCTTGACAGTTCAAGCAAATAATATAAAAGGACTGATAAACTGCGTGCAAAGGTAAAAGATATAAAATGATGGGAAATGTAAATTATCTGTTTAATGTTGATATTAATCTTATCCTAAAGAACCTGGATATTCCTAAGCCCTAATAAAAATTACTCCACCCCAATAAAGATGTTAAAAAAAAAAAAAAAAAATTACTCCAGTACCCACTAATACTTAAAGCAATTATTGATAGATATTTGCGTTATTCGTTGAAACACTTGTAATTAAACAGTGCTTTCTGACTGATTGATTCTGCCTGGTTTATAAGATACCATTTAATTTTTATCAGTAAATGTTTCCATGGTGCATGATGCTTCAACAGATCTCCTTTCTCCGAAGAAAGATACAACTCCAGTTATAAGCAATATAGTGTCATTGGCAGATACTCATGAAGCCCTGCCCGTCATGAACTCTGATGTATTACAAGGTAAAAATTGATGTGACATTCTTTGACATATACACTGTTTTGCCATACTTGATTAGAATATAGAATCTGTCTTTAAGTTTTCTTTTGGTTGCCTAATATGAAATAAGCAATTACATAGTTAATGATGCTATTTTATAGATTATGGTATAAGATCTAGAATTTATGCTTTATTTTAACAGGTACAGTTTCTTCAGTAACAGCAAATGTTGAGGATGTAAGTTTTATTCTTAATTGTTTTTGCTACTATCTTTTTTAAGCTTTCTTTTATAAACATATTGTGCATGTGTGTATTTGAGCATATTCATTCCTGATTTGATCATAGAGCTCAAAAATGTAGAGCAATAAACACCTTTTGTTATTCACGTTCAGTTTCCCAAATCTCAAGTTTGACTTGAAATTATTAATAAGAATACTAAGTTATAAATAATTGTTAATGTTTCCCCCTAGTGGAGCTCATACTGTTACCCACCCATTGATTTTTTTTGTTATTAGAATGGATATGTTCGATATTTTAATTGATTATTTGAAAACTGTTCAAAGAAATGTTATTTTGTCATTTTCTCCCAAGATTTCTAAGACTTCACCCAGTGAATCAAGTAATGGTGTTGCTAATAGTAATGTGGAACAGCCAAGCCTTGCACCATCTTCATCAGTACTCAGTCAGCATACAACTGGCTCCAGTATAGAAGTACAAAAAGATCATGTGTCAAACCAAGATGCTACAAACAGTATGAAATCCATGAAAATAAGAGATGGACTACGTCACCCAAAATTTACATCCAAAGTACAAAAAGTTAAAGGTAAATCACGAAGTATTAAAAAATCTTGGTGTTCAAATTTTCAGCAATTAGAAAACAGTATTAAAAAGGATGTGATATTCTGTTATTCGTGTCAGTTGTTCTGCCAAAAAAAATTTAGCTATGGAGGAGAGTCATTTGCAGCCCAAGGAATTTCCAATTGGAAAAAAACTCTGGAAAAATTCAGAAAGCATGAAAAAAGTGAAATGCATTCAAAGTCATTGCAATTTTGGAGGGAATACCAGTTTTGTGATGAAGCCGTTAATGACAGTTTATCTAATCATTCAAAACAGATTGAGGGAAATAAAAAGTACCTAAAGCTTATAATTGAAAATATTTTATTTCTTGGAAAGCAGTGTTTACTCTTAAGAGGAAATGACCAGTCTGTTTCATCTGTGAATAAAGGCAATTTTTTAGAATTGTTAGAAATCCGAGCAAAAGATAAAGGAGAAGAAATATTTCGACTTACGAATTCACAAGTTGACTTCTACAATAGTACACAAATTCAAAATGATATTATTGAAATAATAAAGACTGAAATGTTACAAGATATTGTAAATGAGATCAATGTCTCCTCAGCTTTTTCAATAATATGTGATGAAACAACTGATAGTGCCACTAAAGGGCAATTCTCTATTTGTGTAAGATACCCACAGAAAACATCAAAGGCTATATTAATTAAAGAAAGATTTTTGGGTTTCATAGATGTTGAAGAGATGACTGGAACCAACTTACACAGGAGTATTAAAACTTACCTGCAGCAAATTGGAGTTGATTTGGATAAAATACGAGGCCAGGCCTATGATAGCACCAGTAACTGGAGGGGAAAATTTAATAAAATTGCAGCAGAATTCAAGAAGGAAGAGCCAAGAGCTTTATACCTGCATTGTTATGCACATTTTTTGGATTTGGCGGTGATTAGGTTTTGCAAAGAAGTAAAAGAGCTCCGAAGTGCTCTAAATACTCTCAGTTCTTTGTTCAACACTATTCATGGGGAAATGTCTGTAAATTTTCAAAACATTTATAAGCTAAGTCAAAACAAAACATGCAAAAAACATACATCACAATCATGTTGGACAGTCCATGATCGTACGTTACTATCTGTGATTGAGGGTCTTCCAGAGGTTATTGAAACACTGGAAGTTCTATCAAGCCATTCTTCAAACACAAGTTTAGCTGATGAATTGAGTGATTTGTTGGCATTGGTTTCCAAATTTGAATTTATCTTTTGTTTGAAATTTCTTTATCGAGTACTAAGTGTTACAGGAATTCTTTCCAAAGAGCTTCAAAGTGAAACCATAGACATTTTTTCTTTGTCTTCAAAAATAGAAGCAATTTTGGAATGTTTATCATCTGAAAGAAATGATACTTATTTCAAAACTATCTGGGATGGAGCAGAGGAAGTATGTCAAAAAATAACCTGTAAAGGTTTTGAAGTTGAAAGGCCTTCATTTCAGAAAAGAAGAAAAATTCAGAAAACAATAGATCCTAGCAATTCAGACAGTATGTTTTTTCCTACCTCAACAGAAGAACAATATAAAATTAATATTTATTACCAAGGCTTGGATACTATATTACAAAATTTAAAATTGTGTTTTTCAGAGTTTGATTATTGTAAAATGAAGCAGATTTCAGAACTGTTACTTAAATGGAATGAACCGTTAAATGAAGCAACAGCTAAAGATGTCCAAGAATTTTATAAACTTGATGCAGACATCATCCCAGAACTTAGATTTTATCGGCAATATGCAAAGCTCAACTTTGTCCTAGATTATGATTGCATCAGCTTCAGCAATCTTGGCCATTTGTTTATTCAGCATGGTCTTCACAATAATATTCCTTGCATATCAGTGCTATTATATATTGCTTTGTCTTGGCCAGTTACTTCAGCAAGTGTTGAAAATTCATTTTCTACACTGTCTCGTCTTAAAACATATTTATGTCATACCAGGGGACAAGAAAAGCTTAGTGGCTTAGCCCTAATGGCTGTTGAGCAGGAATTGGTAAATAAACTGATGGAACCTGAAAGACTCAATGGAACTGTGGAAAAGTTTATCCTACAGGTGAAAGAAATATAAAACTTGCTAACTTGAATTTACCTGAAAGAATTTTGTATTTCTGTTGGCTATCAGTTTTTATTTCAAATTTTTGTCTTTTAAGAAAAGAAGTTTTTTCATCAGAACATGTAACATTCATTTGGTTCAAAATTCATGACACAGAATGATATACAGTGAAAAGTTTCCTTCCCTTTTTTAGTACCCAGTTTCCCCTCCCAGAAGTATTAACTGTTTTTTAAATATCCTTCTGGAGATACTTAATCATAAATGTACTGTGCAGTGCACATTGTTCTTCAGCTTGCCGTTTTCACTTAACATGATTTTTTGAGATTGTCCCATATCAGTACATAGAGTTTCTTGATTCTTTTTTTAATAACTGCGTAAGATTTAATCGTATGGATGTACCATAATATATTGGAGCAGTCCCTACTGACAAACATTTTCTTTCCAGTCTCTTACTCTTGCAAATAATGCTGCATTTAATAACCATGTACATAGGTCATGTTGCACATTAGTGAGTTGCTGTGAGAAAAAATTTTAAACTGAAGTTACTAGGTCAGAAGATTTGTACATTTTTATTTTTCGTAGATATTGGCAAATTGCTTTCTATAAGGATTGTATCATTTTATACTCCCACCAACGTGTGAGAGTTCCTATTTCCTCGAATCTTTATAAAGTATTAACAAACATTTTGATCTTTGCCAGTCTGTTGAATAATGATATGTTAATCTCTGTGGAGATTAAATCTCAATAGAATTTTTTATTTTCACTTAAAAATAAGGTTGCGTATCTGCTTGAGCCATTTGTATTTCCTTTTCTGTGAAACCTCATATATTAAACATTAAAACTCTAAATATCGCTGTGGTTTTGGTTGACTTAGCTGGGTGACACAATAGGAATTCCTAATCTACTTTATGAAAATATGACTAATTTTCAAATAATTCTGAAAGAAAGAACTCTTTCTGTCTTAACACTTTAGAAAAGTTTAGATAACAAGGGAAATGTGTTCCTCAGAGATTTGAAAGAATTTAGTGGTAGATATATCTGAGGCTGGTTTTCTTTTATAACTTGTAATTTTTCTAGAAAGAGCATCTATTTCATTGAGTCCTTCTTTCAAATGAATTTGCTTAGAGTTGTAGAAAGTATTCTCTTAATTTCTTCTATATACCTATACTTGCTTTCTTCATTGATCTTCTATACACATTTTCTTTCTTGATTAGGCCAAAACTAGTGATTTATTTTATTTAGTTGTTTTCCATACACATTCTTAGGTTTATTTATCAATCCTACTCTACTTTTTAATTATGGTTGATTTTTAACATAAAAATAAAAGAACGTAATAATTAACATTTAGTTCTATTAAATCCTAACATTTTGCCATGCTCCAGATTTTTACTTCAGAAATAAAATATTATAGATTGGGTTAAAGCTCCCTTGTAAATCTTTTCCTGATAATATTTTTGTTTTTCCACAGAGGCAATGATTATTTGGTGTGCATCATTCCATGCTTATATAATTTTATACTTAATACATAGCCTTGTTGCACATGATTGTAAACTTTATATAAAACTTTAAGTTGCATTGTGCTTATCTTTCTGCAATTTGCTTTCTTTCACTCAGTGTTGTTTGAGATTTATATGTGGATTTCTAGTTTGTTTATTCTAATTGCTGAATACCATTCCATTATATGAGTATACAAGTTCATCCTTTATTTATTTATTTATTTATTTTGTGTGCGCGCTGAAATTTTTTTTTTAACATCTTTATTGGAGTATAATTGCTTTACATGGTGTGTTTCTTTTGTATAACAAAGTAAATCAGCTATACATATACAGATATCCCTGTATCTCCTCCCTCTTGTGTCTCCCTCCCACCCTCTCTATACCACTCCTCTAGGGTGGACATCCTTTATTTAAATGGATATTTTATATGTCTGATTTTGCATTTTTATAATATTCCAGTGATCCTTTTTTTTATATAGTATGCACATTGAACAAATATTTATTGAGCAAGTACAATATACTAGATGCTATGCTAGCTGCTGGATATCCAGCAGAGAATAAAATAAGGCCTTGACTCCAATGAAACTTGGCTTTCTAATGTGGAAATCCAAGAAAGATATTAGAAGAGGTTGCTTACCAACTCTTCATGTAGATAGATAGATGATAATACAGAAAAGAATATTTGTATGCTTCATAGCATAAAAGATGAGGCTTTGAGAGCTGTGGCCACCTGAGGCTTTACCCTACTGGCCCACAAGTTGGGAAGGTCTGTTCTAAGGTACTTACTTAGAGGTGGACTTGATGGGCCAAGGCTATGTGCATCTTCCACTTTAATTAGACTTCTCAGTTATACCATTTTTCTACTCCCACCCACAGTATCTGTGTCTGTTGTTCCACATCCTTGCCAACATTTAATATGGTCATTTTACTCTTTTTAAAAAGTTCATTGATTTCTACTTTAATAGAAGGCAGTTAATCTTTAGTATTCAATGCTTATTGCTTACATTTTCATTCTTTTCTGTTTGGTAATGAAAGTGCTTAACACTATGAACTTTCCTCTGAAGTGACATTTGCCTACCATGTGTTCTTCTCATTTTCATTATTTTCTAGCTATTCGCATTTGTGATTTCTATCTTACTGTGGAAGCAAGAGTTAATTTCAAGAGGTAGGGTGGTTTTTTTCCCTTTTTTTTTTTTTTTACTTTTTTAATAGTCTACTATAAAGCCAGTAAAATAAGAGCTAGACCTGAAAAAGAAAAAAAGGATAACTACAGTAATTAAAACAGCTTTCCTGGGAATTCCCTGGTGGTCCAGTGGTTAGCATTCAGTGCTTCCACTCCTGGGGGCCTGGGTTCAATCCCTGGTCGGGGAACTAAGATCCTGCAAGTGTGGCCAAAAAAAAAAAACACAGCAGCTTTCTTTGTTGAATACCTACTATGTAACCTAGTACTTTTCTCAGTGCTTTATGTTATTTCACTTCTCACAACCTATTATTTTATGGGAGAAACTAAGACACAGAGGTTAAATATCACATAATTAGTAAACAGTGAATCTAGGATTTGTACCCAGGCAGTGTGACTCCATAGCTCATGCTTCTAATCACTGTGCTCTACTACCTTTTATATAAACTGTTATCACAGATATTCCTAAATAAAAAATTAACTACCAGAAGTACATTGAAGAATAGAAGATGACAGAAATAGCAGTGTATTTTTTTAATCTCCCAAATCCCTTCATAAAAGCAAAAACCCATGCATGGCATCTATAGCAAGTCTTGGTGACAAGGTATCCCCACAATCCCAAAATAAAATTAGATAGTGACAAACTCAAAAGCAACTGTAAAACCTGAGTAGTGCCATTTATGTATGGAAGGTCATGGATGAAAATCAGTGGGACGTCTGATGGCCTTGAGAATAGATCTCCCAAATCAACAGGTTTCCATTGGAAAGCATGGCTGGCCAATTTGAAAACTGCAGCCAAAAAGTGACCTGGAGATGCCAATTTGCAGGTGAGTTAAGGGGACTGTGCTAAATTCCAAATTTGTTGGAGTTATCTAGGTCCTTATGGGCTCTTGAAACTAACAAATGTAAGATTCATTCCAAAACAGAACCCTTTCAAGGAGAAACTGCTGGCTGTATACACCAAATTCTGCAGGACAGGGACAGTAGGGTCAAAAGAAAGACAGTGTATAGTGTGAAGTGAGGGAGAGAGGCAAAGGAAGCAGGTCTCAGAACTAGGTCATTTATTTTAGTCACTTTGTGAAAATAATAGTATTTCATGAACCTTGAAGACGGAAAAGTTAATTCTGTCTCAAAAGTACAGGTAAATGTTTCACTTAAAACTTAGCAACAGAAAAGAATTGTGAAATATACAAAATTATAAGAATAAAGAACAGTAAATCCTTACAAAACAAAAACCTGTTTCAAACCAAGCTAAAAGAAATTAAATGATAAAAGCTATAAAAGAACTGTAAACAAGAATTAGAAAAACTCAGATGAGTGGATAAAAGAAAGGTTTAAAAAGATAAATGACAAGAATTCAGGAAAGCATTAGAAATTAAAAGAAATAAAAGTCACTGTAAAAGTGAAAACTAATCTAGAAGGAACTCAAAAGTGAATAAACAATGGATAATCCCTAAGAGAAATAGAGGGTGGAAATGGAAAGAAGGAAAATGTTTTAAATCAAGAGAAGAGTGATATCACATATTGAAAACCTGATATCCATATAAATAGAGTCTGCAAAGAAATCCAAAGCAAGGGGAAAGAGCAAATACTAAAAACTATGTGCCAGTTATTATGCTATTTTCTATGCACCCACCCCTCTATACTCGGCTTTGTGGTGATCATTTCTGCTTTAGCAGGATTTATGTTAGCCTCTGCCAATAGGAGTCACTAGAGGGAGACTGCAAGTCTGAAGGAAAGGATTTGTTCCATCCTGTCTACTTTCTGTGAGCTTTATGTCTGCTTGTGGTTCTTGTGAGCATTATGCCAGCAATGCTGTTTTCATCCAGCACTTCCTTCCCTAGCAGCAGCTGAATGTGGTTGCAGTTTCTATTACACTTGCAGAAGCCTTATCGTCATGCTTCCTTCTGTCAGAGACACCTGCAGCCCCTCTTCAGGGATCTAGGTCTTAGGCCCAAGCTCAGAGACCAGCACCAGCATCATCCCTCCTCAGAGCTGTAACTTCCAGCTCCATGAGGCCCCTCTAAATTTAAATTCCTATCTCCTTTCTTTGTTCTCTCATCTCAGGATATTAGCTGCTACCTCCATGACATCTTGATGTTCTCTTTATCCTTTCAGTAACTTAGTTAACTTTATACTTAACGTGTTTTTACATTCTCTCTGTTCAGATAACTAGTATGGCTTCTGCTTCCTGACTGAACCCTGGCTGATGCACTGAATTCAAGACAACTTGCTTGAAATTAGAAAGACTTTATGCATTGAAAAGACACACTGTGCACCTAGGAACACCGACCCAGGATGGTCAGTGCTGAGTAATGGCCTAAAAAAAGAATGAAAAAATTTTTAAAGGGTTTTTTGAAGAAAAAGTCCTTTGAGAGTCCATGCCAAAAAAAAAAAAAAAAAAAAGGCAGGTATAGGGAAGGTAAATCCGATTATTTTCACACTTTTCCATAATGACACTCTATGCCAAAAGACAATGAAGTAATGTGAACTTACTCAGGATTTTATATCCAACCAAATGGACTTTAAAGCGTAAGAGTCACAGGCTATCATCAATATGCAAATTCATGGAACATTGTTTCCATGACCCCTACCTGAGGAATGTATTAGAATAGGGTTCAGATAACCAGATTGACTGAGAGGCACTGATGTAAAGCATGGTAAAGTTTTGCAAGTATTAAATGACGAATAAAATTAAAATAGTACCTTGTTTAATTAATGCATCTAGGCAATGATCATCATTGGCTGCTAACATCACTAATACAGCCAGACATTGTGTACTTCTAATAGACATATTCACCAGCTGAGATATGCATCCTTCTCAGAGGTCTGAATTTAAGGACTCTTCTTCCAGGCTTCTAAGTATTAATAATTCCAACTTCTCTTTTTTCTCCCAGTCCTAGCAGCTTCCTACAGTTGCTGCTGCTGTAATACCTTAGTGCTCTAGCCTTTCTAGTTCTATAGTTCAAACAACATGTGGTTCCAGTCTCCTGGCTGGACTTTGACTGATATAGCACTACCTATGAAGTAATCTTGCCAAATAATTTGATCTTGAATCTTATCAAGACCCTAGATCTAGCTGCATGTTTACTGGAAATACAGTGGGTCAGAGGAACATATTAAACAACATCAATGGGATTAACCAGCAAAATCAAATCCTAGGAGACTGCACAGGATAAACAAAAAAACTTTAACAAAAACTTACAAGGAAAACATAAGATGGCAGAGAATCCTATAGATTAAAGAAGTAGGAGTCATGTCAATGAATTGCAGTGTGTAAACCATGTTTAGATCTTTAAGCAACTGTGAACAATGGATATTTGTAATGACGTTGTGGTTATGTGTTTTTTTTTAAGTCACTTTTAGGGACTTCCCTGGTGGTGCAGTGGTTAAGAATCTGCCTGCCGATGCAGGGGACACAGGTTTGAGTCCTGGTCCGGGAAGATCCCACATGCCGCGGAGCAACTAAGCCCGTGCACCACAACTAATGAGCCTGCGTTCTAGAGCCCACAAGCCACAACTACTGAGTCTACGTGCCACAGCTACTGAAGCCCGCGTGCCTAGAGCCCATGCTCTGCACCAAAGAGAAACCACTGCAATGAGAAGCCAACACACCACAACGAAGAGTAGACCCCTTGCCACAACTAGAGAAAGCCCGGATGCAGCAACGAAGACCCAACGCAGCCAATAAATAAAAAGTCACTTTTAGACAAAAATACTTCAGGAATTAGTGGATGAAATTACATGAAATCTAGGGATTCAGAATAATAACGGGAGGGGGGGGGAGTACTTGAGGGTCAAGATGAAACAAGATTGTCCGTGATTTCATAGTTGTTGAATCTAGGTGATAGGTACATAGGGATTCATTGTATTGTTACTCAGCTTTCTTTTTTGGCTGCATTGGGTCTTCATTGCTGCGCACGGACTTTCTCTAATTGTGGTGAGCGGGGGCTACTCTTCATTGCGGTGAGCGGGCTTCTCCCTGTAGTGGCTTCTTTTGTTGCGGAGCATGGGGTTTTGGTGCACGGGCCTCAGTGGTTGTGGCTCACAGGCTCTAGAGCACAGGTTTAGTAGTTGTGGCGCACAGGCTTAGCTACTACGCGGCACGTGGCATCTTCCCGGACCAAGGCTCGAACCCGTGTCCCCTTCATTGGCAGGCGGATTCTTAACCACTGCGCCACCAGGGAAGTCCCTGTTACTGAGCTTTTACATGTGAAGTTTTCTATTATAAAAAATTTTTTAAGTGATGCACTATTACCCATTCCAGTTCATCTCAAGAATGTAAAGGTGTTTCAATATTAGGAAATTTATTTATGAAATGCAACAAAATATATCAAATTAAGAAAATGATACCAATATATACAATAAAAGCATTGATAAAGCTTTAACTTTTGTGCCTGATTTTTAAAACCTTGGTAAAATTAGAATTAAAGGTTTTTTCTGTTAACAATAAAATGTTGGTAATATATTTATTAATGTGTATGTATAGACCTAGACAATAGTATGTATAACATCATGCTTAAAGGTGAAATACTGGGAGCACTACCACAAAAGTATCAGAAACAAGACATAGATACTATCAACCATCTTATGTAACACTTTTAAATTAAGATATTTTTAGATAAAGTAGCAAGAAATAATACAGAAGGATCTCATATATCATTCACCCAGCTTCCCCCTATGGTAACATCTTGCATAACTATAATACAGTATCACAACAGGAATTTAAACATTGATACCATCCACTGATCTTATTCAGATTCACCAGTTTTACATGTACTCGTGTACTTGTGTTTACTTTTATGCAGTTTTATCATGTATGGATTTATGTAATCACCACTATAGTCAAGATACGAAACAATTCCACCAACACAGTGCTCCCTTGTGATACTTTTATAAGTACACCAACCTTCCTCTCTCCCTTCTATCCCTAACCATTGGCAACTACTAATCTATACTCCATCTCTATAATTTTGTCTTTTCAAGAATGAATGGAATCATAGAGCATATAGCCTTTTGGGACTGCTTTTTTCACTCAGCATAATACCCTTAAAATCTACCCAAGTTGTTAACGTGTCTAAATAGTCCACTCCTGTTTGTTTGTCCCTGAATAATGTTATTGATGTACTTGTTTAACAGTTCACTATTTTTTTTTTTTACAGTTCACGCTTTGAAGGACATTTGGATTGTTTCCAGTTTTAGACTATTACAAATAAAGCTGCTATGAACATTTGTATACATGATTTTTGTGTAAACATAAATTTTCATTTTTCTAGTCCAAATGCCCAGGAGTACCATTGCTGGTACAAACAAACAAAAAAAAAAAAAATTGCTGGTATAAAAAAAAAACAACCAAAAAAAATGCCAAACTATTTTCCAAAGTGGCTGTACCATTTTACATTCCACCAGCACTGTATGAGCGATCCAGATTCTCTACATCCCTTGCAACATTTGATGTTGTCACTACTTTTTATTTTAGCCATTCTGATAGGTGTGTAGTTATATCCCACTGGAGATTAGATGATAGATGATAGATGATGATAGATATAGATATATATACCCCCATTAATTTGCATTTCTCTTAAGGTAATGATGTTGGGGATATTTCCATGTGGTTATTTGCCATCCTCTTTGGTGAAGAAGTTGGCCTCAGCTAGAAATATGGACAGTTCATCCATTATAACAGAAGAAAAAGAATATGTAGGTACAGGGACTTCCCTGGTGGTCCAGTGGGTAAGACTCTGCACTCCTCATGCAGGGGGCTGGGGTTCGATCCCTGGTCAGGGAATTGGATCCCACATGCATGCCGCAACTAAGAGTCCGCATGCTGCAACTATGAGCCCAGATGCCACAACTAAAGATCCTGCATGCCACAACGAAGATCCCACATGATGCAACTGGGACCCGGCACAGCCAAAATGAATAAGTACATTTTTTTTTTTTAAAAGAAAATGTAGGTACAGATGTAGGTAGGTGGGGAGATATGACTGTAGAAGCTTGTGAAAGTTCTGAGTGTTTCTATTTTCTCAGTGAAACAGAAAAGGTCATCTTCTGAAAATGAGGATGAAAGAAGAGGCATTGGAGCTTTGAAGAAAGAGGATATGGCATGAAATAGAATTTAATAAAGACAAAAGTCGTGTGGTTGCTGGGCAGCAAAAAGGGATCCCTAGAGATCAGTAAGCAGACTTTAAAGACAGTCAATGTATATGGATTAGACAGAGAATTGGATTTTATCATGACTTTGATTTTTGCCAGATGAGTTCAATTAAGCAGAAGGCAGGCAGAGGAGTTAGAATGTATGCAATGCCAAATTAAACTTATCAGTATTAAGTATCTACCAGTTTCCCGAGTGCTTACCATCTACTAGGAACATTAAAAAGTAGCAAAGTATTGAAAGTAAACTTCTTATCTCAATCCATTCTTATATCTAGGAAATGGTGTTAACTCTTCATTCTGCTCCCTCTTTAGGCAGGCCAAATCTTCTAGGGAGATGGCAAGGGCAATAAGCACGCTGAAAAATGTTTCTAGATTACTACAATCCCAGGCCAGCTCACATGGGACAGTGGTAGAGAGCCTCCCTGTGAGCCTCCTTGCCCCTTTTCTTTAGTTCAAGGTTTTCTTCATGCAGTGATACTTACAAAATAGCAAACAGTCAAAACAAGGTGGGTATACAATTACGTGCTTCATTAATTACAATGACATTACTTGAGCCCTCAGGAGAAGCAGCACAGCTCCAATACCCTGAAAGTTCTCCAACACGCATGTTTAAATTTATATATGCATACAAAACCAAAAGCCCTCTCTTCTTTTTCCCTTGTTTGACTCCACCTGAGTGTCCACCAGTATGTCTCTTGGTAGAAGTCTATACCAGTTCCATGGACTACCCACTTTCACACCCCAGAGACCTTTGCTTTTACACCCATCTTGTTTTATTACCTTTATTAGTATCTGCTCAGTTCTTCCTTAATGCTAGTTATAATGTTAGTTGGTTTTCCTCCAAATATGTGGAAGGTATATTTTGCTTTTTAATCAAAAGTATGCCCCCCCAAAAAAAGTATGCCCCCCAAAATATATATATGTGTGCGTATAATCTATTGCTTCTGTTTCTCTGAAGACCCCTAAGATGTATATACTTATTCCACTAAATAAAATGAGTCCATAGAAAACCAAAGAAAATCTTTTCTTTAGGAAAAAAAAAAACTACTGAAACTCATATAAAGCAATGAAATTTAAAATATGACATCTATGTAGGAATGGATAGTTCACTGGGCCAGATATATAAAGAAATCTAGTATATGATGAAGACAGCTGAACTAGTGAAGGCAATTTTGATTATCAAGTGACCGAAGCAATTCTATAAAGCAGTGTTGGTAACTAGAGTCACCATGTTATACATTAGATCCTCAGATATTCATCTTATAGCTGAAAGTTTGAAGTGGTATTTCGGGGTTTTGATTTGCTTTTTTTGTTTTTGGCCAGACCGAGCAGCTTTTGGGATCTTAGTTCCACGACCAGGAATCAAACCCAGGACCCCTGCAGTGGAAGCTCAGAGTCCTAACCACTGGACCACCAGGGAATTCCCTGCACTTTCTTATTGACTAATGATGCCAAGCAACGTTTCATGTACTTAATTGGCATTTCTGTATACCTTCCTTGCAGAAATTTCTATTTAAATCCTTTGCCTATTTCTCAATTGGGTTTATTTTTCACATATTCTGGATACAAGTCCCTAACCAGTTATGATTTACAAATATTTTCTTCCATTCCATGAGTTTTCACTTTCTTGATGATGTCCTTTGAAGCAGTGATTAATTTTGGTAAATCCAATTTGCCTTTTTTGTTGTTCATGTTTTTGGTGTCATTTAATAATCTAAGTTTTATAATTTCATTCTTACATTTAGGCATTTCACTCTTTTTTAGTTAACTTTTGTATAGGTGTGAAGTAAGGGTCCATATGAAACTTAGAATCAGCGTTATCAATTTCAAGAAGTCAGCTGGAACATGGTAAATGAGTAAATTATTTGGGGGAATGCTACGTCAGTGAACACGGAATGTTTTTCTATTTGGATCTTTGTCTTTTTCCCCTCATTCCTTCTTACCTCAAGCACGTTTAGAACCCAACCCACTTTAGATGCAAAACATTACATGCCTGATAAACCATTTGTTAAAAATCTTGAGGACTGGGGCTTCCCTGGTGGTGCAGTGGTTGAGAGTCCGCCTGCCGATGCAGGGGACACGGGTTCGTGCCCCGGTCCGGGAAGATCCCACGTGCCGCGGAGCGGCTAGGCCGACGAGCTATGGCCGCTGAGCCTGCGCGTCCGGAGCCTGTGCTCCGCAACGGGAGAGGCCACAACAGAGAGAGGCCCGCATACCGCGAAAAAAAAAAAAAAAATCTTTGAGGACTTGTTTTGAGCTTAAGCTCCCCACTCGATTCCCCAACACACTTAAAATACCAACTAATCAACATACAACCCTGCTAGGCAGGGAATTTTTTTTTTTTTTTTTTTTTGGCTGCACTGGGTCTTGTGACATGCAGGATCTTCAGTTGCTGCATGCAAGCTCTTGGTTGTGGCACGTGGGATCTAGTTCCCCGAACAGGGATGGAAGCTGGGCCCCCTGCATTTGGGGTGCAGAGTCTTAGCCACTGGACCACCAGGTAAGCCCCTAGGCAGGGATTCTTAATCCTATTATAACATCATGTTAAGAGGTTATGGAAAAACTCAAACTTTTTGGCCAAACCAATATACAACTTGTCCAAGTTAAATGGTCTCTCCCACAAATCCCAATCCTCAGTCCTAAGGATCTATTACTAATTTCCCCTTGTGGACTCCACAGTCTAAAAGCTTACCAAAATTAACAATTTCCTATTCTCTATAAAATATAAAAATCCTGGACCTGTTGCCTGTGAACCCTGATGACTACTAAATTTGAAAATGCCACATGCTCCTTTTTTGTCTTCGTGCAAGTTCATTTATGTACACCCACCTTTTACCCCAATGAAGAAAAAGTAGTATGTTCATCCTATTGATGACCAAACTGCAGTTCAGGCAACTTGCCAGATAATGCAACTGGGCAAATTTCAGAATACTTTAACTCCAGTAGCAAGACCCCGTAACTCCTAACCAATATATTATACTGTAGATTTTTGCCGTGAGACCCATAAAGATGCTAAGCAAGCTGGCAATCAGAAAGGAGTAACAGGGCTTCCCTGGTGGCGCAGTGGTTGGGAGTCCGCTTGCCGATGCAGGGGACGCGGGTTCTTGCCCGGTCCAGGAAGATCCCACATGCCGCGGAGCGGCTGGGCCCGTGAGCCATGGCCGCTGAGCCTGCGCGTCCCGGAGCCTGTGCTCCGCAATGGGAGAGGCCACAGCAGTGAGAGGCCCGCGTATCGCAAAAAAAAAAAAGAGGAGTAACAGTTGAACCAAGACATGGACTCAGATGATTCTTGATTTGGGATCTCTCATTTGCCTCTCTGAAGATATGCCAATCACAGATAATCAGAATGATTATGAACACTTAGAGCAGGATCTTGGGCCTCATCCCTGGTACTGACTATACACAGCTTTTCAAAGCAAATTCCATGGGACCAGTGACTGCTGTGGCTTTCAACTCTCTCCCTTTGCAGTTACAAGGGAATTCCCCAGTGATCCAGTGATTAGGACTCTGTGCTTCCACTGCAGGGGGCACAGGTATGATCCCTGGTCAGGGAAACTAAGATCCTGCAGGCCATGTGGCACGGCTCCCCAAAAAAAACAAAACCAAAAAAAAAAAACACCAAAAAGCAAACCCCAAATTACTTTTAATACGTACCTCATATTAATTTGGTGTGAAAGATCCCTTTAACAGTTTGTCAAGTTTTAATGAGAGCTTCAAGAATGGAGGGGGCAAGCAGATTTTATAGCAAATTCCAGAATTTTACACTGCGTATAAAATTCAACTCCACTTTAAAGAAATTGCTACTCAGGGTAACCAAAATATGGTTATTTGGCAAGACGCAATTCAGTCTCTACTCGTTAGTGAAGTAATGTCTTGACTACCCATAACCATAATCTGATAATCCTTTTGTGATATACAAAATGCTTTTTAACTGCTAATCACACGGTAATCTCAGGAATAAAACTTACTAAGACTGAAGGCAATTTTAAAATAATGATGGCTAAATCAGGTGAGTTTGATAGTGTAGGGCCATCAGGTTGATTAGTAATTAAGAGGCTGAAGCAGCTCTGCCAAAAAGGCCTCAAGAAGTAGAGTCCTAAATTATGTAGTTTGTTTTATACTTACAACATGGAATGACTTTTTTAATGTCACCTAGAAACAAGTTGCTGACATATACAGAAAATTCTGGAAAACGGAAGAGTCCTCTAGTTAAAAACAAAACCAAAACAAATGGAAGGACAATCTGATTTTAAAATGTCTTTATTAAACAACAGGTTGTTTTATTCCTCTTTGCTCTCTTCCTCACTGGTTTTCGGGACAGAGTTCACCGGATCCTGTCAATTAAAGGAAACAATTACTCCAAAAGACCTAAGAATCACATATCAAGGTCTCAAATATTTATCAGCATCAACCAAGTAAACTTCCTAACAGCAAAGTAACATTAATCAAGGAATGTGGTAGTAATAGTATTTAATGATCTTTAGATAACTAAGGATTAAAGAAGCAGAAATGATTTTAATATCAGACTCACCCAATGAGTTTATTAAATTTTACTTCCATTTTCTACAAGAACTTTCTTACAAGGCAGATCTCTAACATTCAAGACACTCCATTAATTGGCACCCTCTTTCTAGGTATAAGATATAGCCTCAATTCTTCCATTTTTGTTAATTTCAAACTGATTATGACAGCCCTTTATACCTAAGTGATACCTTGAACGAATGCAATTTCTGTAAGATGAAGGGACAGTAAGGTACCATCTACAAGTCACCTTTTTGTAAAAAAGTTTTATTGGAACACAGTCATGTCCATCTGTCTATGACTGCTTTCCAGCTAGAACAGCAGAGTTGTTGCCAACCCTTCTAGATCATCATCTGTATTTATTTTTTCTTCCATCTGTTCTCAACTATAGGTAATCCCACCATTTAACTATCTGATGAAAAACAGGGAACTTCAAATCTTCTGAACCTTCTTCTACATGGTCTTATGGACCCAGAGATGAATACAGATATATATTTTTATTTAAAACTTAAGTCCTGTTTTTGTGAGGCTTTAGCCAAACAGACAAGGTCTACCACACCTCAGAAGGCTGTAAAAATGTTTAAATATTTAAGCGTGTGCTATAAAAACATATTTCCTGTAAGAAAGTTTTAACGTAGAATAAATTAAAATGAGATATCCACACGAGTAGTTATTTTTATACCACCCGAGAGTCCTCCTGAAGGCAGTTTACAGAGTAAGAATCACTCAACTCACCTAGATATTTCATCAGTCTAACAAGTTGTAGCTTTCCTTCTTGATCAGCTAGCTCATGCTGTGTGATGTCTTGAGAACAAATATCTTATCCACCTATCATTAAAATATTAACTGTGTTAAAATAACATATTCAGTATATATTACATTTTTACTAACATGTACATTTTATTCTGACATCAACAGGTTGAATGAACCTGTTGAAAACAGGTTTTCCCTCCTACCAATGACTAGACAACTGTTCCTCACAATTTATTATGTAAAAAGGGATGGGATTTTGAATTGGTCCAAAGTTCATTTTAAGAGTACTGAAAATACATGTCTCCACTAATTCAAGCCTTCTTTTCTGATCTAAATCTTTCATCTTTTTCTTCTATTGTTTGACATCTTTGTAATAATTTGTAATAATTGGGATTTGTAATAATCCCAATCTTTTCTCTTTCCAACTCACATACACCCACACGCATGCACACACATTAAAAAAAATAAATAAGGGTATTATCTTAGGAGAGGCGAACATCTTAAAAAAGAGTCAAACAGTTTTCACCCCACATAGCTAAATCAAATTATTTAACCATTAAATAGAAGTCAAACCCAAAATCCTCTACAGGTTAAACCTTCCAAGGAAACTTACTTCAACGGAATGAACACTCCAATATCAGCCAACATCAATCATTCTTACCTAAAGAATAATAAGAAAAAGTTAATATAAAAGACAAGGGCATAAAGATTTGAAAATGCTAGTTAATTTCAAAATTTAAAGAGTAAATTCCAGAGACAAAGATTGGGGGCAAGTTACAGCATAAAAAATAGGAAGAGACTTCATGGGGGGAAAAAAATCTAAAATCATTCTGACGTAAGGTAGCAGTAGACACCTGAGTTCGAATGAGAATTGTATCCTCTTTAAAATACAAAAGCCTAACTGCATTTTCACCAGTCTGACCACAATGAAGTTTGACTGCAATCCAAAATATACTATCCCTTATGTGAAGGTATGTGACAACGTTTACCTTACCAAATGAGTTTTAACATCGGCTCTTTTCATATAAAAGCACGTACCCTGCTCCCCACCAAGCATGTCTTCCATTCTCAGGTGGACTGACCACCTTCAGCAGGAGTCCACCAAGAGAGCCCTCCCCCTTCCACAGTACACAACAATGCAGTTGTTATCCTGCAATCCTATATATTTGCCTCATTCTTTCCCTCTTAAGTCCTCACTGAGTTTTAAGTTAGGGCAGGGAAGCTATGCCTTATCGGGACAGCAAGGAACCTGAGTTTTTCTGAGGGAGAAGACATTCACCTTCACTATATATGCCTGGCAGGGCCACAGTGCACAAAAACCAGAAAGATCAGCCTTAATTCAAATTCCAGGTTTTTCTTCCTCCCTGATTATCAGCAACTGCCAAGGGTATATGAAATAGTTCCCTGTTGCACATGTACCATCCATAAGGGATACTATATCGTTTTGCATTCTTCCTCCATTCTCCAGATTATCCTATGCTGCATCCAGCCCCTTTTTCACCCTCCAAATAAATCTTTTCAGCACTGGTGTTCAAAAGCAACATTTTTATGTTTGATGGTTTACCAACTGTGAGCTTTCCACAGTTGAGTCTTAAAAATTGCCAATCATTATCTAGCAGCAATGACAGATGATTGGGAGCAGCCAAATCCTCTGAATTCTTTCCCTAATAGGCAGCCATTTGAGAACTGCACTAGCTGACAGAGCACTGAAACATTATCAGCTAAAGCCAAAACCAAATAAAGGCCCAGAACAAACATCCTGGCTCTCTAAAACCTGTCCAAAATCATTAAGGGAAAGGCAGTAAATGCAGGACTGTGTATCATGTCACTGCAGCTGACAATGATTAACAATAGGAAACATGCAACCCCCATTAAGGTTAAAAGTCCAAAACTAGTCACACGCATCTCTTTATTGGGGAAAAGTGAAACTATTATGCATTCTTTGCAGGTTTTGCAACCTTATGTGAAGAGCACCCATTGCATTTCTTTCATCTTTCATAAAGCACCGGTACCTGTTCCAAGGGCCTAACAGTACGAAAATGCATTCTGGCATCACACCTCTGAACTTCCGACCATTCTCATTAAAAATAATTTTGGTTTGTAACAAGAAAAGACTATGAAATACAATGCGAGCACCTCGGTATATAGAGTTATTACTGAAACCCATTTATCCCCAGCTTTTTGACTGAGTGATTTTTTTTAAGACCCTCTGCACTAAGATTCACAAATTACAGCTACATACAAATCAAAACTAGTAAGAATTGACTAAAGTCACAGGTTTCTCATCGAAAGTGCAAAAGCCTATTCATCGAGATAAGCAGAATGAAGCAAAATTACCCCCCCACCCCAATGATGTCCATATATTGTAACAAGTACATTCTCTCAAAATTGTTATTGACTGTTAAGAGACAAACCTGCGCTTTTATTTCTAAACAATCACTGAACCACGGTAGCAAGTGCTGGCCACCGACTTAATGGATTATGCCACAGGAAAACCCCATCAGGGATGCATGCCAATTTAGTGACACTCTTGTCACTAATACTGAGCATTATGTTTGATGTGCACTGTATTACTAATATAGAGAGCTAAACTAGTCACCATTTGCTCTTTCATCTAGCAGGAGAGTCAAGTCATTTGGTTGAATGGACTACGTATTAAAGTACAAATTTGTCCCCACCTTGTGAATCGCTTGCCAAAGAACAAGCCATTTGTCTTGATACAATGAAAGAAAATTCTCATAGTCATGAAGAGTTTTACCAACATTTATGCAAAATAAACCAAACTTTCCAGTTACAGAGCAGAAAACATTATACACGAAAGCTGTTTCTCATGCATGCTAGCTAAAAACCAGTTCATAGACCAAAGTTCAGTTGAATTGAGGTCTGGAACAACAGTCGATGCAAAGCTTAAATCCTAAGCAACAAAGGAAGGTGCTTTTGAAGACTTACTGTTTTGGTAGTCGAACAGTTTGGATTGTAACATCACATCCCTAAAGCTAAGGGAACCAAATTCAAAAAGCTACTCTGAACATTTGCAGTTATCCTACAGAATACGACGAAGTCTTATGATGGGGAAATGATTCCCAACATGTATTCAATAGGCAAGTCAACATGCCACACCACTTTCCCCCAGGTTTAGAGTATAAACATATTTAGACAAATCACAGAACTTGAACTATTCATGTTAGATTCCCATCTATGCCCCAAGTTAGTAACAGAGGTGTTCCGATGGAGCCCATTTAAAAAAATTTTTAAATCACATTACAAAAAAAACTGTACTTTTAGTCTTAATTCACTCAACCTGCAGAGTAATTACCAAGATTACACTCAAACTGATATTGCTGACCTATGAGCAGGTCAGTTTGCTACAACAGAAACTAATTATCACATGCTATACAGTCTGTGTCAAGATGCTTAAAAAGCACTCTTACTTCCGAAGTATGGTATGGTCCCCTCCCCCACACCACTGATGTGTTTCATGTTATCTTCAGTTACAATACAACTAAAAACCACACAACTGAATCAGATATACCAAATAATCAAGTTTGCACTTTTTATCTGAGAACTGCAACAGCACTGAATTCTGCCTGACAAATTACAGCTCTAAACCCAAACCCACGCAGTTTTGATATAAGCTAGCTTTATCATACAGGTGTTAGGTGCTGCACTGTAATTTCATTGTCAGAAGTATGATGTCAGAATGCCCACGGAATAAAAGTACATAGCAAGTCACCAAGTTAGATTATATTGCTTGTTACCTACCTGTATGCAGTCGGCAATGAGAATCTCGGAGCAAGCAGGAATACTACATCCGGGTCCTAATGTCCATTGCCATTTGCGGTACTACGTTCCTCACAGTTACGCACTGCAGAAATGCTGGCTAAATGCAGTTATGTAGCAGGCGACTACTTTAATAGTGCATAATTGCAGTCCAAGAACACCAGAAAATATTCCGCCACAACTTAGTGGCTTGCCCAAGAAAAGCCAAGTCTCTAAATTTTTATCTGCCATAATATGCCACTTATAAAAATTGCACAGGCGTAACATTACAATTTCCCAAATTATTATGTTTATATTAGTGGTATAATACATCTAATAAAGAGTGGTGGGGCTTATAGTATTTCTTAGAAGTTTACCTAAGCAAAGAGGATTATGGTTTCACTAAACGTTGAGCCAATGGGTTAAGTTTCTAAAACACCTATTAAATACACTGGGATCTCTTAGAGAATGCAGTTTTTAAAGATTAGGAATTATAAGAGGAGTAATAAGTTTAAAAACAATCAGTGTTCCTCTTAAAACAAAATTATGAGAGAAAGTGGAGGAGGAAACGGGGGCAGGTGGTTTCTTTAAATGAGAAAAATGGCTAAAATACTTCAAAAGTACTACTTTCCCTTTCCCACCCCCAAGTTTCATAAATCAGCTTTTAGGAATCTACTTTTAAAGATGATTCAAATTCCCATTAGGCTAAAAACTATCATATACATTCCAAGACTTGTTGAAAGTCTATTTGAGTAGCTTACGACCCTTGGTACGCTGCTGTTTCAGTGATTAAAGTCAAAACTTAGTTGAAACTAAGCAACATTACTTGCTAAACAACGTTTAGCAATTCTACACAATAAGGCTATCAAAACCACAACTTTCAGGAGATTATCCATTAGCATCCTTCACCACTCTTCAAAGGTACAGTACTACCAAAAGCTTATTTTAGGGGTCTGTGCCAGCATCCCTTATAAAGAAAGGCATGTAATCTGAAAAATAAACTGAAACATTAATTTTATAGGCAGATTTTTCCATTTCCCCACCAGCCCCCGCCCACACATTCAAGTTCACCCTCTGTGGGTGTCCCATGAACACCCCTTATTTTCTTATCATTAGTGGAGTCCCTACCATACAATTCAATCAAATTGTAATGGACTCCTTTCAAATCAAGACCCTTGTTTCCGGTACAGAAAATCTCATACATTATCACCAATTAATAACTTGACTTGGGACAAAACTTCCTCATTGATATAATTCTGGTAGAACTACTCATTTCCAAGTGTCTTGGTGAACAGAAATAATGAACATTTTCTAATGAGATTCTCTCCCTTAATTAGTACACCAGGTACCTGTCAGTCACACAACCAGAATTCGGTGGCATGCCTTTATACTCCACTAGTGTTTTACTTTTAGTATTAACAGGTTTCCTATGCACGAGTGCTCAATTGTTTCAACAACAGGTTTCCCTTTGTACTCAGGCACAATACTAAGCCTTCAGTATTTAAACAAAGATTTGGTTTAGAATTTTACTTTTGCCAATTAACACCAACAGAGGTGAAAAGGAGGAAGACACATTCCATAGTAAGAGTTCTATAATGTACAAATTTGAATGGAAACATAACTAAGAACAAAGCCAAACCATTCAGTTACCTTACCTACTACTTTTAGGAAGTTATTCCTCTGCTAACAATATAAGCATGGGAAAGCAGGTTCCCATTGTACTAACAGACAACAGTAACGATCTATTTTATTAATAAGTCAAAATGTCTCTAATGAAAGGAGATTCAATGAAGTTGACAATAAACTGACAACACCATCGAAAAGCTCCAAAGCTTTATGGTGGGAGGAAAGGATATTTGTACTGTGTAGCACGAGCAACTCTCCAGATTTAGTGCTACATCAAAAGGAAACTATGGAAAAACACGTTAAAAATATTTCACAGTAAGTATAGTTCTCTGCAACCCTATTTGTTATTAAGTCACTACCAGCTCTTAGAAAAGAAGTTTTTTTTATAGTCCTACAGATTTTTGCCCAACAGAAGTACCACAAGGAGATGTAAAAGTTAGAGTACAAATGTATACATAGCCAAACCTACTTTATGATGACTATACCTTACTTTCGAGTTTAATTATTCAGACTAAACCCCATCTTTATAAATCACTTGAAGTAATACATGAAAAGACTTCATGTTTAACAATCTTTAATTCAGATGTGAATGTTCAATACAAGCCGTTCGTAGGGCTTGGGACTCGTTCTTTAAAAAACAAGAATGGAGGAATGCAACAAAATGATCTTTCCACTTGTTCTTCAGAAACTTTCAATGAAAGGATAGATCATAGGGCCGTAAAAGATCCATTTAAGTCATACCCACTTTCTCCCCCTACCAATAGTCTTACACCCATTCCATAATCTTAATACACATTCCTGAATGAAGATTTACAGTTCAGCTTTGCTTACATAGCCATTTGAAAATACTAGCACCGGCTTGCTTCCTATAATGCCAAACAAATCAAATCATGAAACTATTCAATATGCATTTCTTCTTTTTAAAACAAGGGGGTGCTTAAATGTAGAAAGCAATACTTAGCCTACAAATACATTTCCCAGAAATGGCATATGCCACTCAAAGGCCTAGACACTCTTATGCTTTCCAAGTGGAACACCTAGCCTAATGTGCATAGAAGCATGAATGGCAAAGTTGAAGATCAAAATCTTAACTATTTTTTCTATTTATTTGAAGCACAGTAAAAAAAAAAAATTGGTACACTTTGGAAATCAGTGGCACAAGGTACACTGCCATAAATTGAGGGACATTATACAGTTAAAAAAAAAAAAAAAAAGGAAAAAAAGGAAAAAAAAATTCCCCTGTTTCAAACACTGCATTACATAATTTTACCTGCCCAAACAGACCATTTACAAATATTAGGTCAATAAACTGCTAACATCCATAAAAAGGTAGCTTTCTTACTAAAATGCAAGAATTTAAAAGATTGCTATCTAAACAAGAAAAGACAAAAACAAACTGGAATGAAAGCCTAGATATCACATCTAAAATCGGGGTTTCTTGTTTGGGCCTTCATACTCTTCTCTCCCTCTACCATATCCTGCCGGAGTTCCAGGCCCCATTCCTCTAGGACCCTGTCCACCCACAGGTCCCGCACCTCCCTGCCCAAAGCGCTCAGTACGCTATTGGAACAGTTAAGTAACAGTTCATTATATGTAGTTGATGTCCATGTGTGTTAAGTAAATATTTTAGAAGGTTCCGTAGTCAACGTTCGTCGATACAATCACCAATGAGTCGATCCACAGGTACCGGGAACATAGAAAGGAAAAAAGGGTAATTTGAAAATTAGTTTACGATAATACATGCCTTGTGGTATGTTCCCACTTGAGCCATTCTCATACACCTGTTTCAAAGAATAGATCTTCCCTGTAGTGCTAAAAAATTTAAGAATTAGTGCAGATGTGAAAACCCATTCCAAAATGAGTTTTAAGAAATTTCACATCAGATTAACCCACTGAAAAGCTTACACACTTCTCACTTTCAAGGTCTGAACAGGAAATTTAATTTCCAAGTAAGCCTAACAAGCCCAACCAGACAGATTCAATTCACTCAATGAAGTGACAAAGACCTACTCACCAGTTAGTGGTATGTGCTGCATAAGAAACCTTGTGCTTTTCAAGATCTTAAGACACATCTGCTAAGTTGCAGAAACCTTAAAAGGTTCAAAGTTTTAATAAAATGCTACCAGACTACAAAAAGAAAAAGAATAAAAGACTAATAGATTTAGTCACTTAACCGGCACAGTAACTTGATTTAAAAGTGTGTTGCCATATTCTCACAGGTATACCACCTTCAGAGCCATCACTGTATAACCAGAGACAATTATGTTCACAGTACTGTTCTCTACAATTGCAAATTGACTGTATATACAGCCCACCCTCATAACAGCCCAACTTTCCCCTTAGGTCTGTAAAAAGTCCACTGACAGTTATGATTCCGTGTTTTGGGTGTCTCCCAAACAGCATTAACACCAAGCTTAAGTGACTGCAATAAAGCAGGACTTCATTATTCCACCTAGTTTTAGGTACTTCTAGTCCTAGAAACCTATGTTCCCAAACAGAAAAACCCTACAGATATGCAAAAGCACAGCAGCCTGAACTATCTTTCAAATTCTATTTAAAACAGACCAGTTATTCTGAGTATTGCTAGGAAAAAAACAAAACAAAACCCGAAAACCAGAACAAAAACCCCCCAGAAACTAAAACGGCATCAGGGTTTAACTGTTCCCATAAATGATTTCAACATGCTTCCTACAAAATACTACAGGGTTACTATAAAAATACTAAATCCTAATCCTTCAAACTATTTCAAAATCCTAAAATTCTTAGGTTTTCAGCGCGTTGTATTGTATGTTTTATCTCAAAAAGGTAAAGAGGAAATTTGGGGGTTTTACAATTATGTTATTACAGTATCTTAGAACCCAGGAGCTACATGTCACATGGACTACAGAATCTTAACTGTGGGAACATCATGTCAAATTACAGTTGCAAATCTGATACATACCTACACCTGCCTATTAAGAAGGATATAAACCAAAATGTTACCCACATTATTTTTAAAATTCAATTTGAAGAAAGCTAACAGCACTACGTTTAACCCAACCAGCTACTTATGATTCTAATTCTCAAAAGCCTTAAGTAGAGTTTAAATAGATGAGGCCCCATTCTAAATCCTTATGTTCTTATTTGTAAAATGAATCTAGTGAGCTATATGCTGCAGCTTCCCTCCTTTGCCAAAAGCCTGTAGGTGAACTAATCAGATTCAATTCAGTTGTGACAATGTACTTTTCTCCAAACCCACCTCTACAGCCAATACTCAGTTCTTCTAAGGATTGTAAAATCCTAATACAGCCACTCAGACCAACTCACTTGGTTGTTCTAAAGTATCCTGACAGACTATCTGTACAGCTAAAATATGACAGCATCAAGAAGGTTCAGATCAAATGCACACAACTAGTATGCTTAAAATTATCATTGACTTTTGCTACCCTGTAGCAAAACAGAGATGTCAGTTTATTTTAGAAGGTACACCTATAGACAGGCCCAACAGGTGGGAAACGACGAGTCCGAAGACTAAACAATTCCTTTTTCATGGGTAGAAGTCACACCAAATATAGGTCAAAGTCCTACACATTGCTAAAACATGCCTAAAGCTACAAACAAGTCTGATTCACACTTTTGGCAAATACCAGCTTAACGAATGACAGCTTGCCATTTGATTACTCTCACGTGGATGTAGAATAATGTTACATTATCTAACATTTAGAATTTGGATTTGCCATGAGCTATAGTGCAAAAGTACACAAGCAATATAATGGAAAGCACCTAAGTCTACTTATTGCCAAAGATAATTCCAACATACTACTAAAAGCATTGACTTTTTGTTGGCAACCTTATCTGTTTAGGTTACCACATTGAGTTCTTCTATGTTGCCAAAGTATTCCTCAATACTACGATTTACATGATAGGGGAACTAAAAGAGGTCCAGTCGCCTACTTAAAAACAAAAACAATAACAAAAAAACACACACACATAAGTTGTGAAAACGAGAATTTCCTTTTGAACTATGTCCCACAGGATACATTACCATGTCGCTTCCCATCATGGAACCACTCATTGTTGCCGGTGGAACTCCAGGATTAGCTTCATAACCTATGCCACCACCACCACCTAGAGGTGGAAATTTCTGGCCTCCTGAACCATAGGGATCTAGGAAACAAAAATGCTGGTTACAACTCAACCAGAATACTGCTCTTCAGTGGTATTACTAATTTAATTTTCATTCTTACCTCCCATGTTCATTGCTCCTCCACCGCCCATTCTCATGTCTCTTTCTCTCTGAAAGAAAAAAAACCCGTTCATACACCTGTACTAAATCCATACCAAGCATTCTTGAATACAAAAGAATTTCCAAAGCTTAAAAAAAAAATTGTTTTTCAACTTAAGGGAAAACAACAATAAGGTAATTTTAAAAATCAGTAATCTGAAACCAGGTGAGACTCCATTATCAAAAGACCTATAAAGCAAGCTTCTTCCCAACCAATGAAATCTTTTGGCCCACCCAAGGAAAAGATAAAACTCAAAGGAAAAGGCATATCAATCATAATACACCACCTGGGTTAAAAAGAGAAAAAATGGCAGAATAGCTATAATATGAAAGGTTATATTTAACTGAATAAAATTTCATCCTAGATGTCTACAAACTTTGTAGAAAACTCCAATTACACTGCAAAAGAAGTTTACTTACCGGATCCATGTAGCCCATCCGGCTATAACTTTCCTCTCTTTGGCGTCTCATTTGTTCTTCCATCTCACGTTGACGAATCATCATCTCTTCTTCCCTCCTACGTCGTTCCTCCTCTTGCCTAGAAACATTCATCAAACATAAAAACTAAAGTTTTATCCACATTTTAAAAATTCAATTTGAAAAAAACTAGTAGTTTGCTTAAGAGCATTACAAAGTCTAGGTTAGAGCAAATACACACAAAGGCTGGGACAGTGACTAAGAAGAGCCCTAAAGGTATTTCAGCAAAGTAAGTGAGCCTTATAACAAAAATCTTACACTCTATTTCAATTTAAGCATTAAACCAAAGCTGCCACAGTATTTAACACCTCTGTATTTCATCTGACTCACCTGCAAAATTTAGGTACACTTAATGCAGAAGCAAAGACTTAATTTAACAAGATTTTACCTCAACTGCATCTCTTTACGTTTCTGCATTTCTTGATTGTGAAGTTCTTCCATGCGTCTTAATTCTTCCTGGCGTCTCATCAGATCTGAACATTGGAAAATTTTGTTATACATTCACATTAGTGAAATTCTAGTAAGTTCAAAAGGCAAACGACCCTAACGGTAATATTTCACAGAGAGTCCTTTACCTTGCCGCAAAAGATTTGCCTGATGCTCATGATAGGCATCTTCCATTTCACTTTCCAATTTGTCCTTTGCATCTTTCATGTTTTTTTCAACTTGTTCCCGCTGCTGTTTTTCCATTTCATCCAGGGACTTCCACCTCTGAGAATACTCATACTCAAATGTGCCATGCTGGGCAAAACGAGGAGGGGTTTCTCTCTCCCTGACAATATTTAAATATGAACCAATTTATAGATGCACACAAGAAATATATCTGATTTCCCCTAAAAACAATGGTCACTTCACTGGCCTGTTACTGCTAAGAAATACTGAAAGGTACAGATCACCTTGATTCTTAATAAGGTATTTTTACAGCAAAAACAATACATGTTCCAGAAAGACATAGTCAACAGTAACATGGGCACTGAAGATAAATCCTACCTTCCTCACTTTCTATTTCCCTAGCCAAATTCTGATTCAAGAAATATTTTTTCAACCCTTAAAAATGAGGATACCGGGCTTCCCTGGTGGCACACTGGTTAAGAACCCGCCTGCTAACGCAGGGGAAATAGGTTCAAGCCCTGGTCCGGGAAGATCCCACATGCCGCGGAGCAACTAAGCCCGTGCACCTCAACTACTGAGCCTGCGCTCTAGCACCCGTGAGCCACAACTACTGAGCCTGTGTGCCACAACTACTGAAGCCTGTGGACCTAGAGCCTCTGCTCCACAACAGGAGAAGCCACCACAATGAGAAGCCCACGCACCGCAACAAAGAGCAGCCCCCACTCGCCGCAACTGGAGAAAACCTGCGTGCAGCAACGAAGACCCAACGCAGACAAAAATAAATTAATTAAAAAAAAAAAAGAGGATCCTTACAACACATCCTAACAACCATTAAGAACAAAACAAGAATGCATGTGAAATATACCTACCTCAGAAACAACACTAGGTATTTGAGTAACTGCTTCAAAACCTCTAGCTTTCTGAGCCTGAGGTTTTCATTATGCCCATCCATTTCAAAGAACTTTGCATATTTTAAGCAAAATTGAAAAATTACTCTAGCAAGTTCTCGTTTACACTTAAATTAAGAACTGCCCAAAAGTTCAACAGATCTTACTTTTGATACATTGGATTCTTCTGTGCAAGTTTTTCAGGAAGACCATCTTCATCATCTAACTGTTCAAGGGGTTCCACAATGACTGGACGAGGAGTTCTAACAACAAAAATGGTTCCATCTTAATTTTGTTCCAGTTTCATTGCATTTTCTTCATACAAGTTAATAAATAAAAGTTATTCGAATAAACATAAAAACTTACGTTGTTAGTAAGAAAACACCTTCACTGCATCTTTCAAATGCTTTTCTTGCTGCTGGTTTAGAAGCAAATTCAACAATGCCTTTCCCTGTAGATCTTCCACGATCATCCACAATTACAACAGCCCTTTCAATAGGACCAAACTGACTAAAGGCTTCTTCCAACAGTTCATTGGAAACATAAGGTGAAAGATTTCGAACAGAAAGGGCAGCAGCATGTGTGGCAAATCGAACCCGAAGCTGTCTACCTCTCATGGGTGTATCATCAAGTTCAGCTTTAGCAATTTCAGCTAATGCTCTAGATTCCTGAAAGCATCAAGACATACAGTCACGTTAATGACCTCAAAACTGGCTACTGCCCACCCTAAAATTGCCATAAGCCTAACTCCCGATCCTATTCTTCTGACAGCTCTCAGCTCAACTATCTCCAGACAGCACACCCTGACACCATTCAGAGGAGGGAGGTAAACACCTTACCCACCCACTCCCTTCCTTTCTTAGATACCAACAATTATGCACTGTACAACAGCTGCAACTTTTGTGTGAGTGATGAAAAATTTAAAAACTAATTTATTCTTGTTGGTTTAAAACACACTATGTTTGTTGTAGAAAAAAAAGACCCTTTTAATTCCACCAAAAAAACACACAAACAAACAAAAACAAAAAAACTCACAAGCTTAATAAATCCAAATCCTTTGCCTTTGTTGATAAAAACTTCTCCTGGTTCTCCATATTTAGCAAATAATCTTTTGAATTCATCCTCCGTGATATCAGCAGGTAGATTACCAACAAACAACCGACAACGCTGCGTGTAAGTTTTCTCTCCAGGCCTCCTCAAGAGAGACAAGTTGGCTTTAAACCCCTAGTGAAAAAGGAAAGGAATTTTCAGATACCAGTTACCTCTGCAAATAGGAAGACCCAATAATAATTTTCGTTTTTCCCAAACTGGGTATGTTACAGTCAAGTTGCTCTCCTGTTCCATTTAAAGTCAAAGATGCTACTACATTTACGGGATTTCCAATGTAATTAGTCCGAACATCAAAGACCCTAAACCATCCAGAACAGTCTCGAGAACAGCCACAAACCTCTCTATAGAGTAGACTCTGTATCAGGAACCTCGTCAGCGATTTATGCTAAATGTCAAAATCAAAATCATAGTGGGCAAAAGTTAAAATGGTGGTGGGATATTAAACAAAGAAAACGACCAAAATTCCGTTGTCGACAAGCCCTGGGCCTGCGCGTGTAAGACCAGGACTACCTCGATCTCTCCAATCCTCCACCCTATTCTGGCTCCCAGGATCCACTAGCTTTAACAAGGCCCACCATAGCTTCTCAGCGCCTCCTTCCGTCAGTTCTCCGCCAGCCGGGAGGCCTAACCCGGGGTGGGGGGGGACAGCTGGCAGACCCGAGCTGGCAGACCCGAGCCGTCCGCCCCTCACTGCAGCAGCCGGCCCCGCCCCCCCACCCCCGCGCGCAGGCGCCCTTTCCGGTCTCCAACAAAATGGAGGGCGGAAGGGGGGGGCCGCCGCCATCTTAGGGAAACCGACCCGTAGCGCAGGGAGACACTCACCTCGGAGTCAGAGATCTTCTCCTCACTGCGGCCCCCGGGCCCGCCGGGTGGCGGCCCTTGGTGGTGCTGCTGGTGGTAGGGCGGGTGGTGTTGCCGGCCCCCGCGGGGCTCCCCGCCGCCTCGGTGCGGCGGCTTGGGGTGGCCGCCAGGAGTGCTTAGGCCCGGGCCGCCGCCGGGCTTCGGCCCGCCTGGCATTTTGCCGCCTTTGGGGCCGCCGGCTCCTGGGCCCTGCTTAGGCCCGGGGCCCGGGACCCCCGCGGGTGGAGGCGGCGGGCCGCCAGCCTGAGGGGGGGTGGTGGGGACCCCGCTGCTCGGCGGCGCGGGCGGGGGCACCCCGGGGGGCGCCGAGGTGACAGCGGGCGGCGGGGTCGGGGTGGGGCCTGGCCCCGTGGGGGCCCCCGAAGTCGGGGGTGTGGCGGGCGGCGCCGAGCCGGAGGCCGGGGGAGCGCTGCCTACTCCGGGAGCAGGGCCGGGTCCCTGAGGGACGGCAGGCTTAGATGAGTCCTGTGGCGGCGGCGGCGGCTGATGCGGCGGCTGCGGATGCGGCGGCTGGTGCGGCGGCGGCTGAAGCGGCGGCGGCTGCTGTGGTGGCGGCTGCTGCGGCGGTGGCTGCTGCTGTTGCTGGTGCGGAGGCGGTGGCGGGATCGGAGGCTTGGGGCCGCCCTGGCCCGGGCCGGGCCCCAAAGGTCCGCGGTTCTGATTGAGGCCCATGCCGGGTGGCGGGGAGCGGAAATCGTGGAGGCCGCCGCGGCCGCCTCCCCCTCCGCGTCGGTGGAAACCGCCACCGCCACCGCCCCGACTTCGGAACCGGTCCCGAGACATGTCTGTGATCAAGGGGCGGTCGAGGCAGAAGCGAAGAAGACGTTCGGGGAACGTGGAGGCCACCTTGCTTCGCACAAGATGGCGGATGACACAGGCGGCGCGCCGCCTTTGTCCTCTTCTTATATAGGCCGGCTGGCACGGCCCCGCCTACTTCTCGATCTGTAGCTCCCAAAGCCAGTTGCAAGTACTGTACTTGATGACGCTAAGTTACGAGAAACTAATCTTTCCTATTGGCTCCCGATGAGAGGCGGGAGGCGTGGAGTGGTTGAAGTTTCCAGTCGGCCAATGAGCGGAAAAGGAGTTGGCTGTAGGCCACAGTGATTTGCTGGGAGATATTTGAATGGGTTCTCCAGAGCAATTTTCCCGTGAAAGCAAATAGCCAGGGCCCTATCAGCAGCTCCTAGGGAGAGATGTTAGAAGGCTCCTTCCTTTCTTGATTGCTCTTAGGAGCAGCGTGCTGGTATCCTTCCCCAGAAAGAACAGCAGTCTCTGGTTCAAAAGCATAAATGAAGTGCCTGCTATCTCTTCCACCTCGTGCTGGGCCAATAAAATTAGAGAAATAAAATCTTAACCGATTTCACACACACCATCTTACTGATTTTATTTTGGAACCTCATTGGAGTACTGGTTTGGTCTAGCAGTATAAATGGCTCAATAAGCTTCAGTGCCCTCTTTGTTAAAAGAGAAAGGCCTTGATTTTGTGTGTGTGTATATAGACTAGTAATTTACAAACACGAATCACAGAAAGAATTTAACATTTTTCTTAATTCTGCTACACTTTATGAACAGATTAAGATACTTTAAAACTACAATATTAAAATATCTAGAATTGGGAGATTGGGATTGACATATATACACTAATATGTATAAAATGGATAACTAATAAGAACCTGCTGAATAAAAAAATAAATAAAATTCAAAAATATATATATATGGGGCTTCCCTGGTGGCGTAGTGGTTAAGAATCCGCCTGCCAATGCAGGGGACACAGGTTCGAGCCCTGGTCCGGGAAGATCCCACATGCCGCGGGGCAGCCAAGCCTCTGTGCCACAACTACTGAGCCCGCGTGCCCGCCTAGCGCCTGTGCTCCACAACAAGAGAAGCCACCGCAGTGAGAAGCCCGCACACCACAACAGAGAGTAGACCCCACTCACCACAACTAGAGAAAGCCTGCGCACAGCACCGAAGACCCAACGCAGCCAAAAATAAATAAAATTAATAAATTTATTTTAAATAAATATATATATATATGGAATCAACAAATGGACAGCATCCTTCTTACTTCAAAATCTCCAACTACTTTGAAGTGCATGAGACATTTCCCTTAATACCTCTCCTAGTTAGTGTTATCTATGGACCTTTGGGTGGATCATTCCTCCCTCAGTTAATACTAGCTCATGGCTCACTGTCTTTCTTTCTACTTCTGTACATCATTTAACATCTGTGTGGATGACCACCCAATACTCTGTTAATCCTTTACCTACTCACCTCCAACAATCTTTCCCTGCATCCTATGTCAGCCACCCCACCCACATCATATATAGTTATTCCTGTTTGTTATTGCCAGGAATAACATCCCTAAAAAATCTCTATTTCAAGCATCCCAACTAACATAGTAACTTTGATACTTTGGCTTCGTCAAAACCTCCAAACCGGGACTCACCTAGCGGTCCAGTGGTTAAGACTCCATGCTCCCACTTTAGGGGGCATGGGTTAGATCCCTGGTGGAGGAATTAAGATCCCACAGGCTGCGTGGCCAAAAGCAAAAAACAACAAACAAAACGCCAAACCATTAAATGTATGACTTTTTCACTCTCACATTTTTATATTCATAACTTGTGTTAACCCAGTTTAGATGTTACGATTGCCACAACTCTTGTTTTTCTCTTTCCCCATATACTCACCTGGTAAAACCCCAATTCTGGTTGGACCAAAGAATTCACCTTCTTTAACAAGGGCTGAGGCTTTCACTTTAAATTTTGACCACGGACCAGAAAAGGGCATTAGACTTTCCCTGGCAATCGTACTGAATTTCTCTAGTAAGTTCACTTTCCTACTTCCAGAGATAGTGTATTTCATGCTTTCTCTGTTCAAACTCCTACACCCTCTTCTCTCACTCTACCATAAATAATGACTTCTCATAGTTCTTTGAGAAAACAAAAATCAGGATCATTCTCATCCAACTAGGAGCTACAAGCCTACTTGCATCTGCACCCATTTCTGACTTCCTGGTACCATGAAAGATGTGTCTCTGCCCCTACCAAAGGGCAAACTCCACCCCCAGTGCTGTGGATCCCACACCACCACCCCCATACCGTCTCAAGGATTTTTCCTTGCTGTACCATCAGTTACTTCTACTGAATCACTTCCGTCTTAAAAATAAACAAACCCTCCCTTTTACCCAGTCATCTCATTTCTTCACTCCTCTTTGCAACAATACGAAAACAAATTGCCCACACTAGAGGTCTCCATATCCTCACCTCTGTTTCCTCTTCAATCCAACTCAATCTGTCCACCCTTCTCTTAAACCTGAGAAGGATACCAATAAGCCACAAGTTGCCAAATCCAATAAACAGTTCTCGATACTATCTCTTTTTACCTGTTAGCAGCATTCGACATAGGTGGTACTCTGTCTTTCATGAAACACTTTTCTTACTGGCCTCTGTGACACCACACCCTTGTGATTTTCCTCTTGCCTAAGTGTCCTGTCTCCTTTGCTGACTTCTCCATCTTAGGACCCCTAAATGATGAGATATTTCAGAGCTCAGTTCTGGGCCCGGTTTAACAACTAGGTTCTCTTATCTAGTCTCTTCAAGACTTCAAACACCATCTAAATGTTAATAATCTTTTTTTAAAAAGGGGTCTAGTTCCCCGACCAGGGATCGAACCCCTGCATTGGGAGCACGAAGTCTTAGCCACTGGACCACCAGGGAAAGCCCTAAATGTTAATAATTTTTACATTTTATTACCATGGTAGGATAGAGCTCTCCTCTGAGCTCCCAACTTATCCAACTACTTATTAGACACCTACATTTGGAGGTCTAGCTGGCATATCAGCTCATGCTCATGATTTTATCAACCTATCCTGTTCCTTCCAGTGTTCCCCAGCATGATAAATAGCATTATATAGTTAACAACAACAAGGATTTATCCTCTGCACGAAATCAAAAAATCAGTTCTACCTCCAACATATATCTTTTTTTTTTTTGGCTGTGTTGGGTCTTCATTGCAGTGCACGGGATTCTCATTGCAGTGGCTTCTCTTATTGCAGACCACAGGCTCTAGGTGCATGGGCTTCCGTAGTTGCAGCACGCGGGCTCAGTAGTTGTGACACACGGGCCCTAGAGCGTGTGGGCTTCAGTAGTTGCGGTGCGTGGGCTCAGTAGTTGTGGCACATAGGCTTAGTTACTCTGTGGCATGTGGAATCTTCCTGGACCACGGATCGAACCCGTGTCCCCTGCATTGGCAGATGGATTCTTAACCACTGCGCCACCAGGGAAGTCCCTGCTTTCCCAGTCTTATCTCTCTAGTTCTCAGACCCCGTCCACAGGGAGCCCTAATCTTTTCTTAGGATTTATCAAGTTACTTTGTCTGCATGCTTTTTGCCTCAAGGTATTTGGTCTTGCTGTTTGCTCAGCCCAAAGTGCTCTTCCCCCAACTTTCTGCAGTGTTATGGCTTCTTCATTCTTCTATTTCAGCTTGAATGTCACACAGAAAAGCCCTCCCTGCCTCTGTTACACCATCCTATATGTGATGTAATGTATATGAGATCTGTCTTCACAATTTGTAGTATTTATCTTGTTTATTTCTTCACTTGTTTATTGTCTGTCTTCTCTGTTAGGCTGGGATCCTGTCAACTTTTTTTTTTTAATTTATGTATTTGGTTGCACTGGGTCTTAGTTGTGGCAGGCGGCCTCCTTAGTTGTGGCATGCAAACTCTTAATTGCGGCATGCATGTGTGATCTAGTTCCCTGACTAGGGATCAAATCCTGGCCCCTTACATTGGGAGCTCGGAATCTTAACCACTGCGACACCAGGGAAGTCCCTCTGTCAGAGTTCTTTAAGGCTGTACCTTTGGTACCTAACAGACATGAGGACAGTGATGCTTAATAAATATGCCGAATGAATGAAAGAAAACGTAACCGTTTTCAGGCTCTGGTTTCATCTCCAGGGCCTTGTCCCAAGGTCCTTCACTTTTCTCCCACACTCCTTAGGGAAGTTGTGAGGATTATGTGAAGTGTTTTAGGGAAGTTGTGAGGATTATGTGAAGTGTTTAGTATACTTGCTAAGTGCTCAATAAATACTAGCTATTGTTATGAAAAAAATCAGAGGCTCTTGAATGTTATAGCCCAGAAGACAAATTGAGTTCAGTAATGAAAGTCTGGATAGGGCTTTCCTGGTGGCGCAGTGGTTGAGAGTCCGCCTGCCGATGCAGGGGACACGGGTTCGTGCCCCGGTCCGGGAAGATCCCACGTGCTACGGAGCGGCTGGGCCCGTGAGCCATGGCTGCTGGGCCTGCGTGTCCGGAGCCTGTGCTCCGCAACGGGAGAAGCCACAACAGTGAGAGGCCCGTGTACCGCAAGAAAAAAAAAAGTCTGGATAGTGTATTCTTCTTGAAGAGGCAAGGTTTGTAATGACTTTTATTTTTTTTTATATAAAGCTTATTGAAGTATAGTTGATTTACAATGTTGTATTAATTTCTGGTGTACAACAAAGTCAGTTATATACATATATATATAATATATTCTTTTTCACATTCTTTTGTGGTTTGTCACAGAATATTGAATATAGTTCCCTGTGCTATACAGCAGGACCTTGTTGTTTATCCATCCTATATATAATACTTTGCCTCTGCTAATCCCAAACTCCCATTCCTTCCCTCCCCTACCCACCCCGCCTTGGCAACCACAAGTCTGTTCTCTATATCTGTGAGTCTGTTTTTGTTTCATGGATACGTTGATTTGTACTGTATTTTATTCTTTTTTAAAAATTTTGCTTATTTATTTTTGGCTGTGTTGGGTCTTCATTGCTGTGTATGGGCTTTCTCTAGTTGCAGGGAGCAGGAGCTACTCTTCGTTGTGTTGCACGGGTTTCTTGTTGCGGTGTCTTCTGTTCTTGCAGAGCACGGTCTCTAGGCACTTGGGCTCAGTAGTTGTGGCACGCAGGCTCTAGAGCGCAGGCTCAGTAGCTGTGGTGCACGGGCTTAGTTTCTCCGTGGCATGTGGGATCTTCCTGGACCAGGGCTTGAACCCGCGTCCCCTGCATTGGCAGGCAGATTCTTAACCACTGCACCACCAGGGAAGTCCTGGAATGTCTTAATATTAGGAAAGTGATTAAGATTTTAGAGGAAAAGTATTAAGCTAATACATCCCATCAATAAATCAAATAAGAAAAAGCATTTGGATGAGAAAAAGGCATTTGATAAAATTCAACACTCACTGACTTTTGAATTTTTTTAAAATTTGGAACAGGAGGATAATTCTTATAAAAAAATCTTTATTATTTTATTGGGTGAAGAAGTGTTCAGATTATACCAGTCACCTCTGGAAGTGGAAATGTGCTTATTTCCTCCATTTCACATAATGGAATAGCTGCCACTTAGTGACCATTTACTTTGTACCAGGCACTCCATTATCTCAATCTTCAAAACAATGCTATGATCTAGATACTATAATTATTCCCATTTTACAGATGAGGAAACTGGGGTTTACAGAAGCTAAATAACTTTCCCAGAGTTACACAGCTAATGATAGAGCTGGGATTTGAATCTAGATCTCTCTGACTAAATTTCAGGCTCTTAGCCATTCTGCTATACCTTTTCCTCTTTCATTCTGGATATTGACTCTTAGGTTCAATTACATGCTTAGTTATTAATTTTAAAAAATTACATGAGTAGTACATTAACTATAAAGGATTCAAGTAATGAATATGTTTCTAGTGTAAAATCCAATCCTCATTCACTCACTCACACCCTATTGTTAAAAGTTTAGTGTGTGTACCAGAAGGAAAATTCTTTAGTATGATAAGAGATATCTGCCTCAAATAATAGCCAACATTATAACAATAGCCAAAAATTTTTTAAATATTTATTTATTTATTTTGGCTGCACCGGGTCTTAGTTGTGGCATGTGGGCTTCTTAGTGGTGGCATGCGAACTCTTAGTTGCAGCATGCATGCGGGATCTAGTTCACCGACCAGGGATTGAACCTGGACCCCTTGCGTTGGAAGCGCGGAGTCTTACCCATTGGACCACCAGGGAAGTCCCACAATAACCAAAATTAATTGATCATTTACTATATGCTAGATACTGCAGCAAGTACTTTATATTGAATCCTCATTACAATGCTGAGATTGATAGTATTGTTTTACCCATTTTACAGATTGAAAAACCACCACCACTGTAATCCAAGCTATCATGGTAACATGATTTCACACCTAGACCTTTGCAAAAGCTTCCTAAAAATGGTGTCACAGGGCTTCCCTGGTGGCGCAGTGGTTGAGAGTCCGCCTGCCGATGCAGGGGACATGGGTTCGTGCCCTGGTCCGGGAAGATCCCACATGCCGCGGAGTGGCTGGGCCCGTGAGCCATGGCCGCTGAGCCTGCGCGTCCGGAGCCTGTGCTCCGCAACAGGTGGGGCCACAGCAATGAGAGGCCCGCGTACCACCAAAAAAAAAAAAAAAAAAAAAATGGTGTCACAATTGCCCTCTTTCTTTCTATTTTCCAGGCAGCAATCAAAATTATCTTTTAAAAAAGCAAATCTGATGCTTCTTACTCCTCTCTTTAAAACTCCTTGTTGTCTTTGTATTGCCCAAAGGAGAAAAATACAAACTCTTAAGTTCCCAAGGTGAACCTCCATTTCCTGGCCATCACATTTCTCTCCAGTCATCTCTCCCTCTTGCATTCTTTGTCGCAGTCACACTGGCTGCCTTTTAGTTCTTTTAACTTGCTCTCACCTGAAAAAATCTTTCCCTAGCTACCTTCTTACCACTTTTTGGTTAGCTCCTATCCATATTTTAGGACTTGACTTATACCTACCCTTCTCTGAAGGCTATCTGTGACCCCAAAGAAAGACAAAGTTGCTTCATTTGATTGGCACCCTGTACTTGTACTCTCATAACACTCATCCCACTGTATTGTACAGAGTTTCTAAATTGTACCCTCTAGTCTGTAAGCTCATGAGGGCAATGACTGAGATTTTCTTAACCACCAAATCCCTGCAACCTGGTGGTGGATACTCAATATATTTTTGAATGAATGAATAAATGAGTGAATTAACAAATCCATTAATCTCCCTTTTCTGAACCACTGAAGAATGCCCCTAGTCATAAATGACTAATTTCAGATATTAAACATAACTCCCTAGTTCAAATGTGTGGAAAATTATGCTGAATCGCATGTAGAACAATCTTCAGCCTGTAATATTCTGAATATTGGTGAACTTACAATTCAAACTATAATTTCAATAAATAGAAAGTATAATTATCCTCTGGTTTGACTTTTTATGAGGCGTAGAAGGTAGGGGATGGAGATAATATCCTTGATGAAACACATTGCTGCTCCCTAATGAATATTAATTGAATTGGCTAAATTTATGTCTTCAACTCTATCCCAGGACCTGAGTTACCATGTTGGTCAGCTTAATTTGTGTTAATTTAGCTTCACAGATCCAACTTTGCAGAGGCCATTCAGTTTCCGGATCTATCAGCACTTATCTCTGTAGCTTCACGTAAACAATAGAGGCCTCAAGTTATTTTGGAGCAGAAAAGAGGGCACCTAAGCTCCCCAAACCCACCCTCCCTGGTAATAAGGGGTTCCTAGAAGGGCCCAGCTGGCAAACTCTAACGATGCAGTAAAGATCCTCACCACTAGGTGTCTCAGTAGCCATGCCCCTTCCTCCATCTCCTTGGAAAGCAGCTAGCTGCGCACACTCCGTCACTCTATTGTTATTGAGCCTCCAAGCAAATAACCTATTGGAAGGCTTGATCTCAATACCTGGGTAAATCTTCCAGCAGATCTAATCAGAATCTAGATCACCTCTCTCAATAACAAATATTGGATTAACTGAAGTGTCTCACTCTGTTATGGCTTTCCTTTGTTAAGGGAAAACATGCTGTGTTTTGTAGAACATTTATTTATTTATTTCTCTATCTGTTTATGGGGGGAGGGTGGGGAGTCTTGGCTTCAAGTGATTATGATGTTCTACCTGATCTTGATCACCTCTCACCCCCACAGTCAACTAAGTGTCCTTCCAGGCTTTCTCCACACAGGTACTATAGTTTTGAAGGCAGTTATCACTCTGACTGAAGCTAAATTGACCACTTGGATTGATTTCTTTTTTAATTGAAGTATAGTCGATTTACAATGTTGTGTTACTTTATGGTGTACAGCAAAATGATTCAGTTATATATATACATATATTCTTTTTCATATTCTTTTCCTGGATTGATTTTAAACATCAAAAAAAAGTTAGAATTTAAAGAATTACCAAATGGAGGAAGATAGCCCAGAGACAGATCCCATATATATGAATTTTTACCATAAGGGGACATCAGAAATCAATGAGAAACGAATAGTCAACAAATGATATTAAAATAACTAGCTTACAAAAAGAAAGTTACCAAACTAATTCCAGGTAGATGCATTAAAGAGGTAAATATATTTTAAAATCAAATCCTGAAAGAAATAATGAGAAAAAAATAGAAGTGAATATCAGATCTTTGTCAGGAAAAGAAATTTCTAAGATTTAATATGATAAAAATAAATTACAAAACAAAATATCAATAAATTTCCCTGCATGAAGGTTGGAAATCACCATATGAAAAAAAAAGACAAAAATTAAAAGTTAAACTGAAAAAATAATTGCAAAGAAAAATTATAAGTGGTTAATATCTTTATAAAGAATTTATATAATTTCATAAAATCACAATAAAAAACAGCCAAAATAAATGAATAAGCATATAGAAAATATTCATCTTCACTGATAATTACAGAAATGCAAATAATAATGAGATGCCATTTTTCATCTAAGTTAACACAAATTGGGGACTTCCCTGGTAGTCCAGTGGTTAGGACTCTGTGCTTTCACTACCAGGGGCCTGGGTTCAATCCTAGTCAGGGAACTAAGATCCCACAAGCTGCGCAGTGTGGCCAAAATTAAATAAATAAATTAATTAAATTTAAAAATTAAAAAAAATATGTTAACACAAATTGAAACAGCCACTACTGATATAACCCTTTTGGAAAATAATGTAGCATACTATTTAGCAAATTCATCCTCTCCTTTCTATTCCTTCCATCTCATTCTGCCTATCCCTCCAGTCCTTCCCCCCTTTCATTCATTCATTTTTATTCAACAAATACCCTTTGTGTGCCTGCTAGGTGCTGGAATCTAGCCTAAATTCTAAATACAGAAAAAACTTTATGTACAAATTTGTTCATCTCAACACAACCAGTAATAGCCTCAAATTGAAAACATCCTACATTTTCATCCACAGACACGGTAACCAAATGTCCCATTTTGCTCAGGACACTTGGTTTATGCCTGATGTCCCAGTGTAATTATTAAACCGTGCCCCCATTTAGATAACTGCCTGGCTAATGGCAGTCAAGCATCTTGAGGAAGGGCCAACTTTTCTAATTTGTACAGAAGCACCACTAGGATTAGCCACTGCCCATCAAGTTACTGAGATTGGGTGATTTCTGGTTTTGTCTCTATTTTTCTATAATTTCTGGATTTTCTAAAATGGACTTTATATGCATATGGGCTTTACATGCATTAACTCATTTCATTTTCACAACCTTATAAGACATACCTTGTTTTATTGTGCTTCTCTTTATTATGCTTTTTACAAATTGAAGGTTTGTGGCAACCCTGCCTTGTCAGATGATGGTTAGCGTTTTTAGAATTTTTAAATTAAGGTATGTACATTTTTTTAGACATAATGCTATTGCACACTTAATAGACTACAGACTCGTGTGAATATAACTTTTATATGCACTGGGAAACCAAAAAGTCATATGACTAGCTTTATTGCAGTATTGGGTTTATTGCAGTGGTCTGGAACCAAGCCCACAATATCTCCCAGGTATGCCTGTAATTTTTTTTCTTATTTCACTGCTTTTTTAAAGATGAGGAAATTGAAGTACTGAGAGATTACTTATTTAGAGTCACACATTTATTAAGTGGTGGAACCAAGATTTATACCTAGGCAGTCTATCTCCATACCCTTAAACACTATGGTATCCTGCCCATAGAGACAACTATATCCAATTGGGCTTGTTATTCATTTATGGGGGAATAAAGACTACCTATATTGGGCTTCCCTGGTGGCGCAGTGGTTGAGAGTCCGCCTGCCGATGCAGGGGACACGGGTTCGTGCCATGGTCCCGGAAGACACCACATGCCGCGGAGCGGCTGGGCCCGTGAGCCATGGCCGCTGAGCCTGCGCGTCCAGAGCCTGTGCTTTGCAACGGAAGAGGCCACGACAGTGAGAGGCCCGCGTACAGCAAAAAAAAAAAAAAAAAAAGACTACCTATATTCATAAATGTTATTTGAAAGGTGCTTACTAATAATAGCCCAAAAAGGTCACTCTTTAGCTCTTAGAAACGTAATACTTTCTCTTAAGATGACTAATTAGAAACACAATATAAATAGTTGATTTTTTTAGAAATATAAGATGCAAAAATTCTTAAATAAGTAAACCATAAGAATCCCAAGCATCAAGTTACAGGTGTCCTTTTTGACATACGATTATATTTCCATTTAAATTTCAACACACCTTAAATACACACGGTTAAAATACATTTAACCGTGTGTATTTACCGTTAATAACATTTAAAATGTTGTAAATGTGTTGGTGGGGGGACTTCCCTGGCAGTCCATTGGTTAGGACTCTGTGCTTCCACTGCAGGGGACATGGGCTTGATCCATAGTCAGGGAACTAAGATTCCGCATGCCTCTCAGCCAAAAAAAAAAAAAAGAAAAAGTGTTGGTGGACAAATAATATTTTTCTTACATGATTAATTTAATTTTTATTTTATTTTTGGCTATGTGCTGCATGCAGGTTTTCCCTAGTTGCAGCAAGCGGGGGCTACTCCTCGTTGTGGTGCGCGGGCTTCTCATTGTGCTGTCTTCTCTTGTTTGTTTTGGAGTACAGGCTCTAGGCATTCAGGCTTCAGTAGTTGCAGCACGCAGGCTCAGTAGTTGTGGCTCACGGGCTCTAGAGTGCAGGCTCAGTAGTTGCAGCGCACAGGCTTAGTTGCTCCCCAGCATGTGGGATCTTCCCGGACCAGGGCCTGAACCTGTGTCCCCTGCATTGGCAGGCGGATTCTTAACCACTGTACCCCCAGGGAAGCCCCCAAATTTTAAAGTATCTCCTTAAAAGGGACCCCGGTATACTGAAGTATCACCTTACCTGTCTGAATAATACTATGTTGGTATTAATCAATTAAATTTCTTTCATGGGCTTGAGTGTTCCTAAGTCTCCTCGACTATAGATTTACAGACCATGTTGAAGGTTGGCTGTAGATGCCTCATGCATTATGTGTTGACATTTCCTAGTTTCATCTCAGACACTGAAAACATCATAGGTCAGCTATGGAATGAAACAGATTCCAGGTTCCCATTCCATCTCCATCTCAGGTCATTTGTCCTTGGGCAAGTTTCTGAACCTCTCTGAGCTTCAATTTCTTCATTTGTAAAATGATAAGGGTAATAATACCACCTGGTGTTGGCTTAAGGATTAAGTGAAGTGGGTCATACTCCTAACAGAGTCTGGCTTCTGGTAAGTTCTCAATTGAATTTAGTTATTATTATCAATGTGACATCCAAGTTCTGGGAACCCAACTAGGGCTCTTATGTGGTGACTCTGGTTGGACGGGGACAGTTTTGAAAATAACGTCTCTGCTTTGAGTACTTCATTGAGTAAAGGACACAATGGAAGCACAGCTTGAGGTGACATTTCCCGAGAGAACACAAGGGAACAATCTAGAAGGGTAGGGCAAAGCAGGCAAGATCATCAAGGCTGGTTGGTTTTTGGCAGGCAGGCTAGGCACGGCAGGGGTGTATCTGGGGCAAGCTGGAGTGAATTTTAATATCCTTCAGACCACAAAGGGGATAGGCTTCCTGGACTTTTGACACTATAGTGAAAGCCACTTTGGACACTGGCCCTCCCTTGCTAGTCGCTAGGACTGCAGCATGAGTAGCAAAAGAGCCTTTGTCTCATCTGCCTGCCCTCAGGCCCAGAATGAGGCCTTTGCTCCAGGTTAAGTCTCACTATTCAAGGCTCTCATTATCTTCTCCTAACAGCCTAGAGGTAGTACCATGGGCAGAGGAGGGCTGGAAGAGACTGTGTGCCTCCATTTCCTTTTGCTGTCTTTCAAAGTTCAACTCAGGATCAAGGCTGTAAGGATTAAATGAAATAGATGATGCATATTTAGTGCAGTGCCCACCACAAAATTTTGGCTGTTATTCCTGTGCACCCCCATGCTCCACGTGACCTGGAATGCAATGGACATTGGTTAATTAAAGGTCATCTTCCCTGGACTTCCTCAGGCAGGACCTGTCACTTGCTCCTTTTTTGTTCCTAAACACTTTGTTCTTAGTCTGTCATTGTACTTAATCACTCTACATTGCATTTCTATTGTCTGCTGACTTGCAGATTTCCTCCACAAGGCTGTGAGTTCTTTGAAGTCAGGGGCTGCATCTTTCATCTGTGAATTCAACCTGTGAAATCATATCTTAGATGCTTAATGAATGTTTCATGACTGTTAAATAAGGCAAAGTATGTTGAGAAAAGTATACATTGTGGAATTTTTACAGATCTGGATTTGAATCCCAACCTCGGCATTAAAGCTGTGTGTCCCTAGCAAGTTACTTCACTCAGTGTTTCCGTTTGCTCACCCAAAAACATGGGAGACCTATATAACTCCCTCCTAACATTGTTGTAAGGGTTAAATAGATTAAATAGAATAGTGTAAGAAAGAATATAGCCCCCAGATCTAGCCACTTTTAGGTGCTCAGTAAATGAGTTTCCTTCCCCCTGTAGGAACTTACACCAATAAATGAAAGAAATGAAAATGCAAATCTCCTGGACTCTGAGTCTCCTTCATTTGCAAAATTCTCGTGGAGTAAGAAGATATGAGATAAAGGTTAAGTACATGATGTCTTTGGCTAAACAATGGCTGTGTTAGCTGAAGGTGTTATTTACTGAGCTTAATTAAGTCTTCTCTGATATTCTACCAAAATGGATGAAAAGACGTTCTCCTTGGGGTTAATTCAAGGAACGCTACTCACAAGAGGGAAAGCCTGGGGCAGAAGCTCCACCCCGCGCTTCACGCTGCAGCGTTTCTTCTCAGCCCTCTTCACAGACAGTAATAGACCCTGCTAAGTGCATCCTCCTCCTCCCCTGGGGCTTCTTTGTGAATCACCCCAACCAGACCAAGGCTGGAAATACGACTCAGGATTCATCTGGCCTGGTGGATGGCTGACAACAGGGGCTGAGTCTGACAGCGGGGGTTGACTTTAGATAAACGCAAATCCGATTGGACAGCGGGTAAGAGCTGAGGGGAAAAGAGGTAAACCAAAGGGGCAAATGGAGAGATTTTCCTAGGAATGCCGATGGAAGCCAGATCCCGGGGTTGCTCAGTAGCTCCTCCCCAAGTCCTGCATTACCCACCTGCCACCCCTCCCCCACTGCCTTTTCACTGCTGCTGAATTTAGACCATGAACCACGTGCCGTGCCGGCTGCCTCTTCAGAGCCCTCCCGGGGGGTGAGAATCTGATGCTTCCGAAGCAGCCAGGTGATCCACCGCACAAACAGCCTGCTTCTTCTCTTTTTTACAGTTGGCTCCAATTATTTGGGAGGAAACGAGGCAGTCACGCAAGAGATGACACCAGGAGGCAATGGGCTAAAATTCTGAACAGCGTATTCACAAAACTGGATTAAATCTATCACCCACCCCCAACCCCTGTGAGTTATCATTTTGGCACTCATCCGCCACTGTCCACTGCCTCCTTTCTCTTTCCCACTGTGGCCCACTCAGGGGAGAATGGCCTCTTCAACCCCACTGCCTTTCCCGGGTTAAAAAATTTTTCAGAAAATTACCTCAGCCTCACAAGTCTGAAACCATGATTTTGAAAAAGCTCAAAACTCTTAATTCTGAAACATTAGCACCTTTTCTTGGGATGCTTTATCCAACTCCATAAGAAAATTATCTATCCCTTGTTTCTCATCCTCTCAAAATTCTCAAGGAATGGTGGACCCTAGATGTCTTTTTTATATGTCACTTAAAGGAAAACAGTTCCTTTTTAATAAAAGAAAAACAACGACAAAACCAAAAATGTTTCAGGACAGAAAAAACTCACTCCGGGGAGGTAAGCATAGCTTTTAAGCAGTATATAGAATTCTAGAACCAGACTGTCTGTTTGAATACTGGGTCTGCCAGTTTTCTAGTTATATGGCTTTGTCAAGTCTCTTAACCTCTCTGGGCCTTAAGGGATGTTTCCTTACTTGTAATATGGGGATGATAATAATAGTACTTACTTTTAGAATTAGGAGAATTAAGTGAGTATTTAAAACACACAGAACAGCACATGAGACCTGCTGTAAAGATGTATTCTATGATTTTACTAGAATGTAGATTTGAATTCCATTATATAGATGACAACTGGAACTTATAGCCTAGATCTTTTTTTTTTAATTAATTAATTTATTTATTTTTGGCTGCGTTGGGCCTTCGTTGTTGCACGCGGGCTTTCTCTAATTGTGGGGAGCGGGGCTACTCTTCATTGCAGTGTGCAGGCTTCTCATTGCAGTGGCTTCTCTTGTTGCGGAGCACGGGGTCTAGGCACACAGGCTTCAGTAGTTGTGGCACGCAGGCTCAGTAGTTGTGGCGTGCGGGCTCCAGAGCACAAGCTCAGTAGTTGTGGTGCACGGGCTTAGTTGCCCCGCAGCATGTGGGATTTTCCCGGACCAGGGCTTGAACCCATGTCCCCTGCATTGGCAGGCGGATTCTTAACCACTGTGCCACCAGGGAAGCCCAGCCTAGATCTTTAATAGCTCAGCCACCCTGATACATTGTGACAAACCACCATTCCCATTCATTCAAACCTTATACCATTCTCCTACTTGGCCACCTGAATGCTTGTTCTTAAAAGAATAAAGTACCTCCCATCCTTGAAAGAAGAGGAATGAACCCATCTGGTCAGAATTTCTACTTTGATGAAACTGTAGTGGCTCAATTTCTAGGTACGAAGAGATTTCAATTCATGGAAATGAAATTGTTTGCAAAGTTGAATGGAGGGAGAGCAGCCCTCAAACCAGAGACCAAGGACTGACCTGTGAGTTAGAAGGGTGAGCAGAATCCATAATCATAGAAACAAATGATGGATTTCAATGCCTTGAAATTCAGCTTCTTGTGCTTTGAAAGGTCACTGATGTCCTTTTTGAGCCAGTCCACGCCTTTCTTTAGCCCTTATCCTTCAATATTTGTAATTTCTTCTTGGCTCTGCACCAAAGCCTTCAAGCTCCTAAGAACTTGTTCAGGGGACAGTGGCAAAGGCACTGTTGAAAGGTTACAAGGTAGGGGGAGTTAGTTCCCTGGCAGTCCAGTGATTAGGACTCAGCACTTTCACCGTGGTGGCTAGCCGCACTGTGTGGCCAAAAGAAAAAAAGAAGAAAGTTTACAAAGTAAAAGTTGTCACCAGAAAAAAAATTCTAACTAAGTGTGGTGATGCATATTAACTAGACTTATTGTGGTGATCATTTTACAATATATACAAAAATCAAATCATTATGTACACGTGAAATTAATATAATATTATATGTCAATTACATCTTGATGAAAAAAATTTTTTTAAAGGTTACAAGGAAACTCCACTACAACGTAGAACAGTGGAGATGACATAGGACGGAAAAGATGGAGGAAAAGGGATGAACTCTACCAAAAGCTGCTGGTTTAGACTTATTTCCTTCTCCCCCCTTTTCTTTCTACTTGCTTTTTTTTTTAATTTTATCGAAGTATACAATGTTGTGTTAATTTCTGCTGTAAAGCAAAGTGAATCGGTTTTATATATATATATATTTTTTCATAGTCTTTTCTATTATGGTTTATCACCGGATACTGAATAGAGTTCCCTGTGTTATACAGTAGGTCCTTGTTGTTTATCTATTTGCTTTATTCATGCTAAGTATAAACTACATTACAAGGAGAAGAAACCTTTCTGGGGAGGAGGTAAGAGATTATAAGTATGTAGAAAAATTAATAATGTTTTTGTTTCATGATGCTTATCTAATTTATCATTTTATTAATTGGTTTCTTGGTTTTTGTCCATTACTCCACTACATTGTAAGATCCAGGAGGGCAAGGAACAGACCTTCAGTCTTGCTTATCCTTGTATCCCTAGCAACCAACACAATGCCTGGCATACTGTTATAGATTTTGACATAGAAAACAAGCTATTAAAATACTACAAGGAAATATTGGAAGACATTTATTTTTAAATTCTTGGGGTACATAAAACCTTCCTACACAAGAGGGAAAATCGAGAAGCCATGACTGACTACACACACACACACACAAAAATCTTTCCACCTGAAGTATAATAACCAGCAGTTATTTGTCACTTTATATGACAGTTTCTGTTCTAAGCACTTTACATCTCTTAACTCATTTAAGCATCCTAATAATCTTATGATACAGGCACTATTATCATTTCCCTTTTACTATAAGGAAACTGAGGCACAACAAGATTAAATACTTTGCCCAAGACCAGCTAATATTGTGGAGCCCCGGACTAGAACTCATGCAACCTAGATCCAGGGTCCATGCTCTCAACCATTATGTTACAGTTACCCTTGAAAAATACTATGGCAAAATTTTAAAATTAGGCAAAAGACTGGGAGAAAAATTTTGCAACATATGTAGCAGACAAAGGCTTAATATTCATAACATATAAGAGTTTCTAAAACTCAAAAAGAAAAACACAGATAATCCAGTTGAAATATTGGCAAAGAATATGAATCAAAAATTCCCTGAAGAAATAAACACATATGGTCAGTAAATATTCCTCATTAGTAAGCAGTGATTTCAAAACCTATAATAATAGTGAGCTACTACTTTTTATCCTTTGATTGGCAAAACGTAAAATAGTGCTAATATCCAGTATTGTCAAGGGTATGGGGAAACAGAGTAAACTGTTAAAACTGCTTTCTTACTTTATTCACTGGGTTATTTGTCGTTACTGTCACTAATGACTGACTAATCAATGAGTGTTGACTTTCAAATTGTTCTAGATTTGACCCGTGGTAGCCTCTTCAAGCTGGCTCATGTGTACTTTTGACATGTCCCATCATTCTTTGAGCACTACTTACTTTCTGGCACAACAAAATATTTGCAGGCTCATTCTGTCCCAGCCCTGTAATCAGTCATTTATCTAAGTGTTCCTTGTTCCAAGGGTATTCAATGTTATTGTAGGGTCATTGCTTCTAGTCCTCATGAAGGGCTAGAAAATGAATGTGCATAAAAATGCTTAATGATGGGACTTCCCTGGTGGTTCAGTGGCTAAGACTGCGCTCTCAATGCAGGGGACCTGGGTTCGATCCCTGGCCAGGGAATTAGATCCCACATACCGCAACTAAAAGATCCCATGTACCGCAACTAAGACCTGGTGCAGCCCAAATAAATACTTAAAAAAAAAAAATGCTTAATGGGGCCTTCCCTGGGGCTCAGTGGTTAAAAATCCTCCTGCCAATGCAGGCGACACGGATTCAAGCCCTGGTCCAGGAAGATCCCACATGCCGCGGAGCAACCAAGCCTATGCATCACAACTACTGAGCCTGTGCTCTAGAGCCCCGAGCCACAACTACTGAAGCCCGGGTGCCTAGAGTCCGTGCTCCGCAATAAGAGAAGCCACCACAGTGAGAAGCCCGAGCACAACGAAGAGTAGCCCCCACCCACTGCAGCTAGAGAAAGCCCACGCCCAGCAACGAAGACCCAACGCAGCCATAAATGAATAAATAAATAACTTAAAAAATAAATAAATGTACCACAGTTGGCTAAACCATTCAAAAAAATGCTCAATGATACATATTAAGTAAAATAATCAAGACAGAAAATTGTGTACATGGTATGGTAGTTTTCATTCAAAACACACAGACAGATACAGCAAAATTTGGGTTGTAAGTTTTTGTTTAATTAAAGTATAGTTGATTTACAATTTTGTGTTAATTCCTGCAGTACAGCAAAGTGATTCAGTTATACATATATATACATTATTTTTTATATTCTTTTCCATTTTGGTTCCTCAGAGGATACTGAATAGAGTTCCCTGTGCTATACAGTAGGACCTTGTTTTGTTTGGAATGATGTTTTTGCTTTTTTTTTTGGCCGCGCCATGCGTGCGTGCTTGTGGGATTTTAGTTCCCCGACCAAGGATTGAGCCCAGGCCCTCCGCAGTGACAGCACAGAGTCCTAACCACTGGGCCACCAAGGGATGTGGGAAGATTTTTAAATTTTCAATTTTTACTCCAAATTTTCTGAAACGATGCATGTTATTTGTTTTTTAACTGCATTTTTTTTTTTTTTTTTTTTTTTTGCGGTACGCGGGCCTCTCACTGCTGTGGCCTCTCCCGTCGTAAAACTGCATTTTGATGCATGTTATTTTTTAATTACTTTTTCAATAAACTTTTTATTTTAGAGTAGACTTAGATTACAGAGAAGTTGCAAACATAGAAGAGAGAGTTCTCTTATACGCCACACTCAATTTGCCCCATTATTAACATATTTTGTCACAATTAACGAACCAATATTGATCATTATTATGAATTAAAGTCCATACATTCTTTAAGTGAAGTGTTATTCATGCTTTACTTAAAGGATCATTTATACTTTAACTCCGTACTAAAAGGACATTAGTTTTTACCTAATGTCGTTTTCCTGTTCCAGGATCCTATCCAGGATACCACATACAGTTGTCCCTTGTTTCCAGGACTCCCGCAGATACCAAAATCCGAAAATGCTGAAGTCCTTTATATAAAATAGCATAGTATTTGTGTGTAACCTACACTCATCCTCCTGTATACTTTAAATCATCTCTAGATTACTCATAATACCTAATACAATGTAAATGTTATGTAAACAGTTGCCAGTGCACAGCAAATTCAAGTTTTGCTTTCTGGAACTTTCTGGAATTTTTCAAAAATATATTTGATCCACAGTTGGTTGAATCTGTGGATGTGGAACCCATGGATGTGGAGGGCTGACAACAGATTTAGTCATTATGTCTCCTCAGGCTCCTCTTGGTTGTGACAGTTTCTCAGCCTTTCCTTGTTTTTGATGACCTTGATAGTTCGGGGGATAGTCAGTTGTTTTGTAAGATTTGTATGATGTTTTTCTCCCAATTGGACTGGAGTTATAGGTTTAGGGGAAGAAGACCACGGAAATAGAGTACCATTCTCATGATAACAAGTGTAATTATTTCACTTGTTGGTATGTAATTTTTTTTTTTTTTTTTGCGGTACGTGGGCATCTCACTGTTGTGGCCTCTCCCGTTGCGGAGCACAGGCTCCGGACGCGCAGGCTCAGCCGCCATGGCTCACGGGCCTAGCCGCTCTGCGGGATATGGGATTCTCCCGGACCGGGGCACGAACCCCTGTCCCCTGCATCGGCAGGCGGACTCTCAACCACTGCGCCACCAAGGAAGCCCGGTATGTTATTTTTATAATGAAAAAATAAATGCGCTTTTAAAAGTTCTGCCTAAGAACAAACATAATGCATTTTTGTATATTAGTTAAGGAGGTAAGTTTGGTTGCTATAACAAAAAGAAAATATTAAAACATGATAGAAATTAATTTCTTTCTATCAAAAAGGTATAGACAGCACAGGCCAGAGCTGATAAGGCAATTTGCTTCACAAGGTTGATAAAAGACCCAGGTTTCTTGTATCTAATAGCTCTGTTTAACAAGTAGCTGCTGTGGCTACAGTGGGAGTTTCGGTTGTTGCATGGCTAAGGTGGGTGCTGTAGAGCCTGCCATTGCATCCACATTCAGTAGAAAAGGGACAATATACTCTTTGTTTTTAAAGACACACCTGGAAGTTGCACATTTCATTCATTCTGCTCATATTCCATTGGCCATGAACCTAGTCACATGGCCATACCTAGCTGCAATGGAAGCTGGGAACTGTAGTCTCATAGCAGCTCTATGCTCAGCTAAAGCTTCTATAAAGATTAAAGAAGGGGAGGCTGGATTTTGGGGAGACCATCAGCAGTCTCTGCCAAAGTTGGAGTGCAAGCATCCTAAGGGTGATATGGGAGGACTTCCCTGGTGGTGCAGTGGTTAAGAATCCACCTGCCAATACAGGGGACACGGGTTCAAGCCCTGCTCCGGGAGGATCCCACGTGCCACGGAGCAACTAAGTCCACAGACCACAACTCTTGAGCCTGCGCTCTAGAGCCCACGAGCCACAGCTACTGAGCCCACGTGCTGCAACTACTGAAGCCCGGGCACCTAGAGCTCAGGCTCTGCAACAAGAGAAACCACCGCAATGATAAGCCCACACAGCACAATGAAGAGTAGCCCCTGCTTGCTGCAACTAGAGAAAGCCCACGCGCAGCAACGAAGACCCAACGCAGCCAAAAATAAATAAGTAAATTTATAAAACAAAAAATTAGTTGCCGGGCTTCCCTGGTGGCGCAGTGGTTAAGAATCCGCCTGCCAGTGCAGGGGACACGGGTTCGAGCCCTGGTCCGGGGAGATGCCACATGCCACGGAGCAACTAAGCCCGTGCACCACAACTACTGAGCCTGCGCTCTAGAGCCCGCGAGCCACAACTACTGAGCCCACGTGCCACAACTACTGAAGCCTGTGCGCCTAGAGCCCGTGTTCCTCAACAAGAGAAGCCACCACAATGAGAAGCCCGCGCACCGCAACGAAGAGCAGCTGCCACTCACTGCAGCTAGAGAGAGCCCGCGCGCAGCAACGAAGACCCAACACAACCAAAAATAAATAAATAAATTTATATTAAAAAAAAAGATGGATATGGGAAAATCCAACACTTTAGTAGCTATTCATCATTGCCTTCATTACTTTACCACCAAAAATTGCAGTGTGAACACCAGGCATTCCTTTTTCTAATGTTATTTGGCTCCCCCACTGCTAAGGAATTCATACCAGCCATTTTCACTCTACAGAGTCTCCAACCTCATGCCCTTTCCACATTTCTCTGTCCCATCCCATTCTTCTTTCCTCTCCCTCTCAGGGGCAAACCCAAAGTCCCCAATTTGCTTGAAGTGGTTTATCCAGCCACAGTCATTCCCCGAGGGTTTCACCTTCTACTTTAAGAGGATTATCAAGATATTTTCTCAAAGAAAAACTTTCCCTTAGCAAAGCTGTTAAAATTTTTGCACCTTTACACTAAGAACATCCTTTTCATCCACAGATGAGGTAAAATTCCCTAGTGTCTAGCACTCCTTGAACATTTCTTCACATGACAACCAGGAGTATTAGCTGAAAACTATTGTCCTTTGCAGGCTCCCATGTAAGACTATAATGTTGGAAAAGTTTGTTTTCAGGTACCTTCAGTTTTTTCCTACACTCGTCCCCTGTCCCTCATCCTCTCCCCTCCTTCTTTTCCCTTTATGGCACTCCCAAGCGGTTCTCCTGCCTCTGCTTTCTCAAAACAATTCATGAACCGCTTTTGACTAAGTCATAAATAACAGTGGGGCATCTAGTTACTAATTTCAGGGTCATTTACATTTCAACAGGGACTAAAGGCTGAAGCCTAAGAGGTAAATATCTAAATGGGAGAATTTCAGGTATCTCAGTTCTCAGGAGAAACTTGATCCTTGATGGTATTCAGGTAAAAAAAATGAGGTAAAAACAAACTTTTACTGAAAAACTAGTCCCTACTAGGCATTGCGTACAATTTCACATAAGTTAGTGTATTTAATCCGCACATTAATTATGAGTAGCAATAGTATCCCTATTTTATGGATAAATTGAGGCTCAGAGAGATGTCACAACTGGAAGCCAGATCTGTCTGAGTTTCCAAATCTGCATTGTTATCACTATAGAAGCTGTGAATATTTGCCTGAAGAAAAGAAATTAAGGATTACCACAATCCCAAGGGACAAAATCTTCCCTGGAACTACCTCCAGATAGATCTTGGAGCAGAATTGGCAACATAGGGAGTGGTTGCAAGAGATAACTAAATTCTATACCCAGCCAGACACAGTCCCTTTCGTGGTGTTTCTCAAGAAGTGGCCCAGGGACTTCCCTGGTGGTCCAGTGGTTAAGAATCCACCTTCCAATGCAGGGGACACAGGTTCTTTCCCTGGTGGGGGAACTAAGATCCCACATGCCAGCGGGGCAACTAAGCCCCCGTGCTGCAAACTATGGAGCCCATGCACACGCCACAGCTAAGACCCGACACAGTCAAATAAATAAATAAATGAATAAATATAACTGCAGGCACTGTCTTAAACATTAAAAAAAAAGAAGTGGCCTACATCAGAATCACCAGGGGCCATTAATCAAAATGTGGCCTCCTGAATCCCTTCCCAAACTACTGATTCCAACCTCCAGGGACACAGCCCTGGAATCTGCATTGCAAATAAGACTCTCAAAAGCAAACTCAGTTTGCAAATCACTGGTTCAGTGAATAAACACTCCTCTTTCCTACACCTGCTCATATTTTTGTAATTTTATAGTTTCTTTGCACTCTTGTCAGAGACTGAGAACCAGAAAGGCTAGGATTTGTTCTTCTAAATTATTCATTTAACAATTATCTATTGCATGCCTTCAAATGTGCCATGCATAGGAAAGCCAACACATTGCTTTTGAAATGTATTAGAAGGGAAGGAAAAACAACAGGGGGGAGGGAGATTTGAAAGCAAAGGTCAGGAAAAAATTGAGAAGTTATTTGAATGGTCAGTCACTCACACAGACTCTCAGTGTCCCCAGTGAGGTAGCTGGAATAATCTGGGACTATATAGAGTCTCTGTTCACCCGTGTGCTCCATGTTATGGTATTGGACCCTACCTGCCTGGATTTGCTGGTCAAAGATAAGGAAACAAGAGAACCATTTCTCTTCTGCTTCCCGTGAAGAAGCCAGATCACTAGCTATTATCTGGCTTGGGAGGGATGTGTTTTTATATATGCAGTGGATCCAGGTTTTGTAGGACCTGAGCTTCTACAGTTCTGAAGGCCCTCTCCAAGAAAAAGAATACAAAATTATGAGTACAATATTAAGTATGAATGTGAATATTTCTTTAGAATAAGAAAAGAGATCAAATTATTGAAGACTCAGTTTCAGATACTCTTTTCTGAGATCTTTAGGCAATTTTCCAGAAATGCTTCTTGACTGCAAACTACTTCCTCTCCTCAACTCCCAGACTACAGCTCCCAGCGACTCCCACCTCTCATGGGGTCCCCTGCAAGTGAGGGGTCCTGAAACTTAAGCTTCATTAACTTTACAATAAATCTTATTTCCTTCCTTCTTTCCTTATAGGGCAAAGTGCTAATGTTTGCTCCAGTGGCCTTTGCTTGTAGGCTAGCTCCAGCAAATATGCACAAGGCCAGTTGTTAAACTGATTTAGCTGAGGGAGCAATCTTCACAGAGTAACGTCTGATGATGGTGGGGGTATAGGGAGGGAAAAATGAATGATTGGATCTCAGAGAGTTAGCCCACCCCATTCACCCTGAGGAATCTGAAAATGGCAATGGGGGTCTGTGAGGATTCCAACATAGTTTATATATTTGCTTCAGCTAGGCTGTGCAAGCTGGGTAATAAAATTCTTTTGGCTTGAATTTACTAATTAACTTAGGCTGCAAGAGGTATCTCAACCCTGCTATTCAGAAATTCTCATTGACTGTCACCCCTTCTCTGAGTAATACACACCAGGAAAGAGAATAAATAATTTCTTAGTAAATGCAATTTGTTCAGTAGGTAAAAACATGATGTTCAAAGTAAGGGCCTTAGTGGAAAAATTTTGAGGAGTACTGGTCCAAGCACCTCATTTTACAGATGCTAAAACTGAGGTCAGAGAAAGGAAGAAATGTGTTCAAAACCATGTAGTCAGGCAGTAGCAGAGCCAGAACAGAATTGCTGGTCCAGGCTTCTCTTTCATCAAATAAACTTCCCAGCTCAAAATCTTGGCTTCTAATAGAAGGCACAGGAATGACCCCGGAGGCAAATAAGAATAACCTGTTAAATTGGATTTGGAGCTGCTGACAACCTGGTGTGGAGGTGATGGGCCAGGCTAGCCCTCTGTTTATGGGAAGGCAAATCAGCCTAGCCCTGCTAGAGAGTTATTTGACAGCTAGTATCAAAAACCTTGAACAGGAACTTCCTGGGTGGTGCAGTGGTTAAGAATCTGCCTGCCAGTAGTTAAGAATCCACCTGTCAACGCAGAGGACACGGGTTCTATCTCTGGTCTGGGAAGATCCCACATGCTGCAGAGCAACAAACCCCCATGCGCCACTACTGAAGCCCGCACGCCTAGAGCCCCTGCTCTGCAACAAGAGAAGCCAACGCAATGAGAAGTCCACGCACTGCAGGGAAGAGTAACCCTCACTCACCGCAACTAGAGAAAGCCTGCGTGCAGCAATGAAGACCCAACACAGCCAAAAATAAAGACATTAATTAACAATTTTTTTTTTGGCGGTATGCGGGCCTCTCACTGTTGCGGCCCCTCCCGCTGCAGAGCACAGGCTCCGGATGCCCAGGCCCAGCGGCCATGGCTCACAGGCCCAGCCGCTCCGCAGCATGTGGGATCTTCCCGGACCGGGGCACGAACCCGTGTCCCCTGCATTGGCAGGCGGACTCTCAACCACTGCACCACCAGGGAAGCCCCAATTAACTAATTTTAAAAAATTGATTACAAAGAAAAAGAATCGGCCTGCTAATGCAGGGGACGTGGGTTTGATCCCTGGTCCAGGAAGATCCCACATGCCGTGGAGCAACTAAGTCCAAGCGCCACAACTACTGAAGCCCGAGTGGCTAGAGCCCGTGCTCCGCAACAAAAGAAGCCACCGCAGTGAGAAGCCCGCACACTGCAACGAAGAATAGCCCCTGCTCGCCGCAACTAGAGAAAGGCCGTGCACAGCAAGGAAGACCCAATGCAGCCAAAAAAAAAAAAAAACAAAACAAAACCCAGAAAACAAAAAACCTTAAACATATGCATGCCCCCAACTTTGAAATTTTATTTCTTAGAATTGATGGTAAGGGCATAATCAGAAGTGAGTATAAAGATATATATATTGCAGCATCATTTATAATTTAAAAAAATTAATATAAAGGTTTTAATGTACATGTAATTAAAATATAACTATGACCTGGCTTATGAAACCTAGTCATCTTTTGCATACCAGTCCCCACCCACTAATTCCACTCCCCAGACTCTCAACCGTGTTACCTATATTTTTTTCTGGTATCTACTTTCATGTCTCTTAATCATATGCTCATACAACTATTTTTTTTTTCTTTTTTTTAAGGCTGCTCCATGCGTTATATGGGATCTTAGTTCCCCAACCACGGATCGAACCCATGCCCCCTGCATTGGGAGCATGGAGTCTTAACCACTGGACCATCAGGGAAGTCCCTGTAACCTGAGATTTCAAGAATGTGTGCGTTAAAGTGAGCCTCTTTTCGTTCATTTGGTAGGCTCTTTCAATCTAGAGGCAATTTCTCTTAACATAAAGGTATATAAAATATCAATTGTGCATATATTCTTTCTTAACACACACATAGTTTGATTCTCTTACACTTTTCTGTATTAAATTCTAAAACTTCCCAGTCTTAGAAGATGCAGGGGACTTCCCTGGCGATCCAATGGTTAAGACTCCGTGCTTCTACTTCAGGGGACGTGGTTTCAGTCCCTGGTCAGGGTAATAGGATCCTGCATGCTGCACGGCCAAAAAAAAAAAAAAAGAAATAATGCAGACCAGAAAGGGAGACATTTACTGAAGTTATGAATGACCACAGAAATACTGAACCCTCCTTAAAATTGTTAAATCAATACTCATTAACTTCAAGTGGAGTATGATAACAAGCCCATGTTAAGTATACACATTTCCTAATTTTTCCTTCTTCTCACCTTCTACTCATATTAATTAATTGATTGAATTTTGCATTTCTTTGGTTCTTGAATATGTATACGTCATTTCTTCCTAATTCTTAAAACCACTGAATTTGAGGGGATCCAAGGATATGTTGTCTTCCACTTAAATTTTTGAGTTTTAAATACTTTGGAACTTGAAGGAATCTTAGAATCTTGCATTCTCACATATTCCTAGAATGAGACAATTATTCATTTTGAATATTTAAAATATCTCATTTAATTTTGAATATCTCATAGATTTTGTGAGACTTGCAGCAACAGCTGAAAACATCATTCCACCAAATTTTGAGTGCCCAGGGTTCTCCAGGGAAGCCTAAAAAGAATCATGAGACCAAATCTGCATGAGGAAAGTCAGAGGACCATGGAGAGAAGACTAGATTTTCCTTGAAACAAAGAATTTGCTCCAAGTGTTCTAACAGCAAATGTTAGGCCTTCATAATCCTAGTATTATTTATTAATAACCAATATCAAGATCACAAACATTTCTCTAAATCCCCTTGTTGTGAATTTTACAATGCTTCCTATCAAATCTGTTGATTCATCTGTTCATTCAACACATACTGAGGGAAGCAAAGGCCTTCTCATTTATTGAGGGCCTACAATGTACCTGGCACTAGGCTAGGTATCCATAGACATGACCTTATTGAATTTTCCCAGGAACTTGCAAGATGGGTGTCATTATTCCCTCTTTACAAATGAGGAAACCGAAGTTAGGATGGCAGCTAATTTGCCCAAGTTCACCCAAGAAGGCGCTTTGCTGAATATGCTGTGAGGGAAACAGGCTCTTACTCTGGAAGTTCTACAATCTACTGGCAAGACAGATATACAAAAGACTATAATATAAAACAAAGGGAATAAATGAGAAGGTAAAGATACAAGCAAAATATCCAGAGAGCACACAGGAAGGACAATTTTTCCTGACTTGGTGGGGACAGGTATTCGGGCTGGACTCTAAAGGATGAGTAGGATTTTAAATAAAATAACAAGGTAGGGGGCTTCCCTGGTGGCTCAGTGGTTAAGAATTCACCTGCCAATGCAGGGGACACGGGTTCAAGCCCTGGTCCGGGAAGATCCCACATGCCGTGGAGCAGCTAAGCCCATGTGCCACAACTACTGAGCCCGCGTGCCACAACTACTGAAGCTAGAGCTTGCACTCCGCAACAAGAGAAGCCACTGCAGTGAGAAGCCCATGCACTGCAGTGAGAAGCCCACGCACTGCAGCAAAGAGCAGCCCCCACTCGTTGTGACTAGAGAAAACCCACGCGCAGCTACGAAGATCCAACGCAGCCTCCCCACAAAATTAATTAATTAATTAACTTAAAAAAAAAAAGAAGGTAGTCCCTAGAATGTTGCTTGAGCAAAGCCAGAGAAGTGTGAAAGTGCATTTTGTGTTTGGGGAATAGCTACTGTCTGTGTGGTTGAAGCACAGAGAAGTAGATGCAGAGAAAGGAAATGAGGCCAGATCACGAATTGTCCTGAAGGCCATGTTGTGGAGTGTGGACTTCATTCTGAAGGTAATCGGGAGCCCACAGATGATTTATAGCAACAGTTCTCAAGATGTGGTCCATGAGAGTCCCTGAGACCTTTTCAGAGTGTCCATGAGGTTAAAACTATTTTAATAATAATAACTATTTTGCCTTTAAAAATGGTGGTAGTGGTTAAGACCCTGTGCTTCCACTGCAGGGGACACGGGTTCAATCCCTAGTTGGGAAGTAGATCCTGCATGCCACATGGCGCAGCCAAAAAAAAAAAAAAAAAAATGGTGGCAAAAAGCACACTAGGGCTTCCCTGGTGGTGCAGTGGTGGAGAGTCTGCCTGCCCATGCGGGGGACGCGGGTTCGTGCCCCGGTCCGGGAGGATCCCACGTGCCGCAGAGCGGCTGGGCCCGTGAGCCATGGCTGCTGAGCCTGCGTGTCCAGAGCATGTGCTCCACAACCGGAGAGGCCACAACAGTGAGAGGCCCGCATACCGCCAAAAAAAAAAAAAAAAAAAAGACAACTCTTAGAATGGGAGAAAATATTTGCAAATGAAGCAACTGACAAAGGATTAATCTCCAAAATTTACAAGCAGCTCATGCAGCTCAATAACAAAAAAACCAAACAACCCAATCCAAAAATGGGCAGAAGACCTAAATAGACATTTCTCCAAAGAAGATATACAGACTGCCAACAAACACATGAAAGAATGCTCAACATCATTAATCATTAGAGAAATGCAAATCAAAACTACAATGAGATATCATCTCACACCAGTCAGAATGGTCATCATCAAAAAATCTACAAACAATAAATGCTGGAGAGGGTGTGGAGAAAAGGGAACACTCTTGCACTGCTGGTGGGAATGTGAATTGGTACAGCCACTATGGAGAACAGTATGGAAGTTCCTTAAAAAACTACAAATAGAACTACCATATGACCCAGCAATCCCACTACTGGGCATATATCCTGAGAAAACCATAATTCAAAAAGAGTCATGTACCAAAATGTTCATTGCAGCTCTATTTACAGTAGCCAGGAGGTGGAAACAACCTAAATGTCCATCGTCGGATGAATGGATAAAGAAGATGTGGCACATATATACAATGGAATATTACTCAGCCATAAAAAGAAACGAAATTGAGCTATTTGTAATGAGGTGGATTGTCCTAGAGTCTGTCATACAGAGTGAAGTAAGTCAGAAAGAGAAAGACAAATACCGTATGCTAACACATATATACGGAATTTAAGAAAAAAAAAATGTCATGAAGAACCTAGGGGTAAGACAGGAATAAAGACACAGACCTACTAGAGAATGGACTTGAGGATATGAGGAGGGGGAAGGGTAAGCTGTGACAAAGTGAGAGAGTGGCATGGACATATATACACTACCAAACGTAAAATAGATAGCTAGTGGGAAGCAGCCGCATAGCACAGGGAGATCAGCTCGGTGCTTTGTGACCACCTAGAGGGGTGGGATAGGGAGGGTGGGAGGGAGGGAGACGCAAGAGGGAAGAGATATGGGAACATATGTATATGTATAACTGATTCACCTTGTTATAAAGCAGAAACTAACACACCATTGTAAAGCAATTATACTCCAATAAAGATGCAAAACAAACAAACAAAAAACACTTATCTCACACACACAAAAAAAAGAACAAACTCTTTTATGTATTCATCAAAACAACAACAACAAAAAAAGTGGGTCAGCATAACACAGTGGCCCCAAACTGAATCTGTATTCTTTTTTTTTTTGAATCTGTATTCTTGTTGTGTTTTTTTAAATTGTTTATTTATTTATTTATTTGGCTGGCCAGGTCTAGTTGCTGCGTGCGGGATCTTCATTGCAGCATGTGGGATCTTTTAGTTGTGTCGTGCTGGATCTTTTAGTTGCGGCATGTGGGATCTAGTTCCCTCACCAGGAATCCAACCTGGGCCCCCTGCATTGGGAGCACGAAGTCTTAGCCACTGGACCACCAAGGAAGTCCCTGAATCTATATTCTTTACTGTCACATAATCCCAGTAAAACAAGTGTTCTTGATGAAGCAGTAAAAATGATTAATTTTAATTTTATTAAATTTCGACTTTTGAGGACATATCTTTTTAATATTCTTTGTGGCAAAATGTGATGAAGGCATAAAGCAACTGAGCTGCGTATCAAAGTATGAGGTTTATTTCAAGGAATAGTTCTTGTGAGATTGTTTGAGTTGGGAGCAGATCCGGCTTTTTTCACGTAACACCATTTCTACTTGAAAGAATGATTGACAAATGATGGTTATACAGACTTGCATAATTGGCAGACATGTCCTCAAAATGGAACGAAATGAGACTATTACCTCAAGGAAAACAACTGACAGTATTTGTTTCAAGTTTTCATGTGAAATTATAATTTTGGAAAACTTGTATCTACTATCATGACCTTGACAGGTTTGCAATACTTGAAGACTTTTATGATAAGATTTATGGTGACATTAATGAATGAGATTTTTGATATTTCATAACGAAATCTGTCAGCATTTGGAAGATTAGCATAACATAATGAATCAATATTTTCCATATGACCAATGCATGGTGTTATAAAATTATTCTTGGGTGGAGCATCTATTCAAGGTATAAGATAAACCAATGAATTTTAATGTAACAGAATACAGAATTCATTGATATGGCTTCAGATTCCACACTGAAACTAACCTTTCATAAACTAAAATACCAAAGAAGAATATTCACATCCCCAAAGGCTTTTAAAATACTTTCCCTTTTCCAATAATATATCCGTGTGAGGCCAGACTTTCTTCATAGACTTCAACCGAAATAGCATATTGCAATAGATTGAATGCAGAAGATATGAGTATCCAACTGTTTCTATTAAGCCAGACATGAACGAGGTTTGCAAAAATGTAAAGCATTTCACTTTTCTCTCTAGTTTTTTTATTTTGGAAAATATAGTTATTTTTCATAAAATATGTCACTTATATTAACACACAGTTGGTTTATTGCTATCATTTTAAGGAAACTAAAATATATTTTAAAACTTTCTCAGCTTTAATTTCAAATATGTACATAACAAAACATAAACAAAAACTCAGTAATATACATAAACAAAAGCTCAGTATACATATACATAAGCAAAAGCTCAGTATATAAATAACAAAAGCTCAGTAATTTTTAAGAGTGTAAAGGGGTCCTGAAACAAAGAACTTCAGAACTGGTGATTTAGGGGCTGAGTGCAACATGATTAGGACTGTTTTTAAGAGTGTAATTCTCAAGATGCTATCTGGAAAGTCTGAAAAGTTTAAAAATTGAAGATAGGGAGGTCAGTGAGGAAGCTATGAAAATAGTTGTGATGAACATCCTACAATCCGAATGCAAAGTAACAAAAAGTACAGGGAAAAGGTTTCAACCCAGTAGAAACTTTAAGAATACTCAAAACTACAGGAAGATGCCATTTTTTCATCTAACTGATTGGCAGTGCTCAAGAAGTCTGGTGATAGACTGAGTAGGTGAAGGTACAGAGAAACAGTCACTTTTATACACAGCCGGTGGATGGACAGATATTCACAAAACATTAATATCTATCAATATTTAAAGTATCCCTGTATGTTGACCCAGAAATTTATAAGAATTTATGGGGCTTCCCTGGTGGCACAGTGGTTAAGAATCCGCCTGCCAGGACCTCCCTGGTGGCGTAGTGGTTGAGAGTCCTCCTGCCGATACAGGGGATTCGGGTTCCTGCCCCGGTCCGGGAAGATCCCACATGCCGCGGAGCGGCTGGGCCTGTGAGCCATGGCCGCTGAACCTGAGCGTCCGGAGCCTGTGCTCCGCAACGGGAGAGGCCACAACAGTGAGAGGCCCGCGTACCGCAAAAAAAAAAAAAAAAAAAAAAAAAAGAATCCACCTGCCAATGCAGGGGACACGGGTTTGGGCCCTGGTCCGGGAAGATCCCACATGCTGCAGAGCAAATAAGCCTGTGAGCCACAGCTACTGAGCCCGCGTGCCACAACTACTGAAGCCCTAGCACCTAGAGCCCATGCTCTGCAACAAGAGAAGCCACCGCAATGAGAAGCCCGCGCACCACAACTAAGAGTAGCCCCTGCTCGCAGCAACTCTTTTCTTTAAAAAAAGAATTTATACTACAAATATATGCACATTTATTCAAAATTACACACACACACATTGCATACTTATGTACGGAAAGACTCTAAACGTCTGTAGAGAATGGTTAAATAAGTTAAGCTCTCCATACAGTGGCAAAGTATGAAGCCATTGAAAAGAATGAATCAGTTTTATGGGTACAAATATAGAACTATCTCCAAAATATATTGTTAGTAAAAAAAAAAAGGTTGAGAGCAATGGGCATAGTGTGCTATCACGTGTGAAAAATATGTGTGTGTGTGGCAGATTTGTAGCTTCTGAAAAGATATACAAGAAACTTGTAAGAGTGGCTGCCTCTGACGTGGAGATAGATGGCTGGGAGACAATAGTGGAAGGGAGATTTACTTTTTACTTATATAACCTATATATAACCTATATAACCTTAAAACATTTCCCATCAGATATATATGTATTATTATTCAAAATTTTACTTAAATAATTAAGAAAGAGAAGATAGTTTCAGTGACAGTTGGCGAGGGTCTTATCTATGATTGATGCAATTAAATGGAGAGGTGGAGACAGGACAGACATTGTAAAAGTGGAATTGATTGGTTCTGATAACTGGTTTGATTTTGAAGGTATGGGTGGTGATGGGGCTGAAAGCAAAGACAAAGAGGCATTAAAGATGATTTAGTTTTCCAGACAGAGTGACTGATGGTTGCCATAACCTTGAAAGAAACAAAAAATAAGGAGCAGGTTTATGGGGGTGGTAGAGAGGGGATGAGAAATCATGAGTTTCAGGCTCAGATGCTTCTATCATTTGTGGAGGATGCACCTATAATTTACTAAATATGTTTTTCACCAACATCGTCTCTTGAATTCAAACCAACAAATAAAATAACTGTACAAGGTAGGAATTACTCTCCCTGTTTGATAGGGACAAAATAGCCTCTTCAATGTTAAGAAACTTGCCTAAGGCTGAACATCTATTAACTGGGAGAGGTGGCCTTGAACGTAAGCTGTTCTTATATTCCAGAAATGTTTTTCTTCCCATATACCAAATGCCAAGCTTTAGACTGGCAGAAGAGGCTAAGAGACCAGGCTGTGGACTTGAACAGACTTGGATTCAAAACCCAACTCTGCTAATTCCAACCTGTATGACCTTGAACAAGTTACTTCAACTTTCTAAACCTCACTTTCATCCTCAGTATCTAGTAATGAGATTTAAATTAGTATATGGCAGCTCAACTGTCGTATTGATTAGATATGGGAACTATCAGTTCAGTAAATTGACAGTAAGAACTTTACATCTGGAGTTAAGGAGGGAGGAATATAGATTTACTTCCCATAAAGATCGTTCAGATAACGAGTTTTTGCCACAATGGCTCTTAAAAAATTATTCCATTTTTCAGTCAATGACTCATTTTCCCCGGTGCTACAATTTTTTTCACTTAAAAAGCAGTATCCTCTCTTTTTATCATATAATATTTCAATACTATGGCTTTAGGTAAAGATACACTCACCACTTTATTTGGCACAGCAGATTTAGAGAATATCATATGAACACATTTGAATTGTGCTCTAGATTTAGATGAACACAAATGTTTTGTTTTGTTTTGCATATGTACGCCAAGTGAGAAAAATGAAGCATCTCCTATGATCAGTCAGATGTGCTTATGTCATGTCCATTTTTCAAAGCGCTTTTGGATTTAGCCTTTATTTTGTTCTAGAGGTAGTTTTTCTTGTTATAAATTTATTTTTAAATGCAGTTTATGTGCAAGAAAACCATGAGCTCCTAGGGACTTCCCTGGTGGCACAGTGGTTAAGAATCTGCCTGCCAGTGCAGGGGACACGGGTTTGAGCCCTGGTCTGGGAAGATCCCACATGCCATGCACCACAACTACTGAGCCTGTGCTCTAGAGCCCACAAGCCACAACTACTGAGCCCATGTGCTGCAACTACTGAAGCCCGCGTGCCTAGAGCCCGTGCTGCACAACAAGAGAAGCCGCCGCAATGAGAAGCCCACGCACAGCAACGAAAAGTAGCCCCCGCTGGCTGCAACTAGAGAAAGCCCGCGTGCAGCAAGAAAGACCCAACACAGCCAAATAAAACAAAAAACAAAAAACCATGAGCTCCTAAAAGATTGAAAAATTGGTGAAAATGGGCAAGAAAAGAGTACATCTTCTAAAGAATAACTTCCTTGTACCACTCCTCCACCAACCATCTCTCACAGTCAAGTCTTCTCTTCTTCCTTTGATAAGTTTAAAAATTAATTGAATTATATTTTATGTACAAAAGATACTAACTTGCAAATAGCTGTTTATTTGAAGATTAATATGGTATATTACATGGTACACTTCATATTATATTAGGCAATGGTATATATTATATTGTAATTATATGTTATATATTATAGTATGTAATGTATAACATGTAATATACCATATAATGGTATATATTTACAATTATATATTATATTACAATTGTGTACCATTATATATATAATATGGTATAACATATAACTATGATTTTTGAGTGAAAATAATTATATATGTTATAAATCATATTATAATTATAATATATATACCATTATATAATTGTATGTATATTGTATAACCTATTGCATAATAGATTATACAATATAATTATATATAATTTATATATGATATAATTAATATACGTTATTATATATTATATATTATAAGATACACCATTATAACATTTATTTATTTATTTATTTATTTATTGGCTGAGTTGGGTCTTTGTTGCTGCACGTGGGCTTTCTCTCTAGTTGCGGCAAGCAGGAGCTACTCTTCATTGCAGTGCACGGGCTTCTCATTGCAGTGGCTTCTCTTGTGGAGCACTGGCTCTAGGCAAGGGGGCTTCAGTAGTTGTGGCACTCAGGCTTAGTGGTTGTGGCCCACAGGCTTAGTTGCTTTGCGGCATGTGGGATCTTCCCGGACCAGGGCTTGAACATGTGTCCCCTGCATTGGCAGGTGGATTCTTAACCACTGTGCCACCAGGGAAGTCCTACAGTATATAATATTACATAAACCTATTTTCATTGCTTAACTGATATATTTCTTTATCTTTAAAAATTGTTTGCATATCTTGGGTTCCAAATTGGCTCCCCAAATTTCCATCCCTTTGTGTACACATTCTATAAAATCCCTACCCTTAAGGATGGGTGGGACCTGTAAATATGATGGGATATAATTTTGTCATTAGGTTATTTTATATAGCAGAAGTGAAGGGATTTTGGAGATGTAATAAGGTTTCTAATCAGTTGACTTTAAGGTAACTAAAAGGGAGATTATCCTGGGTGGGCCTGACCTAATCAGCTGGGCTCTTTGAAAAGGGGCCTAGAGCTCAGAAAGAGAAGTCAGAAAGATTTGAAGCACCAGAGATGCTCATCTGTTGGCTTTAAAGAGGCAAGTTGCTATGTTATAGAGAGGTCTGTGTAGCAGGACATGGTGGTTGGCCTCTAAGAGCTGAGGGCCTCAATCCTACGACTAGAAGAAATTGAATTCAGCCAACAAGCAGCAAGCTTGGAAGAGGACCCTTAGCCTCCGATGACATCAAAGTCCTGGCTGACATATTGATTTCAGCTTGATAAGAACAGAGCAGAGGACCTAGCTTACCCATGCCCAGATTTCTGACCCATAGAAACTGAGATAATGAATGTATTGTTTTAATCCACTAAGTTTCTGATAATTTGTCATGCAGTGGTAGAAAACTGGTACAGATGTGTGTAAATTATCTATCGCCACAATAATTCTGTATAACAAACCATCCCAAAACTCAGCAGCTTAAAGGAACTACCATCTATTATTTGTCATGACTCTAGGGGTCACCTGGGCAGCTCTTCTGACCAGGGCTGGGCTAGGCCAATCTCAGTTGGAGTTGTTCATGAATCCATAACACCTGTCAAATTGCCTGGGGGTTGGCTAGTCTAGAGAGGCCTCAGGTGGGATGACTTGGCTTCACTCCACATGGTCTCTCATCTTTCAGCAGGCTAGCCCGTGTTTGTTCCCATGGTAGTAACAAGGTTAGAGAAGAATTAAAATTACAAAAGCAAATTTTCAGTAGTTTGTATCAAGTTTGCTATTGCCCCTGTAATGAAAGCAAGTCACATGAGAAAAGAAATGAAAATATATCCATACAAAGAGTTGTGAAAAAATGTTTAGAGTAGATTTATTCGTAAGAGCCAACAACAGGAAACAATCCAAATGTCCATCAGTAAGAGAAAGAATAACAAACAACCCAATTAAAAAATGGGTGGAAGACCTAAATAGAAATTTCACCAAAGAAGACATACAGATGGCCAAGAGGCACATGAAAAGATGCTCAACATCACTAATTATTAGAGAAATGCAAATCAAAACTACAATGAGGGGCTTCCCTGGTGGCGTAGTGGTTGGGAGTCCGCCTGCTGATGCAGGGGACACGGGTTTGTGCCCCGGTCCGGGAAGATCCCACATGCCGCGGAGCGGCTGGGCCCATGGGCCATGGCCGCTGAGCCTGCGCTTCCGGAGCCTGTGCTCCGCAATGGGAGAGTCCACAACAGTGAGAGGCCCGCGTAACACACACACAAAAAAAACAACAACAAAAAACTGCAATGAGTTATCACCAAATACCAGTCAGAATGGCCATCATCAAAAAAATCTAGAAACAATAAATGCTGGAGAAATAAAAGGATTGTCTCGCTTTAAGATTAAAAAAATGCTGGAGAGGGGGTAGTGAAAAGGGAACCCTCCTGCTCTGTTGGTGGGAAAGTCAATTGATACAGCTGCTATGGAGAATAGTATTGAGGTTCCTTATAAAACTAAATATAGACCTACCATATGACCCAGCAATCCCACTACTGGGCATATACCCTGAGAAAACCATAATTCAAAAAGAGACATGTACCACAATGTTCATTGCAGCACTATTTCCAATAGCCAGGACATGGAAGCAACCTAAGTGTCCATCAACAGATGAATGGATAAAGAAGATGTGGCACATATATACAATGGAATATTACTCAGCCATAAAAAGAAACAAAATTGAGTTATTTGTACTGAGGTGGATAGACCTATGGACCTAGAGTCTGTCATACAGAGTGAAGTAAGTCAAAAAGAGAAACACAAATACCATATACTAACACATATATATGGAATCAAAAAAAAAAAATGGTACTGATGAACCTAGCTGCAGGACAGGAATAAAGATGCAGACATAGAGAATGGAGGTTGAGTGGAAGGGGGCATAAGGGCATTCTCTGGGTTCATGGAAATGTGCTTTATCTTGATTGGGGTGCTGGTTAGAAGGGTATATTAACTTATCAAAATTCATTAAATTGTACACTTTAGATTTATGCATTTCACTGTATCAAACTTTTACCTTAAACAAACACTGATGTAGTAATAGTAAGAACATAAGCTTTGGTGTTAAAAAGGCTTGTATTGGAATACCATTTCCAATTCCTAGCTGTGTAAAGTCACTTAATCTTGATAGACTTTATTTTTTTAATCTATAAAATAGGAAATTTGTTTACTTCATTTTTTTTATTGTGGTCAAGTGTATATAACATAAATTTACCATTTTAACCACTTTTTTAATAACCATATCCCAGTCCCAATTTCTTCTTCATTTTTAAAATATTTATTTATTTATTTTGGCTGCTCCAGGTCTTAGTTGTGACACACAGGATCTTCGTTGTGGCATGCATGTGGGATCTGGTTCCCTGACCAGGGATCGAACCCAGGCCCCCTGCATTGGGAGCATGGAGTCTTACCCACTGGACCACCAGGGAAATCCCCATTTTAACCATTTTTTAAAGTGTACAGTTTTATAGCATTTAGTACACTTATATCACTGTGCAACCATTACCATCATCCATCTCCAGAACATTCTCATCTTCCCCAGCTGAAACTTTGTACCCATTAAACACTAAATCTGCATTCTCCTCTTCCCCCAACCCCTGTCAATCCCCTTTCTACTTTCTGCTTCTATGATTTGGGCTACGCTAGATACTTCATACAAGTGGAATTGTACAATATTTGTCCTTTTGTGAATGGCTTTTTTCATATATCATAATTCTTCAAGGTTCATCCATGTACTGTATGTCAAAATTTCTGTCCATTTTTTAAAAAATAAATTCATTTATTTTATTTATTTATTTTTGGCTGTGTTGGGTCTTCATTGCTACGTGCGGGCTTTCTCTAGTTGTGGTGAGCAGGGGCTTCTCTTGTTGCAGAACATGGGCTCTAGGCACGCAGGATTCAGAAGTTGTGATGTGCAGGCTCAGTAATTGTGGTTTGCGGGCTCTAGAGCACCGGCTCCGTAGTTGTGGTGCACAGGCTTAGTTGCTCCATGGCATGTGGGATCTTCCCGGACCAGGGCTCAAACCCATGTCCCCTGCATTGACAGGCGGATTCTTAACCACTGTGCCACCAGGGAAGCCCTTCTGTCCTTTTAAAGGCTGAATAATATTCTATTATATGGATATACCACCTTTTGTTTACCCATTCATCTGTTGATAGACACTTGGGTTGCTTCTACCTTTTGGTTACTATGAATAATGCAGCAATGGACATGGGTATACAAATATCTGTTCAAATCCCTGCTTTCATTTCTTTGGGGTATATGTCCAGAAGTAGATATGTTGGATCATTTAATAATTCTATGTTTAATTTTTTGAGGAACTGCAATACCCTTTTCCACAGTGGCTGCACCATTTACATTCCTACCAGCAATGTACATGGGTTCCAATTTCTCTACATCCTCATCAGCACGTGTTATTTTCTGTTTTATTTTTTTATAATACTCATCCTAATGTGTATGCAGTGATATCTTATTGTGGTTTTGATTTGCATTTTCCAATCCTTTTCTTTTTTTAAATTAATTTTTATTGGAGTATAGTTGCTTTACAAGGTTGTGTTAGTTTCTGCAGTACAGTAAAGTGAATCAGTTATACATATACATATATCCCCTCGTTTTTAGATTTCCTTCCCATTTAGGTCACCACAGAGCACTGAGTAGAGTTCCCTGTGCTATACAGTAGGTTCTCATTAGTTATCTATTTTATACATAGTAGTGTATATATGGTTGAGCACCTTTCTTTATGCTTATTGGCCATTTGCATATCTTCTCTGGAGAAATTCAAATCCTTTACCTTTTTTTTTTTTTTTTTTTGCCACCCCACACGGCTTGCTGGATCTCAGTTCCCTGACCAGGGATTGAACCTGGGCCTCAGCAGTGAAAGCCTGGAATCCTAATCACTAGGCTACCAGGGAACTCCCACCTTTACTAATTATTTAAAATTGTTTTGTGTTGTTGTTGTTGAACTGTAGGAGGTTTTTTTAAAAATTTTTATTTATTTATTTTTGGCTGCGTTGGGTCTTTGTTTTTGCGCACAGGCTTTCTCTAGTTGTGGCAAGTGGGGGATACTCTTCATTGCGGTGCGCGGGCCTCTCACTGCGGTGACTTCTCTTGCTGCATGGGCAAGAGAGCATGGGCTCTAGGCACGTGGGCTTCAATAGTTGTGGCTCACGGGCTCTAGAGTGCAGGCTCAGTAGTTGTGGCGCTCGGGCTTAGTTGCTCCGCGGCGTATGGGATCTTCCCGGGCCAGGGCTCAAACCCGTGTCCCCTGCATTGGCAGGCGGATTCTTAACCACTGTGCCATCAGGGAAGCCCAGGAGTTCTTTATGTACTCTGGATATCAAATGATATGCAAATATTTTATCCCATTGTGTGGGTTGCCTTTTCACTCTGTTGATAGTATCCTTTGATGCATAAAAGTTTTGAACTTTGGGGGCTTCCCTGGTGGCGCGGTGGTTGAGAGTCCGCCTGCCGATGCAGGGGACACGGGTTCGTGCCCTGGTCTGGGAAGATCCCACATGCTGCGGAGCAGCTGGGCCCGTGGGCCATGGCCACTGAGCCTGCGCGTCCGGAGCCTGTGCTCCGCAACGGGAGAGGCCGCAACCGTGAGAGGTCCGCGTACCGCAAAAAAAAAAAAAATGTTTTGAACTTTGATGAAGCCCAACTTATCTCATTTTTTTTCTTTTGTTGCCTGTGCTTTTGGTGTCATGTCCAAAAAATGGTTGCCAAGTGCAATGTCATGAAGTTTTTCCCTTATGTTTTCTTCTAAGGGTTTTATAGTTTTAGCTCTTATGTTTAGGTCTGTGATCCACTTCGAGTTAATTTTTAATACAGTGTAAGGTAGGGGTTTAAACTTCTTTTTCTTTTGCATGTGGATATCAAGTTTTCCCAACACCATCTCTTGAAAAGACTATCCCTTTCCTGTTGAATGGTCTTGGCCCACTCTTGTCAAAATCATTTGACCATTTATAGGAGAGCTTTTTTCTGAGTTCCCTATTCTACTGCAATGGTCTATATGTCTGTCTTTATGTCAGTACCACAGTATTTTAATTACTGTAGCTTTGTAATTTTATTTATTTATTTTTAATTAATTTTTATTGGAGTATAGTTGCTCTACAACGTTGTGTTAGTTTCTACTGTTCAGCAAAATGAATCAGCTATACATATACATATATCCTCTCTTTTTTGGATTTCCTTCCCATTTAGGTCACCACTGTAGCTTTGTAATTTTAAAATCAGGAAGTATGGGACTTCCCTGGTGGCGCAGTGGTTAAGAATCCACCTGCCAATGCAGGGGACACGGGTTTGAGCCTGGTCCAGGAAGATCCCATGTGCCGCGGAACAACTAAGCCCATGTGCCACAACTACTGAAGCCTGCGCACCTAGAGCCCATGCTCCACAACAACCAGAAGCCACTGCAATGAGAAGGCCACGCACTGCAATGAAGATTAGCCCCGTCACCCCAACTAGAGAAAGCCCGCGTGCAGCAATGAAGACCCAATGAAGCCAAAAATAAATAAATAAATAAAAAACATGAAATTTATAAAAAAATAATAAAATCAGGAAGTCTGAGTCCTTCAGCTTTGTTCTTCTCTTTCAGGACTGTTTTTGCTATTCCAGGTTCCCTGAGATTTGAGACGAATTTTAGGGTGAGTTATTTTAGTTCTGCATAAAGGTCATTGGGATTTTGATAGGGATTGCATTGAATCTGTAGACCTCTTTGGATAGTAGTGACATTTTGACATTAATAAGTCTTGTAATCCATGAACGTGGGATATGATTTCATTTATTCATGTTTTCTTTAATTTCTTTTGGAAATGTTTTGTAGTTTTCATTGTATGAGTCTTACCTCTTTGGTTAAATTAATTTCTAGGTATTGTATTCTTTTTAATGCTATTGTGAATGGAATTGTTTTTGTAATTTCCTTTTCAGATTATTCATTGTTAGTGTACAGAAATGTAACTGATTTTTGTGTTAACTTTGTATCCTGTTACTTCGCTGAATTCATTTATTAGGTCTAACAGTTTGTGTGTATGTATGTGTGTTTGTAATCTATAGAGTTTTCCACATTTAAGATTATGTGTCTGTAAAATCATCTATGAAAATTTTACTTACTCCTTTCCAATTTGGATGCCTTTCATTTCTTTTTCTTATCTAATTGCTCCAACTAGGATTTCCACTACTCTATTGTATATAAGTGGTAAAGGATCATCCTTGTCTTGTTTCTGATCTTAGAGAAAAAGCTTTTAGTCTTTCACCATTGAGTATGCTGTTTGTTGTGGGTTTTCATATGTGGCCTTTATTATATTGAGATACTGTCCTTCTATTCCTTGTTTGTTGAATGTTTTTTTATCATAAAAGTTTGTTATATTTAGTCAAATGCTTTTTCTGCATCGCTTGAGATGATCATGTGGTTTATTTTCTTTATTCTGTTAATGTGGTGCTGATTGATTGATGTTCATTGATTGATGTTCATACATTGAACCATGTTCATACATTGAACCATCCTTGCATTCTAGGACTAAATCCTATATGGTCATGTGTATAATCCTTTTAGTATGCCATTGAATTTAGTTTGCTAGTATTTTGTTGAAGATTTTTGCTTCAGTTTTCATAAGGGATATTGGTCTATAGTTTTGTTTTCTCGTAGTCTCTTTGTCTGGCTTAGTCATTAGGGTAATGCTGACCTAATAGAATGCATTAGGAAGTATTCTCTCCTCTTCAACTTTTTGGAAGAGATTGAGCAGGATTGTTGTTAATTCTGTAAATGTTTGGTGGAATTCACCAGTGGTGACATATGGTCCCGGGCTTTTCTTTGTTGAGGGTTTTCTTATTATTACTGATCCAATCTCCTAACTGGTTCAGATTTTTTTCTTCATTATTTTGTCCTGGTAGGTTATGTGTGTTTGGGAATTTATCCATTTCATCTGGTTATCCAATTTGTTGGCGTATAATTGTTCATAGTACTCTGTTATAATATTTTTTATTTCTGTGGTGTCAGTAGTAATGTCCCCACTATCATTTCTCATTTTAGTTATTTGAATCGTCTCTCTTTTTTCTTAGTCAATCTAGCTAACGTTTTGTCACTTTTGTTGATCTTTTCAAAGAAACAAGTCTTGGCTTCATTTATTTTTATCTCACTATGTTTTGTGAGGATTAAATAAGATAATGTAATACCAATTTCTAAAGAAGAAATGCAAATGGTCAAAGTCATATTTTAAAGAGTTCAGCCTCCTTAACTAATTCAAAGGAATTAAGTTAACAGTAAGATACCATTATTTTATCTAATTGTCATAGTTAGAAGCAACCCAGCTAAAAATCACCCCCTTGTGTGTGAGTTTAGTTACTAAAAGGAGAGAGTTAGAAGGGCTTTAAGGAGGCTGGTAGTATTTTATTTATTGACCTGAGAGCGGTTTGATGTTTTAAAAATTCATCAAGCAATTGGGCATTATTGTTTACTAGGTACAGAATTTCAGTTTTGCAAGATGAAAAGAATTCCTGAATTGGACGGTTGTGATGGTTGCAGAACAATGCGAATGTACTTAATACCATTTGTACACTTAAAATGGTAAATTTTATATTATGTGTGTTTTATCACAATTTATAAAACCCATTGAGTGCTCGCTTCGGCGGCACATATACTAAAATTGGAATGATACAGAGAAGATTAGCATGGCCCCTGTGCAAGGATGACACGCAAATTTGTGAAGCGTTCCATATTTTAAAAAAACAAAACAAAACAAAACAAAATCCCATTGAGTTGGACTTCCCTAGTGGTCCAGTGGGTAAAACTCCACACTCCTAATGCAGGGGCCCTGGGTTCGAGCCTTGATTGGGGAACCAGATCCTGCATGCAAGCCACAGATAAGAGTCTGCATGCCGCAACCAAGAAGTCTGCGTGCCGCAACAAAGAGTCCACATGCCACAACTATGAGCCCACATGCCTCAACTAAAAGATCCCACGTGCTGCAATTCAAGATCCTGCATGCCGCAATGAAGATCCCATGTGCCACAACTAAGACCCGGTGCAGCCAAATAAATAAAAAAAATATTTTTAAAATATAAGCCTTTGGGCTTCCCTGGTGGTGCAGTGGTTGAGAGTTCACCTGCCAATGCAGGGGACACGGGTTCGTGCCCCGGTCTGGGAGGATCCCACATGCCTCGGAGCGGCTGGGCCCATGAGCCATGGCTGCTGGGCCTGCACGTCCGGAGCCTGTGCTCCACGATGGGAGAGGGCACAGCAGTGAGAGTCCCGCGTACCGCAAATAAATAAATAAAATAAAATAAAATATAAGCCTTTGGAACTTTCCTTTTGAAAAATAATTTTCATATTATTGAAAGCAATGTTATTATCGTTATTGTTATGGTAGAAAATAAAAATATCTCATAATTATTCAGCTAGCCTACGACAATTATTGCCACTTGCCAGGCTATGCCATTGATCTTTTCTTTCTGAAATTTCAAAATACCTAACTCATCAGTGTTAAATATGCTCACCTTTAATATATCCTTGTTAGTCTTGAATTTTACCCCCTCTGCTATGACCTGAAGAACAAGGTTTATACCAGCAGCAGTACAGTGATATTTACCTTCTTTCACTGAAAGAAGCCAATAACTATGACAACTCTACAGAATGCATTTCCCAAAGATTAAATGTTGGATGGAGCATTGGCTTCTAAAGATGGCTTGACCCCATGATGCATGATTTCCTCTTTTTGACCCACCTCATCATCCACTTCCTGGCCTTTATTTGCTCTTTCAGCCTTGTCTCCATAGCTTGTGCCATCTTGGAGGCAGAGGTCTTTGATGTTGTGTGGTCCATTTGACCTTTCTAATATGTTTGGTGATGCTTTACTATTTTTAATATGCTTTAATGAACCCCATCTTAAAAAGAACTCTCTTGACCCACAATTCCCCATATAGTATAGTGTTGCCTTGAAAGGATTTTTAGGTTCTCACAAGTCATGTCAGGTCCCCATAGTTTGCATTTCATCAGCTTTTAGTTTCTTGAAGTATAAGTTTGGGTGGGAACAAAGTTAATGAGCTCAAGTTGAAACATACTTGTAATAACTGGAGCCTACAAAGCTTGGGTACCCTTTCTCTGTGCTCCCTACCATACTGGACTCACTTCTCTCTTACCACCCAGTTTAATTGTCTAATTATATGTCCATATCAGTCATTATCTTATTTATAAGATAATGTGCCTAATAACGTGCCTAATTTCTGGCATGTGCCAGGCTTGCAAATAAATAAATTATGTTAAATCATCATGCAGTGGATATGAGGTTCTAGAGCTCCGATAAAGGTCTGGACTGAAGATATCAATAGAGGCAGCCAATGAATTATGTGGTGGATGAAATTCCACCAGGGAAATTTCCCATCTTCCAGGCCCTGTAAAGCTGACTCTCTTCTGAGCCTCTCTCACACACCTGGAGTACATTCATGCCTTACTGGGTCACTTTTTGTGAAGGGAAATGGGGAAAATATCTTGTTCACATGAAGACAATACAATGTGCACTCATTGTTTAGGCGTTATACCCTTCTAAATATCTGTGATAGGAGATTTGTACAAAGGACACTTCTGAAAAAATTGAATTGAAAATGGGGACATTCTGTTAATAAAAGGTACAGTAAACTTGTCATAAGGAATCCAAATAACTTCAAATCAGTAACAATTTTTCCTCTATTTCCTGAATACTACTTTTTTGAAAAATGACAAACAAAATGTCCCTTATTTCTCCAATGTATGTCAAGATGTAAGTCAGGAATGAGTCAGCCCAGCCCCCCATACCTTCTGTTAGAGAGCTAGTATGTTTGACTTGATGACCCAGCAGCACTGCAAAATCTTGGAATGTCTTCAAACCACCAAAGCAAGATTAAATTGTAGTCTGAATAGTTTTTTATGTGAATTATACTCTCGTATTCTAAATTTTTGAAAATTAATTCACGCACAACATACATATTAACTACCCGTTAAACTGAATAGTCACCCTTTTTCCTAATATTTTTGGTAGATAGATGTTAATTATATTTATATTTATGTATTCAGTCCTCTGAACTACACTCCTCAGGCACATAAGTCCTTGAAGCTGAAAAGTTTCCATGGTCCTTTTCACTATTATTTTTTATTCTTTCAAAAAGGAACAGAAATATATTTTATTACTTGCTTAATTTTAGTTTTTCCATTGTCCTCATTTCAGAATGAGAATCTTTAAATTGTTTTTTAATTTAATTTTTTTAAAAATAATATTTGAAGGTCATTCTTTAAGTCAGAACTTTCTGCACAATGGCCTGGTATGTGAAAAGGAGATAAGCAGTATTTTCTCCATTTTAGGACAAGAAAAACAGGGGTTATCCTTTAACAAAAGAATCCTTCTCCAGGTTTTGTTTTTCTTCTTCAGCTAATTAAAAGGCTTTGTTTCAAAGAAAAGCTATAGACCAGATTTCTAAGTCTTCATTACGCAAAGGGCAGCGTCAAATTGGAGGATCAACTTTTTTTCCATTCCTTCTCTCCATTCCCACTGACACAACCACAAATACTTAAAACAGTGAAATTTAATTGCTTTATCTCAACAGCAGTCACATGAGTTTATAAAATCAAAGAAATCTAGAATTAGGAATAATTAGTAGAGCATTTAACTTAGGGATGGGATATGTGATGGGCAATGTAGCTCCCCTCCACCCCGGCTCATCTGTGGCAGACATCACTAATCAATTACTGAACCTAAATGTGGCCCAAAAGATGTTTTCTGCATAATGCCCCCAGCTGTCATTACCAAGTAATTGGAGCTCCCAGTGAGATCCTATCTGAACTAATCTAATCACCTTACATTATAACATTGAGGCCCATAAAGGTAAAGTGACTGGCCCAAGGTCACTCAGTGGCTGACAGAGAACCCCTACATTGTATAATGTAAGAATCTGTTCTCTTATGAGCCTTGAATCAATTGACTATGTCCCAGTTCCCAGCAAGGGCACATAAGAGTCTATACAGGGTAGATCATTTCTATCTGGGAAGACAGGTTCCTATGGCATCAAGAAACTCAAGGGAGCAGCCAGAGACAGACAGCAAGACATTACTGTTCCTCCTCGTATTCCAGTGAGGGCAGGGGATAGAGAGGAGGAAAATTAAGATCTTCTACAAGCCTTATAACTATGGAATTCTTGAAACTGTCCCACCAGGTAGCAGGGAAAGAAGGAAGGTGTCCCTCTACAAGTGGCAGTCCACAAGAAGGGTGCCCAACTCCCCTTCTGTTGTACTTGTTCATGTTCCCACAACCAAGGTTTAGAAGTTGTTCAGAAACTAAATAACTAAAGTAGTCCTACTCTAGTCACTTTTTATCCCAGCACCCTGTTTTATTTTCTTCTTAACATTCTCAGAATTTATTTAATATATCTAAGCATGTAATTTTGTTTAAGACATATTTGAATCTGACAGATGAAATTCCTTTAGGTAATAACCTCTTTGGGGAAGAAACACCAAGTATTTCCTACAACTTCTCTCTGCTTCTGCACATGTCCCTAAAATAGCGTTGTTGGCGTGTAGGAAGCGTTATATTGCTGAGGAAGCCTGAGACCTTGGATCCATTTTGTGTCCTTGTACTATTCTCTGACTTCTCTGGATGCTCAACAACCTGTTCATCGCGAGCAGTCTATCTTGTAGCTTGGCCTCACTAAGCTTGCTGAGAACATGGGGGCAAACCAGTTCTTCCTGAGATCTGGCTGTTACTACTTTTTGTTCCCAGCCCGATCTTCAAAGCTACCTCCCCCTATTCTTGCCAGCCAGTTCTCTTGGCTACCTTCCCTATTCCTCCACAGGGTGTTTGGGAACTTCTGGATACATTCCATATCACACTGGAGCTAAGGGCCCCTCACTTGCAGAGCTCCTTCCAAAACCCTGTATCTAATTTTGTATATGGAATTCTGTGGGAAGACAAAGGCATGTGTCTCTCAATCGTTGCCTCTCTTATCTCTCTCTTCCTTCTTCCCTCTACCTTTTAATTAAGAGTCAGGCTTTTCTTTTACTTCCCTATGTCACAGGTTCATGGCAGAGCTGTCCTAGATGGAAGGAGTATCTCCTCTGGAATGTGGGAGAATATGAGATTCTTATGATGTGAACTTCATAGGTTAAACAGAATTAAGGAAATTTAGCAAATTCTTTTTCTCTCCACTAAGCCTATTCTAGTCTCTCCTGATTAGGGAAATAAGTCTCAGAGCTACTTCAGACAATAGTCTATAATGGAACATAATTTAAAGAAGAAAATTAAAATCAATCAGTTTGATATTCACAAAATATTACACCATTATATTCTACATTTTTTAAAGAGAAGTCAGAAAATTGGATTAGTATGTGAAATATCCCTTTTTAAATGTTGGCATATAATCAATATCTTAATTTAAAAATTATAAAAATATATAAAATAATATGCTCTTTTGCTGTTAGGAACCAAAAGTGTTCTAAGAGACTTAGAGGTATTAACTAATTATCCCAAAAACCTATTTTACAGATGAGGAAACTGAGACACAGAGCAAGTAACCTGACTAAACTGTACATGGTGCAAACCAAATACATGACTGTGAGAAAAATTTGTCTGCAAAACCACCAATCTGCAACCTCCTGTTTATGATATATTTGCATAAGCTAGAAAGACAAAGGCTTTGAATTCTGACTTGGCTTCTCTGCTGAATGATATTGGACTGTCACTTAAAAAAACCACTTAACCTTGCAGTGCTCACTAAGTGGTGGTTTTCTATTCTCTCCTTCCCCCCACATGGATGATTGCTCTGAACGCTCATGGTATGCTTGTATATTATCTGGAATGCATAAATCCTGCCTACTGTTCAAGACCCAGCACACTCCCAATACCTCTAGAAACAGTCTGATATAGGAGACAGCCCTAGGCTCTGTTCCAGTTCTGATATTGTTCCTAATCCTTTGTGTGATCTCAAGCAAGTCACATCTTATCTCTGGGCCTCAGTGGCTCCGTCTTTAAAATGTGGAGGAAATCAATGGCTTTAAACTGTATTCTGAGAAACAGAACATTTCTCTAACAGTGGGGGCATGAAAGAAGGAGAACAATGAGTGCAAGGGGGAAGCTGGGTGAACAGGCGTATGGCTTCTCCATTTCCACTTCAAATTTAGCAACTCCATTTTAAGCCGCCAGATTTTATTAGAAGGAAATGACTAGACCTTTTATGTACCCAAATTCCCTGGAACTATCTTTTCTTGGCTTCTCTTTTTTTTTTTTTGCGGTACGTGGGCCTCTCACTGTTGTGGCCTCTCCCGTTGTGGAGCACAGGCTCTGGACGCGCAGGCTCAGCGGCCATGGCTCACGAGTCCAGGCGCTCCCGGCATGTGGGATCTTCCCGGACCGGGGCACGAACCCGTGTCCCCTGCATCGGCAGGTGGACTCTAAACCACTGCGCCACCAGGGAGGCCCTCTTGGCTTCTCTTTTGAATTCCTTCTTGTTCTTAACATGGAACTGAAGGGTCTGACGCGTCTTTTAAATTCTGGCTAAGATAACACTTATTTATTTATTTATTTATGGCTTTCTCTCCTCTTTCCTACCCAAAAGTGAAATTAAAGGTGAACAAGAGTAAGCAAAGACCAGCATGGAAACTTCTAGCAATCTCACAGAGAGTTTTCAGCAAAATGTGATGGATTAGGAAACTTCTTAGTTTCAAAACAGCTACCAAGTAACATATAAAAGTTAAAGTGACACACAAAAGTTATTATCTCATTATCCTGTAATTTTATGAGTTGCTCCTTTGCATTTGAATATATCTCATCATGGGGAATGCCTTTCAGGAAGCAAATTCTTTGTATTTCTTTCTTATATGATTGCCCCGAAGCTATCATTATAACTCCATTAGGGCAATTTTTCTCCATCTGAGGGTGGGGCACTGGAATGGATGAAGAGGAATGGATCAAGCCCTCATTTTCTTCAGCCATCTTCAGCTCTGGTTTCAGGGCAAGATAGACCCAAATCTCCTTCCCAATTTTCTGCTTAGAGAATAAGATGCTCATGCTTTGAGTCAGATTCTCAAAGTTCCTTCGGTGGAGGTGAATGAGGACACACAATATTTGCAAACCATCACACATCTTCAGAGGATAATTACAGTATTCTTGAAATATCATGAACTTTCATTTTTAATCTTCTAGATTAAAATGAATTTATTTCTTGTTTCGAAGACAGCTTGGTGCATTGAAAACCCTGGAGGGTTGATACTCAAGTCTTGATTCTAATTTCACACCAACCTCTACATGCTTTGGGGCAAATTACTTCCCCTGACCAGGCTGCACTTTTACCATTGGGAACTTCACAGTAGATGGTTCCTGAGATCCTTCTCGATTTAGATATTCAAAGGACAAATTACTACCGGGGAAATTATCTCCAGTTGTTTGTTCAGTCTTCAAAATCACCAAAGGATTTGGCTTTGACATTAGGCTATCAAAGTTGGCCCTTAATAGTCTATGTCCTGTGCTTCAGATCGGGCTGTCTAAAGGCAGGCAAGCTGGATCTTCTTGAGATGACTGGCTTGTTCCCTCATTGCTTGGGATTCTTCACATTCAGAGGTCCACTGTGAACCTCAGCTCACCACCATCTTCCCCTTACAATGGTATCTCTGCAGTCAAGTGTAAGATGGTGATCTGGACCCCTCACTGACATTTCACCCAATACTCCAGACAGCCCTTTTACTAATTTCTTTCATTCCTCCTTCATCACTGAGTCATGGTCCCTTTAAGGGAGCGGCCATAGTTGAGTAGTGGGAGCAGCTGCTGGCTGCAAAAAGACTTGCAGGATTTGGCCTACCCTGGGCCACTCAACGCGCACGCTCGGGACCGGGGGCTTGGTGGGAAAGGAAGGAGGGGCTTAGGGTGCGCCTGCGCATCAAGGGCGCGCGCAAGGGGCTGGTTTGGTGATCCCTTTAAGAAACCGCAGGCGGAGGAATTTCTCTGAGAGAAAATAATCCTACTCACGGGGCCCCTTGGAGGCCATTAACCCCCCGAGTCCCGGCCCCCCCCCCCTTTCCCGGGCAGGCCCTACCGCCTACGCGCGCACCCGTGGGATCTCAAGATCTCCGACCCGGCGCGCGGCATCCGCCCCCTCCCCACTGTAAGCGCCAGGCTCGGCCAGGTCCGGGGAAGCTGCCGCGAGGCGGCCGTGCCTGCAGTGTGGGCGGGGGCCGGGGGCCCGAGAGGTTCCGCCGCCACAGCGCTGGGAGCCGCAGTGGTTCCGAGCGGGGCTCAACATGGCGGAGAGAGAGGTGGAGTCCAGCCCCCGAAAGAGGGTAGGTGAGGTGAGGCAGAACTCGGGCGGCGGGCGGCGGGGGGCGGGGCGGGGGCCGCGTCTCGGGGCCGGGGCCGGGAATGGGCCATGCGTAGTCTCGTGGAGGGGTCGCCGAGGCCCGGTTGGGGAAAGGTTGCGGGCAGGACTGAGGCAACCTTGGGTCTGGAGCGCGCTTAGAGTGGTCCTTCGGCAGGTGGGACAAAGATTTGCTGCTGGTTGGGAGGGGGAGGGGCGGGGGCTGTTGTTTGGGTTTCTTTATTTTTCCAACACTGGGGGTGGGTTATTTGGGTCAGGGGAGGGAAGGTGTCAGATACTTAAGTGCATCTTTGGTGAACCAGAGTCTGGAAGTTTAACAGGAGAGAGGTCAGGTGGGGGTGGTGGTGGCGGGAATGAGTGGTGGAGGGGTCTTCGGTGATACCATCGCGAATTCATTTTCCTGCCTCCTTTCCACTCCCCCCCCCACCAACCGTTATCAAGACCAAGGTGGAGGTGGTGCTCTTACCTGAGAAGAAGTGGGGTCGTTGGCATGCCCTGATGTATGAGAAAGATTTTGGCAACTATGAATGTCATTTTCTAGTCTAGCCCCTTTACCAACATTTAAGAACGGGGAAGAGTGTGACAAGTTTTGTCATATCAAGGATGTACCCAAACAACCTGCAGAGGCGAAGCCAATTCCACATAGTTGTTGAGTGCCTTTTAAAGTTTGTCTTGAAACTTTTCTTATTTAATTCTGAGTGATTTTTTTTTTTCAGATGGAGAATAATACAGTACTGTCGATTGAGCAGTATTTTTAGATTTTTTCTTTTACCCCCCGCCGCCCTCCCGCTTAGCGTGTTAAGCAGTAAGTTTACTACCAGGAATCTTCCTTTTTGTGAATGGTATCAAAATGAAGTTAGTGTTAAGCTAACTGCCTAAAAAATTACTGCGTAATCTTTATTGAGAACGCCCTTTCGATTTATCATAAAGTTAGCAATCTCATATAGATAATACAACTAACATTTTGAGTGCTTACCATGTGCCTGGCACTGTGCTTTATAGGAAGAATTAAACCTCACATTTACTATGTAAAACACATTTTGCAGATGAGGAAATGTAGGCGTAGAGGGGTTAAATAGTTAAGATCAGATAGTTAAGAGGTTGAGCTGGGATTTGAATCCATGTTTGTCCCAACTACGGTGCTTGTTTTGCATGCCACATAGTTTTTAAAATCTGTGTTTCTCTCCTTAAAAGCTTAAATGGTAAATAACGAGGGAATTGTCAAGCAGTATTTTTTCCACAATTGATTAGGAAAATATTTTCAACTACATAGCTGAAAAAATTTACAGGGAGTGTCCACAGTATCCACCATCTAGAGTCTACCGTTAACATTTTACTATACTTGTTTTATCACGTATTAATCCACATTTACCTCTTTATTCATCAGTTCTTATTTTAATGCATTTCACTGTAGTATTGAGCAATTAAAATTTATTGTTGATAGTCTTAGGTTTATAAAATTTTAGATCTTCCTCATGCAATAATTAGATCTTCCTCATACATAGGACAAATTAAGCCATGTGATAGTATGTCCAAATAGTTCACTTAGTATAAATATTGGTTATGGAATGCATGTGTTTTGAAAATTTAAATTGTTCTTCATGCTGTGAGCCAGTTTTAAACTGGATCCTCATTATGCTTGAGTGAAGGCGTATGGCATGTGGTCCACCAATTAAAATATAAAGAATAAATTATTTTAGATGTGTAATGTTTATTCAAGGAGGTCTCTGAATCCAGTTAATACTAGTGCTGTTGTCATTCACAGTATAAGATAGAATGTTTTAGAAAACATCTGTGTGCTTTGGTAACAAATTCAACTAGATATTAAATACTTCTTTCTCTTCTAATATACTTAAAAGGTGCCACACTGGTAGCAGTCTAAACTTTTATTATTATTTTATTTTATTTTATTTTTTTTTTGCGGTACGCGGGCCTTTCACTCCTGTGGCCTCTCCCGTTGCGGAGCACAGGCTCCGGACGCGCAGGCTCAGCGGCCATGGCTCGCGGGCCCAGCCGCTCCACGGCATGTGGGATCTTCCCGGACCGGGGCAAGAACCCGTGTCCCCTGCATCGGCAGGCGGACTCCCAACCACTGTGCCATCAGGGAAGCCCTAAACTTTTATTATATTTTAACAGTATGTAATATACAGAGCACTCGTACAGGTTTTCCCCATTATTTTACCAGTTTCATTGTGGAGGAAGGTTACAGTCAGTGTCTTTTAGGCTCCATAATCCATTTTGGTTTTGATAGTTTGGTTAGAATGTTCAGTAGAGTTGTCTTAAATGGTACACATGGTGCATGTGCTTTTTTCCTTCATTTTTCGTCTGTGCCTGTGCTTAAACTCCACGTGGATTCCATATGTGTACTCCAAGCAGATTAGTGGGGACTGTGTACAAAAGTACAGTATCTTATAAAATAGTCTGCCTTGAGGTAGTTAGGCCTAGATAATAAGTTTAGATTATTTAATCTGAAGTTTCATTGATGACATGGTATTGTATTTATGATGCTTACTGCCTTTGACTTTTATAATCATAAGTCACAAAAAATTGTTGAGTACCTGTGCTAGTTCATGAACTATATGCTAGGCATTGTGCTGTGGTATATGGTATTTATGATAATTTAGAATTATATATTCTGACTCTTCTGCTATATTGTGAACTCCATAAGGGTAGGGCCATTATATGCTTTTTGCATCTCCAACACCTATGACCTTCACATAATAGGAACTCAAAAATGGATTTTTGGTAAGAAAAGTTTACCTGTTGCATTAGAGGCTCTATGGCTTGGGTACCAAGTTATCTGGTTTGTAATTCTGGGACCTTCAGTTATCTTTCATATCACCCTTTACACCCTAAATTCTCTTCTGAGAATCCAGATTTAAGGATCTTGTGATCGTTCTGGATTACGGTTAGATGGGAGAGTGTGTTTTAAAACCATTGAGTTAACAACCTTAAACTCTTTGTAGGTCTGCCTGGTGTCTTATGTTTGTCGGCACTTAGGACAATAGGTATTAATTAGGTAAGATTGATTTGATTGTATTCAGACTATATCTGAATGCCAGTCTCTCAGTTTGTGAACACGGGGAAGCTGAATATGTGGGTGGGTGAGCACTACATCCATCTATCATCTCTGCCTTAGAAAGAACCAAGTTCAAATGAAGGCCAATATATATATATTTTTTTAAGACACTGAGGTTTTTTATTTTGTTGTGGACCATTTTTAAAGTCTTTATTGAATTTTGTTACAATATTGTTTCTGTTTTATGTTGTTTTGGTTTTTTGGCTATGAGGTATGTGGGATCTTAGCTCCCTGACCAGGGATCAAACCCGCACCCCCTGCATTGGAAGGCGAAGTCTTAACCACTGGACCACCAGGGAAGTCCCTGAAAGCCAGTATTATACACACACACTCACACTCTCTTACTTTAAAGTCAGGATACTTTTGAGATATTATTTATGTGTTTTTTAAAGACTGTAAAATTTTTATTTTCTGAAATAAGTTTTAAAATTCATTGCGTAGGCTTGTAAGTAGAGGGGTTATTTTATGCATGGTTATTATAATAAACTGTTAGAAGCATGAGATCTAACTAAATCTGGTGGCCATATTTTTTTGTGAAATCCCTTTATCTTTTCAAAGGTTACATACAAAATAATAATAACTTTTGTAAATGTATGTGTTATTACCTGGTCTAGTAAGTTGTGTCCATTTTCATACTTAAACTTTTCTGTATGTTAAATTTGAGGTATATGTATTTGGCATGCTTAATAGAAAGAGAAAGCATATGTATAAGTAGTATGCTTCCATTTTTGTAAAAACAAAGTGATCTTTCTTCCTCACATATGTGTCTATACTTGTATATGTATGAGCTTGGAGAAACTTGTGGAGGACACATGTCAGGCTGTTACCATTGATTACCTTCAGCAGGTGGGGATGAGAAAGGAAAGTGAGACTAAGGGGCAGAATTTTGCAAAATGGAAAAATACTCGGGGTATAATATTAAGTGAAAATGTAATCTACTTTGTTATTGTAAGTATGTAAAAATTGAAAGTGCATGTTGACAGGGATAGAAAATAACATGAACAAATGAAAACATTGACTTTACTACTGATGGAATTATGGAGTTTTGTTTTGGATTTCTGTTATTTTAATATTTTATAATAAAATAATTGCAAAAGGTTTATCCCTCTTAATTCCTTAATGAACTTTTTATCTTTTGGCTAAATGTGTTGCTTAAAAACATGGTGGTACATATCATTAAAAATATTTGCAGATCATGTGTACATAGTGTAAGTTATCTACTTTAAGAATGCATTGGCTCTTCGTATAGAGAGCATTTCGAAGAGACCATTCTAGTGTTGACAGTGATCCTGTATTGTTTTCACAGTGCCCCTCTTGTAACTAGCAGAGGCTTCTGTAAATAACGATAATACCTGGTATTTATAAACATTTTAATTTCCAGTCATTCTAAATATTTTATATGTAGTATGTTTTTTAATCCTCATTAATTCCATAAATAGTAGTTACTATTATTGTCCCATTTTATAAATGAGGAAACCGCAGCACAGAGAGAGCTCAAGGTCATGATATAATAGGCTAAACCAGGATCAAGTACCATTTGAAAAACTGTACTGTTTGATAAACAGTATAGGTTAGAATTCATTATAATAACATGCAGTAATTAAAAAATATACATTAGTTATTAATATATATGATATATAGTAATATGTGTAAATAATAGTATAGGTTCAGAATTCATTATTTGGAATTTTTGGTTGTTAAAATAATATTGAATTAGGGACTTCCCTGGTGGTCCAGTTGTTAAGACTCCGCACTTCCTCTGCAGAGGGCGCCGGCTTCGATCCGTGGTTGGGGAACTAAGATCCTGCGTGCTGCGCGGTGCGGCCTCCCCCGAAAAAAACCAGGAAGAAACAAAACAAAAAACATTGAATTATATTTAAATCAAATCGATGTAAATTACTTCTCAGGAAGCATCAAATTAACTTTCTGCCTATGGAATATATGAGATAACCTTAAAACATATGCAGTTCACATGTTTATTTTTAAGAAATATATACCAAATATTTTAAAACTATGATTCATTTTAAAGATAAAGCTATGTGCTTCCTTTGAAAATGGAATGATTTTATTATATACTAAAGAGAATATAAATAGATAAATGTACAATTGCAATTTCTCTGGATATTTAGAAGATATTTTTGAGTTCTGTATTAGGAGACCAACTTTTAAAGAAGACTAACTACTACTACTTTTTAAAAAAGACTGATATTTCCCTTAAATATTCTGATTATTTTACTATGAGTTAACAGTATGTAATTATTTTAGCAAAAGAAAGAAAAAGAAAGCATTTTAACATAGTATTGGGCTCTACCATACAAAGTTGCTAATATTTGACGTACAGAAATGCCTTTTCATATGGCTCAACCCAATAGTAAGAGCATGGGCTTTTCAAAGTCTGGTTATGTTCATCCTCTGGTATTTAACAATAATATACCCACACTTCCTTTCTTATGCTTAGGGAATACTTATAATGTTATTTTAATTTCATTCTTATCGTTCTGGCCTCCCAGAATCTTGAGTTAGCTGCCTTCCTGCCTTTGACCAAAGACAGTACCTGAACAAACCTTTTTTGTCCAACATATAGGCTACCCACTAATCTTTGAGGTCAAAGATCATATGTGTTCATCTTTCTTTACATTTCCCAAAATGTCTTACAAATTTATATATATACACTCACATGCATACTACACATTTATAGGCAAAATTAAAAAACTTTGTTTCACAATTCCATATCAATATAGAATATAAAATATAGATTGGTACAATAAACCCCATGTTCTTAATACCCAGTTTTGACAACTAAACAGTTATTAACATTTTGCCATTCCTGTCTCATCCAACTTCTTCCTTCATTTCTCTTTTCCTTTCTTTCTTTGATTAAATAACTTCAAAGAAATCTTAGGTATCACATCATTTAATCTATAAATACTTCTGTATGTATTTCTAACAGATAATTAAAAAGAAATACAACCACAATACTATCATACCTAACAAAATTAAGAGTTTCTTAATCCAGTTCAGATTTCTCTGATTCTTTAAATGTCTTTTTACAATTGGTTTGTTTAAGTCGCTATCCAAATGAGATTTACCATTTCATTTGGTTTATATGTCTCTTAAGTTTCTGTTAACTTTAACCATCCCCCCCATCCCCTGTCCCCTATAGCCCCTGCACTTTTTCTCATGCTATTTATTTGTTTAAAAAAACTAGCTTATTTGTCCAGGAGAATTTACCGCATTCTGGTTTTGGCTGATCGAATTCTCGTGGTGTTTAACGCGTTCAATTACCCTTCATATTTTCCACAAAATAGTTAGATATAGAGCAGTGGTTCTCTATTTTGGCTGAAACATTAGAATTACGTGGCGAGCTCTTAAATATCCTGATTCCTAGGTCAATTAAATCAGAATTCATAGGGTGGATTCTAGGCATCAGTATTTTAAAAAGTTTCCCAAGTGATTTCAGTCTGCAGCCAAGGTTGAGAACTTGAATTGGTAGAGCTTTATGAGATTTAGGTTCAGTTTCTTTGGAAAGAAAAATTCATAAATAGAGTGATTGTATAATTTATTTCCCATCAGACAATTTTAAGAATGAAAGGGTGTGCTATTTAATAATTACAGTGGGACAATAGCCATGAACTGGGACTGTCCTGTACTAATTAGGACGTATAGTCACTCTATTAGGTGATGCTGCAAATTCTTAATTGCATCATTCTAGGAGGCAACTAAACAGTTATCGATATTTTGCCATTCCTGTTTCATCTAACTTCTTCCTTCCTTTCTTTTTCTTTCTTTCTTTCCTTTCTTTCTTTCCTTGCTCCCTCCCTCCCTTCTTTCCTTCCTTTCTATGAAATAACTTCAAAGAAGTCTCAGGTATCACATCATTTAATCTATAAGTACTTCTGTATGTATTTCTAACATAAGAATTAAAGAAAAATACAACCACAGTACTGTTATACCTAACAAAATTAAGAGTTCCTTAATCCAGTTCAGATTTCTTTGATCCTTTAAATGTCTTTTTACAATTGGTTTGTTTAAATCACTATCCAAATGAGATTTACCATTTCATTTGTTTTATATGTGTCACACTTAGTGATACTAAAATTGATCAGTTTAGGTTCTGTCAGCAGAATCCAACATAGTTCTTAACTTTTCACCTAATGGATTTATCAGCCATTGATGATTGTTGCCTACATCCACTATTTCATTAGAAGAGTGATTTTCTATCATCTCTCCTATATTTATTCACTGAAATTCTTTCATAAAGAGTTCCTTTATCAATTATTTGGTTACCCTGTCAAATCATTTATACAGGAGAAGCAGAATAAATCCTTATTTTTTCCCCTTTGTATACCAGTCTTCAGAAGAATGAATTGATACCTTAGCAAATCCCAAAGTTGAGGTTTGGGAGGGGATACCACTGTGAACTCATGAATTTTAATATAGTTTATATATTTAAATTTATTGTGGTTAGTATTCTTTTTTTTTTTTTTTTTTTTTTACGGTACGCGGGCCTCTCACTGTTGTGGCCTCTCCCGTTGCGGAGCACAGGCTCCAGACACGCAGCCTCAGCGGCCATGGCTCACGGGCCCAGCCACTCTGCGGCATGTGGGATCCTCCCGGACCGGGGCACGAACCCGTATCCCCAGCATTGGCAGGCAGACTCTCAACCGCTGCGCCACCAGGGAAGCCCCCTAGTATTCTTTTTGATGTTTAAATTTGTCAAATTTTTGATCAGTGGGTGTCTGTATTAGTTTCCGAAGGCTGCCATAACAAATTACTACCAACTTGGCTTAAAACAACAGAAATTTGTTATCTCACAGTTCTGGAGGCTGACTGTCTGAAAATAAGGTGTTGGCAAGGTAGTGTTCTCTCTGAAGGCTGTAGGAAAGAATCCTTCCTTGCCTCTTCCAGCTTCTTGTGGATTGATTTGTGTTCCTTGATTTGTGGCAGTATAACTCCAGTTTCTGCCTCCATCTTCACACTGCCGCCTTCTCTCTATGTCTTTCAGTGTCTTCTAAGGATACTCTTCATTGGATTTAGGGTCCATCCTAATTCAGGATGCTCTCATCTCAAGATCCTTGCCTTAATTACATCTGCAAAACCCATTCTGCACACATTCTGAGGTTCTGTGTGGACATGTCTTTTAGGGGCCACAATTCAACCCACTACAGTCCTCCCTTTTGTCCCCAAACTTCATGTCTATTCTGTATGCAAAGTACATTCACCTCATCTCAACACCCTGAAAGTCTCAACTCATTACAACGTGAATTTTTAAGCCCAACTCATCTAATATCATCAGCTCAAAAAGTCCCAAATCTCAGTATCTCAACCATCTAAATTAGGTATAGGTGTGACTCTGGGTATGATCCATCTGGAATAAAATTTCTCTTTATTTGTGGACCTGTGAAACCAGAAAACAAATTTTCTACTTCCAAAATACAATGGTGGGACAAGCATAGCATGGACATTGCTTTTCTAAAAGGAAGAAAATGGAAGGAATAAAGGGATCACTAGTCCTAATCAAGTTCAGAACCCACAAGGACAAGAGAATAATTCTCAAGACCTGAGAATAATTCTCTGTGACTTGATCTTCTGCCCTCTGGGTCCATGAAGGCACTGTAGACCCCTGTTTTGGGCCTGCTTCTCTAGCCTCTGCCTTTGTGTCTGTGGCTCTGTCTTTGGAGTCATTTTTCTTTTTCTTGAAGAGTAGCACTTGTTTGCAGCTGAGTAATTTTATTAGCTCTTTCCTGCCCATAGAATTCCAGAAGTCAGTTTTTTTTTTCCCCACTTTGTCTAGTCTCTGTTCCTTTAAGAACAGTCTGGCCGTGTTTTTTCTGGTTTAATAATGCTCAAAAACCTGTGAGTCTCCTCTATATATTAAGGGTATCCACACAGTTAGAAAAGATAGTTCTTCACAGATCTTTCCTGGATAACCCCATCTCTATTCCTGACTTAAGTTGAGATGATTAATTGGATCCATGAGTCACACACAGTATCTTCAGTAAGTGGTTGCCCAGCTACACCCTTCACCCTCTCCCTAGAGCACACTTTTCTTATAATGGATTTCCTAATTTTAGCATCCTTTGCAATCTAGATAGGCTCAAATCATTAAGAGTTGTTTCCTTTTTGCTTAATGGTTCCTTCTTCAGTTTACCTCTTTCCTTTCCCTTTTTCCTATAAGCAGCAAGGAGTATCCAGGCTCACCTCAACACTTTGCTTAGAAATCTCCAAGTTCATTGCATCCAAGTTCTGCCTTCTACCTAACAGTAGAACACAATTCAGCTGAGTTTTCTGCTCCTTTCTAACAAGGATCACCATCTAGTTCTCAGTAACATATTCTTCATTTCCCTCTGAGATCTCACCAGAAGCACCCTTAACATTTTTTTCCAACATTCTGTTCATAGTATATGTATTCTCTAAAGTAATAGTAGCTTTCTCTTTTTTGCTCCTCACTTCTTCCTGAACCTTCATTAGAATTGGTGAATACAGATATATCTATATTTGTACCAACCATCTCTTCAAGGCAATCTAGACTTTTTCTATCATGCTTCTCAAAATTCATCCACCTTCTACCCATTTCCCAATTCTAAAGTTAGTTCCACATTTTTAGGTATTTATTACAGCAGCACGCCACCTGTATATACCAAAATCTGTATTATTTTCCTAGATTTGGCATACCAAATCACCAGAAACTTGGTGGCTTAAAACAGCAGAAATTTATTTTGCACGGTTCTGGAGGCCAGAAGTCCAAAATCAAGGTGTCAGCAGGACCATGCTGTCTCTGAAGACTCGGGAAGAATCCTTTGTCTCTTCCAACCTCTGGTGGACCCAGGTGTTCTTTGATTTTTGTGGCAGCATTCCTCCAGTTTCTGCCTCCACCTTCACATGGCCTCCTCTCTCTGTTTCTTCTTTTCTGTCTAAGGATGATCTTCATTGGATTTAGGGCCCACCCTAATCCAGGGTGATTTCATCTCAAGATCTTTATATTAATTACATCTGCAAAGAAGTTTATTTCAAAAAGATCACATTCTTAGATTCTGGGTGGACATATCTTTTGGGGGCCACAATTCAGCCTACAACAGGGTCTTTAAGGTTAGTACCTGCATCCTTTTTAAAAATTGTTATTATTTTATATTTAAACAATTACCTTAAAAATTTCTCATGTCTTAAAATATACACAACATAAAATTTATCATTTTAATCATTTAAAGTTTATAATTCAGTGGCATTAAGTACATTAACAATGTTGTGCAACTATCACCACTATTTCATCCCAAACAGAAACTTTGTATGTACATTAAGGCATAACTCTCCGTTGCCTTTCCCTCCAGCCCTTGGTGTGTTTTCTGCCTATTCTAATCAGAATTTGCCTATTCTAGGTATTTCATATAAGTGAAATCATAAATATTTGACCATCGGTGTCTTAGTTCACTTAGCATAATGTTTTCAATATTTATCTATGTTGAAGCATGTATCAGAACTTCATTTTTTTAATGGCCTAATAATAGTCCATTGTATGTATGTAACACATTTTGGTGGCTGTTCCTCTGTCGATTGACGCTTGGGTTGTTTCTACCTTTACGTTGCTGTAACCATTGCCATACAAGTATCTGAGTTTCTGCTTTCAGTTGTTTTGAGTATGTACCAAGAAATGGATTTGCTGGGTCATATAGAAATTCTATGTCTATCTTTTTGAGGAATCACCAGACTGCTTTCCACAGAGACTGCACCGATTTCCATTCTTACTAGCAACGCATGGGGGTTCTGATTTCTCTGCATCCTCTCCAACGCTTGTTCTTTTCTTTTGGTAATAGCTATCCTAGTGGGTGTGAAGTGGCATCTCATTGCGGGTTTTTTCCCCCTGTTTTATTGAGATATAACTGACGTACAGGATTGTATAAGTTTAAGGTGTACAGCATAATGATCTGACTTACATACATCATGAAATGATCATCACAATAAATTTAGTGACCATCCATCATCTCGTATAGATACAAACTTAAATAGAAAAAATTTTTTTTCTTGTGATGAGAACTCTTAGAACTTATTCTGTTAACAACTTTCATGTGTAACATACAGCAGTATTAATTGTATTTATCATGTTGTATTCATTGTAGTTCTGATTTTTTTTCAAGTATAGTTGATTTACAATGTTCAGGTGTACAGTAGAGTGATTCAGTTATACATGTATATAATCTTTTTCAGATTCTTTTCCATTATAGGTTATTACAAGATATTGAATATAATTCCCTGTGCTCTACAGCAGGTCCTTGTTGTTTATCTATTTTATATATGGTAGTATGTATCTGTTAATCCCAAATTCCTAATTTATCCCTTATTGTGGTTTTTTTGTTTGTTTGTTTTGCCCTAGCGACTTGGGGATTTTAGTTTTCCGACCAGGGATTGAAGCTGGGCCCTTGGCAGTGAGAGCAGAATCTTTTTTTAAAATAAATTTTATTTATTTATTTATTTTTGGTTGTGTTGGGTCTTGGTTGCTGTGCGTGGGTTTTCTCTAGTTGCGACGAGCGGGGGCTGTTTTTTGTTGCGGTCCACGTGCTACTCATTGTGGTGGCTTCTCTTGTTGCAGAGCATGGACTCTAGGTGCGTGCGGTTTAGTAGCTGTGGCTTGTGGGCTCTAGAATTCAGGCTCAGTAGTTGTGGCACACGGGCTTAGTTGCTCCACAGCATATGGGATCCTCCCAGACCAGGGATTGACCCCATATCCCCTGCATTGGCAGGAAGATTCTTAACCACTGTGCCACCAGGGAAGTCCCAAGAGCACGGAGTCTTAACCACTGGACTGCCAGGGAAGTCCCTTGTTTACACTGTTTTGATTACTGTAGCTTTGTAGGAAGTTTGAAATTGGAAAGTGTAAGTCCTCCAACTTTGTTTTTTTTTCAAGATTGTTTTGGCTACTTGGGGTCTTTTAAAATTCCGCATGAAATTTAGGATTTTTTTCTGTTTCTGTGAAAAGTGCCATTTGAATTTTGATAGGGATTGCATTGAATCTGTCAGTCTCTTGGGAAGTATTTTTCATCCCAACACTATTAAATGTCCCAATAAATGGGATGTCTTCCAATTTATTTAGGTCTTCTTTAATTTCTTTCAGCGATGTTTTGTACAAGTCTCGCAGTGTGTAAGTCTTACACCTCCTTGGTTAAATTTTTCGAAGTATCAGTGAGTGTAATACACCACATTGATAGAATGAAGGAAAGAAACACATGATCATGTTTGTTGATATAGGAAAAAAAAGCATTTGAAAAAAAACCAACACCTTTTATAAAAGCACTCAAGAAACTAGGAATAGAAGGGAACTTTCTCAACATGATAAAGGCCATATATGAAAAATCGTAGCTAACATCATATTTGATGATGAAAGACTGAAAATTTTTCCCCTCAGAATAGGAATAAGACAAGGATACCCTATTTTGGCATTTCTACTCAATGTATATGAAGTTTTAGCCTGAGCAGTTAGGCAAGAAAGAAATGAAAGACATCCAAATTGGAAAGAAAGAAGTAAAACTGTATTTACAGAGGACATGATCATGTATGTAGAAACTTCTAAAAATCTACCCCCCCACCAAAATCAAACCCTGTGGGAAATTCAAAAAAGTTCAGGGTAAAAAAATCAACACAAAAAAATCAGTTGTATTTCAATACACTAGTAATGAACAATCCTGAAAGGAAATCAAGAAAATGATTTCATTTATATTAGCATCAAGAAGAATAAAATACTTAGGCGCCTGTATCCTTTTGACTTAACTCCAGTTGTCCTTGAAAGAGTCTTCCCTTTTTGGCCAAAAAGATGTTTCTAGGCTCATCCTATACATTACCATTTCAGATTTGGAATTAACTCCAAGAACTTCCTTTCAGTGGGAAATGGTAGTTATAGACTACAGTTTGAACTCAGGCAAGTCTTTTGACTTTGGAGTTTTTTTGAGATGGTATCAGCTGTATATTTCCCATTCACTGCTCAACCACATCTGCTTTTCCTTCTGTTTCACCACTGAAATTCTCTTATTTTTAAAAAAATTTTTATTGGAGTATATGGTTGCTTTACAATGTTGTGTTAGTTTCTACTGTACAGCAGAGTGAATCAGCTATATGTATACATATATCCCCTCTTTTTTGGATTTCCTTCCCATTTAGGTCACCGCAGAGCATTTAGTAGAGTTCCCTGTGCTATACAGTAGATTCTCATTAGTTATCCATTTTATACATAGTATCAGTAGTATATATATGTCAATCCAATCTCCCAATTCATCCCACCCCTCGGAAATTCTCTTTAAGGTCACTGAAATGATCTAATAATCACCAAATCTAATTGATGCTTTTTCAGAACTTTCCTTTTTTTTAAAAAAAAATATTTTTTTATCTTATTTTTGGTTGCGTTGGGTCTTTGTTGCTGCGCGTGGGCTTTCTCTAGTTGTGGTGAGCGGGGGCTACTCTTCCTTGTGGTGCGTGGGCTTCTCATCGCAGTGGCTTCTCTCCTTCTGGAGCATGGACTCTAGGCAGGCAAGCTTCAGTAGTTGTGGTGGGCGGGCTCAGTAGTTGTGGTGCATGGGCTTAGTTGCTCCGCGGCATGTGGCATCTTCCCGGACTAGGGTTTGAACCCTTGTCTCCTGCATTAGCAGGCGGATTCTTAACCACTGCGCCACCAGGGAAGCCCCTCCTTTTTTGATCTTTGTTAGACATCTGACCCTATTGCCCACTCCTTCCTTGAAACTTCTTTATTTATAAGAAGGCATTCGCATGGTTCTTCTCTTGAATTGCTGCTTTTCAGTCATTTTGACTCTTTGTTTGCCCAGTAGGACTTGTTCCCTCAGCCTGCATTTTTCTTGGGTAATCCCTTCTACAGTGATTTTAACCACTACCCATTAAATACATTATGTGATTTCCTTTCTTCTTTGCTCCCCTGTTGTCTCTAAAACTCAGAATCAGTGTTTTCAAATGTGAGCTTTGACTTGTATTTTGATGTCTTACAAATATTGCTAAGTCATTATGCCTAAAATGGAAGAACTCTCTGTATCCTTGACAAGTACTTACTCTCCCAAATAGTGCTTTGTTCCTTCTTAACCTGTTTTTCTTCCTGTGTTATCTCACCCAAGTTAGAAACTCTGAGTTATCTTGCTTCTTCCCTTTCTCTTATTAATCCAGTTTTTGTTTTTGTTTATTTATTTATGGCTGTGTCGCATCTTCATTGCTGCGCTCGAGCTTTCTCTAGTTGTGGTGAGCGGGGCTACTCTTTGTTGCGGTGCGCGGGCATCTCATTGTGGTGGCTTCTCTTGTTGTGGAGCACGGGCTCTAGGCGTGCGGGCTTCAGTAGTTGTGGCTCGCGGGTTTTAGAGCGCAGGCTCAGTAGCTGTGGCGCTCAGGCTTAGTTGCTCTGCAGCATGTGGGATCTTCTTGGACCAGGGCTCAAACCCGTATCCCTTGCATGGGCAGGCGGATTCTTAATCACTGCACCACCGGGGAAGTCCATTAATCCAGTTTTAATTGGTAAGTCTTGTTGAGATTATCTGATATGATTTTAATTAAATTAATTAATAAAAATTAAATTTATTTTTAAAAATTTATTTTGGCTGCTTCGGGTCTTAGTTGCGGCACGTGGGATCTTTTGTTGTGGCGTGCGGGCTTAGTTGCCCTGCAGCATGTGGGATCTTAGTTCCCCAAGCAGGGATCAAACCCGCGTTCCCTGCATTGGAAGGCGAATTCTTACCCACTGGACCACCAGGGAAGTCCCATGATTTTTTTTTTTTTAAATAAATTTATTTATTTTTTGGCTGTGTTGGGTCTCTGTTGCTGTGCGGGGGCTTTCTCTAGTTGCGGCGAGCGGGATCTACTCTTTGTTGTGGTGCGCAGGCTTCTCACTGTGGTGGCTTCTCTTGTTGCAGAGCATGGGCTCTAGGCACGCAGGCTTCAGTAGTTGTGGCATACAGCTTCAGTAGTTGTGGCGCACGGGCTTAGTTGCTCCGTGGCATGTGGGATCTTCCTGGACCAGGCATCGAACCTGTGTCCCCTGCATTGGCAGGTGGATTCTAAACCACTGTGCCACCAGGGAAGTCCCAACTCTCATTTTTTTATAAGGTGAATGATCCAGAAATACTAAGTTTTCAATCTTGTTGAAAGTCTTGGAAGTCCCAAGTCCCATGATTTTTAAAACTTTATTTCTCCTGCCACCACCCTAGTTCTGGTACTTGTTTTACGTGCTTTGTCTTTTTACTTTCCTTGCCTTCACGACTCGTTTTCCCTTTCCGTTCTCTACTGTTTCCTCTACCCCATTCATTTTATGCGTTGGAGACTGATTTATCTTCAGAAATGAAAATCTGTTCATCTGTAAGGTAACACATTGGCTCCCCCACTACTATTCTAATTCTCCAAGATAGGTCCTCTTTGGATTCTCTCCCTGTGGCAAGCGGCAGGTTGCCTCACAGCTCTTACTCTCATCCTAGTTTACTTTTCCTTCATGGGAGAGTTTCTTTTTGGTTATCTCTGCTACTATCATGTTAGCTTTGGTAGGGGTTCTGCTTGGGCTCTGCAGCCCAAATGTGGAGACAGGATCTTTGCTTAATTCCACCCAACACAGCTGAGATCAGGATCAGGCTATGACTTTTACACAAGGCTATTAAAAGTTTAGCATAGTAGGAGGGAATTAGAAAACAAATACAACTGGCTCTTATATATGGCTGATCTAGGAGAAATGGGCAACATTTATCTACTAAGCCTTCAGCTTGTCTAGTGAGCAGAGGATATCTTTTCTTTGGAACTTGGAAGCAGTTTGACATCTGGGGGAAAGAACTCATTCCCCCGTCCTTCTAAGGAGCTAACATCCTGAACTATAATTTCTTGTTTTTTGGCTGACTAACATTAAGAATAGCAGTGCACTTCAGGAGATTCAGTCTCCTTTCTTCGGAGATGTAGTGTCTTATTAGTCTTTGGCCCCAGTGGAGCAAATAGAACAACATTAGTGTAAGAGAGATTGGTTCATTCAACAAATACTTAAGACACATTTCACACATGGTTTTAGGTGCTAGAGAAATAATAATGAACAAAAGAAAAAGAAAGTCAAGGTTTGTGCTAATGGGGGGGCAAGATAGAAAATAAACAAGAAATTGATAAAGTAATTTCAGGTAGTGAAGAACATAAGAGAGCACAGGATAATATGATAGTTAGTGATTGGGGTGGGAAGAAACAATGTTAGATATTTCTCTGAGAAGCAGTTTGTGGTATTAAATATGAGCTCTTAAAAAGATTCCTTTAACTCCTGTGTGCAGGATGAACTTCAGGGAGCAAGGTGGGCAACAGGGTCAGTTAGGAGGCTCTTTGGCTGTAATGCTTGTGTGAAGGTAACCATTGTTTGGGGTAGGTGGAGATGGTGAGAATTGGTTGTGATACATTTTAGAGATGGAGTCAATAGGACTTGTTGATGGATGAATGTAGAAAAATAAAGAAGACTGCTGACCCCTAGGTTTTCACCTTGTTAAACTAGATAGTTGGTGGCACTATAAACTGAGGTGGGAAAACTGGAAAAGAATATACGTAGTAATGGGGATGAAGGAGGAAACTATTATTTCTTTATATAACAACTTCATTATAAAGTGTAGGTTAGAGTTTCTCAGTCTCAATAACATTGGCGTTTTGGACCACGTAATTGTTTGGGGCAGGGCGAATTGTTCTGTGCATTGTGGATGTTTAGCAGCATACCTGCTCTCTATCAACTACATGCCAGTAGCCCTCATTCCCCATTTGTGAGAACTAAAAATACCTCCAGGCACGGCGAGATGTCTCCTGAGGGGCAAAATTGCCCCTGGTCGAGTACCAGTTCTCTAGATATTTTTACTATATATCCTAAAGACCTGTCCAAATTGTTCCAACTACTTCTCATTCCATTCTCTAATAGAAATTCTGATAATACAGCCACATTGATTGACAGGCCATTTTTTCTTAACCTTCGTGCCTTTTTAAAAATCATAATATTTCATTCAGGCATAACTACTACTTACATAATTTTGTTTCCTGAATTTTTTTAACCTAAATTTTTGTCCTAAGCACTGCTTCTGTTATTAAAAATATACTTAACATAATTTTAATGACATTGTAATATTCTTTCCTACAGATAAACCATAATATAGGAATATTCTCCAGTTCTTAGGTTGTTTAAAATTATTTCCTATCAAAAATGAGGCTAAACTAGGGGAAAATGCTGGGACAAGGGAGTGATAGACAAAGGGTTTGAGATTTCTTTCTGGGGTAATGAAAATATTCTAAAATTGATTGTGGTCGTGGTTGTATAACTCTGAAGATACTAACACTGATTGAATTGTGCACTTTAGTGTTTTTTTTTTTTTTGCGGTACGCGGGCCTCTCACTGCTGTGGCCTCTCCCGTTGCGGAGCACAGGCTCCGGACACGCAGGCTCAGCGGCCATGGCTCCCGGGCCCAGCCGCTCCGAGGCATGTGTAATCTTCCCGGACCAGGGCACGAACCCGCGTCCCCTGCATCAGCAGGCGGACTCTCAAGCACTGCGCCACCAGGGAAGCCCTGAATTGTGCACTTTAAATGGGTGAATTATATGGCATGTGAATTATATCTCATTGAAGTTGTTACTGAAAAAGGCTAAAGCAAACAGTATTATGTGTAATTTTTGTCTGTAACTGTAGAAGTGAAATTACTGATTCAAGGCATGTGAAAAATATATTTAAGGTGTATTGAGGTAAAATTTATATAGAGTAAAATTTACCTTTCTTATTGTACAATTCAGTAAGTTTTCACAAATACATATATTTCAGTAGCTACCAACATAGTCAAGATGTAGAACAGTTCCATCAACCCCCAAATTCCTTCATGTCCCTTTACAGCCAGCCTGTCCCCTACCTCTAGCCCCGATCTGTTTTCTTTTCTGTAATTTTGTGTTTTCAGAAAGTTGTATAAATGACATAATACAGTATGCAGCCGTATGAGTTTTGCTTCTTTCACTTAGCATAATGTATTTGAGATTCATCCATATTGTTGCATGCATCAGCAGTTGCTTTTTATTGGTGACTAACATTCTATTTTATGGATGTAGCACAATTTGTTTATCCACTTGCCAGTTGAAAGACAATTGTATTTATAGTTTTTGGTATTTATGAATAAAGTCATAATATTTGCCTATAGGTTTTTAAAAAATACTATATTAAGAATGTACTTAATACAGTAAGAACATACCTTTAACAATTTGCTGTTTCAAAAAATTTAAAGCAAAGTATACAAATGGGAAAAAAACCTCTTCATAAGTTTATTATGTTGGGTATAATTTGTTTTTTTCTTTTGGCCGCTCTGCGCGCAGCATGTGGAATCTTAGTTCCCCAACCAGACGTTGAACCTGTGCCCTCTACAGTGGAAGCCCGGAGTCTTAACCACTGGACTGCCAGGGAAGTCCCTGGGTATAATTTCTTTATATTTGTTTAAACTTAACCCTTTCCACAATGAATTTGGGGCAGTTCATAAAAATATATATGAAAAAAAGATTAAAAGAAATAAGGACAGGGGAGGTGGGAGGAATTGGGAGGTTAGGATTGACACATATACACTATTGATACTATGTATAAAATAGACAACTAATGAGAACATACTGTATAGCACAGGGAACTCTGTGTAATACACTGTGGTGACCTACATGAGGAGGAAATCCAAAAACGAGGGGATCTGTGTATATGTATAGCTTATTTATTTTTCTGTACAGTAGAAACTAACACAACATTGTAAAGCAACTATACTCCAATAAGAATTAATTAAAAAAAAAGTAGAAACAGACTTAAAAAAGGACTGCAGTAGGAAAATACAGATAATTCTAATGTTGTGATTGATCAGAGAATACGATTATGTAAGTGTGTGCCATTATTAAACGGAGCAAACATTACTGGATCCACTTAAAAAAACTAGTATTTTCTAGCAGTGATTCTAAAAGTAATTTCAGATGTGAATCTTCAGTAGGAGACACTGAGATATAAGGAACAATAACATTTCCTTTTTAACAGAAAACAACTGAATTTCTTGCTTATAGGTTTTTGTATACACATACGTTTTCATTTTAGGTAAATAATTAGGTGTGGGACTGCTAGGTCATATAATGTTTCCTTACATTGCATTTTGAGAGTTATTTATGTATTTTGGATACAAATCCTTTATTAGATATGTGTTTTGCAAATATTTTTTCCTAGTCTATGGCTCAATTTCATTTTTTTTAAAGTGTTTTTCAAAGAGCAGAAATTGAGATTGATAAATGTACTCACAGACACAAATTTAATTTTGTGGGAATCAGCACATAGATCACATCAAAGGACCCAGGAGAAAACATATCATGGTGTATTTCTTTTTCCTATTTTTTTCCAAAACAAGTAAATTTTTATTGAAGTATAGTTGATTTACAGTGTTGTGTTAGTTTCAGGTGTACAGCAAAGGGATTCAGTTATACATATATTTACCTATTTTTTTCAGATTCTTTTCCATTGTAGGTTATTACAAGATATTGAATGTAGTTCCCCTGTGCCATACAGTAAGTCCTTGTTGTTTATTTTATACAGAGCAGTGTGTATCTGTTATTCCCAAATTCCTAATTTATCCCTCCTCCCTCTTGCCTTTTGGTAACTGTAAGCTTGTTTTCTATGTCTGTGAGTCTATTTCTGTTTTGTAAATAAGTTCATTTGTATCATTTTTTTAGATTCCACCTATAAGTGATATATTTGTTTTCTTTTCCAACTTGCTTCACTTAGTATGATAAATTCCATCCCTGTTGCTGCAAATGGCATTATTTCATTCTTTTTTATGGCTGAGTAATATTCCTTTGTGTGTGTATGTGTATATATATATACATATGTATATATATTCTATATATTCTATATATATAATCTTCTTATGCATTCAGCTGTTGATGGACATTTAGGTTGTTTCCGTGTCTTCGCTATTGTATATAATGCCACTGTGAACATTGCGGTGCATGAATCTTTTTGAGTTAGAGTTCATCTTTTCCGGATATATGCCCAGGAGTGGGATTGCTGGATCATATGGCGACACTATTTTTAGTTTTTTAAGGAATCTCCAGACTGTTCTCTATAGTGGCTACACCAGTTTATATTCCAACGAGCAGTGTAGCAGGGTTCCCTTTTCTTCACACCGTCTCTAGCAGTTATCATTTGTATGCTTATTGATGATGGCTGTTCTGACTGGTGTGAGGTGATATCTCATTGTAGTTTAGATTTGCATTTTCCTTAGCGATGTGGAGCATCTTTTCATGTGCCTGTTGGCCATCTGTATGTCTTCTTTGAAGAAATGTCTATTTAGGTTTTTTGCCCATTTTTTTTTTTGTTTTGTTTTTTATTTATTTGGCTGCATTGGATCTTAGTTGCAGCATGCGGGATCTTTCGTTGTGGCGCGCGGGCTTCTCTCTAGTTGTGGGGCGTGGACTCCAGAGTGTGCAGGCTCAGTAGTTGTGGCATGTAGGCTTAGTTACCCCATGGTATGTGGGATCTTAATTCCCTGAGCAGGGATTCAATCCACGTCCCCTGCACTGGAAGGTGGGTTCTTAACCACTGGACCACCTGGGAAGTCACTGCCCATTTTTCAATTTTTTTGTTTGTTTGTTTGTTTTTTTGGTATTGAGCAGTCTGAGCCGTTTCTAAATTTTGGAAATTAATCCCTTGTCAGTTGCATCATTTGCAAATATTTTCACCCATTCCATAGGTTTTCTTTTCATTTTGTTTATGGTTTCCTTTGCTCTGCAAAAGCTTTTAAGTTTAATTAGGTTCCATTTATTTATTTTCGTTTTTGTTTCCATTACTCTAGGAGATGGTTCCAAAAAAATTATTGCTGCAATTTATGTCAGAAGAGTGTTCTGCCTATGCTTTTCTCTAGGAGTTTAGTATCTGGTCTTACACTTAGGTCTTCAATCCATTTTGAGTTTATTTTTGTGTATGGTGTCAGAGAATGTTCTAATTTCATTGTTTTACATGTAGCTGTCCAGTTTTCCCAGTGCCACTTACTGAAGAGACAGTCTTTTTCCACTGTACATTCTTATTTCCTTTGTCTTAGATTAATTGACCATAAGTACATGGGTATATTTCTGGGCTCTTTATCCTGTTCCATTAATCTGTGTGTCTTTTTTTAAAATCTGTTTGATTGCTGTAGCTTTGTAGTATAGTCTAAAGTCAGGGAGCATGACTCTTTCAGCTCCCTTTTTCCTTCTCAAGGTTGTTTTGGCTCTTTGGGGTCTTTTGTGTTTCCATACGAATTTTAAAATTATTTGTTGTAGTTCTGTGAAAAATACCATTGGTAGTTTGATAGGGGTTGCACTGAATCTGTAGATTGCCTTGGGTAGTATGGTCATTTTAACAATATTGATCATTTCTAATGAAGAACACAATATATCTTTTTTCTTTTTTAAAATAACAACTATTTATTTATTTATCTATGTTGACTGCACTGGGTCTTTGTTGCCGTGTGTGGGCTTTCTGTAGTTGCGGTGAATGGGGGCTCTTCTTTGTTGTCGTGTGCGCCCTTCTCATTGCGGTGGCTTTTCTTGTTGCAGAGCATGGGCTCTAGGCGCTTGGGCTTCAGTAGTTGTGGCATGCAGGCTCAGTAGTTGTGGCTCATGGGCTCTAGAGCACAGGCTCAGTAGTTGTGGCGCACGGGCTTAGTTCCTCCGAGGCATGTGGGATCTTCCCAGACCAGGGATCAAACCCATGTGCCCTGCATTGGCAGGCGGATTTTTAACCACTGTGCCACCAGGGAAGTCCCCATTCAGTTTCTATCTATCCTAGACCTTTTGAAATAGAATTGAGGGAGAAAGTGAAAGATTGCAGAGTAGGAACCACTGGCAGTAGAATTTGGCTCTGGTCCTTACCAGTAACATGGTTTGTGTTTCTTTATGGGTAAAATGGAAATAAAGACACTCTGAGTCTTAGTAGTTTTCAGTAGGTTAGTGCACATGAAATACACTAGGTGGTGATTTCTAAAAGCAAAGGGGAAAGAGTAAGAACCAAGGGTAATGTCATGGAAGCCTTAGAAGTCATCATTGCCAGGAAGTGGGAGTGAACATTACTCCTTTCTTTTCTTACGTTCCATTCTATGTGACACTTGAATTATTTTAGAAGGAAATGTTTGCTCCAATTATTCTTTTTATTCAACCCCTTTTTTCTCCTAAAATTGACTGATGTTTTTGGAAGTTCTCAAATTCCAATATATCATAGTAACTTCTTTGCTTTTTTTATATGATCTTCATATGGGTTTTTATGAATTTATGTCAAAGTTGAAATGCTTCTCTAAAGATAGTTATAGAAAATACGCATGTTTACTGACCTTCAGGTTTCCTTCATGTTTGATGCCTTATATATGTATTAGAGAAGTGAGTACTTTTTTACTGTAATTTTTATATATGGAAAATAATTTCATTTAATTGGAAGAGTATTTGACCATAATGAAAAGGAAAAAAGGGTCCTGTGTCTATTAACAAAAGAAGATTTGCTGTATTCATTTCGTTGCCATTTGTTGGAAGGAAAGAATACAGAAAGACCCCCAAATAATTATTTTTAGGGTTGTTGTAAGAAGTTTTATTTGGAAAAAAGCTGCTTGTTTAGTGTGAGGAATACAACTGTGTTTAAGAGGTTTCTACTTGATTACTACTTTTTTCACCTTTGTTATGAAAATTTTCAAATATAAATATAAACGGATCGTTCAACTAATGCTCATGTATTCATTATTCATCTTTTTTAAGAGTCATCAATTTTCTGCCTCTTGTTTCTTCGATTCCTCCCACATTTCTTTGCCTATAAAATTTTAAAGCAAATCCTGGATATATTTCTTTTCACCTATGAATACGTAATGTACGTATCTCTAAGAGATGAATCTTTTTTTTTTTTTTACAAATCATAATTCTAAATAACATTATCACACTTAATAAAATCAGCAGTAATTCCTTAATATCACCTAATACTCTGTTCAATTGTTGAAACTGTTTATTTCAAAAAGTTAGGAGCTTAAATGAGATTCGTGTGTTTCTAAAACAAGGTCTTTGGGTTGCTGTGTCTCTTCAGCCTCTTTTCATCAATAAATCTCCCCCATTTAAAAAAAAGTGCCATTTATTTTTAGAAGACACTTTGATTTGTTTTGTAGCATTTCCTACATTCTGGGTTTTGCTGGTTATATCCTGGTGTCATTGAACATGTTCCTCCATCCTTTATGTTCCCTGTAAGCTGTTAGAAGTATGATTAGATTCAGGTTCAAAATTTTTTTTTTTCCATAGAGTTCTTCTTAGGTGGTGTTGTATTCTTCCTACGACACCCCTACTGGAAACACGTCACTTTTAGTGATGTTTATCCTAGTTCAGGTGATGTCAGCCTAATCCATATATTAAGAAATTCCCCTTCAGTTTTGACCTAATGGTTTTTATTTTTTAAATTTTATTTTTGGCTGCTTGGGTCTTAGTTGCGGTACGCAGGGTCTTCATTGCAGAATGGGGGATCTTTTGTGGCACGCAGGCTCTTTGTTGCGGTGTGCAGGCTTCTCTCTAGTTGTGGTGCACGGCTCCAGAGTGCGTGGGCTCAGTAGTTGTGGCATGAGGGCTTAGTTGCCTCACGGCATGTAGGTTCTTAGTTCCCCGAGCAGGGATCAAACCCCTGTCTCCTGCATTGGAAGGTGGATCTTTTTTTTAATTTTTAAAGAAACACTTTAAAATTTTCTCTCTTTTTAAAAAAATAAATTTATTTATTTTTGGCTGCACTGGGTCTTCGTTGCTGCGCGCGGGCTTTCTCTAGGTGAGGCAAGCAGGAGCTACTCTTTGTTGTGGTGTGCGGGTTTCTCATTACAGTGGCTTCTCTTGTTGCGGAGCATAGGCTCTAGGCATGCAGGTTTCAGTAGTTGTGGTATATGGGCTCAGTAGTTGTGGCTCACGAGCTCTAGAGCGCAGGTTCAGTAGTTATGGTGCATGGGCTTAGTTGTTCTGCAGCATGTGGGATCTTCCCGGACCAGGGCTTGAACCCGTGTCCCCTGCATTGGCAGGTGGATTCTTAACCACTGCTGCACCAGGGAAGTCCCTGGAAGGCGATTCTTAACCATTGGCCCACCAGGGAAGTCCTTGACCTAATAGTTTCATTGTTCATTGATTACTTCTTGATTCACTATTTCATTAGGGGTTATAAAATGATGGTTTCCTAATTCTTTTATTTTTCCGGTATCTGTTAGCTGTGATTATTTTATAGAGAAAAACTTGTCAATTAGCTCCCTGGTTTCCTTATTACCTTGAAATATTGTTAATACAGAAAAGACAAGATAAATACTTTATTCTTGTATTTATCGTTCTTAAGAATGAGTTGATGCCTCCACAGCCTCCACGAAAGACTGCTGAAGGTTGTTTTTTCAGGGTGGGGGATTAGGGAGCTATCCTGTTCAGTCATTAAAAATGGATTTTTGTATTATTTATTGCATTGTATGTCAGTCTGTTGAACGTCTTTGGTCAGTAAAAGCCTACTCAATTAGCTCTTTAGTCGTTTTGTCATGACTTCAGTAGTCTTTGGTATTATACTTGCTTTCTGGTGCAAGATGAAGCAGCGTCATCTGTATATTCTCTGCTGTAGATCTGAAATCAACCATTACTCCCAGGAGACCTGGTTCCTTTTGTTCAGAAATGGTATTTAGAGACTGTAACACTTGATAACACTTTTTTTTTTTTTTTTTTTGGCTGCGCCACACAGCTTGCGAATTCTTAGTTCCCTGACCAGGGATTCTAGAGCCTGGGCTCTAGAGCATAGGCTCAGTAGTTGTGGTGCATGGGCTTAGTTGCTCCACGGCATCTGGGATCTTCCCGGACCAGGACTCAAACCCGTGTTCCCTGCATTGGCAGGCGGATTCCTAACCACTGCACCACCGGGGAAGTCCCCTCATTGTAGTTTTCATTTGCGTTTCCCAAATAATAGAGACATTGATCATCTTTTTTATGCTTATTGGCCATTTATATATCTTCTTGGGAGAAATGTGTGTTCAAGTCCCTTGCCCCCTCCCTTTTTAATCAAATTTTACTTTTTGGTGGTGCCACACATTATGCGGGATCTTAGTTCCCCAACCAGGGATTGAACCCATGGCTCCTGCAGTGGAAGCGCGGAGTCTTAACCACTCGACTTCCAGGGAAGTCCCCTTTGCCCCTTATTGAATTGGGGTGGTTGTTTTTTTGTTGGGTTTTAGGAGTTTTCTATGTATTCTCGATGTTAATCCCTTACCAGAAGATTTGTAAATACAGTTGACCCTTGAACAACATGGGGGTTGGGGCATCAACCCTCCATGCAGTTGAACATAGTTAAACAACTATGTAATTCATAGTTGTTTCTCTGTATCTGTGGTTTCTCCATATACATGTAGTACTGTAGTATGTACTGTTGAAAAAATTCATGTGTAAGTGGACCCATACAGATCAAATCTGTGTTGTTCAAGGGTCAGCTGTATTTTAACCCATTCTGTGAGTTGTCTTTTTTTTTTTTTTAAGATGTTGGGAGTAGGAGTTTATTGATATATTTTATTTATTTTTGCTGTGTTGGGTCTTTGTTTCTGTGCAAGGGCTTTCTCTAGTTGTGGCAAGCAGGGGCCAGTCTTCATCGCAGTGCGCGGGCCTCTCACTATCGCGGCCTCTCTTGTTGCAGAGCACAGGCTCCAGACGCGCAGGCTCAGTAGTTGTGGCTCACGGGCCCAGTAGCTCCGCGGCATGTGGGATCCTCCCAGACCAGGGCTCGAACCCATGTCTCCTGCATTAGCAGGCAGATTCTCAACCACTGCACCACCAGGGAAGCCCTGTGACTTGTCTTTTTACTCTGTTGATACTGTCTTTTGATGCACAAAATTTTAAAACTCTCATGAAGTCTAATTTGTTTATTCTTCTGTTACCTGTGCATTTGTTGTCATATCCAAGAAGTCATTGTCAAACGCAGTGTCATGAAGTTTTTGCCGTATGTTTTCTTCTAATAATTTTATGTTTTAGGTCTTACTTTTAGGTTTTTGATCTCTTTGAGGTAACTTCTACATGTGGTGTGAGATAAGGGTCCAACTTAAGGGTCCAACTTCATTCCTTTGCATGTGGAGATCCAATTTTCCAATCATTTGTTGAAAAGATTGTCCTTTCCCCATTGAATGATATTGGCACAGCCTTGTCGAAATTATTTGACCACATACGTGAGGGTTTTTTCTGAGCTCCCTGTTTGATTGGTCTGTATGTCTTTCTTTATGCCAGTACCACACTGTTTTGATTACTGTAGCTTTGTAGTACGTTTAAAATCAGGAAGTGTGAGTCCTCCAGCCTTGTCCTTTCTTTCAGGACTGTTCTGGTTATTTGGGGTCCCTTGAGATTCCATATGAATTTTGGGATGGCTTATTCTAGTTCTGCAAAAAAAAGTCACTGGGATTTTGATAGGGATTGCACTGAATCTGATTGCTTTGGGTAGTATTGATATTTTAACAATTTTAAGTTTTCTAGCCCATGAACACACTGTATTTCCATTTATTTGTCTTATTTACTTTCTTTCAGAAATGTTTTATAGTTTTCATTGTATGATTTTTTCAATTCCTTGGTTAAATGAATTTCTGGGTATGGTTTTCTTTCTGATGCTCTTGTTAATAGAATCATTTTTGTAATTTCCTTTTCAAGTTATTCATTATTAGTGTATAGAAATGCAACTGAGTACTGATATTTGTGTATTGGCTTTATATCTTGTGCTACTTAGCTGAATTCATTTATTAGTTCTAAAAATAATTTGTGTGTGTATAATCTGTAAGGTTTCCCACATTTAACATAGCATCTGAATAATCATCTGAAAAATTTTTATTTCTTCCTTTCCAATTTGGATGCCTTTGATTTCTTTTTCTTGCTGTCTAGGACTTCCATTCCTATGTTGTAAGTAAGTGGTAAGTGTGGGTATCCTTGCCTTATTCCTGTTAGTAGAGGAAAAGCTTTCAATATTTCACCATTTGGTGTGATGTTTGCTGTGGGTTTTTATGTGTGGCTTTAATTATGTTGAGATAGTGTACTTTTTAAAAAATAATTTTTAGAAATATTTATTTGGCCGTGCCGGCTCTTAGTTGCGGCACGTGGGATCTTCGTTGCCGTGTACGGGACCTTCGTCGTGGCCTGAGGGATCTTTTAGTTGCAGCATGTGAACTCTTAGTTGTAGCATGTGGGAGCTAGATCCTTGACCAGGGATTGAACCCGGGGTCCCCTGCATTGGGAGCGTGGAGTGTTAGCCACTGGACCACCAGGGAAGTCCCAAGATAGTGTCCTTTTATTCTTAGTTTATTGAGTGTTTTTATCATGAAATGGTATTACATTTTTTCAAAAAAATTTTTTTCTGCATCAATTGAGATGATTAGGTAATTTTTTTTTCATTCTGTTGTTGTGTTATATTATGTTGGTCTATTTTCATA